>NC_143441.1:15920000-17335000 GCF_987193195.1 Phasianus colchicus | reverse complement strand
CAAAAATCACAGATGAAGTCCCAAAGCATTTACTCAGGATGGACTCTTCCTGAGTCTGGCAGTAACAACTTTAGACATCTAACAATTGCCATATAAATGAAAGAGACATGACTTTTTTCTTTTTTTCTAGGTGTAAAAAAGCAAAGGATTTTAGGATCCAACATACATGTGGGAATATCAGGTTTGATGCATTAACAACTTGTTGAAAAATTTAAAAATCTTTCTTACTTGATCTTCACAAAAAAGCTAAAAATTTCTGAGCAATTCTGTAAACATCTTGAAAAGGGGACTGCAAACACTTTCAGTATAGACAGGCTAATTAGAAAAGGAGCTGAAAAGGAGCTTCTAAGAGAATTACTTTTTTGCAATTCAATTTGTTACAAAATAATGTCCCATAACTAGCATCACCAATAGAGAAAAAAGGAGAAAAAAATGGTTTCAACTACAGGCAATATTTTTCTTATTCCTTCATAAAATTGTTTTGGTACGTAGTGAAATCAATATTGCTACACATTTATGAAAGAGCAGAGTTGGAATATAAAGACCTTAAGCACTTTCACTTACAGCATGAGTTGCATGCAAGTTAAGGGGAAACTGTTTGATATTCTTTCTTCGTTCCACAGTAACTATTTAAACATTTGGATTTTTAAAAGTAAGATGCATTAGAAAGGCACATCTCAGATCAGTTCATGGTTTTGGAAGATAAAATATACACCGAGAGCTTGGCCAATTTTTGCTAATGTCAAAGAAAGACTCTCTTAAGTAAGCCTTATAGTTACCACATTGTATACTCAGCAATATTGTTAAAATACAGGCATTTAAGTGGTAAAGTCAAGATAAAGACAGCAATAGCATAACAGCTCCACATAACAGTATTCAGAAAAGCAGGAGAGAAAGGCTTCCAATGAAGCATTAACTTCTACAAAATGAAATCAATAATTTTTTTTCCTCCTCCGTATAACACCTTCCACACCACAAAAACAAATAAATAAAAATCTTACATTTTAATTTTTTATGCTAGCAATATTAAAATTATGACAGAGAAGTGGAGATCCTTGAAATTTACTTCTACATATTAAGAGCTTGCTGTATTTTTGATTTAAGTTTTGCAGTGTGGGAGCACTATTTTTAAACTCTGGATTAAAAATAAAGCAGAAAACCAAAATATCATGTGGATTCAAAAGGTTGAGAAATGCCACAGTTTAACTTCAAAGTCCTTACCTACTCAAAAATCAAGCAGCTCTCAGACAAACATCTCACTGTAGTTTCTTAGTTATTTTCCTATGGTTTCCTTAGGGAGAAAAATGTGGAAGTGGTATAGAAGTGTTTCACTTTCACTTTACTAGTTCGCAACAAAAGAAAATTCTATGTTTTGCTGCATAATTTACATCAACCTGACATATGCTGTCAGAAGGAGCCCAACATGCATGTATAAACTACGTGCCCCAGTCTCATTCAAGTGAATACAAAGTATGAATTCTATGAAAATCTATGGTAATGTCCTTAAAGGCTTCAAGATGGTCAGCCATCAAAAGAAATCTTATATTCTGTCAGGTTTTCAATCACTTTCAATTACATCCCCACAGTTGTTCATTCTAATAATTCTCTGCATTTCTATTTACCTCTACTAGTTGATCCTATCTTATGAAAATGAGTTTTCATGCCTGATTTTCCCAACAAATCATGAAAAAGCAGTGAACTAGCCCTATCTGGATCCTACTACAGTGTTGTTAGTCTCCTCTTGCCTCAGCATTGATCCCCTTTTATCTTATATATAAGTACGCTTCTTCAGAAGTTCACACTTCTGTTCACAGTGGTCTGTCAAGGGCATTTTATTATCAAAGATAACTTCTACATGGGAACCGAACTTCTGAAGTTTTCCATGAGATTTCCATGAGTCTAACCTCACATATTGTTACTGTGAAGCGGGCTGCTGTTGGCCTGATTATTGCCCTCAGCATGGGTAATATCCCGGTTTTGCCTTAGGGTTTCTTTGTATCACAGTGGGTGGTGTTTGATTTGGCATAACGTCAAGAGAAAGGCTTTCGTCATCTCATTTTGTACACAAAATTGCACACATTTCAGAACCTACATTGTAGTTTACATACATATTCCTGTCTGCTTTGATTTCAAGAATGTTGTGAAATGCTTTATGAAGCAGATATTATTTGATCGTTCTTTTTCTCATTTGCAGACACTGTGTATGCTCACCATTACTGTCATGATGTGTTTGTAGATGACACTTCAGCCACTATATTTTAGTGGATCTCATTTATCTCAGGCAAACTACAGAACATGGAAAGCTCTATCAGAAGAAATTAAATAGAAACCCTTTTGCACATCCAGAAACAGTAAGCCATGGTGACAACTCTCTTTACAGGGAACTCTGGGGAGAAGCTAAGCTTGATTATTCCAGATCTCTACACTGAAGCTTAACAAAATACCCACATTTTATTAGAAAAAGAATAAAGTGGTAGAAGGCTGCTCTGCAAAGCAATTAAAAAAGAACAGTGAATACAGAAAGGGATGTATGTTTTTCTAAAATATATTAGACATATTTTAATAGAACAGGACAGTATCTACACAATTTCATACAATAGTTTTTTTAGTGGGAATATAAGTATGTTATGTTTTAGTAATCCTGTCAACAACTCAGACAGCTGTCAAAAGTAGTAACGCTTACTGTTGTCAAGCATAGGTTTCCATCAGCCATAACATAAATGCATACTGAAGTGCAAGATATTTACTTGAGCGTACAGAATAGAAAGATTAAAGACAAAGAAGGAGACAAATTTAAATTGTATTATTTAAAAACAGGTTATCAAGACTACAAAAATTGCAGCATCAGTAAACAAAACACATATTAGAAGGAATACAATTCAGCTTTCCTGAGCCATTAAGGACTTGGAAGACATATTTATTTTAAAATATCAGCATGACTTCTGACTAGAGGAAAATAAACACATGCAGTTAGGAAAAATTACTTTCAAGAAGAAATTATTGGAGCTCTTCAGAAAAAAAAAAAATCCACAGCAAATTTAAAAGAATACAAACTAACAGCCACTGACTATCATACAGAATTGACTCTAAGCACACACAAGCGTGCTAAAAAGCACAACACGGGACTTTTTTATTCAAAATAGTACAATATTTCCACACAGATTGTGTGTATGTATACATAACTGCTGTACTCAGAAACACATACTCAAATATAATCTGAGCCCTACAGTACTCCTTTAATGTGGTCATTACGTTTTGTAGAATGGGCTCCATGTGGCAGGAAAATAACAGAAGTTCTCCTGAAAAAAAGTTTAGATTTTGTACATCAGATCAGACCTGTAGTCTAGACTAACCTGTAGTCCAAATTATCAGCCTGTATTAAAAGAAAAGTAATGTTTAACTATTTATAGATACAATGAATCTGACAAATGAAATTGAGGTAAACTACTGAAATAAACTCTTCCAGACAGTGAAACTGCAAAGTGCTTTCTTGTAGAACCATACCAAGACTTCTACACCAGTTATAAACTTAATTAACTGTTCTTTACTTAGCTTATAGAATGCTGCTTATTTCCATCTAAAGTTACACAATTGTTATTTGGCTATATTTCTATGACCAGAGTTCTTGAAACAATTTATTTCAGAGTAATAAGACTTTAAATGCCAATGCTGCCAGGTTGGATAACACATATTCTTCAAAGCTTATCAGTTCCATCATCTTCTCTTTCCCTTTCTCAAGCATATTTCATCAAATAAATGCAGTTAATGATAATGGCGATACTTCTTGTTTCCTTGACATTTCAAACTTGTCACTTGGGACTAATTTGTTATATGTACTACTTTTGTCACTAGATGACAACGTCAATTTTAAAGTAAAGATCTATGTATTTTCCTCAGTGTACAAAATTAATCATCAGTTAATTTCATGTTAAGATACTGTTTGTGAGAAAAAAATAACTAAATAAACTCATTTTTTTCTTTTTTAATTTTTTTTTTTAATCACTTCAGTGATTACATATCAGTATCAGTACACACACTGTTCATATCTTCAGTGATTCGTGTTAAAGGTCTTTTCCAAGAAAAGCAGGAATGGCTATTAGTATTTGGCCTGCCGTGAAGAATCTCTGTCACTGAACAACATGGTATCTGCTGATACTGCACCTTGCATCATCTGTTGCTCCTCCTGCCATCAGGAAAGACAGAAGGAAGATTTTTTTTTTTAAAAAGGTCTACATATAATAGCAACTTTGTTCCTAGTTTTCAGCTTATAGCCAACAAGAATTTTGTTTAGGTTTTTTTTTGTTTTTTTTTTTTTTTTAGCTAGATAGGCTGCAACATACAGCAGTTCTGACTTTATGCTAGAGGCAATTTGACAAAAAATCAAAATATTGCAAAAGGCTTCAATAGATTGTTCTACAACTCAAAGCCTTTCTCAGAACAATGATGTTACTTTGTTATATTTCTTCAAATAATATCAGTGACATCTGGAGTGGAGCTTTTTCAGCACTTTTTAAACACACTTTTACGAAGAAATATCCAAGCCTTTGGCAGTATAGACCTTGCTTTTCATGTAAATTAAGCAAGTAGGCCCCTCAAACATTCAAACTGAATCTTTCCCCATGTTGGCTCTAAATAGACTTCTTAAAATTCAAGTGGAAAGAGTAGATGAAAAACAACATGGGCCAGGAGCACCATTTACTTCTTTCTAGGCATCACTATTCTACATTTCTTCTATAACAATCTTTAAAATGCATTACCTAGCTTACCACTGAAAATTCTGTCAGCATAGTATTCTACAAAAAAATTTCTTCAGGTTCGACCTTAGTGCTGTACAGGTGTGAAGTCAGAGACTACTCCAAGAAGTTGAACTGCTTCTTTTAAAGACTTAAAATTTTTAATACTTCACATACCAAAGACACTTCAGACTATCAGATATCACGACTGAGCTGAGGGATATTTCTGGTAGTATTTCAATCTTGATAACACTTGTCTATGGTTCTTGTCTTCTTTAACTTTAGTGAAAATAAAGCTGTCATTTTATCATTTGAGATCTTTTTTCCTGAAGGGAAAAAAAGCGCAATATGGTATATATTTTTCTCAATGGCAAAAAGTGAAAAAGGTAGCACTGAAATTGGAATCATATGTATGTGAACTCATCCATGTTCTACTATGCAAGTTTTGGGTTTTTTTGTTTGTTTGTTTGTTTTTTGGTTTTGTTTTGTTTGTTTTTTTACTAGGAACATGATTGAAAAAATTGAGGAGAGTAGAATTAAAGGCAGTCAAAACTAGGGCTACAAAATCGACTTTCTTCAGTTTGGTAATGAAATCAGAAGATATAATTTTTTTTCACAATTATTACATCTTATGGATGGGTTGGGGATGGGACTCTCCTAGCAAGAAGGAGAGATGAGCTATTAATTTTTCCCAATATTATATCTTGGAACAGATTCAACAGAAGAAAATTAATAGTACTCCATTTCAGAATAATCTGTGACAAATTTGCTAAACAGCTGCACTCAAATGATGGGAAAATTATTCTGACATTTCCAATTTTAATCCCCTTGTATTTAGCTGTATCTATCCAATGAAACCGCTTAAAGCTTGCAGAGTACTTGATCACTAAACTTCTGTTCTATTTCTTTCCTCTACAGCACTGTGTTATCCAGTGCAAAGGGAGACTGTCAGTTTCTAAGTCTAATAGACTTTATTCTGCTAGATCTTTCAAAACCAAACACTCCACTAAAAATGACTTTATCAGTAAAAAATTCACACTCTAGTATTACATTCCATATGCTATACGCTATCTCTATTCAGGAGGCTTTCATTTACAGCATGTTACACTGAAATAAAGTGTCTACAGAAGAATTTTAAGAACTTCAATTTTGATTACAAAACAAAGATTTTGTTTATTAAATGAGCTACTTACTTTCTGTTGTTTAAACATCAATGTATATTCCTTGTTCTCTACTTACATATATAAAAAGCTAAGAGAAAAATACTGACAATATTTGTATATTTTGGCTGCTTGGACACTCCAACCAGGATAACCTATAAGCACTAGTGCAAGAAACAAAGAGTTGTTACAGATAAACTCTTATGGCAGCAGTGTGAACAGTAGATTAGAATTAGTGTTTACTCAACAACATAAACTGAAACGCTATAAATATATGCTAACACTTTGTTCCTCAACAGTGTGAGGAACTTGCCTCATTCTCAGGAACTTGATAGGAAAAGGTGATTCTTTTCACAGGAGCTAGCTTTAAAATTTTGGTCTTGACACTCCCTCTACTGTGAAGTATGTCAGAGTGACGCAGCTACAAAAAAGACCGTATATTTTGAATCAGAGGAATAAATAACAAAAAGTTAACATGAGTAAAAATGTCTGTCCCACTTGATTAATGCTTTTCCTTGCAACAATACTAAAGAAAACTACAGAATTCTGGTTAAATTCTGCTCTATCCTAAAGAAAAAAAGAAAAAAGTTACACCTGAAAACTACAAAATTACACTTTTACAGCCTCAGTGAGTAATATATATTTTTATTTGCTTGGAAAAATAATTGAATAGGGGAAAGGTTAGCTATAGAGAAACTAACACCAGGAAAAATTGATAAATTGTGTTGTCATGACACAACAGAAGATTTGTTGCCTACCAAATGCCAGTGCAGAAAGAGAAAAGAAACGACACTATATTAAAAGAAGTTACTAAGAAGGTCTGGAAGGAAGCCAGCCATAATAACCTTGTGATATAAGCATGAATAAATGGACATCTTGCAAAATTGAATTCAACAGTTTGTTAGCTGTAGTTAGTAAGCAGATATAAATGCCAGCGATCTCAGAAATGAGACTGGTGCCACACTCAGGGAGAAGTAAAGAATGGCAGACCAGCATCTCAGCACAGTTCAGAAACAACACAAATGGACCAGGAGGTCATTACTGGAGAAACTGAGCTTTATAGAGATAAGTTAGTATTACTGCTATTCTTGCTATAGCATAAAACAAATTGATACAACACTTACCTAAAACAGCACAGACTTGCAAATAAGGAGACAAAGCAGTTCAAATAAATGAGGTATATAGTAGAATCAAGCATGAAGTCTCACTGCAAAAACTTTTTAAAAAAATAAGAAAACATTTTAAAAAATGATAAAAGAAATGACAGAGCAAAAGGAGGCTATTGATCATAAGCAGAGATGCAAAAAAAGCTAAGATGACAGTGCTCCTGCTTTTGACTAATACGTATTTTAAACACAAGTTTGAGAAGCAACAGTGCAGTTATTTTACAAGTTAGAAGAACAAGTGTTGTATACCTAGGAGTAACACAAAGCCCAGAATACATGAGAACATGAATGACTAAGAAGAATGAACTGTGAGAGAACAAGTTTGGGAACATATATGAACTATGAGTATAGTACAGCAGAGCAAACAGCCACTCACAGGATGAAGAATGGTTTCCATGATTTTCAGTCCATAAACTACATATAGCAACAACATTTATGCAGAATTGAAAATGCCTTTAAAGTACCTCAGCCCTCACTGCTTTAGCATAGCAATTAGAAACCCTACCCAGGTTTGCTTAAGGCCAGAAAAGTAAAGAGCTAGTGAAGAACTTGTTTCAGCTGTTTGACATTACAGTCCTCACAGACAGTGCAATAAGTAGTCCTAAGTATAGAGGCAGTTTGCTAAGCATCTTGCTTTGGACCCAAAAAGAGGGCATGCCAAACAGATGGGGATATATTAACAGAGACTATGTGATCTCACAACAAGAAGGAAAACCAGAACCCAATCCACTTATTCATAAATATTATCAATCTCTATTTATGAGCTTGTTAAGACCCTGGGCAGATGTTTTCGTAGTTGAGATTCTTCATGTACCTTAAATAGATTGATTCATAATAAAATGTCACATCAGGTTTCATTCAGCTGTAACCACAGATGGAAAGGAATATATCATTTGAGGTCATACTTCACCAAAGGACATAAGCACATGCTTAAGTACACTTGCAGAACAAAAAGGAATTTCAAAAAATATTTAAATAATTAGCAATCTATTTCTACTACTCTGCTGGATTTTGAAGAATTGGAACAGGCTGCCCAGAGAGGCTGTGTAGTAGTCTCCTGTAGAGACATTCAGAACCTGCCTAAATGCTTTCCTGTGTAACTTACTCTGTGTTAGCAGGGGAGTAGGAATAGATAATCTCCAGAGGTCCCTTCCAACACCTATGATTCTGTGATACTCAGAGTCAAATGGACCCTACTAAACTTATCAGGGGAAGTACAAACAAGCGGCTGGTGTGAGCAGACACTTTCCTAAAATGAATACAGCAATACATCAGTACTGTTTGATACAACCTTATGATGAACTATAATGTTACACCTGATTTGTTTTTTAATTAAACAATAACAAAATAAATTCTACAACAAATAAAAAGATGCTATAAAAGCACATCTTGCTAACAAACACGCTTTTAAAGTAGGAGCTGTATTAATATTTTATTAACTGAAATAGAAATATGATGAAACCAGACAAGTGCATCAGAATAAGAAGAAAGATTTACACCTGGGAGAAGCAGAAGTTACTATGCACCTAGGCGCTGTCCACAATCAGTCCTAATTTTCTGGAGGTTTCTAGTATTTGGGAGGCATTGAAGCTCCCAGTGTAAGCTTGCTGTTTTTCTTTACTACACTGTCATCTGAGACCCAGAAACCTAAGGATAATTCATATTGGATAACTGGCAACAGGGCTCTGAATTGGAATATGATATAGAATTATAAAAAATAATTTTAAAATAACAGAAAGTAAAACTGTCTGCTATGGTGCCACTTCTTTTTATCTTCAGCGGAACTTGTCTCATGACTTCCAGTAAGTTCTCACATTGATCCGACAATATTTGTTTCCCAGAAAGTTAGTGGAAAATCTCTTCCTCTGAAGGGTGATATAATTTTTCTGAAGATTTTCTCCATTCCTCACTGCTGTACCCAATCCCCTTTCTCTGAAAGGAAGACTAATGCAATGGACAGAGGAAATAGCATCATTTCTCAGGAACATGTAGCTTGGTACTTAAACCTTAAACAAAATAATATTCTATCTTCCTAAAATCATCCACTTCTCATAATTGAGAAAGAGCCTGATACACAAAAGGTAGCAGTGTTACAGAACTATAAAAGAACTAGCAACAGGAAAGTGCTAGGAAGGAGGCACTGCAAGCAGTTCAGATGAACCTTCTAGATTTCCTACTAGGTTTTAGGATGCAGAAAATGTCGTGAAAGATCAAATATTTTCTTTTACCTGAGTATTAATATCAGTTCAATAGATATTTCAGAATTATCATCTCAACAAATGAATGTGGTCGAAAATAAAGTCTGATAAGCACATCTTACTCTCAGCGTATACATTAGCTCAAGTGTTAAAGTCAAATTACTATTCATTCTTAACTAACATCTAGCATTGAAATGAAACATTTTCTTTTTGTAATTAGTATAGTAATAGTATAGTATTTAGTACAAAGAATAGGAGTAATTTGTATAAAGAGTATTTCATTATTTAATCTGATCTTTTCCCTTTATTTCGTGCACTCAATGTCCTTGTTCTCAATACAATATAATTCTATTAAGGTAAAGTTTCATTGAAAAAAAGTTGTAGGTAGCTTTCATTTAAGATGACGTAATTGAAAGTTACTAAAATTGGATAGTTGTTTGTCAGGGTTGTGAAATAAAATAGTAAATAACCACAGACCTAGATAAAGAAACTACTGCCAAATATTTAACAGAACTGTGTTTCAGAGAACATTTTTAAAAATTAATAGAGTTTTATGAGTTTTGTGGCATTTCTTGAGCTTTCACTGCCTTTTTACTTAATATATTATGTAACAACTGTTTCTGCTTTTGTCCTAACCAAACCTCATTCATTCACAATTATTCAGTAATTCACACTACAGGAAGCGCAATGAATATTAAGGTTTACATGAAATTTTACAAATATCAACTTCCTCATTGGCCCTGCTATACATTTGCATCCACAGTTAGTCCAATCCTATCAGTAGAACTCTGATTCCTGAGTCCTGCTGGTCAGGAAAAATTATTTCCCACAAAAGCTTACCTCCTCCCAAAATGTCCAGATTGGTTTTATAAGAAGTGAAGCAACTTAAGTGGACTAGACTGCATTTTACCCACCTCTAATCCTAAAACCTACTCAAATTTGCTACCAAATTGCCTGTCACTTTGCTAATACATGTAGGAGAATTCACAGGGAAAAATAAAAATAACCAGGAATAACAAATATTTTGCATGATGCACTGAACAAAGTGTGAAATACATTTCTGAGCGTCATATAAGGCAATAATTAAAAGAAAGGAACACAGAAAACTGTATTACTCTCAAATACATGGAGTCCAGTAACAGGCTGAGGTTTCATCATACCCTATCAAGTTATCCTAAATCACTGCACCAAGTCATAACACAGGAAACCCTTATTACTACACCACTTCATTTTTAGACTCCTCATGATGTGCTGTTCTGAAGCTGCAGTGCCACAGAAAGGCACTGAATGGGTCTCAAATTGCAAGTCAGTCAAGCTGAAAAACAAATTTGCTACCAAAACTTTTTAGAGTGTATCTGGTTTTTCAAATTCAAAATTAATAACAAAATAGCACCAAGGTGACGCTGCTTTTACTTCCATAATAAATACTGTTTATTAAATGCATATTTGTATATGTTAACAGACTTTTTGCTTAAGCAATTTACTTTATGAAACTACACAGAACTGTTCAAGTGTATGTTCTATCATTTACAGCCAGCATATAAAAGTTACTTCACACAGTTTGAAGATGACGACTACAGCATGATAATTGTATTTACATTGTCAGATGCTATTACAGCTGAATGCTACCTCCGATTAGCAGTCCATATTTTGGGAACAAAACACAACTGTTGCTTCACATAAGTCAATCCTCCATTTCTATTACTCTTCCATCTTTGTGGGAGTAATTCAGTGATGAAATAAAGCCTGGAACAGTCACACAAATATTTTCCCCCAACTTTTTCAAATATGGAACTATCCCTGAGAGCACCCAACTTTGCAAAGACATATGCAGTCCATAGTACAGTCCATGAACCACTGTACTTAAAGATGAGCCTTCTTGTGCATAGTGTAAGCACTTCTGTCATTCAACATGAGATAAAGGAAACTACTGACAATGAAGATTTTAAAACAATCTAATAAAGCAAAAGTTTTCTTCATTTATGTACACATGATGAACTGAAAGGGTCAATTCATAATTATTTCAGGCACAGTCACGTCACTCAAGCTTGCTAGAGTCTCATCAACAAAATCTGAAAAACACTGCTCATATTTTATATACACTGGTTTTGACAAAATCTGTTATTGCAGAAGGCTTGTCAGATCCTGTTTCCTACTTGACTTGAAATAAGAGATAAGCAGTGAATTTCTATTCAAATAATTGGCAGTTCAGTTCAAATATTCAGTTTAATTTTCAGGAAGATATATATAAATATTGGTCTCTATTTCATTTGTAATTTTCAGTTTAAAGACTATGAAGTCTCAAAGTTTGGTGATATGGGAAAATCACTTCCTCATTCACTTCCTTTTATTCTTCTCTCAGTACAGTGCTACTTTTGGCAATACCCAAAGGTTTGTCAGATTTCAGATAACCACCCACAAGTAACTGCACTTTGAAACAAAATTGCGTTTGAAGACGACTTTAAAACTGCCGATTATGTTCTTACTTCAAGCACATACAGCCCTGCATGAGCTAGGGATACTTTCTAAGAAGGAAATAAGAAACATGATGCTATGCTACTGCTTTGATATTCCCTAAAATAGAAATGTTGTCTCATTATTAAAACCCTTTGACACTAATTTCTGTATTACTTAGTTGCTAGTTCTTTCAATGCCATGGAATAAAGGAGAAAAATGAATTGCAGTAAAACAATAGTTTGTCATTACCACAATTGCTGTGCAAGCAACAAAGATAATACAATTCTGCCTTACCTGAAGATAGTAATAACATTAGACTGATAATTTGTTTTTAGGAAAAAAAACACATTTGTGGATAACGATATTCTACCTTTAATCATCTAGGAAATCAATCTTACTTTATGCACTTGCACAGCTCCTATTAATGTTAGCGGTATTTCTTCTATGCTTGAACTATGAACATAAATAAGAGTACCATTTCTAGTGAACAGTGAAGCATGGAACATCACAGATGAAATCATCAAAATACAAATAGACTGACAAAGAATCTGATACTACATTAGCACATAAACAAAATCTAGAATCAAAATACTTGGAACAAACCAGAGAGTATATCGATTAGCTATTTGCCATACATTCACATTAGTGATGATCCCAAGTATTTGGAGGTCACTGTCAGTCTTTAAATTAAAGGATTTGGCTAAATAAAAGAAAGGTTTATACTTACATAGCTACGTAAACAACATATATCTCAAATCAACAATAAGAGTTTTTTTTTTTAAAAGAGCATTACACACACTAAGGTTCTCTGTAGTACCAAGTCACAAGAGTACATCTAAATTCATTCTCTAAAAGCAGTCCTCACTACTTGGTTTTAACCCTGTTTTTAAAAATAAAAATAAAAAAAAAAAAAACTAAGATATATTATACATATCTTTAAGCTATATATTTAAGGTATATTTTTATTATTAAAAATTTAATATTTAAGACTCAGCACTTTGTGTCCAAGTTCATCAGCTTTATTGCTCCTGATCTATTTCTTCCTGCCCTAAGAACTGAAAAAGAAAGATATACTCCACTGAAAAATAACGAAGTCAAGGATATTTCCCATTTGCTAATTATAAGAACAAAGCCAGTGTTACAGCTGGCATTATAGCTGAAAAGATTATCGTGGTGAAAATAGGAAATGATACAAACAGACGAGGAATGCTCACCTGTATCCGAAGATCTAGGTTTGCAGGAAAGACTCCACAGAGGAGGGATCTCCAGAAAGAGATCCTTCCCCTGCAGCAGTCAGCCTTTAAATGGGGTCTAGGAGAGGTGCAGCCAGGCTCCACCCCTTCCGGTCACACAGCTGAATTGCCTTCACCTGTGTTCCCATGGCTGACTCAGTGCTTGCCTCAGGTGATCATTCAGATCATTTGCTGGTTCAGGCTGTGACTCAAGAGTTACCAAACAGCCAGTGTTACAAGGAGCATATGTAACTGTTCACATGCTTCATATATATATATATATTAAAAAAAAAAAAAAAAAAAAAAAAAAAAAAAAGGACAAACATACACAGCTTACATAAGCCAAAGATACATAGAGATTATGCTTACCATTATCACTTTTGATATTTCCATTGCTGAGCTGTTTCAACCTCTTCTGATGGGATTTACCATTGTAGTGGATTTGTGCCTGAGCAGCAGAGTTCAGCTGAATATTACAAACATTGCACAAAGTGAAATTGGTCTGCTTCTTTTCTCTCTCCTTCTTTTCTTCAGTGCTATCAGTTGCTAATTCTTTCTCACTATCCCTGTCTGGGACATCTGGGATGGATGCAAAAGCCAAATTGTATGAGTGATTAGAAGCTGGTAAGTCGGGGCTCCAGGGTTTCTTCATGTTTTCTGGGGAGGAAGAGCATAATTGAGATAATTATTGATGAGTAATGCAAACTAATGTAAAAAAGTATTTCTACATTTGTAAACCTGTAAAAGGCCAAAAAATTTTTTTTTGTATTTTTTCTGGTTTAATATTAAATTTCTGCTTATGTATTTTACTTCTCATTTCTGTTTCATAGTTCTGCTATGTAACTTGAGTAACTTCAGAGCCACTCAAATGAACGTGTAATATGGAGCCACGTCGGAGCAGTGCTTGGACAGTTGCAACATATGGGAAGTATGCACACTACATCAGTCTGAAGACTTTATGGGAGAGACCTCACATTATATCAGGAAGAGAGTCTGAGGAGCAAGTAGCAGCAAAGACAAAATTCTAATAACTAACTGACCACAATCCTCATTTTCCTTCTCCCTCTATTGCTGTGGGGAGGCTTTGAGGAGTATCCTCTCACCTTTGAGGAGGTGAGAATGAAGGATTGAACATGTGGGAAAAGATGAGGAAGGAAGAAGCTATTTTAATGTTCCTCATCCTCCTTTCTCACTATGCTACTCTGGTTTAATCATGAATAAATTAAATTAATTTTCACCAAGTCTATTTTGCCTGTAACAGTAACAGGCATATTACTAACAGTAATATGATCTTCCTATCTTTATGTCAACCCTCAAGATTTTCCATCTTACTTTTCCTGTCCTCTCCAGGACAGGGAGTAATGAACAGCGGGGTGGGGACAGGGCTGTCAACTAAGGTCAACCTACCACAGAAATACAGGAGTTATTACAGCAGACATAGGCATAGTTTATGCCTCTCTCTACGACTAAGTCAAGAAGTATAATAGTTTGATTTTTTAAATATAAACTATAAATACGAGTAGTTAAA
Organism: Phasianus colchicus; assembly: GCF_987193195.1. NCBI lineage: Eukaryota > Metazoa > Chordata > Aves > Galliformes > Phasianidae > Phasianus > Phasianus colchicus. The sequence goes on along the minus strand of NC_143441.1, from coordinate 17,320,526 downwards.
CACTGAGAGGCTGACAACCTATGGTTATGTTCGTTACGTACACTCCTACATTCAAATACTGTAATTTTTATTTCTTTTTCTTTTTTTTTTTTTTTAAGTTACAGCACTTAGAAATGCAAGACATTTTTTAATTCGCCTAAATTGATAAATAGTGTGGGGGAGATAAAGTTTCTGCTTCCTATGTTTTTATATTTTGATGTGTTTAATTAGTAGAAGAAAAAATAAAATCCCTACATTTCAGTTAGCTAATTGCACAGATTTCACTCTTGAATTTATTAATTAGCTTAGGTATTTAGCAAGCTCTCAGCATTCTCTCTCCACTTCCTTTGAATGATCTCAAGACAAACTCTAAAAACAGTATAACTTGTCTGCTTCAAAAACATCTGAAGATAAATAATAAACATGTTCTATTTCTTTATCTTAACTGCAAGTTAAGGATAAACTGGAGAATTTAGATTCAGACAGTACCAAATTGCAACTAGTACAAAAATGAGAGGAAAATCCCATCTGCAGAAGTTCAAGTGAGGTCAATGTAAACATGAGCTTCCATGATTAAAGGTGAGCAAAAACCACATAGAAGCGCGCTGTGCTCTGAAAAACTGATCTACTATTCAAGGATTACCAAGTGCTATAACAACTTAGCATCTTGATGAGATCTTTATATAGCATATAAATATTTAAACTACTTTGTTCTCCCAGACTTAATGAATAAATGAAGATCTAGCCAAATAATCTAATCTGTATTCTGCATGGAAAAAAAAACCTGATGCAAACTTAAATACAACACAATGGTCTCTAACTGACAAATAATTTAGAGATAAAAAAGATCCTTTCAGCGACACAAGAAAATGGGCTACAGATTTCTTTAATCTAAGCTCCAGATAAGGTTCAGCATCTAAAAATAAGTTTAAACAAGCCCTCAGATTTGGATCTGATTATACAAGAACAGTGCAAATCATTCTTGAGAGATTCAAATGTTGGAAGTTTCATGTGATTAATAGTCAGTCAAAACTTTCACTGTTCTCTGATGAAATAAAACACATTTACAGAATTGGAATCAAATAGTAGAGGCAAACCTATTTACAGATACAAATCTGAAAACATACTAATATAAAAACAAGTTTCAAAACAAGTTTTCAGATTTTATTACTAATGAATTAATATCATGTTCTTTTGTGCTAACTAGAATCATTTTCACTCAACATTAGAGTAATAAAAAGTACAGACTGGGCTCTGAGAAGAGGTCTGCATCAGCTGTAAATTGAAATCATTTCAGTCAGCATTATTATTTCTGCTTTTGATCACATTCAACTTTATTATTTAGAATTTTAGCTGTGTAAATCAAGAGATGAGAAAGCAGACTAAACAGTTCATTCTAAAGCAAAATTCATGAGAAAAACAACATGGAAGTAGTCGTTAAACCAAAGTTATTATGTTAACAGTAATTATAGTAATTTTTATAACCTCAGTCATGCCATAAGAAGTTATGAAACTGGGGAAGCTTAGGAGAAAAGCCAAGATAATTCTATAGCAGATCTACAGCATGTTTCTCCTAGTAGGAAAAGCATCCTCCTTCTGAGAAAGTAGCAACAATACATCAACATTCCATCATCATCCCAGCCTTCTGGGGATATTATTCACTCCAGAAAGAGTCAATAATTCATCCATAAAAAATAAATTAATTAAGAAATTCAATCTTTAATGAAAGTGTTGCAAGGATTAAAATATTAATAGGATAGCACTACTTTTAATGAATTATTCTAAAAAACTAGGCATCCTAGTTTATATACATTATGTGCATTAATATACATCTTTTTGCATTGAAAGTATTCCCCACTAGAGAGCAGTATGAATTTAAAATTTCAATGTATCTGTAGTCCTATAGTGCTAATCATATAGGATTGAGATTACTATAATAAAAAAGATATTCTAAGCAAGATGTAAACTTCAAAGTAAATATAATCTAGTAAATTAAACAAACTTAATACACTGTACATACACACATAAACTTCCTTTTGAAACACTAACACAGATAAGCAGCCTAGTAAGTCTTATTAGTACTTTTTAACTTTACTCTAATACGCCAATCCACACAGCCTAATCAGAAAGCCTTTATTTTTTATTAAAGAACATTTTCTGTCTTGAACTCTGATTTCGTTCCAGGAAAAAAAGAAAATAAAAAGAAAAAACACTAAAATACACACTAGGCATACTGAAATGAGATTACACCTTTGAAATAAATGAGTCCAGCATCTACCATTTGATTTTTGTATTCATTAAAACCCATAATGGCATTAGTGGTGTAACATACTTTTTGACTATTGCCATTTCTCTTCAATATGGTGGAAGAATAAAAACATTTCTAACTGCAGCCTAAGCAACAATTAGGCAATCAGGATTTTCAGAAATACTAAGGAAAATATTGCATGCTTTCGAAAGCCTCTTGAACTGATGCTATAAGCCAGAATAACATAGCAGTATTTGGTGTACTGATTGGTCACAAATGGTTTTGAGCAAAATGCTCACAAACTTGAAGTCAAAAATTTTGAAAAAAATAAAATTCCCTGCCATTATGTTTCTCTTGACTGCAATGGTTACATGTTACATAAATACTCATCAGTTTTGCAGCTAAGATTTCCTACTCACCTCCCACCCCCCACTGAGAAGGCTAACTTCTCAACCTTTAGGAGCCCTACAGCAGACAACAGCAAACAAGATGTGAATGAGCAAGATAACCAAGAAGTCAAAATTTCAAGCCAATTTAAATAGCACTGCAGATAAATGCTTACATTTATTTTCCCCAGAGTTCTGAACTCAATTTTGGCTCAATGATGCTTACCAGTAAAATGAACTTTGCATGACATTATAGCTTTGTGAAGTAGAAAACTGTCCCTTGTGGAAAACCAGCACAACTATATTGTGTGATGTTTACCAGCTTCAGTAACATAGCTACTGCCTGAAGATTTCCAATGTGTGTTTAAATGTAAAGGTTTAGAAATTATAGCCTTCCAATGAAGCTATCCTACCTTCTTAACTGTAATACAAAATCACCCTTTCTACTCAAGGATATGGAAGGAAAACTTTACCCACTTGTTAGAAAAATGATTGTTTATTTTCTGAACCACCTTGTCACTATGACTTGTACATAAACGAACCCAATGTATTTGACTATCAAGGGACCAACAGAAAATACGGATCCCAGAGCAAGTTACTAGGAGACTACTGTGCAGGTAAAACAGTTTTACTCAACACTGACCACTTGCCTCTGATTAATGACAAGATACATTCTAAAACAAAAATCTCTCCCTGGTTTATTCCCAGAAGCTGCCAAGATAGCCTTTTCATATTTTTAAAAGGACTGAACTTTCACAGGTAATAAGAAAACATAGGTAATCTAGCCAAATTAGTGATGGGAATAGATTCAAGCACTTCTTGTAAGAATTTGATAACAACATGAAAACCAAACTTATTTGGACCTACTTCTTCAGTTGTACTACTGATTCTCAGGAAAACAGGCTATGTAAAGCTTTTTCTAATGAAACGCACATTAGTTGTATTTGCTGAGGTCCTGGACATACCAAAGGATATATGGTTCTAACATTTGCACCATTTACATATTCACGTAATTTCTTTCTGCTTTTTGAGAGACATCAAGTCCTGTGCCAAAGATTATCAACCAAGAACAACAGATATTAGCTACTTTCAAAGAAACTTTAGGGAAGAGAGAGAAATAATCACTTTCTAATTATTGCTCTGTCCATTTTTTAGTCTTCGGTGGAATGTCACGAGTTCACTACAGATCGCCTCACCTCCCAGTAATAACTGGAATCTTCACATCTTTTCAAACATCACAAATGTGACCCAAGATCTCTCAGAGAATGGGGTGCTACTGTTTGATGGCAGTCATGGTAGCAGGGTCGCATTTGTGTCAAATAGTTTCAATCTAACTTATCAAATTTCAAAACTCTCTTCCATGCAATGAGTCAATACATGTGATAAGATCCTTCCCAAAACTGGATCCATAAGCTGCACTCCCAATTGTTATTCAAAAATCCCTGCTGCACTGGGTACCTGAGATTCCTGTGCCAAGAGGCCAGCAGTAACTAATTAGTTTTTGCAACCTCTAGGTTGAACTCGCTGAACAAAAATGCTTAAATTTACCTTAGACGTTTATTACTGGGAGAAGCTTAAAATGAACATACTGCCTATACATAAACATACAGCCTGGCAGAAGGCTCAGGAACAGGAAAATAAAAAAAGCTTTTGCATCTTTCACCCCTACTATCACTGAATGATGCGGTCCTGACACTGCAGTTCTCTGATTCAGATCAGATCTGCATCTGCTCCTGGTTTTTAGGGCCCAGAATGATTTAGGTCATGGTCTATATTATATTACATGTCTCTGCAGTGGCAGTTTCAAACATAAAAGGACAAACAATGGGAAAATGGTGAAAGAGCACTCATGGTGAAAGCACAGCCCATTTGAAACAGCTCCCTCCCCGATGACCCAAGTAACCTTCAGAATATGCTGCAGGACTCATCTGTTTTCTTTGGATGGATGGATGAACATTTCAGTGGAATAGCTGCTGGGAAATGGAAACTCATTAAGACTGGAAAGGCTTTTCTAAAATAGTTGATTTTTCAGGATCTCCTTTGTTCTGAGTCTTTCAGATGAACATGAAATACCAATAGTATAGAATACAACAAGAGATGATGTGAAAATGTGGAAAACATGTATTAAGTAATCTTTCAGTATTGGTAAACATTCCTGTAAGAGTTTTAAGACTGCAAGAACAAGCACCACCTTCTAGAAAAGGAGGAGGATTTTGTTGGGTCATACACCAAAAAGCTAAATTGCGTGTCAGTGATAAAACTCGGGACAGAAGTTAGTATTTCTCATTACTCTCTGTCTCTTACCATCTTCATCACAATTGAAGCCTCTATTCACCAAATTTTCTCTTTAAAAAGTTCACACAAAATAAATTAGAGGAGGCAGCTTAAGAATTTAAAAAATAAAAAGCATCACAGAGAGAAGAACCTTGTTTTTCCCATTTGTTATTTCTCCTTATGCACTCTGCTCCTCCCAATTCAATCATTACCGTTGTTATATGACTTCAGTGATCCATGTGAATAATAAGAAATAATCATCATCATCTCAGGTGATTTTTGCAAAGTTTACGATGAAAAGAATCGCTTGGGCAAGAACTACATCAGTAAAAGAAATAAAAGTAGTTTTCACCTGCATGTTTATTACGTATAGCAAGAAGGGAAGACGAGATGGAAGAAGACAGTTTATTTTAGGCTTGGAGGGCTTTATACTTTAATGTCTATGTCATGGGACTCCTCCCAAGAAATGCATCTCTGCAAACTGGAACCTGGAAGAGCAGATTTTTATCCATCTGAAGTATCTTGAGCAATAGCGCAGAAAATAAAAGCCTAGGCTTTTGTTCTGTTTTGTCGGCAGAGCACTTAAATCTTTCAGGAACGGCTGCATTTCAATACTGCAGCAAATTAACCGACTGCAGCCTATCTCTGGTCACAGTCATGTGCACTATGAGTTCCAAAAGGAACTCATATATGAACTAATCAGAAAAAAAAAAAAACTTCATTTCTTGGTTCAGCAGTTCCTTCATGCCAAAAACAACCAACAGACATCTCATAGTCTCAAAATATACTGCAGTCATTTTTTTAATTGAGTTCTATAAAAAGAGCTAAGCACTAATCAACACCATATGTTATTCAATTAGCTAGTAATACATATCTATTTCTCAAGCCTGTGCTAACATAATGGAGCACTTTGGGTGGTTTGGAACTATTTGAAGGCCAAATAATTAATTTGCAAAGATCAACTCCTAAAAAGCTGAGAAGTGCTACTGTGGTGACTTACTTACATCTCTATAGCCAGAGTCAAGCCATTAAACTTTCTCATTTGGTTTTTACTCAAGCCTTTGTTTTCACAGTGATCATTTCTGAAAAAGACTTCTGTCTAAAATGAGGACAAATAAAGACTGGCCCAGCGATGCAGCTGGAACCCAGGCATTGCAGGGAGCCTCCTCCCAGGCAGGTAAAGCAAGCTGCATGCATTGCTTTATCTCTCTTTCCAACAGTGGGATCTCATGTACAGGCTCTATGTAGAAGGCAGAAATTAATATAGCAAAATGCATATCAAGGAAAGTTACAAGGGCCTTTGCCCACCAAGAAAGCCTGCTGTTGTTATGCTATGGGTACTTTTTCCCATATTCTGATTTCCCACATTTGGGAATTCCACCTGCAGCCTTAAACTCCTGTCAACAGCACTCTAAGTTGACCAGGACCAAAAAGAAAGAAGGCTCTAATTGCAATGCCAACTGTCTTTACTGGACTAAATGTTAGTTTTGTCATTATTTCTAATAAGATTGGTAGTATTTACATATGTTAGATTTCAGGGGGAAAAGCACCAGTTTTTCAGATTATCAAATCTGAACAACACAAATTAGATCATTCAGCAGTGTCCAGAGACGGATGTAAAAATTAAAGTATGTACAACAAATCTTTGTCTACTGAACCACAGACATTTTGTAGGTACTGGGATTATTTTTAATTTCACAGTAAAATAACTTCTTTCAGTCCTGCTGGATAAATTTCCTGATGTGAAATCATACAGAATATATGGTTTATGTACTGTAATAAATATTATATGCCACTTAAAAGTTATTTAATTTTTCTAGTACCTAAATGCCAAGTCAAATATTCTTATCTCAGCAGTAAGAAAGTATATGTACAGCTGATGAGCAACTCACTTAAGAGCAATGTCAGAAGTTCATGGTTTGTACTTGCTTATAAAAAACAAATCAATACAGAACTAAAGATTCATTTATTTATTTAGCAGGATAACTTCTCAAGATTGCCAGATTTCTGTTTCTACAGTTAGAACTCTCAGACCTTCTCACACCCTAGGAAAATCTAAATGTTTACCCCAAATACAAACAGCCAGTTTGTAGAAGTTAGAAGTCTAAGTCCCAACTTTTTTGTTGTACTCTTCGTTTAGTGATATTTTTGTGGATGCATTATAAACAAGAGGCCTTTAAAACAAAAAGAGCCATAGAAGAGCAAGATGGAAGTTTTAATACTTCAGTCAATTACCCTTTAATCTCCAGATCCAATGAAATACAATAAGTTTTGTCTCTCGGCAAATGCACATACACAAATAGCAGTGTTAATGAATGATAAGTTTGGGCTTATATTTGAAGATTATCATTTATACTTTCACAAAAGTAGTTCTTTTTCCAGATAATCTGCATATTATAAAGCATTATAAATGCTCTAGTAGCATTTATAAATGCAAGGACTTTTATTACTGTTATTATTTTAATTTTTACAGCTTCACTACACTCACTGGGCCATTTAAAGTGGAGTTTAATGGAGATCTGATTATTTTCCAAGCTATGCAAACATATCAAGGTGAACATCTGCTTTGTTTAGAAAGGTTAGCAAATGCTTTTGCAAGCACAACTGGAAATTACAGTAATTTATCTTATCCTTCTATCTTTAGACTGCATTGTCTTTAGCAAAAAGGATGCATTTAGTACAGCATCCACAGCAAAAAGGACAGAATTTCTATTCACAAGATTTGTTTTTTGGGGGCAGATTCTGTACAGTTTGGTTGAGAAGTATAAAATATAGGCTATATCCTAAAAAGCATATTCTCTTCATAGTATCTTGAAAACTAATGTCCTCTTTAAAGCATCCTTGACTAGTATAATGTTCTTTCCTATCAATTACATTTCTACCTCAAGATCTTCATCAATGCTAGGGACAGAGATAAATATCTAGCAAACCAGACTACCTTTGATGTGTATTCTGATGTGTCTTAAGACAAAATGGGGCATATGGCCTTTTTATGTTTCCCTAACAGAGTGCTCTACAGAAGCAGCTAGTCTTCCTTTACAAACACACAAGGCCAGCTCAGGGCTTCAGATATGCAGCTGGGGAATTACTTGTAAAAGTTCCATATTATATTGCTTATTTTACAAGGTATTCAGCAGCATTTTCCAAAATGTAGAATATTACCAGAGAAGTGCAGGAACTTACTGAACACATTAAAGATAGTGCCTTATTATTGCTAAATAGACATGTAAAGTATTTCCTATTTTCCAGTTTCAGGATTTAATTTTTAAAAACATTTTCATTTTTCATATTATGAAATGCTAATAATTAAAAAACATCAGTGCCTACCTTCAAAATATCTCCACAACAATTGGAAGATACATTTTTTCCTAAAAGACATTTCTTAAAACAAATCATGAGCAGTACAGACATAACCACATATATACAGATAGAAAACAGGAGAGATGATGCTTTCCAGCCTTCTCTGGGAGTTCTTCACAGCAATATATCTCTTATTGCAATCCACAGCAGATGCTCACAACAGACCCAGAACTGCTGCTCTTGGGAAGCCTGAGCACTTTGCTCAGCCACTGTGATCTGCAAAAGCTACTACTGCTGAGTTTGTAAAATACTTCCATCTCGTCTAGCTCTGCTGGCCATCTGCAATCTCTCTTGACCTGTCTAGGAGTGCTGAGGTAGTTGAAAACTTCTGAGAAGTCATGCAAGGCAAAATTTAAAGCTCTGTAAGAATTACAAAGTTTCTTCCTTCAGCCGTGCTGATTCAGATGAAGCAGTTTATAAATTCTATTAAGCCTCAGAACAAGTTTGTAAAATCCCTAGGACTCACTCAACTATTTATTTTTTTTCCAAATAGTAGTTCAAATTTGCAATAAAATATTCTTTTGCATTGGAGATCATTTAAGACTACAGGATAAAATACATATGAAATTCCCAGAATTAACTCATACTCAAACATCATTTTATAATGAAAGATTAGAAGACTTCACAAAATATTCATTATCAATATCTTACAGTGTTAAATTTAAAAATGATCTTCTCCAATTAAAGTCATCATCTAAAAAATTGCATGGATATATGCACAAGATTACAATTTAAATGAGCTTTTTAAGAGAAATGGTAAATATCACTGACCCTTATGCAGTAACAGAACTTTGCAATATGGTGCTCATTTCATTAAAAAACAGCAAGATAAACATATTTCTGTATAGGTGCAAGCCAGGGTACCTGAAGGCAGTGAAACAGCTGGCATAAAAATGCTTCCAGAAAAGCCAAATCAGATAACTGCTTTCCATCTACCTAGGAATTCATACAGTAATTTCAGCATCTCAGCAGTCCTCATAATTTCTGCTGCTCTTGCTATGCATTATAGAATGTGTCACTTTGAAAATTTATTGTACCTTTTACAGCATGGGTTAAAGAACACTTAAAGCACATTTAGTGTTTGATATACCTTTACTCAAGAAGAACAGAAATGAGTTCTCTTTTATTAATTCAGATTTGTACTACTAAACTATTCACAGTAGCAGTCTCAGGGAATTTTCTTGAGATTACCTACATAAGTAAGAACTTACATGACAAAAGATTTGAAGGCCTGCATTCTCATCAGAAAAAGGAAATATTAAATAATGAAAAAGCAGGCAGATTACAGTAGTTAAAACTTCAGTTTTAACCGTATGACTCAAGGCTGTAATATATTTACTAATAATTTAATGGATTTCTGACAAATCAGCTGTTTGGTTTTTTTTTTTTGATTCCTGAAAAAGCATGTAGGGCAAGAATGAAAACAATAATAATTTGACATAAAGTGTGGTTATTTCTCCTGTAATTTTTGATACTGTAAAATTGGTTTCTTTGCTGAAAAAAATATCTAATATAAGAAAAAAGTGCAAAGTCGTGAACAGCTAAGACAAAAAATACATTTTGCTATTTATATTCATTTGTTTGTAGCTCAGTTTAGTGTCAGTCCATTTGAAATCTGTCATATTTTTATTTTGCTTGTCACAGAAGCGTAGAAAAAGTAAACAGTGAACATAAGCAATGCCATTAAAAATACAAAACTAAAAAGTGACCTTCCCCTAAGCCACTGCACATAAGAGGCTATGCCATCTTATCTCTCATCTACCTCATTTAGATGAAATCATCATTATTTTACTTGTTATTATTTAAATCAGACCCAGTAATGTCATTTGTAATTAACACTCACTGTGAAATGTGAATGGCTTACCTTGCAATACAGCAGTGTTATCCATTTCAGCATGCACTGCTCCTACAGTACACATCTGGAACCAATACTCACTCATTGCTATCAGCTGCTGCTCACAAATCACTTGATTATTGATCACTACACTTATCACTCTTCATTGACTGAACTTCATTTCACATTACTGCTCTCCCGCTGCTTCAGCAAATTCTGAAACTTCTATTGCAATGAGAATTCAAACTGAAACCAAGGCAGTGGTTCTTCAAACTGATTATTTCTTACTGTATCAAACTTCTTGCGGTTACCTTCATTTATTAAAGAAAAAATAATAATCAATTGCCTGTCACGGTTTCAAATTCCTCACAGAGGAATAGGCAATGATAGGGTTTGGTTTTCCCCTTGTAACACAGTATAGTTTCTAATTATATTATTTTAAGAGACACCTTTTTTCAGCACTGAACAGTTCAAAAATCTATAATACAAACAACTACATGTCTTTGGGAAAAGTAATTGCTTTTTGTGGGACAAGAAATGGCTGCCAATCACTGGGGAGACTGCCAGGATATACTTATAACATTATTTGCAAAAAAAAAAAAAAATATATATATATATATTTATGTCCTACCAACTAACAGCAATTCTTGCAAGTAATAAGTTCAAAAATGACAGGAAGGTTTCATTTAATTCATGTATTTATGCTTATAGGAGCTATATATATATTCAGATATGCATATACTTACATAAGTAATGTTGAGGCTTTTTGAAAGAGTTATCAACAGCATCATGTAAGAAACTTGCATGGAATATTCTCGTCTAGAAGTTTGTACAGCGGCACCCATCCCAGACCTATGCTGCTTGTCAAAGCTGAGTGGTCAACAGTTGCTCGTATGGTTGAGCAACCAGAAAGAACCAGCTTTGGGCTATTGTTTACTGAGTTCTCAGGGCAGATCAAGCAGACCTATGGGGGGGGGGATCTCAAAGCGGATGATGACCACCATGAAAACAGTATGCATACTTGACAAACTGCCACATGGCAATCACATGACAGTGGGCACGCCATTGCCCCTGACAACCAAAACAGTATGTAAGCATGTAAAGTGGATAAAAACCCCAAGTGTTCAGAGGTAGAGCTCCCCCACTGAACTGCAGCCATGGGGATCAATGAAATGTCACTGTCTGAAATCATCTCCTCCAACAACTGGAGTGAGACAGGTCATTTGAGGAAAATTATTTGGGGTCAAAACCACTGGAAAATCTTCCAAAACTTTCTCTGTGTAAGCAAAGTAGCAACAGTCTTCCAGCTTGTCTCACATTAACTGAAATATTCTGAGAAAGAAGAGTAAAAGTCTCTTTGTTCTTTAGCCTATACAACATTAAATACATTTTAAATTTTATTCTGTACAAGAGTATTCATACTACAGATAATATGTACAACGTACACTTACACAGCAAAATAACCTACCCACATCATCAACAATTCAACATTGTCACAGATTTAGGGTGGGAGACAAATCAGCTAATATTCTTCCTACAGTCAACCATCAGCCATAAGAAGAGACATCAGAAGGTCAGTGGATTTTCTGAAAGCAAACCTACCAGATGCAGAAGTATCCTATAGGCAATATATGAAGCAAAAAAAACAGACAGCAGCCTGGATAGAAGTTTAACAGTATTTTGTTTGGTGCTTAGAGAAAATGTTAGAAGGCTATTCCATTTTCTATCACTTGGGAATTAGAGCACAACATCATGAGTACCTCAGAACGTGATCATTCCAATCTAGTGATTTGTATTCAGGAAGAACAATAAAATCTAGAAAAGCTTTGGTAGAGGTTAATGTCCTAATTTTAGGAATCATATTCTAGATAGAGAACTTAAGCAACAGGTGAAAACTCTTCTGTCTGAAAAGAAGTTCAGAAAAATAATTGCTAAATAAGTTCTATGACCACTATTACTCACTGCAATACCTATATCTATGATCTACTGGAAATTATTTTAGGCTATTTATCAAGTTCTAATGTAGTATAACATTTGTGCTATTTTTTTTTTTCTTATAAAGGGATACAATTTTCAAGATGTTGCCTAAACTGTGAACTAAAAAAAAAAAAAAAAGACAGTCTGTAACTACTAAAGGCTGCTTATTTATTTGGTCCAACTAACATGGACATTTCTCCAACTTCTTTTAAAGCAATCACTATATAACAATTAGATAAACTATTTTATCCTTTAAATTTCATTACATCATTACATAAAGAAAACATGCAAATTCATCTCAGTATTTACATGAATCTTTAAAAATATAATATTTGACCATTTTGTGACACCATTTTGTCGTCATAAATGTGAAGTGATTAGATTGAGACACTTTATTCAAGTATATCTATCAGACAACAATTCAGTATCTCTTCTAATTCCATTAAAGAGTATGGAACCCATTTATTGGTATTATACTGTGTTTTAAGCATTGCTGGAAGATTACTTTACTCTTTAGTTTAATCAATTTATTAGCTAATATTCAAGTTCTTAGAACATGTACCATTCTCCAGAACAGCTGAGGACCGTGACTGAAATAGTGTGGGACAAATTGTTGTAGCTTGCAGATACACATTAAATGTCTCCAAAGATGTATCGCACAACTGAAAAATTAGTTGTAGATGGGTAATAGAGAGTACAGGTATTTGACAGGAAATATTTTTCCATGAGAAATATGGTCCAAAATTTGGTAGCCATTCTTTTCCCTCATCTATATATTTCTTCTACTGTCTCCCTATGTTTTCCCTATGGGGTTAAATCAAAGAATGTATCTTACCACCTGCTCTAAATGCCCTTGCCCATATCCTAGATTCTTAAAACCTGTATCTGAACCCAGCTGAGGACTGCTGTACCCTTTCTGTGCAAGTGTAGAAAACGTATAAAAAACTGAGCAGTCTTCACAGGCACAGATTAAGAAGACAATTTATTTCAGCTCAGGTAGTCCTAATGAAAAGGACGGTAATCCTAGCATTAGAGAAGTCAAAGTGCCGCAGGAACAAAGAGGTGGTGAGCCACGTAAAAGGACTAGCAGTGTGCTATACCCATGTACTTACCCACCACTCAGCCCTCGCTCACCATGCACTATTCTGCCCTAGGCATGCGGCTAAAAGCAGATGGGTTTGTGGATGAATAATTCCCTGACCTACTCTCAGTCGTTTCCATTGTACACTAAACTCAGCTTCCAATTACATCAATACCATCTATCAAAAACCAAGACAACGCCACCTCTAAACAACCTTCTTCCTAGTATTAACAACACTATCAAGAATTCCCCCAATATGAACTACTTTCAGCAGTCAGCAGAAAGGTTTTTTTGTAAATATTGCATTTTATTCCTTCTCCAATTAAGAATTTGAACTAGGCTCATCTTAACTGTATTTCCAACATGTGCTGCCTGAGCTCTGAATAAATCAATACCACCATTGGGCTTAGCATCATCTTCTACAGAAATAGCAGCTTTCTGCTTCTAGACACACTAGTTCAAACACGGTTGCTTTACGAAAGAGGACAGTGAACAGTTTTGCTGAAATAGGTATGAAGAGAAGACAGAAAGAGTGATGGATTTGCATTTGCTCTGATTAGGAAGCTACAGTCATGCTTTTTTTTTTTTTAATAAGTAGAGATATAGGTCAGAAACAAGGACTGACATGCAAGGTGCTTTTCTAAAGATTAACTCACTCTAAAAGTTTATTTAGTTCTTACTTTTATTTAGTAAAATTCAGCAAACTTTACTAAATACTTGGAAGTCTCCAAATCAATGAGGAAAACTTCTGTACTGGTGAACATCGACCATCTGCAGAAGTCTAAACTTTGGAGTGTTGAGTTTACATGGTTCCAGTATTCATTTTGTGTTAATTAAATAAAAATTTAATTTTTATGGGTTTGTGTCTTCAGAGTTTTTATTGGATTTACAAATTTTCTCCAAATTAAAAACAAATTAAAAGAGAAGATAGGAAGAGTGTAAGAATCTCAGTTCAGGTTCACAAACATCGGTGAACTCTGCATGGCTTTGTGTCATATTGCAACTCATTTGTTTTAACATTATCAAACTCTTCAGTAAGCTTCCTCCGAATGAAGAAAATTGATTTAAATATTTTAAATAGGCTGACAAAAAAAGGATCAAAAATAATTCAAATCATATTGTTCTAATTTTGTAGACATCCAATAGCACAGTAAACAACATTTCTTCAAAATCAGCACTTAGCAAACACAACACTTTTATGCATCTTACTGAACACAGCGTATTCTAGCAGAAAGTGTCAAGGACAGACATTTCATCCTGTGCTTTGGTATTGTAGACTTAAATATCCCAAACAGTAATAGATCCTTTACTGCCTTTTCAGAAGATACTCCCACAATCATTCCCCCAGTAATTCCAAGTTCTTTCTTTCAAATCAAGTGAAGTTAATTATGGGGAAAATAAAGACCTATCATAAATGACAAATTGTGAGTATATTCAACTAAACATTACATAAAGATCTTGCAGATACAAATGTGACATGAGTTGTCCTGCAACCGAGTGTTTGATTTGTTGATTCATTGCTTAGATTCCTCTTTATTCTACTGAAAAAAAAAGAGTCATTTGAGATGCAGGTTGCATCATTCACCCCTCTTATTGGCCTTTTTGAGAAAATTTCAAGTAATATTAAAGCGATCCACAGAATACAATGATGGCATCTTGCCAAGAAACACATCTGAAAAAGGAGTATAACATTTGTATTAGTGCAATACTTTCTTCAGTGTATCATACTCAATATCTTTTTGGGAAAAACAGTGATTGCATTAAACATTAAATCAAAGACCCACTCTAGTGTAAAACAGCAATTTGTCTTCAATTTTCCACTTAGTAATTCAAAAACTCTTTTGACTATCAACTGCCGACAATTTTTTTTGCTGGCTACAACTTGGTTAGAATAATAAGAAAAAAATCATTAGCATGTTAATAACTTGGCCTCTCTAAGGGCTACTTAGTCGAACCTCTATCAGAAAAAGAAGCTTCTTTTTCATCCCTATTCTTACTTGTGAAGTGAATATAAATTACCACAATCTCCTAGTTTCCTTCATTTCAATCTGTAATGATTTCCCAATGAACAGAATACAGTCCTGTCATACTTTCTGCAACAGCAGCTTACACAAATTTTCACATCTCTAAAGATGAGAAAAGGAAAGACAAGAATTACCACACAGATAAGAAAATGCAGTCATTAAATCAAAACTGCAAGAGGATATTATGTGAGCAAAATATTGTCTACATTTTAATATAGGTGTCTGGGAGTAGCTTTCTATGCTTTATACATACTATATTCAAAACAATTTATACATCAAATTTCATGCTGAGTCTAGAGTAGGAATGAAGTACAGAAAACTACTTATCGTGATTTAGAGGCATTTTAAGTTCTTTACCCAAAATCAAGTAAAATCATCCAACAATGGAGTACCTCGAGCATTTTTTAATCTTCGCAGGATAGAAGGTTTAAGATACAAAAAGATAAATATTTATGACCAGATCTTTACACAAAACAGATATTGTTTATATGCATACACTCATATATGACAGTTTTCAACATGGAAATGGAACGTTTTGTTACTGCTGCTATTTTGTGCAATTAGTAAATGGACCAAAACCAATTACATATAGATTACATACAATAGAAGAAATATGACATTTAGGATAAATAACAGTGACTTTAATATCTATTGCTTTATTCAAATGATCTACATACAAATGTTAGAAATTTTCATCAAAATTATGCAATTAAGATTTTCATATAATCTCTATTTTTATCATTAGAAAATTTTCTGCGATCTGTGTGTTTAATACAGTTATAGCAATATTTTTAGATAAAAATGAGAGATTCAGAAGATACTTTCAACAGCATAAACAACATTCCAGCTGTCACATTACCATCTGTAGCAAACAGTACAGCGTACTTTTTAAAAAGTATTGATATATACAACTAATGATATTTGAAGTAGAGAACACATTTGCTACTGTAGCTCATGCTGGTTTATGGCCTTGCCCAACAGTAGATTCCTGTATTCATGTGCTTTGTGTAGTTATCTAACAAATTGGATCCAATCATAGAGGTTTAATACTCCACTTCGGTATTTCACCTTTATCTTACAAGAATCAGAATTGATTCTTCCAAATTCAACAAAAATACCAAATATTAAGCATAAATGTACACTTCTTCTACGGAAGCTAATAAAAGCAATATTTAAAAAGAGAAACAAAAAGAACTGAGGAATTATACTGGATACCAAATGAATTAACCCAGTTAACAAACACTGCTCACTTGCTTTGTTTTTTTAATAATTGACCTAATTTACATAGAAAAAATAGCAACTGGAAACAAAGGAGTAACTTCGAAATTCATCTTGCAAAGTATGTTAATTTCCTTTCTACTACTGGATGTTCTCAAGACAAACTTTGGAGAGAACAGGGTTTGTCGCAAGATCATATTGTCAGCAGACTAAGAAATTTATGACAAAACAGGTAAAATCAGTTCTAGTCTGAAGCATGCAATCCCTTCCAACTTCCTAAAGCTACCACTCCAGGCCAAGCAAAAAATTTACAGTTATTTACAGTACAAAGGTGCCCAAATCAGTCCACATTCTCACTGTAGCCTGTTAAAAACAATTCTATTGGTTGCTCAAAGCCCTTATAGACTCAGCGTTCAGAAAGAACTGCAGAGATGAGCCAAGCTACCACACTGCTATCAAGGATCTTCAGCACATCCCTGCACTGACAAAGGAGGGAGAAGTTTGAACGAGAATAACCAGATCTATGAGGAGCCCTCCGTAATGATAAACATTGCTGTTGCCTTGGATGCACAAACAAGCTTCAACCAGCCTCAGCCTGTATTTATTTAGTGAAAAAGAATTAGTAAGACTTATAATACTGTAACAACCCAGTGTCTGTGCTTTATTTTGAGAACTCCTAGAGTACAAAAAAAAAATATTTCTTCACATACTATAAGATCACAAAAGCATTTTCAGGGTCTGAGCTCTCCCAATAGAAACTTGCCTATATTCTCTCAACCCTGACACCATTATCAATTCCTTTAACAAAGAAAATAAACTATGGTTAATTCTTTGCTATTCCATCCATTAACAGTGGAGGGTGGGGGGAAGAATACTGGGATTCATTACATATTCATAACAGAGTCAAAGAATACATAACACTTTTAGGGTAGAAGGGTTACGAGACTGTTGGCTGCTGGCAATGAAGCTCTAGAACAGTGAAAAAAGCTAGAAAAATGCAAATACAGTCTATGAAAGGTAGAGTGGAAAAGAAGAAAAATGTAAGGGAAATATCTATGATATGAATGAACATTAATGTTATGAGAAAACAGTAACAAATTATTAACTGCCCCTGATCTGTCCAAATAAGAAAGATGCTTTAACAGGCCCTGCTGGGATGTGTTCTCTGCCTAAGTTTCACTAAGAACTATATGACAAAACGTAGAATATACATACTAAACTGGCTGATGATATCAAACAGGAAGAGACAGAAACAACATAAGAGGCCAAGATTAAATTCAAAACTGAATTGACAGTGTGGAGAAAAGCTCCATTATAAAAGATCCCATAAGGCAGGAATAGCAATAAACACTTAGAAGATAGGGGGAAAAAAAAGATTAATCTACAGTTTTCATGTAAAGGACGCAAATGTTAGAATAGATAAAATAAATACATAACAAGCACACTAAATTATTGGTACTGACTGAAAGACTATCAATCTGAGATGACAGGCACAAAAATATAGTCAGAAATGCTGGAGGTTTTTCTTTTTTTTTTTTTTTTCTTTGTGGTGTTTTTGTCTCGGTGGTTTTTCTCCTTTTTTTTTTTAATATATTTATATCTGCTGAAAACAGCATTTGTTCTTCTCTGTGGAACGATGAATATAATTGAAGGAATTCCTTATATCACAGCACAAGAGATTTTTCATCTATTCCTCTTCCAGCTAAGGGTCACTTAAGCCTCCTTTCTTCATACTTCTGTCAAAGATAACTAGAATTAGATTGTATCACAGGCTATATCTTGAATGTATACTCAGTAACAAATGCTTCCTGACACACTACTGGAGCAGTAGTTTCATTTTCTAGAATGGAAAAACAGATTTACTTGCCTTTTATCTTGATGTTAGGTCACTCAACAGATATACATTTTTCATTCAAACTATCCTTCTTATCTTCCCAATTACTTTAAGGCAGGCAATACACAGAGTATTGTACCAAAAACAGAACACAAAAAACCAGTACTCATTTCCAGAGCACATGGAAGCAAAATTGCTCTCAACTCTTGTATCCAACATAGGACTGTCACTGCAACAGATTCCTTATGCAAGATAAATTTGACATTGAGGGTAAGAAAGTTAAAACAGAACAGCAAAAACTTAGAATGTTGCTGTTAACTGTAAAAGAGGTATTTCCTGTGTGTTCTCCCTCCCCCCCCCCAAGGATTTTCCCCAGCAAGGAACTCTCACCTTCCTCCTATATCTTAATAGAAAAATGCTTTCACCACAGCTGGATATAAAAATTACAGGCAGGCAATAGGCACTGATAAAGGTATTGTCACACTGAGCCTCCACGTTTCCCAACTCCAGCTGCAGGATGGGATGAAAAATTGTAGAGAAAAAAAATATATTAAAAGAAATTGAATAAATAAAAACATATAAGTGACACGTTCTGTGGGCTGTGTATCAGCCACAGAGAAATCCCTTTTATCTCCTCTACATTGACTTAAAGAATGCCTGCAGTACTCTCTATGCAAGAAGCATATTGTTTTAACTGTAGAAAAGGATATGAAAGTGCAAACAGGGAAATTTGCTGAAACATAAATTCAGCAACTGAATTAAACTGATCTGTTTCAAAAATTTAGGGGTATTTTTGTACATACCTGTAAATACTCTAAGTCACATCCCTGTTTTGGTGATTACCTACCTCCTGTTTAGATCTTTTAAAGTTGTAGATACTGTTAATGTGAGAGATAGAAAAAAAATAAAGGAAATCAAGAAATTTTTTTTTAATTTACTTGAAGCCAGACTTCCCACGTAATTTTCAAGAAATTAACTTGTATCAACATAACTGAAATGCATTTGGTGTTTCCAATGAGTATGCTTCTGCCCCCACTCTTTTAATAAAAGACTTGCCACAGAATATGACTCTAGTTAGACAACAAGGAAATAAGGCATTTTGAAAGTGGAGTAAAATGTACTTCCAAACCTGCTTTAAGGTACTGGTACATTTTAATAAATCCTGCCACCACTCTGAAGAAGGCTTACAGAATACATAAAGCTAGATACAGTAATTATAGGTATTTTGGCCATTAAAAGAATCCACTTGCAACAACATGATCACTGGAAAGTTAGTGTGCCTAACGCAGACAGAACTTTTCCAATAAGAATGAACAACTCCTAAGTACAATTCCTGTCAAAATGCTTCACTGAACAGCTAGAACAGTATCAATTAGAAAGGCTAGAGTATTAATTCTTACCAGATTAAATTAACAAAATAAATGCTCAATGAAAACATTTAATATAGCCTTATTTTTCTTTTGCACTTATTATTTCCTTAAAGAAGCTAATATTGCTGAGTTTGTATTGAGCAAAACATCCATTTGCAGCAAAATAAAACCCACTATATTAAATCTAGAATTTCTTTTTCACTATGAACATGCAATTCATCTGAAGGTTTCCTCAAGAAGAATATAACTTTCAACACATATTTAAGATTTTCAGTTTGAAAGTATTATATTTGAAAATGCTGAATACTGCTATTTTCTCAGGAGAACATTACTATGACTGCTGTTGTTCTCCATTAAATTTAATGGAAAAATATAGAAAATAATTAACTTTAATAAATACATTTGAATGAAATACATAGATAAAATAGGCTTACTTAGCATTATGGAAAAATGCTTAGGTGGTTAAAGGTAATCAAGTTCTATGACCTTCAAGATCTAGTAAATTTTATCTTCAAGCTTGTATCTGCCCCTTCCTTCTCCCTGTTCCTAAACTAGTATTAAAAAAAAAAACCAAAAACTTAGAGTACAGTAAATCATGAACAACCATAACTGAATAAAAAGCAAAGAAGAGAATGAGTTCTCCAACACATCCATTCAAACACTACCAATTTTACTCAGTATTCTGAACAAGTTTAGCATTTAGCAGAAACTCTCTTAATTCTCAGCTAGCTTAATTTAAATGTCTATTAGCACTTTGCAAGTCTGTTTTTTCTAATTTCTTATGGATGTTCCTACATTAAAGTCTGATGTTTTACCATCATTTCCTCAAGAACGTACAAAGTCAAACTGAAGAAAAAGAAAAAGAGAGAAGAATCAGTAATTAATTTTTAATGACGTCTCTACACAAACTAATTCTTAAGGATTTCACTAAAGTAGACCCAAAAGTTAAATACTTTTTACCCTAATATATACTGCTGCTCTTTCAAAATCTCCTTGATGTTCAAAGCACCCAACTTCTCAGTATTTCTGCTTGTTTTCAAAAAAAAAAAAAAAAACTAATGCTATTTAGATTTCCTCCTGTCATGCTCTGCCATGCTCTGATTACACATGAAGTAGTTACTTATTAGCACCATTAGCCATGTTACTTGCATGTTACTGCAATTAACCCTTTATTTGGCTCTGCTTTTTCCATTCACAAATATGACAAAACAGAACAACGTCCAAGTGTCTATACCCTCATTCTTCACTGATTTCAGAAGAATTGATACAACCTACACATTCCTAAAGTTTTCCTTGAGAATTTATAAGAAATAAAACAAAAAAAAATGGAACATATGCAAATGATCACAAGTACATGTATTATTTGCCATGAAGGCTCCATCTCAACTAACTGAGTAACATATACAAACTGAACAGCTGTCTTAAGAAGTCTCTTACAGGAGAAAAGCATCAACCCCTGTTCCAATTATTATTACTTCATATAAGGTACTGAATATAGCATTAGAAGAGTCAAAATGGATCATGTCATATCCCTTTAGCATTAAGAAAAAGGAGCCAACTATTGGTTTTGGAGATCTAATTAATTAGAATAGTAAAAGGGCCTGGAAGAAACTGCTACTTTATCTTCACAGACAAAAAAAAAAAATAGTATCCATAGTATTATTGCATTTTATACATCTTCAGTTAAATCAATGAGTTTTTAAAAAGGCCGAATTATCTATGAAGCACCTGAGATCTAGGATTAATTCTGCAAACACATAACAAATATGTGTATTCTAGCTGTTTTGTTAATTTCCCTCTGTTCAAGAAAAAAAAAAAAAGGAAATCCTGTCAATCTGGTAGACAGATGTTATTGGTTCTCCAGAACATGCTCATCCATTTATACATTAGTGGTACACTATTCTGTTATTATGTTCAAAAAATAATAAGATAATTAAATTTTAACAAGGTGTTATGAATATATCCAAAATTGGGTTCAATCTTTGAAGACTTAATATTTCTAATTATTTCTGTACATCTTTTCAGAATTTGGGAGGGCAGGGGATAAGTATAGTAAGGTAGCTGCAACAGCTTGCAAGAATACTGTATATAAGGTAGACCCTGAATCTTTTCCCCCTTCTTTGGCCAATGGATCAAACCTTCTGCCACACAAAAATATTAGTATTCTACATGGCAGCATTCTTAAATTGGGAGAATTACCTTGTGTTGAGCATGCCAAGACTGATTTGGGGGATAAACTAACATAGCTTAAGTAGGCAAACAATGGGAGTATCTGAAAATAAGTATAGTAAGTAAAACTGAATCACATGAAATCATTTCACATCTTGGTGAACAATCATTAACATTTAATTCTAGAATAAAGTTTTGAACAGATGTGTTTCCTAGAGTTACCTCTGGATTGTGTAGTTCTCCAATGGAAACTCAGAAATAAAGAATACCTGAAAATAAGCTTACAATGTTCAAGAGAATACTAGAATTGGAAAAAAAATTAATTTCCTATTCCATTTATTTATTAACTATGTAAGTTTAACTGCAATTGAAAGTGAAACCTTCCTAAATGAATTTTATCTCTTTTTCACTTACACAGAACTTCTGTGATACAGGTTGGTAAAGTACATCTCAAAGTAAAGTACGTAATAAATAAAATAAATGAATAAATCGTAAGAGATATCAGGGAGATAAGGGGGTCAGAAAATAAAAGAGAAACAGTTTATTAAAGCAGCTTCATTTGCACCTAATCATTACAATAACTCCTTCAATTTGGTTGAATTTTCAGTGCATTTTTGAAATGCCCTTTATGCTTAAGCATAGCTTTGTATCCAGTTCTCTTCTTAACATGAAACTGCTAAGTATAGTGACAGCCACAGATTACTGCTCCAAGGGGAAATCAACATTGC
Source organism: Phasianus colchicus (assembly GCF_987193195.1). NCBI lineage: Eukaryota > Metazoa > Chordata > Aves > Galliformes > Phasianidae > Phasianus > Phasianus colchicus. The sequence continues at coordinate 17,298,044 of NC_143441.1, read as the reverse complement.
CAGAAAAGAAAAGTAGAAAGAGATAAATATTACTCATGCACACAACATGATCACATGTTCCATTTATCTTATTTTAAGAATCAAGCTACAGAAATTGATGTGGTTTCCAATTTGACCCTTCTCTTCCTCTTCCTAATCCTATTTGAAATAATCATAATTTCAAAGATTCAGAATGACGATGGTGTTCTTCAGTGGTCTGTGACCTTGAAGTTGTCACGCAGTGGAACCAGCACTGACATCAAGGACAGGAACTTCAAAGGCACCTCATGCATCCCCACCACAATTTTTCTTTAATAAAGACAACCAATACTTTCAAAAAATATATATACAGCATTTTCTCCATATAGAAACACCACTCATCAATAAAATAATAATCCAGTATTATTCAACAATACTGCCCTCTGTTGCTGCAGGGATTGTGCAAAAGATAGGCAGGGAAGGAAAGAAAAAAGATGATATACACAAAAAATTAAGGTTTAAACTATTTTATATTATATATATACACATTATATTATGCATTTTAACCAGTAAACGTCTCTGTGCCTTACATTTTCTTCCATTGTCTGAACTATATTGGCCATCATATATAGAAGAAGAAAATCTAATGTAGCTCACATTGATTGTAATGCCTGTATTTCCAAAAGGAATTAATATATAATTCTTCAAGGGAAACCAATTTTTGGAAATTCAGCATATGGTTATCTAGAAATCAATACACTCAGAAATCTCAATTTTCTCCAATATTTACTGAAGGGGATAGTTATTAAAAAATGTAATTAGTATTCAGATCTACAATACTTTAGAACTTTATAGAACCATGTGTAACACCATAAATATGATTTGTCGGTTCGTACTAAGCAATGTGTCAAAATATATCAAATATTGTAGAAGAGTCAGATTAAAGTCTTCATATCGTAAGAATCTTCTTCTCACCCTCCACCATCAAGTTCCTACATACATGTTAATAATCGCTCAAGCACAAACAGCCTTAAATCCAGAAATAAGATTTTGTAACTTCTAAAATTTTCGGCAAAGCCTTCCTTTTCCCCACAATGAAGACTGGAAGAGGTCATTCATGTGAAGAAATAAAATATAGGATGTGGAAATGGAAAAGCAACATTTACCAAATACCCAATATTCAGCTGATTCTGGTATAAAAACCAGAATAATCTACCTGCCACTCACTCCCATAGAAACATTAGGATAAAATTCTCATAAGAGCTAAAAGCATTATAAGTGACAGAATGTATAAAGAAGAGTGACAGGGAAAAAAACCCATACTAACAGTAAAAAAGAGAATTGATGTGACCATTAATATAATACAGAAGTACAGAATTATGCATTACTCCAGAATTGCAAAGAAAGAATTGAATGCTTTCATTTTTCATTTTTATGTAATAAACAGAACCTTAATATTACATCTCTGGAATTATCAATATAGTTACTTGGAATTTTTAGAAAACATTGGGAAACAACAGCAAGCAGGAATTTGGGGGAGGTCAAAACTGAGAAATCAGAGCATAGGGATGGTGTGCCAGCGTTCACTTATGGTTATTCTTCCTTCCTGGTTCAATAGCCTGCAAATCAGAACTCACACACAACTATGTAAACACAAAGCAAACACCACACCCCCAGAAGGTCTGGAAAATGATAAATTCAGGGAAGAGGCAGTAGTCAACCATGACTTTTCAGTATCTTTATCTTTGTAGCTTGGGATGGGAAATAGAGGAGCCCAAATCAACATGGTAGACCATGGGCTCCAGCAAGTCAGCTCTCCTTCATTCTCACACAAGGATTCACAGACAAGATGCTCTCCTACAGCAGAGCTGCCTCATGCTATGTTAGAGTCTCAGTGGTTATTTCACTTAGCCTGTTTGTTTGCTGCTGGAGAGGTTCAGAAGCCAACAATAACTTGCAAAATAAGCAATAAATTTTCCATGAAAAAATAGCTGAAGAAAAACTACAGAAATCTATATTCATTTTCAAAAGTAATATGGCAAGAAATTCTGATAAAAATAATATGTAGACAAAAAGTGAATTATAGATCCATATTGTTACACATCCCCCAAAAAATGCCTTTCCATGTACGAGCATTTTGATATTAAAAATATAAACTTGCAATTGATCCAAAATTATGTCAGCTAAACCACACCAGTCTATATGGAATTGTCAATAACCCTGAACAAGTACTGGCAGATAACTGGGTGACAAAGTTAATGCAGATGTGAATCCTATTACTATATAGTCAATCTTCTGGATTCTGAATTAATGCTTTCAAAAAAAAAACCTGAAGAGAGCATCAGAATAATTAGAACTTAGAATTCCTATTTTAAGTCCTGAAATTTAAAAAAATTTCATAAATGAAATAATTCCACTTTCACTTAAAACAAATATTTCATCATAATATTGCTAATTTTAGGAAAGTACAGCAAGAACGTTATTTCCAAACTCCTTTTCTAGTTTTATATTAAAATTGTAAAATACTTATTTTGATCTCAGTAAAATAGATTAGTTTCTCAGAAACATGGCTAAGACACTCAAATTCAACAAAGCTCTGATCCCTGACCTCTCAGAATAAGCCATTCAGATGATCTTGCAGAACAGCTTATGGCAAAAATAGGCAAAGCAGGCAGAAACCTACAATCAGATCTGTCTTTTGCTACAAATTTAAGTACAACATCCTTCCAGCATGGCACAAGAACTCATTATTGCTGTGATTATAGGTTTAAAATAAAACATACTTCTGATTTAAGTCCAGCAAATTCAGAACAACTCAGTATTTGCTACAATCAGTTCCATTTGCAGTCAGTAGGATGAATGTCCAACTCAGTCATATTAGATTTTTGACACTTAAAATTTCACTATTGGAGAATACCTATTTATATTTAAATGAGGTTGCATAGCACACTCCAGATTTGGCACACTTGACAGTCTACCTTATAAAAATAAAAGGTAGAAAGGGTATTTAACTTCTAGCTGCTTAGCGTTAGTGCATTAGACTGTTTGCAGAGTTCCTCTGAAGGATTTTGTTACAGCCTGTAAAAGGGGATTACCAGACTGTTCTTTCTAATTTATGTGAAAACCGCTCAGTTGCATACCAATATCAATCAGAACAATAGACTTTGACTCTGACACATATAAGGCTAATTCATGATTGAAACTGACACAGAGAACCACTTTAATCAGCTAATAATCATTCAAAATTACCTCCAGGAAAACCTCTCTAGCTCCAGTATTTAGATTAAGTGTCAAGTCTCAGTCTCAACTTCTCACGAAAGAGGCAGCTTCACTTACAACAAATCTCTGTTAAGTTGACAAGAGTTAATGTACCTGGCAGCTTCACAGCACATGGCAGGTTTAGGTGCAGAATGCTGATGACAGTGGAGCTTTGTGCCACCAGCAGAAGTCGTTAGGTGAAAGAACTTTCAGATGAGTCACTTCTGTAAATTATTAAAAGAAATTACCCTTAGGTCGTTTTAGCTCAAGAATAAATTTACTTGGAGGATGCTTGATAAAGCTCATTTTCATTTGATTTTGGTATGTGTGGTTATAGAACATTATTCACCATATACTGGATTATTTTTTACAAACTTCTGTACACAGGTAACTCCTAACAAACACTGCAAAAGAAAAACCTTTCTGTCAGTTTTTGATAACTCTCAGACAAACTGAATACTATGTAGAATTGCAAAGCAGAGATTAATTGAACAAACTTTGACTTCAGCTGCACCCGGTGTATAAACCTATATTTTCTATACACAGTAGTTCAAAAAATGCATGAAACCAAACAGGTTGCCTAATGATGCCTAATTTTGTTTCAAGTAAAATCAAAACATTTCCTTGCCAGCTGACCTGCAGAGGATCCTACAGAGATACCATCTTGAAGGGGAAGATCAACCAAAATACTGCAGGGCATTGGACTAGACTTAACTATTCATGCCAGCTATGAGAATGTCCCTTGTAGCAACCCATCTGTGGGCTCTTACCAACTGCCTGATGATCCTTCTTCATGCTGCCCACTAAAAGCCTCGTTAATAATAGCACTAAAGGATTTTTTGTATACATGGCCTGCCCTTAGAAGGACATGGTTGTTCTGAAGCCACACTGCATCCTATGCCAATTAAAAGGATGTTTATTTGTGAAATAAAACAAGCTCTGAGAATGCAGACGCACTGCGCTTCTTGTATTTAATGCATTTTTGTTCCTACTTTAGCTAAGCGAACATCCAAATAGTTTACTTTGTTCCGAAAAGTGATTTGGATCTGTAGATGTTTGTCTTCCCAAACCTGCAGTGCTCCCTCAAGAAAGCCAAGGCACAGACTCAGACTGTATTTCCACATTTATGCAGTAGCACTGGCTGAAAAGATTTTTGATATGCATTTCCTGAGGAAAAATTTCACACCATTTTGCCAACCTAGATAACCTAGCACGTCTGCTGCTTTATATTCGATTAAATTAGCTGGCATTTCTGTGTGTTCTGTTAATTAATCTCACCTAGAAAAAAAACAAAAAAAACACTATGCCAGGTGAAAAACCACTGCTGCTGCAGCTACACAGCAGAGATGCAGAATACCTAAGACAGAAATTTTATAATTATACATGAGGTGAACTGTGTCAAAAGAAAACATACCCTGTGGGGAAAAATAAAAAATTGCTTCATTCTGCTTGGTTTGCATGGAAGATCCAATGGCTGGTCCTCCCTGGCCAGGGCTCCTGAACAATTTCAGTCGCTGACATTTTCTTCATTCAGGTTAAAATAATCTTTGAGGAAGGAGGATTTCTAACTGAATGGTATTAATTTCTTCCTATACTTACTTCACTGAACTTACATTTAACTACTGCTGGGAAAGTTATGACACAACATTTGCAAATCCAAAGCTGCATGAGACAGGCAGTCACACCAACCAGAGAAAAGAACCTTCAATGTTTAGTAAAACAAGCACTTACATTGAGTAACAGAAAATAATACACCTCATGTAAGAAAGGGGACAATCGTAAGAAAGGGAACAAGTTATGACAGTTATGGGAATCATTATTCTGAATTTCTTGATTTCTGTCTGTGAAAATTTCAGCAATAAATTCATGTCGTTCTTTACATTTAATGTGCCCATATTTATTCAAAAAAAAAAAAAATAGAACAATGTCACTACAATGGCAACCCATTCTCTGAGATACACTCTGGGTAAGTAAATGTTAAGCAGCAGGAGAGATTTAAGTTACACAGCATCACACAGATGTGCACTACAGAGAAAAACTTTTTTTGCCCTGCACCAATCAGAAGTCTTCTGGCAAGAGATTTGTTGGTTCTTTTTATAGCAAAGAGGTTTTCTCTGTGTATTGCTCAAGACATTCAGTGGAAATCCATAAATAACTAAAAAATAAAAGCGGAAACCATCAATATTAATCTTCAAACTAAAAGGAAATACTATTTAAAAAAAAGATTAAGATAAACAGCTTCAATAAATCACACAGGACGCTAATGCTTTTCAGGCAAAGTTCTCAATGTCTTATGTCTTTTTAGTATCACTAGAACATGCAAAAGATACAATCACCCAGACACAATCTGCTGGGCTGCCTGACTGACAAATAGCCTTTGTACTGGAACTCTGCAAACAGATCGGTATCAATAGCCCCAGGCACTGTACTGCTCATACCTGCATATTTGCTGCACAGCCAGAATGGATTTCTAAACACTTCCCTTAAGAAAGCATGCATGAGAACTTAAGGACTTCCTTCCTACTGCTTGTATGACTTTGCCAGATAAAACTGAAGGGCAAAGCAGTAATATAACTGGGCAGAGAATGTCAGAGAGAGAAAAAGAGAAAAAAAAGACCATTAAACTCTTGAACTAAGCATCACTTAAAAGCAGGGATTATAGAAATGGAATAGGTGGAACCACCTGCATTGTCAAAAAAAAAAAAGCAGCCATACTCTTTGAAATGTATTTCTATTTGTCATCAAATGTATAGCTTAGATTCCAAAAATACAAAATAATAAACCATAAATTTTTAAAACACAAAAGCCATAAAACCCAGTACTTAAAGGGAGCTTCCAGTATTTAAAGGGGGCTTATAAACAGAGGCAACATTGATTTTTTTAGATTTGAGAGGTCAAAGGGGAATAGTTTTAAACCGTAAGACGTGAGAATTTAGATTGGATGCCAGGAAGAAATTTTTCACTCAGAGGGGGGTGAGGTCCTGGCACAGGTAGCTCAGAGAAGCTGTGGATGCCCCAGCCCTGGAGACACTCAAGGCCAGGTTGGATGGGGCCCTAGGCAGCCTGAGCTGGTGGGCAGCAGCCCTGTCCACATCAGGGGGTTGGAACTGAGTGAACTCCAGGTCTCACCCAATCCAAGACACTCAGTGATTCTATGAACCCAGAATATATTTCTTCATATATTCAAATGAGCAGCTGGAATGGTATCACTACTAAAAAGGCAGAATTGGGCAAACCAGTTTCCTATCATAGCATGCTATTTTAAACCAAACCACTTTGAATTTTTATTGGCTTTGATGGACATGTTTTTAGACATCTTAAATATATATACATAAACATTTCACAAACAACGAAATACTGTAAAATAAAATGTAGGAAAAAAAAAAAAGAACACCTTATTCTAGCTGCTACTCTGCTAACAGACCAGAAGTACACAAAAAGATAGTACAGGTTCACACGCAAGTCTAAAACAAGAGAGTTAATTGGAAGTATGAAGAGCTAGAACAGAGCAAGAGTAGAATACATACCTAAAATGTGCTCTCTGAATCCATCGTGTCTTTTACTGCTGAGGTCAGAGCAGTGAGTTTCTTTTCTTGCTTTGTTTTTGTAACTGTTTTGTTTTTGTTTTGTTTTGTTTTTAAAGAGTACTTCATGGATTTCTTTTCCTTGAAAGCCTTCAATCACTCCTTAAGCTTGTACTAACTTTTAGTATCTCCAGGTTCCTGCTGCAGGGAGTTCATACACTGAACTGCAGTTCTTTTTGTGTAAGCTAACTACGTAGGTCACTGCAAAAGTAATGCTTCCTATTTATTCAAACAGAAGCTACAACAGATGTAAAGAACACCATAACAATATTTGATAGAGCTAATTCTCAGCTACAAAACAGTCACCACTATTAGCTACGCATTCTCACCAGCAATCATCAAAATCTGCACCAGCAGAGGTGACCCACTGTCACTGTTACCACTGGTGAAATATACCACCCCCCACTTCATTGCATTCACATCAACTCCACAAACATCCAGCACTGATGAATGCCAATGGGTGCAATTTTTTTTTTTTTTCCCCACATGGAGAAATTAAATTCCACATCTTTGCTTTGTCTGTACTTTCATGTTAGATGCCATTCTGTCTGATAGCAGAAGAGGGGCAATCATACAGCAACAAAATTTAACAGAATACTGGTGTGAAAGTTCAATCTCCGCTGCCATCCACTCTGGGCTGTGAGCCAACATAATAGAATAAAAGGCATTATTTTCAAGACAGCCATCATTCTTGGTAGTTCTATTTATTTCCTTTTGTTGATTACGTAGGAGAGAAAGTGAACATTTCTTTCCTATTCATTTTCTTCATGTCTCTTACAACTTTAGTACAGTAAGAAAGTAAGCTCCTTTTTGTTGGGGACAGAGCTGTAACCCTTGCTCAGAAGTCATTGTACATTCCTGATCACGTGCTGCCTTTTTCAAACCTGCTCCATGTCTGCTACATAGTTTGAGAGGTGGAGGCCAAAACTGGAACATATCCTGAACATGCATGCCATGGAATCACTCATCTCCCAGTGATGTTACAGAATCACAGAAGGGTTTGAAGTGATCTCACGGGGTGACTATCTAATCCAACACCCTGCTAAAGCAGGTTTCCTAGAGTAGGCTGCACAGGAAAAAAATCCAGGTATGTCTTGACTATCTCCAGAGGTGACCCTGCAACACTTCTGGGCAGTTTGTTCCAGTGCTCTGCCAAACTCAAAACAAAGACATTTTTCCTCAGATTTTTATGGAGCTTCCTGTATTCCAGTTGTTGTCCATTTCCCCTTATCCAGTCTCTCATGGTAATTTCTGACTCTGGCTTGAGGTTTTCAGTTCAGACATACTGAAGCTGTAGAGAGTATCATAAGAATGAGCCTTAAAGGTTTTTGAGGAAAATACTATAATTTGACAGCTCATTGTTTGTTACTGTCTAAAATAGTAACAGATCAAAAATTATCTTTTTTTTTTTTTTTTTTAATTTAAATGAATCTTCCTGATTAATTTCACTATATTTGTGAATAGGAGATTCAGAATTTTTGTTCCCCTCAGTTTCAGGGAATAATGTGATAAAGATCACTAATGCAAAGTTTATAGATATTTTGTAAAATATATATACAAGAATACTCCCAGACAATTTCTTGAAAAGTATAATGGTTAAATGTTTAACAGATACTGATTTTTTTATTTTTTTTTTTTAATTAATGGAGGAGTTGTACATATGCAGGAAATACTGTAGTTTTTAATACACAAGGGCAATATATCGCAACAAGGTCTCTTCAATTCACATCCCAGCAACTCTACCTAAACATGTAATATCCTAGCAGTATGATAGAAAGACAGAACAGGATGCTATGGAACAATCAGTGAAGAAGTTTTCTGTGGTGTTTGTATGAGTGATATTCAAAAAACAAGATTTTGCACTGTAGCTTACCATCCTTGTATTCTTAATTGTTAAATTTGTACTGTAAGGAGAAAAGCTTTCCATAGGATGGTAAAAAAGAGAAAAACAAGATAAGAATGGCAGTAGACTAGTGTTTAAAAAAGGATGACAGCATTTCAGAATGATGAGTAGACAAGTAAGGGATACCAACATGGTATGACATCATGCAGGAACACGGAAGTGTCAAATTCTAAATATAACTCCTATAAACAGCATAAGTTCAGCTCTCTATGTTATGGAAAGTCAAACTTGCTTCTCAAATCTAATTTTATTTCTAGTCTATGCATTGCTATTTCCATTATTGCTATCATTCCTCCTTCTCCACATTTTCTGCATCTTTCCACTCTATCTTTTATTCAAGGTATTAAAACATTTATTTTTAATGAATACAAAGACAAAAATATTGTATCACCTCCTGATTTAATATCTAGTATTTTCCCTGAATATAGTGTGAAAAAAAATGAAAAAGTTATTGAATAGGATAGATGCTCTTGAAAGCAGGTCATATTGCAATAGCTGAGAAGAGAGAGGAAATACAAGTGTCTTGCTTCTTCCTCAAACAAAACGTTTCTCACACAAAACAAAGAGACTTGCATAGTAACCATTCGATTCATTTCAAAAAGATATTTCCCGACTATTAGATTAAAATTTCACCTTGTTTCCTATGCATGAACTTCTTAAGTTTTTATATATACACACATGAAAGAAGGGCCCACTGTCAAATAGCCATTAGAACATCCCACATCATCTGGTTACCTGAATAATGAATACTTTTTAATTTGATCATGGCTTGTCATTTTCACCACAACTGCTCAAGAAATTTTAGATTTACAAAAGAGAGAGTTAGAAAATTCAAGGTTGCAATTAGGCATAAAATTTACACTTCCTTAATTTTACAATTAACTGTAAGCAAACTGAGCTTTAAACTAAGAGCCTCAAATAAAAGTTGAAGCCTAAATTATATAAAGGTGCTATTCATGATGATTAGACACCTTCCATTGAGGTGATCATGCAAACTCATAGTTGCACTTCAAAAACCAACTGCATCCGTTTACCGAATGAACTTATATATCTTCTAGAACAGCAGTAGTCAAGATAAAAGTCTCAAAGAATTTTCAGCACAAAAATGAATGTATAAAGGAAAACATTGATAGAGTACGTGTGCTTAGAACATCAACTAGTAGAGAAATAACTGCAAGTGTGGAAATAAAACCTACAATTACAAACAAACATATATTCAAAAAAAAAAAAGAAAAAAGAAAAAAGAAAAAAGAGGAGATTTACAAATACAAAAAAAGAGGAGACAAGAAAGTCAAGAGTCATTTAATAAAATCAAGCAAAATGAAATTTGGGGCTAACTACAGCAGAGTTAATGAAAATACCAAGAAATCTCTAAGCACCCCAATGACATTTTAATGACATATTTAAAAATGACTGGTGTTGGAAGAAACAGTTGAAACAAGTCCTTACCACAACAGTCCTGGTTCAAGTCATGCTAAAGAACACTTGCAGACTTCCCATTTCAGGGTCTGTACTGCAAGGTGAAGAGAGATACAAGAGGATGTACACTATGTGAATGGCCATGAAAGTCAGCAACCCCTTGAAGTAAGTCTCCAGGAGGCATGCAGCTCTCTTTGTCACTATGTGATACCAGAGCCCTAACAGGAGAGGACACTATAACACCCAGAAAGAGGGAAGAGCTGTTTAGTCTCCAAGATGGACATAACAAAGCACCTTTGTCACTGTGTTTCTATGCCCTCATCTGAAAACCACCCACTCTGATACATGCTGAGGGATCTCAGCTAAAACAGGTTTCATCAATAAGATCATCTTGCAGGCTCCATCTCGCACTTCTGCATCTCTTAGAATGAGCTAGCATCCCCATAGGAAGAAATCCCTGTGTCAGACATGTCTTTTTTTTCTCTAGTTAGAAATAAGCAATCAACAAGAATTCAGCTGTGTAACCATGATATTTTCACAGATGAGTGGCAAGAAGATAGAGCTTCTGGAAGTGCCAGAAGTTTTTAAATGTAACTTTTTAAAATGGAAACACACTGCAAACAGTTACTACATTTATGAGTGATATAAAACCATAGTAATATCGTTAATAAATTTGCCACCACCTGAAACCAGCTCTGGATATAAGTTTGGAGGAATCATCCCTTTCCTCTAGTAGAAGATTAAGAGATTGGATGTGCACATTAAAATGCAGACTTGACATCACTTAGGTCAACCTCTTAGAACAGATAGATTAAATTTCATATAAATGGGGCAGGTGTGGTATACTCTCCATCCAAAGGGCAACAAGGCTGGTGAAGGACTTGGAGACTATGCCCTACAAGAAGAGACTGAAGAAACTAGGGCCATTTAGTCTGTGAAATGGAGGCTGAGGGGAGACCTCATTGCTCTCTTCGAATATCTGAAAGGTGCTTACAGCTAGAGTGGAGTTGGTCTCTTTTCAGTGGTGACAGGACAAGGGGAAATGGCTTCAACTTGCACCAGTGTAAGCCTAGGTTGAATATCACTTCTTTATAGAAAAGGTGGTTAAGCACTGGAATAGACTCCCCAGGGAGGTGGTTGAGTCACCATCCCTGGATATGTTTAATAAACATTTGGGTGTGATGCTCAGGGACATGATTTAGTGGAGGGTTGTTAGAGTTAGGGTAGTATGGTTTGGTTGTGGTTGGACTTGATGATCTTTAAGGTCTTTTCCAACCTGAGCAATTCTATGAACCAGAGAAGGCAACCAGCCACTACCCTACCAAATATAGCCTTCATACAATGTGCGACAAGTGTCATTTTTGTACATCTGGTGTTGACTTCTGAGGGTTTCCATTCAGTTACTTGCAGCCTAAGTGCAGAAGGCTAACTGAAGCCACTTAAAGGAAAAGCACGGGAAAAGGCCAATACACAGAAGATCGGTTTTTATGGTTTTGGTGGGGTTTTTTTTGTTGTTGTTTTTGGTTTCTTTGTTGGTTGTTTTTTTTTTTTGTGGGCCCTTTGCTTACAGCAGAGTGACAGCAGAGTGACATGGGTAACATTCACAATTATGTTAGCCACTCCAATTTTCCAGAGTTCTGTTTCTCAAGTTACATCTCACTCAACATCTCAGCATTTTAGCTCTTTGCTCCATATCCTTAGAGAAGTCCTTAGAACAGCTTTGGTGCAAGACAACCTTAATGCTATAGCATCATTATTTACTACATAATGAAATCTTACACAATTCATTCGCTTTAATTGTGATATCATTATAACATGCAGGAAGGTAATTAATTAGAAGAAACATGCTTCTCCCCACATAATGTAGTTTAGAAGTACACATTTAGATGGTAATCCAGTAATTTGTCAACTGAGGGGAGAAAAAATAAATAAATAAAGTATGAGTCTACGAATTAAAGTCTATCTCGGGGTATTAAGCATTACAATTTAAGAAACAGTCAAAAATATATAAAGCAATAAATTCCATGTATTCCATCCTTTATTGATCCTTTATTGATGTATAACTTAGCCATAAAAAGAACACCCACTTTCACATCATCTTGTTTTCTGGTAACGATCAGAATAAATACTTTGGTCATCAGTCTATAATTGCCCAGCATCAGTAAGCTCACATTACCACATCAGTGATAGCACACAGGTTCACAACAAAAGAGGAAAGCAGAACAAAACGTTTTTCATCTTTGTTCTGTTGAAAGATTAAGTTGTCTTAAATGCAAAACATTGCCTTGCCCCTAAGTCCTTGAGTGACTGGTGAAGCAATGACAACACAGCCTTCAGGCTCTGTCAGTTTTCACCCACGTCTACCTTCTTCTCAGTGACACAGAGAACAGCTCCAGGTTTCCCCCTCTGTGCTGAGGGTTACAGCCTAGGGATTACCAAGCTCCCTTATTCCTCAACTAGGGCTCTCTTGAAAAGGCAAGTCAAATCAGACTAGCCAATTAGAATAAGTCTTTAATTACTGTGATAAAACAGTTGTCTGAACTGTGCTGTGCTTCTGCTTTCCTCTGTGTTATAATAAAATGTCAGCTCTTTTCAGAAAGTCCCAGGAGAAATTTGAGGTCTGCCTGCTTGCTAATGGGTCATCTTAAGCATGCATGCAGCTGAATAGAATGGTATCTATTTTAATACCAAATGTTAATAATCTAATTACTTTGATTCACGGTTCAGGACTGCATTCAATTTGTGGTTGAATCTACCATCTCCCTCTAATACACAACAAGCCACTCCAAATTAATATTTAAAAACAAAATATTCAACTTGGCAACCTTTAGAACCTCATTTTCACTCACTTATCACTATAAACAGAATGTTTTAATTCTGCTCTTCGCTTCACTACCAATTAGTAAATGCACATTAACAACTGTCTCTCTGCCCAGTATAAAATACTCTAAATGAAACTCAACTTTAAAAGTTTTAAACACAAAAAGCACAAAAGCATTATCTTGAACATATTTTAAGCGTTGCCAATAACAATTATGGTTATCAAATGACACATTGTAATAGCTGCCATCCTTGTCCCCATCTGCTTTTCCCTTAAAAAAAAAAAGGAAGCATTCTCATCACCTCCCCCAAAGGAGAACAGAGCAACCAACATTACATAGTTAGGCACCCAAGAACACAAAAAAATCTCTTAAAAAAAAAGAGACTATGTACAATACACTGAAAGGCAGTGTAGAAAACATTCATATAGACTTTGCTTCAAATCCAAGAATTATCTGCGTGGTCACAACAGGCAGCCTGACTGCAGAAGAGGACAGAAGTGGTGGGACCTATGACATTCACTCCAAATAGATACAGAGAAGCCTACGATAAAAAAATGCTGTCTTTTGTCTCAGAAAAACCACTATCTATGTGATTTCTCTTTAAATAGATAAGACTTGATTTGGAGAGAAATTATCACAGGCAGCTGCCTCAGGCACAAATTCCTGCGGCTTTAGACCAAGCTGTGTAATGAACTCCCAGACTTTCACATAGCTCTGTAAGGATACAAATCAATAGAGCCCCTGCTATATACCTATTAGCCTAAAAAGACCTATCCAAGCACACAGCATTCTACTTCTATCCTGGCCTGTAATCACTAAAACCTGTGGCATCGAAAAGGACATTTTCAGCAGATTTCTCCACATTTTTTCTACTGATGAACTGTCTTCGGCTTTTCACTTTTTTCATTACCTCCACACACAAGAAAAACCCATAACAGTGTCCCCATTTATCCACAGAAAATGAGTGCTCTCAGCTCTCTGTAAAGATGCTGAAAACCAGCAGGAATGAGATACCTTAATCCACTAGCAGGTTTGTGGAGGAGCTGAGAAAGGACAACAGCTCTGCCACAAGACAGCTGAGATGGGAGCACAGCTGTGTACCTGGGCATCAGCACCAGAGAGGCAAATCTTCCTGCTGAAACAGTATATGTATACATCAGCAGCATGCCAACAAACTGGGAAGGTCTTTTGAAGCTGCTGTATATCTTGTCCTTGGCCAGCACGTACTGTGAGGGAGCAGTCTCTGAGCTGATTCATATCTCAGGAGGATAAGACAGCAACACATACAATGGCACTCCTGCACATGCTTAGGAGGAGCTGCAGTGACCACAGCTGTTTCAGCAGATCTCAGTGATAAACAAGTATTTACATATTCCCACTTTGCCTCCTTGTTCAGCTCCTTCATTACCAATGAACAAGACTAGGACAGACTGGAGAGCTGGACAGGGTAGAACACAATGAGGTTTAACAGCAAAGTGTTCTTAGATCAGCCAAGTAAGGCCATATGCTGCTTTGTCAGCCCCAGATTTAACGTAAAACTCTGAGAGCATGCAAACTCCAAAACTCCAGCTAACCCAGAGGGCTGTTCTTTCCTTCTTTCTCTACCCATCTGTTTAAACAAAGTCTGCTACATTTGTTTTAATGTCACTTTTTCCTTTGCCTGAAAGCTAAAAAGCAATTGAAAAATTACATAGGTCACTCAAAGTAATGCCTTTTATTTATTTTCATAGAAATGACTATAGATACAAAGAGATACAATTAGATACAAAAATAATGCTGATAGTGTTTTGTAGCTGAGAATCTGCTCTATTTTCTCAACAGTCACCACTATTAGTTATGCACTGTGGCCAGCAATGAACAAGAGCCTGTATGCTGAGGTCATCATGCCCACTGACTGTTTCAGTGTTCCACCCCCCATTGCCTCACATCCACTGTTTGGTCTCCATAAGAGTCCAGCAAGCACTGCCATTTCTCCTGCAAAGGAGGGATTCAGTTCCTCATCTTTGCTTCATATGCTCTTTCTTGTCAGACACAATTCTGTCAGACTGCCCCTCTGCTGCTATCTCTCACACAGCAACAAAATGTAATGGAATATTGGTAGGAAGGTTCAACTTGTACTGCCATTCCACCAACACCCACCTCTGATGTTGTGAGTTTACACAGTAAAATAAGAGAAAAATTTCAAAGCTGCTCTCATAGCATTATGCAAAAATCTATCACATACCAGACTGAGGAGCTTCTAGTTGCACAGTAGAAACAGTCAGAGTAGGGTGCCTGATAAAAAGCAGCTTTGCAGTATTTTGTTTAATACTTAGTGGGGAAATCAAATGCAGGGCAATGTGGGACTGCGACAATGAAATGACAGGAGATATCACAGTGCAGGTCTAGCTTGCAGAAATCAAAACTGAGTTGTAAGAATAAAGTAAAAATTGTAGTGTGGTAAAATAAGAATAGCACTTTCCATTGAAAAATCATTGAGAAATCAAGTTTTATAAAAGGCATATAATGTGGTTTGCCCCCAGTTCTTAAGATATATAGCAAGTCTCTACACAAACTGAACAGGCTCTCCACTTTCTACATTACTCTTTGCTAGTCAGTACAGTCATTTTCAGGATTTGCTGGAGCTACACTGTGTTCCACTCTCGAGCAGACTGCCATTTTGCCAACAGCAGCTGAGTCAGTAAGGACTAAACAAGGACTGACGATGGCTGGGCATCAACTGCACTCTGAGCCCTCCCAGCAATGTCCTGCTCTTCCAGAAAAACACCAGTTCTGAGAACACAGTTTAGCACTAACAACATAGCTCAAATCACTGCCTACAGACCTCCAGAGTACCTATAAATCATCTCTACACAGCAGTTCCATACCTAAGAACTGAGGAAAGCGTTCTTATTTATATATTCTTCTTCACGTAAGAAGGTAATATCTTCACTGGAATATATTAAATACTGCATGCAGGAGTCCTTAAAGTTTAAAAATCCATAACTTATTTATATACCATTTTTATTTAAAGGCTTCTGACGCTGTTATGAGTTGAAACAATGCAAAAGACCATCTCCCTGCACTCATTTCCCTTCCTGAGTTCCCATATACCTTCTAAGTAAGTCATGCTACAAAAGACAAGTCATAGGTAAGTTTATTTTGTAGATTGGGATCATGCTAAATAATTTCTAACAAAAATGTTTTATTTAGCTCTTGCTGCATTAGAATTAAATGGTAACTTCGTTTTTTTTCAGTGGTGACAAGATCCACTGGGCTGATGTCAGCATCATTTTGAATGCAATTATTGCAGTCTCTGAAGGAAGTTTATAGCTAGACATTGTCCTTTGGAAGAATTTATTTTCAATCTGGTGAAAGTCTCACATTTCTTTGGGCATGACCCAACAGGGATATCTTGATTACCCTAGAAAACTAGTAGCATATTAGTATCATTAAAAGCTACTCCCTTACTAAGAGGTTAAGATATTCCCTTTTTTTTTAGGAATATTAATCATCACGTATCATTTGTGCACCAGTAGATAACCATGCATATTAACTATGAAGAGAACACCAGTAAGCAGAATACACTTTTGAATGCTTGCCAAAGAGCCACATGACATTTGCTCTGGTGTTCAGGGTTGTGTGTTTTGTTGTTGTTGTTTTTTTTAATTCTCATTTTCACAGAAATACCCATGAAAGAGTAACAAGGGAACACGGAAGTCTGAATCCCAGCTGTTACTCTCTTTGGATGGATACCAGAAATGCCAACATTTTGCATGCTTTTAGTAAAAGGCAGAAGCAATGGAAGAAATGTGAAATATGAGGAAATATTGTTTGTTTTCCCATGGTTAGTGACAGTGAAGTTAAAATGTACAGAACATGCCACACTGCAGGCACTACTGAATCATACTGGGAATACCCATGCTGAGTCTCTCCTTCCAAGGAGAGTGCCTGCAGCCTCAGCCATTTTGGCAGTGTATTTCCACAATATCTTACTCCATCTGTGAGTATTAGCACTACAATCTGGCCCTGTGTTAGTAGTTTCCAGTGCTAATTGAGCATATATAAAGACATGCACTTCCCTGTCTTGCTGATGCCATCCTGTTTTTTCTCTCTAATGACAGCATTTAAGATGGAAATATTTTAACAGTGCATTCAAAACACATTGCAAACTAAATTTTCATGGAATCAAACAAATGCTCCCAGAGGAATATCCTTACACAGATTCATAGCAAAGGACAGTTTGCATTCAGTGCCTGGTAGTTTCTGCAAACAAAACACTGCTTGGATAGGCTTTGATGCAGCAGACAATCTCTCTCCTCATTTTCCTCTACATTTGCCTTTACGCAGACTGACCTCTGAAATCCTTTGTTTTAAGACTACCACAAAACTTAAGTAGACAAATTTTGCTGTAACATAACCTTTCACGGACATTGAGACAAAAAGCAATGAAAGTTCACGAATCCAAAGTAAAAGGGTTTATCAGTTACTGAGCAGAAGAAAATCAGGTTCGTAACAGAAATTCATGAAGTTCTTTCCTCACAGAATCACTCAACTCTCAGATAGAAATACAAATAGTCCCTGATATTATGAACCTCAGATCAAAGTACAAATTCAAATCACCCTTTTACCTAGGATCACATAAAATAAAAAGATGGCATAAAACCTAAGCTCACCAAGTACTGAAACGCATCCTTATATTCTGCAAGCCCATTCACTGAAAAAGGCCTGTGAACAGCACAATATATGATTTAAACTATTTTGGCAAAGGCAGCTGAAATGCCTACAACTTTAAAATTAAAGCTGCTGCATTTTGAAGTGTTTTTGTTTGTTTTTTTCCCCCTAATATCTGCAGGCCAAGCTCATACTGGCAGCTAGAAGAAAGCACACAAAAAGCAATAGTCACAACATTCAGCACTCTACTACCAGGCTTTTCACGCTTTTGATAAGTACACAGTCAGTGTGTTGTGTTTTAGTCAAATGCACATTTTTTACTATTGTTAATATTAAAGACTACCTGAAGCAGATAGGAATACATTCATTTTCCTAATCATTATATGGAGTTAAAGAAAAGGGAACACACCATTCTGATCATGCTTTTAATCTCCATCCACAAACCTCCTGTTCATATTTAGACCAGTGATCAGCCAGTCACCACTGAAAACATTGCCAAGCATAAGGTAAGTGAAGAGATGGAGGCCAGATGTGAGCTGAAGACACAGGAGCACTTAGGTGAAAATAAAGTATTGATCAAATAATAAAAATACTGCTTTACATTTTCAAAGTAGAAGCAAAAACAATTACTATAATTGAGTCCATTCTACCCTCTATTTTATCAACTTCTCTGACAAAGGCAAATCTGGTTCCTTTCCCCATCAATAGACTGCTCATCTGACTTTGGTTTCATTAACATCTAAAACATTATAAATGGAAGCATGTAGACAGCAGAGCTCACTCTCTAGTTTATTTCCCTCTCTGGATTTAAACAGAGCCATCAGGGTCTGACAAAGATATCCCCACAGATTTGTGACACACAGTAAGGGCTACTATGAATAAAGCTACATATAAGCACTACAGTCTCTAGCTATTAGCACAAGGACTCAAATACAACTTTTCTTACCATCCATTTGAGTTGAGTCCAGGCCTTGAGCTTCATTCAGCAAATGAACAAGCATAATGAAATTTAGGTATAATCCAAGCAGTGGCAAAGCACTGTTCAGCTACCATTAGGAAAAAAAAAGGTTAAGGTGAAGGGGGGGAAAAAAGGAAGCAAGTTTTAGCAACTTCATTAGGAGAAACGACTTGAGAATCAACAGAAAAAAAAAATTTGAGATAGCCAGCAGTGCTCTCTGTGGAGACAGGGGGAACCAGTCCCATTGCTCCATGCAGCAGAGCCCATCAACAATGCAAAGAAAATCTTATGTCACCAGTGACAAGACTTCACATGTGGCCACCCTCTAGGTGACAGTATTTCATACAGACAAACAGAAGTCACTTATAATATTAATGGGAGGTATGGATCTCATAAAGCTTTCAGACAAAAAAAATGATGGAAATAAGATTTTTCAAAGTCAGACTATATTAAAACACACACACCCTACGAAAGGGAAAGCCACTGAAATCCCAGGGGAAAACCCACTGAAATCCCAAAGGTGAGAACACAAGTAATCAGATGAGCAGTAGGGACGCTGCTTTCTCACTTTCAGTCTTGACTTAGTTAAGAGTTTATCAGGCACCAGTGACAGAAGTTCAGCAGCAGCGCATAACAGCATGTCCTTCAGCATCTGCTTCTGAGCATTCTCTCCTCTCACTCACTTTTGGAGAGGCCGCATGAAAGTGGAGGTAGTAAGCAGATCTTCTTGCCTTTCCATCCTCTAAAAACACCCTCTAAAAACCTCAAAATTCTTAAATACATGCCACACTATATTTTCTTAAGTGATTAGTATATTACTAATCAAATTGAGAAACTGATTAGCAAATTGAATATCTGATTAGCTCCTTCCATAATGCAAAGAATTAGATATTAATCAAAGCTTGTAAGAAGATAAGCACTGCATCCTCACACTCAAACCAAGCACCTGCATTTCACAAGGGGAAAAATGATTATTAAAACCAATGAACTGAAGCTCTTTGATTAGTTCCATGCACTTCTTTTTCCATCTAATCAAGGTAATTATACAACAAATCTTCAAACATGTATGTGTATTTAACAAAGTGGGTCTGATATATTTATGCTCAATAAAGGCTGCTCTCTCACCAATCCTCCAGCCAGCTAGTATCTTATTCTGCCAGATGATCCACAGCTACAAAATTCCATTCCAACAGCTGCTGACTGCCTTACTGATCTTAGCATCAACAAGTCACTCACACTGTCTCACCAGGACTGAGAAAAAAGCATCTGTTGAAGTCAAGACAAATTCTTGGCAGAACTCAGCAAGAGGACAGCTTTCAGCTGATTAGCTGTGCCCTCATAATTAAAGAGCAGTCACAGTCATGGGAATTATCTCAAGCTGTTTTACAAGTTAGATTAATCAATAACAAATTTAAAATACAGTCTACCCAGAGTAGCTCCAATACAGGTCTAGACTGAATATATATATGCTTCCAAATAAGTATACCGTACTTTTTTCTTGCTTAACTATATTTTTCTTCAGAAAGAGTCATATGACAACTTAGTACAAATTATACCATGGTATAAATTCATACTCAGATAAGACTTGAAAAAAATAATTCTTTGCCTACATTCAGGCAATGTATTTTGCCTACCATTATCATGCTCTGTATCAGCTACTGGATGAAAAACATTAGCCACTGTTAACATGTGCATCACACATTGCTATGTACCTTCCACCAAAAAGACCAAAAGGAATTCATTTTAAGCCCCATTTAATGGACTGAGCTATTCAAGAAAACAAGTGTTGGCTCCTACAATTATTATCAAGATTATAATCTTGACTACACCATTTTCTTCTCCAGCTGCTCTGTTTTTCCCTTTATGACAGGAAAATGTTAACATGGCAATATGTGATCACTCAGCCTTCTGGCATAGTGGCATCAGCGCATTATTTCCTGAACAGCTCAAAGCATTACTATGAGAATCTTTATAAAATATATCTTGACAGGATTGTTAAATTGAGGGTGGTAGAGTCTTTTCCATATTGCATGACAAAAATAGAGGAGTCACCAGGAAGTGAATCTAACACCATAACAAAAATTGCTGCATTTGTATTCAGCTTTGACAATAACATCAACATCTGAACACAAATCTGTTGAATTACAAATGATATTCTTACACATTATGTTTAATAATTTTATACATAAGGCATAAAATATCACGTGAAATCACTGACAAATTATCAGAATAGCAAACTTTTACATAGTCTTTGACTATTGGGGTATTTCTCCAGGCATGAAATTGTTGCATTTCGCTTTTGAAAGAAGCAGAAGTTTGAAAGTGTTACAAAATGGAAAAAAAATGCCATCCAAACGGTGTCCATCACTTTTAAACATGTCAAACACGCAGCATCAAAATCTATAGCTCCATATATACCAGCTGTGCACTGACTCAAGGATAGAAGCTACAATTTTCAGTACCAAAATACTGAAGTCTTCACTGCAAGGGCAGAATAACTAACTCATCAGCCAGTAGTGATGAATAAGAATGTGTAGTCTCTGTTCATATATTTTATCATCAATGATACACTATTCCATAGAGAGACAAATATGGAACTCTTCAAATATGGTTATTTTCACATACATACTGGAACTATCCTTATTTTACACAATCAGGAAGTAGCAGCTTTTGCATTTTGCCTTCTGAAATTTGCCTGGTTTCATTCCTAAAGCAAAGTACTGTGGAACTGCTGCATCTAGAAATTCTGAAGGCTACTAGAACAGTTGGTGAGCTACTGCAAACCAAATTAACCAGAGGCATAAAGAAGCTCACAGGGAGCAGCAAATGAAAGATTTCTCCACTATCTTCTTATATTACAAACACTTAAATAAAACTTTAGTACCTGCTCTCATAAAATAAGAGCATCTCCACAGTGTTCTCTCTAAGATGACCCACAGCAGGTTACACATTTTCTGATACTTCCCTGAACACTTAAAGTAGTTGGCCCTGGCTTTGATGCAGTGTCTCCCAGATGTCCTTTTAAAACTGTGGACTCCTGCATCTGTAAACTGACAGCTCCCGATGCATGAAGTAACCCAAATATGGCTCACATTCACAACTGTGTCTGTTGTTGTTGAACAGACTTCAGTGTACTGCCCTATGTTGAGATGAAGGATTCACAAGAAACACTGGATGGCTGGTATCCCACCAAAGCTCACAGGAAAAGTTTTCCACTTCAGGAGGCTACTCCTTAGGGAAGATTTTAAATAAATACATCTCAAGTTGTTTCTCAGCTCCAGAAGGAAACTGAGAGGCCAGAGCAGGTCTCGGTATCTAACTGTGCTACAGAAAGCAACCTTTTGCTGATCTCCCAAAAAGAGAAAGAGAGAGAGGGAGGAAGAGTACAGTTACTACTACATACTTAAAAATCTTACAAAAGATGTGGTTTATGTTATTTCAAGTTACCTTAAGAATATTTCAGTAAGAAAGGAAATGCCTCCTAATAGCAATCCAAACTCAAGAGCTTTTACACAGCAATTTTGCACATGACAGGTTTTGAGTAAGGTTGAGTGAAGTCTTTTCCTCCCTTCCCAGTGGAGGGCAATATACATGGGAGGAGAAGCAGCTGCCTCCTATTTTCTCACCTTTCTCCTCTAATAAAGAAAATTTGTTAAACTCACAGCAATTAAAGCTTCCAGACTGATTCCTCCAGCAGTTTACAGCATCAAGTCCCAGGGTAAATTCCAATAGCACAGACAATCTCAGATTTCATCCTAAATATTTAACAAAGAGATGCAATAGCATGAAGGGAGAAAATGTTGATTAAAGCATCATTAAAACATCATTAATTCTTTGCACAATCTGCTCTTGGAAATTCACTTCATTCAGAGAAACGCAAGCAGGTGTCATTCCCATAACTATTTTCTACTATTCCTTGAGACATGGAATAGAGACATTGGCTTCTTTCACTCCACAGTCCTCACTGCCATGCTGCCTTTTTATTCATTCTTTTCAAGAAGAATAGGGGCAGGTTTCCAGCTTCCACACTTGGAAGTAAAGCCACTGCAACGTACTATTACGTGCACTCAAACAGCTAGATCTTAAAATTGTTTCAGTTTTTTTACTACCTTAGTCTAACTCATAAAGATAACAACGCAAGTGTCAGCCCTGTTAACTTTAATTGCCCGTCATTTCTGTAGCAACATTCAGCTAATAGGCTTACTCAACTGCTCCAGAAGTGTTTTAACACTCCCTAGGTGCCAGAAACTCCAATTGTTTTCTTCCAAAAGCTCCAAACTGTCACTCCTGCCAGTGCCTATGTCACACTGAGGTACTGTCAACAGAAAACCCTTCAATAACTTAAAGCCTGAAAATGAATGGGGAATATAAAACAAGCTTCAATTTCACAATAGGTGACAGTATTAATGTCTGATTTTATACTCATTTTGATTATTTAAATAAAAACATACAATTAAGTAAATAAAACAGTTGCAATAGAATTTCTGCTTGGACAAACAAGATGCTGCACAACTGAATTCCTGCACATACCCTCAATCCAATGAGATTTTACCTACACCCAGAGTATGAAGTACCAAAGGATCAAAAAAAGTACTTGTTGCATTTTTAATATAACATAATAAGGAAATTAGTACCTACATAGAAGAAAAAAAATCCTTTCGGGTCCTCACTGAGTAACAGGTTGGAGACAGATCTCTGCTGTTACATGCTCTTGTACGACCCCTCAGGGGTACCCATACAGGTAGTAAATGGCCTGAACAGCCTCACTTGGCATTTTCCTCTGTTCCACACATACATCACTTCATCAGGTGGAAGCAAGCCTAGCAAACAAGGCTCTCAAGCCAAAATGTGTAAGAAGAAAACTGAATTTCTGAAGCTGTAAAATCAGAGGAAAAAAAAGATCTTTAAACCAAAATTGAGATACAGAAAACTATAATGCTTTCTGCACTTTAATTATCTTCACAAATAATGAATTTCCTAATATAAATAAATTACATAAATAAGTTAAATAAATTCCTAATAATAATAAATTACATACAAAACTGGCACTTTGTTTACACATCACCACATCACTGCAATATACCTATTTCTCTAGATACAGACGTGTTTTGATGCATCAAGAGTTCAATATGCAGACTATTTAATACAGAAGAACCATCTTTGTAGATCAGGATTATGCACTGGGAAAATTTGGGTGATTTGCAAACTCATACACATCTACTGTGTATCAGCATATCACTGAATCATGCAATTGGAAGTGACATTTTATACTAGGAAAAAATACATAATAGAATGGACGGAGCATATTTGAAATGGGTGTTTTAAATCATTCTGGATTGCTTCTCATGCTGCTTCAACCAACAATATGTCTATGCACTGAGACTTCTAGCAAAGGCAGCAGATAAGGGAATGCTCCTGAATACTGTTTTATTCCCTACCAGAAGGGCTAAGTATTAATGATGCATAAACATTTCCAGAAACAAAATCTTAAAAGCTTAGAGTCCATATGTTATCACCAGAATGACACTACAGATCATAAATTTGGCTTTATTTGTGTGTTTATTGGCAGAACAGCTGACTACACACCTACTTAATGTTTTATTAGAATTTTCTCATACTATAAAATCTCCCTAAGGCTGTATGCTTTTGTTGCCTAAGCCTCCCAGTAGAAGTTACCACACTGTTTCTCCATGTTCAAACAGCCTTGCTCATCACCAGCCTAATTGTAAGCGTATATATATCTACTCACCATCAAAGGAACTTCAAATTGTGTCTTAAACAACACTCAGCTTGAAAGTACAATGCTAAGACAGACAGAAAGTTCAAGTATTCTCTTCATGAGATTAACCCCCAGCTGTTATTCAGTGAAGTGATAATTTATACCAGAGCCTGATAGGCTGAAAGAAGTCAGTAAGGAATAAGAAAGGCAAAAGTGGCTTCAGTAGGAGAATGAACTCCAGCTGCCTCCTCTTATACTACCAGCTTTTTTTCTGGTTTGATCCTGATGGTTTATCAATGCATTTCAACAACATTAAAAAAAAAAAAGAAAACATCAAATTGGCCACAAAACATAATTAAGCATATCTGCCTGAAAATAAATCATCCCTAGTTCTTTGAGTTATTCAATTAACTAAAACTAAAACAATCCTCACCTCCCAGAAAAAAAAATTAGAAACCAATGACACTCTACAATAAATATACAGAAGGCACCAGTCTGTCCAGTCAGGAGAAAAAAAATGCTGAGAACTACGAGATTCCTGACTCCATTTAATATTTACTTAAAATCTATTTTTCATTAGGTTGTTGTCTTAAGAGAACTAAAATCTACAGCTCTCGGGTAAATCAAAGATCGCCAGGTCATCTGGATGTCATTGCAATTGTAGACTTGCAGTCTGAAAGGAAGAATGCAGGGCTCACATTGTATCATCGAAGATTATTAGGTTCTGTTATCTGCTTCAGAACATTGCTGAAATTTGTTTGGTTGTTTTCAAGTTATTGGGTGAGATAAACTTTAAGGTATTATTAAAAATAGCATCTTAGAAGTTACTATTTCTCCCACTACCCCCTACGTAGCTTTCATGTATGAAGGGTCTTGCGAAGTTCCTGCAATCCAACTTGGGATGGTACTGCCAAAACCTTATAGTAAAGTAAGCTCTCACACACTAACAGACACCAAGAAGTGAAGAATGTGCCTATTGGCAACAATGTACACAGGAATCTCATCCAGAATTAAGACTTACAGACAGAGTGGCACAAACAGTCAGATAAACACTGAAACTTTGCAATGATTTCAGCTAGAATCAGCTGGAAAACCACAGTGCAGACTCACTATATAGCAGCAGGCTTCCAGTAAATCCAGTTTGAAATAAGATAGGACAAAACACAAAATAGAAAAAAGAACATGCCCAGAAATCTTTGTAACTTTGTAAAGGATGCTTAGAAGAACAAAACTGGGGAAAATGCTCACTGTTCCAGGAGAAAACAAATGATATTATCAGTTATGATAAATGAAATTGCGTCAGGCAAACCTCTTTATCCTTCTGAAGTACCATTGGATGTGGTGAGATCGTAGCAGTACTATGCCAAGAGAAAATAAGCAGTGAGATGCTCACGTCATGCTTCCCCAGTGGGCCATGCGCCACACAGAGACAATACTGTGCTGGAGGCCAGGCTGTACACAGAGGAGAAACAAGAAGCATTTTGTCCACAACTACCTAGAACAGAAACTTGGAGCATACCCAACTTTCTCTGTGCATGGACATGAAAGGCAAATATCTTCCTCCTCTTCTCTGGTCCATGGTATTGCCACAATTAGTAACCTTAATTAGTCATCCGTCTTGCACATCATTTAAAAACACTTTTAAAACTTTCAAGTGTTTTATAAGAAAGCCACCAATTTAATAGACCAAATAAAGCCTGTCTATTAACTCAAGGTCACATTATGTGACTATGATTAATCTAAACTGTGACTATATTTAAATAAGCACTCAAATCTAAAGTTTCCATTTTTGTGCTTTACAGAAATGCTAGTAGAATGTAAGCAGAAATGAGAGCACAGCAGAACATCACAGAGAACTGAAAGCATGAGGCAGCAAAGATTGCCCAGCTAACTGACTTGGAAAACATTTTCAGGAGAGGTGAGCAAGGTCTGCATTAGTTCCAAGCTTTTCCCTTTAGCATTCACCCAAGTAATTCCCATTACTGTAAGTGAATTTTTCTTTTGATTTCAGATATCTTTAGATATGGTTACTTTCCACTACTCATTCACACACAGTTAAAAGACTACAGACATAAATCAACTTGTGTGCCAGCAGGTCATACTTGACTAATTTTATACAATGAATTCATCAAAGTGTAATTTCCCTGATCATTTATTAATATCCTATGACCATACAGCTATTTTCCTTTTTTTTTTTTTTTTTAGAGGAAGAACATGAACAAACTACATTATTTCTGAAAGTAGTGGCTCCTATTTATTTCTAAGGAAATTACAACAGATATAAAGAGCACAGTAACACTGTTTGATAGAGAAAACTGTCAGCTACAAACACTTCAATATAGTCACCACCATTAGCTATACATTTTTGTCAGCAATAAGCAAAAATCCTCAGGCCATGCTCATAAATTTCTACACTAGTGGAGGTGACCCACTGTGGCTGCAGCTGAAAACACACCACCCTCTGCCTCACTGTGCTCACATCCACTATTTGGTTTCCATAAATGTTCAGCAAGCATTGATAGATGTCAATAGGTACCATTTTTTCTGCATGAAGGAATTCAATTCCACACCTTTTCTTCATATGCATCTCCATGTCAGACAAAATTTAGTCACACCGCCCCTCTGTTGCCATCTGTCATATGGCAACAAAAAATTGAATGCCAATGGGAAGACCTAATCTCTACTGCCCTATCACCACCATCCACCTCTGAAGTTGCAGACCAATGTAATAGAATGTGAAGCATTACTTTCAGAACATCCAGCTAAAAAAAAATATACCCAACTGCCATGAAGTTGATCACAGGCCTGGAGCACCTCTCCTATAAGGACAGGCTGAGAGACCTGGGGCTCTTCAGCCTGTAGAATAGAAGGCTCCAGGGAGATTTCATAGTAGCCTTCAAGTACCTGAAGGAGGCCTACAGGAAAGCTGGGGAGGGACTTTTTATAAGGGCAGGTAGAAACAGGATGAGGGGAAATGGTTTTAAACTAGAAGAGGGTAGATTTAGACTAGACATCAAGAAAAAATTCTTTGCTGTGAGGGTGGTGAGACACTGGAACATGTTGCCCAAAGAGGTTCTGGATGCCCCCTCCTGGAAGCATTTAAGGCCAGACTGGATGAAAATTTGTGCAAGCAGGTCTAGAGGGAGGTGCCTCTGCCTATAGCAGGGTGTTTGGAACTAGATGATCCTAAAGGCTCCTTCCAACCCAAACCACTGTATGATTTTAAGATTCTATGAATATGCATGCAGAATCTTAGCTGTGGATCTTTGAGCATATCTTTGTAACCACACAATAAATTAAATTTCCTGAATAAATGTATGATCAACTCTCCAGTTGCCTGAAATTCTTTTATGCAGTATAGTATATTAATAGATTGAAAGTCAACTATATTCTATAGAGAAACTGTCAGTGAATTAACTTCTTTCTAGTGTGTTTACTGACTCAAAGATGGTCCATCTTGCTTAATCCTGCTAAGAGAAGTAGGAAAGTAAATAAATGAAAATGGAAGGATTGTTTTAAAGACTGACAAGCTACGCTGTCTCTGGACACTATATCTTAAATACAAATATTTTCTAGAACATTCAGGCTACACATTATGATAAACAGACCATTTAAACAATATACTTTCATTTCCATGAAATGGTGAATGAGACCATAAGATTTAAGTCCTCTATCCTCAGAAGTTTTAGAAAATAGCAGTAATTTACACTATAGAACCTATTGCACAGGCATATAAGAGAAGTGGATGGATGAACAAAGGCATTTGTGACAAAGTTTTCCTATCTCACAAATTAAACATGTAACAACAACTAAATTCAAAGAAAAGCATTGAGGTACAAAACAATACAGCATTGAAAATAACAGAAAAATACACTGAACAAGTAGTGTTAACAACACTGTATTAAAATGTAGATTCACAAGAAATAAAATTTATGATCTTTTCATGAAGTTCAAGTACTTTGACTCTGAGATTAAAATCTCAAACATTTTTAAAAGATTACCAGCTAAAATTATATAGACAAATTTACTGGTAAGTCTTTTCCATCCATTGCCAAGAATAGAACAAAAAAATCACAGCTTTCTTCCTAAATTACACAGATTTCTGGTTAGGACTAATTTGTAAAACTTATCAGGTCTAGACTATGTACAAATTGTGCACACAGATAGGATGTGTGCTTGGAGAACAAAACATTTTAATTTCCATACTTAAAAACTGTATGAACCCTTAAATATTCAAAACAATTTCTTAAGTATATGTAGCTCAGATATCATTTTTAGAAAACATAAGAATTTTTTTACAGCACTCCTAGAATTTCTAACTCATTTAAAACAATTATAATCTCTGACTCTGATAACTACTTCCTGGATGTACTTGCAATATAAATGATGCAAGTTTACAAGTAAAATAATTTATAATGAATCTCTAAATGGATTTCCAAAATAATTTTTCACTCTTGAACATATACAATATGAACTCTGCACAATTTTATGGCATTAAAAGGCTTTTAGTACCCATTTACAGTGGTGTATAATACATAATCTAATCTCAAGTGAGTCAGTAATCCCACAAATATCCAGTATGGTTACTGTTTTTCATTGGATTACTATTGTGTGCTCTCTAAAGAATAAACGAAATTATTTTATAGCTGTTTAACACAAGGCTGAGGACTGTAGTGTAAAATACATTTAATAGAAAAGGTATTTAGACATTTTAGTCATTACGCTTATAGAAATAAAAAAGTCTACTAGATGAACCTTACGAAGCAGAAAATTCAGAAAGACCTTGGAAATAAATTTTATATTTGCTTTTTCAGTATTTAAAAAGATCTCCATAGGAGACAACAGCACAATGTATGTTTTGATTTATTGCTCGTCTCCCTCTCTGATACTATTTTTCTACCACGCCTTTAGTTTTAGCTTTGTTATTTCAAGAGTACACATTCCAAACATAACAAGAAAAAGGTACTTTATCTTTTTTCAAAATAAAACAACTTAAATGCACAGCATCTCGCAGGAGAATGTTAATATGTAGTATCAAAGTTCAGCAAATGTTAATAAATGTATTAATATATCTTAGTATTTTCTCTTTTAAAATTAATTTATCCTACCTTTGATCCATGCATGTCTTCAAGAGGCTTCAGGTAAAAACATCATGCACAGAGAGATGTCGCTTTGTAACCTGTCTAAACAGCACTTTAGTACACTTATTCGAGTTCAGAGGGTGGAGGTATCCTCAAGTATTGCAATTTTTAGAAGTGCCTACCAAATTCCATAGAAATCTGTCAACATTACAATATGCATAAAAGTTCTTTGAACTTCATTTTAATGTTACAGACAAAAGCTAAAATATATATAAAAAATAAAAATAACTAGAAGAAAAGAAAAAAAGAGATCTGTCAGGTTTAAATGTCATACCACAAAGAGATTAGTTAAAAAAACACTCCACTATTCCACAACAGACATTAAAATGTAATTTAGTTTCAGAAAACATAGGAAAGCCACAAAAGATTAATAATAGGAGGTTAAGGGTACCATTTTTCACTCCACACATGTCAGCCACATAAAGCAAACAGTATTGCTACGTGAAGTCCACAGTAATGGAATATCAAAGAGTCAGCTACAAAGCTCATCTAATTCAGACAGTAAAATTGATACTTCAGTGGCATTTTGTTTTGAATACAGGTTGTCAAACATTAGTGTCCTAACCCTGAATCCCTGAGAATAAGCAGCTTTTTCAACACCTCTTTTCTACACTTCAATTTAATCACCTTAACAGCATCACTGAAATCAGTGAGCCTTGCCCCAGTGGTTTTGTTTGTTTGTTTTTGGCAAGCTACCCTCCCCCGATTGCATCCCAGAAGCCCGAATATAAATAATGCTTCAGAATTAACCATTTTTCAAAGGAAAAGCAGGAAAAGAAATAAGAATTTTAAAGGGTTAAAGCATCTTCTTTATTCTCTTGTTTTCTTTATATTTGCCTACAATAGAATAAGAACATCATTATTTTTTGCTTGTGCCCATTTCCCTCCACAACAGAGGAAGCCTGCATGGTTCACTTGACCCTGAACTGTCAAAAGGATGGGTGAAATGTCCTCTCTGTAACTCATGTCTTTACAACCTTCAGAAACCTTTACAATCACGAACTATTGAACAGGTGAGACAAGGACAAGCCACAAGAGTATGCTAAGAGCTGAAGCAGCATTTGCAGAGATACTATCTTTCCTTAAATCAGCAGATACAGAGATTCTTGGGGAAAGTAAAGCTCTTTGACACTCAGAGCCTCTATCAGACTTGAAAAAACATCAAGGTAAGTAAGAATGAAAATAATTAATATAATTAAGTCTGTTTCAGAACAATTAGAAAATCTTAAGAAAAGGGGAGCCAAAAGAATACGTTTTTAGAGGGAAAAGAATCAGGAACTCATAATATATTTCCCAAGCAGGAGAAATAAATATTTAACACCTAGAGAACACTCGAGAGTTATAAAGTCATGTTTGTCAGGAAAAATGATAATCTGCTGTAATGACAATGTCTCAATGGCAGTTAGTATCTAAAGGAATTTTATCTTTAAGCTCTTACACTTGTTTCCAAACGTCTTTTTCCAGTTTCTCATGATGACCGTAACTATGAAAGCAAAGATTTGTGATTTTTTTGCTCATTTCTTTAAGAAAAATAAAGAAGTTCCTCTTCTCAGTTATGATGCCCATTAATAATCACCTGTGCAAGTTTATTCTGGTGTAGACTACTAACTCTATTTGATCTCTCCCACAGCAACAGCACTCACGCTGGATAAAGCACAATATATGCTGAAATGGGTAGAATTGCCAAAAAAACATCTATTGCAAGATCCTATATACAGATACAAAAACATACTACAATTGTTAATCCAAAAAAGGAAAATTTCATTTTAGGGTTAGTTTGTAGAAACTGGGGAATGGGACGCTGACTACTGGAAGTAAAAGAAAAAAAAAACAAGGAAAGAAATAATCTGTCTTAGAAGACCTGGTAGTCAACAGTACGTTGTATGTTGAAACAGCACATCACATTGCCGTCAGAATGCAAGCCAACAAAAAAATCGTATCAAGCAGTTTCTTTCTTGTAACCACAATGCATATATTGATCATGTTCCTCTTTTGAAGACGTAACCTCAGTTTCCTGAAGTTCACCCTTAGGCGGTTAACACAAATGTTATTTCTCCTCAGATAACATACAGGTAGATGTGACAGCCTTGGCTTTCTACTGGTCTAAGAATGTGTAACGAAGTGAGACACGAAGCACAACTAGTACAAAAACTCTCAAAGCTAAATCCTAAATGTATCATCACATCATGTGGATATTATACTATTCCCAGCCAGAACAATTTTCATAGCATAGCATATTAAACGGTATGGGTAAGTGGCAATTGCTTTATATATGCATACACCAGAAATACCATATATCAAGTATATATCACGAGCAACAAAAAAATATCCCGTTTGTATTTTTCCTCCTCTATGATCTAATAACAATTTCAATAACCTTTTATTCAGACAAATATGATTACAGTACCTAGCAATTTTTTTAAAAATAATCAAAAAATGAAAAGAATTATTGTACATTACACTTATTCTACCAGTTAGATCCCTGGTACGCCACAGTACTAGAATTTTTTTTCTACTTAAATAAAGTAGAAAACAGTAGTGACATGAAATACACTTCTCTTTTTTAAAAAACAATACCACACTGGATAACATGCTCTCCTACTTTTTTAACAGATACAAGAAATAAAAGCGTTTTGGCAGTTATAGTTATTATAATGAGGATGATCATATTGTTTCATTACTGAGAAACTCTTGAGGTAGAAACATACAGCTAATCTCCTAACCTCATCAGGGCAAACATTCTGCCAAACCATGAATTCTCCATAACACCATGTCCAAAGCTGCACACACATCATACTCAAAACCAACTAGACAACAGTATGAGTTGTTGATGAGTTACAAAGCAGAAAAATTATAATATCCAAGCTTTCACCAAACACCAAATAAAGTTAAAAAACCCACCCATCCTCAATGATCTTAAAGCAGAGATTAATTGCTTCCACTTTCCCAACTGTACAACTAACAAATGCACAGTTAGAAGAGTGGCGTGGTTAGGATGGTATTTTACAGATTGATAGTTAGAAAGATTATTGTGGTGGAAAGAGACAATCAAAAATGAAATGCTCGCCTGTGACCTAGGCTCACAGCAGAAAACTCCAAAAGGAGAGAGCTCTATAGAAAGAGATCCTTTCCCAGGGGCAGTCAGCCCTTAAATGGGGTCTAGGAGAGGTGCAGCCAGGCTCCGCCCCTTCCAGTCACACAGCTGAATCACTTTCACCTGTGCTCCCATGGCTGACTCAGCCCTTGCCTCAGGTGATCAATCACTGGTTCAGGCCGTGACTCACCAGTTCCCATACACCAACTAAATACAATATTTTTATATTCTCAAATCAAAAACTATGATGTTAATTGCACAGAAGCTATAAACATGCAGGCCACGCATCTACAATCTTTGATAGAATCATAGAACCATTAAGGTTGGGAAAGACCTCCAGGATCTGTTCACCTACCACCAATATTGCCCACTAAACCATGTCCCTAAATATCTTCCTCATATTTTCATGCCTAATGATCTATTAATGTGAATGACAGCTCCAATATTCTCAGCTGAATGCTGATTTTAATGAAACCTAATTTTCCAAAAAGTGATAAAACATTATATCAAAATTACCTTTGTCCTAATCATAAATTTCAGCATGGAAGAGCCTCTCCTTTTCTCCTTGATTCTCAACATTATTTTCTATAGAAACACAAAACTCTTTTTAAAAAATATTTGGTCTACTGATTTTCAGTGAGCTTTGAAAAAAGATATTTTTTGAGCTTATATAAAATTGCTAGCTCATTTTGAATAAAATATACCCTGGACAATTTCTCTAATAGAAGACTCTGATGAATGCATCCTTGCTTAAATCTCAGATTACAGACACCATGTGATTATTGTAGGCATACATACACAAGAGAGACGAGCCAAAATTCGGTACTGCAGACTCTAGCCTGTCAGTGCACTGGTTTTGCTGAGGAAAGCTTCAAAATAGCTGTACAGTGGGCATAAACAGCACGGTTTCAGTAGCAGGGGGCTGCAGAACAGCAGAAACCACCCACCACTCTGAGTATTTCCATCAGCTACAGCGGCCCGGCCCACATAGAAGGCATAAATTGAGGCTAGAGAAAGGTGTCGACTTGGTTTTCTCATCAACACCCAAATCCATGATCAGAAGTGTCTGCTGGTTGATTAAAAATTAAATTCAGCTAAGATGTCCTAGTCCGGATCATTTTGCATGCAACAAACTACAATGCCACGGTGACTTAGAGTTTCATATTAAATAGAAAAATAATAAGTTTTAGTCTTTTTGTCTCAGCACTTGTACAGAGCACCACTGGTGTAATTACAGCAGTATATATTTAACAGCCTGAGTAAATTCAAACAGATAGCAGCAACACCCAGTTAGGTTATTCTCTTATACAATTTTGAGCTAAATAACACTGACAGAAAGTTCATCAAAATACATTTCCCCAGATGGACCAGAATTAGGTACATATTGTTGCCCTACTCTGGAAGCACAGACATTTTAATGACTTCAGGCACAAATCATAGAATCTTTACATCATTTCAGATGTTCTCATATATTAAATGTGTTTTCTTCTGTGTCATAAACATATGAACCGTGTCATTTAGAATAGGAAAGTAAAATACAGAAATTCCTAACTTATGAGCCAAAAAAAGCCCTGGTAATTGCTAAAGGTGGGAGACTTACCTTAAGGTTCAAATCAAGTTTCAAGAAATAATGAAGTGAACCTGTAATTTCTTGCTTTCTGTTCAGTGACCTAATTCTAGCTCATAGATGCTTCATATTTATCAGCTTTTGAAGAAGCTGTTACCATATGTTCATTAATAATTATAAGGATATTTTTAACTTGAAAATGTATACGTGTACATATACATCTCAGGTATGTGGAGAAAGAAAAAAAAAGGAGTACAAAATGCATGTGAGATATCCAGGTACACAGATTATACACATCCACAAAACATTTCCTTTTTTCTCTTACAATATAGACTTCTTCAAAATCAGATTATTATACAATTTTCAAGACAGCCTGCAGCAACAGAAAGCCTTTTCCACCCAGCACTGTGGCACTCAAATGATACTGAGCCTTAGGATGAATCCACAAACTTTTGCATGGCACTCCACTAGTAATCTCAAGTTCTTGCAAAGTAGTACCATTCCAATGTACAGCCCATTATTGGCCATCATTAATGCAGTTAAGTAGCTTGTATTCTTCACCATTATACCGATGTATTGTGGTTTATGATCTATGAAACATTTATGAGAACAAGGAACTCCTCCTAAGAATCAAAAAGGTTATCTTACAAAATTTTCCAAGACCAACTTCATCCGTTGGCAATACTTAGACGTTGATCAACAGAAAGGACTCCACTGGTCAAACTTAACATTCTATATCTGTTGCCATCATTGAAAACACAACTCAAGCCTCCTAGAGAAAATGCCTTCACTTGAAACAATTTTCACTTCCAGTCCATCAACATGAGAGCTGTTTCTTAACTTTGTTGTATTCCATTCCTATTGATATGCTGCTAAATGGTGATGTTTTGTGAGTCCGTTCCCATAGCTGATCTCACAGAGGCAACAGCCACCTGCTTATGTTTTCCAGTTGTGTTTAAACACTAAGAGTATTCATTAGCCTATTCTGTAAACTTGAGCCAAGAGAAAGGAAATTCTGGTCTTCCGCACTCCACAGCCTAGCTAAATACCATGTGCTAACATGAAGGAACAGAGAGCACTGTTGGGCTCATCTAGGCCAGTCTGTGAAAATTCAGCTCACTCCAATGAAAGAGAACTAGCCAGCAAAACTAAATGCAAACTGGAAGTGACAAGGCTGGATGTTATGAGCAAGAGCTGTTTCTGTAATTCATGCCTCCTGCATTTTACTTATGTACAATTATATCTGAAATCCCTTTTAATTCAAGGATTGGAGGCAAGGGATTGAATTTATTTTATGGATGCTACAAACAACCAAAAAGGGTGTTTGCGGAGGGGTGTCCAGATGGCAGGTGAATCTGGGTCAGCATTGCATCATATGTTCTCTGTTGGAAGCTAGAGGATAGAAAAATGATTCCTTCCAGTAAGTACAAAGATGGCTATTTTCTCTTTGTACAAGGAAATTATTAGGAATGGATGTTGTTAGGAGGAAGCTGGATGTCAGAGAGAACCTTTTCACATTAAAAAAATTTTAATTGGATGTAAACAAGAAAATTTAAAACCATAATACAGCTGAAGTTGTAACTTCTCATATAGTATAAATAGGTTAATAAATCATGAAGTTAAAGGGCAGAAACCATCCTCCATTTCCTATCTGGTAAAATGTTGCAGGACATCTGTGAGCATTCTGTGGTCTCTGACTGGCCGCCTGACCTCATCTCAAAGCAAAGTGCTTGGTTTTCTGGGGATATTCATTATCAAGAAGCCCTCTCCTAAAGAGGTGTTTATTTCTGTGTTTGTCCTGCTTCGTGATCTTTCTTTTTCCAGGTACTTATCTCTGCCAACTTTCTTTCTTGGCTTTCTGCTGGCTTTTACTCTAGAGATCAAGCCCCATCTGTCTGTTCTCCTTCCTTTTCAGAGATGTCTCAGATCCTCAGCAACTATTTAAGAATTCTCTCCATAATGGCCATGTTATGTGGAACTTTTTAAAGATGCAGAACCATAGTTTCAATAAAAATATCCATAAAAAACATCAATAAACTGTGAAGGTTTTCATCCTCCCAAATGTTACCTGTATCACATTACTATCTCATATTACTTGCACATGGATGATCACAAAGCCTTTGCTCACACTCTGCTTGTACAATTACTGACATGTTCTTGACAGAATGAGTAGGTAGCAAAGTCACAGACTCAACTCCACAGAACATCAGCATGTTACCTTGAGGTATGCCTTAAAAAGAAGTTATTTGCAAAAAAAAATCTAGGAAAGAAAAATAAAACATAAACACTGCCTAATGGTCCAGGAGTCATCATTATTCACACAATGCTGTATATCTGAAGCAGCACAAATGAACTGACCTTCTAGTTGCCTGTCCTGTATTGTCTTCCCAATCATTCATCCCTATTCCCTCTCCAATACCCTCATTAACTAGCAGAAAAATAGGACACTTTACTTCCTAGGACTTTTTCTGCAGTTTCATCAAGTCTCCATTCAACCCTTCTGAGAAATATCAAATACCAGCCAAGGTTGTCATAATGCTGACCAGGCTCATCTTGTGTATTTTCAGTTTTGTTTCCACCTGCTCCAAACTTTGTAAGTTATTCTAACCCAGGCTGTTGCTTTGATCATCATTAGCAAACTTCACTCTGCTTTGTAAATGGAAATAAAACAAAACTGTATAGCGAATGCAACCTGATCCACACAAATAGCTTTCAAACTCTTCATAGGCAAGTCTACTTTAGCCTGGACCTTAACTAAACTCTGACATAGAATAGGCAACAAATTCTAAGTTCGTGCTGCCTGGAGACTATAAATGCCCATTCACCCCATCAGATTTACTGGAAGGTCTTTACAGGAAGATCCCATTTTCAATTGCTTAGAACTTTGCCAAAATTTAATTGAAATTATGCTTTACAATGTCTGTCTCAGATATTATTTTTGTTACTGAAACAGGGCTAAAGCCTTTGGAGACAATTATGCTAGGAAAATCTATAGTTTGCCCATGAACCTGGAGAAAGTCACTGGATGTTAATAGCTCCGTAGACAAGAGGTATAAAAAAAAAATAACACAGCACAGCTGAAAAGTACAGTATTAAGGAGCTTGGAACTGCCATAGAAGGAAACTCAGGCTTGAAACCAGGAAAAGCAGAACTAAGAGAGAGGACATCACTATGAAAGATTGGAAGGAAGAGTAACAACAGGAGAGAATTGTTTAATTGCTCTTTTTTTTTTTTTTTTTTTCCAGGGTAATTTTTCTTTTAAATAAACAGTTGAAATTCACATGGTTAAGAAAGGAATATAATGCATACCATAGCCAGAGGAGTGACAAAGATTAACACAGTGAAGAAGAGAACAGGGATTTGAGCTAAGCAGGCAAACAGGAGCCAAAGTTGAAAGAAACAGGTTAAAGACGTGGTTCTAGAAGGCCCATACATGAGAATCAAGAAGGTTTAATAACATCTCCCTCTCCTGACAGCTGTTGGCCACTTCTTCCTTCTCTGCTGCTGTCCCAGAGGCAGAGGTACCTTACACACCTGCAAAGCGCAGAAGCTGCTGTCAGGGCAGACATGTGACTGACTGCTAGCAGCTGATTATCTTTGTTCCACTTGATTACTTCCATGTGTCATGAATTGCATAGCAGTGGCAAGATCTGCAAAAGGCTAAGGCAGGCAGAAAAATAAATCAGTTCCTCTAACTAACTGCCAGTCCCTGCGCTGTGCTAACATCCAGCTTTCAAGTAGTGTGAGTAGCTACACTGTCACTTATGGAAATGATCTTTTAAATACTGGCCATTGGTATCATAGGTAGCCCACTACCAGTTTCACAGTGCTCTTTTGGGACACAGGATGCTAACAGATACCAGAGTGTGTAATTTTCACACCAGAGTCTGCTTAGGAGAATCACTAGAAGTATCACAGTATAGCTAACATAGTTCTGTTTCCACAAAGTGTTAGAAGTACTAACTCCCTTGAGATTCTGTTTGATCTTTCTTTGGTTTCCCAACCATGGCTATGCTGCACTGTCATTTCACTACCACAAATGCTACCTTATCTTTTTTTCCTTTGGTTTAGACACATGCACTGTCTGGCATTCCCCAAAGAGTTACTGCAGTCTGATATTACAGTGCCTTACTGCCTCTTCACTGGGTTTCCCTTTCCTTGCAACATGAACATAATCAGCAACAATTCAACATCTAAGAGCTCTCCTATTGCCTGCTTCAATTTCCTCTGAAGCATCCCAAAATCTAGGCTAGCTCCAAAGACATTCTAATTTATTGGTATCTTCTAAGAAATAACAAAAAGTTCTCATGCCTGCTTAGCAAACATTATGCTAGAATCATATTCTTGTACTGGAAGGAAGGAAGGAAGAAAGGGAGAAAGGGAGGGAGGGAGAACCTTTCACCTTTCAGCCTGGACTGACCAGTTGCTATACCCTTTTTTTTTGTCGTCCTTGTTTTTGATGAGAGAAAGGACTCCCTGTCTACTCATAACTAGTTTTGTGTCAACTGGTTGCATATCTAAAATTTTATGTCCCCTTATAGATCTGTCTATAAGAGATAGCTCATGTTGTTATTTTAATAACTCAACTAATTATTTGATCTTTACTTTGGAAAGCTGCCCTCACTGTTTTCCTCCAAAAAAATATAAATTAGATAAATGCCATACACAACCTTGTAACAAGTTTGAACTACATATCTCACAAATCAATCATATTTCTATTTGGAGAATCATATTTATATTTAGAGTTTCCATAGCAGATCACACGTACTGGAAGACTTTCCATTCAGGATTCTCATTTGTTTCTTGGTTTCAATCAAGGGAAAATTAAAACAGCATCTCTCTATTGCTTTACTCTGTCTGTCGTTATGACATTTGTCAAATGTTTCTTTCAGCTGTTGAACTGGATTGATGGTTATTGTTGACCCCTTCCCCTGCTTTCTTTCACCAGTTAAATATTTCATCTTCTTCTCATCTCCTTTTAAATTCACTGTGCTAATTTCATGCAGACTCAGCTACAGAATGCCCTTCATCCTGAAGTAAAACTTTGCTTATCTGGAAATCAAACCTTCCTCTACTGTTTTGTCTCCATCTTAATAACATTCATTGCTATAGCCCTCCTTATTGATGCTATATTATTTCATACTTTGTAATTAAAAAATATTCAACATTTGTAAAATTAAATTGTTTAAACATGACTCATACCGATGAGTAATTTTGCAAACTGTCAAAATGTATGCATGCACATTTGGTCAAATGCTACCTTCCCTCAATATATGCATACTCCCTACACTCAAAAACCTACAAACTTCACTAAGGAAATCCCTTGGTACCTATTCCATTTTCCCAAATGCAGACAGCCATTCTGCAGAGATTGCCTATATATTCCTACATGTTTAACCTATAAAATCCAGCTCATGACTCACTGCCAGGAAGGCACATATAATAACTGGTCAAAAGACTCAGGCTACATCCCCTAGCACAGAGTTCTGCATAGTCTTTTCCACAGCAAAAATGTCCCAAAAACCTAAGGCAATTCAATTTAGTTTACACAGTCTTTACCATTTTTCACTTGAAATTGTAAAATTTCAAATTCAAAGATAATGAAAGGCAAATTCACAAAGAATTGTGGTCATCACTTTGGCCTGAATGTTAAATAATTTGCAACTTAATCTCATCTGTTGAAAACCATTTCAATCTTTGTCCTCTTTGGATGAGTGGCACAGCTCAGTGGCATAGTCTAGTTGGAGTCCTGTACCTAGTGGTGTCCCCAGGGGGTCATACTGAGACTGGTCTCGTTCATCATCTTCATCAGTAACCTGAATGAATGGACGGAGCACACTCTCAGAAAGTTTCCTTATAATACAAAGCTGTGAGATGTGTCTGAAACACCAGAAGTTTGTGCTGCCATTTAGTAAGACCTGGGCAGGCTGATGAGTTGAGCAGAGAGGAACCTGGTGAGGTTCCACTGGGCATGTGTAGAGTCTTGCACCAGGAGAGGAATAAACACATGCCTCTCTGTACAGGTTATGGGCTGACCAGTTGGAGGGGATCTCTGCAGAGAAGGACCTGCACAACCTGGTAGACAACAGGTTGGCCATGAGCCAGCATTATGTCCTTTTGGGGTTCATTAAAAAGAGCTTGGCCAGCAGGTTGAGGGAGGTGATCTTCCATCTCTACTCTGCTTTGTTGTGTAGAGTTCTGGGCTCCCCAATTTCAAGAAAGATAGGAAACTTCTATAGAGAGTCCAACAGAGAGCCACAAAGATGAAGAGGGTTCTGGAGCATCTCCATAAGGAAAGGCAGAGAGACCTGGGAATCTTCAGCCTGGAGAAGAAGAGACTGAGGAGGAATCTTACCAATGCTTATATCTTGGCAGGAGCCAAGTGATAGATCCAGGCTATTTTCAGTGATGCCCAGTGACAGAACAAGGGGCAACAGGCACAAACTGGAATGCAGGAATTTCCATCTGAACACAAGGAAAAATTTCTGTACTTTGAGAGTAACTGAATACTGGAACAGGCTGCCCAGAGAAGCTGTGGAGTTATCTTCTCTGGAAATATTCACTAACCACCTGGACACTTTCCTGTGTAACCTGTCCTAGGGAATGTACTTTAGTACGGGTGTTGGACTGCATAATCCCCTGAGGTCCCTTCAAACTCCTGTGATTCTGTCATTCTGGTCAGACACACTGCAATTCTCTCCTACCAGAAGGTTCTCTTTTGGCTCACGGTCAGTTGGACATTACTGTATACTCACAGGAGCAGTTGAGTCCAAGTATTCACCTTCAATGAGCACCATATGTGTTGTTCTACTCCTACTTTACGCAACTTGGCTGTGAAGGCATATAAAATTAATATGCGCTCTCAAGCTGAAAAGCTTGCAAAATGGAAAAGTAGCATTAATAAGGAAATCTTAACACTTATTTACTGCAGGGAACTTTTCAGTATCTTTCGCAAAGTTCAGTAATTACAGTGATAACCCAAAGGGAAGAAGAATGCAACATTCAGGGCTTGACCCATAAGAAAAGGATTATTATTATTTTTTGAGCATAAAAGACTCAGTACTGGGGCAGTGAATTGTTCCCATTCAGGGCAAGATTTTGAAGTAATTCTGCCACAACTACTGGTCCACCAGCACTGACCTCCCACATGAGGAAAGCAGTAATGTAGACCATTACTACACCGTGCAGTCCACCATGACCTCACATATCAGATTCTCCCTTTCTACCAGCAATTTCTGTAGAGCTCTCTAGATCACATGTTCTTAAAACCACAAAAGGACATCTACTCACATCGCCATCAGCAGCTTCAGAAGACATCAGTCGTTACCAGCACTTGTATTTATATCATACGATTCAAGTTTGGTTTTGATTGGCATAGCTGGAGAGATGGATTATTTAGAAGAATTCTTCTTCTTCTCTGTAGTTTTACCAATAAAGTTTACAATGTTTCTATGATCTACAACAGTTATTTTTCCTGAAGTTATAGGAACACAACAGAAAGCAGAGAAAACAAAAATAAAAATTATGGTGCTATGATATGCATGTGAAAAAAAAAAACAAAAACATGAATTTCGTTAAGAAAATCAGCTTTGGGACTATATTTTAATAGTAGATAATTTATGTAAGTACAGAAATCCTTAGTGTGCCAGAGAAAATCTGAATAGGCACATGACAGGAATGCCACATCCAAGAAAGAAGACACAGGGGATTAAACGCTACATATAAATTCTTGCCTTTCACAGTGAAGCTTGGATCTTTCCCCCCATTATTCATAACAGAAGGATTTGTGGCAAACAGGTTAAGGTGAAGTAACATCAAAATTCAAATGTAAAAATGAAAGAGACATGACAATACAAATGCTTTCAAGAGTCACAATATATATATATATATATATATAATGGAAAAGGAATGATAATATTTTACCATTTGGACATAACTGTTTAATTCAATAGTCTCAGATTAACTTAATGTAACCTAGGCACATACTTAAGTTTGTATATGACCATAGCCTTTTTGAATATTTGTGATATATGTAGCACAATTTTTGAGTCTTAAAATTATCCAGAGGATGCCTTAAAAAACAAAGAAAAATTTTTTCCATTCTGTTGGAAAGCAAAAGTGATTTAGAAGTTACAGTTAAGAGTATACAAAACAGTGAAAAAAATCACGAATAGACTTCTGATAAACAGCTATTACACATATTTTCATTCATTAAACTGTAGCGTTTTCATTGACAGCACTATAGTCATTGAGGAATGGCCTTATTCAGGAATCAGAACAAGGATTCACACCGCAGGTATCTATTATTCAAGGTCTTCCTTGAAATAAGGATGTTATCAGTCTTTGGGAAAAGAAAATAATTAATCAAGTTGACATAAAATTGCTTTCCAAAATATTTAGAAGTAGGTCAACAAATAAGCAAGGAAGGTTCTTGCAAAAATTCTGCCTTTTCCAGGAAAAATAAAAAAGCCTTACTTGTGAGAGATGCACCTGAAACAGCCTGAAACTAGGCAGTTTTAAGCTTTAGTTATTCACACTTATCAAATAAAATTTTACCACAGCAGAGGAATAAGGAGAGAAATGACAGTTCTATCTTGACTTTCACATCAAGATAATTACAGCCATCCTATCTCTGTCAAATCTGATTATAAACCAGGGATCAGCAGGCAGGAGATTAAAAGCTCATCTGAGTATATGCAACAAATGAAATTGATGAGAACTGCCCAAACTGTGTCAGTTTTACAGAAACAGCAGATTGACAGACTATTGGAATTAAAGATATGAGAGTTCTCATTCTCACTCTG
This sequence comes from Phasianus colchicus, assembly GCF_987193195.1. Taxonomy (NCBI): domain Eukaryota; kingdom Metazoa; phylum Chordata; class Aves; order Galliformes; family Phasianidae; genus Phasianus; species Phasianus colchicus. Next base: position 17,255,164 of record NC_143441.1, on the reverse strand, counting down.
GCTTTGAAATGCAAATGAAAGCTGCTGGAATTGTTGAACAGCAAGTGCTAACCTTTTTATATGTAGTGGGTACCTTCTCCTGTTAACAAGATTTGTGGAGCACAAGATCAGCATTATATTAAACTGAGATCCTTGCTAATCCTTATTGGTTGGTTTTTTGTTTTTTGTTGTTTTTTTTTTTTTTTCTTTTCTGTTCATACTAGAGATTTTTTCTTCATGTACAATTTAGGCATCCATTTTTATTCCAGAAGCAAAGGAAGTAATTGTTTCTGCATGTTCTGTTATGTACTTAAGACACTGCATGAACACTACAGTCCATTGAGCACTTATCTATGTTCTTTAGAGAGGCCACAACCCAAAAAGGAAGAAGTGACCATGCCAGCTCTACAAGCAGCAAGAAAAACTGGAATAGGATGTTTGTATATATAATCTGTATTAGATAGATGACTGAAGAGCTAAAGACTGCTTTTTTGTTTGCTTACTTTTTTTTCCTCCAAAGTTGTCTTTCCTACCATCACTTAACTAAACAAATAAATGGCATTCTGCTTTTTCAGTTGCCATAATGTGATTTATTTCACCAGATACTTTTTACCAACTTTACTATTTATCATGCTGATATGTTCTGAACATAAAGTGATGCAAGCTAAAAATGGGTGTCCTTAAATTGCCTGATGCTCTGTAAAACCTTTCTACATCACAGAGCAACAAGTCATCTCAACCTCTATAAGCAAACATAGTGATGCTTTCTAAGTCTCCCCTCTCAACAGGGGCACCTTAGAGAAGAGGTGGACATACACATAAGCACCCCATGCAGTACCTAATGCTAATTTGGGAGTTACATGGACCCAAATCTTCTGAGAGCGTGCAAATGAGTCTCTCTCTCTCCCAGAAACGTGCTGTGTGTAGGAGTAGTGGATCATTGGGACCAAACAAGTTTAATTTCATTCTCCATGAACTGCAAATGCAATTTCTCTTGCTGCACCCTAGGAAAAGTACAGCAGCAAGACTATCCTCCCGCTGTGGATTTACTAAAGTGATGATTTTTTTTTTTTTTTTTAATGAATGGAAAAGAGAGAAAAAGAAATGATATGCAGAACAAAACTCTATGGCTTATACCTTTTTTTTCCCCAATTATACTGTCTGAAATGGAGAGTTCACTGACATTTTCAAATAATTTCTTTTCTTTCAGCTATCATTAAAGATTAAAAAAATATATTTTTTTGAAGAAAATCACACATGAGAAGTCAGAATAATCACTTTCCACATCCTTCCCATCCTCCCACCTTTTCTTTTATGAATATTTCTGCTTTTATGGCCTAAATTCTTCTCCTGAAGTCAAACCCTCTGTTTACGGCATCACAGTGGTTGCTGTGGAGGTGATTATGATGTACAAAGCCAAAAGGGATGGGTTACAAATTGGAATGAAGAGCAGCATCTCACTAAACCTGTTTAAAGTAGTAGTAGATATTTAAAAAAAATACAGCATGTACATTGGAAGCAAGCACATTAACTCGTAAACAACAGTTTCCTATCGACTTTCATTATCACAACTGTTTCAGATATGTTAATATAATAGCTTTAGAAATAAAGTGTTTAAGTATACATATGGAAACAAGCATATAGCATGAACAGACAGTGCTAGCACAGATGGCAGCAGAGTCCTAACTGTACTCTTCAGTAGTGCCTGCTGCAATTGCTATCTTCTGCAGCAGAAAGATGCAAACAACAAACTGTGGTAGCATGGACAGTCGCTATGCTCTGACCATGAAAGTACTTAACATAATCCTGCACACAGTACGTTTCTCTATGCCAGATTCCAGACTCAGAATAAGTTATGACTAGAGAACATAGATTCCTGAAAAAGCTATTAGTTCATCCTAATTCCTTCTGCTACAAGAATTAGTTTCATATACATCTTCTCTAACATACACACACTTAAAAATACAACTGTTCAAGTACAGGTGCTAATTCTCAAGAACTGTGTTACATATTAGAAACAGGAGAAATCTGGCTTGACATTTGCACCACAGAGGCAGACACTGTCAAATTTTCACAACCTTGGTGGCAATAACAATCCTTAATTTCGGCCTACATTAGGAAAAACATAAATGATTGATATTAAATGAATTAGTTTCAAACCTTGCCCCTAACACTGACACCTGAAGCACTACTGGAAGCATGTAGGCTATAACTCCTTGTACTCTTAACGTCTGTGTATGAAGAACATTAGAGCAGATGACAAATCAGAGAAACTAGAAAGGCACATATACCTTCCACATTTGATTATTTTTTTCCTGGAACACAGTTTAGTGCAGGTCAAGATGTGATTCCAAGTTAATTGAATGTCAAGGTCCAAGGAAAGCCATGAAGGTTTCTGAATCAAATCAAAACTGTACTGAACTACTGAACTGTAACATGTACTTAGCTGCATGTTAAAAACAAAAATACACAAAGAGCAGTGGGATAATGTTAAAATCAGGTGTCGAATAAAAACAGTAATGCAAACAAGAGAAAAAAATAAAAATGAGACTTTAATGGCCTTAGAACTCAATCATACCATTTTAAAATTTTATTAATCATAAAAAGTTATTTTCTAAACAATCTTTCAATGTAAGTGCTTTGTGAGTGCCCATGGTGCAACATAGCCTATACACAGCTACAGGAGTGTTAACTAATTAGTTGTTATCCTTATAAATTCAGTTATTTAAACAAGCAAGACAATGGCTGTTAACACCAGAAAATAGAAAATTTTTCAGTGAAAAGAAAAAAATAATACTTCCTATTCCAAGAAAATGCATTCCCACAAGGTCATCATCATTACATGCTGCATGACACTGCCATCAGGAACTGAAATTCACTGGCTGGTGAAAGAAGATAGTGGAACATTAAGATGAAGTGGAGCTGCAATTCTTTAAGCAGACTCATCAAGTCAGACATAGTTGGATAAACCCACCTAATACAGCAGGCAAAGTTCCTGTGCAGGAACCCCGAAACTGGGGAGAGAACTAGCAACTTAAATTCAACAGAATCACAGAAATGTTTGAGTTGAAAGGGACTTTTAAAGGTCATGCAGTCCAACTCTCCTGCAATGAACAGGGACACCTACGCTACATGGGGTTGCTTACAGTCTCATCCAGCCTGACCTTGAATATCTCCAGGAACAGGTGGTCATTGGTGGTCCACACTGTGGACCATCATGTTCCTAGACTCCTCATAAAAGAAACCAGAAGCAGGCTCCAAAAAGTCTGTGAAAGTTTGCTGATATTCAGAGGCACTCAATGAGCCTGGACTCTAGGGTCGCCGTCAGGCTACATCTTCCTTGATTTTGGCTTGAGAGTACAGTAAGTGCAGTCAGAACACTGAAATACAGGATGTTTGATTCATGAATTATTTATTCATTTATTTATAATCTGATTTGGGCCAGAAAGTTTGATGATTCACAGCAATACACTGAACTTCCACAGATTTGTGGGTAAACTGGGTAAACACCAGCAAGCCTAGGGCCAAGACTCACACAGGACTTCTACTAACAGAATCCAAGAAATGGTGTTGGTTACAGAGTACGGTGCAGGTATGCAGTTAGACAACACTAAATTAGACACAACACTAGTTCTTTTCCTTTAACATTGATGAAGAAAGCTGCACACATCAGAGATTGGTAATGTTACTCTAGAAGAGAATAAAAGATGAAAATGAATATTGAGCCTGAAGCTCTAAATCAAACCAAATGCATTCAGGAGAAATCTTCAACATATTTAAGGAAGAGATGAAGAAAAACTGAGCAGTCTAGAAACTGAAACCCTCGTTCCTGTCAAAAACAAAACAATATAAAACAAAGCAACCACAAAAACAATGTAGCAGAGCATTAAGTTTCAGGCTCTTTCCTTAATGACCAAGGACTTCTGTGCTGTAACTGCACAGTGACACTTCAATTACTCAAGCTGTCAAGACCTTTCTTGTCACAAGATTTTACCTGCAATTCTTATTTATGCAATGGAATGCCTCAAGGCCAGATAATTGGAACACTCCCCTGTACTTATCAAAAAGTTAATGTGTTTCTAGATGTACTCTAGCATGGGACTGCAAGCTTAAGAATAGCTGCTGTTGTTCTTATGCAGAAAGCCATGCATATAAGCAAATTTATTGTTTTTCATCCTTTCTGAAGCAGCCCAGAACAAGCCAGTTTTCATTACATTTTGCAAATTATGCTTCAGATCATCTGTAGTATCTTTTTAGCACCACTTCCTCTCGGCCCAATTTCTACAAACTCATAGCTACCATGTAGAGCTCCCTCTTTTACAGTTTCCAGACTTGATTTTGAATTTGGGCCTGTGAAAAAAAGTAACAAATGTCAGATACTGTACATTCTTCTTCCTTGGATGTTTTCAAGACTGAGAAAGCCCTGAGCTACTTGCTCTGATGCCACAGCTGACCCTGAAACTTCACTAGTATACTTCCAATTTGAATTACCCTATGTATTCTTCAGTTTCCACTAAATACTCTGAGTAGAATCAGAGTAAAATGGATGCAAATATTTTAACTTGATTAAAAAAAAAAAAAACGTTGTACAGCATTGTGACACCATAGTGGTAAAGAGTTTTGCAACATTCCTCTTTTCACACAATGACTAGAAGTGTACATCTACCACCAAATCGACTTTGTGGTGCTACAGGAATAAGATACAGCAAAAAAAGCCATCTGTACTTCAGAGTTCATCTTCACCTTCATGCAATAGAATTGCTGAGAGATATTAAGAACTCTGCAAATTTATCAGGTGTCATTTAATCACCACTTCTGTTAAAATCATTTGTCTGTGTCAGCCCTCAGAACAATCTGCAAAATAAAAAAAAAATCCAGAAAACAAGGTCACCAGCTGCTATGTAGCATACAGCAAGTGGCCACATCCCATAAGCTCAAGTCATTCAAAGATCAGAAACTCACTCTGGTGGCCATGGTTTCTGTAGGGTAATTCTTTTTCTGCCTTCATATTTGTAAAGTAAAAAATGAAAAAAGTCAAGTAACTGAATGAGATTAATCTCAGTCTAGAGACTATAGAGACTAGGAAAGAAAACAAAAACTATACAGAATAAAACCCAAAACATGCTCCTATTGTGATCATACAGTCACTATATCTCAGTGAACAATAATCAGATTCCTATTGCACAATTAATAAAAGCACTGATAAGTTCTTTTTTGCTTTGTTTGAACTTATCTTGGTAAGCCAAAGGTCTGGGGCAATTGAGGTTGCACCCAGCTGCACCATTACCATAAACAACTGACCAGTCCCTCAGGCTACTTCAGTGTTAACTGAAATCAATATCTGGGAGCAGCGTGGCATAGAGAACCTACAGAACTCCAACGTCATCCAGACTGAAAAAGGGAAAGACCGTGTTTCCCTAAAGCATTTATTGTGCTCTAAAGATCACTTTCATCCAGCTCTAAAATGGATTTTCTAAGTCTCTCTTGAAATGCAAAATAGCTAGGAGGCCAAAAATGCATACCCTCTAACTTGAAGAGAAAATTAAAATTAAGAGAAAAAAAATTGCATTCCAATACCCTCTAACTCAAGCTTGAACACTGTAAACCATATATTAATGAAGCCAACTCTAGATTACCAGAATGTGTTATGCTCAGAAATAATGCAGAAGCCTGGAAACATTCTGCCCACCACAGCCATTCATCTGTTCTGTGATCCTGGCTGATGTGAATACAGCTTCAGATCACACAATCTCCTCTCAATTGCCTCCAAATAATTATTCTCATGCCCATTTTTTGGCTAGCAACAACTGCAACCTCTCACATGAAACAACAGCAACTACTAGCCAAAAAGAAGAAATTGGTGAAGACACCCAGTATACTGCATGTGACTTTCCTCAATCCAGCCTCTGGAGAGGAGAATCTGTTCTCAGCTTCCTATTCCTCCCCCTCGCTACAAATGCCAGCAGTTTAGACAGCTCTAGTTTCAGAGCAGTAAGAATTGATCTAAATACTGGAATGGTTTATACAGCCAAGCTCAATGCAGTCATTGACAATAACAAGTCTTCTTTTCCTCACTTTTTTCCACAGGCTCTTGGGTTCATTATCACAAGCTAACAGTTCTGCTTTAATCTGCCCTCAGAAGAAGGTTCTGCTCGCTAATTTCTCTTCCTTTTTTCTGCTTTTCAATACTATTTAGGAGTACAGCATCAACAAACAACAGACAGCCACAAGACAAAATCCCAAAACCATCTCAAATAGAACCCATACATTTTACAAATTATTTAAGTTTCATTTACTAAGCACATGCTTCAGTATTTACTAATCCTTCACAATACAACCTTTTTTTTTCATGGAAATAATGAGAATAATATAAACAACAACAACACAGCATTAAGATTACATGCTATAAAACGAGTTAAGGTAAAACCAGTTGAATACCTTTTTAATAAAAGGGCATTTATTTGCAAAGTACTCTACTGCAGTAGCAACCACAGTGCTATCTGCAAGTCCACTCCGGCAAGAGAAGTCATATGTGTATATGTATTACAACTCTGCTATGATTTTGTATGAATGGAAATACTACAATTTCACATATAAGGAGACAGAATATGAAAATGCTACCTTGGAGTTTCATGAGAAAGAAGTGGAATCCTAGGAGAATAAAGATATTCCAGGTTTTGTGATGGCTTATCCGGCTGCTGCTCAGAACAGTACTGGGTCAAGTCCAGCCCAAATACATATGGGAAAGCAGTCGGGAGTTGCTATGGTTCCAATCATTACGGCGAGGTAATGAAACAAATTCAGTGCATAAACAGACATTCCAACTTTAGTTAACGGACAAGATGATTCATTGTTATAATATGGCAAAGCTAAATGGAAAGACAAAGGCAGAGACACTAAACTGAGGACTAAGACTGGAAACTTCCAGATGTGAGTATAAAATGCCCCTGAGCCAGGGTTACTCAAAATATGAAATACTTCAGAATGTACTAAAACGAGATAGATTCTATAGTTCTGTCAGAGTAATCATTTCATCTAGCTCACAATTTAAACTATGAGATTCAAATTATCACGCAAGTGGTTTCTTTCCCATTTTAAAGCACACTTCGTATTTCCCAGTAAAGTGATTTGTGACCTCTGTCTGATTAAAACTCTCCAAATCTTCTTTAAAGAGAGCTCAGAAAAAAAAAATCTGGTTATGGATGGAGAGGAAGTCTTTGGTTTCTTAACTATATTTTCTGCACAAAAATCAGACTTAAATGATCATCATAAAATTGCACTTTCACTCCTCTAGATTCTAGACAGTAAGCTTGTCATTTGATTGTAAACTCAGATTTTGAATAATCTATGGCTTTGTAGTTACGGTTTCTTATTTGTAATTGTATGTGTTGCAATGTTAAGGTTTTATTAGCGTCATAAACAAATTCTTCCATGAACAAGGGGAAAAAATGGTACATACATTCACGTAGCAGGTATTTACAGATTTTATCATGCACATTTCTGGCCAAGAAGAATATTGCCTCTTTCTTTTTTTTAATACAATAATGTCAGAGTGAATTAATTTGAAAAACAATGCAGAAGCAAAAATATTTTTCAAGTATTAAAATATGGCATTTGAGTTACTGAGGACCCCAAGCTTCACTGAAGAAAAGAAAAACACACAATAGAAAAAAAACATAGAATTGAATTGGGGTTGGAAGGATCCTAAAAGACGATCTAGTTGCAAATGCCCTGCAGGGCAGGGACACATCCCACTAGATCATGTTGCCCAAAGCCCAATCCAACCTCGCCTTGAACACTTCCAGGGATGGGGGCATCCACAGCTTCTCTGCGTAACCTGTTCTATTGCTTCACACTCTCACAGTAAAGAATTTCCTCCCTAAATCAAATCTGAATCTATTCTCTTTTAATTTAATGACATTACCCCTTGTCATATCATTACATGGCCTCATAAAAAGTCTCTTCCCATCAGCCAACACACTCAAGTCATTTTCCTTGGGGCTGTTCTTAATTCCATTTTCCACCCAGCTGGTATTTATGTTTGGAATTTCCCTGACACAGATGCAAAACCTTGCACTTGTCCTCGTTGAATTCCTAAGGTTCATACAAATCTCAAGTTTGTCAAGGACCCTCTGGATGGGATCCCTTCCTTCCAGCATGTTGACCACACCATATAGCTTTGTATCATCTGCAAAACTGATGAAGGTGCACTCAAGCCTACTGTCCATGCTGATGGCAAAGCTGTTAGATAGTGTCAGTCCCAACAGTCCCACTCAGCACTGGACATTAGATCTTTTCAGTGTGATCATCCAGCCAATTACTTATCCACCAAGTGGTCCATCCATCAAATTCATGTCTTTGCAGCTTAGAGAGAAAAATGTCATGTAGGATAAGAACGTCATATGGGATAGTGTCAAATGCTTTGCACAAGTCCAGGTGGATTATCTCATTTGCTCTTCCTTCATCTGCCAATGCTGCAACCCTGTTGAAGGCCACCAAATTTGTCAGACAGAATTTGCCCTTAGTGGAGTTTTGCTTGCCACCAAACACTTCTTTGTTTTCTGTGTGCCTCAGCATAGTTTCCAGAAGGATCTGCTTCATGATCTTGCAGAATCTTTACATGATCCCTGACTAATGTAACAAGATTCCAGAAGCAGCTATTGTATCTGACTGTTAGTAGATCCAAACAGAAATAATGTCAATGTTCATATTTTATGAATATGTAGGCGAGTAAAAATGGTTTAAAATTTAAAGTTTACCTGCAGATTTTTCCAGCTAGGCACAAAAATCAGGCTAACTTGCTTTAAGAACATCTGCTATGTTAAGCAGACATATAACGCCTACATGAATTTCAGACATTTACTTTTACAAATACTACAATAAGCCACGGGCAAAAAGCGAGGTGGAGAGAGCTACGCCTCCAGCACAACAGAACATTTGGTTATGACTGCCTGAATACAACCAAGAACATTATTTCCCAGGAGACAGAGAAGGAAGAAAGAAGAAAGCTGACAGCACGTTGTGAATATTTCAGGAAAGATATGTGAAGATAAGACCACCTGAAATTGGAAAGCTTGTTAGACTTATTTCTCTGCTATCAACTGTAGAATTAGTCCTGTCCAGTGCAGTCACAATCAGAAGCTGTTAGCATATGCGTATACATCCAAGCACATCCATTGGAAAAACCATGACTTGTAGTTTTCTTCCTCTTGTACCTTCATCCTCCCTATCTTTCACTGGTTCAACACAGAGAAGTCTAGTTCTCTAGAGCAATAATATGCTGGAGACATTCAAGGTCAGGTTGGATGTGGCCTTGGGCAGCCTGATCTAGTGTGTGGCAGCCCTACTCATGGCAAGGGCTGATCTTTAAAGTCCCTTCCAACCTAAGCCATTCTCTGACTATGATTCTTACCTCGCTACTACATTTCTGTCACTCTCAGAAGGAAATGACACCAAACAGAAGGGGCAACAATAGTTTATGACATGTTTTGTGACAACTCTAGATAGGTTAAGGCAACAACTAGGTGAAACAGGGAAAAAATGGTTTTGTTTTAATATAGATCACACATTTTTTTATTGAGCCTACCTGAGCATGATCCAACATATTGGCATAACACCAATTGATCATATTGTGCTGATTTAAACACAGAGAACTTCCATTCTCTAAACTTGGCACACGTTGTAAGCAATTACAAGTATATATTTTAAGAAGTAATTGCTGTTTAAGACCTCACTGATGTATACACATAGTCCTACACATACATTTAGCACTATTTATTTACTTTTCCCCATTGTAATTGTTTTAGTACTAAGGATGCAGAACTACCGGCTTACTACAAAACTTTCACATAGCTTTAAATATGTATATAAAGTATTGCTTGCTCCTCAGCAGTTATTTTTGGTGGTGTCAGATAATGTAGACGCCTTTCTCTTTCACAGTTTTTAGTCACAAGCCTTCCATACCTTCTCTTCAAGGGATGAGACGCCCAGTACATTTCAAAGTTTTGTTGAGTAGTACAGAAAAACACTACTTAATGTAAACTGTGGTTTTCACAATGCTACTATTTAACATCTTCTGCTTAAAGAGGATCTGTAGAACTCTGGCTGTAGCCATCCATCTGGGTTTTCAAGCTCTTGGGAGATTTTACAGGTAAGAGGCTATTCTCAATCCAACACTAAATAATTTTAAAACAGGCTTTTTACAAGATCATTAACATATGTCATCTTACCACGATCTTGAACATTTTGTGTTGACAATTTTTTTTTTTTTGCTGTCTTCAAGTCCTACTTTATATTGCTTTGCATTTTCCATAGTGTCATACCACATAAAACAAGGTATTCTGTACATGCAATCATAAAGAAAATTTCATGTTTGTATTTTGTGTTTTTAAAAAATACAGAAAAGTCTCAGGTCACAATGCTGTAAATCTATGATTTGATTATGAAAAAGCATTGATTTACTTGCAACTGCTAAGATAAAGTTGTAATTAATAAAGCACTCAATAAGCACTCTTGATCTCAAATAGCTCTACATCAAAATAAAACAACAGCTATATTTATTCTCATCAAAGGTGAGAAGAACATCAAAGCTGGTTAATACTTGTCACTTGATGCAGTCCAAAGGCAGGCTTGCTCATATGTTCACAGCTCAGTGTGCCTGAAGCAGCCAGCCAGCCCTAGGTGATGACTGAGTAAACATCTTAATACATTGAAATGTTGTGCTTGGTCTTCACCTTGTGTCAACCATAACAGCATCATTGAGATCCACAGAGCTATGCCACATTTTACCAACATGAGTTAGCAGCCAACTGAAATGAGTTTTACAGCAAAAAGAATAGGAAAGAACAGTTTTGGTTTTTTCATTTTTTTTTTGTTTTTTTCCCTAGAAATTGAATTATTTCATATCCCTGCTGCCTCCCTGTTCTGTCATAAAAATATGAATGTTTCTTGGTCATTCTGATAATTGCATGCATGCAAGAATAAATGACAGGACACAGTTAAAACTGCTTACAGCTCATATACCACAGTTTTACTTTTGGGTATATCCTATAACTCCTCCAATCTTTAGCTTAAACATTAAGTAAATTTTCCACTCCAATGCAAAGTGGTCTATTATTACCTGATAAATAAATAAATAAGCAAATAAATAAATAAATGTCTGGAGTCCATTCTTGGAAAATAAAGCGTTTCTAAAACTTTGAATTTTTAAGAGGCACATCAAAGTAATACTCCACTTCCCCACCTTCACCTCTCGAAAAGATCTCACTGCAGCACACACAGTCAGCAGTAAGAACATACAGGATAGTTTTGTTTTTACCTTACATCTGCAGCTCTTATCAGATAGCAAATGATCCTGTAAAAAAGTCCACCTTGCAAAGTTGGCACAGCAGAAAAAGCAATTATCCTTAAATACTTTCCAAAAATAATTAGGATGCAAAATACATGTGCTTCAGTGTCATTTGGCATTCCATGGTGTTACAGTAATTACTTCAGTGAGAGTTTATGATACTTTACAAAAACACTTAAACAAAGCAATAGACGAAAGCACACCGCACCTTTTTGTTACTCTGAATCAGAACTGACTTACACATCTCCCCAACCAAACTAATTTACAGTACAGCTATTTTGATGCTATTCTCATCAGGACAACACACCATACACTGTAACTCAGTTATGAGGGCAAAGTTTCTGGCAGGAAGGGTTTCCATATGGCCTAATGCCCGCACCGCTGTTTGCAGGGCGCACTCTGGCTCTCCCCAGCTCAGTGCCAGAGCTCCCGTCGGCTCCAGGACATCACGTTTCGGTCTCTGCAATACCCACGATAACGGCTCTCAGAGGTGCCACCAACTCCTTTCTTTTTGCGATTCCCCACTACGCTCAGAAAGAGCAGCATAAAGATTTACAACCATACGCCGCTATTTTTATTCCCTAGCTGGATAGCACCTCCTCTCCTGCACAGTCATTTCCTTCAGAGTTCTGGTGATACCCACCGACAAAACCTCTGCTCGGACTTTTAGACTTTCTTTTTGAAAGAGGAGCAATTCGGCAATGCCCGGCGCTGGGCAGCCCCCACGCAAACCCCGGGGTTCGCCTTCGCACCAGCTCTGCTCCGGCGGTGTCACCTCCAGGCGCCGGGACTCCGCGCTCCCCGCAGCGCTCCGGGCGGAGCCGTGCGCGTCGCGAAGGGCACGAAGTTCCTGCGGGGGTGTCACGGCCAGCACAGCCTTTCAGGGTCGGGAGAGAAATGTCGGTGCTGCTCAGACCCGGCGATGAGCACCTCACTCTCCGAGCAACTGATGGGGGACGGGCGCAGGCACAGGGCAAGTGTTTTTCACAGCGCCTCCCGAGCATTAAGACAAAATACGGGCACGCCAAGAAAGATTTCTAGGACTCTTCCCAGGCTCGCTGCCGCTTGGCAGCCTGAAAGCTCCTTCCGCAACAATTAGAGAAGCCGCTATCACAGCGACATGTGGAAACGCACGCAAACAGCATTTCTCACCCCCCAACGCCTGCCGAACCCGGGACGCGTCGTGGAGTTTGGGGCGCTCGCTGCCCTCGCACCGCGGCGGGGCAGGAGGAGCAGCGGCCCGCGTCCTGACCGCCACCAGCGGGCAGCGTGAGTCCCCTGCCAGACGCTCCCATCCCGCCCCGCGAAGCCCCTTACCGTGCTGCTGCCGGGGCTTGCCGCCCGGCGCCTTCTCCTTCCTGCCGCTCCGCATCCGCCAGCACGCCGCCCCTCTGCCCAGCGCGCCGGCCATGCCGCGGGCGGGGCGGCCCCGCGCAGCGCCGGGCCCGGCGGGGACAGCGCGGGGCGGAGATGGGGCGCGGGACGCGGCGGAGCGGGGCGGGAGCACGCGGGGCCGGAGCAGCGCGGGGCCAGCGGTCCCGCCTCCCCCGGCCCGGCGTCAGGCAGCGGCCACGGGCAGCGCCGCCCGCGCCCCCCGCCCCGCTCCGCCCGCGGGGGCGGCGGGGCTGCCGGGGCTGGGCGGCTTTCCAGGTTGGGGGAATGACGGCGCTCATCGCAACCCAGCTCTCCCCACCCAAGCTCTGCCCGCCGGCAGTCCTCCCACAGCACCTTCCCCGAAAAACATGTGTACGTTACCTCCTGCCATCAAAATCACTGGTTCCGCACTCTCTCGACTCCTGCACGATGAGTAACTCAACCTGAGATTCCCACCTCCCACACGCCCGTGTGGGACAAGGCGGCAGCCTCCCGCCCCGCGTGCAACTCCTCGGTTCCGGGGATTCCGGTGAGAATCGCCCTCCCCTCACCCCGACGACACTCACGGCCCTTCCATAAGGGGCTGAGCGCGGTGCGAGGGCACAGTGCTCTCTGTTCTCGCAGTCAGATGCAATGATTCAAAAGTTGCGGGCACAGTGTTGAAATATTAACAGTTTTACAGGCAAGAAAAAGTAGTTTAAGAATGCTGCTTTAAGTCCCGAGGGTCTGGCAGTGCAGTGCAGAGTTCCATAAGTACAAATGATGCGTGCAACTCGTGCTTGCAATCTTGCTAATAAATCCACCCACGTGTCAAGTTATTGCAGCCACCACTACAGCTCCAGAAAGGTATTCCACAGCTGCTTTTTGATTTTTCATTCGCACATACCTACATGTCATCATCACCCCCACGAGGCATGGCACTCTGTCTGTGGGGATGCTATGAAAGGCAGAGACCTGGCATGCAGAATTTGCACTATTGGAAGGAAAGGGGAAGAGCCTCCGTCCTGTATCTCATCTTTGCTCCCCTAATGTCAAGAAGCTTATGGAGAAAAACGAGGATTCTAGCCTGGTCTAGTGGTTGGCAACCCTGCCAATGGCAGGGGGGTTGAAACTAGGCGATCTTTGAGGTCTGTTTCTACCCCAGCCATTTTATGATTCTGTGATTCGTCAGTACTGTAGTTAAAACTTATTCTTTGGAGATTCAATTAAATCAAATTATATTTAGAAACTGAAAAAATGGAGACCTCTTCTTCAGCACTGCAACTCCACCAGCCAAAGTGCAAAGGAGCCATAGTCTATCTACGTGATAAGAACACAGTTTTGTCCTCCAGCCTGAAGTTAAACTGTCTGCCTTATGAACAGTCCCTTTTGAGCAGTGCTGACTGCCCACCAGCTGCCCCTGTTGCCCTCTGTCCCACCTGCGGGCTACAGCCCTGACGTGGGTCAAAGTCAGAGCAAGCGATGCTGTGCACACTGCAATACAGAGGTTTACATCAGTGCCAAGAGTGATTCATGCGAGCAAGGAACGCTGACCTTGACCTGATGTGTACACATGCAGCCTGTGGTGATGAATGTAACAGAATAAATGGCTGGATATGAGTGCCTACTCCCTCTCGTAGGGCTGTTCTTGCTCAGTTCTGTTGTGTTGTAACACAAGTAATAACTCATTTTCTTGCCCTCATAATATCGCATTTAGAAAGCTGCTATTCTTCTCTGCCTGAAGGCTCTGGAATAAATACGCTCCCCAAACAATTGATTTTAATCAAATATATTTCTATCACTTGATTCAGTTTCTGTTATTATTGATAATGACTACAAAAGTGGGCATTGTCTCACTGCTGCTCCACATCAGGGTGGTTTTTACAGCAAACATCTTTTGTTAGATGTACTTCTATAAATGTATTTACCCAGGGGAGAGGAAGAGAAAAACAGAAGAAAATACAACTCCTTACACAAAGAGTGTGAAACTCCTACAGCTATTAGTTAAGATGCAAATTAAGAATGGGGTATAAAATATTCTGTAGAGAGTACTCTTTTAAAATGATATAAAATATATATAGCATATAAAACACAGAAGTAGTTTGAAAAACTCCACAGTAGTTGGAGGCAGAATTAGTATTCCAGAACAGGTTTAATAAATAGAGGAAATAAAAAGCCCTGACCTGCTTACAGTTAGAATCACAGAATCATAGAATGGTTTGGATTGGAAAGGACCTTAAAGACCAGTTTTGGGGTTTTATGCAAAGAGATTTTTTTTGCAGAAACTTCCACAAATGAAAAACAAACAAACAAACAAACAAACAAAAATATATTCACAGTCCCTTCCTGGAAGACTGTTTTTTTCCATGTTCAACATTTAATAACTTTCCTTATTTATTTATTTTTATCAAGGAAACATGAAAGTCACAAGGGCCTTCTTAAATATTGCACAGTGTAGCAGCTGTGATTTAAAGGACTGTCACACTTATTCATCATAGGCAACTAAAGGCACAATAGAGAACATAAGCAGCAGCATCTGTTGAAAGGGAAAGGTACAGAAATCATAAAATGATAATACTGAAATGCTGTATGATACCTCTATGGCTCATACTTTCAGTCCCTGAGTGTAGCATCATAAATTGCATGCTAATGTTTGTTTGTCCTTCTGTTCCCAACTCATCTAATGTTGAAGATGTACAACCATTTTGTTGAAGATGTACAACCATCTCTTTGTATTAATGTGGGTTTGTTTTCCCACTGGTGAAGAAGTGTTTGGATGTCATACCTCTCTGTTAAATGTATTCATTGCAAAGATGCATTAAACAGTCTGGAGATTTGAACACATATTCTAAACATTGCTTACACTGAGCTGGCTTGCACAGACCTTCACAAAAAGGAGTATTACCATGCTCACTTTTCTGCTGAGCCATTTTTCGTTTTACCTAAGAATAATATGGAAGAGTTCCCTACAGTGCTGTTTCTCAGTGCTGAAATTACTACACTTGTTTTCTTTGGGAAGGAGAATAGCAAGTACCTCCTGCATGTTCTATCAGCCTGAAGCCATGACCCCAGATCTGGGAGCAGTAAGGTGTCAGCTTGGTCAGCAGTAGCAACCCAGCTCTAACCTGGGAAACCCACCACAGCTCTGCCCCAGCTCATCTTCCAGTCCCAGACTTGCTGGCAACATGCTTATAAATTTGCCACTAACAAGAATTCCCTCTCACTGCCTTTTTGTACTGAAGATAAGTATGTTCTCCTTATGCAGCCAAACAGAGAAGAGCTAGATGGGGCAGAAAAGCAGTTCACATACTGATACCAATTCCTTATAAAGCACTGCTTCACATCTGTGGGGAATCTATGCCCTTCCAGGAGGTGCCTCCAGGTTATATGTTGGTGATTTTATACAATCCTGATAGAAAGCAGAATAACCACAGGCAGCATTTTGCTGGGCTAACTTACCTGCCTGCAGCCACTCTCCGCACTTTTGTGCCAGTGCTGGGATAAGGCATTGCTATGGATCAGCCTGTGTGTTCTCCTTCTCCTCATCCCAGTGCAGGCGGAATCAGAAAGGCAGTCATTAGCTTTGGTATCTGCCCAAGGATGGGGTTCATAAACATGAGGAAAATCAACTTTTCACACCAGTAGATAGTGATAGGACAAGGGGGGATGGTTTTAAACTAAAGGAAAGATTTAGATTGGATGTCAGGGAAGTTTTTTACTGAGAAAGTGTAGAGGTGATGGAACAGTTGCCCAGAGACGTTGTGGTTGTCCCATTCCTAGAGGTGTTTAAGACCAGGTTGGATAGGACCCTGGGCAATCTGATCTACTACTTGATCTGGTGGTTGGCAACCCTGCCTATGGCAGGGGGCTGGAGCTTGATGATCCTTGAGGTTCCTTACAACCCAAGCCATTCTATGATTCTAGGAAGGCAAGACACAGAGCAAGGACCAGGCTACGATGTCTTTTGCCTTGGGGACAACAGTGTCCAACCACAACTGTATGTTCCTCAGTACAATCCTCCTGAGTCTTGTATCTTTTACATGCACAGAGCAGCAGTGCACACCTGCACACCCTGGCACCAAGTCCAGCAAAGGCAGCCATGATCCACACCAGTTCCAAAGCATGAGAGTCACTACTGGCACTGGCTATTTGAAGACAGCTTCAAGCCCAATCTCAACCAAGTCTCAACCACACATCCTGTGCTCATAATTGTTTCATGAAGCTACGCGTGGGTTTAGAGGGTGAGATACCCATCATAAAAGGGAATGTATAATAGAGTCAAGGTGTAATACTGAAATTTTGGCTGAAAATACAGCCACTATAATTCTATTCTCAATAAAGCAGAAATAGTAACTTACTTTTTTATCTACAAAGTTTAATTTCTAGGCTATATATTTGCAAAATTCATATTACACTAGACTTCTCAGAATCTTCCTTTTTCTCCTACTCCTAAAAACTATGGAAAAAAAAAAATGTAACTGGGAGATAATGATGCACAGAAGCAACATTTCTATTCTCTGTGCCTTTGCCTCTGTTCCTTCAGTTATTATGCCCAAGAACAGGAAACTTGTTTTTCAGCAAGGAGAGTGGGGATGCATTTCCAATGGAGAGGACAGAAGATGCAAATCGCAAGCTGCACCTACCTTTTTCATATCACACAGAGTTTGATCCAGTGAAAAGAAAGTGAGGATCTGCCCAAGAGCCCAGGGTACTGGGTGGAGGCAGAACTGATACTTCATGCAGATATGAAGATTTCAAAAGCCCATAGAAGACAGCTTTGACCTTAGAGCATTTGAGTTACTATTCTGGAAGCTCAGGTTGGCCATGATCCTATTGTGTTGAATGTCAAAAGTCCATTTTATCCAAACTGTACTCAAAATCTGATCAGAGGGAACTACTTGAATCCCAGTCCTGGTGCTGAGATGTTGCTGAGAGACAGAAATTCACCACCATTTGTTAGCTCATAGATAAATGAGGAGGCTTCTGAATGAAGTAATTGTTGTAAAAACAGGTATAAAGAGGATTTACTGTTCTTTCTGGTTAGGTAAGTTCTGATGACAGAATCCAAAACTAGCATAAATGAAATTCTTGTTTTCAAAATTGTAAAGTTATTGAACGGGTGCCTCATAGTCCCTGATGAAATGAAGTGCTGCTCAAGAGCTGGATCAGAAGACACACAGCCTTTAGGATTTGCACAAGAGGGGATCCCAAGAGGGCATGCTGCTCCCAGGTATTTACCAGAACTCCTGCTTTGAATATCTTAGAGAAATGGGATTTTAGATAAATATAGAGCAAATGCATGCACAGGGATCTCTGAAAGAAGAATTAGAAGGTCAGTCACAAAGGGCTAAATTCAGTTTATTATTACTCCAGCCACAGGAAATAAGAACAAAATAGCTGTGATGAGAAAGTTCAAGCAGTTCTTCCTTTCTCCTTCTCTCTTCCAGAACTAAGTAGATTTTCCTTGAAGCTTCTGAATCCTTTAGCAAACAATATTTTTTTACATGTTTCATGTGATCTACAAACCAGATTGCTTCCTGTGCTAGTTACCAATCTTTCTCAGTTCAAGTCAATCTCTGTTAAATTTGTTTCCCTGTTACTGTGAGAGATTAATCTGCTGTGATTTATATTAAAAGATCAGTGGTAATATAAATTAAAATCAATTTAACATGGCCCAAGTGATGGAATTTAGACCAAAAATTCAGTTTTTACACTTGCGAACAGAAATGTAAATTTTATACTCTAGCTAGAATAAAATACTGCAGCAGGAATTCACTCTGCAAAAAAGAACCTGCAAGTCCTTTTCCACCCATCACCTTCTTCAGGGTTCAGCAAGTCAGACACAGCCTTCATTTCTATTTGCAGCTCTGCAGGAAGCTGCAGAAAACCTATCGCCAGGGGCTGCGAAAGGAGCGCACTGAACGAGCTATTACCTCCTCTGGCTGTGCATTTTTCTGCCAACAGCTGCTACATCTGTAGTGGCCCTCCAGCACAAGGGAGGCTGCAGCAGCATGCTGAAACCCTCACGCAGGCTCCATGGTACTACTGGCTGCAGACGGTTTGTTTGCCTTTTGTTTCTATAGCCGTAATTTGGGGCTCTCTGTTCCAGTGGAGTTGGGCTAGAAGATGGCAGCTGGGATCGGG
The DNA here is from genome assembly GCF_987193195.1 of Phasianus colchicus. Classification (NCBI taxonomy): domain Eukaryota; kingdom Metazoa; phylum Chordata; class Aves; order Galliformes; family Phasianidae; genus Phasianus; species Phasianus colchicus. The sequence continues at coordinate 17,236,341 of NC_143441.1, read as the reverse complement.
CCCTAACTGTAGCCACTAAAGACATCAGACTCAAGCTATGCAACATTCTTACTCACTAGCATAGTAATGTAGTTGAACTCATACAGTTACAGAGATCTAATCACCTATTAAATCCACTACAACTGCGTTATATGACTTTTCTTTGGCTTTTAGTCAAAAACTGTTGCCCTAGATGTTATTGATAAAATGCACTGGTGTGAAGCTATGAGGATAAGATGGAATTGCAATTGTTAATTATACGTCTCAAAATTACATAATTTTGTCTGTTTCTTTTTTGTTTCTTTTTTTTTTTTTATTTCTTCAATGTCAACAAATATTTCATTATTGGCAGAAGTATTACATTTGAATTCAAAGTGAATCTAAACAAGTACCTAACAACCACTCTGGTATGATTTTATGAAATAATTCTCTGTGTGTCTATATAAATCAGTGAAGAATATGGAACCAAAGCTGCCTGAAACAAAATAAGGAAATTCCTCTGGAATTAGGTGTACAGGAAGTCCCTGATCATTAACATGAGTAAAAAGTACTCATGTTCCTTTGGCTGGTTCCCCACTAGTCACCATAAAACAAAATTTCTTTAAATCCTAAATTGTCTTCATCCTTCCTAAAGTTTCTGTGGTGTCTTCCCTGGTCTCTAATGGGATCATTTCTGTTCAGGTTTTAATCTCTATTCCTTTTATTTTTGTATCTCTATAGAGTTCAGGGATTACTGAGAGCCAAGGGGATGGCCAGAGCCCTGCTACATTCAGTGGCTGAATTCTAGCAGATTGCCACAGATGGGGCACCACCTTGCAGAGCACACTGGTGTGTTCATGGTTTACTGCAGTATTACTACTTCACACACTTATCTCACTCCTTCCTCCTTTGAGAGAGCTATGACAATTCAATGGCCCACAGTGCTTAACCTCTTTGAAACCCATTTACACGGAATAACAGAATTTTTTGCAGTTTTGCTGTTTTGGCCTGTGATAGAGAGGGTTGAGAGGTTAGCAGGGAGCAAAGCAGTGTGTCCTTTTTCCTTATGAAAACTCTTCTCCTGCTACAGAGAACAGAAATATAATGTCCTGCTGGAGTGAGAAACAGATGGCAGAAACGTTCAGTAACAATGCATGCCGGGTGATGTGTTGCCTGGCTGATTGTCACATCCCACAGCTGGCAGTGCCCAGGATGGTGCTCAGTGTGAGATGGAGCTACTGTCAGCACTTCTTCACTGCTGCTGCATTTGCAGTGCCTACAACTACGCACCATTCTGGTGGCTGCATTTCAGCCATATGTATGTGATCTTTTCAGTCTTGTTGGTTAAGCATTGCTATAGAACTGAAGGAACAGGGAAAAGAAAAACAGTGTTTGGGCAATGGGGATAGGAAACAAAAAGTAGCTTTTCTTTTGCCCAATGCAAAGCTGAACTACATAACATAGCACTCTCAGAAGTGTGCTGTGTTGTTGACCATGGGAAAGCAGCAATGTTGTTTAGGCCTGTTACAGCCAGACTCTGTCTTTCCTATAGACTAGAGATAAAAATACAATTTAATGTTTCTTGAGGTTCCAGTACTGGTTTTTCAAGCCAAGCTTTAATACTCACAGGTCTACAGAATATGGATATGAACATGTTACTGTGTAAGAGATATGCAGTCTGGAAGCTTCCAAAAATTGACAAAACACAAACAGAGCTGTTAATAATGATGCCTTTGTATTTTTTTTTCTCCCCTAGCTATAGTCAAACTAAACCACACTTGACTGCTCCAGATCTATCTCTACAAAGTCTATTTCCACTTCTTATTTTTCAGCATAAGTATGTTGGATTTTTCAGGATTTCATAATCTTCTACCTCTCAGGAGCATTCTCTATATGGGTAAAATTTGTTTTCATATACTTGATATTTCATCTCCCTTTCAGTTATTTGTTATTTAACGACAAAAAAAAAAAAAAAAAAAAAAAAATGCAATGATTCCTATCAATAATCAGGTAATTAAAACTTGTAAGGCAGTTATTCTTGCTATGGTGATATCCCACAGGATACCTGTGGCATGGGTTTGATTTAGTAACAGAAAAGATGTGAAGTTACTCCAGACTTCAAAATACAGCAAAGGAATGAATAGTGAAGTAATGATTTAAGCAGAAAGTTGCCAAAGCCAAAGATGTAAAGCACACACAGGAGATTTTATTTCTGAATACAAGGCTATCCATTTGTTTTCAGAACTCAAATTCAATACAAATTTGGGCACAGCTGCACAAAAACATGAGATACATATTGGTATTCAAGTCTACATACTTAGAGTCCTTCTTCACTTCTCAAAGCACTCTGTACAGAGCTGCTGTATGAGACAGAGACAAAGTGCTTGAATAATAAACAGCACATCAGTTCATTAGAACAATACAGCAACCTTGTCAGACTTAGGTGCATCTGGCACTATAGTCAAGCCCTCTCATTATACTTAATCATCAATATCAAGCATTCATTCACTCAAAAGGAAGCATTTTATAAAATGTATCTTCTTGTTTTGCTCTACAATTACCTCATATGCAATGGAAAATAAGTCAGATGTGTGAACCTCTAGATCCAATAGTCACTGGACTTCAACAGGACTAGGACTTCCAGGACCCAGAATTTTCAAGAACATTTTAGATATCTGATATTAAGTTTTGGTCTTCATTAGATTAAAGTTTCAAAAATACTTAATTCTATTCTGAAAACTTTTCATCATAAATGTTGATTGCGACTGATTATAGTAAATCTTGTGTGAAATGCAGATGCAGAATAATGCCTAGGTAGAGGTGTTATTTGTTCTGATAAGACGGAAGAACACCAAAAGTACTTACAAACAATTTAATGATGACTATCATTGCTTCAGAAACTAGAAATTTCTTAACATTTTTACTATAATTACATTTTCTGTATAACAACCGGTTGAAATCTTAGGTACTATAAAAAGCCTAGTAAAAATAGACTAAACCCAGTACATGAAATATTGGGTAGTTCCCATGCTTTGTAGTGGATTAATATTTTCTATATCCAAACATCAAAGGAAGACAGAGAAACTCTGTTTGGATCAAAGCTCATGATACCTCATTTGATTTCCATTCTTGTGTCTGTGAATGAAAAACGTGACTCGAAAACAAAGAATGAAATCTAATAACACAAATCTAATATCATAATCACCTAAAACTGGGAAATAAAAAGTCTAAATTTTAAGTATTTCATTTATGAAAGAGAATCAATAATGTAATCTTACGTGTCTACGGGAAAATCAGTCTCAGAGGTAGATACAAAAGGAGCTCTATTGAGAATTAGAAAACTAGCAGTCCACAAAGCTATCTAGACACTGATAAAATTAAAGTACAGAAATACTTCAGGGAGCAGGAGGAAAAATTCCCACAAGAATTGAAGTAATGCTGTCTCTTATTCCTTCTATAACATAAATAAGTTGACTATGTAACATATTTGTATATCTTGTAATACATACAAGATAGAATAAGCTGAAACACCACAAAAATGTTCCTTCCTCAGAAGAGTCTATAGGGCCAATAGCTTATGGCCACTCCTGAAAGAAATACTGATTTAATTCTGAAACAGCAGAAAAGGGACTAGAATTAGGATTTGCCAATTTCTAAACAAGCTCTCCATCCACTAGGCTTCCATCCGAAAGGGGGATTTACTTTTTCAGTCTTATTTTAATTTGAAATTAAACTAAAAATAGTGGCTCAAGCTACGTTTGTGTAGCAGCCACTTCTTTATGGCTCATTAGACATCCACCTAAGAGTTACTGCTAAACTGTTTTACTCAGGGGATTTAAGCAGAGGTACTAACTGGTTCTGAGTCTGAGTGGTTTAGATATAAACCAGGAGCAAAGCTGAGTGCCTGCTCTCTAAGTTCCTATTTTGCCTGTCTTCCAATGAAAACTCAGAAGAATTTCAGGATTTTCAGCTCAGCCCTGTAAGTACTTATTCCTGCAAGCAAGGGATTTGCGGGAACAGTCTCTTAAGTTTTCATGCTCTGAGTTTAATGTGCCAAAAAATTTTACAGACTATTCTGTGGTTTAGAAATCATGCTTAATGCAAACTTAGTGCCAACAGTTTTTAAATAATTTCCTTCAATATTAGACATAATAGTGCAGTGGAAGTTTGAAATAGAACTTGCTTCCTTGGTTAAATATTATCCCCTTGCCTTTCTGACCTGCAAAGCATAAAAGAAAGATCTAGAGTATATGCTTAAGCATGTAGTCCCATTAAGTTCAGTGAGCATGAGAAAACCAAGTGAGGTTTTATGTTTCTATAAGCTATTATTTTAATGTTTTTCTGATGAACTGAACAATTAATCAAATCTTTAGAGAGAGGCACTGGAGATATAAATCACAGTTTTTCAGTAGAGGCGGCTTCTATTTGCTTAATGGAAAATACTGGATCTTCACAGATATTGAAACTGTTCAAATGATATGGATTTACTGGGAGCTGCTGAAGACCTCATGAAGTTGAAATTAAAAACAAAAACAAACAAAAAAAACAACCAGAAAAAACCTCCATGACTGTGTCTGGACATATAAACATTTCACCTTTCATGTTTGGCAATTTAAACTCTTCATTATTTAGGAGCATTTAAGACACTGAAAGAACAGATAAATAATGGGTTGGGTTAAAATTTTCATAAATTCATACTAAAATTTGGCAACTATTGTTTAAAGTATGGCTTCTATTTTTCATCCTGGGGGAAAAATTAAAAATCAGTTCTCCATTTACAATGGAATATAGCATCACATGATCAATCCTCTACCTTATCCTGCAATCCCACGTACAGTGTTTCACAGGTGTATGTGATATTTTAAGTATTTGGATGCAATTACTTAAAATATCACATACACCTGCAAACGTAGTGATATATATGCGAATGAGAAAATATCACAATTTTGGGTGCTGAAATATAACACTGTACCAGCTTGAAACTTGCGAGAATATTGCACAGGATTTCATTCAAACCACAAATTAATAATACAGCTCTCAAAATACTTGGATTAGATGCATCTTTTGAAACTGCTGGATCTTTCATCTGTTGAGAAGACCATGCAAGAACAAATTGAAGATTCAATCTGCTGGTCTTAGTCACCAAGTAACAAAAGATCCAGTTGGTGGCAGCTTCCAGCAGTTGGTTCCTGGTTGATGCAAGTAACATTTTGTTTTCCCAAAAATCAAACTGATCATTTTTACTGCATATGTTATATCTAATTACAAATTAATTCTTGCTGTGTTAAAGAGTTGTGGAGAAAACCCAGTTTCTTATTATCTACTCTAGAGCTCTCTCTAACCAAAATATTTTTTGTGTCAGTGGCAAAACTAAATGCATATGCTGCAACTTGACACATAATAAATCAGTAGTTCTACAAAAGCCAAGTATCTGCAAATTACTGATAATGAAAATGTAGCTTTTTAGCAGTACAAAAAATGTTTCTGGTAACTTACCCTAAGCAAAATAATTTTAATTTAATAGGATTTTTTGGATTATTTCTCCCCTCACCAGCTCACTTGAGCTTGGAAACCTTAGGCTGTTCTTGACTGTTTGGCTTCAGTGACTCATTCTAATGAAGCTTTATGCGTTTTATATTCCATGGTACTGTGCCATTTTGAGAGCACACATTGTATTTTTGTTAATAAAATAAGATGTATAAAGTAATTCAGTCTTATAGAATTACTCACTGCCCCTTATGTCTTATATAAAAAAAAAAAAAAAGTTAAAATAAAAAATAAGAGAGAGTTGGATCAAGAAAGCAATTAAGTTGGGTTAATTGACATTATTCTGGACTCAAAGTGTCCATTGGCTTTCAGTCCTACATTTAATAAAGTATTTGTTTGCACAATTCATCTGTGCATAAGTGTTCAAGGAAAAAAAAAAGAGAAGACAGAGAGTACAAACAAAGCTTTTAATAGATCCATTAACAAATAGATAAGTTGACATTTATCTTTGATATGTCAATTACAGATGAATCTCATTACTACATTAACACGTTTCTCCATAAATTTCCCTTGGGCAAATAAGGCATTTTTTACTGCACTTGTCTTACAACCAACTGTGCACTTTCTAGCCCAGGAAATAGCAATGCCCACAGCTTCCCCTAGAATTAAGTTTCTCTTCATCTGCCATTGATACAACCTAATGTCACTGCAGAAACTGATATCCTCTGACACATAACTGAGAAGGATCAAGCTTCCATCTTAGCCAAATACAAGACTGCTTCATCTTTTCAGCTATGTGGTACAAATACAATCCACTACCACATTCTGCCATGTTCATGCACTGGCAAGAGCTGTGTGACAGTGTTCTTAAGGTTTAACTGTTTGCATAGAACACACACAAGGCATCCAGGAGTACACATTTAAATTGCAAAGTAGGGTTGCTTCTCATGTTTTCCATAGAGTCAAAGGAGCTCACAACTGCAGATTTCTACTAACACTTTCAATTGCCGAAGCATTCATTTACTTTGCCTGCCACTTCTCTTGGGATTCGTGAGCTAACATTCACAGGAAGGTGGTGAAATAACCTAGATAAAATTTGTAACTGACAAATTCTCCTCCACTGTTGGGTAACAAACCTTCACCTAAGTATGGCTATATGTTATTTTTTCTGTTGGAAAGGTAATTCTGTTTAGCCTTGACTCAGCCAACTCTGCTATTACCTTTAAACCAGAGGACTTTTCATCAAAGAAAAGACTGCTAAATGATATTTTAGCAGAGACAAATAATCTTTTCATGAATAGATTTAGAGAAATATACCTGATGTAGTGTTTTTGGGCTTATATAAGATCTATACTTCACAAGTGTGCTTTTAATATACAGTACATTGCACAGTGAAGTGGGTACAGATATCCTTCTGCAAATAATAATTTTGCTGCAGAATATAGAAGGTATATATTGGAAGTGGCTTATTTCTGCAGGAAATGAGATTTTATATGGTTTGGGTACTTTTCTACTTGTTATAAATACCTGTGTATGTAGATGAGCTACAACTGAGCTGAGCTGGCTTCACACACACTAACCAGTAGCAGTAAGGAGTGTGAGAGACAGCATAGCAATGTGTGGACTGGATAAAGGCTAGGAGTGTACAGCAGTGATAAAATATGATACTTTTAATATACATTGCCAAACTACACAACTGAAGTACTTGATAATGCATACATGGCAATGAAAATTAGTGCACTGAAAGTAAAGTGGAAATACTAAAACGCTACCTACTTCTGTAAAGAATGGTCAACTTACAACTAGACAAATGAATATATATAAAATTTTCATTGTATAAAAATATGCTGCTGAATGTCACAATGTCTGTGCACATACATACACGTTCACAAAAAAATAACAATTTGAAATGCTGGCAATTTCTTTACATACCAACCTTTTTGCACTTTTTCATTTATGCATTCTAAATAGAATGAGCATAATTTGTAAGGAGCTCAATGAGAAATTCTACTAGGGCTTTTGAAATGATGTATGATGCACACCCTTTGGGCTATATTCTCCTTTGAATAAAAGCTCAATAACACTGAAGTTTTCTCTTCAAAACAAGACTATTATACTTAGATAAATTACATCTATGTTAAAAGATGGGCCCCTAGCATTTTTATTTCAATATTTTAGACAAAAAACAACATGTTCAACTTTGTTAACTCCAGTTCTGGCTACATATTACAAATCTGTGTTAGTTTAATATTTTCAAAGTAAATTTGAAAACCCTTATCAAGCAAATTCTTTGAATTTTTCTTAACTTAGTAAATCCTACTTCTGCTCTGATGAAAAAAAAAAAAAATTGGCCATGTCTGTCTTTATCTTCATTTCTCTGAGACCAAAGCAAATTACATCACATGCAAACTGAGCTCAGACTGATCAAATCTCTAACACAAGACCTATGCATGTCTAAATGTGCACACTCCAAACTGCTTCACTTCTTTGTCAAGGCATGGATCTGATCCTGCTGTAGTCATAAAATCAAAATAAAACCCCACAAACCTATATAATAGCAAATCGGCTGTAGGACTGAGTTTGGAATACATGGCCTAATTTAAAGCAGAAATCTCATTGATTTCAGACTCATGGCCCAAAGGCAAAAATTCCAGTGCTATTGCCAGTGATGGCAGTGGTACAACTCCCACTGGGTACGACATGAGTTTGTTGGTTTTTGTATCACATTTGCATCAGAAAGACATTGAGTGAAATGTCCCTACCAGTGTCAATAGGATTGTTGTGACTCACCAAGCAAGGGGCAAGATTTCATTTCTTAGGTCTGCATAACTAAAGACCCTGGGCTGATATTGCTAGTACCGAGTGCAACAGACATTTTTCAGATTTTTTTTCTCTTTTCTAAAAACGTTGCATTTTCTGAGTACTACTCAGCTCATCTCGATCTTGGTTTTCTTATTTATTTTTTTCTTCAAAACTTCTCTTTTCAAATACAAGCCTTTTCAGCCTGGTGCTCCAAGCAGCACGGTTTTGGAGGCACACAGGAATCCCAGTGTGAATAAAGAAGATTTAAGAAACTGAAACTTCCCTGTATTTCATTGTTCAATAAACCAAATTGTGATACTATTTATATATCTCCAAACATTGTGAAAGTTCACCAAAGTTTTTGATTAGTTAAAGAAGTAATAGTTAGCTACTGTTGTGAGCAGTATTAACAATTTTTAGCTCCTCTGGAAGTACTTTCTGTCCACAGATATCAGTAAGCTATTTCCTTAATAACCTTGTTCAATTCTACATCAATGACAGAATTAAATCAAAACTATTTCTTTGGATCCCTTTATTGGTGCTAGAGAAGAACAAAGATACAGCTGTAATATTAAGGCCAATCTCTACTACCAGAAACCTTTCATAATTCTATTATTAAAATTCCTGGTATCACAAAATGACTTGGCATAGACTAACACATAGACATAAGCTCTGCAATCAGACAAGAAAAATAAATGTTACACCGACAACAGAGGAGGATTATAGTTTACCAAGTGACGATCGATCAGTAGTTGTGTGGTGTGTTCATAATTTCTCTTCTTTAAGAATCTAGGGGTGAATTTTTTTTTTTTTTAAGAAATCACTAATAGATTTTGTGATTCTGAAATGTGTTTTATGCTGCTAAAATGAGAGATATGCTGTAAATTCTTCTCTATTCATTAATATATATCCTTTGATCAATTAGTTATGTTTGCCTGCTTACAACATTTTAATACATTATCCCATTTAATATGGAATAATTTTAAAGAACAAAATGCCAAGAATAGCCATCTCTTATCTCTGATAGCCATATGAAACAATAGAGCAAAGGGAATCAAGTAGAATCAAGATTGGAGATAGAGGAAATAAATATACCTAGTAAAGAAATAATAACAAAATAAATTTTTGAAAATGTAGGCTCTGTCAATATTAATCACAGGAAGAAAAGAGAAAGCAGAGAGCCCACAGAAGAGCCTTTCTAGAGGGAGTGAAAGCAAGTGTTGGCACAATAGGATGAACTATGAGCCTGGCATTCCAAGCTATCTCCTCTCTTCTCACCAAGCCTTAGATAAACTCCAGTACAGTGTTTTTTCTGCAAGTATAATGGAAACATTGCTGCTTTTACTATCTGAGTTAATCTATAACTTATGTTTCCCTGGCATACTAAGTAGGCACAACTAAAAGCTTTGTTGACTTGTAGATTAACTCTTGCATTACACATTATGAGTTAATGGGATAGCATTTTATTGCCTATAGTTGGTATTTTTATGTAGAATAGTAAATGTACGAGAGGTTTGTATCTTTCATTGTCTTTAAAAAGCTGTTGATGTAGGAAAAGCATCATATGCTGGGCAAGACATTTAAACTTTAGTGAACTTTTTATGTCAGTGTTTTAATGCTTCTGCAAAGCAATAAAACTGGAAATAAAGTGAAGAAATTCTGAATCTGAGCAGAGTTGAAAAAAAATCTCTTTTACTCTGGATCCCAGCCCAACACCAAATGTCAATGTCACCTATTCAATTTGAATACCATGCTCAAGCCTGACTGTAAACAGACAGTTAAATTCATCTCTAATGTAAATGCTGACATCACTGGAAACATGCCTGCTTACATTAGGTTCATTTGTGTTTTCTTTTTTTTTAGCTACTATATCTTAAAGTATTTATTATCAGCTGCATAAAATACATCATTTAAGAACATATGGCTTGGCAAAACATAACCCTTTTCTTCAGTGTTTCTGGAGTTTTGAGTTAAAAGAGTCTTTACAAACTGCAGAATGAATAAAATAGCTGAAGACTAAAATCACAAGAACAGTTGGAGATAAGAACGCATACTTGCAAGGGATGTGCTTTTAAAGGCAGTCAGAGTACTACTACAAAGAGTGGTAATGGAAGCAGCAGCAAGTCAAGCATATGCATACCAGTTAATGCCTGCCTGGATAGCTCGCAGTTCTCCACATATGGAATAACTGAATGTAGTGCTTCGATGACTATTTTTCACTCTTTGTGGCAAAGCTACCCCAGCATGGACACATCTCCTTTCCCTACTATTTCATCCTTGGAAATGAAAAAGTACATTCACATGAGAGTCATTAGGAATTGGGAAGAAATTTGCAAACAATCTAATTTTAAAAGGATAAGTAATGAACCTGGATCTCAACTTCTGTTACAGCAGTTATTTGATAAGCTTAAACTAAGATTCAGAGGGACAGAAGAAAGGACAGTCACTGAAATGGTATAATTTAGTGCTTAGAAAGGAACTTAGAAGCATATCACAGCTATAATTCAGGCTAATGTTTCATTTCATTTGAAAAGGGAGTCATTAGAAAATGCTTTGAAGCATAAGAATGTCTGTCCACTGGACTTCCTGGCTAGTCTAGGAAGGGAAGATCTTAAACAGTTTCATAGAAAGTTATGTAAAGATCCAGTCTTAAAGATAAAAATAGACAATGTACTATGCAGAAAATTATCATCTTTTCTGGTGCCCTTGGGTTTTGCCCTGCAAGTGCTTACTCACTTAAAAAATCCTAATGTCTCCAAACCCCACTTACTTTCTAATTAGAGTATTATTACTTACATGAGTAAGCATTTGCAGGATAAGTGCTTTTGCAAGCAATCTGAGAGAGGCCAGTAAGTGAATGAGCACTGGAATGGAATGATCCATTTAGCTACCCAGGAAGCCTGAATATGTCTGAGTTGTGCCCTGCAGGCAGTAAATTACCTTTCTGTAAGTAAACAGGACCAATAATCAGCTAAGAGCCTGACATAAGAACAGCATTTCCTTGTGCAATTAGTGTAAAACAAAATAAATAAAGAAATAGCAAGCTGTAGGTGTCTGACAGCACATGGGGTGATCAGAAAGATAAACATAAATAAAGATGTAGATCAAGATGAAGTTCGGATTTGGGAGCAGCAGAGAAGCCCCAAATAAAGGGCAAAGTGTACCCTCTGACTCCCCAGAAGAGAGAATGCTGTAGCTCCTTCTCTTTCTGGTAAATCCACATAATCCTTCAATAATCCTGTGTCTTTGTACTGTTCACAACTATTTTGGATGAAGAGTGGAATAGTATAAAGCAAACTGTGTAAAATGCCAGGATTTTGAACCAGGTAGACTTATATGCCCCAAGAAACCAGAGGATGGAAAAACAGTAAAAATCTGTAAGGTTCCAGTGATGTCAGATGGCCAGTGTGGATTCGTTTCTAAACAATAATTTTTCCATCAATTCAATTCCCTACACATAAGCATCTGACATCATTGAAACATCTTCTGATACAAAGACACCTGATCAGTTATGGCAAAGAGGAAACAGGACTCATCAGAGCACTGTCTCTGGTAATTCTGTAACTCCTGGGGAGCCAAGAACTGAACACTGTAATGGTGTGTCTTCACAGGTGTTGAGTAGAGGGTTCTCAGATATAGTATGAAATATACATATAGTAGAAAGGGTCTTTCTTCATAATTTACAACTCTACATATGGAAGATTTTTAAGCACTACCTTTAAAACCAACAAGAAAGAGGAGAATCAATTGTTTTATTTAAATGCTGGCACATAATGTAAAGAAAGACAAAAAAAAAATGAAAAAAGAAAGTCTAGCTTTGATCTCTGCTAGTTCAAATGCACACCTTATATGGGTTGTTCGTCATGGAGAGCTGAAATATCAAAACAAATAACCTTTGTATATTGGAGAGAAAAGCCAACAACCATTTGCAGAGCAAACAAAAAAGCACAAACTAAATAACTTTGTGGCAAAACAGTTCATTTATGCAAGAACAAATTATTTTGTCATTTGTCCGTTGTACAATAAAATAGTTTCACCTTCAACATGAGCATGCTAGCTCCATCATTTGTTACCTTTCCATTTCAAAACTCCCAACGCTGGGGAGAGATAGGCCAAAATAAGCAGATCTGTGAGCACAGGAGCCCAACCAAGAGGCACATGAGGCGTGCCTTATATGAGGTGGACCCTCTCATGCAATGCTAACATACCAAAAATAACTCAACTCAGAGTAATTTTCAGTATTCTTTTATGGTAAAGAAAAAAATGGTATTCACATTAAGGTTTTTAAGAGGGAGTTACCAAATTGATTATGATGATTATTCTAATATGCAGGAAAATTCTAAAAGTACGCTGCATTGGGTAGATAGTTTTAGATGTGAAAGGAGGAAATTCAGAAGACAGATGCAGAAACAGTGCTACTTTGAAGATTTTTTCTATATTGGATACACAAGTGACTTGTGAATTCAAGCATGTGGAAAGATGCAGTCTCATTTTTCCTTCAGAATATAATTTTCCAGAGTTTTTCTACATTCCCGTTCCTGATGTTATATTCTCTCCGTACCTCGTATACCTGAAGATACCACTCCCTTTAGTGCTGTTTTATCTATTTAGAGATGCTTAAATTCAGATAATAGGCACCTTTGCTGTTTTCTAGATCTATTCTTGATGTGGGAGCACATGAGTCAGGTAAGTGGGCAATCCTCAGTCTTCTCCTGTGATGTGAAGCTCAGACATTGGTGACTGAAAAATGAATATTGTTTTCTCTCTGTGGAAAATATATGAAATTTCAAATATCTGAGCATCTTTTATTGAGACCAATTCTTACTGAGGAAGCTATTCACAAGATCAATCAATACTCATCTTCTGGCTTAGTAAGCACCTCTTACAAATAGCAAGTTGATTGGGAGAACATCAGCAAATTGCTGTCTCCCACTCACCATCTAGGATACATGAAAGATTCACTTTGGCAGTACTAAGTGTTTGAGGAGAATCCCAGGTGTCACATTTAACATGAGAGCTGGGACTGTCATCCTGTACGAAGCTAAAGTTGTGTGTGCTGTCTCTCTTCTCATCCCTTCAAATTGTACCTCCAACATGAAATGATGCAGGGAAAGCGATCAGGCCCTCCTGCAGACACCAGTGCTATATTCAACATGCAAACTTCTGTTTGAGCAGCGCATAGGGAAAAGATATAAGTTCCAACTTAATTCATGGAATTTTTGAGAAGTCTGTAGTGAGATGGGTATGCCACAAGCTGGTGTAGTTTTTAAAAAATGTTAAACTTACAAAAATGATATTGAGGAGAGGTAGGAACAAAGAAAGATGCACGCACATTTTTGATGATAAAAAACGTAGCTGGGCAGAAAGAAAAGTTTCCTTTTCTTATTCTGTAGAAGCAAGACTACAGAAGAAACGTCTCTCGTTTCTTACATCATTGTTATTCTGCTCACACTGTTATAAGTAAACAGCCCAGCTTATTCAGAAAACAAGACTGATTATCCACTCTGTTAGCAGTCAGCTAGCAGACTGCTGTTGTTTTGTTGTTTTTTGGTTTTTTTAATAAAATGTGGAACAAGAGACTGGAAGGCTTTTTTGAAAAAAAATTCATGTGATTAACATACAAAATCGTCTACAAGCTCAGAGAAGTCAATGGATTCAAACTAGATCTGGATATGTCCCAGTGCTCTCTATCATTTGCAACAATAATTAACGTATTTGCAAGTCTGGCTCCAATTACCCAGCTGACATCAATTACGCCCATAAATTCCTGAGGATTAATCTCACAATACATGAAAAAATGAAGATATAGTTGTCAATATATAGAGGAGCTCACTAAATATTTTCCAGGATATATAGTTCTTTAATGTTGTATAACTAACCTACTTTGTTAATATATGTCACTGGAATTCGCTTGCTACTCAGCTAATACAGATTCAGAGGAATCAAATCTCTATAAATACAGGAGATGCTACAGCTTCAGCAAAGAAAACTGATCTATTAAGAAGGTTTTTTCAGATGACTTTCAACAAGCCTTGGGGGCTGCTAAGTCTGGCAAAAATGAACATGTCAGGTTTCATTGAAAATCACAGCCTGGCTAAAATGGGATTTTGAAAGATGAGCCACCTGCTTTATTAATAACAACATCACAAGATATTTTTAGTTTATTTTACAGGCACAAAACTGTGTTCCACAGATCATTTTAAAATGTGAACAAAAGTTTAAAAACAAATGGAGCTATTTTTTAAGGACTTTTCTCCTCCTTGTCATCATAAACCTCATAAATATAAGACTTTTACAGCAGAGATTTCCCTTTCCTTCTGTTTTGGCTCCAGGGAAAATCTACAGAAAAATAAAACTAAATCTACAATATGAGAGAATCAAAACCATAAAATGTGAACTACATTACTGAAGAGAATGCTGAAAGACAAGATACAAATCTCACTGAGGACAAGACGACAGGTACACTAACTTTTCCATAGACCACTTTAAAAAACAAAAAATGCACACCACATAGAAGAGGCAGGTGGTGGATGTTCACAGGCAAAAAGTCACCATTTCAGACAATGTGATACGTGGTAATCTGCACTCCAGACTTACAGCCCTATGCTGTAAGCCCACTGCTAGGTCAGTGATTGTGTACAGTCCACCATAGGGTGAAGTGCTTTAATACAGCACATAACATCTCTTTTTAGAGATCACGAAGCACTTTGGCATCTGAGGTACTGAAGATCCCATGCTCATTGGAGAAAAGGACAAAAAGGAAACTACAGATTGGAACCAAACATAGAATTGTAGAATGATTTGGGTTGGAAGGGACCTGAAAGACCACCTCGTTCCAACCCCTGTTATGTGCAGGGACATCTCCCCCTACATCAGGATGTCCAAAGAGTTGTCCAACCTGGTCTTGAACACTTCTGGGGATGGGACATCTGTAACTTCTCTGGGCAACCCGTTCCAGTGATTCATCACCCTCATAGTGAAGAATTTCTTCCTAATGTCTAATCTAAATCTACTCTCTCTTACTTGAAAGACATTAGCCCTCCTCCTGTCATTGCCCTCCTTGATAAAGAGCTCCTTTCCAGCTTTTTTATAGGCCTACTTTCTATACTGGAAAGCCACTAGAAGGTTTCAGATCTCCCTCAATTGTTCTTGTAGAAATTTCTGACCCAAACTTGACACCGATATCTTTCAACAACAGTGGGATCATATTTGCTTTATATAACAAACCCTTTACCCACCAGTCAAGACAGCTGCCTCCCATTTGGATCAAAGTAGTTATTTACAACTGTCTAGCAACAGTGACAGCTTCATACTGAATAAAAGAGAAACATATATTATATTCAGCTGAAATGCAGAGGGGAATTCATTGGCAGTTGTCACTGATACTATATCAAATGTATTGTAAGTGAGGAATCTCAAAGTGAATGTTCCTTTTCTTACATTTTGTAGTTTTTTTTCTAAAACCTGAAGGACAGAACACAACAGCTCTGCAAAAAAGCACAGAGAGTATCTTGTTTCTCCTGTTGATATTTGGTAGTTCTTGTGATTGAATATGTATTACAGCAGTCTTCAGGCATTGAAAAAATTTGGAAAAGAAACAAAGTACTTCTTTTACCTCTATTAAAAATGTTTAAGTCCCAGCAACTAGAATTTCTAGCTACTGCCTTATTAGAAAGATAATGGACTAGCAAAGAAATCTACTGTCTACTTTCTCCAATCCCTTTTTTAGTTTTTAATTTCTAAACCATCAGAAAGATTAATTACTTCATAAAATATTTCTTTGCAATTCAGCAATAACTTTCACCAAGACATACTACCCTTTATGAATGCATATATAAACACACAGTGATGGACATATGTATGATTGCTGAAGTACTGATTAAAAAAAAAATAATTAAATCACTAATGATAAAAGAAGGCAAAAAAGGCAATATGGGAAAAAGCAGCGCAATACAAGGTTTTCCATACTAGTCTGCTTTCCCAACACAGAAATAAGTCATGCTCTATGAGTGATGTTCATTCATCTATCTGCCTTTCCTAGTATAAATATTAGATAAGAGCATTTTTATTTTGTTCATCAAAAACAGCCATCTCAATCTCTGAAATTCATATGATACTGTGAATAAGATACAGGGCAGTCACCACTCAGAGCACTGTGTTTTATAAGAAATGCTGGATTTTTATGGTGAATGAGGTACCATTCAAACTGATCAAATTGCACTCAACTAGATTGTCAGTAAAGCAAAAGATAAATAATCTCATTGTCCTCAGAACACACTCCAGCAATACATTACAGTAGTTTGGATTTCCACTTCAGTCAGTGCTGGCTGCCAGCAGTGGCACTAATTAATTGAAGTCCAGCAGCATTTTGACTGATACCAACTTAAACCCAGTAGAATGTAGAACTGATTTTAATGTTGATGTGTGGTTTTAGAGGATGGGAATCTGCTTATTGTTGTCTGATGATTGCCAATTCAACAAAACTTCTTTATAAACACAGAAAGATTCCTATAGAACTTCCTCGGGACTGAGGCAGATTTCAAACACTCCTGTTTGCATCCATCATTGCTGCTCAGCTCCTTAGCAGCAGGTCAGAGTATTTTGGATCTGGGAATATTTAGGGTGTCCAGCTGACTGCTTTCTAGATGGCATATCCTGCATCTTTCATGGAAAAAAATCAAAATTTTAATGAAACTGAAGGACATAAAAATGCTCTACAGAGAGAGTTGTGTTTCTGCTTATTAGTATCACGATACCATAAAAATGAACCCATCCAGACTTTTAATTACTATTCAGCTTGTGTTAGTTCAGGAGGTAAAATGAGCTGGATGATGACTCAGCATGAGTAAGTAATAGACGAGACCAAAGCTGGGATGTAAGTCTTTTTCTTTCTAATTCCCATTTTGTACAACTGTACTGAGATCTGGCAAGAAGCATCTTGGCAACACAGACCACTCAAACTGTTTATGATCTTTGCCTCTGGCTCCTCTCATCATTCCTATCTTAACTGGATAATTTCCTTTGCCTGAAAAATCTGCACTTATTCAGGTCATTTTTTCCCCATCTCTCCAGCTTTTCAGCCCTGGTTTCTGATGCTTTCTCACATTTCCCAGTTGATTCTTCATGCCAGCTGCTTCTGTGGGCTGCTCTGTCCTCGACTATTATTTTCTGCTGCATCATTACTCTGCCCTACATTTTCCCCCATACACAGCAATAAGCATGCTGTTTTGTGTACTGTCAGCTATTAATGTATGTTATCAGATCTTACATTACCATCTTCTGTAACTTAGCAGCTGATACCCTATGCATCAGGTGTTTAGTTCACAGACCACTAATGTAGTCTGGCAACCACAGCTTGGGAACCTCTGGTGTAGAAACTAGGTGAGTTCATCAAAAATTACAAACAAATAAACAAACAAAGAGAAACCCTTTCTTTTAATCATCTTAACTTACCCCCAAAGTGGAGGCTGCTCTTGGAATCACTTTCCTACTATCCCTTTAACACTCCCAGTACATCATGGGTACTGAGATGCTACTCATTTGAGAAAAGTCTGACCATAAAGGAAACAAATAAGTTTTTAGCTCCTCATTTCAAGTCTTAAAAAAAACAATTACACAAAACAAAGCATGGGATCCTATCTTTTTCAGCTGGTACTTATTTCTTCCTGTTACTCACACCTGGATTGCTAATGACTCCCAGAGTTGGCTCTGCTTGCCAATTTGCCTGTTTCTTTATTTCCTGAGTTACGCTAATGCTGTTTTCCCAGTTTCAGAGAAAGGATGTAAAAAAATGCATACTTTTTATTACATTTCCCTGACAGTAACCAATATTCTACATAGTACTCAAAAGTCACTGATACTGTTATTTATTACTGATCCACCAGGACCAGTAAAAGTGCGTGGGGGGGTGGGGGGGAGAGGAAGCCATGTTTTGCAGAAAATAGATTCATATTTTACAAGTTCAGTCACAGCTATGGAGCATACCACATGCAGAGCTGAAAGTTAAGACAGAAGATTACTGTATCTGTCACTATGCAACTGAAAATAACTTACACAAACATAAGAAAAAACTAATTTGAATAGTCACAGGCAATGATGAGACAAAAAGGTGTAAGCAAATATCATATACTGAACACTAAATTTACATGAATTAAGACTACAATCTTATTACTGGATTTGAAGTGAGTACCATCCTCAGATCAAGCACTTTTATTGCACGTGTGTAGTGTTTTAACTGATGATGTGTTCCACTGAATTCTCTTACTTATCTTTCTTCAATCTCTCTCATCAGAAAATTTGCCCTTATGTATTTCTAACTTGCTATAGCCAAGACTGATGATTAAAGCATGATGACCTAGTAGGTCTTTTCTGTCATTCTATGAAGCAATGTGTACAGCTGTCAGAAAAACTCTGATAAAAGTCTTGTCTTTTTTACTGTCAAACAGGTGGCATCTTGCAATACAGAGACTATAGTGTATAGGAATAATAAAAATACTGTCAGGCTGACATACTCAAAGTAAATCTACCTTAGAAAATGTAACTGGCAATGGCTAGAAGAAGAGCCCACTGATTTAACTGACTCCCTATAGATGACTTCATGTTTTGATGATTTGTTCCTGTTTTGCTCCTGCATACTGATCCTTTTTAAGCTGATCTGAGAGAACTCTTATTACTTCTAAAAAGAAATTAACAATAAGCATCTTATTTCTTTCTTAACAGCTTATTGTTCAGCTTATTGGGAAATATCAGAAGAAATGAGGCATCACTAACAATCTAATTAAGGTAGACAGTGGTATAGAGAACAAGGACCAATAAATACAGGTTTCATCAGGAATTTAATTATTGAAGATCAAGACCTATTTTGCAGTAAACTAACACTGAGTACCAGTCCACATGTGAAAAAATTAAATAAATGGAATACAATGAAACACAGGAGAATTTAAAGCAAGGAACAATAACACTAAGAAGGAAAGGATTTACCTATTCTGGCACTAATTAAGGAATTAAGTTTCTGTTGTTTTTGGTTTTTTACTCTCAAAACAGATCCTTCTTCCTATTACATTCAAAGACTCCTAAACAAATTTGTCTCATCTTTTACTATTTAAATGAACTTTATGTTCTAAAAGTGATGGGGAGTGCTCTCTAACAACCTACAGGCAAAAATAACCGCATACAAAGTAATTACAGCATCCGGTTTCTTCAAAAAAATATCAAGACAATGCAGGCAATCTGCTCCCAAGATGTTAATTAGTTTTCACATAAGAAAAATTACTTGTGATAGATTTAAAGACATACAAAAAGGCATAGAGAGAAATGGCTAGATGCAACATCCAGCTGTAGAAAATAGGAAACTGATTTGGACACTGCATCCTATTTGGTAGAGGACCAGTGCAATAAGCTGTATTACATGCATAAAGTCAGAAACTTGAAATGGAAAGCCAAGGTTTTCAATGTTTAAAAAAAAAAAAAAAAAGGAGAAAAAAGTACAAACAGTTGTATTGCATACTCATGTGAAGAAAGATCTCATCTTCTGTACTCAGAACACTCCATTGTATTAGTGGAAGAGAGTTGCAGTTGCGGCATTTTGGATGCTCATCTAATTCAGACATCATGGTGAATCTAAGGCCAGTGCAGTATCAAAGATCAGCACACAGTAATCAAAGCTCTTTTGTAGGTGCAGAGGAACTACAGCAGTCACTGACATGTATCCCAGTTAGACAAACGATAATAAAGGCTGATGTGATAGGATTGCCTCATACAAGTGCATTGTTCTGTGCAAGTCCCATGCCCTGAATAAATATGTTCAAGGAGATCTACAAACTGAGAATTCCAATCAACCAGCATTGCAGCAACAAAGAGCCCATTAAAACACACACTAAGAGAATAAATGGATAAATGAAGGCAGACACCAGGGAGGATTTTTTAATCATAAAATACTAAAAAAAAAATTATTCTAAGTATCACATTCTTCAATATTCCTCCCCATCATAAAAATCTCTCAGACATTTGGGCATTTCTTATGTAATGATAATTTTGCTTCTCTTCTTAGACATATTCAGAATGCTTTGCATAGTTTGACATGCATCCTCTTACTGCCTTCACTGCCTCCTCATGAGCTCTGGGATTAGTAGCAGGAAGATTTTATAGTTCATTTGAAGTTACATATTTGCATTAATGTTACTGCTGACAGGGATTCCTCAGCAATACATACATTACTACATGTGAGATAGACTTGATTCTTAACTGTTATGTGCCAATAAGGTTAAATCAAATTCTGTGATGTCGCATAAAATTAAGATTGAAAATTTTCTGATTACTGATACATGGACGGTGAAAGCATTTTGCAACAGACAGTATTTGAGTTCAGTGAAGGAAAAGCAAAATGCCCCCAAGGATTTTCATACAGCTCTATAGCCAGGCAGGTTTTCAAGGAAATTAGATTAATCTGATGGAGAACTTATTTTCCTAATCTAAAGGCACTCTAAACGTAGAAGTCTTGAATATCTTTCTTTTTCAAGGAGAAAAGTTTTCAGAATAATAGGTAATACTTTGGAAAACTATGGGAGAAAATTTTGCTTCAGCTGCCCCAAACCAAGTAGGTTATAAAGGATTTCTTTTTTTTCTTTTTTTTTCTTTTTTTGCCAAAAATCGATTTATTTATTAATATTAAACTTCTATTCGCTGCTACCTCTGCTTGGCAGTTACTAAGCTTTGGCATTTCTCCAGCTGTCAAATATCACTAAAACCAAAACCTTTGGCTTAGTTTTCTGTTATATTAATAAATTATTTAAGAAGCAATCAAACTTGCACTGAACCTTGAGAAAGGTATTAGCTGCACACTAAAAGACAGTAAAAGCCATGCTTTTGTTACCGTAATATTGACCTACTAAGTAAGAAGTACAATGTGATTAACAAGTAAGTGCTCCTGAAGGGTTATGCTCTAGGACATAGCTACCTAATGTGGACAAGGAATACTTGAAGTACATCAGCCTTTATGCTGAAGAAGTGAATAACTTCATAGAATTACAGAATGGATTGGTTTATGAATTATACGGAATCATCCATAAGGATGATTCAATTCCAACCCTCCATAGACCAGGCTGCCCAAGGCTCTATCGAACCTGGCCTTAAACATCCACAGGAATGGGGCATCCACAGTTTCTCTGGACAACCTGTTCTAGTGCCTCACCACCCTCTGAATAAAGAATTTCTGACTAGCGTTTAACCTAAAACAGTCCTTTTAATTTAAAGCCATTCCCCCTTGTCCTATCAATATCTGCCCACGCAAAAAGTCCTCCTGCTTATAAGCTTTCAAGTACAGGGAGGCCTCAGTGAAGTCTCCTCTGAGCCTCCTCTTCTCCAAACTGGACAAACTCTGCTCCCCCTTTTCTTATAAGAGAGGTGACCCTGCCCTTTGATCATCCCCATGGCCCTCTTCTGTATCCACTCTAATACCTTCATATCTTTCTTGTGCTGGGCGCCCCAGATCTGTACACAGTACACTGGATGGGGCCTCATGAAGGGTGCAATCCACTCTCTCAGCCTTCTGGCTGCCCTTCTGGTGCAAGCCTGGGATACTGTTAGCCTTGAGATACAAGCGCACACAGCTGATGAGCTCAGCTCTTTATCCACTAGGACTCTCAAATCCTTCTCTACAGGCATGCTCTCAAGGTGTTCTTCTCCAACTCAGTCCATATGGGGGTTGCTCTGACTCAAGCGCAACACGTTGCACTTGATCTTGTTGAACCTCATTCCAATCATGTGGGTCCACTTTTCAAGCCTGTTAAGGTTCCTCTTGATGACACCCCTTCCTTCTATTGCATCAAATGCACTACTTCACTTCATATAATCAGCAAACTTGCTGAAGGTACGATCAATTCTACAATCTATGCCTTTGATAAAGATGTTAAAGTGTACTGATTCCAAGAAGGACCCCTGGAGGATACCGCTCATGACCAGCTTCTACATGTACATAGATTCACTGACCACACCCTCTGGCTGTAACCATCCAGCTTCTACAGTTATTCATCACTTTGATTCCTTGCATACTTTTATTTCATATACTACATAACCAAGTTCCTTGCTACCTCCCATGGACCCTCAAAACATAGTCAAAAAATAAGGCATAAAGAATTTAAAGTGTTCCATCACTCACTCACTTTTTCAAGGGTTCACAAACACTTCTTCTGCTTTGTGTACAGACTTGCATGTCATAAAGCAGCAGGAATGTGTGCCTGTACCCTCAGAAGAGTGCACGTACTGAGAGTATGGTGGCTGAATATCATTTATGAAATTGTGGATAGCTCCAGCTTTGCAAGGGGCATACTTTTCTTTACCCAGAAGAGGAAATCTGAAGTATGGAACTTGTGTATGCCTTTAGGAGACTTGGCATTAGTCGATCTGAACTGTCAGATGCTCTTGCAGTATAGGATTCAATCTAGAATCTGCAGCTGGACTAAAAGGAAGTAGATGCTTCCTTCTACTTAATGTTTTGCCAGATCAAGACTACTCCTTCGTGCTAAGATTTTGGACAAATTAATATCTTGTCCACAGCAGATACACGTTCATCAACAACAACAGTTTAATTTTAAACTACTGAAATCAATTGAGTTAGGTAGGATTTACACAATACACTCTGTGCACAGAATCTAGTCCTTCGGTTGCCTTACACTATTTTCATACCGTGACCTATTCAGCAGTTTCCTTAGGATAGGAAGGCTTAAAAAAGATCATGGTAAATGAATGTGTCGTCTCACTTGTAAACTTCATGTACTAGTCCATTTATTAAACAATTGTGTGTTATGTACGTGCATATGTCTGTATGTATCTGTGTAATTGAATACATACTGCAAAGATCAACAGAAAAATTGTCTAATAACACTTTATTTAGTAAAAAAAAAAAAAAAAAAGTTCATTCATCTATGGCTTGAGCCTTAAGAAAATGTTTGGAAGTTTCCTTTTGCATTCAGATTCCAGGCTACCTTGTACACACAGCTGATCTAACAGCAGCAGATCTTCTCCCAGAATAGTCCAGGATGCATCATCAAGGTCTCTATAACTGTATTTCACTAACTGCTTCAATCTGGCTGCAGCTTTCCCCATTCAAGTCCTTCCCTGTCAGCACCTAGTTCCAATCAAGCTGCCATTTCTAAAAGCAAAAACACACATTCTTTAGTCAGTACCTGTTCTACCTTCTCCCTATCCATAGTTTACTTTAGTATCTGATTTTTGTCTCTGACCTGTTTGTGTATCACTTGTACACTTGAACAGCAGGCAGACATACTTTTCTAGGGGAAAAAAAACAAAACCTTAGTACATAAGTCTGACTGATATGCATGTACTCATTTTGCTCATCACTATATTCAGTTTCTTAATGAGATTAAAACATTTATCAGATTGGTAGAACTGTATTTGACTGGGTTGCACTTAGAAGAAAAAAGTTCAATCCAGATCTATTCTACATAGTACATGCATTGTTTCTTCTGTTTCCAGTTTATTCTTCCATTAGCATAGATAATGGACAAGAAATATTTACGATATCCTCAGAAGACCTCAAAAGTATTTCAAGTTTCTTTTTGCCTCAATAAAATGCTCTAAAACCTTAACGTAGTTTTCAGAGTTTGAAGAACACCATTTTAAAATCTTTTACACAAAAATGTTAAAATATATTTTTAAAATAGGTCGTCTTTACTTTTTGTAAAAGTCATGCTAAGAATTCTGTTTACTTTAAGCTAGATGTTTTCTGCTTTTTAATGAGGTATGCACAGCCAGAGTTAATTATATTTTTTTCCATTAATACATAAATGTTTACAGAATATAATTTGATTTTTCAGGATTTGATTGTTTTAAATTATGACAGAAATAAAAATGGCCTGGTAAATATGATTCCAGAGTAAGAAAAGGAAAAAAGGAGATTAAAAAAATCATATGGGCCTAATTTCAATTCTGGACGAGTTCTTGTATAACATACATAATTGAAACAAACATTTCTGTATAAATGGGAATTAAGGATTGCCACTGTGTTTTAAATTTAAATTGTGTTATTTAGAAAGTGTTCTGGAAGAGCTCAGATCTCAAAATACTAACAATGTGTATGTATAGGTGGGATCATTCTTACTATGGCCATGAAGAGAAATTTAAGAGCTGTGATTCAGAATCACTGATTCCTTTTGTAATTACAACATTCTAATATTGTTTAAATGCCTGTGAAGTTGAAATGGTCTGAAAATCCATAGTAATTAGATTAAGACAACTTGCTGAGACTCAGGCAAATCGTGTGATATTAGCATTTCTGGTCACTTCACACAGTGAAAGAAAGAAAATTAGGAGGGACAATCTGTGAATACTGTGGGAATAAGGGTTTTATTTACTAAGAATTTGTATTTCCAGCCCACCTTCTAACTTTCCCACATGCTGCAGCCAGTGCCATAAGGAGCCATATTCAACACCTATGTGTCAAAATTCATAATGGCAAACTCTCTATGAGCAAAATTTTCAAGGAGAAAAAAAAAGAATTGAGACAGTCACAGAGACAACAAGAACCAAAATGCTCCTATCTTTCTGCTTTGTGTCAGTCAGCAGGAGAAAAAAAAAATCCGTATCTTGGAAATTTACCCACACTTATTTTAAAGACAAGTAAGTTCAGCCTGTATTTCATATGATTCTTCAAGTGATACCCATACAGTTAAAATCATCAGTTGCTTTTATATTTCAGCTGATGAATATGATAAAAATAGGAATGCAGTACTCTTTATCCATTTATCTGAACGTTCTTTACAAAGATATACAGATGAAAGAAAGCACAAGAGTAACAAATGAGGAAATAAGTATGTTTAACTTCTCTCAGAAATCATAATTTACTTGGAAAGGCAAGGGAATGACTTCCAGCATATTTGAATGCAGTAGTCAAGTTTTATTCCATTGTTTCATATTATTATACCAGAGTTTATAAAATGACATTACAAAGCATCAAAACAGCTTCTACTAAGATTAATGGCAAAATCCCCAACACATTGTAGAGTTGTACATGAGTGAAATCCAAGATATCAGTATTGAAATTATACACATGATTTTTCAAGATAAAATGAAAACCAGCAGTTAAATGCTGTTCTATTTGTCCCTCTTTTGAAGAAAATAATGCACTCAATGTTATGGTGCTGATTTCCAGAAGTCTACACAGGAGAGGCATACAATCATCTTAGTTTTGTTCTCTCAAACTATGCTTTTCAAAGTCTATCACATATATGTACCATTTCCATTATTGATTTGGGATGGTCAGGAAATCAACTGGACCTCTTTCAGATGTGGTCAGATGTTCAGTAGGACTTAGCTTCCATTTTGCCACCAAAACAAATGAGATTATCAGCATAGACTCTGCACATGAGATATGGACTACTTTGAAAATTCCATGCATAAAGGTCATGGTTTTAATTGCCCAATGCTCGGTTGTTCTGAACATTTGACCTTCATCTAAGAATCAAAGTGGTGCCAAATCCTCTTTGGAAAGCCCTTTCCCCCTGCCTGTCATCTTCCCCCTATAAAAATCCTCTCTATTACATCTGCAGAACTATCAGAATAATATAGGATCTGCAGAAGCTCACTTGTTGAACTTACTACCAGTCATTCCTGCTACTCACTACTTCACCCAGGCAAATCTTTATTTGAATTATTAATGACTAGAAAAAAATAGAAAAGACTTTAAGCTAGCTTGTCCACTCTTGTGAATTTCTCAAGATGGACTTTGCCTAAAGAAATAGCTTCAGGATGCTGATGTAAATTCACATTTTGATGTATTTTGTATAGTTTGGCAACCTCAGTGTGAACACGTGTTCATCTGTCTGATTTTTTTTTTTAAAGGGCTTACTAGACATTGAATTCAGTGATGCCATAGCAGTATTTTTGTTTGCATTTTGTCCTGTTACGTGCAGTGACTTCTACATGTATCCCATTCTCTGTCCCTATAAGAACTACTTAAGTACAGTTGCATTAATGAACACAGAGCATATTTAGATTGTATCAAGTATTCCACAGAGAGGCTTAGTTTGCTACTGATTGTAAATGGCATAAACACAAAGCTAAAGGATCAGCTTCCAGGAACATAAAAAAAATTACAATTTTATGAGCATCTTTTTTTGGATCCATGAGAAAGGGTGATCTGAGGATTTTGCCAATAAATGTGCACTTTTAAATTTATTATCATATTCCAAAGGGAGAAAGAATATGAAAGAGAAATAATGCAAATATTGAATTATACACAGAATAATACTAATAAATACTTAGAATAAGCTAAGAATTTAATGCTACAAGACTATTCACAAATATCCCAAACCATAAATACATTAATATAGCTGTGACCTTCCCTTGCCTATCTCTAGCCATCAGTATTTCCAGTTCAACCAAATGAAGAGAAAAATGACAGTTCTAATGTGATACTCTCTGAAAACACACATGGTAGTGAAGCTTTTCTGTTGGGATGACAGTTAGTTATGCTTCAATTATACAAAAATGATGAGGTTCAATATAAGCCAAGTGGACTAAAGGCAAGAGATGAAGCATGGTAGTTGCCGCATCTTAAAGTCTTTCTTAAACACATGAAGTACTGTATAAAATTGGCATACAAGCATACAAGAGAAGAAAAGGAATTGTTAGGAGAAACTGGAATATCTGTTTGCAAGTCAGTATGCAAGGTTTGATTTCTTTTCCTAAATTAAAAGTATTTGTTTTAACTTAATCATGTTTTGGAACAGATGCCCATATACTGTACGGTATAAAATGATTAGCATTTTCTTCAGCTGACAAAAGTAATACAGTGGAGAATTGGAACTTATTATAGATATTTACATTACTACAGCACAGCTTAACTAGATGCTACGCAATATAAATACAGTGGTTTTCAAGACAGGACACTGAAGAAGACTGAGACAAATCAGAGACCAGAAAGAGAATAAATTAACTAATGGAAAAACGCTCTGCAGATCTTGAGCATGAGTAGAAAGTGAATAAGAATTTTGTCTCTGCTCAGACTAAACCACATTTGCTAGAAAAGTCAAGTTCTTTAGACTTTGGTTGGAACTTGTCATCTTCTTTACAGCTGGCAACGAACAAGTTTTTATGTTGTACACAGTTCTCCTCACATGTTTTGCTTCGGACATTCTACCCACTTTAAAACGGTTAAATAAGACTGAAAATGAGAGCATTTAATCTTATATTAAAACAAAACAACTGCTCAGTCTGTAATCAACATATGCTTTGAGGTTTTGTTTATTTTCACGGAAAAGGAAAAAAGAGACTCAAAAGACTCGTATTTCCTTTGGGGTTGTCCCTTACCATTCTTAGTTTTGTTCCATAAATAAAATTAAAACAAAAGAAGAGCTGTAATGCTTCACAAAACCATGCTCCCGCTATGCATTGCTAGGTTGTTAACGGCCTATCAACGAGGTATTGAAAGGGAAATCACTTTTTCTTCAAGCTCCCTTTCAAATATTATCTCCGAACCTTCCTTTGTGTTCGTTTCTTTTCAAATGTTCCTTTAAGGGTTTTTGCCATAGTTGTTGCTCATGATAACAGCATGAAATGAATTAGCACAGTAGTGTAAAATCTGCTAGCTTTTCCAGATTATTTACAACATTGTAGCATGGAGGAACAAATGGAGCTTCATATCTGTTAGAGGCAATAAGAACAAACCAAGCAAATGGAAACAAGAGTGTGAAATAACTGCAAACAACTGCCGGTTCTGCTGAGTGAAATGCTATTGCTCCTGAAATCAACGGTATTTTTGCCAGTCTTGCCACAGGCTGTGGCGTCTCACTATTGCCCATCTCTACATCTTTCAAAGAAATCCCCAGCAAAAAAACACAGTCAATCCTAACGCTCCCCAAAGCCAACTCTTGATATTGTTCTCACACTGTTATCAAAGGAGTAACTTAACAGTACTGACCTCGTTCAACAAAGTGATAAGAGGGGATAAAAGAAAGTAGTCAACACAGTTGACTCATTCTCTTTCTCTCTCCGTGATCACAGAAATGAGATCGGCTCCCATGTAGATTAGTTCAAAGTATTCAGTCCAGTTTTCCCTCTATAATCCCTGGAAAGAAAAAAAATAGAAAAGCAGTAGAGACTCATCCTCCCCTATGCAAGCTATCTCCCCATTCCTCAGGATTTGGAGTATCAATAGAGAATATTTAAAGGATAACTGCACAGTGGATATTCCACTGGTAGGTGCAAAAAAAAAAAAAAAGACGACATTCTAATTCTCCATATAGCTGAGCAGCTTTATTAGTTCAACAGTAATATAAAATACAAAGGCACACACCTCTAGAAATGTGCAGCAGAGGTCAAAAGACAAAATACTGAAAACACAGAAAAAGAGGACAGTTCTAGATTATCCAGATACTCTTACAAGGATGTTTATAACAAGGCTATTCTGACAAACATTCATTCCACCTCTTTTTCCCACTCTTTTTATTGCAACTGTTCTCATTGTTTGCAAGTAGAGAAGAATTTCAAATGAAGGAGTTATATTTTCAATAATACATCAAACATAATCTAACACATTCAAAAGTGATGGGGCTCATAGTAAATTACATGTTGCAGTGCCTCATCAGCTGAAGCTATTACTCCATTTCTTCAAGCCATTTTAAAAGAGCCAAGATACTGATGCTATTTACATCATGTATATAAATAACATGCATCTCATATTTATATAAGATGTGTGAGATAGGGGAACGTTTCTGCAAGTGTTCATTTGAATTTTAACTTGAATTCACATCAGCACTGATTACACAGTGGAGAGAGTGATTGTAACCAACTCTTTTTGAATTCTTTCCTCTTAGGATTTCAATGAGTCTCTGCGTGATCTTTCTCAGAAACAGGAGCCTGAGATCACAAATGCAATATTTACGAAGAATGATATTTCAAGAATCGTTTCAGGAGAGCTCCTGAAGAGGCAGCAATCTGAAGACAAAGTCACTGGATTGTGAGAAATTAATAAAGCAAAAAAAGATTTTTCATCATATATTATAATCATAGTCACATAATATAATCATATATTTTATTAAAGTTGCTGTAATTTAATTTAAAATGCATATGTACATGTCAACACTGTAAAAAGTTCAAGTCTTGTTCAACAGATTTCTGAAATATTCAGTCTCGAGAAGTACTTATCAGTCAATGTCTTTTAATCCCATAGAAAACAAGATATACAAGGGCATACGTTCATTTTATGGACATTAGTACAACTGCTAAGGGTATTTTTGCAAGGAACTTCAGTTAATTACATATATAGCAGTAAGCACAGCAGGCTTAGTACAGGACCGTGCTTCACACTGCAAGTGAGAAAGATTTCCAAAATCCTATGCAAGAGAAAACATGACCCACTCACAGAAGTTTTAAAGCACCTTATACCCAATAAATCTTATCTGGCTCGTACTATTTTACGTGGTGTAGGACATGGTTTCTCACAGGATGACCTTACTTCCCAAATTCTTTACCAGAGACCACAAGGGCAATAAGGCAGCACATGAAAAGGAGAATATAAGTGCAGATTTACTGTGTGAGGTCTCTGGAAGAAGTAGAAGAGAAAAAGCAATACAGAGCAATGCTCATTCATTCAGAAAGTGAGAATAACACAATCTAACTGATGGTAGATGAGGAGCATGTATAGAATTCTAAACACTAATTTTTGCATGTTTATTATTCAGTTCATAAAAAAATTATAGTTCCTTGAAACAATTAGTACATATGAACAACATGCATATTTAAGAAAATTATAACCCACACTAAAAAACTGTATTATGAAGAGGTCATTTAAAATTTATTCATATCATTCTCCACAGTTATTTAAAGTTACGTTCTGCAATGCCATATCATGCCATATTAGAATTGTCTACCAGAAATACCACACAATGCCTCTATGAAATCCTAACTGGAAAAAAAAAGTTTGTCTACTTCCCTACACTTGTTACACTTCTGTTTTCTCACTGGTATGGAAGCTATTAAATAAACTTCTGTCTTCTGACATGCTTTTTAGTAATAAATTCAGTTAATATTAGCAAGGACTCATGACAAAACCACAATGGCTGAAGTACAAAAACACTGAAATTTGTAGGGATTCTCAATGGTCTTCAAAGTATCCCAACAAGCTGGTGACATCATAGGCATTCCAAAACCTACCAAAGAATTAATGAATGAAGTCTCTTTCTCATTCACGTCAAGCAGTTGAGAAATCTGAACTCTGAGACCAAACGAGATGAAAGCCAGTATTTCAACTGTGGCCAATATTTTTTGATTGAAATTTGTATTGAATTGAGCCTCATTTTTCAGAGATAGAAAGCACTGCTGGTCCACAGTGAAAAAACAAACAAGGCAAACACAAACAGTGTTTTTGCAGACACTGTCCTTAGATAGTTTTTCTGCAGAGAAACAGCACACCATTAAAACACAGTGAGGAAAAGCTGTTTGTAGTCTCGCAGCTAAATCACCAAGATGATCTTTCAGCTGATGTATCTATGTCAAAAGCAGATTCATATAGTGGCATTTTACAGTTTACATGCATAATGGAATCTTGGAGATGGCTTTGCACTTTTAGTACATGACACTTGCTGAAATAGGACTGAGTCTCCAGCACTAGGGAACCGAATGTAAGGTTGCAATGTGACATGCCATGGAGCCATTAAAAATTCAGCTCTGGATCTCCAAGGAGAAACAGGGGAGAAGAGGGGAAAAAAGAAAAAAAGTCACAACTTAACTAACATTAACTTTGCATATGAACTATCTCCCTTGTGCATGAAGGGGGAAGAAACTTCAATCATGCCAAGAAAAGATAAGGAAGCAAGACAGATGTACTTGATATACTCAGGCCAAACAAGTGGTGATTCCAAGTAAAGGAACAGATTCTGAGGGCTCTTTGCAGATGAAAACTGGCAATGGGCACCAAGCCATTCTCGTAATGAGTCAGCACTGAATTCAGTAACACAGCCAGCACTTTGCCACTCTTGAATAATAAGCTTTGTTTGGGGAATGTCAGCTCAATTTATTATAAATAGACTAAATTTGATTTTCCACTACATTGACAAATTATATGCAAGCAGTCTTAAGAAAACTTCCTCTGTTGCTAATGTACATGCGTTTATATTTCTTATATTTGCAGTAAAAAAAAAAAAAAAGAGTGATCAGAACTGTTTGATTATGAATAAGGGAACTTGTAAAAAAAAAAACCCTATGTTCCATATTGAACACTCCAGACATTTATGAGCACTTGATTTTCATTGTTAGGCATTAGATCCAAATGTTTAAAATAATATACCCTAATATTTAAAATGCAACTAAAAATAAAAAAGCGTATCTTATTAAGAAAAAACATTTAAATATTTATAATACTCCAGCTTTAGGCAAAATACACGAGATAAGCTAAGATGCACAGCAGTCAACAGGTTATTTACACATCTAACACACTATCAGAGCTCTAAGTAAATTAAACAAACATATTTAATTGCCAGGGTACCACCAGAAGAAAAATAGTGATTTCTTTAAAGTGTTATTTAATAGGAAAGGAACACAATGGCATTCCTTACAGACACTGAATTCTTATTAAGTATGCTCACTAGTATCATGACTACACACCAGCTTATAAGTGCATTTTCTACTTGTTATCAAGCTAGCAGCTTTCCTCCTCTCCTAATCCAGATCTTTAGCATTATAAAACTTAAAGAGTACTTGGTTTATATGAAAATCAAACAAGAAATCTTGAGAGCCTTTCCAGTGTAACAGTTTCTCATTTGAACTTGCCTGCATAATTGCTACCTTCCAACTGAACCAAATTTAATGACTAAGATCAGAAATATAGTCTTCAAAATAATCCCGTCAAGCTAAATAACAGACACTGATTTTCTTGTCATGAGCCTCTGCAGGTTACCTGAAAGAGCTCCAGCTACATGAGGCCCCTGTGCTCCAGCTGACCTCTGCTGCTGTATCTTCTTTCTGTCCCTTAGGGCTGTAGTACAGCAGTGCTGTTGCATGGAAGCCTTGGCCAGAATTTAAAGAACAGCATTTTAGGGACAGAGAAGCAGCTACACAGGTGATCTATAACCCTGCCTCATCTATGGGTGTAGGGAGAGACATAACTGGAAGTAAATGAATTGAATTACTGTGTAACGGGAGGAGGGTGTTCTTTTTATCCCTTTGTCCTTTCTTTTTTAATGTAGCCTTCTGGAGAAGTTTGTCAACAGAGAACAGGGAAAAGTCCTCAAGAATGAAATGAGGGCACCCATCTCACTGTTAGCATGGGTGAAAGAGTCTCACTTATGTTTAAAAGCCAAGCAGCTTTGTGGATGACTGCTACCTTGAAGTAGGACACAGAGGTCTCCCTTTTGTAGGAAATGGAAATTATGGAATGATAGTAACCTACAGAAGCATGAGCAAGAAGTGCTTTTTGCTCAAAAGAAGAGACCTTCAAACACAATCTCAAAGGCAGTTAAAAAACAGTGACACTACTGTTACCATGAAATGCAATTACTGTGTTCTACAGTATTGCTGAAGATTTTCACCTTAAATTAAGCAAACGTTCATTTTCGATTCTGTGATTGAGTAATTATGAACTTACACTACAGCAAAATAAAGGCTTTTTAAGTCCAAAATGGAGATCCTGAGATGAGACTCAGAAGTAAAAGCATCTGGCTGCTTCTGTTTCTCTTTTTAATAGGAAGCTCCTTAATGATAATTTTTTCTTGCCTTGCTGTTGTCCTAATTTGACAGCAAGTCTGTAGTAGTGAGCAAATTTGGAAAATTTGAAGTAATTCTCTGTGAAAGCACAGCTAGTCAAAAGAATTAAAGAAACTCTCTTTAATGTTATTGGCAGATTTGTACTTCTGATTTAAAATACTAATTAAAATTGTACTGAACATAGTTTTAAACAGGAACTTACAAAAACATACACAGTATGACTCTAAGCCAACAAAACAAAAACATTGAGCAAGAAAGTATTTAGATAATTCTTATAACTCTCTTATCCCATTGGCTTATAGTTATAAAAAACTATTTCCTTATTACCTTCTATTTTCATCTGTCCATAATTAGACTTTATAAACAGCTACTAAAGGATGTAGAGATGTGCTGGAGAGCCTCTTTTTAGCAGTTCATGGAAGACCAGCGGAAGTATTTTTTATTTTAGTAACATCTAAATAAATGTTTAATGTAATTAGAAATATAAGTAACACTGTCTCTTCATTGGTAATTTATAAATATTTTTTCCATGTGATTCAAAATATGAACATTACATAAAATTCTTGAAATAAAAAGGGCATCTCCAAAATGTTGCAGGCTCTTAGTCTCCAAAGTCCTGGACATGCATAGTCTGGTGTGATTCTGTATTACGAGTCAGGTGAGTCTCATTTGGATGTGGTTTATTTGAGTGCTGTGCAAGATAGCACATGCATAGTAAGCATGCTTACTTTTTCAGTGCAGGTATGGCAGACGCCTTCTGGATGTACAGACATGGTGATGGTGAAACATATGGAAACATGCTTGGTTATCAAAGATAGAAGTGCAAGTAGCAGGGCTTGGATGTCTTTATAAACTACACAGTCGGGGTCTATTATCTATAAAGTATATGGAGTTACATACAGATATTAAATGTTTTGACCAGAAGTATACAGTTTAGATTTAATTTATAATTAGATATATTCTGCAGTAAAAGCATTTTATAGACTATGAAGAATAAGAATACTGGAAGAAGTAGCTTGGGTGATAAAGTAATATTCAACCCAATTCCTAGAATTAGCATTACAAGCCTCTCTAATGCTTTTTTTTCTTCAGCTTTAAGAACACACTGAATTTGTGTATCAAAAATCAACTCAACTGCCAATGCAATCACCTCAGAAAATTGTCTCCATCATTGCAACACAATATATTTGCCTGGGCATATCACACTAACTATCTCACTACATTTAGCAGAAGAGACTGCCAAATTACTGTTTAATTCAGTGCAGATACAGATCTAGGCAGCCTATTAAGATTTTCATTTTGACTTATGGTCTGATTTAAAGCGACAATTCAAACCTGCTCTTGTATAACCATAAAATAATGGGATATTAATAATACAGTTCATGCATTTCATGCCAAGCTACATTTTCAGCATCTTAGCAAGATGCAGTGAAGTATTAAAAAGAAATATATATATATATATTCTCTCTCTCTCTCTCTCTATATACACTATATATATATACACACACACACTATATATATATATATATATATATACACACGCACATACATATATATACTATATATATAAAATATACATATATATATTTATATATATATATAAATATATAAAAATATATATAGTAAAATGGTAAATTAGGAGATTAGAGAAAGGTAACTAAAGCATGCAAGTTTTGAACTGTCCTCTTCCTATGTAAATTGGCGAACTGCTACAGAAAAATGCAATAGTCATTTTTACACCTCACTCACCAATATTAAGCAAGAATATATAAATTATGATATTCATATTTGTGTATTTCATACACAGAGCCAAGTACTGTATCCTTTCAAGTCTTGAGAGCAGAAGCTGAAATGAAGGCAAGAGTGTTAAAAAGATTAGTAAAAAAAAAAAACAAACAAACAAACGATGGCACAAGATTTGAAATCCAGAGCTCCTGTGTTTAAATCTGAAACCTTGATAAACCTTCTCATATAGTAAAATGGAAGACAAAATACTGAATTTCCCGAAAACCAGTAAGACTTAAGAGAGAAAATGTGGACTGGAAACCATACTACAATTCAGGCCACTTCTATCAACATACATGAAATTTTGAATACAAGCAACTTATAACAACACTTAAAATACAAATCCAAGTCTTGATTAGAAACTGAAACTAGAAATGTTAATTGTGGTAAAAATAAAAAAATAAAAAAAAAAATCAGAATATATTCTAACAAGCCTATTTGGCAATATAGGAACTTTTCCTGCCATACCAGAGATGTGTAAAAACATTCCCCAGGCTGGGCTGCCACTGGAGAATATTAGACACAAGGACATTTGTGAGAAGAACAGCCTGTCCTTAGGGTGTGATCAAGTGGGACTAGCAACAGCACCCTTCAAACTTCCCTCCTTCTTGAATATGCTATGGGCCCATGAGCCCTAAAATCTACCTTCTACAGCAGTTGAATAGGAAATTCTAACCACTAATGAAGTCCTTCATCACCTGACAGCAGCTGTTTCTTTATCCTCCGAGAAGCGTCCAGACAACACCTCCCATTTCTGAACCTGCACTTCATTTGAAATTTAATGGGTAACTTGGAGAATCTTCCACTTATGAAGAAATACTAATCTTCATTCTCAGTTTCAGTTGGGAGCCTTGGAGAGAGTCAGTTTTCATAGAGACCAAGATTTGCTTCACGTTATATATAATACATAGATACTTATTTTAAGAATATGGCACATATTGAATATAACCATGACTACAGGCTGTGGTTTTTATTAACACAGTAAATGATTAATCAAAAATGAATCTTTAAAGTCCATGCAAATAAGACTGCAATATTCTTGTTGTACAAGGCAAGCTCTTTTTAATATTGCAGGAACACACTGAGACTACAAGAAGTGTCAAGAAAGACCTTCTTACAATGCCAAGGTTTGGATACAGAGAATTTTTCACCACTCTGAATGAACATCACTTAATAAATCACTAAAACTGACTCTCAGAAAGTTGTATTTCAAAACTGTCCTGTGTAAATCATCCAGTCAAAGCAGCATATAAATAGTTTTTGTGTTCTTGAATCTGCACTAGTAAGGTTAAAAGGATTTACTTATTGCATTCTAAAACATTTCAGTACTTATGTTTGTTAGGAACGCTCTCTCTTCTCTAAACTGGTAAACTTTCAGGTCAAAGAAATTTCATATTTGAATTTAAAACACTAAATTATTTCAAACCTAATAGGGTTTTGGAGATGTATTTTTAGAACTAAAGTAACAAGTCGTACAAGAAATAGAAAAAAATGCAGCATTAATGTCATCTTACAACCCTCTTATATTTTATTCCTAGTGCCCTTAAAACAATTTTTATTTTTATAAAACATTTATTAGGGCTAGGTACAATTGTTAGCACAATGTAAAATATTAAAACAAGGATAGAAATCCCAAAGCAATATAAACATGCTGTATATACCATGCTTATGTTTAAAATGTATGTAGTGAATAATGTATCATAAAAGATTTTGCATTTGTTGCCTTTTTTAAAGCAGGCTTTTCATGCTTGTATACGACAGTTATTTGTTATAGAAGTCTGGACAGAATACTTATACCGAGTCAAAATCTTGCAAATAGAATATTGGAGGAAAGAACTGCAGAAAAATAAGTCAAGACCTCTATATAACAAGAAGCTCCGACTCATCACCACTGGTATAAACATCTCCTACACAAGTCCTTTGGATACATACCAGTCAATTATGGAAAGCTATCTCCTAATTTCCATCCACCATACTTTAGTGATACCACTTTGCAAGTACTATCTATTGTCAAGCAAGCTTCATAGAAGGGCTATGTTGTATTCTACAGACAAGCGAGCCAAGCACTGGAGATACAACCATATAAGCTACAAAAAAAAAAAAAAAAGAACAAGAAATAAATTGGATGCTGAAGAAAGAACAGGATAGAAGTATCTTGTTCTTCCTGATGTTGTGGCTTGCAGTGCACAACAGAGATAAAACCATAGGAGACTACATTGCTCCAAGGGTGCACAGATGAGTAGACAGCTTAAAAACAATATGAAAACTTTCACCCAAAAATGTATACTGAAACCTTCTAAACTGTGAGTTCAGGAAATCCGTGGTGATTTCCATCTATTACCAGAGAATTTTTTTTGGAGTCTGGCTGGCTCATGATAGAAAGTGCTCAGTCACTATATAAGAGCGTAAGGTTTCCTACTTCCTACTCAGAAAAAGGAGATCTGACTTAAACTTCAAGAAGTGTTTCCAAAATGAACAAGGATTTAGCCCAGGAATACTTTGCACATTGGTGCCTGCATCACATCCCCAGGGCACCCAAAAGCCATCTCTTATGCCTTGACATACACCATCTCGCTCACCTTCTTTCTGGTTGCCAGTGCCTTCCACAGGTGCATTCCACTGTCCCTAAGGAATGGTACTTCATCCCAGATTTCACCTCCAAACATTCTTTTTTTTCCTGCTCTTATTCAACTCTGACCTTCATTTTCAACCCCATTAGAAAAAGGAAGTGCAATATTTTTGAAGATTTCTTTCATCTATAACTTATTATGTGCTTATCTTGTGGCACAGACACAGCAGATACAAGCCTGTCATTCAACTGGAGGTTTGTTTAATTATGAACAGTGATCCAGTACTCAGAAACACATCACTGATATTTAAGCGGATAGATATAGATACATAGAAATATTTCCTTCTGACAAAATTTGAATTGTAATAAAGAAGCAAAGCCATTTTTCAAGGATCCATTCCCAGAGATAACTAATCTTGCAGGAATCTCCTTTCTCCTGTTTCTGAACACTTAAAGGTCATCTAGTCCAACTCCCCTGCAATGAACAGGGACGTCTACTGCCAGAGCAGGCTGCTCAGAGCCCCATCCAGCCTGAACCTGAATGCCTCCAGGCATGGTGCTTCCACCAATTCCCTGGGCAACACCCTTACCATATGTAAAAACCCTTCTTCTTTAAGTCCAATCAAACTAGGATAGAGAATAATTACAAACCCTTTTCCCTTGTTCTATCACAACAGACTCTGCTATAAAAAAAAACATTTCCCCTTCTTTCTTATAATCCCCTTTAGATACTGAAAGGCTGCACGCAGGCTGAACAGCCCCAGCTCTTTCAGTTTGTCCTTCTAGGAGAGGAGTTCCGTATCTGGGATAATTTCTGTGGCCTTCTGGACATGTTCCAACAGGTCAGTATTTCTCCTGTACTGAAAATTCCACATCTGAATGCAGTACTCCAGGAGAGGTCTTACCAGTGCAGAGTAGAGGGGCAGGATCACCTCCCTTGACCTGCTGGCCACACTTCTTTCAATGCAGCTCAAGATATGGTTGGATTTCTGGGCTGCAAGGGCACTTTGCTGGCTCATGTCCAGCTTGCCATCCACCAGTACTTCCAAGCCCTTTTTGGCAAAGCTGTGCTCTATCCCTACATCCTCTAGCTTGTAGGCTCTCTGGAAAATGTTATTTCCCCCCAAATTTTTCAGGGATATCCTAGCAAAGCTTTTTTGTTTTATTTTGTTTACTTTGCAGACACAGAAAAGATAATTCCACTAATAAGATACATGATATTGTTGTAAAAATAATGCTGTATATAAAGTGAAATCCACTTAGGTTAAGGAAGGGGAGAAGTCAAAAGATATTATGTAGCCTATCTAGAGGAAGTGCCAGTGGCAGTTCCCAGCTGTGAAACACCTGGTTGCTAGCAATGGAAAGTCTGAAAGACATCTTGAAATGGTTGGCTATGGCTCCGCACAAGGTCAAGCTCATGCTCAAGTGCCTGAAAGACAGATAAAACAAATCTTCAGGGGCCTCCCACACAACTGGAATAGTAACTGTAGTGG
This sequence comes from Phasianus colchicus, assembly GCF_987193195.1. Taxonomy (NCBI): domain Eukaryota; kingdom Metazoa; phylum Chordata; class Aves; order Galliformes; family Phasianidae; genus Phasianus; species Phasianus colchicus. The sequence goes on along the minus strand of NC_143441.1, from coordinate 17,197,530 downwards.
TGCTGGTGCCAAGACTCTGAAATCCTAAATTCTATCCCTGTCCTCTCACAGGCTGCTTAGAGAAGCTTATTAAAGTCTTTTCAGTTCTTTAAGACCCAGCTACAATTTTACTTCTAGGACAGTTACATGAATAAATTAAAGCGAGGTGTTTAGAAACTTAAATGAGGAACAAGAAATGCAAAGGCTTATAAAAATCACAACAGTATGTCAGCCCAGGAACGAAACTGCTCAGAGAAGTTTCATTTGTTTACTAGCTAACATGAAAGCCCTGAAGAGACAGTAATTTATGGATACTCTCTGTCCTGCAAACTACTCCTCTGCTCTTCCACATACAACTCTGAACTCTGTTACAGCTTCAACAGCAACATACAAGGCATAGCTTATAATAAACTCACTGCACAAAGAGCACACCCAGCTAACAAGAGGTGACTCATATCAGCTTGCAGGAAACTTAGTGACCTACACAGCCTAATGCGGGCACCAGTTCAGACACACTGCATTCCTCCTCTTTGAGACTGACTTATCCTGTCTTCTTCCATGGAGATATTCACAAAGTAACAATCTGAGCACATTGGTAGCAGACAGAACCTGGATGGGAATGATGAAAATTTAGTCCAGAACATTTGAATTGCAGGTGTATACAAGCCCTATCTGATGTACTACACATTTCAAGAGATACAATTCTGCTAAGGGTTTCAGAGAACATAAGAAATACCTGTCCCTGACCTTCAGCTTTCCTGGTGGGAAATGCAGATAAAGAAAATCTTCAGGAATATGATATTACATTTCAGGGCTGGGTAAGATTTTGTTTGCTTGAATATTATTTCTGTTTTCACTATATGGAAACTAATACCTTTTTTCAGGGGGTGGAGGACACCCCCAGTCAGTAACACCATGTATAAGTGTACACAGGGACAATCACTCAGAATCAGCTGTCACAAGCATGCTCACGCTGTGTGCCACTGTATAGCACTGAAGCCTATCTCAGACTACAGCTGTCCCATATGTACCCATCTCAGCATCCATTTATTGGTCAGCTACAGCAGAGCAGTGAGACTACTGACATCACCCTGTCACAACCAATCAAGTTGTCTTTGACACCATAGGGCTTAGGTAATAAATATGTATGTGTGGCTAGAGACCTTTAAATTCAGTAAGCCCCAAGGAAAAAATTACTTTGCATCCACGTGAGAAAACTAACAAGGAGACTGGAAGAATTTCAAGACTAATATTTAGAAAATATTAAAAGCCCTGTGAGAAGATAACAACCAAATCAGTAATAAGATTAGAGAATGGCAATAGAGATGACATTGCAATTTGCCAGTCAAATGGCAGAATACAACCCATCAGCCCAAACAAAACAAAACCAGCAAGAAAACACTTGAACTGCTGAAAAATCTGTGCACAAAGGAGGCATAGAAAATCCATTGGGAAGGCATTGTACCATACTTGTTGAATAGTGATACAGACAATAAGGCCAATAAAATATAACCATGCTTAAGAAACTGATAAACTATTTCCAATGGAAAAGTTATTAAATTATCTAGAAGAAGCCAGACTCCTAGCAGGAAGACAAGAACAGCTCAGCCTACAGCTAGAAAGTGTAATTTACAGTTGAGATGGAACAGCAAAAACAAGAGAATAATATTGCTGAAGCTCCAGGGAAGCCCACAAAAATCACTGTTCAGTCTGAAGAACAGAGAGAAAGAAAATATTCATAGCATGTTACTAAAAATTCATACAGCCTTAGCTGAAATTGCTTACAGAAAGTCACTGAAAGAAACCAGAAAGTTATAGCAGAAATAGTTATTAAAAAAAAAAAAAAGTATGTCATTCTGAGAATAACTCAGAAGAACATTATGCATTTAATGCACAGTCATATACCCCCTTAGCTCCTTTTGAGAGTGAGTTTGTTATCCAGTGGATTAACCACTATTCCAGAAGTTAGGATGCTCCACGTCATAGCAAAAGTCCTACCCTGATCAGCATCTGATACCAACCTCCCTGCCACCAGCAGCTCATTACTGCTACTTACCCTTCCCCATTGCTTTCTTTTTAACACCTGAAATTATTAAAGCTGGGAAAGACACACAAAACATCAGTGTGATTATGTTATTATTAAGAAAACTTTTCCTCTATTTGCCTCTATTTGAAAAGAGTGAAAAGATCATGAAACCAGGGATAGGAAGTCCAGACCAGGTCAGTCTGTACTCAAAATTATAAGACAGGGAGGATACAAGAACTCTGAACTAAAGGAAAAGAGAAAACAACATCTCTCTAATTTGAGCACCTAGGCACCTCTTAGCAGGAAAGAGGTCATGTTTGTATAACACCACCCTGGCCTAGAGATCTTTAAATATTGCCATAATAGAAATACAGAAGGAGTGAAAAGCAGTAAACCATTGAGTATTCATCAGTCTGTCTCCTAATCAGAGCAAATTAATAACAAGAACTCTGCTGGAATATTTTAAACACTTCTCTCAAGAAAGAAATACAAAAAAAAAAAAACAAAAAAAAACCAAACCTGTGTTGTGAAGAAGTATGTGAAAACTGACAAAGGAGAAAACAAACTAAACAGAATTATTTCAGTCCTCTAACAGTGTCTGATTTTTGAGCAAATCTGCAAGGGTGTTTATTTGAAGGAGGCATATCTCACCACCCATTTCCCAGCAGATGATTAAAAGCACCTTTTCTCTGCAGATGTTAAGATGATGTATATTAATACAGAAATATATATATTGTATATATAAAAACTATACACACACATACACATACACACACACACACACACACACACACACACACACACACACACACACAAAAGAGCCTTGAATAAAAGTGGGGGGAGAATCTATGGAGATGTTGAATTCCTCACTTTAGCAAAGGTTTTGCAGATCCCAGTGGTGGGTTTGGCCATGAAACAGCTTAGTCATTCTCTATAAAACATTCACTTAGAACCACACAACTCCCCCCATGCTTAAATAGGGTTTTTACTCAAAGCTCTAATGAGGCCAGCACCCAAGAGTAGTGAATATTAACTTGCCAAGACACTTCTTTGCCTAAAGTCTTCTAAGAAAGAAGTTGTGTTTTGCAATAAGGAATATACTCCAAGAACACAGAGCACTTGCAAGTCTGGCTTGACTCTTAAAGACCATGTCTGCTGTGCCACTGAAATTGGTAGCAGCACTGCAACTGTCATTTCCTTGGCACCTGCTGCTTCTGCAAATACATGTAAGATTTCAAATTTTAGAAGTTTGCTTAGGACACTGTCCAGAATGTTTCAAAAAAAAACAAATAATAACCTTAATGTAACGCAGAAAAAAGTTATTGAAAGGAAAATAGCATTTAATACGCTAGGTTTCAAGTGATACACCTTTAGGCTACCTGAATAGGACTGTATAAACTTGAGCCAGTTCTTTTTCTACATGTTCCTTATTGCTGATAATGATCGTAAGCTTCTGTTCTATAAGAGAAAAAAAAAGGAGGCATTTTTGACAGTTTTCCTGAATGAGATAGTTCTTCAGTTGCCTCAAGCTTCCAGAAAGATTCCAGCAGTAGCTTTTCACTAAATCTCGTCAGCTGAAGGAAGCCAGACTGTCCTATTGCCCATCTAATTTCCCTTAACATTTGGTCTGCAACAAGCGTTAAGACAGCCATATTAGTTCAGTGGTTGTACCTACTGTAAAGAAGCATGTATGAAGTGTACTCAACACTGTATTTCTTACTGTCAGTAAGAAATCTGCCATCACCATTTCTACGCAAGTCTTTTTGGTATCATAGTGCAAGTTACTTTAAGTCTTGAACTCCTTTCGACAAAGAAAACAAGGCTTTTGGTAATCCCGCGTCTCTAAGGCAATCAAAAGAGCCACATTCCTGAAGCTACTTAATTGCATGGGCAACTACATCATGGACTGCACAGTCCCTGAGACAGTTTGATAAAACTGCTTACACTCAAAACACCATGACTCTTCAGGGACCTGAATATTTATCAGCTGTGGTCAAAACATTAGACAAAGACATTACTTCCCCACCTTGGTCTCTGTAGGATCTAATTGTCTAAGATAACTCACAGCATGCCCGCTACATAAAGACCCATAAAGACCACCTGCAGTCCAACACCAAGCACAGCAGTTAGGGAAACTTCATTAAAATCATAATTACTTCAGAACTCTATTCACTAGAGTCTTCACCCAGAAATCAAAAGATCTAAAATCAAAACTTCTCAGTCTGGCTGTAAATTATACAAAGTGCTTTCTTTTGGGATAGGAAGTATTTGAACATTTACCTTACTTTTTTAGTTAATGGTATTAAGAAGAATATTTAAAAAACAGTCAGATGAACTGTATGCTAGAAGTGTCTCTTCTCTTCCATTAATGTACGGGGGAGACTCTAGACAACTAAATAGATACAATTCCAGGTAATCACTAATGTCCCAGACACCTGAATTCTAGTGTAGTGACTCATCAGCCTCAGTAGTTTTAATAGTAGCATTTATACTTTCCCTTGCATAGTTTCTAGCAGCACCTATGATCTTGTAGGTGGTACAGCTACATGATGAGGTCTAGGTAACAGTGTATCATTTGCTGGAGACCCACCCAGGCTAAATTGGAGAGCATGTTGTGGATTTTGTAAATGCCCTCCCCTGACTTTCCTCCTGTTCCGTCCTTGAAAAGGAAAAGATTACACTAAATTCATCCCATAAAATCCTTTGAGATCTTATGACAAAACACTCCATATAAGTGAAAGCAGCAATGCCATTATGATCCTTTCAAGTATAAGGTATATCTGCTTCAGAAAAAGTTCCTCATCTTTTAATACATCTTTCTATGTGTCCCAGTTGTAAATCCTCCTCTCCAACTGTCTTCGGTTTGTAGCCAACTGACCTTTCTGAGGTGTCATTTTAAGCTCATTGTCAATGAGCTGAAGAAAGTAAATGAGACACTTAGAAAGAAAGAACAAAGTGCAGAGAAGGAGAAAACTGAGCTGCAGAAGACTATCATTTTCTGCCCTGTTAGTATTTGCATCCAGGAACATTTTTCATGTTTGGACTTCTTCCCTGCATGTTGTCACTTTGTTGGCTCTTTTTGCAAGTGTTTGGGAATTAGAGATGGTCTAAAGATTTGAAATTTCTGCTGAGTAAAAGGCAAATCTATGTTTGCTACCTAGAGCAAGGATATCACCATATGCTGGCACTAGCTCAGGAGAAATTTGCAGGGTCAACAACAGTGTTTCAAAGAGTACTGAAAGAGAGCTTATTTCTCAAGTCAGAAAATTAAGACCAGTCACCATAAAGACATCAGCCTTGTAAAGTCATTTCACAAATTGGTTCTCTGATTATGTTATCATACAATGTGCTATTATCAATACGTTCCTACCTACTTAAATAGATCATCTTGTTTTGGAGAAAGGTTAAAAAAAATAAGGTTAAGTATCCAAGTGAGTTCTCATTTCAAACAAGAATTTTATTTGGGATTATAAGCACTTCTACATTCTCATGTGAGAGAAGCAGCGTGCTCTAGCAAGGAATAAAATCCCAGCATACTGATTATAACGTAGGCTTAAGTTGTCTGTGTCAGATTAGATTATTCCAGGCTGCGGATTCTCACTACACATACTGACCTCCTGACACACAGCAGTTCTAACTCAGACAGGAGTTGTAACATTACCCTAAGTTAGACCCTAAGAAGCCATTCCCCAGCAGAGATATCCCTGAAGTAGATGTCAAGCCTGATGCAGTAAAGACATCAGATTTCCAGTTTATTTTCCTAAATAAACTCACTATGTTCAATTAGTGAAACAAAATGATTGTAATCAATTAAAAAACAAATACAAAAATAAAAAGAATGAAAGAAGCTAACATAACGAGTCCTTAAACACAACCTGCACTTATTTTTGGCTAGTTTGCTCTTTAAATTTGACAGATGTCAACTTACAAGTCCTTTCAAGTCTGACTTGTCATAAACCAGTCTCATTTTCCTTTTCTGAACCTCCAACAGATTCATTTCTAATCAGTGCATATGAGGAACAGAACAAGCGCATCTCCTGCTCACGTCGTGTTTGTAGTGAAATCCAGGCACCACTTTCAAGGCACAGTTAGATCCATTCTCCTGAAAGCATCTAAAGATGTTTGCCCAACTACCCTGATGTGACAGCTTTCATGTCCTGTCTGCACAAAGACAAGGCACAAAAAAGACATTCTCAAATGTGGACTGCTGTCTATAAACCAGTTGCATGACAGGTGAAAGACAACTCAAGTATAGTAGTAAGAGGAGCCCTTTTGCTTTATAAATAGCTATATGCAAATGAATAAGAAGTGCATCAACATTCCACCTCTCAAATGCTGTCAGAATCACAACCATCAAAGCTCATGACAAACAGCAATTCCACTGAAACAAGTTTGTTCAATTTCCCATTTCTCCAAACTGTATCCTCCTGCAATGTCTAACTGGTGTATAGGGAAAGATTTCTATGAATTCTGTTAACCTTTATGCAAAAGTGATAACTATACTCTTTCCAAGAGAGCAGTATATTAAATGTTTCATGAAAGAACCATTTTGAATCACAAACCATTGTGGAGTTTACAGGTTGGGATACCTTTCAGCAGCGAAACCATAGAGGATTCTGCTGTTCTGTACAGCCTGGAAGCCTTCATTTAGTTAAAATACTTGCTCAGCTGTCCTGAAAGTGGTCTTTATGTTGAAGACCTCAAGCTATCTTTCCACAAAACTGGATAAGCTATGTTTGCTCACACTGATAAAAGCCACGGCACTTTCAGCTCTCAAGAGCATCATACCACCTCTCACATTGCTAGGTGGTAGTATCCTCTACCACAGTTGCCAACAGTGACTTTTTTAAATGGCTTTCATCCTTCATCAGTAGAAGTAATAGAAACTGTATCTTCAGTTTCTATTGTGTTCAGATACAGAACAGCTGCAACACTTTAGTTCCTGGAACTTGCCTTTGAATGTGCTGCATTCTTCATTTCATGTGGATTCTCAAGCGACAAATCAAGGAGGAGGGAAAGCAGCCAAGATAACACAATGAGAAAGTAAGTATATACCAAGAAAGACTTCCAGAAACAGTCTTGTTTACAAGTGGCCTCAGATACAGCAATTACTTACAGATGCGTTTTCTGGAAAGCGACATCTTATGGCAAACATTTTTAAACTAAGAGAGATTTAGGTTAGATGTTAGGAAGAAATCTTTTACTCATAAGTTGGTGAGGCACCAGAACAGCCTGCCCAAAGAAGTTGCGGATGCCCCATCCCTGGAGGCACCAAAAGCTGGGTTGGACAGGATCCTGGACAGTCTGATCTAGTGGTTGGCAACTCTGCCCGTGGTAGCGGGGTTGGAACTGGACGATCTTTAAAGTCCCCTTCAACCCAAGCCATCCTGTTTTTCTGGCAGAAACAATATTTTCAGAGCAGAGTTCCAGAAGTGCAGCCCATGAATCACTGCTGCATGGTCCAAAATGGAACTCTTAAAAGTAGCTACTTCTGAGAGACATATTGCTATACCAATTAAAAGGTCAGCGTCCACAACACTAGAATGAAAACTCACATCTGAGTGCTCCAGGAAGTAATGCCTCCAGCCAAAGTCAACAGTGACACATGGAAGAGTCATCCCAGAACAGTCTGGACAGTGCCTCAGCCGTACATCCAGATCCCATACACTCCTCCAGCTACACCCATTACTAAGCTTGGCAATGAGAATCTGTTTCAAGACCCATTCCAGGAATACTTATGTCACCATTTAAAGAGTGAGTTTTTATTTCTGTAAGGACTCAAAAAGAAAAGCAATAACACTCTACTGTTCAGACAAGAAACTGGACTGTGGAATTTTATTCCCCCCCTAAATAAACTCTTATTATTTGCTCCTGCCTGGTAAAAATTTTGAATTCCTGCCTCGGGTGGTATGTAGGATCTATAAACCTCTTAGTGCAGATCATGTTTCTTTTCTAGTAAGGACGAACAATTTACTAGCAGTGGAGTTGGACTCTGCTATCAAGTGCTGGCACATACACTTTTTAATGTGTAAACATTACTCCCCTGCTCCCTTTGTGCCAATGCTTATTATTGAAATGCCTTCACACACAGAGCCTTTCATTTGCTAAGACTCCCAAAATACTGTTAGGAGTCTCACTTGGGATGCCTTCCCCACTTTGCCAGCACTGTCTACTTAGACTGAAAACACGAGACACAAAAGCAAAAATATTTGAATAAGGTATTTAAGACATATGATTGTCTGAAAAATCAGACGTATTTTCACCCTTAACAAATTGCACATATTGTGTAAAAATGACTTATCCTACTTATATCTAATCAAGTTTAACTGCATGAAGTTTGTCCTCAAGCACAGGGACCCCAACTGCCACTTCACTGAACCAATGTAAGGACTCCTCCTCGATACACATATTCCCCCATTCATTTCTGCTAACAGCAACACAACTGATTATTTCAGCTTTGGCATCTTTAAAATCTTCACAGGAGCAGAAACCCTTTAAGCCTATAACAGTTCCTGGACCCTGCCAGAGACAGCAGCTCAGCCTTATCGCATGTTACTTTTCCGAAAGCAGTCCAAGCCATATCTTGAACTCGGATCAACCATCCTTTGTTTTTTGTTGTGATAAGGAAAATTAAACCTGGAACACATCCAGTTTTTATTACTGGAAGTGCAATATACACAACACAAGTAGAGGTAAAATGTGGCACTTCACATACAGTCAACACTATGTGGTATTGGATTACATAAAAGAATTCAAGAAAGCAATTAAGAAAGAAAAAAAATGAGGAAGAAAGAAACATTTTAAATATCAGTGCTGTGCTTTCTCTTATAATGCTTTCCAACAACAACGCAGCCAAAAAGCCTGAAAAAAAAAAATTGAGCCATCAGAAGTTTATTATCATAGAAAAGGAAAGAAGTGTATAATTTCTATACTTCTAGTTTTATGTATTTCATAAGAGTGCTGCTTTCTGAACTCCTTTGCTCCAGCGTGCCCATGTATACCTGAGCATGCAGTCTGAACTCACTGCTGTCATGCTGTATTACCCTATTACACGTGTACTGTATTAGATGTGACATCTTGTCTCTGCAAGTTAAAGATATCACTGCATATTGTTCCCTATAATTACACTGCTGTTTGATATCAGTACAGAAGAAAATGAAAGCTACACACTGCAGAATTATTTGTGACGTTTCCATAATTATGTAGATATATACACTACACAGAGAAACAATTTGTGTTAATACAGCCTGAAAACAAATATTCTCTCAAGAATGAAGAACATGAATATGGTTGTGAGATGCTTATAGGCTATCCAAAAAGAAAACAATGACTTAAATGAAGGATCTACTGGTAAGAGGGAGACAAAGAGACATACAATTTACAACTGCATACATTTCTTTTATACAGTGATATAAAAGTTAAACCAAACGTAACATCTCCTTTTTTCTGTGAACTTTGAAAGAATAAAGTCATAACAAAATCCAAATTTGTTAATACTATTTGCTGCAACTGAACACTACAGATATTCTATAATAGCAGTATAACAGTTAATGATCACATGCTGTACCTCATCAGCAAATAATGAAATAAAATTATTTTATTTTTCCTCTAGAATTATACATAGATAAGGGAACAAAAGAAAAACATGGACAAAAATAAGTTCCTTCTTCACATGCAAATCAAAATAAAGAAAGCAGGATATAACTCCCTTAGGAAAGAAATCTGCAGGAAAAAGGTAATAAAATAATCATATTAAACATGTAATTATGTGCGTTACAGCCCAACTACTTTTAAAATGCAATTCAGGCTCAAGTAATTCCTAGTTTCATTGGGTTCCACACGTAACTTATTTGTCTGTTGCCACAAAATTACTTACTACAGCATCACACAATACAAAGCCATCTTCAGTGATCACCAGTAACTCAGCTCTGTACAACTGAAGTCAACGTAATGATCTTAATGATTTCCATAAGAAAAGAACTAATTTTCAGAGAGACAAATGACAGCAGCCAGGCTCATAACACGCAGTTCTGCTTTGTACAATGCCTCTTCTTGGAAAAAAAAGAGCCTTTTGCAAGCTACTGCCCTGCTTCTTGCAGGCAAGGTGGCAGAGCTTAGCCAAGAGCTAGAGATGGCTATCTCACAATGAGATTTTACATTCTCTAAAATCAATAGCAATTCAGCTGCAAAAGTACAATCCAGTTATGCGCTATCATCTCCCATTATTACTATTATTTTTTAAGAGCGTCTAATGTTTGCTGGTTTTCTGTTTAACATCTTGCTAAAAGAATAATCAAGGGAGCTACAGCTGGAAGAAAAAAAAGGGTCCTTCTGGCATTGCTCTGCTTCTGAAATAGGGCAAACACAGACTGCTAAATCCCAGAACTTGCTTTTCTTCACACTAAACTTCATTATTTTTCTTTCCCAGCAATCCAGGAAAAAGATAAATAAGGAATCCATTTTAAAATCACAATGGAAGATACTTCAGGCATCTTTTCACATTCTGGCACTGGTATGGTTTTATTAGTCAACATCATTCTTAAGTAGTCATTACAAATAAACGATGTAAAAATTATGATGTAATTATGACATCACAAGTTGGATTATGCTAGACAGTAGCACCTACTTAAGCACTATGAACTGTTTTTAATACTAAAAATAAAACAAAGATCTTTTATTTGGGGATATGAACTGCAAACATTTTCAAAAAATTGCATTCAAAAAAAAAATTCTTCTGGCTGCCCTCCAGCCTTCCCAATTGTACTGTTCTGCATTGTATGGATATGAATGTAGAACATAAAAGAAATATGACTAGCTAAAAGGTAGGAAAGCATTTCTGAAGATTTTCAGAATCTACAATAAGTTTTATTTATTTTATGAATTAAATCGCTCAAGGAAGAACCCAAAGGGTGAAACAACCAGTACAAATGATTTTAAAGTACAAGGAATGCCTTGCAGGGAGGATGTTGAATGACAGCTGTGGCTTCAAGAGTGACTAGATATAGTGAAGGGAAGTACAATTGTCCCACACATTGATCCTGCCTTGCATCAGCATAAAGCCACTACCATTCCCCTACAGGGCACTTTACAGCACATACACTCCAAACACAAGAGTCTGAGAAACCATAATAGGAACTCATGTGATAATGATTTTTATTTGGAAGGTAATGGGGGTTTTATTTATCTAGCAAATGTAAACCCTGCTACAGGTGATGCCTAGAATTAATTTTCCCACCACAGCATCTGATAAACTTTCTCTGATGAAATATTCTTTTTTGTTAGAAACTAGCAAATAAATCCCAACTAGGCTATGGTTTGTATGTGTAAACACCCACACTCAATTTATTTTGATTTATCCTTGGGTATGTCCATACTAGATACAGTCACCAATAACCACAAGCACAGAACCCCAACCTCAGTTGGGAGTCACATTTAATAAACCTAAAGGTTTTGTTAAACTCAGTATAATGCCTAACAATCAAGTAAGGCACAAAAACTTGTTTAATCCCATACAGGTAAGGCCACACAAGAGAGGGAGGAAGCCCCTTTGCTGCCTGGTTCATGTAGCATGCCTTCCTTATAGCATTCTCTTGAATTCTCACTTTACCACAACTGAATGTCTTAAATTCACCAAAAATGAAGACACAAAACCCCAAAACACCATGGAAAAATTCTCTTGTGCAATAGAAACAGGGAATATTAACAGAGCAGGCTTTACAGTCAACTTTGCAACAACTCAACCTTAAGACTTTCTATTATTTATATTTATTTGAAACTACACTTACTATGAGAAGCATCATTACAAAAACTACAGTTTCCTCTAAAGCAGCAGGCACTCTACTAGATATTCCACTTACAAATACTAGGCTTAGTATGCTTATTCTTCTGTCTCTTGATTTGTTTTAATAACACCAGGAGCAGTTTTTGGCAGTAGATTTTGCTGAACTACTGGCAATCTACTACGTAAGGACTGGCAACAGCAGATAGAGTTACCTTAAAGCATTTTCAGATCACCCAAAAAATTTGGCAGTCACAGTATAGTAAAAAAAAAAAAGAAGGAATTACTTACCTCTTTTTGAGGATCAGGCTCACCAAACACTCCAAAAGAGGCAATCTCCAATTACAAACACTATCCTTGTAGTTGCCAGTCCTTAAATGAGGTTTGGAAAAGGTGGAGCTAGGGTCCACCTTTTTGGGTTGCACAGGTGAATTGCTTCCACCTGTGCTCCTTGGGCTGGCTATGCTCTTTCACCAGGTGCTCAATCACCGGTTCAGGCTGTGACTTAACAGTTTCCATACCCTCTATCACTGGTTAACTTTTTCAGTCACAACAAACTAGTGATGCTAACTAATATTGCTAGCAGTTAGAGGCAGTGTAGAAGAACTGAACCAAAAATTCAAAGTAAATAATTAACTTAGCCATTTTATTTATTTTGTATTTGTGAATTATCTGCATACATATCTAAATTTTCACATGCTCATTTCACAATTGCTGAAAATATTTCATCAAACAGTTATTAACATGAAACTAGTTTATCCATTAGGAAAAATTCCCTTCTTCCACTCTGTAAGGACTTTCATGAAATCTAGCCCACTGTGAAATCAATGAAAAAGCTCTCACTAATTTTGTGGTGTTGAGATTCATTATTGCATTCTTTGTCTATTCCTTGCTTATCCATAATTAACTTCTACTGAAATTGGCCTTGCACAAGACCTACTTAATTGACTGTGCTCTTCTACTAATGTTAATAGCCAAACACGCTCAAACTGTAAAATATACAGACACAAAATTTTAAACATTTTCAGCAAATTTCTCAACACCAAAGATTAATATTCGTCTTTCTAGAAGCTTATTATCTTCTCTCCAGGGTATTCCCATTAGTAAAATCTTAAGTACTTGAATGCTTACATGATGAATATGAAAGATCACTGTACCGGTGAGTAGTGAGATTCTGCTGACCAGCCCATGAAGAGATTACATAGATATCTATCTAAAGCTGCTAAAGCTCTGCTGATTCATTGCAGCAGGCAGTAATAACTACACACGAGAGATGAAAGGATTATATCTAGTCTTTAGGGAATGGCTAATGGAGATATGGAGATCTATAACGGAGGAAACCTGCAAGAGAGTCTTTGAAACAGCCAAGCACAGGGAAGAGAATTAGGTTAAATATAAAAATATATATGTGTTTAATCCCAGAGATGAAAGGGAATTCTAGATTTACTATGGATGTGCTTTTGCTCATCTAACACTAATTTTTTTATTAAAGGTTAGGAATCAGATCTAATTCAGGCATTTCTGTGAAGCCAGTGGAGAGAAAGAAAAGTCTTCAGAATACAATTTACTTTATCATAAAAAGAAAAAAATAGGAGGGGACAGGGAGTGGAAATAAATAAGTAAACCCAGAAACCATGAGGAAGTAATATGAGTAGGTCTGCTTTCTAAGGGAAACTGAGACAGTAGTGGCTGGTGGTCCCCAGAAAGGCTAGCAGGGCCTGACCCATCACTCTCAGCTTCCCAGAGGCAGATCCTGAGGTGGTGGACAAGCGAGAGTCCAGATCATAATGCAACTCCATGGAGATGAGGCAGGTCCAAGATAAAACACTCTAAGATAAAGCCAGGAAGTACATCTACAGATTGAGGTTTGGATCAAGGTCTATAGCCAAGCAAGGAACTGGCTGTGAGTATTCCACAGGCCAGCACTTCTCCAGGGTAGACCAGAGCAAGGGGCTAAAGAGTCAGGGGCTGACCTTCATGCTTCTGAGCCTTGGACAGGGTGTTCCAAATGAGTTACAAAGTCCCATATGAAGTTGGTCAGGGTCATTAAGTCATATTAACGCACTCAGGGACCTGCTACAAGTTCAATCTTCCTCAGATATACAAAGACAGTAAGGCACCTAAGTGCAGTTTGCACAAGTAGGTTAGGTACTTATCTCCTACGATTTCAATATATCCTTTAAGCAAACCCCATCGCTGAAAATATTCTCAACATTTAGAAGTAGATTATACTTGTTGTTTCACTGTATTACTTTTTGATGGAACTGTTCCACATTTCTCCTTCCATTTCTGGCTACTCATTTTTAGCTATGCATTAAATCAGTCTGGAGACTCAACTCCATTTCTGCCTACTCCAAGTCTGAGGTACCATGGGGAAATTGGCTCAGATGTTAATCAAGTCATTCTATTATAGTTAAACAGGGCAAGACTTTATTGATCAGATGCCTTTCTTGAGCCATGACTTTGAACTGAATTACACAAGAAAAAACACTCACTTCCTTTTAATTATCAGTTCTTGCTGTTTCTACTTGACACGAATTTCTGTTCTAAATCTTTCAATATAGGCTGAATCTCTTCAGGATGTAATAAAATATTTAGATTTCTTTCCTTTTCCTGGTGTCCAAAAGCAAAGGTTCAACTAATTCTCTTCTTGGGAAAGGTCACTATTTTTCAAAGCCCAAACATGTCTCCAAGGTCCTCTAAGATCTGTTCCATCTAACAGCCAAAATTTTACTCCACACTTTTTCATCAGCCAAGTTCCAGTGTCATTTTCAGATCCCTAAATTCCCAGCAGTTCTAGAGTTTTTCCATGTATTAATAGAATATTTTGCTGCAAGTAACAGATTCAAAAAAAAAGATTACTTCAACCAGTGGTGAAACACAGAGCCTAGTATCAGCCAAAAATTTATATGCTGTCTCTTTTATTATTTCTTTCCCAACAACATAAACAATAGGATGTTTACATATCAAACACAGGGATCATCAAACCTTCATCTCAAGGTGGCATTCAAAATCAGTTAATTACATACAGTTTGAACATCTAAGCCATTCTTGTTCCATATAATGCCCTCTTGTAAGTATAGTATAAACTAAGGTTATTCAAATAAGTATTATAATTACTCCTAAGCATACCAGGAAAAGGAAGTAAAAGTCTTCAAGAATGTTTTTAAGATTAGGAACTTTGAATGAATTTCACTTCCACGAGTATAATGTACATTGAAAAGAACAGCATTAAGCCATTTTAAATACACCTGAGGTATATTTTAAATGTAAGGGGAAATAACTTTACTCAACCAAAACCCTGTTTAAATATATATATATATATATATATATATATATATATATATACATATATATATATTTTAATAAAGAAAAAGCATAGTTACTGAGACATCTCAGAGAAGAATACCTACAAATTACAAAATTTACTGGTATTTGAAGGAATTTCTATGCTTTTGAGTTGGTGTCATCAGAGAACCACAATCTCTCAAAGGAATATAAGGCACAGAGTGAAGGATTATTTGACTGACTTCATTTTTCCCTGTTAGACTAGTGCAACATCAGGTATTGTATGGACACGTAACAGATCCTACAGATGAATCTATTCTCACCGCATGTCCAATTTTTAATTCAGATGAGAGAAGAACCAGGAATTTGCTCATCTCATCTCTTTTGAGGTACAAATCCTGCAGATCCCCAGTGGTGTAGTGGACCAATGGCACAATCCTGCAACCATTAAAGTCACTAGGAGTTGATATCAGCACAGCAGCAGGTGCAAATGCAAAAAAAGAAAGAACGAGGTCCAGATGTTTTTCATTCAAAACACACTGTGATATTTTTGAAAGCAGCAGTGTTTCATCATTAGTCTATAAACACTGTAGATACAGTGTATATTATGTGAAGGAATTTACCCAAGACAAAAGCAATTTCCACATAGTCTTTTCTTTATAAAATCTAATGAGCTTTCAGAGACTAAAAAAAGAACTAGAGAAAAGGTCAACATGAAGTTACAGTATTAGGCCTGGTTATGGCTCTGTGTCCTCCGCAAAATCTAATGCTGATATCATTACCATCAAATCAATGCAGTCAAAATTTTTATCCTGAAACATGTTTTTTGTCATAGTTAACTACAGAAATATTAACAGCAACCAGAGGAGAATGAAAACAGAGGTTTGTAAAATGCTGCTTCCCTTTGGGCTATTCCCTTGAGGAATAGTAAGAAGAGAGGGGTTTGTAAAAACAAACTGACACCTGCAAAACAAATTATAGTTAATTACAGCTGCAATAATAATTTCTCTTAATCACCCAAGAGCTGACTTACAGTAGCTGGTGTCACTGCTGAGACACAGTGCCCACCACCTCACTGTGCTCACATCCACTGTCTGGTCTCCATAAGCACTCAGCAAATACCAAGGAATGTCAAAGGGTGCAACTTTTTCTGCACAGAGGAGTTGAATTCCATACCTTTGGTTCAGAGACATTTCCGTGTCAGACACCATTTTGTCAGACTGCCCTTCTGCTGCCATCTGTATCACCACAACAAAATTGTGGGATATTGTCAGGAAGGTTCAACCTCTACTTTCATACTACCAGTATCCACCTTGGATGTTGTGGGTCAACACGATAAAATAGGAGGCATTATTTTCAGAGCTGCCCTCCTACATTGTAACAGCATATCTTGCAGCAAATCAAGAAGAATGGGAGCAGAAAACCACAGGGTGCTGCTTCTCAAGAGTGAAACACTGAGCAAGGAGGATGCAGACATCCCGGGCTGTGCTTTCAGTGCACAGGCTTTCTATAGGCTACATGCCAGGGGTAAGACGAGTCAGTAACACCCGGTGGCCCGCTTACCAGCTACACAACAGGATTATTTCTTCCCTTCTCTCATGTATGTTCTGCTTCCCTCAGTTGCAGGCAGCATCTCAGCAGTGTTGTTCCTGCCACAGAAACCTCTCTGCAAGAGTCTGGCTTAATGGGCTCCTTGGGGATCTATGAGCACGGATAGAGGAACAGCAACCAGAAATCAATGGGCAAAGAAGACATGTATGTGTCATGAGGTGAGAGTCTCGCAAGAACAGTTAAGCTCAGGATCCCAAGAGTTTGGTGAACATAAGGTCCTAAGCACAAACTAGAATCAATTAATCAGTGTTAGCAACACTCCGACCATACCCAGAGAAGCAGTGGACCTCTGTATACAGACAAAAACAACAGGGTTATACATTAACCTGCTGACACAGGGACCCCTAAAGAGTTTCTAAAGACCTACATAGGAGCCCCAGCTGAGTGGGGACCACCATCCATTTCTAGTAAATGTAAAGCATGGTTAGTATCCTGCTGCTCTTCTAGCTGAGTCTAGGTGTGAGTTGTAAAAAGGAGCAAGTGAACACAGCATGTGAATAGCTACCTGTTAGCTATAACAACAAAATTATAAAGGGCGCTCTAAAATACTGACTGTGATGTGTTCTCCTGAAGTCATGCAATTTTCAGAGGATATTTACAGGAATTCACCAGGTACTTTTGAACTGTGGCAAAACATGGTCGTAATCCTTTTAAGACCTCAGGAAGCTACTTATTATTTATTACTGACAGTAGCAAAAAATGGTTGCAGTTCAGGAAAGGAGAATCTTCATTTTACTATTTCAATTTATATGGACTCAGCATAGGTTCTAATTTTCTTAACTTGTAAACAAGCATTTGTTCTGAGCTTTTTTAATGTGGCATTGAAATGCAATAAGCTAGTATCATGATGCAGACAAATAGAACAGAACTGGGCTGCACAAGCATTTCCAAATTGATGAATTATGCAATTTCCAGCCTTATTGCTCCTTTACTACAGAGCTTGAGCCAGTATAGTTAAAATAAAGACATTCCTTCTTTCCTAAAAAAAAATAAATCAAAGAAAATCACATTAGGGTTATTTTATGTAACACCTATTAAATAAAGTCAAGGTTTTTTATTTATTTATTTATAATTTACTGTACTGATTCCAAGGACTGGACCCAATAAATCATAAAATTAAAATCAAATAAGGGAAAAGATATTACTTTGATGAACGAACCTTTATTCAGACAGTAGCCTGTGCACGTCCTTGGACTGTCCTAAGGTATCCTGGCAGGATCAGCAAGGGAAGTGAGATTAACAGAAGGAGCATCTGGAATTTTGGAGGCACATCTGAAACCTTTTTCATCTACAGAATTACATGCTGATTTATCCAGTTCACTAGTCCACATATCTGGAATCAGGAAATAACTAAGATTCACATTCTCATTTGACACTTCATGCTTCAGGTGTGCTCACATGTTAAAATTAGTTTGCAGTCAACTGTAGCTAATGTGAATTTATTTAACAAAACATTTTCACTTTTGTAATCCAGTGGAAAGTTGGTGTTTCCGACGGAAGTTGTTAAACTAGCAGATACACCAGATGCTCATGGCTCAAGAAAGAATAATTTAATAGGATTAAAAATAGTAACTGTCAGAGGAGAAGCTATATCTTAAAAAAGCTGGATTCTTTGATTCAATTCCAGACTTTATGCATGTCTTCACCCATTCCTCTTTTCCCCAATCTTATGCCATTCTTAAAATATAGCAGGATATTCAGCTCTGAACTCAAACGTGACTTCAGTTTTCAGTCCTTTGCATTTAGGTCAAAGGATTAAGCTAATGCAAAACCATGGCAGAGAAATTAAATAGAGAGGAAATTTAGCATGTAGCATTGCAGCTCCCCACTTTCTTTGCTTCATTCACAAAATGAACAGCTAATATCAGTACTAACAAATGACTGCAGTGGCACTCATCTACAATAGGAGCTGGAATTTCCTGATTTCTTCACGCTTGCAGCCATACATTCTATCAGGCTGCCTTCTTCTCATGTGTAATACTCACATGGATTTGATTGTAATTATAGATGATAATGTCTAAGCCTAAAGTAACATTTTTCAGCATCAGATTTCAAAGCATATCTGAAAGGCAGACAGGACTTTTATGTGAAGGAAAATAGATTCAGAGGAGTGGAGTGACCTATCTCTCTTCACTTCACCAGTCCAGAGCCCAAAATAGTACTTAGTGCATCAAGTTTTACCATAGCAGCTAATCTGTTATCAGTTGTTGCTTAAGTCACAGAGAAAACACTTTAATATTGGAAAGAGTTAAATATTTTGCTTTGCTCTGACAGAGAGAAAAATATTCTCATGTCCTTGTGGACCAAATTGAGGTAAGAGATTGTCTTGCTAAGAGCAATGGTGCCTTTTAACCACCAGACAAACTATCTGACAAGGGTCTCCATCCCACACTATCTAAAAGTAAGTTGGAAGAGAAAATAGGAGGCTACAGCAGCACAGTGACAAATAGCCTGGAAAAAAAACAGTCAGAGAGAAATAAAACAACATGATCTGAAATGGAAATGGGCACTATGAATCATGAGACACAACTGAGAAATCAGTTCACCAGCAGGACCATCCACGAGGCCCATTTCCTGGACAAGCAGAGTCAAATGGACACCACCAACCTACAACCCTCTTCAAGGGAGCACCCGAGCCCCATTGCTGACTGTACTCTTTTGGAGCTTGCTGAGACCAAGGTCTGGTACCTGAGCTTCTGATATATAATGCTACTGGAGCAGATTACTAGAAAGATGCTTCATCCATTACCCTTCATGTTACTGTTTGGATTCTCAAAACACACTTTTTTTTTTTTAACATAAAAGCACACAGAACTCAGCAGTGGGGCCAAAAAGATGTCCAGGCTTGGATGAGTCCAAAAAGACCATTCAGGAATCAGTTACCAGCTGCATAAACCAATAACTCACAGTAAGGGTACAATTACCCATCAGATAGCATGGGCTACCCAGACATGACACACAACAGAAATGGACTACACAAGACCACACACATCTGGCCTCATGAGGCCGAGGGAAAAACAAGGCTTGACTGACACAAATCTCTTTTTGGGATATCAGTGGGAAAGCTCTGGAAGTTTTCAAGTTAAATTGAGATTAAAATTGATGCAGCAAGCTGAACTCATTTGTTTGGTTTGGTTTATTCAGTACATTCATACCTCTCAGCAGGCAGATCACCCCAAATAGCAGGAGTGCAGAGTGATGGTCAGCAATATCCCACAAGCCTGGAGGCATTGTTCCCGCTGATGCCATGTACATGTAGTAACCTTCCCCATAGACAGAAAGTAATTTAACTTAGAAGAATGTGGAAAAAAGTCAGTTTAATAACAAAGTGGAGGTAGAGGGTGGGAAATAGATATGAGGCAGGTCAGGATAAAAAGAGCACAGAAGAGAAGTTGCACATAATTTTCACATGTTTGGTGATGTTTGGTGAAACTATTTTTTTTTTCTTTTTTATTTTCTAGATAGGCTACTCCAATAGACCTTTCTAGTATTTTTGTTAGAAATATCTATTAGTACACTTTTAATTACTGGTGTGCTGAGTTTTCTCAAACAAATATGGTATAGTGCTATGATATTTGTCTTAAAAAGATAGAAGACCATTAAAAAAAAAGATTCCAATGGCATCTTGTTACAAAATTAATAATTTCATATTTGTTCTGTACTGACCTTCTTTGCTTTACTAACAAGACAACAACACTCCAGAAGCCATTTTCATCTACAGAAGTGGCAGGCTTAGCAGTATGTACCAACTAAGCTGCAGAGGAAGAGAACAAGAGGCAAGTAGATACTTGCTAATGTCTCTGAGATAAACATTCCTGGAGCCCTAGCAAGATCTGGACAAAAGGACACCAAATGAGGCAGACATGCCCCATTCATTCAGATTGCAGTAGGAAGAGGAAAGCCACAATCAGACAGAAAGCAGGAGGAAGTGGAGTAGGCCTGCAAAACAAAGGATGGGTTATACTGGGCTGAGGGAAAGACTTCTCTCTGCTACTCCAAAATTTAATTCCCAAATATTTTCTCATGGGTAAATCACACCTTAAAATAGGCACATAAGAAATTCCACGTAGATTTTGTTATTGTTCTCTATGGTTTCATTTCTTCCCAGCAAGAAGATAACATAAGACAGCACAGTCAAAAAAAAGCCAGAGGCAAAGAGATCCAGGAGTGAAGGTGAATGTAGGAATGAATGTGAGGCAAGAAAATATTGAGAAGTCAATGGAAATAATTCTAGGTGGATAAAGCTAAAAATTAATGGGAAAGCAAACTGGATCTGGAAAAAAAAACATGATAAAAGAGACTCAGTAATGGAAGACAATACCTGACAATAAAGGACAGGAAAAAAATAGTACATTATTACTTAGATGGTGTCCTAACCTGTACAGAGAACACAGCTGAATTAAGGAATGTTCATTCTGTCCTTACTTAACTTTTTTTCTTTTAGCCAGTGCTTATCCTTATTGCTTTAGTATTATTTCTATGTATTTATAACACCTTATGTGAGAGGCTGAAACGTACTCATCACAATGGCAGTTTTTATATTTAAATGTTTCTGGAGCAATCAGAACATAAAAGTGTGTCAGAACAATCCTTTTCACGCTCACATCACTCCAAGCTAAAGATGATTTTCTTTGAAATCCTCTGAAAAAATGCACTTCTGAGAAAAAAACTAGCATGAAAAATTGCACACCCAGAAGTAATTTGGAGGGATATTATAAGCCATGCAGAAAGACAAATTAGAGTGAAAGAGTCATTTCACCTGTGCCATCCATACTGTTGAATACCTCCATAACTGTAATGCATTTGCCTGTAATCTTCAGGGAATTAATGTCCAACAACAGATATCATTTCAGAAGTGTTAAAAGCACCTTCATAATGTAATCCATTGTCTGGAAGTCTTAGGATATAATAATTGTACTACATCTCCTTTTATGGATACAATCCAACTGATGGAGATCTTATTCATTGAGCTCTACTGTGTTCATTATGGATATACACATTCCTGAGTACATCTCTATAGCACCCATTAGCAGATACTTTGGCTGAAAAGTTACTGAACAAAATTTGGGTGTCAGATAGCTTTAAGAACTGCCTGTAGTTGATGCTCATTGAACAGCTGTTTATCACTGACAGCAATAATCACAGTTAAAACTTTCAAAAGGTGTGAAGACCTTAATTAAAGTATTTTAGAAGGAGCAAACACTCTATTTTTATTTCAGGATCTTTATAAGTTTGACGGTGTTGATGAGCTTTCAAAGTCAGCATACAAAAAATTCTGATAACGACAGAGTTCTTTTCTTGAAATCACATGTGACTTACTTGGCTCCAATCTCAGTATTCTAAACATCTATGATTCACAATGCCAGGTGCAATAAGCATTAAGAGACTGTTTTCTTCACCTAGAAGATGGAGATCATAGGAGCAGATGACAAATGTTCATAACAGATGAGAGCACTGAGCAGTGCACAGTCAGCAGCCCTCACACAAGTAGCACCTGATACCCTTTGAGGTTCTTCATGTGAGTTCCTTGCTCTGCTCAACCATAAAAGACTATTTATAGTCATTAGGTAATACAGTGTATTGCTCTGAAAAAAAAAACTGAAGGAACGGGATATTAATTAATACGTAATGACTTAAAAACTGTAGCTCCTTTGTTTTAATTTCTCAAAATCCTACTTTCACAAATTGAACATTAATAAGGGGATTCTCATGATTTCATTGCTACGATTCTCATTCACTACCTTGAACATAAAAGAAAGTTATGTTTTTTAATATTTTACTTCCTTTAAGCAAATATTTCACCTTATTTGAAGGCTTATTTAAGTAAAGGCCTTGTTTTAGTCAATATAAACTAAAGCACTTAGTACCAGGAGAAGGCATCCAGTGGACAAATAACATAATTTACCTATACAGGAGGGGGAGAAGAGGGGTGGAAGGGGGTTGGTTGCTTTTAATAAGCCACTACATTATAGGCACTTTGGATTCTTGCCAGAGAAGTTTGTGTCACATCTGCTGTTTGTGAGATGCAAGATAAGAATACTCAGCACTTTAAAAAAAATGCTTTAATTTCATTTTTTTTTTTCCAGCTAGCTTGCATAATTTTAAAACTTCTTTATTTCACCATGTTCTACATTTTGAGCAGCTGAAATGGGGCACACAGAATGGGGCACACAGAATAACTCCATTTACTCCTCCTGCTTTGAAAAGGAGCTCAGCAAGATGAGATGTTTCTGTGTTATCCAAACTCCAGGAAGAAAACTCTCTAAGTCTTATGTAGTGTTAGACCTGGATGGAACAAGTTACATTAAAAGAAATAACTTGAATATTGATCTAGCACCATACTAAAAAAGGAGGAATTCTCTGAACCTTTATCACTTTCAATTCTCTCTGAATTTTATGTTCTCTTGGGAAAGATTCATGGCTCAGACTGGTAACATTGCTGCCTCTGTAAAATCAAGATTCAGCCAAATAGCAACATCAATATATGTTACAACGTCCCATTCAGTTTATTGTTCCAGATATGTTACCTTCACAGCCTGGAAGGACTACTTATAAAACAGTGTTATTGAAAAATAAATTTAAAAATATTATCTCTCTCCATATTATTTATATTTATTTAGAAAAGGAAAATAAATTAAAAAACCACTAATGCTATACTGACGGGTAATAAATTAAATCTCCAAATACAGGAAATGAAAATACACTGATCCTTCTAATGTCAGTGTTTATGATTACGTACATGGAATAAATATAGCTGCAGATTTGAATAATCCAGCTGATAATTAAGGCAAGATATTCACGTCAAAATGAAAATCAAGTACCATGGCTTTTTCATTTCCTGGTTCTTTTTCCAGATTTCTCTCTATATACTTGAAGCTTCATTGGCATATATTTTAGTTTTAACATCTATGGATAAAGATAGTTAAAGCATATACTTACATATATGTTTATTTCATTTTTGTATATCTCTAAAGCAATGCACATACAAAATACAGTGCATATACAAAGTCCCAGTATTGCTGTTTCTCTTCCAGAATTAGTGATAAGTTCCAAGAGTCTGGTCATATCTCAAGGATGACATATTTCAGTCTCGTAGGTGAAAGGAGGCAAAGAGATAGCCAGCTGGCTCATGTGAAATTAAATCTACCATGCCAGCTGGACAAGAATTAGTGCTGCTGTTAGTTTTGGAGGTTGCTGCCTTCCTACTAACTGCAGGAAGACCAGAAGAATTAAGAAGCAAAATCTATGTGCAAACAATCTTCCATTCCATATGGAGTTGTCATTATCCCTCTGTGTATAATTAGGTCTGCCAGATTTACAGTGCTGTGTGCAGCAATACACTGAATCAGATCGCTCAGCTGCTTGCCACTCACACAGCATTTCTAAAGCAGGCCTACTTACCCTCCTGGCAATGAGCAGTGAGGAGAAAAAGGCACGAGAGCTCTTTGTCCTATAAAGAACCTTAGAAAACTCTTAAAAAATAAGAAAAGAAAGAAACAACAAAAGTGAAATATGGACATGCTTCTAACCCTTCTGCTCCTAAAAAGCAGATAACTGGTTATCTGAACAGGTGGTTCAGTGCAGGTACAGCCAGAAGACGTGACTTACTGAAAAGAACCTTAGAATACCCACTGTAAACTACCTAGTTACTGAATTTGAAGGAATGTACAGAATATCTTAATTTCTTTAAATTTTTTCTTTCATTGACTTCACAATCACTACAACACTTTTGCAGCATTGCCAATACACCTTAACATATCACTTGCTTTGAAACTCCTGAAGCAAAGGCCATGGCTGAAGTGAAATTGTAAGGTGTCACAGACTTAAACTGATGATAATGTGTGTGTGTAAGCTTTATAGACAAAGAAACTAAAGGTCAAAATCTGACCCACACTTATCTAGCAGATCTGTAGCAAGGATAAGAACAGAGCACACATGCCTTGACCTCAATCTTGTGTGTAAGCCAAATGCGGCATCTCTTGATTTAACCTGTAAATTTAGTGAAGAGGCAGTTGCTAGAGTTCTGCCGTTAAGCAAGACCAGTAACACACTGGGCATGTGGAGCAACTCTTGCTACAGTTATGAATGAAATACCAAGTATAACCTCCTAGGAAAAGACAACTTGTACTACAATATAACTCATTTCAATTCTAAACCTTCATTCCAGATGTAGAATCATAGAATCCTTAGAGTTGGAAGAGACCTTCAGAGGTCATCCAGTCCAACTCCCCAGTGAACAGGGACTTGCACAGCTAAATCAGGTCACCCAGGGCCTGATCCATCCTTGCCTTGAAAGACTTCAGGGACGGGGCATCAACCACATCACTGGGCAACCTGTTCCAGTGCCACATTTACCTCACTGTAAAAGACTCTTTGTTACACACAACCTAAATCTACTCTATTTGAGCTTGAAGCCAAATAAACAAACAGAAGAATGCCTAGAAGGACACCTGAACATTACTATACTCTCTACCTCCATCTGATCCCAGCAATCCCTTCTTCTTCCCTCCCTCCCCCCCCCCCCAAAAAAAAAAATACAAAAAACCCCAAACCAACAAACAGTCACACCAAATAAGGAAGATTTTAAACTATTTAAAATCTAGTCAGAAATATGTCTTGCCTAAGATTTTAGCCATGTCTCTCACTCACCCATGAAGACTAGAGCATCCACCTAAATGACTTTAAGCCACTCACTGTTTTAAATGTTATAAATAGCTCCAATGACACAATAGAGAGAAATCAAATATATTGAGTGAAATAAATGCAATTAAACCAATAAAATAATTCACAACATAAAAAGCATTGGTGTTCCAAACACTGCAGCCTACATTCCTGAGCCTCAATGGTCAAGAACTGGTACATAGCACGCCATATTTCTTCTCAGCTATTCTTTACAGCTTTCTTTCAGCTAGTAAAGAAGAGATAATCTTAGATCCCATCTTGCAGTCTTGGCACACAACAAGAATTTCTACTAAAGATTCTCACAGATTGCAATGACTACAAACTGTAAGTACCAACAAAGACAAATACAATATGACACATCACAAATGGCATAAAAACTCAGAGCACTACATATGACCTCTGTAAGACTCTATCTGAATTAAGCTTATGAATTCCAGTTACCTGTTTTCATGATGAATTACGACTACTGCAAGTCAGAGGACTAAGATCAGAGCAGTGAATGAAGGTTATTGTATATGAAAAGCCCCAAATCCAGGGAAAATAAATAAATAAATAAGAAAAATGACAGAGAAGTTCTGGGACTTCTGTATGTAAATACACCAGGGTACAGAGAACAGAAGGAGAAAAGAGTTGTTGAACGTAAAGTGCACTGCAGGCTGAAGAGGCAGTGGATATAACCAGGCCATAAGAAAGTGTAGACTGCATCCTCTATAAGATAAATACATTTCTAGAATACACTGCTCATATATGTAAAAGGAGTAAACATCCTGGCCAGTACTGACAGAGATGGCATGCTTACTGTGTCAATATGCTTAGCACGGAAGCTTGTATTTGATGTTCTATGAAGTCTTTTTCACTTCTGTCACCATAGGTTTTGCTAAATGATTACTCCTGTGACTCAGTAGAACAGCAAAGGCCGTCATGGCAGATGCTGAAGAAAGCAGCCTTGTCCAGAATATTCATTCTAGTATGATTTACTTACTGGAGGGGGAGTATTGTTTACTGAAAGATCCAAATCCCCAGATCTAATTCCGCAGCTTTTAAGGTGGTTTCCTTTTCATATTGTTGAAAGGAAAAAGAAGCCTAAATCCTTCACAGTTGCTGTCCTACACAGTGCCAAAGTCAAGAGGGAACAAGGAAGAAAACATTCATCGCTACAGCTTGAAAGCAGCCATGTATGTCTACTGTATACATCCCTCTGCCACCAGCTTCATCCCCCATGGGCTCTACAGCAGCCCTCCTGCTTGGGCTTCAACTATGTTGTAGTCTGAAACAACCTTATCACTATGATCACCATCACTGAGAGGGACTGATTTGGCCAAGAAGAAATGTTGAGAACAGTTTTTTCCTTCAACAGTCACATTTTCTTCAGATCACAGACAGCCCCATGCATCCAGATGCCCTCCAAATATCCAAGCATACTTGAGATTTCACAGGGCCTTCAGAAATCACTAAAGGAATCACTATGATGGACCAGCTAAGTATTCCGTCCCATGTGAAAGAAAAATGTTAAGTTGCACCAAAGAGTAAGCCTCCATGTTTGGATACAGATACTTCAGCTTTCTTGTATCTCTCTCTATATATGTATACTGATTGCATTATACACACACATACACAAATATTATTTTATATATATTTGTATGTATGAATGTATGCATAAACAGTGAATTAAATACTGTACAATCTATAGTCTGTAGCTTCTTATCAGGCAGCCAGATTCCCTCCTCATATCCTTATATATTCTTCACATTCAAGAGGGTAGTTTTATTGTGACTCAGTAAGGGGGAGAAGCACCCTCCAGCATACAAAGTGGTAAAAATTAATTTAAAGAATAGCTCTCCACACACACTCCAAATAAAACACACTGTTGGATTGTAAGAATCTTAGCCTGATCGACTAACAAAGAGTTTATGTCCAAAAGTACAATTTCTTTAAACAATAAAAGGTCCACCTATTAAGATATACTATTTTCTCTCATTAGCTTTACCTATCTGATAAACCATGTACTACAGCTCTTGATATCTGAAAACCTGGTTTATTTCCCCAATGAAAAGTTGTAGGATAATAGAATCTATAATTTAACTGTTTGAGTTCATATATAATATTATCAATGAGCTGCCTTTTAAAGTGGTGGAACAAAGGTCATGAATGCAAATGGAAGATGAAAAGTTTGTCACTGCAGTAGGAACAATTTCATTTCAGATAATGCAGATGACATACACCTGTTCCCCATATTTTAGTTCTCCTTGCTTTGTTTTATTTATGTTCCATAGAGCTGTAATTCACAAGTGAAGAATGAAACACTTTATTGAACTTCTATACAGTATTTACACTTGCTGCATCTGACACCACTTTTTCATCATAATGGGACATATTGGGAATCCCAGAGCCATGAAGATTTATGGACTTCTGGACTACATTGTCAGAAATCAGAGTAACATGAGCAGGCTCTCACAATGAGACCAATCTAGTAAACTTTTATATTAATTAAAAATCTCTGCAGGGCTTACCGGTAACTATTTAAGTTAATAATTCTCTGTCAGCTATCATTCCTGGAGGGACAGTAAAACTAGAGGAAGAAAAAAGAAAAAAAAAATACAGTGTCTGACAAGAGTCCTGAAATGCCATAAACCTTTCAAATTATATTTTTTTTCAGATGTTATATCACCCAGAATTTATGATCAAGTCAGCTTGCAGCATTTCACACATACACTCACATGGTAGCAATACATTTTCTAATATGAAAGAGTATTTAAAACATGAGGGCTGCTCTAAAGTAATACCTCTTATTTTTTTTATGTTGGCCTATGACATCAGAGGTGAGTATTGGTGGTATGGAAGTAGAGGTTGAACCTTCCTACCAGCATTCCCTTACATTCTGTTGCTGTGTGACAGATGGCAGTAGAGGGGCAGTCTGACAGAATAGTATCTGACGTGGGAGTGTCTCAGAAGAAAAGATGTGCAACTGAATTCCTCCAAGTGGAGAAAATGGCTCTCACTGACATTCACTGACACTTGCTGAATGTTCATGGAGACCAAACAGTGGATCTGAGCACAGTGAGGCAGTGGTGGTGCATTTCAGTAGTGGTCACAGTAACAGTGGGTCACCTCTGCTTGTGCAGATTATTACAAGCACTGCACTCTTCATCATCAACAAAAATGCACAGCTAATGGTGGTGACTGTGTTGAAAAACAGTCCTTTATAGCTGAGAATTTTCTCTATCAAATAGTGTTATTGTGCTCTTTGTATCTCTTGTATTTTCCATGGAAATAAATAGGCAACATTACTTTCAGAACAATCTATATAAAAAATAAATTAAAAAAATATATATCAGGAAACTGATACTTAAGGCATGTGTTGCCTCCAAAATACCATTGGTGGGTGAGGTCAATCTTTAAGCCAGTCTTGCATGTCCATATGTGTAGACAGCCCCCCTGAGGACAGGGATGCCATTAAGCCTCGGCCTAGGTTTCTCAGGGAGCACAACCTTGGCTGCACCAGGAAACATAAGTTTAGAGTGGAGCCAGAATTGCTCTATGCTTGTTTCTCACATACGGGTGCAAATGCAAAAAATGCCTCCAAATGCAGCAGGTAGATCATCCAAGAACACCCAAGAAGTAATTTGAGCCAGTACAGGGTGAAAGAAAACAGTTTAAAAACAGCAAATAGAATCAGTTTGATTTACAGCCTCCATACAAAACAACGCTTTAAGCAAGCGTATCTTACACAGAACACCGTTCTTAAAAATAATTTTGCTACTATTACAATTTACAATCTTTTTTTTTTCAATTTAAAATTAAAACACTATTTTAATTTTAATCCTGTTTCCTGGTGTACCATCAGGTTTTTGGTCTTAGTCATGCAGTCACGGTGAGGCCACTGCAGTACCAGAATGGTAGGGGTTTGTTGTCAGTTTTTACACTGTAATGCAGAATTTGTTCTTTTTAGGTTTTCTCACTTGTCAGCTTTCTGCTTTCTTGCACAAGCAAACAGGAAATTCATCTTCAGTCCATGAATAAGTAGTCTTTAGTGTTGAGACAGAGTAATTTGTCAATATTCCAGTGGCAGTAAATTCTAAGAGCATCTTCAGAGTCCCTCTTTCAACACTAAACAGAAGGTATCTCTGAAATATCCTTCAGATTCATCAAATAAGAATAATAAGAATTGATACTGTTTAAAATAAAGACTTATTCCTGCAGCTTTTAAAGATTTCAAGCTCTTGAAACAGTCTTAAAACTTAATTACTTCTTAAAGGGTTTCTTGAATTTAAATAACCTTTCAAGATAGCATCATTTCTTATGAATAGTCTTCAGAGAGGTAATACCTTACGTTTCTTGCAGAAATTTGTGAAGTATTGCCAGACCAATTCATTCCACAAGATGTATTTTCAAATGACTTTTTATTTTAGTAACTGGTTGTGGCATTATATAACCCTTCCACATTGTACCTAACTCATATTGATATTCATATAAAAAGGAGAAAACAATTATGTGAAGGTTTCTATTGAGGGGCATCTGCAGCAGAGGTCCAAGACAGAAAATTGTTCCTGATTATGCTAAATTGTTTGCTTACTTTAAATGCATGCTTCAATCTACAACAGATATAGGAACATAAGCATGGGCTTAAGTGCTTTTCCAGATATACAGATGGACTATTTGCAAGAGCGTAAAGATTACTCAAGAGCAAGTAATTTCCAAACAAGTTTTACTGCAGTTTCTTTGAGCACTGCAGCTGTGACTGGACAGCACTTAGTACAGAATTTACCACAGTCAATAGATGGCTTAGAAAATAAGGAGTTATTTCCTTGATTGTTCACTTAGCTTTGTCAGTGTCTTAGCTTTCAGAGAACAAATGAGAAGGCTCTCCAACAACATTAGAGAAAAAAAAGAAAAGAGTAACTAGGGGGAAAGTGCTTTGTCACTTCACCATTAGCAGCTCTTTTTTGTGCCTCAGTTTCTCGGGATTTTCAAACCTCCGTTCCAGTTAGGAGGGAATTCTGAGAGAAGAAGGGGCAAAGTGAGGCTGGAAATGTGACAAAGAAGTTATGTTAGAGTATGCAGGTACAAAAATGTAACAGAAAGCTAACAGGCTTGAAACATGGGGCTTTGCCAGCAAGGCTCTGAAACAAATTCCCAAAGGAATCAATGACAATTCTAAATGGCAACAATTCTCAGTCCAAATGCAAATCACCCTTCTTCTATCTTGTTTCCCATAAACAAAACAGTCACATCAAAACAAAGCACTCCTATTAAGTATCTAATTCTTCATACAAGGAAGGAACAAGCCAAGTATGACAGATGTTAATCACCTCACATAATGTACACTTGCCAGGTAATCAAACACTTCACAAGGAAAGCAGAATGAGAACCTGCATAAAATAGAATGGCATACAACAAGAGCAGGGCAGGAGGGATACTGTGACAAGGATATCATTGCTGGGAGAACAGGGTACAAAAAAAGCTACCAAAGATGTGCTGCTGCAGCTGAATTATGTAGAACTCCAAAAAGGAATGAACACCAATCTAACACACGGATTTATTCTCTGTTTCTGTTTCCTCATTTATGATGTAATCATTAATCAGCTACTTCTACAGTGAGAAAAACTGTTTTTTGAATAAATTAATCATGAATACAGTACAGAAATAGTTCCCTGCAAGTATTCTTTTGAGCAAACACTTCACTCCCACAGATTTTCACAAAAAGCCCTGCAGTAGATAAAATAGGTGGAAACATGATCTAAGCAAAACTCTATTTAGCAATTGTCAAAACATTAGTGAGTAGATTTCCTCATTATTCACTCAGCTCTGCTGGTATATTTGCAGTCAGAGCACAGAAGAGAAAGCACAGCAACAAAAGCAGGAGGAAAAGAATGATTTCTAGCTGGGCTGGAAGCTTCTCTCCTCACCTTGGCTTTAGGTGCCTCTGAATTTAAGGGCCAGAATTGTTTCTGGCAATTCTCAAGAGGCAGGGAGGGAGATTGTAGGCCAAAGAACGACTTTTGAAGCAGAAACAGAGCTTCTGCAAAAACCATTTTCTTGCCTACAATTGCTCTTTCATCTCAGGCCATTTGTCTGATCGAAACTGCCTGACCTATCATTACTAAATAATATTACAAGGGCAATTCTGTTCAGTGATACTTAAAGGTTTCAACCTGTCTCTAGATTAAAATCACCATTCTGGAGGGATTCCTAGACAAAGCTAGGAGTCAGAGTTACATGCCCAGAGCACATAAACATGTTACCCTGTGAGCTGGAACCGTGGTTCCTTAACTAAAGAGGCTCCACCACTATGCAATTAGTGCACATTACTCTAGTTGCATGTACAGATCAAACACCTGGTTTACAAATACAATGCCAACATGCTACACGTATAAAAAAACAACAACAAAGTCCACTGACTGAAAGATCTGAGGACTTGTCTGGAGGCTTATATAAAACAGCCACTTTGAATAATTCTATATTTAACCAGTATGCTATAAAAGAAAAAAAATACACAGCACTCCATATACTTGTCACTAGCACTAATTTAAACCACACTGTGGAATAAGCTATTTAAATGGGCTTGTTGACCTACTTTTTAATTCCAGCTTTAGGGAAGAAAAGAAGTTAAGCAGTAATTCAGAAGGTTGTTACTTCCTGAAAATCATATTTTTACATTTGTCTTTCCACACAGCATTTTATTTCTTTTTTTTCCCACTGAATGTAGGTAAAGATTTTGGTGCAGAATATTAGGATATGGAAAACTGTTTTAATTCATCGTTGTCTTTAAGCAATCCTCATTGTCTGACATTTTGGAAATCATTTTGCCTTTAATCACTTTCCCCTGTCCTCAGTCATTTCCATCTGAAAGGAATAAGATCATCTTAAATATAAAAAGAAACTGGACATCATGCAAAAAAATACTTACAAGAGAGGATAAAGAAACATTGTTTAATTTAGTTCTTTGTCATAAAATTTTTTTCCTCGAGATCAGTCCAAACAATTATTCATTTCTCTTTAATGTTTATCCCAAGTATGTATTTTTAGGTTTCCCACTGCTGTTACTCCCTGTACACGTAAGTGCTGTTCCAAAACATTTTTCCTTGAAACAAAAATCATTCCATATATGCCTCAATAGCATCCAAGATAGAGGTAAATTAAAGTAGGTCAAAAAGATTCTACAGTGCAATTCTTGTAAACATCAATGCACTTGCCCATGGAAATTTATTAATCAAGATTAACAGAATGACTTGTGGGTGAAAATAAACATTTGCATTTTTACAGGTACACAATTAGAAACTGAATGCAAAAGTGAGTCTCTGGGGCTTAGCATTTCTACCAGAGAACTCAACAGTGCAAAAGCAGAAAATAGGTTTCTGATAAAGGAAAGCTGTACAGCTGGTGTGTCTCTGTGAAATCTATTAGCAACAGCCTCCCTAGCTTAAATGGATGTCTATCAAAACGCAGTTGGAGAATAAAGCCAATCCACCAGTTGGAAGTAGTGAACAACGTACACAAAAACTATTATGCTTATGATTCGATTTCATGCACAGGAACAAGAAAAAACTGCTTTGAACTATTTATTGGTAAGTGTCCAACTGTGGCAAGCTGAACATTTTCATGTGTTAATTGACCACGCTTCAGGATGAAACATCAGTTCATCAACTACATTACGTGAAGGATGCAGTACAAAAAAGCAAGAGACCTATCACAGTAGAATATTCATTTTCCTTTGAAGGAAAGGCAGAAAAGGGAGAAGGAACCTAAAAAAACGAAAAACAAATGAACAAACAAACAAACAAAAAGATGAAAATGTAATTATTCTGGTGAAAACTGTCAATATCTTTATATAAGAGGGCACTGAAACTGCACATCCATAGAATTGAATGCTTCATCTGAGTAATAATATATTGACAATTAAATTTTTCTAGAAACCTATCTGTGGTAAAGAAGGAACATGTCCTACTTTTCCCTGGGACATGGGAATTTTTTCTTGATGTATATGTTTGCATTTTACAGGGTTAGGCAGCTGTGGAAGACATTTTTTTCTTTGACCAGTAAAGCAACGGTAAAGCCATCAAATGAAGCAAGAAAAACTGAAAGTACAGGGTTAAGAAACAAACATTAATAAAAATAGAAAATCACAGTGCAAAACAGCTTATGTGAGAGATGGAAAGGCTTGACTGGATGAGGAAAATGTGCTGTTTTTTTCTTTTGTATATATAGTCACTTTAGAGTGAAAGAGAAAAGTGGCAATTACTGACACAGCAAAATAAATGCTGTGAACATATGAATAAATAAAAAAGATGATTCCATGTCAAAACTCAGAAGTGTAAGCCAACTACACTTTCACCAAGAAGCCCAGAAAATACCACCTGAAAAAATATCACTGAAGAAGCAGTCCAAGCACATTACTGGAGAAAAAAAGTACAAATTCAGATTTTCTACATAGTTACATTTAGTAGGAGAGGAGATTAAACTGCAATTAGACAATTACGGACTGCACAGCCAAACACAAACTTACAGACTAAACTAGCCCCTTTAACTTTAGCAGTAAAGACAGTGTAATGAGGTATTTACAGAAAAGCTTACTGACCCTGTGTTCTTGCAAATTCCATTGTTTGCAAGGGTTTAGTTAGTGGAATCCTCAGGCACACCTTCTGAAGGAGGTGAAAAAAAGATTAAAAAAAAGTTCCTAGAGACTCAGGCCTATTTCGGCTAACATATCTCAGCCTCACACTTCTTACCAGAATCATCTTTCCTCCCTGAGTTTTGGATTTTTTGCACACTTGTGTGCTTAAAATCATAGAAACAAACCCACAGAAGAAACAAAACAGATCATTCTCTCACATTTTAAGGAATATACACGTAATTCATACTCCAGTCATCAAAAAGTGTTCCATATCACCAATTCCATATCACCAAAATTTAAGGGAGCAATTAAAAAAGGTACAAACCGCCTGCAAAAACAATTAAGGTACTTTTCAAGAACTAAGTGGCACAGATATCATAACAGTCAAGGCAAAACTTGTAAGTACTCTTTGGAAGGATGGTACAGGGGATTAAAAGGGATACCTGTTGAACAGATTAAATTAAATTGTGGATTTTATTAATATCTAACACAGGGTATTTCTCTGGAGGCTTTGAGTTATTCAGTTTGCATTAAAATACTGCATGACAACATTTTAGTCAATACCTCTGTGCATCAAGAAACCATAGCAAACACCATTTTCTCTTTTCTCTTCAGCAGGCAGTACTTCTCATAGAATGGTTTAGTTTGAAAGGGACCCTAAAACTCAACCAGTTCCAGCCCCCCTACAGTGGGCAAGGCTACCACCCACAGGATCAGGTTGCTCACAGCCCTATCCAACCAGGGCATTATCTATCTAAAGCTCAGAGGAAAGGCAACATACAGCCCTGAGATTCAGGTCTCTGCATTGCATGGTTGAAAGAAAGGGTTGGCCTTCTGCAAGATGCTCATTTTAACGTACACACGCAAGATATTCATAGGTATTCAGTTCGGTCAGATGCTTATCACACCTTTTCTAGGAGAAATGCCAGCTTCATAAATACCAAAAAGCTTTATATTTCTTTAAAATAATACATATCTGGGATCTTGAAGTGATCATGCTGCTCTAAGGACTCCCAGGAGAAATTATAGCTATGATTTCTATTTTAAGGGAGCTAATAATTCCCTTAGAGTTATAGTTGTAATTAAAGGTATATCATAATGCAAAATTTGTTTTGGAATGGCACTCGCACATACAGAGTGTAACAGAAGAATGGTGGGAATAAATATTAATGAGAAATGAATAATTGTTTGGAGTGATCTTGTGGAAAAAAAATTATTATGACAAAGAGGTAAATTAAACAAAGTCCCTTTATCCCCTCTCCTAAGCAGTTTTGTCAGGTGTCTGATGCTCATTTTCACAGCAGTTTTTGTTTTGTTTTTTTTTTTTATGATGTTCCTGAGGAACAAAAAGAAACACACAAAAATAAATGTTAATACCTTTAAGGTATCGCTCAGGTTGACCAGGAGAATCTGAAGCTACAATTATGGGATACAGAAGCTACCTCTGTCCAAATACCTCCACAAACCACAAATCAAAACATTAAAGCAAAATGAAATCAACCCAGAGATATCAAGAAATAATTTTGTCCATAAAGTAAATCAAGCAGTATACACTGTTTTAAGTTTTCCTACTGAAATGAAGTGATATGCTACAAACAACAAAGGACCGGGTCAAGAGGACTAACATTTAGCCACATGGCAATAAGCCCAGACAGGCAGCCAGTTCCCTGAGGTTCATGGCTTCTCCTCAGTGGTGATGAACATCTGAGGTGGCACAGCAAGCAGGGACTTACTCACAGCTAAAAAGACTTAAGTAATGTGCTTACTATATTCCTCAGCAAAAGATTTGTGACTTTCTGCAGGAGCTGGCTCAATTATCAAAGCACACATTTTAGGCAGACGTGAGATCCTTTCCAGAGGACAAATAAGTCAGCCTAAAAAACTCTGTGAGGGAGCTACCAGGCCTTTCAGTGCTGGCTAAGACAGAAGGTGAATGTATCATAGCAAGAAATAAAGATTAGTGACTTACCCCTTTATTCAGACACATGTAGTTATCACTCATAAGTTTCTGTGTCTCTCAATAACACAAAGCAGACTGATATGTCCAGTAAGCCATACTGGAAAAAGGCCAGTCATACAACAGAGGGGTATCTCTTCAATAATCAGTTAGAAGCTATCTTCCAGAAAAAGATCTCTCAATGAAAGTAGGAATTCAGGCTGGGACTAAAATGCAGCCACTTTCCTCTATCCTGATTCTTCCTAACCATGATGGGACAACAGCAATCAGAGAACCAGCTCTGATGATGCGTAAGGAAAAGGGAGCAAAGCAGCAATAGCAGAGAGAACCATTAACAAAACCTGTTAGCTAGTTCCCAAATTTGTTGTCAATATGCTAGTTTCCTGCATAAGTTCTTTAAAATTGTGACATAACTGCACCAGTTGTCTTTACTCTGGTGTCTTTCTCCCAGTCAGATCAATACGTACATCCTCCCAAGACTAAGACTGTTAACAACTAATTATTTTTCTTCACATGGAGATGAAACACTTTGTAACGTCTGCAATGGGATTCACTGACACTGAGAAGACAGATGTAGAATAAGAAGACATATCATGCAAAGAGCATTTAATGTAATCTAACAAGGATTTCCAAACAAGATTTAAATACCATACTTTGTATCTCTAAGCAATAAGTCTGCTATGTAATACATGCTTTTAATACACTCACATCCACCTTGCATGTTTCTACTGATGTAATCTGCATTTCCTTTTAGCATCCATTCCTAACCTACTTCCATCAGGGAGCTGATGCTGTATTCCCAATTGGGAGCAGCACAGCATTGATCAGAGGAGAATACTGCAGGAAGATTATAATACAAAAGTGAGGAGAATGAGTTGAGAGAATTCTGGAGCAACAGCTTTTAAGGTTACAATCTTCCTCCCCATCCCCCAATATACTTTGCCTCTTGCTGAGGATGAAAATGATGGGTCCATATTTTTTCAAGATCTAAAATAGATAAACCTTTTTTTTTTTTTTTTTCCATGACTTAAAAACATAATTTAGCTTTGCTGAGCAGAGTTATTCCTATACACAAAGCATGCCAGTCAATTACATCGAAACAATTTCATTCAGGTCACTAAACATCAGTAGGTAGTATGATTTAGTGGTAGGAGTGTATTATACAAGAGCATAGCAATTTTGAGGTCTGGAATTGAAATGGAAATTGCAATGTGGATGAATATTGACAGTAAGCATATACAGCAGCAGGGAGCATCCTGCACTTACACAAGGCCATGTGACCAATTCATTTGTGACAAGGATTCCTTTCCCCACCTCAGACAACAACAGAATAGTATTTTCTTAATTCCAGAAAATTTCTAGCATTTATGTACAAAGTGTTCTACAAACGTAGGAGTTCACAAGGACCAAGAAAGTTACAGGAAACAAAGATTTGTACTTAATTTCATAGTTCTAGATTCTTATAAGCCATTTTATTATCTTCCATAATTAAAAGCATTTATTTAAACTTGAAATTAAGCACTGTTAAATATTCCTGACATTACTTTTTCTCTCTGAGAAAGAATTACATCTGGTAACAAGTTTATTGATCCAAGATTTGTAACAGTTTTGAAATACGATTCTAAAATACAGAAAGAATAGACTTCTTGCTGAGGCTACTGTTCAAAGAAGTCCTTTTGATGTTCTTGAAGCTAAAGGCTTATGGTATTTTCTTACAAATATATACATATATATTTATTATTTTTACCAGCAGTTGCTTAATTAAATAAAACTGAGCTGGTGTCACTTTTCATGTATGCATTATATTTCTGGGAATACTATAGCTCCCAAAATAGCCATAGATGAGCTCTACCCTAAAAAGCTCTCCTAATCAACCATCAGTACCTATCTAATTCAAGACTGGCATGCTCCATTGACCAGAAGACAGCAAGAATTCCTTTAACGGCTGCTTCTGCCTATTCAAAATGATCATCTATTTTTTACTGTTCAGAAACATCACCTCTAAGAATTTGAGCTATTTCTTAGCCATGATTATTACCTCTCGACTCATATATTCTGACAATCAGAAGTATTACACCATGATTTTTTTTTCCTCACGATGGATTTTACCAATTGCTCTTTATCAATATGAAAACTATTATCATGTTACACTGACCAAAGAACATCTTTCCTCCCAAAGATTTGGAGTTATGGCAAGATTTGACCTAGTTTTAAATGACACACATTTTTGCTGAATTATTTAAGAGATCTAAAAATTGACACTTCCATACTAATTTTACCTTTCTCCCATTCTGCTGTTTCTTAGCACAAATGCAGACAGTAGAACAAAATTTAAATAGAGTATTAGAGTTCTTAAGTTATTGAGCAAACAATGGATGAATTGTTAACTCTTCTTGTATTCATTGTAGCAGCATTAACATTAAATTGTTATACTGAACATATGCAACTAACAGATTGCTCATGCTAATTGAGTATGTACTAGCTGTTTTTGAAAGGGTTGTTCCACAACATCCTCAGTAGCTGATTCAAAAGAAGTTCTAACAAAGAAATACCTTGAGTCCATCAAATGCCACTTTTAACAAGCTAGTTAACAGTTGTAATCCCTGAACTAGGTGTTAAAAAGAACCTAGTGCTCAGTTTTATCACATTTGTTTCGATATTGTAGCTATCAAAAAACAGTGAAACAATAAAAAAAAATATGTGGAATAAATAGCTAAGAATATCTTCTGCAGCTATAATTAGTGCTCAGATCAGTGGCACTACCTGTGTTAGTACAGCATATCACAAGAAACATCAGGATTCAGGCATGAGCACATCAAATGTTGAGTGAAAAGATGACGTTCCTGAGACTGTGGGAATTCTGCAACAGGACAACAAATTCAGCAATAGGACAAGAAATTTTTCTAAAATCCCTAACATTATTTCACTTACAATTCTCTCTCCTTCCAGCCTGATTCTTCAGATATTCCCTCCTCCTCATGTTTTCCCTCTGTCCAGCCAGTAGAGCTCATATCAACTTGCTTTTGGTTTAGAGCCACCATTTGCAAAACAGTTCATGGTGTGGTTAAAAGGAAGTTCACTCCCTGCACACTGCTGCATTTGTCCTCTACACACCGGCAACACAGATTCATTTTCATTTTGAAAGGATAAAAATTAAAGAACAAACCATTTTTGTATTCTATTCTTCTAAAAGAATTCCAAGCCGGGGAAATAAATGGCCTACATCTTGGGAAACACAGAGCTGAATCAAAAAGAAAAACTACAGCCTGCTTCCAGAACAGTATTTCTCCTTAGCTGGAATAGCATAAAGCTTTGGTGTTAAATGGAGGAGAACTACAAAAATATTTCTTCCTTTCACAAGCCCATGTGAACCTAAGTCATGTACTTTTTCAAATTCTGCCCATCATTAGGAAAGAGAAAGGAAAATCAAAACCTGCTAAAACAAAAAACAAGCTGCTAGAAAATTCTTTATTTTTCAGAAATATGAAAAGTGTGTTGACAGATAGACCTTGTTTTCCTGACTTGACAATCTCCAACAACAAATAATTAACCAAGACAGAAACCAATCACCTGCCAGTCACTGAAGATCTTTAGATAACATTGTCAGAAACAACTGTCACAAGTGGTGATGGTGCATGATCCGTATAGGGTTTTATAATTCCTGGTATAACCCTTGCAAGTGTATTTTATGAAATGTAAGGTATATTACTAGTTTATATTACCTAGAAAATCAAAGAGAATTATGAATTCCTTATCTATGTAATTAGGAGTTCATTGTACCTTTGAAATGGAATGCAGGATAATTTCAAGAAATCTGAAGTTATATTTTTAGAGAAACTGATTCTGCTCTAGTGTTTTCCATGAAGTTCAAATTAGGTAATAACATTTGGATCTGAGGATTAAAAGATGCAAAAGACAAAGCCCAATGTGTCCTTAATACAGCAGCTACAATCTCAATTAAGCCAAAATCAGTAATGCAGACTCTTAACAATGATTTAATATAGACACAAAACTTATGAATTGTGACAAATAATGATTCATCAGGGAAAGCAAGTAAGCAAAATCAGCACTTTTGTAACTCTGCATAATGCAAGAGTTCAGGATTATTTTTGATTTTCTTAACTGCAGTAATGTGACTTCTAAGATGGTTAAATACAATAATTTTAAAAAATCTTTTGGTTGGCATAGATACGTGCCCTACATTATCTCGTTATCCGTATCATTATCCTTATCTCATACTAATTTTCAATTAACTACCATGTCCACTTACCAAAAATATATGTGAATATATGACTGTTCTCCTACACATTCCCAAGGAAAGTCAAAGGCTTCCATGGATAGATTTAAAGCAGAAAATTCTATTGCTTTCTAATTCTCTGAAGTACAGAAGCTAGCTGCAAGGACAGGCCCAACTAGTAGTAGAGGGGCATCAATATGCCTTCAACCACACCACTTGGACACAATCAGGAATTAATTTGATAATAATCTAGGGAAATCTGAGTCTGTAGCACCAGTTCATAACAGTCTAATACCACTAGGTATTAGAGAGATTTCACTCTCACTCCAATGCTATCTACCCTAAAAGATGTGAGAACATAAAGAACAGTTATCTTCTTACTTTCAGGTTTCTCTGTCATGAAAACTGCCATAAAGTAAATGAGACAAGCGGTCTTCAGAAGCTGTAGAAATAGGATACAACAGTAGTAAGCCAGCAACATTCAGTATAAGTTGTTCTAATGTTTTCCCCTAGTGAAATAATTGGTATTTAGTGTGTTCTTAACAATATGCAACTTCTCTATAAACTCTAAAGAAATAAACTGGGAATGCTTTTCCATGAAGTTAAGGCTGCATCTGTAGTTTCCTGGCCCTCTTTCTTTCTATTTTTTTAAGACTGGAGTGACACCTGTGGCTTTCCTCCACTCCTTAGGCATGCACCTCTTCCAGTTCTCCAAGACTTTTCAAGCATGAAGCAGCTTGGCAGTCACTTCTGCAAGCTTCCTCAGCACTTGTGTGTGCACCCTGTCAGAGCCCATGGATTTGTGTGTGTTGAGTTTGCCTAGACAATCTCTGATCATATCTTCCTTGACCACAGGGAAGTTTTCTTCTCCCTGGAATGTCTTTCTTATCTCCAGAGTCTGAGATTCCCAAGAGGCAGTCTTAGCAGTAAAGACTGAAGCAAAGAGAATGTTTGTGTTCATCAGAGAGGGTGCCTTCTTAGTGTTCTCTGTTATGAGGGCAACCAATTCATTCAGAAGTGAGCCTACATTTTCCCTAGTCTTTTTGCTATTGACATACTTACAGAAGCCTTTCTTGTTGTCCTTGATCTCCCTTAGATTTAATTCCAAATGAGCCTTAGCCTTCCTTGTCACATCCCTGCATGACCTGACAATGTTCATATGTTTCTCCTAAGACCAGACCCTTTTGACACATTTTGTAGACTTTCTTTTTGAGTTTTAATAGGAGTTCCTTATATATCCAAACAAGTCTCCTGCCAACTTTGTCTGATTTCTTACTTTTAACAATGTACTGATTAAGAACCTTCAAGAGACCATTTCATTTACTGATAAAGAAGAATAAAAGAGTAATAGTTCAAGAATATCTACAAGTAAAATAATTCCAGGTATAATCTCATTGACTTCAATGGAATCAGCCTTTATTGCATGTTTCATACACAGTACCTTCAAAGTAAACAAAGCATAAGGGATTTTAGATCTTATATAATGAAATGGATCTGTATAATTACTTGTTTCAAGCACATTACTCTGTATCAACATATTGCATTAAATTAGACAAATTAAGGAGTAAATAATGCATATTACAAGAGCAATGGAGTCTGACTTGTTTGCTTTAAAGTAGGCCGTATTAATTGGTTTTAATCCTGAAGTGACATTTTACTATTACCTGATGTTCTTTTTGTTGGTATTATGGTAGAGTAAATGCAAGG
Organism: Phasianus colchicus; assembly: GCF_987193195.1. Lineage (NCBI taxonomy): Eukaryota > Metazoa > Chordata > Aves > Galliformes > Phasianidae > Phasianus > Phasianus colchicus. Next base: position 17,155,654 of record NC_143441.1, on the reverse strand, counting down.
ATGTAATTCACTAGGATATCACAACTAATGAAAAAAATAGAATGGACTAATTTTTCCTGTGCGGGAAGAAGAAGGACAAGGACATACAATGCTGCAAGCCTTTGATGAAGCTAAGAAGAGAAGCCAGTCTTCCATTAAGTAAAAAAAAAATTTTTAAAGTCCCTACTGGGGGAAGCTAAGAGCTCTGTGGAAGAATAACAGAGAGCTTGAGAGGGATCTTACTTGCTAGCAAGTGAAGTTCAAGGGCTCACTGATGTAAGGTCATGGTGAAATAGTTCAAATTTGTGATGGAGTCTCCAGGGATTTAGTTGAAATTTGTGCTCCAGATGTCATCATGTGAAAATGCACTCCTGTAACATTTAGGAGCAGTGAGAGGCAAGTTTAATAACCTCTCTGCAAAGACTCTTAGAGGAGGGAATTTAGCACAATGGAGAACTTTCCATATTTTTACATTTGCCTTAGAATCAATGTTAGACAGTTATTCAAATAAGCGGGTACAGCTGCTACATTTAAATGCAATAAAATTCAGTTTATTTGCAAGAGCCCACAGTGTAATCACAGAAGATTAGTTACACAAACAGGCTTGACAAGCTGCAAAACGTTCAAAGGCTGGTGACCTTTGCTTAATGCCTTGTATGATGTGGCACATTTATACAGGGGATTGTGGAAGGAATAAGCCATTTGGGAAGTATCAGCCAGTTAAAATACTACATTCCTGAGCATAAAGGGAGCAACAGTCCAATATTGTTATTTACAAGTTTGTACTGTGAGAAAGTTCTCCCCAGAATACTTTCTCCAAAAGAGTCGCACTTGCGATTTCTGCCCACTTCTGGCAAGATCACCGTTCATGTATTATCACTCATGGCTATGTCTGAGAGCTTTGGATATGTCTCCACTTTAGCAGCTATCTTACTTAGCCAAAAATTTATTAACTTCAAAATACAGCATCCCGGAATCTTCCTGCTAGTGAGCCCTTACAGGAGCAGTACTATTTCATACTCTCATCATGCAGTTAGTTTGATCACGGTATCATCCCAAGGAGAACATAAATACAGAATCATGAATTATTTTCTCTTTTAAATACAGAAGGTCAGGATATATTACAATCATGAGACATAAAAGTGAAGGATATTTATTTAAAAACCCTTTGTTGAAATTTTCATTACAGACTGTGTGTGGAATAATTAAAGGGAGAGCTATATTTCTTTGGCCTGCTGATAAACAAAGGAGGAAAGGAATGTATAAAATAGGATAATTTTCAGGGCATAAACCATGGTAATTAGATGAAATTGTGAACAGGAAGTGTTAGACTAAGTATCACAAAAACTTAAGCAGCTCATCATCTTTGTTTTACTTGAGAACCTTGAGACATTTAGTAATATCTGGCTAAAGCAATTATTAATTTGTACAAACAGGTATAAATTAGACATCTTAATTTTTTAGCTTTTCAGCTTCATCTCAGATTCTTGGGCTACGGAGTAGCAAAAAGGGACCCTGTTCACATTAGCAATATTTTGGTATCAGTTATTCTTTTTGCAACAGGTTCAGTTTGGAAAGTCTCAGTTCTCTGAATACAGGCAACACTATCAATCATGTGCTACATCTCAAGATAGATATTCATCCCTTCTCTCTCCTCACATGGATTGAAAAACCATTAAAGAGAACAAAGCAGAAAGGCAAAGCCTGTCAAACTGCAAAATGCTAGAAAGGTTATCGTAATACACTTGCAGACTGCTGTCTTTTCCAGCCTGTATGACAGATGAAAAATTTCATTCTTGTGACAAAAACAGTAATGAGAATAGAAAATGGCACAACATGAATCCTGCTTTCTGACAGGGCTCCTAATGAGAATCAGGATTGTACAAACTTAATCTAATCCCATCACAATGTTAGAACTCAAGTCACAAGGAACATTCTTACACCTGTATTTTCATAAACTTTTTTCTCAGAAGCTCAAAATTTACCTACAAAAATAAATAAATAAATAAATAAAGATAGAACTTTGAAGCTTAAAGAGGCTTTTTCAATCATAAAATAATGTTGTCAATCTGACAGAAGTTCAGCCTCAGATCCCAGCACTGCAAATGCAGCTAATTGTACCATAACTGATCACATACTAGGGCTAATGTTTATTTTCATACACAAAGACAAAACAAAATCTGAAAGCTGCTTTCCTCTGGACTAGATGATGGGCTTTCTAGTAGATTTTTATCAGTTATATGTGTAAACTCCACAATTTCATTCCAAGAACATACGTACTGGTATTTAGTTAGTAATTGAGCTCATATTGCACAAATATTTCATGCTCTTTACATAGCAATATATTTTTAATTTAACAAGTTTTATTAACTTTGCAGCTCATGTTTGAGTCCCTAGGGACTTCACACTATCATTATCTTTCTTGATTTTCCAATTCATAAATAAGATGTAAGAATTTTAAGTACACAAAAGCATTCTGTAAAGAATGTTGCGTTTCTAAGACATGAAGAATATAATTTCTACAGAATATAACCAGAAAATATTGTATGCAGAAATACTGTAAAATTAGGCATTAGCTGGCAGAAAGCCTAGAAACATTCTTAACTTGGGGAAATAGTCCTAATTAGCACTGAGACTTTCATCTCTTATACATTTCCCAACTTGGAAAGATAGTGCCTCAGATATGTAAAATATCTAGGATAAAATACATTCTCTCTTCTCTCGTTACTTTCCCTCCAGTCTCATTATTCAATTGTTGCTGAAAACATACATGGGATTACCAACTAGCCCCTTCTCAGCACTATTATCAGAAAACCACATTTGTTTTATATGCAAGAAAGCTGCATGAAGCAGAGTTAGACATCAGTAGGTCTATACAATATCTTGTGTACAAGCTGGTTCAACTCCTGGAGAAAGAAACAGGTTTCTGGGCTGAAATCTGCACAGATTACCCAGCTCCTCAGAAAGAAACCACAAGGTGCTTTCCTGGAAGACTAATTGGGCTACTTCTACTCAGCACATTTTTATATGCAAAAAGTCGTGCTACTTGTTAGATTTTAAAATCCAAAGTATCATTATTTAAATACATATATTTACAGGTCATTAAAAGAAAAAAACTTTTCAAAATAGCTCTAAAATAGCAGAATACATGTTGGCACAAATACAAACAAGCCTCAGAAGGCAGATGTTAGATGAGATCTTATATGACTAAGTTTTGACAAGACCAAGTATAACAACTCATTGTTTCATGTCTTATCTTTTCTAGACTTGGCACTAAACAGACAAAATGCTGCTGGAGAAAAAAAACATTTTAACTTCATCCAAAAAGATCTAGTCTAAGGCACTTATCATGAAAGAATATTTTTTTAATAGCTCACTGAATCTATTGTCTGCCTATACTAGTTTTCACTTATGTAAATATCATATGATCTGACACATTGCTATGATCTTCATATATACATTTGAAATGTAATATGGCTTCTCATTTGTAAGATCACTGGGCCCCTGGGCATACATTGGTACAAAAGCAGGAAAGTCCACTCAGTGGAGCAAAACATCTTCATATACAATAAGGATTCAACTTCTGTCACCAATATAAACACCAATTAGAAGTCATTATAGGTGTACCCTTGGAAACATGTAAGATAGAAAGAAAAACGTGACAGAAAATGGCTTATTTATCATCCTATTTTAAGGATAGCAAAGCATTCTCTCTAGTGCATCATCAAGGATTTACAGTTCCTCATTCTCAATTCTTGTGGCAGTAGAAGGCAAAAAAGAAAAATAGATAAAAGGAGCAGAAATGGATGCTTCAACTTAAACGACAATTATATTATGTGCATTATTAACATCTCCTTGAAGATCAAGAAGCTACTGCAGTCATTCAGGTGAGAAGATGCAGGCACAGCAGAGATCTCTAGAAATCAGATTGAGAAGCAGGTCTGATTTAACAGCCCACTACCTCAGCTAATGGAGAATGCAGCTGCAAGATACCATCAATAACTGTGTTTTAAAATTTTATTGTCCTCCTTCCAGATCTTCCTTCTAAGGGTAATGCAAAATAATCTAAATATTCAAAATTTGTTTCCAGGTCAGTGGAAGACTGGGGGAGGCGGGCTGGGGGGAGAGGAGAAAAGGGAAATGGGGGAGACAGGGCAATTTATTTAAACTCTTCTGATGTAAGAGTGATAAAGACAACATTTTTAAGTATGAGGTATGCTATCTTTTCTACATTAAGTCATTTGAACTGCAGAAAAATTTTATGCAACCTTTATAAGTTTGGGTTCTCAGAAGGAGGGGACTGCAGAAGGAGCATTTGTCATGGAAGCAGAATGGATAAAGGCAAGCTGCACGGGCCCCAGGACATGCAGGACCGTGACCAACAATAACATTTGCCCTGATGCAAGAAGCAGGCACTAGGAAGATAAGCTGTATCACTCTTCAGTTCTTCCAGAGGCTTACAAAAAGCACTTGGCACGGTATCAGTAAAAAGCAGTGGTGGGTGAAAATGCCATGCTTTCTGAGCTGCCCATGTCTCCACAGGTTCTTAGTTTGGGATATTTCCACTCCCAGATACATCAGCATCTTGTCACCTGGTTCCTTCCCATAGGCTATACAAAGAAACTAGGTTTCCAGATTTTTAAAAAAGGAGTCATCACAGTAGAAGTTGTAAGAAAATCCTCACATTTGAGTTAAACACAGTAAAATTAATTTTTTGTGTGTGGTATTTACTTCATGTGTTAAGGTACTAAACAACCGGCCATTGCAGAAACATTCTAGTCCATAGCCACATAAGTCTCTAGGGTGCCACTGGAGTGCTCAAATTAACAACTCAGTAGCATTTTGGCAAAACAGAATATCACATACTGAGCAATGTGGAAACTATATTAAAAGGTCAAGAGCTGCAATATATAAATGTATATATATAAAATGTGTGTGTATATATATATATAAATGTATAAATGGGAATCTACTAACTATTTCTCAAAAATATCTGGAGTTGTGAGAGGTTTTTTTGTTTGTTGGTTTTAAATTCAAGAGGAAAATGCAACCTCTGTTTTTGAGAATGAGTCCTGTACTGCATGTGCCCTGTGTATCCTCCTCAGGGTAAAAATTTCTCCCAGGATGAGAGGCAGAGCACAGCTTCCCACAACAGGCAGCGCTGGGCCCCATATCCTCCCAAGGTGGGAGGTGACTGGTTCCTTGCACCAGCTGCTCCCACACCACCTGATTTCACCAGGGAAACCAGAACAGAACAGCAGCTCCACTGGGTACAGATAGGAAGAGCTGCAGAAGGGTTTCTAAAAAAAGATTCTGAATAAGAACTGGCTGATGGAACTGAAGACTGAATTTTGAGGCAAATTTCACAGAAGTGTGGTGAAAAAATGTGGGAGGTTGCAGCTGCATACAGCATTATAAAGGGTGCAGAGTTGTGCTATATGTGTTTTCTTATCAGGTCTTAAACTGATGACTCCATGCTTTTGCTTTCTGCAATGCACTATGATGTGAGTGGCAACAGCAGCTTTGCCATACAACACTGACATTTGGTAAGTCATTTTCTGACAGCCATTATATGTTCCAGGAACACAGTACACAGAAGCCAACATAATGTTCATTTAGCATATTTCTTCCAGTTTTCATGATATATCCTGAAATTTTCAAAAGTATGAAAACTCAGTAAGTTATACACATATATTTCTCCTGCAGTTCAAGTTACATACATATGGCTTTCTGATGGGAAATAGAGTCATTCTTAGAATAAATTCCACCTTTTCCTAGAAGTAGGTACTTTATATTTATACATTAGAAGCAGCTGAAAGCTTCATTATGTCAGTCACAGAAGACAATGGAAAACAGCCATGTAATACGCACACATATAAACCCAGACTAACCCTGCTGGTCTCAGTGCTTTCACTGCAACTGATTTCACTACTAACTTCAGCCTAAAGTCACTCGGTTTACTTTTGCAGTACAAAACAGTGACAATTTGAATACCACTGAAACCCAAGTGGTTGTATTTTTAAATGTTTTAACCTTAGCATTATATGTTGGCAGACCGATTTTAAAAAAAAAAAGAAAGAAAGAAAAAAATCTTCATTTGTCATTAAAAAAGTTGCTTACCTGGTCATCTGAAATCTAGGAATAAAACTCTGTAACACAAATGCAGTGTTAGAAAGCAGCATTCCTTTATTCCTAACAATACGTAGGGGATGACTTGACAAATAAGTGCATGCTCTCAGAGTTCAGGTTCTACATTTAAACAGTTAATACATACATATGCACTACATTTGCATACATATTCATTCTGTTCCAAGATCTCATTAATATATGCTAACAAGCATCTTAGCCATTTAGGATGGTCGTATGCCCATTTTCTTTATCCCCACTTTTTCATCATCAGCTTCACTGGGATTTTTCGCTGACCCCTGGCTGTTTTTTCCCAGTTTGGCAAATTTCCATCGCTTGTTAGACCATAATGAACAACTTTCAAAACAATATATGCAAAGTCTGAGAAAAACATCCTTGCACCTTGTAAAATGCAAAGATATGTACTCTATTATGATTCCAGTGCTTCTAGTGAAGCAGAAGTAAGAGAAAACAAGGCTGTACACTCACCAAATGAAGTTGAAATGGAAAGTTTTAGGATTAGCATTCACCAATTCGTTCTGCTAAACTAATATATCTGTCCTTAAACTAATATACTGATCCCTGTAGCTAAATAAACCAGCCTATAGCTAAACAGACCAGCCTATATCAATCTCATTGTCCTCACTTCTGGTTAACATCATATTGGACTTCAAAAAAGATAGCAATTCCATAGGCTGTTTCAGACCATCTGCTTCTAGACTGCATTAAAAGTGATTGTTCAGTGTAGTTTTTTGATGCCCTGCCTAAATTCTTTCTTAGAAGTAGAGAATCCATAGAAGCTCTTAGTTGTAGAATACATTTTGCAAACCTAATATGAATGTGCATTTATGTTCCCACACAGGCCCTCATTAGAAACAATATTTGTTCATTACAAAATTAATGTGTGAAGGAACAGGTCATAGGGAAGAAAATAACAGCTGCTCATAATTGCTTCCCTTCCTGTTTTCTGCCGCCGCTCACTTATTTGGTAAGCAAGAACCTGCTAATTTGTCACAAACTCCTGTGTAGGTTTAAACCGTTGCTTATACTGAACCTCTTGGTCCAAAAAAAGATGACTAATGTGACTTTTGGAAACCTCCACACCCACAGTCTGGCTCTGCTTAACTAAGCAGTGATTCTGGCACCTACAAGGAAGAGCTAATGTTTTCATAGCAGACTTGGAGGCAAATAAAGTCCGATTAAAGTAACCTTGAGGGAGGAGAAGCAGCTCTCTCTTAGTAATGACAATATATGAGATGAGTCCTGTCAACCTCCGTAGGACACATTAAATTCCTGTTAAATATGGATTAGATAAGTGCTGCAAAACCATATAGTTATAAAGGATGCATACCTGCAGATATCTAGCACTCTGCTACAAGGCCAGAGCAATGGCAGGCATTTCTGGAAGAGATGTGCAGGCAGCAAGCAAGGTTTATATGAAGGTCATAATTTTCATGATAATATTTCTGAGGGAGACAAAAAATAATCAAATGCATATGCAAATCTGATATCTTAAAATGCCCAAAGAGTCCAAGGAAAACATGAACTTTTAATAGCAAAGTAGATTAAAAAGTGAGATATATACAACAGGTGAAACAGGTAAATGATTTATAGAGAAGCAAAAGAAAAAAATAGGAAAGATTTATTTTATATTATTGACTGCTATAAATCCTTAATTTTCTGCAAGTACAGCAGGGCAGAACTCAGGGTTGCCATAGCCGTGCTGGATTTTCCAGAGTGTAATGCTGGGTGAACAGCTGCCAATCATGTCCTCTGCAAAGGAAGCGGGCAAAAAAATATTGGAAGAGTCAGCTTCTTGAACACACTCTTTAAACTGTTAAAGATAAGTAAAGCTGAACACAGCAAAGCAGAAATTTCATTGCTCAAGTCTACCTTTTAAGATGAAATATTCTCTTGGTCAGAAGTGGTCAGTAGCACACTGAAGTACTTGATAGATTGGCAGCAGTACTTAGATAAAAACTTGCAGCAGTGTGCACACTCCCATTAGCTGAAGAGTCCCTTAAGTTCCAGTACATTAATTAGAACAAAGATGTCCAGACAATCGTTTGAGAGGCAAAGAGAGGAGGGAAGAAGAACACTTGAAAAAAAAGTTGCAGGAAAGAAATATCTGCTCGAAAGAGAACACAATTTCTGTGTTCTCTTCCAAATATGCATGGTGGCTCTGCAGATAAATTTACTATAATTGAATTTTATGAACCTATTATTTTATTTCACACCATCCTACTTGAGCAGCATCCTTGGATTTCTACTCCCATCCTCTCTCCTTAAATTTTGGTTTCTGGGAAAACGAGAAGGAAATCTTTTGGGAGTACTCATATCTCATTCTCCTTTCTCCTCAGTCCATACCCACCAGGTTTGTCATTTAATGACAACTTTTGCAGCCTCCAGAAAAGCAGGTGGTCCATATTTCTGCCACAACTCCAGCTGACATATTACTATTAAGCCCATTTAATAATCACATCATGCTGAAGGAAACAACTCTGTTAATGATTAATTAACTTCTGTCAAATAATTTTACTAAAATTAGTATAATTTCACTGTGTTTTCGCTTCCACGTGAAAACATTTCTCTGCTGTACTGTCTAACACTGCTAAAGAATTTAAGACATTCCCAGGTACTACAACCTAATAGGTCAATGCACAGGAAAAAAAAAAATAGAGAAAAAAGATATTTCAGTGTTTGCCAGCTGCCAATTTCCAGGAAGGTAACTACATGGAGATGTAGCAGAAAAGATACGTAAGGGGCAGAGACTGGCACTAATCTGCTTTCTGAATCAGATCTGTACATTCAAGCAACAAAATAATGCCAAGATCACCCAGGAAAGCCAGCAAATAAAATGCAATGATGTGCCACGCATCACAAAATGGCATACCATCTTCCCATTCTCTATACTATCTCCCCTTCACTCCTGAAAGAATTCCATTACCCACAAAATTTGGCCTATCAGCATCTCTCACTATTAAACAAAAGTTGATCCAGTTTCTGGGCCACTACTTCCTCATACTAAGGATAACAAAAAATAAAACCTCTTGCCAACTGAAAAAGTTCCATGGCCCTTTATTGACCTGTAAGTGAAACCCAGCATATTGAGCTACATCAAGAAAAATCCCAGACATCACAGGTTTCACAATCATTTTTCATCAACTTGAGGTTGTTCTAAAAGGGTTAGTCTAAAGCATAGCACGTGTGTTACATTAATCTATTCTTGATGTGACAGATGCAGGGATCTGAGTTAAGGTCTGTATGCATAAGAAACAATTCTTCTTTCTTTTATTTGAGAGGAAAAAAGGAGATTGCATTGGCTGCTTAAAGACCTTACTCTGTAGGATCAATGATCAAGAAAAGGGCAACCAGGAAAGTGAGGTTGCTCTCAATTTCTCACTGCCACCTCAGAACTCTAATTCTAGCACAATTCCAGTTGTAATTTAAAGTGTTCAGCAGTGCTGACTAATGCACGGTCAAAAATAAATCTAGGGAACTCATCACAGAGAGATAGGTGGAGCCCATCCCTCAAGGTGAATGCCTTGTTGCAGATGTACTGAGTGGGGTGAGATACAAGAGGGCCACTGCCCTTGCTGCACCCAGTTAAACCAGCTCTCCTCACAGATGTACAGCTCAGGAGCCAAAAGATCAACTGGCTTGAGAATGTAGAGAAAGTACCACAAAATGAAAGAGATTAAAATAACATATTTTTAAAAGTAAGCCTCTTGTACAAGTAATTGAGTAATGTGATAAGTTTCCCTGTAAATATCTATAAAAAAATCTCAAAATATATAGTTATAGCTCAGCTCTTCAGATTTGTTTTCTGAGTCATTTGGCCAAAACCACTAATTTTATACAAGTTCAACCTTTGTTTTAAATACAAAGGTCTCCCTCTACTGCTTGTCAGAAGCAGAGATGCTAACTCACAAATGAAAACATTATTTTCTTTTTTAGAAACTAAAACTGAAATAGATGGATCACTTTTACAGAGATAGTTTCCTTGCTCACATCTCTGAGCTAAATTAAGTGGCAGAATGAGCGTAAGCACTTGATTTGTATTGCTATTCTTTCTAAAGGATGGAGTATGTCCTATCTCCATTATGACTTTCCATATCATCCTCATTAGAAGAAACCTGGGTGATCCATATATCTTAATCCAATACATTTGTTAAAGAGAGGATAAGAAAAGTAAAGAAGCGGTTCTTGTGTGTTTTTTCTTCCCCCAATACATATAAATGTACCTACTGTACTGAAATCACACTTCTAAGTGGAAACTCTAGGTATGTTGGAAGATTATTCATATTACAAGAGAGTCAAACAAACTTTACTTTGGCTAAACTTGAAGTAACAGTTGATTCAATTACTTATACACATAATGTCAGTTTCTACTTTTCTGAAGCCTACTGTGGCTTTGAGCAGTCCTCTGAAGGCCACTGAGGCAGTGACAACTAGTAGAAGTTGGGATACTTTTATTAGGTCTTTTATTAGGAAAATATTCCAATAATGAGTGGAGATGGAATTGATAAAATAGACATGGACCTTGGTTGGTACCAGTCTTTGCTAATAGAAAGATACTAACTACTATCCAAGAATTAGAAAGCAAGGAGATGATAGATCAGCTCACAGTGGGCTTAGGAACTAAATCTCAAACTAAGATCAGCTAAAAGCTTAGCATCTGTTCTTTCAGCTGTTTTACCTGAAAATATGTTATCTGCCTTATGTCCAATTATTATTTTTTTGAAGCTTGATACAGTCTTTGCCTCAATCACAGCTTCCAGAGATTAATCATGCATTTTATCAATAGGTCTTGACAGCCATAGTGGATTGCAATACTGCAAGTGTGGGCTAACATTGTGGAAACTAATGGATCTTTGTATTGCGCACTGAAATTTAACTAGGAATAAGTTATCATTTAAATTCTTTAGTCTAATAGAACTGTTCCATGTATTACAGCTGCTTTTATCAATACTGACTTAATAATCAAGTTCTGGAGGGTCCTTAAAAGGTACCATTAATCCAGCTGTGATTTACTCTATTTTTTTTTTTTTTTTTAAGAACTACTAATTAAACAGCTAGACAAAGTGTGCCTTTTATTTAAAAAAAAAACAAACAAAACCTATCTCTATCAATTTTCTTAGGTGTATTGAACAGCACCTTTATTCTCCCATTATTGTTAAATCTATATCTTTTTCATATTCCTCTGGATTTTTTTCTCTTTTGTAAAAAAAAAAAAATATCAACACCATATTTTTGTACTTGCACTCTTTTTAGCCACTTACCACTGTTATATTTTTAGGACAACTCAAATTCATCTCATTTACTGATACAGAAGTGCCGTTCATAAGCTATTCAAATTAAAATTCAGATCAAAAAACTCACTGCATTAAAAGATGTTGTTTTCATAATGACTGAAATGAAAGAAGCAGCAAAAATAATTTCACTTCTAAAATTTCTCTTCCGTATTCAAATCATCCACCATCTTAAAAAACAAACAAACAAAAATCCACTCAAACTTCTCCTAAGATAATGATTCACGTTTGCGTACGTGCAACTTATTTGCAAAAGCAATAACAGACTTCAGTTCAAAATCATCTTGCTCACTATTTAAACTTTTGTTTGGTATGAGTTTTTGTATAAGCCACTCATTCACAGAAAACTAACAGCAATTCTTCCATGGGTGCTTTTATAATTGCACAGTACACAAATACTTTTAGAAGCATTTTATCATCATTTTTAATCTGAGGAAATAGAAAAAATAATGTGTGCTCAGTAGATCATACAGATAATAGAGAGAAACTAATGAAATGGAGTCTATTTAGTGCAATCCTCTTTATTGACAGGAATAAAATCCTGCTTCTTGAGGTCAAAAAACATCTGAAATAGCTCACTGCTTGCATTTTCACACACTCTTAAGTTGAAACTGACTGAAAAGCTTTTTCTGTAATATTCCAAGGATTTCAAATAGCGCAGTTTAGTTTGATTTGCAATTTTCTTCTCCAAATTCAATGATTCAAGGGCATCCATATGCATTTTGTATGGATATATGGATACAACTCCAAGCTTATTGTTTTATTTTAGAAGAAACTCCATAAATTACCTTGAATGGAACATTATTGTATATCTGACACAGATTCAATGAGATACAAAAGTTTGAAATGTCAGAAGAAAATAAATTTGGCACCATAGGCTCCCACAAGTCAGAGTCTGATAACAGGCCACCTTTTCCTTTTTAGAAATTTCATGATCATAGTTCAAAAGTCCTAATAGTATATAAGCATATATGCTCTCTTCCATCAAAACACGTGAAGTATTGAGTGGAGATGTGAATGTTTCAAAAGACATTTCAGCTTCAGCAGCATATCTGAAGCATAACATAACAGTTAAAACCATCCCCAGGGATCTTTACAGAATAATTGTTAGAAGCATTATTTAAAAATGAGTCCCCTTTTCTTGAGAAAATACTATCCATGAAAGTGAAAGCTCTGCCTTACTGTTCTTTGTACTCCCTATATAAATTCAAAGCAGAAGTATATGGAGAAGAATAGCTTCCAGCAAGAACTGATCCATCATGGTTCCAGACAGTAAGTAGCAACAGATCCTACACAACTCTTCTAAAGCATCAGCTGGCTTACACACCTTGTAAAATTGTCTTCTCCATTAACTATCTGGAGCGCTGGCCAAAATACAAGTTGAAATTACAAGTGGCAACAGTCACTGTCTCAAAGCATTCAAGACTCAGGTATACATCCCGTGTCTGGCACAAAAGAAGTGACCCAGTGATGTTAACTGTCTTTGTGCATACCAATGACCTTGCCTGAAGCCTGGTCCAACACCAGAGGCAGCCTAATTATTGTTGAAATTTATGTATCAGATCTAGGCCCCTAGGGATAAAACTTTTTTTCTAGGTACTTGTAAGTATGCATCAAGAAGACTGAAGTTCTGAAGCACTTATTAAAGCATAAACACCAATAGCAGGCTGTACTGCAGCCTCTCTCAATGCTCCGTAATTCATGGCTGATTTTCAAAACTGACTTGAAAGCTCCTGTAGAAAAACTTTTCCAGTTGAAATCATCCCAAGCCTCAAAAGTTAAGCTCATCTGGTCCTGTTGTGACACATTACCAACTAGAAGATGACATCTCCTAACAAGGGAAAAAAAAAAATTCCTCCTCTGCAGGAAGCCTGTGGATATGACATTCTCTTGGACAGATTGACAGCACCCACAAGTACCCTTGGGACATAGCCCACATAGTGCTGCTGTGCTTCACAACAGCTTCTACAATATTTATTCTGGAACACTTCTTTGCAATTGAAAAATAGCGTATTTAAGAATATAAAGACTTTCACCTCAAGGAGAAACTGAAGATTGCCTCCTCCTTGCCATACGCTGCAAAGTTAATGACAGCAGAATCAATTGATTAGATAGATAAGTGGAAGAGAAATGCTTCCTCAAATTAAAATGTCATCCTCCCTCACTCTTCAAACACCATTTTCCAAGTAATCATCCTAGAGAAAGACTGGCAGTTTTTCCTTATTGAAGTCCTTGAAGATAGCAGAAAGAGCAATACTTCGTGGTCTGTAGGGAGCTTAAACACCAATCTGCTTTTTGTATATACAGTCTCACAGGATGAAGTGCCAAAGAGATGAAAGTAAAAGCCTGATAAGGCCCTGCTCCTCACTCCCTCTTGGACTTATTGAGCAGCCTAGCTGTGTACCTTACAGAAAGATTCAGAAAGAAGATTTTGACTTTGAAGACTGACTTTGCTGGAAACCAAAGTCACAGATCTTCAGTCCTGTGTTGTTTAATTCATTCTTAATATTCTATGAATGGCATCTGATGAGTAATTTTATACATTTAAGTTTTGATTACTGAACAAGCCTGGAAATGTGTGTATCAAATGTCAGCTTTGCTATTTTCAGCCACATATCCTGCAAAGAAACATAAAACTGGAATTCAGCACCTGTATAATCTGAGATCTGTGTTACTGGAAAGGGTGTGAAATAGCTACCACATTCACCAGCTGGCAGCAGGGCACTCATCTCACACTAATTGGCTTTAAGTAATCACGAGTTAAGAAGTGCTATGCTGGACAGATATTGTTAAAAACACTTAAAACAAGTGTGCAATTTTAAAATCTGTGGTAGTATTTCAAGTGCGGCTGGATTAACTCACTTGCATTAATGCTATGGTAAGCCAACAGAGTGGTTTTCTGCCTGTTGGATTACCCTGTATGCACCATGGCAAAGCAGGACACACACAGGTGTTACCATTGTACTTATTGCAGAATAGATTTCTTGGACCAGCCTACCTCACTGCTGAGCTACAGTGCCACTAACATAATTTGCAGCTGCAGAAAAAAAAAAAAAAAAAAGGTGGAAGCATTGCTTTGACAGAGGAAGACAACCCAATTTTCCGTAACAACATTAGGATATATTGAACATGACTTAATATGTTGAAACTGATTCTGATCACTGGACCTGTAATTATACTTATTTATTACTGAGTGGCAGTCATGGAAGCCTTATTTCTACTAGTGTTTTATTCATTCTGCCTCCCTAAGACAGCTTAATTTGGTTCAGAGCTTTCCTGTCAACGCCTTTATTTTAAATATTTATTCTAAAATCAAACAGACCTTGAGTTTATAACTTAAAAGACCAAGACATTCACTTGTCCGCATTTTTGTCTATTTTGTTTATGCAGAGTGAGATATTTGCTATTTCAGTCAAGAGACTAAAACACATAATCGGTTTTTATTATTTCAGATGTCTCGAGCCACATCGGATATATCCATCCACCCACATCTCAGTGCTCTCTCCCACTAGAAGTCAATCATTTAATAAGTTTTACAGACTACAGCAATTTTTCAACATCTTGGCAAAATCTGAAGTACAACAATTCAGAGCATAACAGAAGCATAACTCCTCTGACCTATCATTCAAAGCTTGTTCTAATGGTCTGTACCCTGTACCCAGTATTCTGTCAGAGCTCCAGTCTTCTCTTCAATTATCATTTCTACCAGGAAAGAAAGTAATTCTGGGAGGGAAGAGGATTAAAGTCAGTAACCCTACTGGCAGGGGAGAGAACATACATGAGCAAAGAGTGGCCATGGTCCTTATGCCTCAGTCCAGGGACATCCCTCTGCAACAATCTTGGCAAAGAACATTTAAAAAGTGACCTCTTGTTAGGTACTGGGAAGAGAGCTTCGTAATAGAGAAGTTCTATGCTATTCTCCTCCATCTGCCAAGTGCTCTTCTGGCACATTCAAAAACAAAATGTCCAAACCAATTTCAAATTAGAATGCTTCATCCTGAAAGTACTCCTTATATTTTTTTTCCAGTTAAGAAAACAGCCTGCCTCTGCAATTTGTTATGCATATGAATCTTAAAAGTAAAAAAAAGGTTTTCATTGTAGCCATGCATCATCAGCTGACTCACAGTACAGGGATAAGTCTCGGCTGAACATTTGACCTCATAAATCTTCTTTTTCTACTGCTGTATTAAATTATCTTCTCTCAACCAACCTTACTCAGAAGGGTTCATGGCTTGACATGCCTCTCCTAGCTACTTAAAAAGAGAATGTCAGGTTATGTCACACCTCCTTCCTTTCCTGTCTTTGTTTGCACTTGGAGATGCTTATTCTGAAAGGCAAGATTCTTACTGCAGCTTTTCCCCTCAAGTTATAGGGCTATTACAGCAAGTTAGTCTAGTCTGCAGTTTATACAGAACTGTAAAGAGTTTTTCTCCTTTCACAGCAGAAAGGTACTTTGTACAACTGATGTGTAGTTCCACCTTTTAGATCAGCTGAGATTCTATCCACAAAACTGTAATTGAGCTGACATCCATGCTTTACGTATTTTTATACTACTGAAATGATGTGTACTGTCAGACTCTCAGAATTTTTTTTTATCTCAGATCATTTAGATGAAAATCTACTCAAGATTCCCATTTGAACTCAGCTGACAGGATACCACTGTCTGGACTTTTTTTTTTTTTAATAATCACTAATAAACTGTAGTTTGTTTCCACCACTCAGACCTAAAAAGATACTTCCACTGCACTCTTGCTCCCAATAATTATGTGACTAAGTTAACAACACTTAGAATTTTGTTTTCTAAAGCATGCTCTTGTGCAAGGACAGAAACCCTTTGCAAACTATCTTTGGTTATAATCTGATGCCAATGAATCTTGTATCTAGGAGAACAGTCTGTATATTGGCTTATATTAGCTATAGGAACGTTTGTCTGTTAAAAGGGGAGGGATTTGTTCATTAGTGGTTCTTTGTTTGGTTCACTAGTGGTTGTTTGCTTGTTTTATCTCTCATTTTGTTCTTAATAACATAACATTATTGACAGGAGAAATATAATATCATGGCATCTTTGCAATATTAAGGCTGTTAAAAATGATTAAGCATACTTTTATGCTGGAGACTGATACGCAGTTTACTAATCAAGCTCTTTACGCACACAGCTCAGACATGGTCTGAAAGATATACAGGTTTACTATAAACTGGTTTACCTTCACATTGAATCCCTAGGCAGATACCACAGCACCATAGAGCAGGAAAAGGTCACAATTTTGTCTACATTTTGATTTTGCAGATGGTTCATAAAAACACAAATATTCGTATAAGGTTCTTCTCTGAGATTTAAGTCATTCAAAGGATCCTGCAGCTACAGCTTTAGTGCAAAGGAATGGGCAGCATACCCACATTACTTAACTATAGCAGTTTCACTGCCAGCTCATAGGTTCTCCATCTATTTTGGCTTCCTTCATGTCCTCACTTTGTGCTCCTCAAATTACACAAACAGCGTCCCCAAGATTTGCCCATTTACTTTCTTTGGTTCTTGAAGCTTGGCTTTAAAGATATTTGTATATGCTGCTGAACCACAGTTGTGACCACATCAAGAAAAACATGGATTTTTCAAGCCAGCCAGAAATCTCATCCAAGAAAGACTTGCAGGCACTTGCCCCAGTACTGGTTCCTCAAGATCCAGCAAAATAGAGTGGATCAGTCTTCCTCATCAAGCCGCTTCATTTTCACTAGCGAGGGTGCTTGGTGAATAGAGACAGAACAATTCTCAGCTTGAAATACATCTTCCATATACCTGTTTTCCTACCACATAATTACATTTCCATGCCTATAATATTTCTCATAAAGAACATTTTTTTTTCTTTTGCTAGTGTAACGGATATGCATGTTTTTTTCTGTATCTTAATTATGCCCAAGAAAGCATACTCTTTACCTTGGTGGTTCATGCTTACAATCACTTAGAAATTCTGTTTTCACAACAGAGAAAAGCCCACTATAGGAAAACTACAGTTTCTCCTTCACATTTTCATTAATGTTATTTTAGCCATATAAAAATCTCACTAGAGTGTCATGTGAAGAACTTAAAAGAAAAAAAAGAAAAAAACAACAAAAACCTACAAAATTTCTCTTAATAATTCAGCAAACAAGAAAAATGTATTAAGCAATCAAAGCACTTATGTCTGACTTGCTGAGACTGAAGGTTTTTTGGGCAATTCTGTTGCCCTACTATCTTTAACTAGTCAGCATATAGCCGCAGAGAAGATGCTCTTGCAGGAATGAAAAATGACCATGAGTCCAAGGGATTATGAAAACATGCTAAGAGTCAATAAAAAGGTTCTGTATAAGTCATTCTGGGAGCATTTAAGGCAGTACAGCATTTATAACTCTGTCAAGCTATTGAAAGGAAACTTCTCAGAGTAGCAAAAGAGGCAGCAGCTCCTCTGCTGTATTCACTCTTCTTCACCCCTTCATCCTCCCACCCCTATTGCTAGTAGTTGGCTTTTGGCAATTTTCAGCCTGAAGTGCTATCATCATAAATGAAAAAGAAAAGGAGATTTAAATGAATTTAATTCCTAGTTCTATTTCTGGCTTTCTCAAATTTCTGGCAAGTTGTTTCACTAAGAAAATTTCATGAGGATGTATTACATTTAGAATGGAAGATGGCAAGGAGGATGTAAATCATTTAACAGGTATTAATGACTACTGAGAAGATAATAATGTGGCTAGCTCCTGTATCAAAACAGAAAAAGCAGTAACAGCTTCTCCTATTGTAGAGCATCTTTCTTCTTTTTCTTAAAGGAGAGGGCTCTCTTACATTACTATCCATTTCTTAATGTGTAAAATGAATCAACATTATCTCCTTAGCTCAACACAATCAAAATGCTGTGGAAGAATCTGGGTAACAGAAAAAAAAAAAGACCACCACAGAAAACAACACGCTACCAAACTGCAGCACTTTCAAACACACAGAGAGGTACTCGTTGCATAGTCTAATCCACTGCAAAACAAACCAGTTGAAATTCACTCTGTTATTTCCAAACCATGGTTCTACTTCTGGAAGATATCTGGAGGGAGTACTTCTACTTTCAAAATCAATAAAGTAAATATTTTTGACCCAATTTGTGAGGGTAGGTAAGTCATACGTTCTTTTTATATCCTGGTTTTCTCAGGACTCTCTACTGCCATGCAATAATTCCCAATTATCTTTCACATAAAATCAGTTTGAAACTGCAGTCATGTTGGCGGAGACCTTACTTTTCCTTTCCAAATCAAAGGTTCATCTGGGTCACATTTTTCAATTTGCTGTTCTGGAGAAGGTCTGTAGGGAAAATATCCAGAAAGGAATGCTTAAATTCTGGGACCATATATAATAGGAAAGATACTGTCCTGCAGAATATCTGTATGTTACACAGAAAAAGGAACACTTTTAGTGCAAAATAAAGCACCTATAATTATCAGCAAATTAAAATCGCAAATTAAAATACCTAGTTTCAGGAAAGAAATGCAAGCAATGCCAACACATGGAAGCAAAATGGGACACATCCTGTTCTGTATACTGAGGACAAATGATTCAGTACAACTTGCATTCACACAGTTAAACTATGCTGTCTTTTTGCTAGAGCAGTTTTGTCAGTAGGGTAACCGTGTTGTTTATTAACATAGACACAACCCTAAAGGCCAGAACATCACTAGAGTACATATTGTAATACGCACTGCACATGTCAGAAGGAGTGACATTGGCAAGGTCAGGGTGGCAGAACACAGAGACACTTAATGTCTAACAAAGTAGAACTTGAAAGTGGAAAATATTTCAATGAGGATGATATACAAAGTAGCTACAAATCCTTTAACTATTTTAATAGAACCTAGCAAAAAAAAAAACAACAAAAAAAAACTCTCATAAGATGCTCAGTCATTTTTTGAATAAAATGCACTTTAATGTTTTAAACAAATTACTTTCAAATTTAGATTTAAATATGACAGAGCAAGACTGTGTTCAGTGTTCCTGGGTAAAAGAAAAAGGAGATCCATTATACAAGTTTCCCAAAACTAAGAAAATAATGTCAGATAACAGGACTCTTCTAGGAACTAGAACTTGGGTAATGCAGTAATGCTCAAAGTTAGTATAGACGCGACTACTGCAATTTGCACGTGGCAAAGACTTCATTTTGATCCAGAGTTAATATTTCAATTGGAAAGTTTAAAAATCTTGTGTACAGTACATGTAGTATTTATATGAAGTCATATTTTTTAGGGGATCAGCGAAGCAGAGAACAGTCTGTTAACAGGTAGAGAAAGCTATCCAGGCATTTGAAGTCAAAGACAAGTTTTTTTCCAGAAACAAGAAGAGTATCTGCATTTCTCAAGAGAAGATGTAAAATTGTTCCCACAGCACCATTGAGATTATTTATTTACTTTTTGTTTAGTACATCGGTGTGATACACAGTACAGTCTTCACAAATGAAAGCTATTATCTATTACACTAAAACTGAAGTACATGGACTAGAATGTATTCTACTGAATGAAGATGGGATCTGTAGACCCTGGGTTCTCTACCAACCCCTTGATCTTGTAGTTATCAGAGGATACACAAAAAAATGCGTGTAGACTGAGCAAGACAGTGCATAATCAAGCCAAGATAGGACTAATACTCAGCAGAAAGAAAGACTGGATCTACTTAAAAAAGTACCTCAAGCTTTGGTTGAAAATTTTGAAGGGATGGAGGGAAATTTAACTTTCCAATGAAGTCTTAGCAAAATGCTGTAGTCTAAAGAACAGTATGTTTTCAGAGATAATGCTATGTAGGAAACCAGAAAGATAACCGGCAATTTTTGGTGGCTCAAATAGAAAAAACAAAAAAAGGGGGGAGAGAGAGGGGGCGATAAGACTGATGATCAAATCAGTGAAATCAGGCAACGAGAAGCAAAAATTCTCATGATTCATGCTTCTTTGACTTGTAGAGGCAAGAATAAAGAAAAAAGTTTAGAAGACTTTTAAAAACCTTTAAAAGTTTTTTTTAAAAAAGTCTCCAAACTTTTTTAACAGAAGAAACAAGTAAGAGGAATAAATGTTCTCAGTTTAAACACTGAAAAATACACCACCACACAACACATGGCAAAATCATTACCTCATCTCTTCCTTCTTCCTCTACAAACTCAGCAGGACAGAAAAACAGAGTTAGTTATGGAACAGAACAATTTGCCTACTCCCATTTCTCAGAGTTCTTTCTTCAGTTTCCCAGAAATCAAACAGTCCCATATTCCTCTGGGGAAATTCAAGGGCAGACACCCTTAAAATTACAATACTTCATCCAGAAGTTCCATAACTACACAAGCAGCAACAAGAAACAGTATCACGAAATATAGGCACACATCGTGACTGGACTGTTAAGGCTTCAATTTCAAAGCTGAAATGAAACCTAGCTGACTCATTCTGGATACCATACAGAGGCCTTCTGCAGGAGTCAGAGGGGCACAAGTGGATCTAACCTAGAAGCATGCATAATCTGAAAGATGGGAATGTACTTCAAAAATTATATAGCATGTTTAACACAAAAACATACACATGCTAAGAAATGTAGCATTTCCTGATATTCTGTGGATGGCAAAAACTTTAGTGAAAAAAAATAATGATATGGCATTCAAAGTAATTTTAGAAAACTTCCCTGAATGTGGTCTTACTGGTTTAGAATATAATAGGTTCCACTAATATTTTAAAGTCTTTTTCAAGTATTGATCTTTAAGTGTTGCATCCAAAAATAGCATCAGTAAAATATTCTGTCTTCACCAAATATATTCTTAACATTAGTAAAAAAAAAAAAAAAAGAAGTTGGACAGCTTGAACAGATTGTGTTTTTAGAAACTTGGGAAAGGTCTTATAGCACCAAAGTCAGAGTATATCTGAATAGTGGGAGTTTTAACAGCCAGTTAATCCCTGTGCAATTGTTTTATATGCATGTTTTTATGTGGCTATAGCTGTAGTCAAGCCCAGAGTATTCCCTCAGGCATGTTCTAACCTAACACCAAACAACCTCCAGAGAGCCCCTAAGATCTACACAGTATCACAACAAAACCACTAGAAATGAGCAAATAATGGGCTGTACAGCTATTTCAGAACAGAGTGAATAATCTATATTACATCTGTAACAACTAATATTGATATTTCAGAGGATAAACTATTATAAGAATACAGTTGGTGTGTGCTAATTTGCAAAATGCATAAATACTACTTGTGAAGTATAACTACTACTCTTTAGGGCGCTATACAGGAGCACAAAAAACCTTTGATATGCAAGATGCTACTGTAGACCAGGCTGATTTAAGCAACCAGGTACTGCCCTTTCTCCGGCCATCCATTTTGCAGGACCTACTTTTGAATTGTTAATAATTCTGTTTTGATTGATATATTTTGTTTTTATTACCAATACAGGCAGAGGATTTGCACATAGTGGCTGCATTTTGGTAGGCGTAGGTAGCTATTCTTTCAGAAAAGAACTTCAGAGCTTGTCATAAAAATAATATTTGATCTAACAGATAAGATGCTCACTGTCACACCAAGCACACTCAAAATATCCATCCTTAGCGTATTCCATCCATAGTTAGAGTCAGGATTTCAGAGAAACTGTGTTTCCACCTAGCTATTAAATTTAAAAAAAAACAAAAATACTCATATTTTGCAGCCCTTTTCTCAAGTTAGGTAACAGATTAATTTCATATCCACAGGCAACAATAACTGAGAACACTGAGTTTAATGAAAAAGAAATCCCAGTACATTTGCTGCCCCATTGCTATCTTACTGTAAGTTTGCTAAAGAAGCATCAAAAGCAAACGAATGTTTTAAGTCAAAAGACTTGACTTCGCATTAAGTTATCTCAATATTTTAACCTAAGGCTTCCTACTAGATTTTCTTAAACCTTTGGTATTCTCATCACCTCAGCCTGATTTTTATTAAGTTTCAAGCATTCAGAAGGAGATTTTAAAATCAGATTGTGGAGAAAAGTGAGACTTTGTATAACAATTGGTATACTCCTAGGCGCTCTGTATTAGATATCTGACTCTGAAGCCAGCACTGAATGAAAATAAACCTCTGACTGATAAGGTTGCTAGTGAAATTGATTAGATAAGTCACTTGACCTGAAAGATTGCATTGACCACTGTCTCCAATGCAGAAAGCTTAGAAAATTGCTCATGACCAAACTGCTGACAGTTCAGTGGAAACTCAGAAAAAGTGTCTATATAAGGGGTGTTGTTAGATGGAAAATACAAGGAAAAAAATCACAATGAAGTTCAGCTTCTCATTTTGATATCACTCAAAAATATGTTTAGACATGCACACTGGAAGAAGGGAATTTTTGATTAAAAAAATACAGACAAAAGTGGTCCCTCATATCTAGAAGTTTTAATTTGTTGACTTTATTTTGCAAGACAGATCATTAGGCGAATGTCTTTTTAATCTGATATTTGGATGAAATAAGATTATAAATACTGTAAGTACATTGAGACATTTCAGTGAAATGTTTCTACAGTACAGAATGACAATATGAAAGTTTCCTGAAAGCTCAATAAAATACATTCCACTCAGAAGGGGAAAAATCATTAGGCACTACCAGGTAACCAGCAACTTCCTGCAGCAAGCATCAAATCGTCCTTGCTCAAATGAGCAGCACTTTCATAAGCAGCAAAGCGACAGTATTTTCCTACCTGCTGCTCACTTGAAAATGACTTGGTTTCAGGAGGACAGAGAAACAGTAATGCCTGTCCTCATCATGAGCTTTGCCACAGCAGAGATCAATGACATGGCTATTGGTGTCACTGGACATGACCAAAGGTGGCAAACCTCAGCAGCACTCAGGTATCTGAAAGCAGCAGAGAGAAAACAGAAGGGAATACAGGCTTGTCCCTCTATGGTGGTAAGGAGGAAGAAGGCAGAACTGCTATCAAGACCAGTGTGTCTAATTCACCAATTGGGCTCTGGAAGTGAAAAGATGGAAAACAAATAAACAGAGAAATGGCATTTGTCATGGATATGCTAGCCACAGAAGCTTTGAAGGAAAAAATCCAGGGTCTGAGGCCTCACTCACATTCCTTCTATGTACTACACACACACCTTGCAGCATGATACTACTATTT
This sequence comes from Phasianus colchicus, assembly GCF_987193195.1. NCBI lineage: Eukaryota > Metazoa > Chordata > Aves > Galliformes > Phasianidae > Phasianus > Phasianus colchicus. The sequence goes on along the minus strand of NC_143441.1, from coordinate 17,132,109 downwards.
CATGCTGTTTTTGTTTTTTTTTTTTCCAAGGTCTTGACTTCTGATTTTCTACCACATTATTGATCCACAGATTATCAGCTAGGTTACTTACACAAGTTTTCAACATCTGGGTTTGCCTTGCCAGATGGGATGCTTGAAACAGAGAGGCAGTAACAGAGTCTGAAGATTTTGTAAACTAGATTTTCATTCTCAAATATGGAGGTCACCAAAAGAATCCCATTTCATGAAGACTATTAAAGGGCATCCTTGTAAACTGTTAGATAAAAACTGATTTTCAGAACCCTCCATCTGTAAACACACTAAAACTTAACAGGATTTAAAATGGCTAATTCCTTTTGGCAATCATTTACATCATTTACTTTTTGAAACTGAATACTCTTTATGCTATAAAATTAATACCTATTAGTAGGAAAGACCTGAAATTAGACAGAAACAGTTCAAATATTTCCCAGAAAAGCCTGTAACAAAGTCATTGTCCTAAATTTAAGAAGTGTTCAAGCACTACATCTGCCTCATATAATGTTTATAAGATTGCTCAAGTGCTATTTTTGTCAAGAAAATTGCTTACAAATGCTAACCCTGTTAAACAGGCAGTATCTACCTCAACAAACACTGCTTTAATAAAACGCACATAACAGAAAATCAAGAGAGACAGAACTACAAAAAAGATTAAATACAGTTTGCCATAGACATGAGTCAAAGAGAGATAGAGTTGATATATCCTAGAAAGGCAATAAGCAGCACTTCCACACACCAATTCTCTGATCGCAGAGCACCAATTTATTTACATTAAGCTGTAAGAACCATCTTGCAAATAATAGTAACCTATCTGAACAAAACCTTACCATCTCTCAATCTTGAACTGATCATTTTTCATGGTCTGGATGCTGCAATCTTGTAATTCCTTTTTGAAGGAAATGTCAATCCTACTCTTGCTGTAGAAGGCCAAATGTAAAAGCGTCCAGAAACAAAATATCATACTTTAATAAATAAGCATACAAACAAGCTCGTTACTATCTGCTGTCTGCCACAAGGTGAGTTTAAAGGCAGCTTTCCATTTTGACAACACGTTAGGAAGTCCTACAAAACCCATGAAATGCAAAGATGTGGATATAGCCTTTTACTCAGAGTCCCTAAGTCACAGATTCCTGAAAGCAAGTAGAGGTAGAAAAATCTCACTTTCTGTCTGTCTGCTCTTATACGCTTTTCGTAAATATCAAGCACAGGCCACTCCCCAAGCCATTAGGTCTCAGGCCCACTAAAACGATGAACTTACACCTCTGACATTTTCTTCCATTCCTGTACTTCTTTTTTGAATCCTTTATGCTGTCAAATATCAAATGTTGATTTTTCAAAATAATGCAGGTAGAAAGTTAGTATTAAAGAATAAATTAACGCCACATGTCCCACCACATTTTTAAAACACAATATTTTGAATCTCGCTGTTTCTTGCTTTCTTACCTGTAATCTTAGTATCTTCTTCAATGGGATAAGTTTACTTAGTTTTGTTTTTTTTTTTTTAATATGAGGAACTTAAATACAGTTATGAATGCAAGAACTATATCACAATAACCACTTTTTCAGAAGTTAAACCTGAGCATTAAACCTGCACTTTACTCTCTGGTGATCATGACCACAGGGAATTTGTCCTTAAGAATATAAGTCATTACACAAAACTACTGTACTCCTTCAGACAAGGTAAGCAAATCATTTTACGTGATGATTTTCAGAAGTGGATTCCCAAAAAAAAACAAAGAAAGTATATTCAATGGATCGTGTGTGTGTGTGTGTGTGTGTGTGTGTGTGTGTGTGTGTGTGTGTGTGTGTGTGTGTGTGTGTGAGAGAGAGAGAGAGAGAGAGAGAGAGAGAGAGAGAGAGAGAGAGAGAGAGAGAGAGAGAGAGAGAGAGAGAGAGAGAGTGTGTGTGTGTGTGTGTGTGTGTGTGTGTGTGTGTGTGTGTGTGTGTGTGTGTGAGAGAGAGAGAGAGAGAGAGAGAGAGAGAGAGAGAGAGAGAGAGAGAGAGAGAGAGAGAGAGAGAGAGAGTGAGTGTGTATGTTTTGATTCTGTTTGTTTTTTTTTTTCTCCTTAATGTGAAGAAGCTGAAATGGAAAATGTTAAAGATTCTTCTTAGGCAGCCTAAGTTATACATACACTTTAAGCATTAGTTGCGCATTCCTACCTTTAGTGTAGGAGTCTCAGTGGAGGAATCCCAGCCTGTGAGCCCAAGATACTAGAGATGTATTGCTGTGTTTGCTGATAAATCAACAGCCAGAAGAGAGCTAATTTTAGGTTTTATCTGAAACACAGACTCTGTTTGGAGAGCAAGTTAGAAAAAGCTTTGCTCAATCAATGGAGATAAACTAAGGAAAAAAAGCTTGCCAGTGAAGGATTTATGTAAATAATGGCCAGAATGAAAGTTTAAAATAGTTCATATGTAATTTCATTTGTATTAGCACGTTCTGTGGCTTGTAAGACATACAATTGGCCACATTCTCTGAGCACAATATATGGCATTAAATCTGAATTTCCAGACAGAAAGATACAAAGGATCCCGCTACCCAATGCAGCTTAGCTGCACCACTCTCAGTGAGGAATGTCTACTATTTATTTTTATACCCTGTAACACCTCAGACAGACAAGGTCTGCTAGAGCAAATATACAGCTAAAGATAACAAATCTAGCTTCTTTCTGTAATACATTTAGCACTCTACAAACAGCATTCAAACTGGCTCTGTTTTCCTACCTTCAGTGTCAATTGTGTGGATTTTAACAAGCCATTCCAACTTAAAAATTATATATATATATACACACACACACACGTATATATGTACATATACATATAAAATATCAAGATCAACTGCAACAATAAAGACACATTACTTCAGATTATTTGGGGGAAGTAACAGAAATCCATCTCTTGCCATAACCTCTACAGGTCTGTTAGTTACATATTTCCAAGAAAAAGCTGGTTCTTGGAAAAAAAAATTACAAAGAAGGAACTACCTCAGTTTGGAAGGGATGGTTTCTGGAGGACAGAGGTACATGCTATGAACCTTGCTATATGTTTTAAGTTTTTCATTAGCAAATCAACAGATTGTTGAGCTTATCTAAAGGAAAGTAGCAAATATAGGTAGAGTTGATGCTCCTGAAGCAACTTAGCCTGTTTTTCAATTAACTTTAAAAAAAAAAAATACATGTTGAATAAGTCATCTCCCCTTCCCCTTTCATTGCCAGTCAGTGTCCTGGAATTCAATAAATACATACGAATAGATATTTTAATAAATATATTTTTAAGCTTAGCATGTAGAAAACTCATTAATCCAATTATTTTTCTGTAGTAAATAAATAATCAGTGTATTTTTTTTTAATTCAGGAGTTTAAACAAATTTTTAAAATAAGAGTATACCTGATTCCCATAGTCGCCTCAAACTGTGATTATTAAATAATACAAAAGCATTTGGTTTATTATTAAGAAAGCAATTTATAAAAAAGTCTTTCACTGTTCTCCAAACAAAGCAAAGAATAAGTGCTATTTAAGATTTTTTCTAGACATTTCTCTAGGACGTTCTCAGTTTCTTCTCATAGAAACGAGTCAGATTTTCAGCCAGGTCTGATGATACCAATCCTCCCCCCAAATTCACAAAGTATTTTCTATAGGAATGTCTGTGAAAACATAAAACTTCACATGAACTTACTAGTTATATCCCAATCACCTTTAATACTTTCCCAGAATAGAAAATAAAATACGAAATGGATTTTATAATTCCTTTTCATGACTGCCATTTCTAAGTAATTAATTTTAAACCTATTTCACTAAAAAACTACTGAAAAACCTCAAAGTACTAAAGAGAAGTTTGACTAAGTCTTCAGTACTGCATCAGCTACTAGCTCATAAAGATGGATTTCATTGAAGATAGTAATGAATAAATACAAACATCACACTTCTAGTTACAAGTACATTTCCTTTCCTGAGTTGCATGAGCTAACTACAACATCAATCATAACTTGAAATCAATTAAAATATCATTTAGCAATTAAAAAGGTAGCTAGTGAGATCAAATGCTGGAAGACACCGAAGATTCCCCCTGTGCAGACCTAACTATGCCATTTGAGTTTATATGCTATATAACTGTTGCACAAGCACACACTGGAGGGTGGAAAGAAACATGGGTCTGTTACAGAGAAGAAGGTTTTGTTGGTCATTGTTTTTGTTGTTGTTCTGTTTTATTTTTACTATAAAAGCTAGAAACTGTTTCTCATTCATTCAGAGTTAAGTTATTGTATAACCAGTGTTTTAACAAGCATGACTCACTTAAAGAGATCCTCACATTTACCAACCTAAGCCTTCTACCTAAGAAGAAACTGTACTCAATTATAGCCATCCCTTTGATTAATGCTTCATTATCTCCCTTCTCATCTCAAGATGTCAGTCATGATCTTCAACCTTCTTCTGAACTCATCTAATCAGTTTTCCAACTTTTCTGCACACGTTAGCTCTCCATATTCTTGCCACCTACTACTTCATCTTTGCTATTGAAGTTCCTTTTCTAAAATTTCTTATTGTGCAGTGAAATCTGATAGCAGAGCAGCAGACAAGCACATATCAGGAGACTAATAGCCATGGGTGACAAAGGCAGGAGAAACTGTTCTTTCCCTTTCTGCTTCATGCTTTCCAGCAGAGGGTGGTTAGATCTTCCAAAAAAAAAAAAAATAATTAAAAAAAACATAAAAAAACCAAAACAAAAACCCAACAACTAGGGTCTGAACTTGCAGCTCTTCTCAGTTAATGCAGAGATGTAGAGAAGCACAAATAGGTTTCACTACAGTAACTGAATGACAGAGAAGATGCTGGATGATAAAAAGGGTGGGAGGATTGTTTTTCTGGCCTGGCAGGAGCACTAGGCCAATAGATCTGAGGTTCAGCAATGGAGGTGACTAGGCACAATGAAAACACAACAGAGTTCAGATCTGTTAACTGAACTACCTTTGCTGCCAAAAAGGAGAAGGGGAGAACAAGCTCAAAACTAAAAGTCAGAGCTTTTTTTGTTGAGTATGATTCAGTTACTGAAAGCAAAACTGCATGTAAGATAAAAAACAATGTGCAGAAATGAGAACAGGCTTTACATGACCTACTGGAACAAATAAACATGCTCAACGAAATGCAGATTACTTTCACTTCCATTTGAGGCACTGCTTCCTCACATCAGGAGTTTCTGATCCATCACAAAAGGCTACAGAGTACTGATGAATCAATCCTCTTTTCTTCTGTGGAATAGCATGCATCATACTGGAAAAATATGGATTTTTTTGTTGTTGTTAACCTAATATTCTTCAATGACACTATGCCAAAATCAAGCATTTGGCAAACAGGCTAACTGGTAATAGAGGCCAAAATGTTTCCACTGAATAGTACACAGAAGGAAAGGGTATGACAATTTTTTTTTTCTTCTTTTTTTTTTCCATTCACAAGCAGTTTGGGCACTGGACCAGAACTTATGCTCATACATTTCAGTAGTGTTATGGCCAACTACTCTTCTGTGCCATAAAAGTTTCATGTCTGATGAACAGTAGTAAATTAATTACAAGCAGGACAATATTTTCATGACCTAATAGTCATATTTGCAATAGAACACAAAGGACTTCAGCACTCACTCACTGCAGATAGATATTGATACAAAAGAGGACTCCAGTTGCCTCAAAGACAGTAGATCAAACAGAAATTTATCATGGTAATACAGACCACATGATCAAAGAAATAAATCCTAATTTTTGTACTTTTTCTCTGCTAACGTTTTCTATTCTTCTGTTTAAAAGTAAACAAATATCTTCAAGATCACATCTCTGCTCCTTCATACCTAGTTCTTCTTTGCTCTCCGTAGTTTGCTCATTAAAAGACTTCTCCAACACCCAACAGAGCTAGCATTGGTTTGAATCCTAAAGGTGACAAAGCATTGAACTTCAACAGCATATAAGGTCCTCATTTTTGTAACACTGTGATTTATTAACAAGGTCTAAGGAGCTTAGATGTTCCTCCTCTTCCTGGTTTACTGCTGGCTTCACACCAGATTCTTTGCTGGCTTCTCTTAATACTGTAAAAATGTCCTACCACGTTGGACTACTATGTTAAGAGCTGGAGGCTCAAGATCTCATTCTGGTTCTCATTTTGGAAATAGCTGATTTCCTGGCTCAGGTAAAAGCAACACCTCACACTTTCAGCTAAAAGAAATTTTAGAGCTAAGGCTTATATCTATATCTAGGTTAATACCTAGACTTTATTGTCGTTTAAATTTTTGTTCTGCAAAAGGAATCCATAATTTTTCAAGTATTCCTGTAACACTCAACGAGATTACTTACTTTTATATCTTTGCACAGAACTAAGAAATTATTCTGTTACTAAATTCTCTGCTTGAAACACTGTCCTGTAACCTACATGTCTCCACTAAAATAATAACTAAAAAATGTAAAACCCTGAAATTTGTTTGCGTCAGAAAAATTACGCAGAACAACTTTAAGCCAGCTAAGATCCTTTAAAATTAAAGGGAAAAAGTATTAGGCTGTATTTCTTTAATTATCCTGTAGATCGATGAGAAAGCATATCTTAAGAGCAAACAGAAAAAAAGATTACATAAGACTTTTTTCTGTCTAACGTAATCACTTATAATAAACATCAGTTCAAGCATTTTAGAACAAGATTTTCCACCAGAGATAGTCTAAGACTCAAGACAAACTTGTTTTACACAAATCAAGATGTTTGACTTCAATCAAGCTTACTGAAAGCTGAGCTTTAAGAGAGGCAATCACAGTAATTACTTAATACAATAAAAATAGCAGTTAAAACAACATCTACTAAGAGTTGTAGGTTTCAAAAAAAGGAAACAGATAGATTTTAAGATCTAAGAACAGTCTCTTTTTTTTCCCCCATTGAGAGATATAGCATTCATTAATATATCATGTTTACACTTATAGCACAGAAGCATAGAAGAGTACTATAAAATGGACTTAAGAGATTTGAATCCTGTTCCCAGACTAGGTGCTGCTCTCCTAAGTGGCAAGTAAACCACTATTTCACTGCACTCAGGGATCTCCACTGATAAAACACTACATTATAAAGGAAGACTATATATTCAGAATTACAGGTGGAAAAGTGTGCAAGAATTTAGCAGTATTTTCATACAAAAATAAATACTCAATCTTTAAAGAAACATTAGCTATATGCACCCAATATGCTTTAAACTGCTGTTGATTTTAAAATAGCTACACTCCTATCTGCTTGGATTTCATTCTTGTTAGACCACAACAAAGGAGACTTTGTCTCCACTTGGCTGTGACAGTTCAGTATGCACAAGGAACCTAATCCAAATGCAGTTATTCTTTTTAAAGAATAGCTTGCCAGAGTTCCCCAGTAAATCATAATACCATCTACATTAAAATTTCATTTTCCCTTCAGCTTTCCAGATCCCAGTAACTACAATCCTTCTAATTTTAGGTGATAGGGACAACCATCTTCCAAGACGGATTTTGTATGTACTACTAAGTGTACATCATTTTCAAAGCTGACTAACTGGAGCTCTAGCCCAAAGCCATATAGTACCAAAGAAGAATCATATTTCCAAATACGCGCTGAAGGTCCCTTCACAGCAGTAAAGCTTACACTTGGTTATAACAAGCTGCACAACCAAATCTCTAAAGCAATTACCTCATTCTGAAAGTCTCTGTTTTTCATTACCATTCCATCCACCCATGTCCATGAATTGTACCAAGTCTTAAAAGCCATATTCTACAGGATTGAAGAAGATACCTTAAATGCAAAATTTTTCTGATAATATTAACTTACAGAGCTTTGTATCTTGTTTCTCCCAGCCTCATGACAAAACACCTCCCAACTCCTGCTGCACATCAGTCAGACTCTCAGAAGATCTTGCCTTCAGCAGCTGAGAGGTGGCAAAACAGTGGCAAGTCTTCCTGCACACCTGCATGTACAACTGTCTTTTTATTAAATTCTCTGAACTGATAATCTTCAGCAACACAATCGCTCTTATTTATGCAGAAATAAATCCATAAGACCAACAGGAATGCAGGTTTCTGCATCACATCATTCTCCCCCTGAAGGGGAGCAGCCATTTTCCTGCCTCACCAAAATGGCACCAGTCCCTGGAGGCATAGCACAGATTAGGTTACATTGATAGGGGACTGCAAAGAGTGCCTGGGCGCGCCAAGGATGGCAGATCCTGAAGGTGCAGGAGGCCACAATAGCATTACACAGCCCTCAGGAGATGCTCAGGGCCTCAACATCAGAGAAAACAGTCATCCTCCCCAGGAAAAAAATGACCATTTAAAAACAGCTGGCAGCAACTATAGAAAAATAAAACCGAAATAAGTCTTTAAATAACCTGAAAAAAGGACTTTAATATGTTGCAAAAAGCCACTCCTGAGTTTCAGTTTCATATCACAGAATTGATGTGGGCCAAAATAAATTCCTCAGATGATAAAGCTGGGACTTTGGATTTAATCTTCAGATCTAGTCATTCTATTTGGGAACTTGCAAACTGCACACTAGCAGCAGTCATCTAAAGTAGTTAAGCACTGCCTTACTACCTGACCTATAATAAAATCTACTACTGACTTGACAGTAATATAAAAGACTGCAAAAAAATTCCAGTTGGTCCTCAGAGATAGCATGAGTGGCTGTTACAACTGCAAAAATCCAATTACCCCAGATGTATACCCAAACGTATATCCAAATGCAAGATCTTGCACCTGGGTCAAGGCAGACTTAATTACCTAAACAAGCTGGGGGATGAAAGAATTGAGTGCAGTCCTGCCAAAAAAGACCTGGGCATACTGGTGGATGGGGAGCTGGACAAGAGCCAGCAACGTGCCTCACAATTGTATCCTGGTCTGTATCAAAAGAAGTCGGCCAGCAGGACAAGGGAGGTGATTCTGCCCCTCTGCTCTGAGCTGGTGAGGTCTCACTGGAGTACTGCATCCAGATGTGGAGTGCTCAGTACAGGAGAGACATAGACCTGTTGGAACTCATCCAGAGGTGGGCCACAGTAATGATCCAAGAGGTGAAACACCTCCTCTTTACGGATGGACTGAGAACTGGAGCTCCCCAGCCTGTAGAAGAGAAGGCTCTGAGGTGACCTGACAGTGGCCTTTCGGTATCTAAGGGGAAGCTACAGAAAGAGGGGGACAGACTCTTTAGCATGGTGTATGGGAACTGCTGAATCACGGCCTGAACCTCTGGTTGACCAGAGCAGTGAGGCAGCTGCAGCGGCGTGGCTAGGAGCGGGTGGCCCAGGATGATGCAGGGCCAGCCGCAGTAGGCAGGTCGCCTGTGCTGCTCTTTTGGAGATTCACTCCACTGGAGTTTCTCACACGAGCCCATGATAGGGGTGATTGTCCTTCTTTCTTGCTCCAGTATAATAACTACATAGCCAAGCTCATGGATATACTATAACATCCGTATATTCATTAATTGTACACATAGCCTGTGGTGATAGATCAAGGGGAAGTGGTTAAAAGCTTAAAGAGGTTTGATTTCTGTTAGATACAGTGAAAAAAAAAATCTTTTACAGTGAGGGTGATGGGACACTGAAACAGGTTGCCCTGCAACGTAGTTGATGCCCCATCCCTGGAGACTTTCAAAGTGAGGTTGGATCTAGCTGTGCAAGTCCCTTTTTATTGCAGGGGAGTTGGACTAGATGGCCTTCAAATGTCCCTTCTAAGGTTTCCATGATTCTATATCCATGCAAAATCTGTTCCAGAATCATTATCAAGATCGTAACACTTCCAGATTGACTGTGTCAGAGTTACCACCAAGAGACTAGCAATAAGCACTCGAAAGATAATAAACTGAGTGACACAATAAATTCAGATTGCCTCACACTATGTGATCTTTGGAAAAGGAAGGCAAGAGATGCTTATTGCACAAACCTTTTTAAGGGAATTAAAATATTTCTGAAGTGTTTTCCACATGTTTTCAGTAATAAACAGAGTATCCCTTATGGCTTGTAAGGGAAAAAAAATGGAATGATTAATATCCTTTGTTTAAAAGCAAAGAGATAATGTACCTAAGAAGTATCTGCACTTCTATTTTAAAATAGATACAAACACTAGATTTATTGCTTTAAGAAGTCAAAGACTGATGATCTGACCACACATGAATTTACATATTAATAAAATAAGAAATAGCCACCAAAGGTATATACAGAAAAGAAAGTCCCAGAAAAATCAGCAGAATTTACAGATAGAGGCTCAGACCCACTAAATACTTTCAGTATTTAATAGCACATTCAGAGGAGAAATGCCTGAAAAACAGAATGTATTTGTTTACAAACTGTCACATGAAACATCTCAATGTCATGCTTTGAAACTTTTATCTCAAGAGAATCTATTTTCTACTTAAGGCTAAAGTAATCAAATAACCCCAGTACAGAAGAAAATACTATACTATCTAGAATCAAAGTTTTCTTGAGGCAAAATATTAGTATCTGACAAGCTGAAATCTAATGCTTCCCAGTGACAAAATGCATACGAAAAAAAAATGAGAAAAGCAATCAGTAACAGCAGCAGTACCAGAGACTCCCACCATCCCAAGCCCACATATATTGCTCCTCATCTTCATCTTCACATGACTCACCCTTTAGCAATGACTAAAGATAGTATGAGTTAACTCTACATTTCTCTATCCTGCGTAGGATGGTGATGGATCTAATTAGAGGGATACCCCTTTCTCTACCTTGCACTTCACTCTGCAAGGATTACCATTAAATCCTTAGGCAGGCTTTTAGTAATTAGTACAGTGGAAATAGATGTAATACACTCACAATGCAGTCATGCAACAGACTATTTGTCTACAGGAATATAGTGTGATTGCAATTAGAGTCCCTAATAGAAGGATTTAGAAAAGCTTGAAAGCTTTCCTAGTCATTCATAAGCCTCTGATTGTATGCAGCTCCTCACTATGAGTGCCTACAAAGTTGCACTACACCTGAGCTTGCCTGTTAAATCATGGTGATGAACAAACATCAGAGACTCTCAGTGTCTTTTTAAGAGACCTCATTATAACCCATTTCCCATATGTGTTCATCTATATCAGAATATACAAATTTAGCTGAGATGAATTTTTATTCTCAAATTCATTTGCAAACATAAAATTTTGAATAAAACCTCATCAACTGTTTTTTGCTTGTTTTTGCCTTCTTTTTTCCTAACAGCCTACTACAACAAGCCTCAAGGGGTTCCTTTGAAGTATTATCAAATACACCTACGCTGAAAGTTTTACTTTTGATACTAGAATAAAAAACTAATTGTCTTGTAACTTGTTTTAGGAAACAGAATATGTACTTTTTAAATTTATTTGAAGTGAAATAAATTATATTTTTTGCAAAAGGAAAAGTTTGCATTTCCTAAAGTCAGGTTTATTGATTAGACTTCCAAGTATATTATGAATCTAAAAATCATATTCTCCATTTGCTTTACATTTGCTGACACTGCAGATCATTTCAGACACCAATGCTTTTATCTTTACTATTTTCAAGGTCACTGAAACTATTTCTGTTGAACTTTAATACTGTGTCTGCACGTGCTAAATCCTGTATATTGCACTATCGACTTACAGAAGAATGACTTTTTTCAGCTTGACTACATCCTGTTCACTGAAATTTATATGGTTTGCTTCAGTGCCCTTATTAGAGCTACTCAGAAAGAAGAAAGTTCTGGATGAAATTTAGAAGTATCTACTTGTACAGCCATGCACAGCATCTCCAACATCCATTTCAGCTTCCTTTCTGTGCCAGGCAAGGATTTATCAGAGCAGAACTGTTCTGTGACATCTCTCCCAGGCGTAGTTTCCCTCTGCCCAAGGTGGGCAACAATTGAGTCCCAGTGGATTTCTGGCAGTTTTCTGGCCACACAAAGGCCTGCAGGCTGTGCATGCCCAAGAGCAAATAGTATTAGCCCAGTTTGATTAATTCAAAGAAAAACAGCAGGAAATAAACAACAGCAGCAAAATTTATGAAGAGGGGGGGAAATAACAATAAGACTGCCTAAACCCTCTTCTGCTTTTTATCTCTTTTTTATCTGTTTCTCAAGAGTTTCTTTTTCCAAAGAACCCCTAACAAGCAGAAGCATCACTGCAGCCCAGAAATGGTAAAGTATACCAAGCAAGGATGTTTCTTGAGGACACAGAAAACGTATGGGAAGAATAGGCAGATTTTTGCTGGAAAATGCTACCTTCAAATCAAAATTAAGTGTTACTATTACCTGAGGAATTGACATTGTTAGATACACCCTGTCACAGCTTGCAGAAAAGACAAGCAGATCCCTAGGGAGCTGCATTCAGCCTCTGAACTTCCCTGCACCTGCAGCCCTAGTAGAGCAAGAACACAGAAGGACAGACTCCCTAATGAAAGATCTAACATCCTCTCTTGCATTAATCTAACTTAAACAAAAACATCTCCAAGTGCATGAGCCCTGAGGACACCTTTAGGTTGCAACTGGCCTGAGTACACTCAGGCAGGATCCCCAGCCATGTAGGACAGCCTCTTCTTACTCCCAGGTTCATGTATGCTCAGACCCAGTACCCAACCTGGTATATCTGTCTCCTGCCTGAACAGTCTCCATCCCATTCAGGGTGGCTGATGACCCCTGACACATGCCCTGCCCTGCACATGTGTTTTACCACCAAAGCGCTGATTCAGAAAAAAGAAAAAAAAAAAAGACATATTTTGACCATTAAAATTAATTATCTCTTTAATCAGCTATCACTATCAGTGTCACTGCTCTCTGTGAATGCTTTGAGACTTATCAAGTGCTTCTCTTTGAGCTCTAAAGCAATGACCTGTGAGCTACACAGAGTGACTCTTTGAAACCTTTTCCTTTAATAATTCTGCTTAGACTTTCACAAGAAGAGCTGGTTTGGATTTCAGAAATAGAAACATATGGTCCTGCCTGGAGGAAGTGAAAAGAGATTAAAAACCTTGCTATGAAGAAAACTTTCAACAGAATTGCACACCAGCTTTCCTCTATTATCTGCTCTATTCCTATGGGCCAGTATAATCTCCCATGGGCAGGTACAATCAGGATTCTTCCTTTCGGTTCCCCAGTATAAATGATGGGGTAGAAATGGACTATATGTTGACTTAGAAACATTTAATTTGCACCAGGAGGTGTGTGATCAGCATACCACCATACAGCCCTCACACCTCTTTCCCTATCCCTAAGTCAGGACTGTATCTGCACGTACCCTGTGCAGAAATTTCCCAGATGGTAATATATTTTGTATCACTGAGTGATGTATATTGTACTGGCAAATGGCACCAATTTGGCTATTTTGCCTGCAGTCAAGTTTGTAACAAAGATTGTTCTGCATCAGAACATTCTTGACACACCAATTTACTATCTCATTATGTTCCTACTCTCTTTAGAGATAATACAGTCACATTAAATGCTCATTAATGTTAAAATTAAGAAAAAAAAAAAGCCTTCATTCTACATTTCTCTGTTTCTTAAATAGCTTAGACTCTAAACAGATAGATTTTTATCTCCTGTGCTTGTCAATAATCATCTTTGGTTGAGTAGCAAGGAGAACTGAACTATGTTTCTGATAAAGCTTCTCAAACAGATGGGCTTTCCCTTGAGACATTAATCACAGAATTGCTTACTTTATGAAAAAGTACATTTTTTTGAGAGATAAGGGGAGAAGGAGAATAGGATGAAAGGCAATCAAGACAGAAAAAAAAACCAACACGCAATAGGAAATAATTGGTGATCATGTAACCAGTGCCATCTTCCCAAGAAAACTGAGAATACATTGAATCACAGAAGTCATAAAATTCATCTCTGTAACTTTCCACTGGAGCGTGGTAACTATTCATGCTTGGCTGATCACACATACAGGACGAGTTTTTGCTGTTGTTACAGCTGATGTTACAGCTGGAAAGATTACAATGGTGAAAAATGGGGAAAAGAAATAAACAGAGAAGAAATGCTCACCTGTATCTGAAAATCTAGGTTCACAGGAAAGACTCCACAGAGAAGGGATCTCCAGAAAGAAATCATTCCCCAGTGGCATCCCTTAATGGGGTCTAGGAGAGGTGCAGCCAGGCTCCACCCCTTCCAGTCACACAGCTGAATCGCCTTCACCTGTGCTCCCATGGCTGACTCAGTGCTTGCCTCAGGTGATCAATCAGTGGTTCAGACCATAACTCAACAGTTCCCATACAGCTATCAAGGGGCAAATGACTTCTATCAAAATCTAGAGCAGAAATCTGCAGCATGCTGATTTGAGTTTAGAAGCAAGGAATCTCCCAGCTGAGAAAAACTCTGGATATTTAACTCATATACTTTGCCTTCTACATGCACAAGTAATTCCCTGTCCCCTCCTTCAGCTGCATTGTAAACAACACACCAACTTGACTATCACCTCAACTGTGTACTTCTTCTGAGTTATCGCATACTGTGTCATCGGTTTGCCTGCTGTGCATAAATTAATAATAAAATAATAAAATAGTAAAATAATAAATTTACCAGTGACTTCATTTACAGTAATATTATGTCTGACATTCTGGAGGCCAGTTCACTGCATCAACCATCTAGTGAAAGCCAGGTGTGGTCCATGGCTACACCTTTAACCACAATTGGAGTTGTAGTCAGTGCCGCAGACAGATCGCTGGGTAGATTCACAGGTTTGGCTTACAGCCACCTCTGGCAAACAGACAGAACCTTCAGGAATCAGAGATAAAAGCCTTCTGCACACCCCCACAAGCATCTGAGCCCAACAGAAAATATCCATACAAAGAATAGTGCCTTTGAGAAGAATGAATATGGATTCAGAGACTCAGTATCTCCTCAAACATCAAGATCTGTGGAAATAAAGACTGAGGAATATTGATATCTCATAAAGAGAAGAATCTTTCTCCCTGAACACAAAATATGTCTGGTTGATACGCTGACATTCTTTCTGTGAAAATCATGGTATGGTTTATCATATCCTGAATTACCTGAATTTACTTGTTCCCTGCAGCAAAATGTTTTCTATCAGTCATCTGCGACCAAATGAAGGACAGTTGTGGCAATCTACATGGTCATACGATTTCTTTTTGTAAGTTATAGTGCTTCTTATCATCAAATAAGCATGAACTGATTTCCTCAACATCAAAATATTAAGGAACATTCAAGGTCTTATAATTGTGGGGAAAATATCTGAGTAAGAAATGTAAAAGTATCAGCATCTTTGAGCAAGTGTAAGTAATAAAAAGCAAATTGCCAGCTTCTCGTTGCAAAAAAATTTTCTTGGTCCTCTGTCAAGTTTGTCACCTCATTTCCAGTGCAGCGATCAATCTTCCCTGGTACACTCTAAATACTAAACCAAATATTTATGTACTGGAGGTCAGTTGTGATTTATGTACAATGGATCATGACCCTTAAAATCCGTGATTCATCAGAGCACAACAGTGTTCTTAACTTTATATCCTGGTATTGAAAATTGACCGTATGTTTGGGAGTACTTTGGAAGTGAAGAGTGGTGGAGAAGTGGCAAAGAAAAGTCATTTGCACAGTTCCTAATTGCTTTGAACAGCACTGGGTTAATAACTTCGGGGAAAAAAATGGTTCTGTTGGAAAATACAATTCTCAGTTCTTCTGTAGAACAGCATCAGGATATTTTATAAACACTTGCAGACCTAAAATAGTATATCGTCTTCCCAGATTTAATATTTTTGCCTATTATGTGGCTGTCTACAAAACCAGTTAGACTAACAATGTTTTTTCCCTAAGATCTACATCTGTGTAAACACAACCATCTTTACAAATATCATTCAAACACACCAAAAAAAGCAGAACACCTCCAACACATATTATCAAGCAGTTTAATTCCTCAAAGTCGAAATTTTGTACAGTTAAAATCCCTCTTCACCTGCTCAGATGGCAGACTTAACAAGGTACTGGAGTTGAGCACTGCTACCATATGTTTGTCAAAGCCTAGGGAGAAGGAGCAAAAAGTAGGATAGGGAGTAGGACCATTTGAAACAAATAGAAACATTTTCTGAATTAAAGCTTATAAACATATCAAAATTTGTTGCCTAATGCTCAGGATCCTGCAGTTAATCTGGCTGCCCTCACCAGTATATTGCTTTGCAGCAGCAATAGAAATTACAAGCAGAGGTAACAGGCACTCAGGTACCAACTTCTTCTGGAGGCACTACATGCAGGTCCTTCCAGGGTAGCTAAAGATGATCTTCAGCCAGGTGTAACACAGGATCAGAGCAGTAAATCAAGGAGAAAGACATGGCCCTGTCACCAAGTACAGAAACACAAATACTTTCTCTTGTGCTCTAGTTCTGGCTTATGTATTAGAGAAATGGCTGGTGAATACATCTTTTTACACACACAACATGTGCTTTCAGTCTTGTCAGGTGTAGTACATCTTCTATTAGGCCACAGATACAAATAAACCAGACAGAGAGATTAGAAAGCAAGTTATCTGTTTGGTACAGATTTTCACTGGGATGAGGCCCCAAGGACCAACAAGGATTTCCCACAATAAGTTGCTGACAGCTTTTTTCTGCAGCATATTACCCTGGCTCAATAGCACAAGGTCAGACTGAATGCCTTTTTGCTGCCTTATTCCTCCTCCTAGAGAGCAATTGCTTAGAAAAATATCCTTTTACTTGACAGGTTTGTAACGCAAATAAAAAAATCCATCCTACTTGTCGTTATTGGACTGATTGCTTAAGAATCAAACAACAGAAGACGAATGGTGTCCAAGTCACTAAGCCACCACCCATACCAATGTAAACTTGAGTTCAAATAAATGATAGCTGACTGAGTATAGCCTAGAACAATAAATCAATAAATTAATGTCTTTTTTTAAAAAAATATCTGTTTATCACTTATCATTATACAATTAGCAATTGATTCCTATTCCTTACAAAAAGCAGTTCAGGATAACTAACTGTAAGAATTTCACATGCACATATATATATGAAAAACAGGTGTTTGCTTACTTATCTAAAGTAATATGATGAAAAGGAGAGAGTTGCTTGGAGATTTTAAACCCATTGCCAAATTACAGCTGTCTTCATACATTCTCAAGATGGGCACTTAAAGACTGACAGTTTTACATATACTGTCTAAGGGGTCACTGTATGGGAGGTACTGACACAATGAGGTTAGGAAAGAGCATAACTTTGCATTGAAATAGTCACTATAGACATAGCAGTCCGCTTGGGACACATCAGGTAACACAAGAGAATGCATATTTTTTATTTAAAATCCATCCATCAGAAATGGGAGTTTCACAAGTATGCCTCCCCTAATGCTGCAATCTCCTTTGCTCCGGAGGAGGAGCCAATCCATACAGAGATCTGCTCCATACAAGCCTCCAGACATGCAAGTAGCCACACTCTCCATGTGGCAGTCAGTATTGTCTACACATTAGGACTCTACAGACTACCACAAGTCCCTTGTGTTCAAATACAGTGCATTTTCTAAGCTGTCCAGAACAAACTCTATGCTATGAAATCACAATATGCCTTAGGAAAAGTGTGTATGCAAATAACCCTTTTAATTTACACATTCTTTATTTTTACAGATAGATCCATCATCAAAAACAACCTGATTGACCACTGTTATGAAAATCCTGCATGCAAGAATGCATTATTAGCAGATCACCACATAAGGCTGCATAGCATACTCCCAAGAGCAGCCCACATTTGCTGTAGGTGCACTTCACAATTCATTATCTTACTCTCCCCTAAAAATACTTTGATTCATGATTTAGCTAATGTTTTTGAAGAAGTTTGTCATCAATCAAGGTCCTGGCAGACACATACCCAAAACCACCGTATAAAGCAATATTTGCATGCACAATGGAACACCTTGCTCCACCAGTGCAACATGGCTTCAACAATCCTGTTGCACCTGTGTTGAGCAGGCTCTGATGTCTAAGTCAGCTCTGCAGGAGGGTTTAAGGGTACAAAATATGCTTGTCTACCTCCATAGCCTCAGTTGGCTCTAGTGCATTTCATGCTCAGTACATACTACACTTCATGAAAGATGAGAAAGAAGCACCAGAGGAGGGGAGGGACCCAGAACACACTGCACTGCATCAGGGAGCTTACCCACAATAAATCCATCACCTTCACTGACAAAGGCTCTCTATCTATGCCATCATCCCAAAGGTGGGATGAAAAACTTCATGAGATAACTTGTATTCACTTGTAAATAACTGTGTGTTTGTAACTCTTCCTCTAAATTTGAATAAGCAAGACAAAACTAATCCATATGATCAATTTATAATGAATCGGGGAAAAAAAAGCGATAATCAGTGTTTGACATTCAACCTATATGAGAGAATTTAGTAGATGGACTTAGATTTACTTTATCAAAATTAGTCCAAAAAGAGTACAATAATCATGGTGATATAAGCAACTCAATTGGTTTACTAACATTTAATGTTTCAAGATATACACTCGATTTGTACTGATCTCTGATTCTCACAGAAAACAGAAAATGCAAGAAAACAATGGCACTATGCAGTGATAGTATATAGCTGTTTATTAACTCTGAAAGAAGAAAAAAAGAAATCTAGCAAGTTGGCCCAAATACACATTCATCACAAATACTCTGCTAACATCCTATCAATTATGCACTCTCAGAGGAATCAAAAAGATCCTAATTACAAGAATGAATGATAAACCTGAGCAAAATCCCAACGAGAGTGACAGCTCAGCCTGCATTTCTATGAGATGTTGACAGTCACACTCAGGGGAAATAGCAGATGCTCATCATAGCTTGCAGCTGAGCCTTCAGTGAACAAACAGGTTTGAGACTTGATATCCTAGTATTTTCGAGTTTTCTAGAGTTTTAGCATTGCCCACTTGTTTTACACAAGAATACCCAAGCAAATTTCTTGCCTCAGATTATTAGCTATGCAGCATTTGGAAATAAAATGGAATTTCTCCTGCCCAGTTTTGGGTGGGATAAGAGCCAAGCAAGGCATCGCAGTGAACATTTGATTGAAGGAGAAGCAAAAATGAAGAAATTAAGCCTTACAGTAAGGATATGTTTCCCCCAGCTGGCTATACTATGCACAAATTAGATACCTCAAACAATCTGGCACATTATGTGGGGCATTATCATCTCCAGGCTGCGCTTGTTCTTGCTGTGTAAGACTAGCATCAGAGTATTCACACCTGAAATTACCAAAGATGAACCAGCAGTAGTTTTAAGAGCCAAGCTGCTGGTACAGCATTCTGCCACAAAGTGGATGGTTTTGAAATAAATTCACCACCCCAGCACAAACATATCCAACTGAAATACGGGCTCAGTTTCAGGGTCTGAAAGGAGTGCATGCTGAGGTTTTGTATTATCACTTCCAATAAAGAGTTGATATTAGTATCCATAAATCAATCTATCCTGCATCAATGGTCATGAGTTCCAGTTATCCACGTCACTTATTGTACATTATTGAACAGTTTTTTTTGAGAAATTTCATACTTATTTGTAAGCAGCCCATGCCCCTGACAGAATTTCTAATTCATTTCACTCTCTTCCCCCTCATTCTACTTTTAGATCTGCAGATGTTTTCATAGACAAGGAAAATTTTATTCCATTCTTCCTCTAGATGACCTTTCACAATTCTGGTTTATCATCATATTATGTTTTGCATACTTACATACAAAGAGAAAGAATGCAAATGTGGATCTTGTTTTTAATATTAATTAAGTGCTTTAAAATAATTCTGCAAGTTTTATGCTCGAACTTGCATAATTTTAAAACAACTTTAAGCAATACCTGACTACTTTTACATGCCACTAGCATAAGGCACCCAGATTATCATTTTCATTTACCAGCCCCTGACACTCAATGGGATTGCTGGTGGCAGTAAAGGACAATGGGAACATGAACTCCTCGTTGAATAAAATTGCCCATAAATCAAGATCTATTTTTGTTCATATAAAAGAAACCAGTTCAATTAAAATTGAGGAAATTGAATGGAGGAAAGAATTTGTAAGTTAATGGGAGACTCCAGCCTATTGAAGGAGAATTCAATCTTAAAGATTAAATTGAAATATCTTGGGTCAAGGTGAAAAATCATAAGTTTTGATTATGATTTTATATCTTCAGCTCATGTCAATCATTCCCAAATATAACATTAGCAAAGAAATACAGTTTTGGAATAAAAATAAAGATTAAATAGGAGTAGGAATTTACTTGTATCCTTTGGAAATTGTTTGCCTTGTTTCTCATTGGGTATTGATCTCTGTGAAGAGACAACAAGCAACATGGCTTAACAGCAAATAACTGTGTCGAGGGATAATGGTGGTAGAAATGGGTTGATACAAGACATTATTCTTTGCTAGCAACAATCTTTTTCCAAAGCAGAATCCTCTCTCTACCCACCCAAATAAGGGACAAGATTCCTGAGGGGCAAGTAACATCACGAATAAAAGAATGGAAATGGGATGAGCAGGCATCTCCCTCCTGACTCACAAAGTCAAAAATCTCTGTATACTCTATGTTCTGATCTCAATTGTCTATTATAATCAGTATTGCTTTAATTTTGATAGTCCATCACAAGAGGCAAGCTCAATCTCATTCACTGTGGAAGCATCACAGAAAATGATTACTTCCCACATGTTCCTGGTCCCTACAAAAAAGAGATGTACAGCAGGTTGGAGCAGCCAGAGAGGCAGTAGAAGCAGAGATGACTGCAGGGTGGCAACTGCCTACTGCCAGATGATGAAGACTAGCTCTGGAATACTCACAACACATCTAGTAAAATCATGATGATGTAGTGACTGGTAAGTAACAATAAATTTGCTTTCCTTACTATATTTGCATCAGAGTATGCTTTTAGGGATATTAATCAAAACACATTCACTTGTTCCATTTATGTCTTCAATTTTTCCAGTGTCTTCTTATTTACAATCATGAATACTACAGCTTTATCTTTATTGTGCCAGCTTCACCTCCCACTGAAAGAAAGAATAAGATTTTGTTAAACTCAATTAATTTGTAAAGATAGTGAATTATTTTAAAAGATTGAATAATTAATTATCCAGATAAAAATATTCCAGATGCAAAATATATTTGACAGCAGTAAGGAATTGCATACACAGAAAGGAATGATGGGTAAATCCAGAATAATTACTTCCAAACCACTCAGACCACAGACAACCATTCTTCAGTAAAGATAAGACTATTTATGGTGTTACCTAGAAATCCAATCTCAAACATAGAATGGCTTGTAGTAGTGATCTTAGAGATCATGCCCAGTCCTTGTCCCATGGGCAGGGCTGTCAGTCACTAAATAGGCTCTCAAGGGCTCCATCCAACCTGGCCATCTTCAGGGATGAGACATCCACAACTTCTTTGGGTAATTTGTTCCAGCACCTCACTACGCTCTAAGTAAAAAAATTCCCCCTAACATCTAATCTAAATCTCCATTCTTACAGTTTAAAACTGTTTGCTCTTTCCCTCTCACTATCAGAATGTGTATAAAGTCAGTTTCCCTCCTGCTTTTTAAGGCTCCTTGTAAAAGAGCACCCTTCCCTTTAAGCTCCTTCTAAGTACTAGAAGACCACAGTGATGTCTCCCAGAAGCCTTCTTTTCTCCAGACTGAACAAGACCAGCTCCCTCAGCCCTTCTTCAAAGGAGAGGTGCTCCAGTCCCATTATCATCTTCATGGACCACTTTTGGGTGCACTCCAATGACTCCATACACTTTTTGTGCTGAAGACACCATTAGATTGTTTTTTCTCAGATCATTGCCACTGTTTTTAATTATTCTGGCTCCCCTGTTTTCCCCCTTCCAGAGGCGCAGATCTGCAGAACCCTCCACTCTCTAGTCACAGAACTGGGCCAAACCAGCCCAAACTCTTGGTGGAGGATATGGGCACAAGCTGGTTTTGGCAGCTACACTGGCTGCAGCCATCCAAACAGTTCTTTATCCGTCAAACAGTACATCCTTCAAATCCATCTCTCTGCAATTTAGAGATAAGCATTCAGTGTGCAGAAATCCATGTAGACACTATCAGTTGGCCTTCATTTTTGCACTGATGCCATCACTCCATCGTAGAAGGCCACCAGATCGGCAAAGCACGATCTGAACTTGAAGCCATTACTGGCCACATCTGATCACCTCCTCAGCACCCATGTGCCTTAACATAGCTCTCAGGAGGGTCTGTTCCTTGATCTCAGGCACAGAGGTGAGGCTCATAGACCTGTAACTCCCTGACTCTTCCTTTCTCTTTTTTAAAAATGGGAATTCTATTTCCCTTTTTCCAGACACCAGAGACTTCATCTGGGCTTCATTGAAAAGCCATGACTTTTCAAATAGGGTGGAGAGTGGCTTGGTACTCTGTATTCAATCCCTCCAGCCATCTGAATTAATTCTATACTGCAACCAAAGCTATAGTTCACTGCTACACACATTAAAAAAAAAAAGGCAGAAACAACTGGTAATAATTTTCCTAAAATAATAACTGCAGTTTAACGGTTATTGGCACTACACCTAACTCTCCTAATAAACATTTAATCAGCTAATGCTATCACCTTTTCTGTTCCATTTCTGGAAGGCTGGGTCACAATTTGCGTATATTTAACAAGCAATTTTGTACACTCCATTAGATCTCATCTCTCAGGAGCACAGTTCAAATTCCACGTGGTTTATTCAGTCACCTTCAAAGCACTCATACGATGGTTCACCACAACTAAAGCTTAGAACAAAGTCTGCTGCAGGAGATTATCAGAACTATACAGTTTGCAAAGTTCTACAGGCCTACTCCTCAGCAGAGATGGAATGCTGTTTTAATTATCAACACTACAAATTGTAACTCCAAAGGTGTTAGCTCAGAAAAGCTTGTTACGATTAATGAAGGAAACCATGTCAGGGACTCTGTTGCATACACTCATTCCTCATACGGGACAAAAAGATAAAAGCAGTAATAATAATCTCACATATTCTGAGACATTAAAGCTAACAAAACAGAATGAGGAAGTCCAATTGCTAACCAAGAATACCAAGTGTATCCAAGTCCACACTAAGTATACAGTAGAATCCATAAATATATGTCTTGGAAAACAAATACCAAGATCAATTATTTTTCCAAGTTCAAGGTGGCATAAGAACATGTAAGCAAAAAAACAGCTGAAAATAAATTTGAGGTGAAAGCTACAGAGCGTGTTTTTTTAGTCAGTATAACAATTAACTTACTGGAGAGAGTATAAAGGACAGAAAGGACTTATTTTAATGGCACTCAATCTCTTTCTAATAGTATGATAGCATTGTTAGAAGAACAGAAGTTGAATTCAAGAGATCTTTCTAACCTTCTATTCTTATGATGCAAATAATGATTTTTTTTCATTGTTTGGACAATTCTATGTCCCCTTTCCATACTGGTCAGTCACATCAGGTAAAAGTAATATATTTTGACATAAGAAACTGTTAAATAGGGAAATACTAATTGCAGATCTTATTGGCAAAGAGAGGCAGGAAGAACGCTGAGTGGCCAAGAACAGACAGAGAGCTGCAGAGGAGCAGGAACTTGGACAGAAGTAGATCACTTTTAACCAGGGGACAGTACAGACCCATCAACCAGAACAATGACTGGGTTAAGAGTGACACATAGAGTTGCATTTTACATTAAGAGTGTTTGGGTACCTACTTGGTCACTTTGAGACTTGTCTGAAGAGATTGCAGGGACCACTAAATGGTCTTAATGCCAATCCCCCAGAATGTTTCCACAAGCTGGAGCTCTGACCATTACCTCTTCTCAAACATCATATAAAATGTCTCCTTGTCCCCCCCTCATGCAAGTCTGCTTCTGCAAATCCAAAATCTCAGAATTCCACTCAGTGTGTTTAGAAAAATACTACTTCTAATTTCATGTGAACACATGTTTTTTTGGGAGTGAATAGAATGTATTAACTTGTCATTCTTGAATAATTAGTAAAAAATAGGGAAATCTACCTGAGGGGGAAAAAAAGTATTTCAATCTGTGTTTGGGGCTGTTCACATTGTGAGTTATTTTGCTGTTGTTTTATTTTGTTTTTATACAGTTAGCAGCTCTTACTACCTGATAACTAAGGATGTGTTTGTACCAGTATAAAATAGAAACCACATATGAAGCAAATATGGAGTGATATTACTGTCTCAGTTTCATAATGTCTTTCTCCTTATCTTACATATTTCAACATGAAATTATGGAGATTTTATGACTTTACATGGATTTTGTTTTGTGAGAAAAATTAGCTGAAAAAGATCAATTTTTCTAAAACTTGATCTGTGGAATAATATTAGAGGACACCATTATATTTCAAAAGGATAAAGGAATCAAAGGTAAACGGAGGTTAACTTCTGCTTTTTCTCTCTTCGGAAATGACAGCCACAGAAAAATAAAGCTCTTGGCTTCCAATATCACTGAAGTGATGTGATCTTATCCGATAGCCCTGTCAAAGTGAATTTCTAGTACATCAAATCACAAAGAACAACATTAAAATGGTAAAACTCTTCATGTTGTGCTCAGAGGGAAGAAAGCGCTTTATGCTACATTCCCCTGTGGCACACTTCTTTAGAACCTGGCTGTGAATATTACCTTGATTTACTCAGAGTCACCTAATGTTGCTGGCATTATGTCAGTCCTCAGGCTTTACTTGAATGTGTTATGTAATCTAACATGCCTAAACCCTAATGTAGACTCAGCAAGTTTTTAACATTAAATTAATGAACAGCAATCAACAGTGCAGGGTCTAGTTGTAGACTGATAGCTATCAGTGTCCCCAAGGGGTTGGTACTAGGTCCAGTCTTCTTTAACATCTTCATCAGTGACCTGGGTGAAGGGGTAGAGAGGTCCTCAGCAAGTTTGCTGATGATACAGAACTGGAAGGAGTGGCTGACACACCAGAAAGCTGTGCTGCCAATTCAGCAAGACTTGTACAGACTGGAGAGCTGGGCAGAGAGGAACATGATGAGATTGAACACAAGGGCAAGTATGGAGTCCTGCACCTGAAGAGGAATGACAACATGCATCAGTACAGGTTAACAGCTGACGTGCTGGAAAGGAGCTCTGCAGAGAAGGACCTGGACATCCTGGTGAACAACAGGTTGGCAACGAGCAGCACTGTCTCCTTGTGGCCAAGAAGGCCAATGGTATCCTGGAGTACATTAAAAAAAAAAACAAAAAAAACATGGCCAGCAGGTCAACAGAGGTTCTCCTCCCATCTATTCTGCCCTGGAAAGGCCACATCTGGCATAGCATGTCCAGTTCTGGGCTCATGAAGACAGGGAACTTCTAGAGGCAGCCCAGTGGAGGGACACAGAGATGGTTAGGGACCTGGAATGTCTTTCCTATGAAGAAAGGCTGAGAGATCTGGGACTGTTCAGCCTGGAGGAGAAGGGGATTTTAACAATATCTAATTAGTGGGAGTGGATGGGACCAGGCTCTTTTCAGTTATACCCAACAACAAAACAGTAGGCAATGTGCAAAAGCTGGAATACGGGAAGTTTCATCCAAATCTGAGGAAATCTTCTTTACTGTGAGAGTGACAGTGCACTGGAACAAACTGCTCACAGAGACTGCAGAGTCTCTTTCTCTTCAGAATCTGTCTGGACACTTTCATGCTTCTAGAGAACCTGCTTCAGCAGTGGGGTTAGACTGGATTATTTTCAGAGGTCTTTTCCAACCCCAATCATTCACTGATTCTGTGAATAACACAGGAGTTATTTGGGAATACTGAAGACCCTAAAATTAGAGATTACTGTATTTTACTCCAGCCAATATAGCTACAGCTTGAGAAATTAATATTAATGTAAGTTGAGACAAAAATGAAAGTGGAAACAATAACCATAAAATATTCTTGTAGAAAAGACCTGTACAAAAAAGATACAAATTGCATCTTTTGTTGATTCCTACTTATTTAAGGCTAGACTTTAAGTATCAGGAAAGTCAGTTCCAATTTGTAAATGTGTTCTATTCTGTATGCATAAATAAAAACCTCTAATTTTTATTTCCTTACAGTGTAAAAGGTAGAGTCCCTAGTGCAGATGAGTCAAGACTTGTACAGACTGGAGAGCTGGGCTCCTTTAAGTCTTACTTAAAGGAAACTAGTATTCCCAATCCTACAGACAGATCAAACAGAAAAGTGTTTGCAATGTGGCTGCAACAACCATTGCAGCATCTCTCTTCCTGGTGAAGCAAAGGCACTGTCTTTGAAATTCAAGCACTGAATTCAGACTGCAGTCAACTCCATCACAGAGACACTACCCAAAGCTCAGGGAAGACAGGTGGCAGGGAATCCCTTCACCAAAGCAAAGCCTGATGGCAATTATATGAGAGCCTACAGATAAAGCTCAGATAGTGAATTCCTTCTACACATTCAAACTGGACTCTCGCTTCCCAAGGATACTTTTAAATTACTGTGACTTCTCTAATTTGTTAAAAGCTACAGTGAAAAAAAAATTAAAAAATCTTATAAATGCAGGCTTCTATCAATTACCCTCCAATTTATTGTCCCGGAGTAACAAGTTTAGATCTGGTTACCCACCTGATATATTGCAAACAACAGTAAGTCTCTTCTGTTAAATTTAGACATCTGTTTTTAATAAAGCATTTGTGTAAGGAACCCATGGCTCATAAGGAGGAGAAATTTAAGAGCAGTATATAATCTAGTTAAGAAAAGATTCAAACAAATGACAATATTGAACGCAAATATAGGGACAGTTTCCTGACTTAAACTAAAATCAAATAGTCTTTAATTTAACTGAAATCTTTGATCATACTGAATATTAATGTTCATGCCTAGAACTGAAAAGTCTAAGATGGTCACCATTTCTCTTCAGACTGCTTATATAGGATTCATTAGCAATTTATCACTGACATAAAAGCAGAATTCAATTCCATCTGTGAACTCTAAAGCACAAAAGACTTGGCACATTTGATGAACTGCAGATGATCAGAAACTGGAGTAGAGGTAGCCATAAAAGAAAAAAAAAAAAAAGATATTAAGCAACGTTGGTAATAGTTTTAATTGTAAAAATAACTCCTTGAAGGAAGCAGTCACATAAACTTGAAAACATGCTGCATTACTTTACCTCAGATATCAAATTAGAAAAATTTTTAGGGATGTCTAAGCACTTCTAACATAATTCCTTTAGATTCTTTAAGCTTCAGTTTGGTATTATCATTCAATCCAAATTTCTTCCTAAGTGTTAAATATATTCTTAAGTGCAAGGCTGAGCTTTATAAACCGCGATAAACAGCACTAACAGCCAAGGAAGCCAGCAAAGCAATCAGAGGAGAAAGACAGTACTTGATGTGAGTAGCAGGGGAGCTGTCTGGCTTATGGGCAGAACTGTAAGTTAAATATTAGGGGATTTTGCTCCTGAACATTTGCACTGAAAAAAAAATAATCACAAAGGCTGTCCATTCACCCTTCTCCCCTGAACAACAACAAAAATATCTCAAAGTTGTTTCTGACAAATGGTTTTCCTTCGGGCTGCTATGTAAGATTACAAAAGATGGTGGGGGTACTGCACTTCCTAGAATTAAATAGTCACAGTGTCTTTTATTAAACAGTGTCAGTCCTTGTTTAACAGACTCATTTTCTGACTCTAATATTAAACACTTTGATGTCTAAAGTAGACTTCAGGAGAAGCCACTTCCTAAACAGAATATCCACCTACCATAGTATCACTGTTATATTACACTTTAAAACAAAATAAGCAGGAGGATTTTCCACACAAGGATAAGCAGAGAGGTAGATACTGCATGCAGTATAACAGAGAAATGGAAGGACAAACTACTAAAGTTTGTGACTCACAGATGAATTTTTGTGTAAAAAGATGGAAATGCCATGAGTGATCATGGTTTCTTTATGTGTGCACCTACAATGACTCATGAACTTTGCAAAGAATTAGTTTGCCCTTTAAGCTAAACTAGGAAATAAACCTACAGTTGCATAAAGGTCACTGAAACGTAAAAATACTTATCACTCTAAATCTTGACCATATGTAAAACTAAGAAGCACTGAGTCCAATTCAACTGAATTATTTATAAGTAGTATTTTATATAATATCTTACTCTTTGGAAACTACAATTATGTTATAAACCACCAGATAATTCATGCACAATTTAATGAAATGACTATAAAAATGGAAACATCAGCTTTACTCACAACAAAAGAAAGAAACAAAAACATGACAGCAAAGGGACCACAAAGTTATGAGAGTAGTGAGACCAGATAGTATATGCTATCCTGTGCACAACTTCTCTCTCTCTTCCTCCTACAACCCCTCACTGAACCATTATTTATTGTTAGTATTTCAAAATATCCTCAACAAGGAAGTTCTATATGAAGCAAGACATAAATAATATTGTTTAGGGGAAAGGTTCAAGAAAAAAATCTCAAGACTTCACGTTGCTACCAGTGATTTTCAAGTTAAAATTTGTTCAAATTGAGAAGATATACTGGTATGGAAGCTGTAGTGTAAACCTCAGTTTTATCTACAAATGTGAATAATAAAAATGACAGAAATGGGCAGAGCTGTAAAGAACACTAAAGGTAAAGAAGATTAAAAAAAAACAAAAAACACTTTTCACACAGCACATTTATCATCTTTTACCTCCACTCTCTGAATGGCAAAGGAGGAAAATCATTTAACAGCTGCCATTTTGAATATGCTGGAAGTGATCAGAAAAGACTGGGAGGCTGTCACTAAATGAGCAGATGACATTTTATTTGTCTTTCATTCAATCAAGCCCTGAAATCTTGTTTTCATTCACAGAAAAGCATATTGAGTCAAGACATGTAATCCAAGCACTGTCTCATTTATTTCAGTTAGAACTCAAGTGTATTACTAGTGGCTGGCCACTCTTTAAACTTTAGCTGTGAGATGTAAACAAAGAGATGCAAGGATAGTAATTGTTTGAAATATTTGATACAAAAGCTAATATAATGCTTCCAACTGATTAATATATATATATATATATGCATTAAAAAAAAATAGAGGAAGGAAGCTGAAAGCTCAAGACCATCTGGATAATGCTTAAAATTAGAATACAAGAGAATACAAACAACCAGAGAACAAGTAGATCCCACCAGTTCCAGAAACAAAGCAGTAACGAAGCTTTAAAAGACATGACAGAGATAAAAACAGTCAGGTAATAAACAGCTTTCAGATTCTGATACGTAAACAAAACATTGTTCTACTTTCATTTTTCTTCTTTGAAAGAGAAATGTGGAATTAATTTTATTTTTCATATATATTTTTAGAATCACTGTATTTCATGTAATTTGTTGTGTGCTAGTGTCCTCCAATGGATGCTTTTGAAAGTACTTGCTCTATAATAGCGTAGCAGAACTATACTTGTGCTACACTTGATGGATTTTGTATAGCATTTATTGCAAGATGCTGGGAAAAGAGAACAACAACAGATTTTACAGGCTCTTCTTTGTTTGTTTGTTTTAAACCTGATATATAAACAGACATTGGCACTCCTAGATTACCTCATCTCCAAAAAAGCAAATGTGACTTTTTCTCAAATTGCAGCAGTTCCACCCGAGGACCCAATGAGTTCAATACTCAGTGAATGTCCATTCACTTGTCTTCTGAACTCACAAAAGGAGACAAAGCAGATAATGAAAGTACAGGCAGCCCTGTACATGCAGAAGCTTCATACAGGACAAAGGCCCAAGCCTAGAAGTCACTGATCACGTATGGAACAAATACGTATTCGGATCCACACCTTCTCCTCCTCTTTCCAGCTGGTAAATTTGAATAAAAAACCACTGAACAAACATTCAATTCTTTCACAACTATTCGAGGAAGCAATGGAGTCAGTATTCATTTACAAAGATTTAGCTGATGATATATTGGTGTTACTTGGTGATGTAACAGAAATTGAGAAGGTTTTGTTTCTTCTTGCTTTTTAAAGATTTAGATGCAAAAACAGATCTCTTAATTTATAGTCTGGATGAATGATTCTCTAAACAGTTTATCTCTGTACTGCTTTTTTCTTTGGTCATTCAAGGCTTTCTCATGTGGCACAGTTTATGCGCAGTAAGTTTGCATATAGCATACTTATGTCCCTGGGTCAGCTACATGTAGCCATCCCCTTTCTTTGCTCCTGATCGCTGATCCCTAACACTGGCAGCCTCTTTCAGCTGCAGGTGTCTTAGTTCTGATCGCCTCCTTCCCTAGACCAGGCCTTGGCTAAGTTATCTTCTCTTGACTACACTGACTTCTTGCAAATACTTCTGAACAACGTTGTCCTTAGGATAATCTTAAAAACCATAGATCCAAGGCAAGAAATAAACCTGAAACAGCTGCTGTTTACATGGAAATTAAGGACATCTTCTAAGAAGGTGGGTTATGCTGCTTCCAAAGAAAATTCAGGTACTGGGTGCAATTAATATGCACTATGAGTATTCAAAAGAGCAATTAAAGCAAAGTAATTAGCACACTGTAAATTCACATACTGGTTTATTTTGTGCCATTCTCCCTGTTTGACATGGCCTTTAAAATGTTTATCAGTCAGAGCAAGTTAAATAACACCACTATCCCACTGAGAATTATCTCCAGGGAATCATGATCCTCCCAGCTAAAGACTGGCTCCCTTCAGACAACATCCTCTCACACATCCCCAAGCAGATCCTTAGCAGCAGAACAGACAAAACGCAGAGCCCAGAACAATTATATGCTGCTGGCAGCAAGCATGTGGTTGCCAAAAAAGATTTAATGGCTTTAAAAGAGATATCCTTACACCTTCATATCTCATCTGTTACCCG
Source organism: Phasianus colchicus (assembly GCF_987193195.1). NCBI lineage: Eukaryota > Metazoa > Chordata > Aves > Galliformes > Phasianidae > Phasianus > Phasianus colchicus. Next base: position 17,101,316 of record NC_143441.1, on the reverse strand, counting down.
TCTCAGCTTCCTCATAAAAATATGTAAATACTTGCATTCCTGTCCCAAAATTTTCTTGAAAGTTAGAATATCTCTGATGTAGAGTTACAACAGGAAGTATGACTTGTGCCCAGCATTCTAACAGGCTTACCATAGGTTAACACTAAAACATAGCTTTAATCGGTCAAATACAGAAACTACAAGCTCTACTGAATATCCAGTTACTCAGAGAAATCCAACCAAAACATGAGACCACAGCCATCCACTCAGTTCAGTGACTCAAAAAAAAAAATTCCATTCCATCATTATTATCTGGATTTAGAATGCTAAGTGAGACAGGTAGAAGACTACACATCCACAGAACAAACCATAAAACAGGCATTCCATGACATATTGCCTACTCTAGCTAACTTGCATTGTGTCAATAAATTTCCTGGATTCTCTTTACCATAAATTTGATAATTGTAGATCTTTCAGGACTGCCTCTCCTCTATTTAAATAATGAGCAAAGATGTAGGAAAATTTGCTGGGGAAAAAGAAAATAATAACCCCAAAAAACTGCAGAGACTTTTCTCCAAGTTTTTGAAATTTTGTATGGCTCGATAACTTGCAAGAGTGAGTCTGAAATGTATAATCTGCGTGTAGAATTATTTGCAAATTCAAAAAAGTACTAGCTTGAAAAAAACTGAAATTGTAAAAAATGTTCAGCACTATGCTAACTTAACACCCACTCAGTGGCAAAATTTTGTCACTGAAGTGAAAAAGAATAAAAATAAGATAAATGCCAAGCTTTTCTGAACCAGTCATATAGTGTAAAGTCTAGTCAGTGGCAAGAAAGCTGTAAGAGAAAAAAATCTCTGGGGGCCACTCCTGCTCACACTGTATGTTTGTTTTTCTGTATAATTTCTGAACATTTTACATTATAGAGTCGTTCCCAGATGAGATATCACTATCTTTTTCTTTCCTTTACCACTAAGCCCTACAAGAACATTAAGAAAGACTTGGCATAAACAGATTAGTTTAGAATTCGCCCATGACTGCACTGGCACTGACTGCTTTAGGCTTTGAATGAATGCCAAATTTATGAGCTGTCTTCAGTAACTGCCTATTTTACCTATATCAGTTTAAGCAGATGTAAAGCATAAGTAGTTTAACTATACCCAGTGTCATAAACTGGGCATAAATATTTGTTGAAGTCTTAGTATTACAGAGTAGAATTCTTTCTGCAGTTTAAAAGATTATGTGCAAGGAGCCTGAGAAGTGCAAGTGATGCATTACGCTTACAAAAGAGATACTCCCTGAGAAGCATTACAATTGCCTGCTAAATACATACAAAGCTCTTGAAAATGAATGTTAATTTCTCTTTCAGTTATCAAAAAGAATACAAATTTCAACATACAGATTTACATGCTATTTAAGATATGTTTAAGATGCAAACAATGAGATGCCTTATGGTTTGAAGGCATGAAGAGAGACCACCAAGAAGCTCTATATCCACGAGACTAACCATAAACATACATTCCCCAAGATGTGCTCTATACCTTAACTTGCATTATGACAAGTTTTCTTTTTGTGCAAACCATGTTTTCTTAATTCAGCTCACAGAGCATACTTAAAGGACAGAGTATTTGGCCTTGCAAAATGGTTGTATATATATACTGATACATATATATACACATATATGATATACACACACACATGCACACACCCATTTCTTTAAGAGAGCATTAGTTTTTACTGAAAATTACTTGTGTTGATGAGCAGACAAGACTGTTAAGAATAAGATTCTCAGCAAAAGCAAAATTAAAAAAGCATAAAATAATCTTATTTGCTCAAGGTGACATGAGTAAAGGTAAGCATCACACAACTTACTCTTAAAACATATTCAAGAAGAAATCAGAAGTGGTGCTATGAAGTGAATGAGGACAACTACTAAAGATTAAGCACAAAGATATGTTTTACAACCTGAACCCCCACATGAGCCCAGTTATAAAATTATCCCTGTGATATATCACCAGTATTACAGAGCACACAGTATTAGAGAAGGAATTTATTATCCACTTGTTATAGAAGCTGTAGGCATAGAAATACTGAAATTTTTTTCCAATGCTTCCCAATAGGGAGTAAGTTCCTATTCACACCTTCAGTTGAGACTAAAAAACAACAGAACAACAAAAACATTTCTATTGGAAATCTGAAGGAACATATGATAAAGATATTCTCTATATTAAAGGAATAGTGTCTTTACTTTATGTGCCTGTGAAGTTTTTGGTGTTTGAAAATCAGTCAATGTGAGCAACAGATGATGCATAGAATTTTTTGTGCTTCTAATTATATCCAGCACATTCAACATCTTGAAGGATTAAATCCTCAGAGACAACGTACAGAAGAGACAGGAGAGGGAAGATTTTGACAGAGAATCAAAGGGATATGAAGACGGATTTCTGCAGACTGCAGACATGGAATTACATGGAAACTAAAGCCAATGGAACAAAGGCTTACTGGAAACATTTGAAGAGCACAGTCCTAATATCCATAATACAGCATTGTTAACTCCTAATTTTGGCATATCTCTCATACTACAGCATTTTACTTGAAAACTCTTATTCTGAAAAGAGCCATGCAGACAGGGCTTTGAAAAAAAATCTCAGTGAAAGACAATTCCTCAAAAAGCAAGTGCTTGAGGATGGCTGGAAGGAGGCAAAGAAACTTCGAGAAGCTTCCCATTTCCCGACCTCCCTGCTGGCTCTGTGAAGGTTTTCTTCTTTCCCCACTAGAACAAACCTTCAGTGGCTCCCACCCTGACCACTGCCCCTTGCTGATGCAGCTCGGTTTTGTGATCGGCTCTTGGAGTGTTATAGACTGAATGAGCATTTCAAAGGGACAACTGAAAATTAAGCACACGTTAGAAAATGCAAATACTTTCACTTTTAGAAACTTAAAGAAAGGATGCCTGTATTTGAAGTGAAAATGCGTAGACTTAATGCAAAATCATTTGATCATTAGAGAAGAAAACGAGCGTGGTATTAACGAAAATCCTCTACATTAGTTTTCTTAATGTTTTCTAAGTACACATTAACATTAGAAGACAGAGGACTCTAATAACATACCTTGAAAGGTGGCTTCCCTAAGGCATTTCATCAAAGTAGGATTTAAATCTGAGAACAAACAGATTTCATTTCCAGACAAAGAGAAAATTGCAGACAGTTCTTTTAAACCCCTCTCTTCCCACAATGAACCTTATACATTGTATTAGTTCTCCACATGCTACAACTGCTGTAATAAGCATCTCAACCTGCAGAGAAGTTAAAAAACACTGCAGCACTGAATATTATTATTCCTACTTCTCATCAGTGATTATAAATATCTTAATCATGCATACCTCATCTAACCCAGGAGATATCAGAGTAGCTACTGAAAACCTCACGTCATATGCTTCACAAATTTGGAGAGATTTTTTTTCTTTTCATTCTGCAACTACAAACTTTAACCAATACTAACAGGTCTGTTAGGTACAGGAACCCAACAGGAACATGCAATTAAAATTAATATCTGGATTATCAATATTATTGGTCCATGGATTTGAGGCATAGAGAAAATAGCTTTGTTTGGAAAAGTCTTTAATTTATCCCAATCACTTCTAAAAAGTCAGGTCAGTTATTAAGAATTTAATCTATATTTAAACAGTATAATCATATGAAACATGAAACAGTTCTCTTCAGTTTTCAAATATTGTCTTTCACCCCCCTCTTCCCCAGTGTAGGTAGGGATCAACGTGGGAGGTAAGCAACCTGCAGAATTCAACTACAAAGTCAATATAATATTTCACCAAAGAATGCCACCAGGTTCATGGCCATTCCAGCTTTGCAGCTATTTCTGCCCAGAACATCACCTTACCATAGAAGCATAAAGAACTACCACCACACAAACATTTAACTCCAGCATTTCTTTTCTTTGAATAAGTGTGGGGTGCTTCTAATTATCTTTACCTTTGAAATAGCAAATATTGCCCACTTCTTGCTTTGCTGGATTCCGTCTTAGACTGTAGGAGCAGGGCAAAGGGATGCTGCTAGGCAAAATGAAAAAGGGAGCAAGTCACAATGACACCCACCTGTTACTCTAATTTCTGCCATCCAACACTCCAAAGAATAATGGAAAGACTGAAGAGAAAATGGAAGGAAAAAAAAAATAGCATTTTCTCTTTAAAAAGCGATTGCTTAGGTTTACAGCTATTCAGGTCTTCACTACTTGGAAGTGTGGGTGATACTCAGTGTGGGTGGTACTCAGGCTACGGTGGGTGGTAGTTACAGGGGGTGGTTCTGGGTGGTGCTTAACGGGTCACGGGGCAGTCATGTGTCACAGTATATAAGCAGATGTTGCACAGCAATAAATTGGCACTTGAGCTACATTCAATACATGAGTCTCTTGTGTCCCTGTGCTGGTTGGGGTGCATACGGTCGGGGCGCTGATGAGGCGTTGTTGACTGGGCAAGGTTGTGAGGAGGTTGGCAACAGGAAAAAAGTAACAACTAATTTGTGGAATGTGAACATTTGGCATAAAAGGGGATGGAAGGGGGTTAAAAACAAACAAACAAACAAAAAAAAAAAACCCATCCCAAAATATATTTATCTATTCAAGGGAACAAAGAGGCAGAGCCTTCTTATTTTCCCCCGTATTTCCAAATTCACGTGCGGCAAAGGCACATGAAGCCACACATGCCACAAGCACACCCCAAGAAGAGAGCAGATTGGCAACATGGTATTTACGGGTAGACATTCTTGCTGCAGTTGTCTCTGAAATGCTGAAACAGCTCAAGTCCAAGACTTGCAACAGGCAAAGTAGGACAGTCAGTTTCCTTGGATTTCTGAGCCTTCGTTCAGCACCACTTGGCCCCCAAGGAATGACGGCTTGGGAAGAGAACTTTAGATGTAGAATAGTAAGATGGTGTAAAATCAATGAAAATTATATAAAGGAATATTATATAATCAAATAATATTAAGATGTTATAATAATGAAATAAGCAAGAGAGTTAGGCACAGCGAGACAAAGAGAATAAATAGGAGGCTTACCCGTGTCATGGGCTCGCTCAGGAAACTCCAGTGGAGTGGATCTTCCGAAGAAAGAAAGATCCTTCCCCCCTGGTAGTCAGCTCTTAAATGGGTCTAGGAGAGGTGGAGCCAGGCTCCACCCCTTCCTGCAGCACAGGTGAATTGCTTTCACCTGTGCTCCCAGGGCTGACTCATTGCTCACCTCAGGTGATTAATCAGAGGTTCAGGCCGTGACTCAGCAGTTCCCATACAGATGGAAAGACTTGCATTCATGCTCTCCTCTGAGGATCATGAAAAGCTTTACAAAAGCTAATTCAACATATATATAGACATACATAACCTTGCAAATCCTTCCAGAAACAAAAAGACAGCTTTTAACAGCCCCAAGTTCAATGGGGTTTACATACAGCAGTTCTATACAGCATGCAGAAGCAAGCATAAGTCAAGTGTAAAGAACTGAAAGGTATTACATGACCCTATAGTAGTGATTTCAGTAGAGTTCAACTGCTTGAGATGGATTGTGTCTGGTATAGAACAAATATTAACACTCTCATCTGCAGTACCATTTTATTGATCGCAAGAGATCAGTGCTTTTCTCTACAAAGCCCATCCACAGGTCATTAGCGCAATACTATTTATCACGGAGCTGTTTCAGTAATGACTTGTTCAGAAGGCTGGTAAAACTCTACTCTTTCACAAGATCCCTCACGAATTACCATATTTGAAGACTTTCACTATGGAACTGAAGATTAATTCTTTGACCTGATAGTCTTTATGGGCTGTTTAAATGATTTAAGTAAAGAGAGAAGGATTTTATGAAGTTCTTATATTTAATACAGGATAGCTATATTGGGAAAGCTTTCTTTTTTTATAGTTTGATAAAGCTGCCAGGAAGCAAAGGCAAAAGGCAGTTCCCTGGGCCAGTCTCCTCTCTCCTATTCTGCATGCAATTTCACAAATTTCTACCAAGTGAAATGGTGCCCTCAGTTTGCTCAGTTTCACAATTGAATGACTTCAGATTTTGGTAAGAGGATCCACCAGCATAAATTAAGGTTTCTAACACTCCAGATCTATGGAACTAGGACTTTCTTGTGCAGTAAACATTACTCTGTCTTACTGCCATATCTTAATACAAATGCTAGGTATTTTAATCAAAAGAACTTGTGTATTTCCCATCTGTTCACAGAGCCAGCAGGCTATACAAAACAAGGTGCACAAGGGTTCTAACCCCTCTCACCTCCCTCTCACAACATTCACACCATGTCAAATTTCTGAGGAAGAGAATAAGTAGCTATGCTTCAAAATTCAGAAACACTGACTGGTCTAGAGTAAGGGAGGAGGAAGGAAAAGAGCAGAAGGCAGAGACCCTTTACCCAACCATCGAACACCACGATGGGCAGCTGGTCTGACCAAGGCACAGGCAGCCCCCATTCCTGAGGTTTCTCCCCAAGGTGAAGGGTTGCCCTAATAGTCACTAGAAACCAATGCCACTTATTTTACCAAATGGCAGCAAATTTCCTTGCAGTTAATTTGGGTGTTCTCACTGTTCTCCTAACAGAGCCCTGGAGTCAAAACCTCCCAGTAGAAAGGGACAGAAAATAGCTGCAAGGTCAATGACCTTTTACCCAGACACAGACATCTGGAAGCTGAACCACCATGACTTACATATAAGGCACACAAAATGTGATACTGTATCAGTAAGGTAAAAATCACTTTGTCAGCAACTTGAAACATTTTGTTTCCCTTTAATTAGTCTTACATGTTGTAAAAAGTGGAGGAGCTGTGGAGACAAATACAGAGAGTTGCAAAGCAGCAGCAGTTCAGAGATGCCACAGCTTGCACCAGCTGAAGTAGCTTTTAAATCTTTGAGATGTGTATGGCAGTCTGACTGTAAGGAGAGTTACCTCTATCACAGACCAAATGATGCTCTTACCTATAACTGCCGCAGAGCCACAGGAACCTCATCCACAGACTAATGAACAAAACGAGCAGTATCTTTTCCAGTCCCCTTTGGCCTTTCAGGCAGCGCCGACATTTCCTAACCTGATACTCGAGCTCCTCCATGTGGCAAGCGAGAGCCTTCATCTTTCCTCCGTGTAGCAAACAGCTCCCTTATTCCACACAACGTTTTTCTTGTCATTATTCCCTCACAGAAAATATTACCAAAGATACAATATTAAACTGTGGGGCAAGAACGATTAGTTCTGAGGATAAGGAAAGTAGAACAACAGCACCATAGCTCCAATAATTGCTATTAGTCACAAATGGGTATTTTCACAACTTAATGTAGTTAATTTGTCCATTCATAAAAAAACTTCTCAGTGTTCATATACAGATCAGTTGCTTTAAACAGTCAGCTTTGGAAAAAAATCATAGATTAATTCAAATATCCTCTTTATTAAAGTGGTGCTCTTCCCATGGTGAAATATCTAGCAAAATATATTCTCTTGTGCTGAAGATTTACAACTTCTCTTCTGTCAGACTGGGAACTGTAAGACACAATATAGGATCCTTCCTTGAAAAACTGATCAGGATGTCTTCATATCAAACAGCAGCCAAAGACAAATCCATATGCCTCTTTGAAGAAGTTTCTGGAAATTAAAAATGGCACTTATTTTACAGAAAAAGACTTATGATTCCAAGTACATCATTTCAAGAAAGCTAGTAAAGACATTTGCTTCTCAGCCATTCAACTTTTCAATTTGTTCATTGTACTGTAGGATATTGTTCAGTCAGACCTAATTCTGCACTGCAGGCCAGCAACACCTGTCTGCATATGCTCACAAGCTAATGCCATCTTACTTACACATGACTTAACAAGTTCACACACTTGCTTTTCCACTGACACTGTAAGAAATAATAAGGGAACCGCTCAGCTTTAAGGTTATTTGCTTTTGATGAACATTTCACAAATTATTTTTATGCATTCACTTCAAAAATATTTTGGTTGAATATGGGGCGAATCTTAGAACTTGTTTTAAAGAACTTCCCTTTTCTTAATGCAAGCTTTAATTCCTGTTTCATATTTGTTTCTTTTTCTATATTAGAATGAGAAAAATCATAGGAAGCATGAGACAGATGACTGGACAGTGAGGTTGATTGAGAACTGGATGACTGGCAGACCTCAGAGAGTTGTGATCAGCAGTGCAGGGTTTAGTTGAAGGCCAATAGCTATCAGTATTCCCAGGAGGTTGGTAATGGGTCCAATCTTTAACATCTTCATCAGTGACCTGGGTGAAGGGATAGAGCAGGTCCTCAGCAAGTTTGCTGATGATACAGAACTGGGAGGAGTGGCTGACACACCAGAAAGCTGTGCTGCCAATTCAGCAAGACTTGTACAGACTGGAGAGCTGGGCAGAGAGGAACATGATGAGATTGAACACAAGGGCAAGTATGGAGTCCTACACCCAAAGAGGAATGACAACATGCATCAGTACAGGTTAGCGGCTGACGTGCTGGAAAGGAGCTCTGCAGAGAAGGACCTGGACATCGTGGTGGACAACAGGTTGGCAACGAGCAGCACTGTGTCCTTGTGGCCAAGAAGGACAATGATATTCTGGTGTACATTAAGTAATCATGACCAACAGGTCAACAGAGGTTCTCCTCCCATCTGTTCTGCCCTGGAAAGGCCACATCCGGAGTAATGTGTCCAGTTTCGGGCTCCCCAGTTCAAGAAAGACTTCTGGGCTTCTAGAGGCAGCCCAGTGGAGGGCCACAGAGATGGTTAGGTGCCTAAAGCATCTTTCTTATGAGGAAAGAAAGGCTGAGAGATCTGGAACTGTTCAGGCCCAAAGAAGAGAAGGCTGAGAGGGGATGTTATGAATGCTCATAAATCTAGAGTGCGGGTGTTAAGTAGCTGGGGACAGATTCTTTTCAACAGTTCCCAGTGACAGAATGAGGGGCAATGGGCACAAACAGGAAGGAACAAATAGGAAGTTTCATACAAATGCAAGGAAGAACTTTACTGTGAGGGTGACAGTGCATGGGAGCAGGCTGTCCAGAAAGGTTATAGAATCTCCTATGGAGATACTCAAAATCCATCTGGAAACTTTACTGTCTAACCTGCTTCTAGAGAACATGCTTTTGCAGGGAGTTGGGCTAGACGACACAAATCTGAGCTGTTTCAGTGGCAGCTACAAGAAGGCAGGAAAAATTTGACCTTCCTGGAAATATCTGTGAGGAATCTGTAAGCAGAAGAACTTTTTCAAGAGGCAGGAGGGCAGATGTATTAATTTCTGGCACGACTGGATAGCCCAATGGATTTCCCTATTTGGCCCACATAGACTTTGTATATGCCAAACAAATTGGCTAGTAGAAGGCAGGAAAGAGAAAGTGAACTTCCTTCATTTCTTCCCCCAGAAAAGTAAGAACTCAAAGAAGCTCATCAAATAGGAAAAATAAATGCTCACTTTGCGTTATTGTTATTATTCAGCAGGAGGGAACTCTCCCACAATTTTCTTTAGCATTCCAAACTTGAACTTTTGTCAGGCAATCATCCTTTTTCCACAAGATATCCGAAGACTGAAATTATAGAAGCTAGAAATAAGTTGATCATGCGGTGCTCAGGAAGATGAAGTCATGTTCACAGGGATTTCAGTTCTTAGTGACTTAATTCTAACCATTACAAACTCAAGAGCAATCATTTCCCTACAGCCATATCTAAAGAAAGATGCTACGTAATGCTTTCAAACCCGACTCTGCTGTTGCCTTTGCTTTATCAGCTGTTACAGATAGAGGGAGCAAACTGATAATCAGAGGGAAAAGAAAGGGCTCATCTGGTGAAGAAACTGCTCTAGGAGGAAGAGACCTACCTACCTCATGCATGGGAAAAGGACGACTTGAGACCTAATAATTTAAGGACTGATCCATACAGTCTGTTTTCTTCAGCCTAAGATCCAGATGATATTGGGGAGGCAGGGTGTGTTTCCTTGGTGTTTAAACAACAGAGAGCTTCTTTCATCTGATGGGAATGCTCTTTCTCCACTTTCAGTGACAACATCAGGCAGGAAATGACAGAAACTGGAAAATGGGAGGAGGAAATGGGAGGGCGAAACTGGAGGAAGGAGGAAGGAAATGGAAAAATAGCAGGGGAAAGCATTCATGTATCCTCAGGAACTTACATTTTACGAGGTGTCATTTAAGCTAATTGCCATGTTAAAGCCATGCAGCTAAAGTAAATTCTGTAGCATTTGCTTAAAAAAAAAAAAAGCTCAAATAACTGACTTATTTTTAGTATATTAAGTAGTAATACGCATTAAAAATCCTATGTTTATGATCCCCAAATCCTTCTTTTCCATGCAAAAAGCAGAGAAATTGTAATTTCCATACATCATCCCATTCCCATACCACATTCTGGAGGGACTCTCAATTCACCAAGTTCTCCTACAGGAATGCCAGTACTTGTGGGCACCAGCTCACCAACTTTTAAGTTGAGGCCTCAAGCACACTCATATAGACCACAAGCTGCCCAATAAAAAGCATTTCTTCTTGCTAGAAACTCCATCAGAATTTGAGCTGATATAATTCTGTTTTCATTGTGGTCGACAGATATTCCATATGAATCACTCTGTGCAGCCTCTCATCATGTAAACATACAGTCCCTTACTCTATGGGCCAGTCTCTCTCTACAAGGAGCCTCAACAACTGATCCCTCACATTATGGTCCTCTGTGGTCCCCAGGCTCCCCATCAAGCTCTCTCTATCATGTATTATTAGAGTAGTAACAACAGCTTGTAGATACAGCTAGCAGACAGATTAAGATAGCAACTGGGATTTGAGGTTTTTGAAAAAGATTTTTGATGGAGTTACATAAGACCAAGGAGAGAAGGTAGGATAAAAACTTGTGGTAAATCTGAAGATGATTGAGAATAAAAACCAAAAAAAAAAAAAAAACGCTGTTGTGGAAAGGGACATTTTAGGAGATCAGAGATTGATATTAAAAATTAGCAAGGACATTATATTCTGAAGAAATTCCATGAACAAAGTCTATACACTACCTGTAAACAGTGCTCTGCAAATCATCCTACCTCTGTAGTTATGATATCTGAGTTCATATCCCTTTCTTCTCCATATTTCTTCCCTTTTTTTCTTTTTTTAGATTCATTGACATTATAGAGTACCTGTCTCCCTCATTGTACTGAGTAGACAGCCTCTGTGGGCTTAACCACCTGTCTCCCAGTAGTCAGTAGCAGCCTAGAGGCTAACATCACCTTTGAATGCCAATATAGAAGGTAGTTTTTTTCTGTTACCAGGGAAGGGAGAAGAAAGAATGTAATTAAGTGAATGAATAACCAAGAGATAATTTTTACTCAAATTTATCTAAAGAATACATGAAGTTTTAATCTTGACTTAAGGAATTCAGTTTCAACCAAGCTTCTGAATTAGCCCTACTGCCATATGCTTCTTACTACTACAAGTTCATAATCCAGTTTTCAGGCCTCCCATCATACCCTCCCCTCCTCCCCCTATAAAAATAAATACATGAGAAAAAAAAAATCATTGCCTTCCCCCAAGTTTGTTAAACCTATTCACTGTAACAGCAGAATGGAAATTAATGGCCAGATACTCAGCTGCAGTCAACAGCTTAGCTCCATTAAAATCCACCCTGCGGCCTGACCCCTGAGCACTGACCAAGCTCTGTGCTGGCTGACACAGTTTCTATTGGATTGGCAGAGAGCAGGAAATAGCTGGGATGTAGGAAAGCTCCAGACATGCCTCCTTCTACCTCAGCCAGGCTGCTGCTGAGCTGCTGTGTGGGCTGCCCAGCTGTCTGCCTTCCCAGGGCTTTAAGCCCATCACCATCTCCTATCCAGCTTGGAGGACTTAGTTTGGAAAAGCATCATACATGCCCACAGCTGTATAAGCAGACAATTTTAGATGGAAGCTAAAGTTCAGGGCAAGGAAACTTAAGGAAGGGTGAGCATCATTTGTGTCCCATACTAAGATAGTACTTATTTCTTAAAATATCCAAACTACTTAAAGTTTTCAGCCAGACATTAGCCTGAGGAGGAACGCAAATATGAGTTAAGACTCGGTATAATTAAAGGAAAAAGAAAGACCAAAGTCTCAGGCCTGAAGCAGACAAATTGGAAACTCTCCATTTCCAAGAAGAAGTCAGTTCTCACTGCTGAGGGAGTTTGCATGGAAAAACCAAAGGCCTAAAAAACTCCTCTACACGTCGTAGAATTCTGCAAATATTTGTTTTAAAACACTAAAAAGTTAAATTTCAATGCCTCTCAGACATTTTAAATGGGAGAATTATTCAACTTAAAATAATTGGATACTTAGTGTACTGCTGACCTTTTGGTTCATTGTGTTCTTTTTAGGCAAGTTCTGCATTTTACCTTTCTATTAGAAAAGACAGCATCCATCATAATGTAATTTCTCTCTTTATATCATTTTTCTGGATATCTCACTTCAGGTGTTACTTGGAGCATAATGCAAAAGAATTAAAAAAGAAAAAGGAAAAAATAGAAAAATAAAAAATCATTTGTGAACACTCCATATTTCTTGATAATAATAAAAAAAAAACCCTCAAAATTTTACTTTATATACCTTCGATTTCCCAGTAGTCCCATTTCTCAATCAGAATTTGAATAATCTTTACAATTTGTATTCCCCAAAACTCAAATTTAATGAGTTAGTAGGTATAGAAATAGAAATAACAGCTGCAGCTTATCCCGCTGTGCTATTCAGTAATGACAATGTTATACCACATTAGCAATTGTGACATTAATAAAAAGAAGCCCATAGGATTAGCCAGAGACAGCTGACTTTAGTCAAATGTAGGTCATGCTTTGTTTGCTCAGAGCTGGGTAATAAATTTCCAGGTAAGTGCTCTCATGTGTCATACATATATGCCAGGAGCATAATTTCAGCTGTACTAAATGATCCACATTCTTAAATTTCTGTAAGCCGTTTTTGAATTATTGTTAAGCATTTAATTCCACAGAAGCATCTTACAGGCTACTTAAAGTTATTAACTCCTATGACATTATGGCATGTTTTCTTTCTAGTGGCAGTTAATAGCATCTTGATCTGATTTCCCTTTCACCTTAAGATATCTGCAACTCTGAATTGTGAATATTTAACAAAAGATACTTAGCAAGGAATCAAACCCACTACATTTTGCAGCTCTAGCTAAAAGAGAAAACAGTATTTGGAATCAATCCAAGCAGCAGCAAGATATCTTCCACCACAGAAGGGAGGCTTTAAAAAAAATTTAAAGGAAATAAAGGCATAGCCTTCAATTAATTGTACAAAAGATCCTATCTCAATCTCTGCTGCATTGGCAAGCCCTCAAAATTTGGATTGAAAGCAGACCATTAAACATATTCATATTTAATCTCAGCACAAGATGTGCATATTGTACATCGAAACCTTAAGGGCTGTATTCTGTGTTCAGTAACACCCTGGCTGGCTTCTGTGGGAAAAAGTGAGCATAATACAGCAGAAGTTAACCTTGAAGTTGCAATCTTACTTTTGCTATTTTTCTTTGTGTTAAGATAATAAGCACAAAACAAGATCAGGGCCTCTCTGTGCAAGGCACCATCCAGACAGAGAGAACAGAAAAGGGAACCCTAGTTATGAAGAGCTGAAATCACAGCAAGATGGACAGAAAAATGCCTGATTATCACCTTTTTGCAGGGGGAAACTGAACCAGAGAAAGGCAAACTGCTAGACACAGATGGCTTTAATTCCACCCAAGTCTCTTATCCAGTGGTTGCTATTGCTTTAGGCAGCTCCTCATCCCATTCTTTGTTACAGACCCTTGCTCTGCTGGGGCACTGAGCTCACTACTGTCAGCTCAGCTGTCCTAGGTGATGGCTGAACCATGTGCAGGTGCCCTACTGCACGTCCCACCTACAGAGGCCTATGGCTGCACCCCACTGCACGCACTGAGGCAGTTTATTCCTCATTTTATTTACAGCCAATTATTCCGATAGCTTCTCAGCAACAGAAGTTAATTTCTTGGCTCTATTTTTATCCATGCCTGGTCTAAAAAGTATTTACACATCAGCAAGTCTTTTGGGGGCTTCAGAGGCATGTCAAGTGGAAGAGATGACAGCCTGATATTTTTAGTTGATATTTTATTTGGCCAGTTGTTTTAATGGCAAATTTTCTTGAAATATAAAGTAAAATCTATGTATGTAGCCTTTCCTTCAGACATTAAGAAAGCCTTAGATATTTTTTCCTTTCTTTCTCTTTTTCTCTTTTTTTTTTTTTTTTTTTTTTTTTGAGGAACTATGATGACATGGATTTGCAGCTTTTCAGTACAGTTCATCAGGTTACACCGTTTCTTTAAAGCAACTGTGTTTACTGGTCTATTTCTTGAAAGCTGCAGTTGTATCTTTATTACCCTTCATTGTTATCGGCAAAGCAAAATGCCATAGCTACACTGGAGGCAATAGAAATTCCCTTTGTGAGAAGCAATGATTTCCAGCAAATCGTGAACACCTTTGTGCTCGATTTCAAGGAAGTAAATGTAGTCAGCTTTCAATAGGATTGTGAATTACAATGTGATAGAAATATGGGCTGCTCAAGGTAGATTCTGCTCAAAAAATTCCCCAACAGACATCAAAAGTCAGAGACACAAATTACATCCTACAAAACTAATGGGTAGGAGCAAATTTGTCGTAGGGTGAGAGCCATGCAACACTGATAAATACTGCATGCATGTATAATCCCAGGGCAACGCTGGCCAGGCTGCTTTTTTCCTGAGGATTTCTGCCTACTTTGCAGAGGTGGGAAAGAACCTCTCAGACCCTTATACTGATACACAGATGAAGCTGATGAATCTGTCACATGCATAAACCTAAATACACCATACACAGAAATATCCTCTTATGGAAAACAGTCTTTGCAAATTGAAAGCATGTAAAGAAAATAATTTGGCTTAAATTATCTATACTTTTCCTCAAAATACAAAGAAAACATTTCTGCAGAAAGACAAATAAACAGAATGTATTTAAATAGCAGAGAGTTTTTTCCTTCCACCCCCCTCCTCCCTTTCAGCAAAGAGAAAGAACAAAGACCACCTTTTGGTGAGGAAAAAAAAATTAAAAAAAAAAAAATCAATCCCCTCACTGATGGGCTGGCTGTTTCCCTGCATGCACAAGCTGATACTCCTTTGTTCCCAGCCCCACTCCCCAGCCCTCCAGCTGAGCTGATTCCTCAAAGGATGCTTCCTGACTGTCTCCCACCCTGCACAACCAAGGAAGGCAGATCCTGCCTACTCCCCTTATGACTAGAGCTCCAAATCCACTTTCCCAAAGGACACAGCACCAGCAGAAGCAGGACTTTACAAAACATCCCCTTCAAATCCCACTAGAAAAAAAAAAAATCGAGTATTTTGTTATTTTTTTCAGGTCACTTTTCTCCCTATTACAGCCCATTCTTAGTGCAGAAACACTATCAGGGAGGCAGGTGAGAAATGAACCTTCCTCAGCACAAGATTTCCAAAGACATCTTTTGCTTTGGGTAGAAGTTTGAAGCATGTGACAGTAGCAAGGACAAGGGCTCAAAGGCATGCAGCATGGGCAGGAGCATGAAGCTCACCAGGCAGAGCTAAGGAGCAGCTGCTTGCAGCAGCCCCAACCCACATCTCTCCCTAGCAGAGTCTTGAACCACAATGGCCTCAGCCCAGCCCCATGCACTTATTATAAAATTCATTTTCAATTCTCTCCTGCTTGCACTACCCTGACACAGCCTGAGCTGTGTCCCACGCATACTGGCATGGGCGGCCACATTACCAGGGCACACTTGCTGCAGATGGAAGCCACCCTAGAGTGCCTATCAGCCACAGGCACTCACATCCCAGACCTTTTCCCTGTAATTAGACTATTTTGTGATATTTTTCAAGCCTGGATTTAACTCTCTGCTAACACATTTGTACTAAGCTAACAAATAGCTAGCAGAGAAACCCCAACAAAATGATGGTCAGTAGAGTCAACTTCTCTTCAAGCATATCCAAAGCTGCGTTAAAATGTTCAAGAAAGGCACAGAGAGGCACTAATAAACAAACTAACAAATAAATAATCCAACCTCTCTCCACTGCTCTGCTTGTGCACTCAGGTCACAAACCAGAGATGCAATGTAACAGTTCAACTGAATAAGGTGTGTAATTCCTGCTTCTTGTCTCAAATCAAAAGCATGCACAGAAGTTAAAATAACTACCATCACAATCTTCCTAAAAAATTCCTTCATAACTGCACAGATGAACAGTGGGATTTTGCATTTAAATGAAAAGAAATAAAAAAAGGAGGAATTCCTGCTAACTGTTTTCAGCTCAGGCAGCTTGGGAATCCCTTCTCAATTTATGATACACACTTTGTCACTTATGTTCAAAACCCTGCAAGTAGTGAGAAAAAAGAAGAGCAGACAGACAGCAACAACAGGTAGAATCATTCCCAACCTCTAAACCAAATACCATCTGTAAAATATCTTCAGACACAAGTGAGAAGAATAATAAAATAGCTATTTATTCAATGGCAATGAGGATAGGATCTCTATCAACCACACATTTTGTCAATTTCAAGCAGTCAAATGCTGTAAGTTCTCCCCTCTTTTTCCAAAAATCATGATCAATCTTCAAAAATGATTAAAGATACCACACGCAGTCACATTTCCAGATGAAAACATCAACTTGTTACTTTAAAAAACACTCAACGCCACTAGAAAGAAAAGTTTGCTGAAGGGAAGACGGTAGCCAAGTTTTCTGTGACAAGGAAAAGAAGTTGGGGGAAGGGACTCTGGATAATTATAGTACCATTCTATAGCTGAATACTTCCCAGCAGTGAAGTCTATGAGCCATCCAGCCAAAAGGAAAATGGGGAGAACTACACTACTAGAGAAACAAGCAGTGCTATGTTGGGAGGATTTCCATGCCTGATTCATGCCTGATTCACGGACTTTCAAGTGGAATACATTTAGTTGATGATTAAATTACTACTACTGCTGCTACATGAAAACAAATGTACAGGTGAAGGAGACAATAAATTTTAAGCCTACAAAGCCTACATCAAAATTAGAGGCTAATAAGGACCCCCAAACTCACCGCAAGAAATAGAAATTTGAGGAAGAGAAAAAAGCCTGCATTTAGGTACAAAAAGAAATGCATGAAGCAATTTCTGGATGAGAGCCATAGAGCCAGAGCCAGTTTTGTAGTGAGCAAGGGTAACTCTAAGCATCAGGCTTCAGGAAAAAAAAGATAATAATGATCATTTGTTTTCAATAGGATTCCAACAAACACATTCTCAGAAACTAGAGAATAAGAAAAAGCTGATTGTTATCCTTGCTGTCTGTCCAAATCCAATTTGTAAAATAGCTCATTCATTCACACATCTTATGAAGTTATTGGAGAAAAGGAGAAACACAGCTTCTTTCCTGCACAGCAGAAAGTACAACCTATCCGATGTCTATCCATGACCCTTCATGAGAAGAAGGAAATATAACAAAAGAAAATATATCTCTTCACACTCAAGACACATAAAATGCAAAAAAGAAAATGCTATCTGACGAAGATGTAGCTGCAGGCCTGTCAGTAGCATGCAAGGAATATCAGGTCTGGTTGGACTCCTTCCCAGTCCCAAGTGTTTGAGGACATGCAGAATTTCATTGTGGATACAAGAGGAGTACCAAGGTCCATCCAGAGCGTCAGAGGGATAAAGCCAGTTGAACCTTACAAAGAATGGGAAACTATTCTGTAGAAACCAGGTGAACCACCACAAACTGACTATGTGGGGTTTTGTCAGGATGCTAGATATTTGACTGCCCATTGGAAGAGTGAAGCAAGTATCTTTAAGATTGAAAGCAGGAAGTGTTTCTCCAAATAGAGTGACTGTCTCTTTTCCCCAGGTTTTTAAAAATTTGTGCAACCTTCCTAAAATGTAACACAAAATTCTCCCTGAAAGCTTGTAGAGACCTAAATATAATTGTATGTCTTGGGGATCAATTTGGGTACCAGTTATTATTAGGCAATACATGATATCACTTCCAGTTTAGTGAAGACCTTGAAAGTCAGATATAGGAGTGAAAATTCATCCTCTCGGGAGCATCTCAGCAAAAACTTACTCAACTATTTCTTAAAAAAAGAAATTACCACACAGTGCAACTCAGAGAGGCTTCTCAATCATTAAAATCTGTTATACAGTGAATGTAATTGGTTAAGCCAAGAACAAAGTCATTGGAAAGCGCTGAGAGGGAGAAAAACTCACATTACTCAGCTCAGTCACACACAGCTATTTATTAGACTTTCAGTATAAGTTCAAATTGCTGCTGTAGGACGGCTTTAAATACAAGTCATTGTGCTGCTGGCCTGTAACACTGACTCCTCCAGCACAGTGCCTAGAACAATGTCTACATAATGTGTAACAACAGCTGCTGCAGTGTAGTTGGCTTAGAGTTCCACCTCTAGGGAAAGCCATGCCAAACTATTTATAATAATGGGCTACAATTTATGGGAAATGACTTTGCACCCATCCTACATGAGAAAGATTCAACATACCAGTCAACTCATTAATGCATCATTAGTTTAAAGAGATCCTTCATAAAGCAATAATATGGATGCTTTGCTTCTCTACGGGGTCTTTATGCAAAGACTGCCAAATGTTTTCCAAACATCACTGAATATTTTCAACCTCCTGAACATTTTCAATCTCCATAATCATTGTAGACGATGGAGAAAGATGAGCATATCTACAGCTACTGTACCATTTCACTCTTGGAAAAAAAAAAAAAAAAAAGGAGGCATTTACAGGACAATCACACTCACCTTTACAAAAGCTGTGTGAGATTCTCTTGGTTACACGTGGGCTGTATGGCAAAGGATTTTTTTGTGTACAATTTTTTTTTTCTAACTGCATAGTTGATAGCTTTAAAAATATTACAAGCAAATTACAACCAACTCTCAGAACAAACCATAGGCTGAAGTTTACAAAGCACATCAGCAAGAGATTAGCTTCTAGCAACTGAAAACATTGCGGCCCAACCTGCTTTGCCAAGTCAGGGCCTAAAGTTAGAATCTGTTGTCTCATTTAACATCTGGTTGGGGGCAGCAAAGGCTGGCACACTGGGATACACAATTCTTTCACAAAGTTTGCCGTTCACTATATTAGCTACCTGAAAGCAGCCAGATTTAGAATCTGTCTCCAGGATACAAACTCTGTTCTCAGATAGAGGTCATCCATCCTCAGTTTCACAGCTTTGACTGCTGATGTGGTTTGAGTATTACCAATTTTCCTGAAAGCTTACAGCAAATTGCTCTCTGTGCTGCCCATTTCTTTTAGCTTTTTCCTCCAAGGAGTAGTGGAGGCTTCCTTTCTGGAAGGAAACAAGTAAAGACTACAGAAAATACCCACTCTTCCCAAAGGTGGTCCTATTACTTGTATTGCTTATTTTTATTCATGCTAAAATAAAATAGACCACAAAATAACCCAGTTTATGTGAACCAGACACTCCTGCCAAGCAAAGTCACAGCTATCTAATTCAAACCACATCATCTCGGAGGTAGTCTGTGACTTACCACTGAAGGTATAGAATTCATTATTATTTCCATCTTCGTCTCAAATCAACAGTGATAATTAAAGCTGAGAATGTGGTCATTTTGTCTGGTCAGGGAAGATTTCCTACTGAATTCCTCCAGCTCACATATCTAAGAACACTTCTTGTTCCTTTGTACAGACGATTTCAAGTTCTCTCCAAACCCAAATAATGACATTTAGGTCCTTGATGTCCTTAGCATCTTCTGGAATTAGATAAACAATCTTAAGCATTTTCTTCCTGCAGCGTGCCTAATTTGCAGGCAGACAAAAAAGAAAATAAACAACAGAACCTACCTTCGCAATAGCTCTGCTCTTTCCTATGTAACTTACCCCTCTCTTACATACATACAAAATTCATCCTAAATTAAATGATTAATCTAGTGCATAAACTGATGGTGTGAGAAGATCTGGGCCATCTGTAAAGATCACCAGAAATCTGCTGCAAGCCTGCATTTTGACAACACGCATGTCCTCGACAGCTTAGATAATTGAACACTCTGCATACAGGCATCTTCCCTAGGGGGTATGCTGCAGAAAGGAAAAATAGAACTTCAGACTGTAAACCCTGCCAAGCACAAAGTACTCCACTCATCCATTACCCCACCTTGTTCAATTCCCTACCTCCTTCTCACAGGCATAGCAGAGAGAAACATCCTAGAAGGAATACTAAAAGCCACAGCCTATCTCTGAGTCATTATCCAAAGATTTCTTAGCCAAAATATGTAGTTGTATAATGTTTTTGCACATGATGTTGTTCCTGGCCAACAAACATGCAACACATTCCCTGTGACCACCATTGGACACTCACATAACAGTGCCATAAAGGCAATCATAAATTCGATCTCTATGTAGAAATATCTCTAAGTCATCCTATAAGTCAGCCCATAAGTTAAAGAATTATACTCAAAATAGAAAAATACAGGTAGTTCTTCTAGTTTTTGCTTCAACTTTCCTCCAAGCAGGACTTCAAATTTTCTTTTTTTAAGTTGTCCATAACTGATTCTCAGAACCCAACTCAATAAGGCTTACAAAACATGTGTTAAGTCCCATTTATTTTACTGGAAAGAATCCCATACTTTCCATTAGTAATATTGCCAAATGCAGGTATTCAAAAATCCTTGAGTCAAGCACTACATTCCAAAATAATAGGCCAGTATTTTCTTTAAGATATTATTTTTCACTGAACTCATATTTTCAAGCTGTAGTCCAGAAATACAAGGATTACAAAACAGGATTTTAATTTAAAGTGGAGCATTTGAGTCTCAGCTCCCACAGCTAAAGCCTTAAGATCAACACAAAACATATGAGCATTGGCAACATTGAGTTAGATAGGCACATGCTTAAATGATTTGTTTTGTTCCCTTCTGGAAGGGAAAGGGTTTGGAGGAGAGGAGGGTCAGAACTTTAACCTCCAACCCTTTCACCTTTGAATCCTCACTCAAAAGCTTCCAGGAAGGAAAAAGGACTTTGCAGCATGTCTGGAAGTTTAACAAATCCAAGCTCTGTTTAATCAAATAGTACAGCCCTAGGGCTTCTCTAATTCCTATAACCAATGAGGCCCCTCAGTACAGAAGAAAACTGTGAGCATAATAGGTAGTAGAGCTGCTTGAGTTCATTTACATGACATATCCCTGGCTCTTAAGCTATTCTAATGCTTTGGACTCAATACGCAAAAGGAGGTTTCACCACCCAAAACAGGGGATCTGGTCCTCTCAGGGCACAGCTGACTACAGCAACCTCCAGATTTCATGCACTACAAAGTGTAGTATCTCTTTCAGGGTAAGCGAAGCTCCTGGAAATTCTCTTTTGAGGAAACTGGTATATATTTATGAAGTGCACCAGTAGACAGATGCAAATACCCGATCTGACACTGACTGTATGAAGACAGAGATTTAGCAAGACAACATACAAAGTAGAAAAAGCTGAACTACTGATTATAGAAGAGTAAATGCTCTAAAAATACTTTCTTCCAGTCAGGTTTCCTTTCTGCAAGTTTTTCTGTTATGCCTTGCCATGCTCAGTTACAAGTAGCCAGCCACTATGCTTTACATCAAGATCTCTTTTGTAGCTGTGAGTTAGTGTTTCATGCAAGGCATCTAGAATTTAGAAAACAATTTAAGGATCAAATGATTCAGTGTAATGTTTCTGCATCCTGTAATTTAAAGGGCTAAAAGTCTTTCTGCAGCCACCAATGCTTTCAGGGTCACAAGTTTATTTTTACTCTGCTATTTCACTTGGTAAATGGACTGCAAGCATTTGAGGGGATGGCCAGTTCTAAAGCAGGAGCTCAGCCTTCAAAAACTGTTCATTCTGCATAGTACTTTGGTTTGTAGAATAAACAGAAGCAGCCTAACTCAGTTTTAACTGTTGCCAATTTCACATATGTAAAAATGAAGTTTCTCTAATTGCTAACAGACATTCTGCACTAGAGAATGTAGCAATGTTTAAAAAAATGACATGATTAAGATTCACAGACTTTACAAAAGAGATGCAGTTTCAAGTCTGCTATTTTATTTATCTGAAACAGATTCGTCCTCACCTCATAATAAAAGAAAATAAAAATAAACTAGCTTGTTCACTTGTCTTCAGAAATGCAAGTCCAAATTCAGGAACTGGACTGAATAAAAGGAGGAGCTATTTGGACTTACTGCAAAATGGTTTTGTTAAATATTACACAATCTACATGGCTTGTTTTCTTATCTTTTAGTGAACAGCACACTAGCCTATCTTGACTGCTATTAATGCCTCTCAATCACAGGTTGACTGTACATCTTTCCAGCTCATTGTTTATTGCAAGTACTCAGGATTTAATAGCTGTTTTAGGTAGTCAGCAACATGATATAGATATCTGGGGAAAAAAACCAAACCAAACCAAAACAAACAAACAAAAAAACCTGCAACAGGACAATAAGGAAAAGTAATTTAAAATCAATTTGGGGCAATATTTTGCCCACTTAAAATGTTTTTGCCATGCTTGATGAAGTTTTTTCATAAGTATTCTGGAACATAATGAACTCCTAAGCAAAAGTAAATGAGATTTTTGCTTTGGTTAAAAAAAGAAAATGAGATTTAGTGAAGAAAAAGGTTACTTTTAAGATATCCACATCTTAATTAAACATACAGAAATTTTACTCAGAAAAAGAAAGGCTGAGTAGCTTTTAATTTGGTAACAACATGGGATGACATGAAGTTGTTAGTTCAACCCACGCTGTAGCTTGGCATTTATTGCAGGCTGCAGCTGCTTGATCAACATCAGAAAACAAATTTTATACCTGTTTCAAGGTGTTGAAAAATTGCCCAAAAAATCACTATGAAAGTTGTCATATTGTATCACAATGTGGCCAAAGGGACTTAGATTGTTTGTAAACTGTCCCTTCCAAGCAACAGAAAGAGATTCTCCCAGCACACCATTTCCCCAAATCATTTTGTGCCCTGTCATCATTTATTAAAATACAAACGAAGAAGTAAAAAGTGTATGAAACAGCAATTAGAAAAGGTGATGGAGGGGATAAGGTAAAGCCTGCAGAAGTAACGTTTTTAATTCCAATCTCAGCTCTGTTGGAGTTCAGACATTTCAAAATCTCAAAATTCTTTTCCCATTCCAATTTAGAAGACATATCAGTGCTAAAACATCTAAGTCAGAAATTTCTCTAACATTATCTGATTAATTAAAACATATTCTCTTCTAACTTAAAGCTTTCAAGATGTTTCTGCATTTTAGAGCAAAAGTCTCATAGTTAAATTTCTTGCAACACAGAGATCATTAATCATTTGGATGACAGGTCAATTAAGCCAGCAGTTCTGGACACAGCACATGGTGGGACACGTAGCCACATGGAGAACTGCCAGATTTATCACTTCACCTAGATCCCTTCCAACATAACTGCACGTGCATGAAGTCCTGAAAATATACACAAAATTCCAGAAAGGGATCTAGATACCTTATAAACTATTCTGTATGTACTTATTAATTAGAATACCTATTTAGTACACAAAAGTTGTTTTCTTGCTTCTGCTGTTGTTGTTTTAATATTTATGCAACATCAACATTAAAATAAGCACACCTTCACTTTACAAAATACTACAAGTTTTTGGAATCTCACAGAGAAAGTATATACTTCATGTAAAAGAGAAAGCAAAGGAAGGCTATTTACAGGCCTTAGCTCCACCCAGCAATTCCAGTAAGAAGCATCATCAGTGTTTCTTGAACAAGTACCTGTTTCCCACCTTTTAAATTGAAGTGAAAAAGAAAACATCTCAGAAAGCTTTTCCATCCTGCACCTTGAAGATTTCAACAGGTTTGCTTCCCTCTGCAAGTAGTAATACAGCACTTACAGTTACTAGGATTGTGACTTCACTTCAGCCAGCAGCTGAACTGCTTCTCACACACTTCCTTCCAGAGAAGGTTAATGTGTCACACCTGGCAATTAGCACATTTCCTGGCTTAGGCTGCCTTATGCTGAAATCCTAACATGATAGTGCATGCACATGCTTCTGTGTGAAAACAGCACATTGACACTCGCATCTTAAATGATTTACTTTGGATTAAAGGGAAATGGTAAACCATTCTGCACTGCTTTTGTAGTGTAGAGCAACAAAATGGCACGTTTGCCTACAGCGTGGAATGTGAAGGTGATATATATAGAAATCAGAACCCCAACATTTACACATCATGATAACAAACAGGATTTGAGCATGTTACTACATCTTTTCAATATAGCAAGATTATTCACCCTCATGTTGTTGCACCCCAAACATGCCAGTATAGAGAGCTGTAATTGCAACATCCATACCTGGCTGCAGATCCTGATTATTTCATGGATGATAGCTGAAAATACTTCCTTATTTCCTAGCATTGTACAGCTGGAAAAAAAGTGAGGCTGAGTATGAATTGCAAATAAACATCACTGATAGCTTGAGGTCTTCTCTTGTCTTAAAAAACACATATATGCATGCATACAAACACAGTCATATACAAATAAAGCCAGGAAAGGCCAGAATGATCATTTATTCTGACCTTCACTTAACTTCAGTGAAAAAATAATAAAGCAATTTCAGTTTACACAGAAGGCCAAGTTCTCAAAAAACCACAGCACTTGTAAGACAGAGTACTCTTTCAACACACCTATGAATAGCTCACTTACCACTAAAAGTAATTTTCTTACCATGTTTTACCCTCATCAGATGTGAATTACTTTGACTTCACCAGGATCAGCTTGTGATGGTCTCACCACAGAGAGGTATCACTTGTGTGGTGTGTTGGAACTGGATCCCAGCCTGCCAGCCTTCATCCCACCTTCAAGTAGATGAGGAAGGATAAAATCAAACTCAGTTACTCACTAAAGGGAGAATGAAAATTGGCTTTGAAACCCCTTGATTTTTATTTTCTTCTTCTTTTCAAGGGAAAATAGAGATAAATTTGCTTTTGTTTGCCCTATGAAGCTTGTGCAGAAAGGAGGGGTGTCTTACACTCAAGATTCTCACCTACGTGGGAAATGACTAGGATCAGGAAGGAGGAACTAATGAACTGTAGTAGGTACTCAGCAGAGGAGGTGTATTTTTTTTAAGGAGGAGAAGTTAGGATCTATTTTTCTATCTTTTCCATTACCTCATTAAAGACTATTAAAAAAAAAAAAAGAAGTAAAAGACACATCAATTAAAGAATTTAGAATATGTGCCTTTCCCAGCACAAGAAATAAGAAAGGCAAGCAAATCATAGAGGCATGAATTGTTGTTTTGATAAACTCACTTCTCTTTTGGAGGGGGTAATGTTTCCTAGATGTACTGCTGTTAGCCTTTTCCATAGCTGTGCTGAGCTGGTAGCAGTCAGCAGCACGTTGCCCTCTCTCCCCCAGCATTCACTAGAGGCTTCAGCCGGCTATTCTGAATGACATAATTTAAAACAGAAAATGTCTATTCTCATAAAATTTTACTAGAATGAAATTACACATTATTGAGCTCCTTTATCCAAAAACATATTTAAAACCAAATAAGAGCTTTTTTTATATTAAGTTAGAAACATGTAAAATGAGCTTTCTTAATGCACTAGCCAATCTGTATGGAGACACAGAGTGTCTTCCCATGTTTCTGAGGCCTACACTGCAACCAGGAATCGTTATAAACATGGATAAATACATTATTATTCAAATGGTATACAAAATAATAATTTAGAGAAACACTTATAATTATGTCCTATTTAGAGTCTTTAGCTAGATAGACAGTCACAGTGAAAATCTACAGATAGTACTGTTATTTTCAATGTAAGATTCTTTCCACATTCAGCTTCTATCAGATTTGATTTTTATAATCTCTCAAAAACATGATTTGTTGGAGGTTTTTTTATTCTATTTCCCTATCAAAGTTGTATATTTTTCTTACTAAGATCATATTTACTATTCAAGAGGTCTGTAAACTTCCCAGATCAAATTAATCAACTGTGCAGTTCCTGGAATTTTAACTATGGTCCCTATGGCAATAAATAGGTTTCACTGCTGATTTTGATTTACAAGAAATAAAGTAGATAACTTATTTCATTCTACAAATTGATCGTGACAGCCAAACTCTACAACGCGGCATTTTTGCTCTGTCCTGTGGCTCTTGTGAATGAAAAACATATCACATATAATGTACCTCCTAAGAAGGTAATGTCTTTGCTATATAATATCGTGTTGAAATATAATAGTGTGCAGACTATGGCTCAAAACAACCTGGATTAAATATCTGGGAAATTAAAGCCCTTTGGATGACTGTCAAGACTAGTCTGCCTTCATTATCCCAAGACACAGGCTGGCACATTATCATTTTTATACATAGTTAAATACCCAGACACTGATTTCATTAATCATTCAGTTACGGCAGGAAATGCATAATGTGGAGGGCATCCCCTCTCTTCATATGAAATGCTATTTACAAAAATACTGTAGACATACTGCATAATATAAAAGTCTGATATTTTAGCAATAATAATTGCACTTGAATTAAAGGTGTTTTTTTCTTCAGTTTCTTTTTTACTTGCATACATATTCTTATCTGCTACTCCTAATTCTTTAATAGAAGCAGAGGCTTTCCTAACTGAAATTAGAACCAAAAAAATTTGGTTTTGAACACCTCATTTAACTTTCCAGCTACAAGGACCTCTAGAAATGAAGGATTTTCTTCATCACATGCCAAAGAATCAGTCCTATTTTTTTAAACCCCAGGGAGGAAATAAATGTCTATTCTCTGCAGAATAATATGGATCAAGTTTCAAAAGATGATGACAGAGAATGAGATCCTCCTGTCTGGCAAAATGGATCAATTTTCCCAATAATGGAGAACCTACTTGTATCAAGCCAGACCAAGATCACACCAGAAATCATCTGTATGTGAACTAAGCAGATGTAGAACCGGTCTACTCAGTAAATTCATTCTTCATTCAGCATAAAATAAGCTCTGATGTTTGTCAGTTGAGTCCACAACAGTCATATATTTATGGCATAAACTGTGATCATACTGTTTATCTATTCAATTTCATGCTGAGCCAACTGGAAGACTGGATACAGCCTTCCACTCTTCCAAGACATTGCAATGGCCTGCAAACAATTTTGTAGTCCTGTGTAAGCACCCAATCGATACACAAAGCTAAAGCTTCACAAGTGAGTATCATGCCATTGTCATGTTTTCTATTGCTAGAAGATAAAATAACTTGTATACTATTTCAAGCACAATTTTAAATCTCAGGCAAATCTTCATAAACCCTTTCTATGGAAGAAAAAAATGTAAACTTAAGTCTACACTGCAGATTAGGTGATCCTAGGTATAAATCGTTTACAGGTATAATTAGGTATTTCTGTGTTTCAGTTAAAAAGGAAAATAAAAACAGAATTAGTGTCATCTGATAGCACTGTTTTGCGAGATCACTTTCCTGATAGCCAAACTAACATCCAGACTTGAGAAGAAAAAGTATGCTGCTACTAGATTTTAGTTTTGAAGGAAGTTATTTTATTGTTTTCAAACAGTTTCTTGTAAAGGAAATAATGACAATGCCTGGATCTGTACTTTGAGTAGGGTAAATTCCTGTGATTTGTAGGAAACTAGTTCATGGAACTGTGATAAGATGGCAATCAGCTCAAAAGTGTTGATTTTAAAAAATTCGTTCTATACTATTCTCACTGTTTTTCCAATCTGCATCTGCCATTGTTAAGCACGTGTGATGCAGTCCTCCAAACTGGATGGACAAACAGCTACACTGGGAATCATTACTGTATACACGGAGTTATGGTTAACGTGCATCTGAAAACTGAGCCTTACTCTGCAGGAGCTGAATCTGTTGATTGTTTGCTAATTCCCAATCTTTTTTCCTCAGTGTTCAGTCTTCTTGTTCAAGGGGAATCAGCAACCCATAAAAATAAATGACATATTTCAGCCAAATTTTACTTAAACAATAGCAGTATTCACAAGAATATGGCAAGCAGGATTTGGCCTTAGCTGTAAGTGCAATATCTATCCTGGACAGCACATATCTTAACAGCATAAGGGTTTTATATGCAGCCATTGAAAAGAACTCAGACAGAGCAACGCGATATGAACAAGCGTTTTTTGCTATCACTGGATGTACATGCTGAAAGCATTCTCCCTTCACTCCCTCTGTTTCTTCTTCCACTTTACTGAATATCCTCTCTCCCACCAGTACATTTTTTTGATCTGATCATCCCCATCTCTTTTTGAGCATTTCCTTCTGTGACAATTTAATGTCCTAACTGAAGGAAACTAACATTTCCTGACTTTACTTCCAGTCCATTCTCCTCTACTATTTTTTTCTAAACTCTGGCACAGTATAATTCTTTTTAGGATTAATTTCCATACTATTTCCAAACAAGTTACTCGAGGCTATCCTCATACTATAGTATCACAGTGCAGGCCCTGTTCACCTCAGCACACAGGTTGGAGGTTAGAACATCAGAACCTCTGGAAATTCATTCATATTAATGGTGAATTTTAATAAGGGTGGTTTGGTTTGGTTTCCAAAAACCAGTCAAACTGAAGGAAAAACTTTCCTCACTAAATATTACTGAGAATATTTTGTTCTATCTCCAGATACATTTCTCACGTTAAAGTGGCTATCAGTTACTTGGTTGATTTATATATGAAGTAGTCATATCAAACCTGTCTGGGTAAGTCACATTTATACAAAGGAAGTAATAGTTAAACAAGTTTTCTATATAATTATGGTCCAAAAAAATTTTGTAAAACTTGTGGCAGCCTACACTGATCATACTATGCTGGATATCTGATTTTGAGCTAAGAATCCTGCTCATAATTTCTGTGGTCCTATTTACATCCCTCTTGGCCTGGGCCATAAGATACTGGGTGTGCTTCTGGTGAAAACATACAATATTGCAATAAATAAAAACCTGAAGTAGTTGACTATTACTACTTTTAAAAGTCTAATGTTTGTATATTCCCAGGGTCTCTCTGTTTGCATCTCCTTAAACAATACAAACCATTATTAAGATCATGATTAATGTAGCATGCTATCATGTTAGAATATCATTAAAAACTGGACAGCTAAGCCTCAAAGCTGTACTGAACATATCACACATACTGTGGTCTTCTAAATTTGTTCTAAATTAAAATCCCACTTCTTGCTTAAAACCTTACATCTGTTCTTGCTTAATGTCATGTGTCCACCCCCAGTAGCTAGTGTTTACCTGATCAATATTCCCTTTAGATAATATGTGCAACCATGGTCATAGCCAGGACTTCTCCAGGACCACTAGGATCTGCAGAAAACCATGTTTGGGATCCCACACCTTCTCCAATCAAGCACTCAGTTTTCAGAGACAGTTTTCTCTCACTAATCTATTTACCTAACCTTTATGTTAAAAGCCAAGAACATGTTGACTTAATAACATGTTGGCAGCTGACCTAATTTTGCCCAGCTACAAGCTAATTTGGAGTCAGGCCTGATGCCAGGCTGCACAACCTGCTGTAAGAGCTGGTGTTACACAGCTCCTCTCTCCCCTTTTTCTTTCAGTTGCAACTGATTGATACTATGGAGAAAAGAGAGGAAAGGGCTCCCAATGTGACTGCAGGCTCAGTAAGTGGCCAATATGCTTTGCCTACTGATTTTCACTTACAATCCTTCCCTCACCTGCTTCTTGAAGTCTAACTAGGCTATCTGCCAAAACTAGTGTCCATCACGCCAACTGAGAACTCTAAAATCTCAGACTCATCAGGCTGTGAAGAAAAGTGAAAGGCTTTGTTGGCTTGGATGAATGGAGAACAGCAAAGATGTGGGAAGTACCCACAGAATCTGGTGCTGCACTTCTTTAGCGTAGAATCAGAAGAGTTCAGAGGCTGGACTGATGACTGATACAGCTATTTGTTGTATTAATTCCAGAAATATGCTGGAAAAGGTTTTTGCAGAGCTGCCTGAGGCCATTTCCAAACCAAATGTGGACTCATACTAGGCCTGGAACACTGGAAACCTGTTGAGTGAGAATGGAGGCTATAAACAGCTTAGCTGCATTAATGAGTGTTTGCTGTATAGCTTTTCTTTTAAATCTCATCTGAAGAGGTGATGTCTCATCATACTGAGCTGATGTTCTTTCCAGGTAAAATGCCTCAGCATTCAATCCTTTATCTGATCTGAAAGCTAATGTACAAAGACACAATGAACTGTTGCCTTCTTTGAGAGGATTCACAGCTGTTAAAAATTAAGATCCAATTTGATCTAGGAGGTTTTGATGAGTAGTAATAATTTTCAAGATCAGCTGCAGACAAAGCTTTCTCCTAGGTCTGGTGTGCTGCTGTAGAGGCTGTCCTTTAGAGCAAGTTCAGTGGCTTTTTCCCAGAGCCTTTCAAGGTCTGCTACTGGAAAGCAAGATGACCTTTACATTTTTCTTCATATCTGACCCACTGCTCTGTATGTTGTTCCTGTTTCACAAGGGCAACAGTGTCTTACTATCTGTATTAGTTCTCCTAATTATTCCGTTAATGATTCTGCTAATATAGTTCAATGCAGGATATGTAGGTGACGCATCATTAAACAATTATTTATGTATTCTAGACCTTTACTATAATCCATCTTGAGATGTGTTAATTTATTTCTCCCCTGGTGTTTATAAGGTATGACATCCTGCAAGCAGCTAATTCTGGATCTCCGTTCTCTTTGAGATTTAATCAACATTTGAGATTTATACCTGATATTATGCCAAGATAACTAGAAGGCAGCGATGAGCAAGCTTTCAAACATTTGGCAGTTCCTTTCAAACAAGCAGAATTTTAGAACTTGGTGTGAAACAAAAAAAAAAAACAAAAAAAAAAACCACAACCAACATTCAGAATGTAGCAGTGCTTTCTCACTTAAAAAACAAAAACAAAAACCCTCACAGAAATAAATAAACCCATTGCTTACACAAGCTTGATTGAAATAATGCTTAGAAGTTCATTAACAAACTGCAGAATTATATTCCACTTTCTCTTAAATAAAGGGAAAGCTAAGTGAAACTAATTGATCTCAGAAGCACCATGCAACTATGGATCAGTGTGTCCTGGAAAGCTTAAAATATGAATCTGGGGAAAACACAGAGATTCATTTGACTGAGAAAATGATCTTTTTGTTTCTCTTCTCCAGATAATCTTGGCCAAAGTGCCGTGGATGATCTGGTAGAAACTGAGTTTATTTTTGATATTTTAACTGTTTTATTAGTGATATTAACTGGTATCAGGTTGAATAGCTCCTTAGTCTTTGAAATGTATGTATGACTCCGTTCAGTTACTCAAAATAATTATTAGTTAAATAATGCAATTCATTTAGAAATAGATACTTATTTATGAAGGTAAGTATTTACTACTTCACAAAGAATTGTTCCTTTAAATTTGAGGGACAAGGCAACTTACAATGGAAAAGAAAAAAGAAGAGAAGAAACATAGCAAGGAGGCTCTCTTGTTTGAATCTGAAGCCCCAGGCTTCATTTAGCCAGGACCCACACCATAATGTGTCTTAGTTCATTTTATCCTGCCTGGAAAGTAAGCTAAGTCAGCCACAAGGAACACAGGATCCCTCAAGATACCAGCTACCACAATGGTATTTATATACCAGCTACCACAATGGTTTTTATATAAATGGAATTTATATAAAAACATATGTGCATGCATGTATGATAGATATAGACACACAAATGTCATATAAGAAAGGGATCATAGAACTTGAGCAAGGGAAATGTAAAGAGAGGATGAAGGGGTGTAAATATTTTAGAAACTATTATTTAGGTGTTAGGAATACATCGAAAGAAAGAGGAGAATGGGTTGGTGGGTATTGGTTTAGGGATGATGTCAGTATTTGGCACAGGAGGAGGAAAAAATCCAGGTGCATGCAGGATTCGAACTTGTCCTGTTAGAAGAGACTGGGAAGTTGAGGAGAAGGAGCGTACTGAACCATCAAAGAGGAAGCAAAACAGATCTGGAAGCAGACACAGGGACAGAGATAAGGTTGTTCAAAGGTGTGATTGAGACCAGGGTAAGAGTGAGTGGTTGGTGGCTGGTAACCATGACAACAAGAAAACTGTTTGAAAAATAGTGAAAAGGTACAGCCCCAGGAGGGTCCTCTGCAGCTGGGAGAGCATCACCCCACCTGCAAGGGAGCAGAGACAGTAACTCAAAGCTTCTCAGTGAGCTCTTATGTGTTATGGAGTAAGCTTTTCTGTGAAAGATATGGCATTTGATCTCTACATAAAAGCTTCACCGAAGTCTAAGGATACTGATAGTTACAATTCTGGATAATTATGTCTCAGACAGATGACCAAGAGAAAAAGAAGTGGATATAAGCAGGAAAACAAAAGGGGCCCAGAAGTATGCTCTACTTGCTTATCTGTTCCAGGTAATTTATCAAGGAATAGGACTTCAGTGGATCTTTTCAAGACCCACTTAAGGGAGTAAGCATTTAAATATCAGTGGTACAATTAGAGTTTCATAGAATTGCAACATAAAAACTGAAGACTATAGATAAAAAACCCTCAAACTGCTATTTTACCTTGCAACTATAACTGGTCAATTGCAGTGAGGCATGACAGCAGGTGACAGCAAGGCTCACTACAATCAATTGTAGTTACAATATAAGAAAATATGCAACATGTACTTAAATCTGAGTCAATTCATCATGGACAAAGCGGAAAGCCTAGGAACTTTATCCTATGCAAAGAACAGAATAAAAAAAAATCAGCACTTGAAAGCATAAAAACATT
Organism: Phasianus colchicus; assembly: GCF_987193195.1. Classification (NCBI taxonomy): domain Eukaryota; kingdom Metazoa; phylum Chordata; class Aves; order Galliformes; family Phasianidae; genus Phasianus; species Phasianus colchicus. The sequence continues at coordinate 17,068,523 of NC_143441.1, read as the reverse complement.
TAATTTGAAAAAAAAAAAAATCAGAAGAATTCAACTATTTTTGCAAAACAAAAATGAGCTGGAGCTTTATGCTAATTACCAACATGAAGACAAGAGTACAAAGCAGCTACTTCACTTCTATAAGCAATCTAATATGCCACCAGAATTTTTCTTCCAAACCGGATTTACCTGGCTCAGCGTATAACAATGCATACAATTCATTATTAGCTGTGGTTTATTTGAATACCAATGAAGACATGAACCAAAATACATTGCTGGCCCTTTTCTTCCTAGCACCTGTTCAGACCTACCCAGCCAATCCTGGATCCTGGCACTTGATAAAGCACCAAGCACACAAGAGTATTAGTTGGAGGGGAGCAGAAATAGCCAAAGGCACTTTAGGTTTGGTTTCTTTGTTAACTCAATGGGACCACTTAATGCACGTGACTCAGTTATGTTTGCAGATCCTCTCTTCCCACCCATGTTTAGGATAGATGTACCTGTCCTAAACAGCCACTCCAAATAAAATCTTAAATATTAATTTTTTTCCTTAGGGGGCACAAAATTCACTGCTTGTCTTTGAAACATTAACTGGAATAGCTCTATTCCCTTACAGTCAAAAATGTCTTTCCTGACCTTAAACTTCACTAAGAACATTTTTGGATGGAGATTCAAAGGACAATACCAGGTCACTTTAGCTAGCTTGAGCTAACAAACAACTTGATGGTCAAATGCAAAAGTCAAATTCTACCACTTACTGAAAGGACTCGTGCAAATCTTTGATTCTACCCCATGGCTTCAGAAGTTTATCATCCTCATCTGCCATTAATTACAGCTTCAAATCAGTACCACTTAGATTGAGTAAGCTAGCTCTGGTCCATGCCTAAAGGCCAAGTTGTCCCCAGTGCATGGTGAGGGCTGGCAGCACTGAGCTGACAGCAGGCATGAGGGACCTGCTGTAGCCTCAGGAAAAGCAGGCAGCGGCAGCTCCTTGGTGTTTACCTTCTCTTCTTCAGCTTTATCTGAAGCCCCAGCAGCTGCTCTTTAGCTCCTTAGTCCCATTGATCATGCTCCTTTGGTTCACAGGTGTAAAAGCCAAAGGTGCAGAACAGGGGGGGAATTAGCAGAAGTGAAATAGTACCTTTGCAGCAAACAGTAGCACAGGATAAGACAAAAAGCAAGCATCCTCTGAGGGCTTGCAAATCTACTTGAAGAGCTTGCGTCCTGTTCACTTCCTTCTCTGGCTTGTAAGTTCAGAGGGGCCCCAGCCCCTCTATGCCCTTTCACATCCTGTATTCCTACATCAGCTCACATTACTTCCTGAAAGCACCACCATGCATATAGCTACAAAAATCTGAGACCATCTGGGACTAGTCAGCACCTGCTGTTACTCTGAACTTCAGGCTAAACAGAGTAAAAAAGAGTTCCTCTGCCCTCCAGAAATATGAAGCATGCAGAGCAGCTCCAGAACCTGTCCCTAGTAGAGGCAGCCTGACTGCTCTCCAGCAGTGCAGATCTTCATCTGAATCCTGTCCTACAAGGTTTTCACACCTATGAAAATGTTGTGTTGTGTAGATTACAGAAATCTGCCTGGGGCCTGGCCTGTCCTAAGCACAGCAAGGCTGTCTGAGTTTACTGGTAAACCTTCAGCAACATATTTTGTTCCACCCAGTGTTTTGGGTTTTTTTTCTTTAAAGTGTCTCAAATCCTTTGACAAGTTAACAAGAACAAGAAAAACCTAACCTCCTGTGCATCTCCTCTCAGACATTAGTGATTTAATAATGTATAAATGAATAATAATTATGTCATAGACCAATCCCTGTTTTCCTAAGCTCATTTTCATCGTGTTCTGCAGTCTTGCCACTGCAGATTGTGAACTCCTTGTCTGTCATAGGTAATCACGAACAGGCTGAGATGATATTTAGATAGGAAGCCCACAGGGAAGCCAAAGAAGTGGTTTGTATTATTCAGTTATATATAGAGCACTTTACTCTTTGTATTTATAAGAATTCTTCCATATGTCTTGGGAGACAGTCCTGCCTCTCAAATACAGATTAGCTAAGCAGCTGTAGGCCAGCCATTTGCAATTTTGTGGCTCCACAACTTTTTTCTGTAAAGGTGCACAGCTCTGAGTAATGAACAGAAGTCTACAGACACATGGCTTGCTTAGTCAGTTTTTATAGGTCTCTTAGAAGTATTCCATAAAAACAAAGGTGTTTATGGACTGAACGTAACAATAAATAAATAAATAAATAATCACAATTTCAAACCACCTGTGGTCATTAGTCTTCTTTTCAGTCTTGGCATCTGAGCCAAATCCAGCTTCTGAAAACTACATTTTGAAAGTGCAAATTTCCAAGAACTGTCAATAAAATGCTGTGTTCTTTGCCCTTTGCATTTGAGTTATGGAACAGGATAACTTTGTTAAGTCTGATTAAACTACTGCCATTTATTAACAGGCACAAAACACCAGCATGATCTACACTTCAATCAGCAGGGCTGCCTTACTTTGAAGAGTTCACAATCAAAAGCAATAGAAGAACAAATACAAAGCTCACATGGTTACCATCTTCAAGTTTTCCCTTCATCTGATGGAAATCTGTACAGGAGGCAGGTAAGTAAAAAGTGTTGGGCTGTTTCTCCACTCTACCTGGGAATGCCTGGCTGGGCCTTGGAACAAGCCATAACTTTGCAGATCAGCTACTTCATTTCTTGAAAAGTGCTGTAATCTACCCCAACCACCAAAAGAAGGATAGCAGGCAGAAGCAAATCCTTGAGCAAAGATATTTTGATCATACCCTTTTTCTATGAAGTCACAATTCTGGCAATTAAGACAAGGGAATAAAGAAGCTTCCACCATGTATTGTAGGAGTTTAGTGGGTGCCAATAGCAGTACCTACCTAAGTTTTTTTTTATTCTAAGAAGGCAGAGCAAAACCAAACCCAGCAGAGAAGAGAATGAGGATCAGTTAATTTCAAATATCATTAATGCAGAAAATTTTAGGAAAGTAAATTAAGCCAAATGTAAAGGAATTATTCTCTTCTGCCTGGGTTCCATACAGTACTGAATAAAAATAAAAATCTCGTACTCATTCATCACCAAAATGAACTATCACTGTCAGTTACTAGCTGCATTCAGTAGGTGAAGAAATAATTTTACAGTACTCTCTCTTCAACATTATTACTAGTCTTATTTTGCTTAGTGTATACCCCAGCTCATTCAAGTTCTGCCACTCTATTAAGTGTTTTTTTATAAGTTATTGATGCTCCATTGTTTTGCATGTACTTCATTCTTTGCCATCTGTGACAAGATTTTAATCTTTATACACAAGAAACAAGGCTCAAGCAAGAATGACCAAGAATACTTATGGCTTGTGGTTAACTTTTTCTGGAGTGTGATTTAATCAACGTGGTACTTCCTGACAACATAAAAGATTCAGCAATATAAAATCTAGGTGCTAACTATCTGAGATCTTCAAAGAAGAAAGTGTAGAGGCTTGGGGATTTGGAATCACACAAAAACTGGATCATCTGGGATGAACATTTCTTTAACATTAGTTAAACATAGATTTGAACTGTTTTAGATAGGGCAACTACAAGTTTGCAGTTTATTGCTGTTAAATTTTTCATAACAGACTATGGACAGCAACAGCAAAGATTTCTAAGTGCAGTTCTGAGCCTCATCTTTATATGAAGCAATTACTTTGGGAGTCAGAACATATAAGAAAGTTCTTTTGAGCCATTCTTTGATCTGACTGCCAAGCAAACATGGCACGTGCTGCAATGTTTATTTATCTGGTACAAACTGAACTAAAGCCACCAAACCATGTACAATCTAGAAGGCAGAACTTGGCCACTGCTCCGACTGACATTTCAGGATAGACACTGTAGGAAGGAAACTCAGGGTATTTCTGGTGTGAAGCCATAGAATCACAGAACTATTTAGGTTGAAAAAGCACCTTAAGATTATCAAGTATAGCTGCCTCCTAACACTAAGCCATGTCCTCAAGCCACACATTCACACATCTTTTAAATACCTTCAGAAATGGCAACTCCAGTACTTCCCCAAGAAGCCTGTTCCAATGCCTAACTATCCTTTCCATGAGGAAATTCCTCTCCTGATGCAACTTGAGGCTGCAGTCAATGGAAAGAGAGATTGCCTGTGGTGGTGATGATGGATAGGTGACTTGGGAATGTAAGAAGCCCTCTGCAGTTCTTAAGGAGTAATCTTCTTCCAAGCTTTCATTCTGCTCCAGTGGCCAAACACTCAGACTGAGCTGCTAGGCACCTCCTGTCAGTCTGATCTGCCTGGCAATGGTACCACACACTCTCAGGAGCACCAATGCCAACCTCACTAAGTCAGCTGAAACACTTCAGTCATTTAAGACCATTTTAACTCAGTCCACTAAGTTCCCCTTATCCATCACTTTAGACTTAAATTTTCCATTCCCACCTTTGGAGCCCTGCATAACTGTACACTTTCTATGCATACAAATATGCTCTCTGCACTTACCACTGACATCAGCTTTGATGTCCCACTTATCTGTCTACTGCAAGCTTCTCCGTGCCATTCTGCCCTATTCGTGAGATGTAGTGCCAATTCTGGTTCACTGAATTTGAACTTCTCATTAAAATCTCTCCTTTAAGTTCATTTCAGCAGTATCTACAATTACTGGCTCACTAATCATAATTATTTTAAATAAACCATTCAGTTAAGCAATCGAGATGTTTACAAGCCTCAACAGCTTAACAGCTTGATCTTACTGCTGCAGCGTGTGAGGTGGCTCCTCGCACCATCTTCTCCTGCTGTTTATTACTATCTTTCTAATCTAAAGTTAGATGGTAAATTGATCAGGGAAGCGATTTTACTCTTCTTTTTTTCAGTGTAGTGCCTGCTGTGTTTTAGGACAAAGTAAAATGTAACATAAAATGTGTGCAAATTGTTACTTGTAACCCAACACAGACTCAAACCTGCTAATACAATTAAGGAAGGTAAGTCTTAACAATCAAATGTCGCAGTATTGTGTTCAGTGGCCAGTAACAGAAATCCAGGAGCAGAACAGTCTTAAGTGAAAGGTTTAATTTACAAGTGTCCCTAAAAAGCAAAGCCACACTTCAGGAAAACTGGAAAGAAACACTCAACTGAATAGTTCTACAGTTGCTTAAAACTCAGTAGATCGAATGAATGTGAACTGCCTATTTTAGTCTATGTAAGCAGCCAAGAATTTCTGTCTAGAAACAGTTTTCCAGGACATAGCTGTCACATGCTTGAGATGAATGTTGTGCTTGCTTCTAGTGGAGCTGAAGTCTATGACTTAATCTTATCTGTTTAACATCCAAGAATCCAGTTTTACATTTTTGGCAGCTAACATATGCTCCCCCTGTGGCAAATGCATAATAACATAATATACTTAAAAAAAACCCAGATCCTTTAAGGCTCAATTACCTCATGAAACTATTTTAAAATTCAGGGTGAACAAAACTGCAGTATTTCAGTTTACAAGCATCATTTTAGTTTACAGCAGTTTTTAAGGACCATTCTAATGCTTTATGTCTTTCACCACCTGCAAAAACAAATGAAAGTATTTATTCTGTTTTACAGAGGGCCGTCAGAACCAAGAAAGATCTGAAAGTGAAAGAATAAAATATTTTTTAAAAGATCAGATTCAACATAACTGACTATTATCAATTCATAACATTGAAGATAGCTTAAAAATCTTGCAAAGCCAGAATTAAAATAACATATAGGCAAGTAGGAATCTTTAAAATGTCCATATAAATAAGTATTTCTATTAGTACTTATAACCTTTATACTACCAATTTAGATTTTTAATATTTGTAATTACTGTTTCTGAACAATGTGTATACATGAAAGGGATCCCTCTGTTTAACCTGTAGAATTAATGTGCCTACATGCTTAGAGGCTTTTTGGGTAGGAACTCTCTTTTCAGTGATTATCAATACCAGCTGGAGGCTCTGCTGTAATGTAAAATAAAGAATAAGAAAGGGAGGGTAGAATAAGACAGGCTTTGAAAGAGCACTGTTTGGGGCCAGGAGAGGCAACCTCCTCCCTGAAATAGGAAAGGCTGAAGAGAAAAGAAATCAATCATGAGGAGAAGAAAAGAAGAAAGTGGAGCAGGTAAAAGAACAAGATAAGGGCTGTAGCAGGGGAATAGTGGAGAGGGAAGGCATAAAAGACAATAGAGTTGAAAGGAGTAGGGTTTTTTTCACTTGGGGTTAACTAAAGGGTTAACTAAAAGGATTATGCTAGCACCAGAGGACAGGGAGTCAAGGGTTTAAATAAACACTCTGGATGGAGCACTGTGTGGAAACCCAAGGCAGTGCCAGCCCCTCTGCAAAAGAGTCAAAGGATCAGTGAGCAATGCCCAAAGGAGCTCTGCCCAGATGCAAGAGGGAATTAGGGATGGAAACAGCGGGTCTTTCCAGCTTTCTCTTTATGCACAGCTAAGGGATGCTAAAAGATACTGAGGGTTGCCTTTGTTCTGACAGCGCAGCAGGTACAGGTGTTGCCCTTCACAGCAGAAAGTTCATGCTGCTTTACTAATGTCTGTTAACTGCAACTTATACCAGAGGGGCCAATTCTCATACAAAGTGAGCAGGCAAGTGTCCATGTCCTTTTCTCCTCTTTGCAAAGATGGCCCTAAGGTAATACTTAGTTTCATCACTGGTGTACCTATTTACTAGGAACTGATACGAAACCATAAATACATTTCATTCAGAATAGCTGTCTGGCTGGAATATTTTCAGTGGAGCTGGGAAAATGGTAGGCAAAGGGGAGAGAAATTCTCTATGAATTATGGAGTTGGTCAAACATCAGAAAAATTGGTGTGTCAAATAAATGACTTGAGGAAAAACAGCCACGTTCACTGAACAGTGAAGAGTTTCTTCACGTTAGAGACTATCCATCTAAATTTCCAAGCTGATTCCGATCCAGACATAATTTCCATTCCTTCGTGTTTCTTCATGGCAGGCACTGATAATCTTTTCATAAATAGTTTTAGACCAAGAATTATTATGTGAGGAAATGTATGAATAACTTTGAATTACAAATAGGTCAAACAGTTTCACAGTCTGTCCATGAAGTATGTACTAGTGAGGAAAAGCAGCTATCTTCACTGAATAAATAATTTGTTCAAAATTATTTGCTCAGTCTGGACTTACAGACTTACCAATTTGGCCTGGATTCAAAGCAGTCATTAAGTGAAAAATTGTTTCCTGAATCTTGTCCAACAAAAAGGTGAATTTTCATAAAACTTGTACATGTTTAGTCATTTTAGAAGAAAAGATGGTTTTTTTTGTAAATACCTCATCAGCACTGTAGGTCTGAGCAATGATGTCTGCCTGCATCTGCAGACAGTCTGGATCGTTAACTCTGGAAAATGTGAAGTGTGCCATGAATCTCAGTAGTGTGTTAACAAAGTGCTCTCAGGGTCCTGTCAACAGACCCTCAGGAGACAAGCATGTTTGTGACGTGCACTGTGGCAGATCTGAGTCAGTCACCTCAGAAAAGTTGACTGTCAAGAGGCTCATCTGCAGTCTTCCCTTCTTCCAGATGCTTTTCTGCAGGGAACTGATGCAGCAAAGGGCCCCTTGGTACCTTGTAGGGAGGATGTCCTTGCCTCAGGTATTCCAGCAGCGACCAAGGCCTTGGTGCAGGTTTTGGATGTACTATATTGTCACTGAGGCCCATTTCTCTAGGCAGCCATGCCAACGTAGGCCGTACTTTTTGCTCCTGTAGTGATTCCTCCATTGTGTCAGAGCCAAGGTTGGTCTGGCTGTATGGTGAACAATATCAAGTACTGGACAGGAGGTGATATAACCTGATAAATAAAGGCTATTTTTAACCAAAATCAGAGGGAATTGAGACAAAATAGCTTTAAGCTACCAATATTTCATTTTCTGGCTTCTGAAGTTAGCTAGAAAATAGTGTATGCATCCTTCCTCAGTGAGACATGCTTGAGGTGCACTACAGTGAAACCATCCTCAGACACACAAAGGACAGAGGCCCTTCAGTCCTTCTCTATCTACATCCCAAACTCCCTCCTGAACCCTTTATCCACCATGGAATCCAATCCATTGGCTATGTTTCATATTAGTGTTTGAATTTTTTTCTTTTTTTTTTTTTATTATTCTGCATTTAGCTATGAGTTTACTCAACAATTTCAGAATATTATTTTAAAAAATGTTTTTATTCACATACAAACTGCAAAACATTCAGTACAACTATGTTTAAATAACTTTTGCAGCAAAGTGATAAGAAAATCACATGTGGTGGACAGCTGTGGATAAGTGACAATGTTGGGGTACGATATAGTCAAAACAGTGTTAATATTTTATAACTTCATTATGTCCTGTAAACATTTACACATTCAATTAAACATACTCCTGCTTAAGTCAAGGAAGCCGCTCACATGTAGAAAATAAAAACATACAGAAGAACATGGTGGATTAGTTGACCCAGAATATAGTAACACATTACACTTCAATAGATTTGTCTGACCAAGGACTATGAGTGGAAAAATAATATTTTCATCAGAGTGATAAACATTTCACTAATTAACTCCAGCTTTAGATTATCCCTAGATACATCTCATAAAGAGGCAGGGAGACTTCCCAGGCCTCTCAGAAATACATAAAATGCTCCTGTACATTGAAAAAGAGATTATACTCTTCGGGTGCTGTTTTCTTTTTGTTGTTGTGGTGGTTTTAAAAAATGGTTTTAGGAAACAAACCTACTAATAATTACGTATGTTTCTTAACTCATGACAAACTTATTTAATACGTATTATTAAACTGTTATGTGTGTTATAAGGTTCAATATTAGAGTACTGAAGTAATAGGAGACAGCTTGTTAAAGATTTTGAACAATACCCTTCACTGACCTGATTTCTTAATGATTCTGAACACTACCATACTGACCAAATATAACTAAGTTTCAGTGCAAAGCTGAATAGATGGAGTTCAAAATATGATTCCTTGGCTGTGGCTCTATATGAAGTTAACTTTAAATGGCTGTGTCCGTAAAAATACTGCAGGGTTAGCTTGAATGAAACTGCCATATTTTTATATAAAAAACGAAGGACCAAGCTTCAGATACATGTGTTATCTCTAAGTGAGCTACTATTCAGCTGTCTGCTACAGAAGCTTGTGTGAGGTCTTGCTGCCCTTATCACCAGTGGAAAGAACAAAACGGCACAGTTCCTCATCATTGTCTGCTCAAACACAGATCACAAATGTGGCCCAGCAGACAGAAGGATGGGGCAGGAGATGACAGTGATGCTCTGTAACCCACTTCCAGGATGAAGATGAAGCAGCAGAGAGAAGGGAAATTTGCCTGTTTCACTTCCAATATAACTTCACTACACAGAAAGTGTTCTGCTGGTGTCAGGGAACATGACAAACTAAGGATATTTTCAAGACCACTGTGCCATTTTCACAAGCCATCTCTGCAGGATACAGAAATACAGACAGCATTCCACCAACTCTCAATTCACTCTCACGTGGTAGTCAATTCTGCACAACCTCATTTTGTTTCAGAAGTAACAGAGGCCTTGCTTTGTGCCTCCCTGTGCTCAATAACAACGTTACCAGCTATTGACTTATGTCAAAGCTGACCTATGTCACGCATTTATTGGCAGGAAATAAAAGACAACCCATCAAAACCAGTTCTTTGCAATTCTCTACCTTTTTCGTGTAAGACGTGAATGTTTTTAAAGTAATTGAAACAAGCCGTGTCACAAAAATCCTCAGCTTGGCATGTAGCTTTTAAGAAGCTTCTGGGTTTTCCTGGAAGAAACAGTACATACTTGAAGGTAGGGAAGGTGAAATCTGCTGAACTGTTGAGGTTGAGATACACTGGGAATACACAGAGCACCCCATCAGCCCAGAAGCCTCTCTGAACTGGCAAATTCATGCTGTCACAGAATTGTCTTGTGGGTTGTTGTGCTGGCATAGCAGCCTCCCTAAATCGCAGTTGTAGATACTGGCTCTTGACTATAGCAGGCATAAATCTTTTGCAAACCATGGGATATGATTATATCAGTGAAATCCTGGCTTCTTTCCAGCACTTCTTTGTGTCACTGTAAAACAGCCTCCAGTGAGAGTAACCCTACTTCACCCCTGAAGTTGGGATCAGCTGAACAGATACAAAGCAGAGCTAAACAAAAGACACTGAACGAGAAGAAACAGACTTTTCCCTGCAAACTTTGGTGTTACCTGTGACCCAAATCCTACAAACCAGGAATCAGACAGCAACCATAGTAACAAAAATTGTTATCCTCAAGCATTCAAAAACAGTGAGGCAAAAAAATCAGTACTTTGTCTGGACAAGCCTGACACTGGGAGAAAAGCTTTTACTAAGGATTTTGAAATTGCAGGATGTATTTTTCAAACTTCTCTCATACTTTATAAGAGATTGTACCTCCAGTGTCAGTCCACTTGGAGCTGATGACTTTGGGACAGCACCAAACGCCAACAACATTGGTCCCTGGAGGTGCTGCTCCCTTAACACCTCCTGCACAGCATACATGCCATTGCCTGTGTGACAAACAGTGGTTATGTTATTCCATGCCCTCCCTTCATCCATTTTGCATCACTGTTTGGGTCTGACTTGAAAATCTTCTGTGTTACAAATCTGGATAAACTGAGTGCCCAGGAAAATTTAGCAAGCAGCAATGTTTCTGATCTAATTTACACTCTGAGTAGGTGATGCTGACCAAGAAGTCTGAAGCAGGTGAGAAAAGTGGTGTGGGTGCAGCTTTGCAAAGGTAACTGAAGCAGACTTCTAGAGGGTTACTGTACAAACAGCACTGATGGGCTGTCATAGTATCTGGCCATATTCTCTGCCCCCTGCTTAGGACTGATTCCTACTCCCCTCCTACATCTGCAGTGTCTCCTGAAAAATGTTTGGCAAGCCTCAACTGTCTATTTTGTTCCATTTTTAAAGCAAACCTTTCTGGTAAAATTATTGCCTATTCAGTGTTGATTAGTGCTTTCTAATGTGAAACTCTTTGCAGATTTCTTGGGCGTTGCAGGTTAAAAATGACACTACTTTTGATGAGGGTGAAAAGCTGTTTTCCATCTACATTACTAGTCATGTTGGTTCAGCCCCACTCATTCCTGTAGGAATTGTCAGGTGCCTGAAAAACAGCTCCCTTTGACATGAGAGAGATATGAGAGGGAACCAAAGCAGCAAGTGGGTGCACAGGGATCTCCCACTGGCCTCCTACATCACGTTTTAATACTCTCCATCTTTCCATAGTTTTTCTCCTTCCCTTTTCCTGCAGCTGAGTCCCAGATTAGAAGAAGATTATTGATTAGCTTCCAGTTATGAAAGCAGTCCTAGAAAGGGCTGAGAAAGTAAGAGACATTGTACAGATTTTGAGTAGGGGGCTTCTGGTGTGAACTGGGATACCAGGACACACTGCTGAGCACAGTGCCTTCCAGAGAGCAGAAAAAACTTTTCACCTACTAAGAGCAATAAAGAAATATAGAAGAGAAAAAATCTGTGTTACACGTTAAAATAATCAAGAGCAGCCCATTCCTGTGGGTTTTAGGACAAGGCAATCAGCGCCATTATTATTTGACTGCTATAAGGAAGCTCTCTTCAAATATATGGTGATAGAGTAGTAATCTACAATGTACATCCTTATCATCACTTGTAAATGAATCATATAAAACCCCTCCATTATCATACACCATAAAGAGATTAAGCCACATGTACCTTTTAAAGGTAATTATTACATTTAAAAGAATGAAACTGCATTCTGAATGATCTCAGTACCTTATTTAGCTCAAGAGACTGCACCAATTCATTTTTTTCTATTAGAGCAGTTTTTCACAATTCCTTTTTGTTAGAAAATAAAAGCTTGAAGCCAAGCACAGCTGCTGAAAAGCACTAATGAATCCTGTGTCTGCACAAGAGCAGACTTGAGGCAGTAGGAGAGGTGGCAGCTGGCCACTGAAAAGGGCAGATGAGACAGGAAAAGCAGGAACATGGAAGGACAAGATACCAGGAGATGGCAGGGACTTCCAAATGGGTTACTTGTTGCCATCCAATAACATCTGTATCTGTAACTGGGAAAAATGTAGTTTAGAAGATTCACAGTTTTGAAAATGTCATTGCATTATGATAATATCAAAACTGAACACCAAAATCTTCAAAGAATAACAACACATCCACTAGGATATCTGAGATATTGTTACATCTCAGTAAGCATGCATTTGGAAATCCTCATTCATGTCACTAGGTGCTTTAACAAACACATATGTATAGTGTTATCAATCTTTGGAATCAGCTACATTTTCTATAGTCACTAATTAATTCCACAATTTAATAAATTTCCAAATTAAATTATATAATAAAAGGCATTCTTTACATCAAGGTAATGCAAGCTGATGTGTTTTCTTTTGTGTAGCAGATGTTTTAATTGTTAGATAAGCTACTAATAATTTAGGGTTGTTTTTTTTTTTTTTTAAAGGATAATGAAAGTATATGAATGACCTTCCCTCACCATGGCTTTCAGCTACCATTCTTGAAGATTTGAAGTCTCTTGGATTCAAGCCCTAACTCCTCTTATGTCGGCAAACTCCAGTTTGAATTAGTTTTCTCCTTTAACAAAAACTCCTGCTGTGTTGGAGAATCTCTTAATTACTTTTCAAGTTTCCCCTGTTATTGTGGAAATCTATGAAAATCTGATTACAGTGCTAATAAAATGAGTGAATAACATTTTTTTTCAGTTTCATCTGTAGGCTTCAAAATACAAAGATACACAGTCACATAGCACAATTGCATAAATATGAGTATATAAATAGTGCCAAATGAGAACCTTATGTCACCAAAATGTAACTGTGGGAGCTATTCAATCTACATTCAGTAATGTGAAGTAGTAAGGAACAAAATTTCATGATCTAGGCATTCCGAATTCTTTTTCAAGGAGGTTTATAAGACTGAAGTTTTGTTCTCTCTGAGAGCAAAGAAAAGAAAGAACTTTATTTCCCACAACCTTTAACAAAAAGGAAAAAAAAAGAGGGCAGTGAAGGGGGTTTTCAGGCCCAGGAACACCCATCCAGTTTGAGCTGCTGCAGCTGATATTGGTGCTTCAAGGGCCACGGGTGGTTCCATCAGCTATAAAGATTCTGAGCACATGGTCAGACTTGCTTCAGTGGGAGCTGCTGTCTTTTTGATAGGATATACAGACTTAAAGCTCTGCCCAGACAAAATTATAGAGTGCAAGGTTGAAAAGGAAAACAGAGCTCCACTGCAGAGAGTTGCAAATCTGTTATGGTTTAGCGGGTACTCAAATAAATCTTCATCCCTTCTGAACTGCACATCTTTATCCTCTAAATAGGAAGGCTAAAACTTCCTATAAAACTACCCTATCCATGACAAAGGGCTTCACAAGACCCCAAACTATGACTGAGGTAACCCAACTTGAATGCTGAGGGTCAAGATAGCAGTGCTTCTGTTTTTTAAAGTACTAATATGTCTGTGAGGGAGGACCTGAAAGAAGCTCCTGCAGGTGCAGCCCCAGATGATGAGAGCCTTCACCACTTCACTCCTTTTGTCAGCAAGGCAACAGTTTCTCTATTATTTTCCTTTTAAACTCTGTCCCCTCAAGTCAGTTTAGGATGTATTTATTGTTTCCTCTGTAACATAATCACTGACATGAGTGGCTGGATATACGACAAGACTTATCCTTTCCAATATTGGAAATCAGTGGAGAGATGACAGCAATTTGTTTAGAAAGCCTTGCCTTAAATATACATGTGTCCAATCATCATAAAAAGGGCGACAGCAAAGAGGTGGTGTGCCAGATTTTTGAATCTATTATGCTGACATAAAAATAGAGAAACATGGCTGAATTCCATGTTTTTTTTTAATCTTTATTTTTAGAGAAAGCACAGTGAAGGAATGGTTCTTCAGTAGGACCAATAGGACAAATGTGGCTCTGGACCTGCCAATCCAGTCTGCCCTGTGCTTCCTGCAGGAGTATAGCAGGGGCTGAAGCCTCTACCTGGTTGGGAGCAGTGGAGTCACTGTATTCTGCCTGCTTGAGCTCCTGCAGGTGCTTTCAGAAGCCAGACATCTGCCTTAAGAAGTGGTACTTTGGTGTCATTCAAAACAAAGGAATGAAGGCATTGCACATCTCTTCAAGCACCAGGCATGTGTGTATAGATGAAGCCCATGAGTTCCACGCCAGCATTCAGCTGCCAGTTCCCCTGGCATTGATAGATGTGGGTGCACAGGCTGCTACGTGCAAACTATTGCTGCTTCAATGAACAGCCGCTTCCTGGGCCTCCCAAAGGAGATCTGGGCAGCTTTTCAGGGGCATTATACCAACTTCAGTTTCTTGTGTTTTTACACTGAACACAGAGCACTTTGTGCCTGCCTGTGAGTCTCAGGTACAAGGAACTACTGAGGTCCCACAGTGTCACATCGTAGCTTTCTTCCACTGCACACCTTTTGCAGGCACTCTTTATACAAAACAGCTGTGCTGTAGACTCACAACCCCCAGCATGCAAACCAAGGCAAGCAAGGGGGTCCCAGTTATTGTTGTTTAGCTCTGAGGGTGAGGTGAAAAACACGTGTGCTTTGTTAACATTTAAATCCATCCACTGAAGCCAATATGCCAGAGCAGGGGAGAAAGTGACACAAAGGCTGGTTGCTGTGCTGGCTGCCTGTCCTTGGGAGGCTGACCTGCTGCCCTCCCCAGCCCCACTGCTGGCAGAGCACTGCGTTCTTCTTCTGCTGTTTTTGCTGCCATTGAGATTGGCAATTCCCCTCTCAATACCCTTCTGTAACAAATGGGTGGTGGAGCACTTCTCTGAGTTTTTGTTTTTGTTTCCTGTAAATTCAGAGTAAATTAGATTTGGTTCTCCTCCAAATCCAAAATACTGTCTACCATTGTGAGTGTTGTTACGGGCCAGATCTTCAAATCTCAACTACTGTCAAAGCGTGTTTGTCCAACTATTGAGTTAGTAAGGATATCTGACTTGGCCCAGTATCTTTTACATCTGTGTCTTTAACTTTCTTTCCTCACAGAACATGCAAGTGAATACAGGTCCCTGTAACAGGAAAAGAAAAGATGGGCTTAAGTAATTGGTTCAGGATTCTCTGCCGTAACTACACCTTGCTGATTTAAAAATTTTGTTCTAACATTTTAACTATCTGCTATAATATACATATAGGAGCACTGATGGTCACAGCATTTGTGTGAGGGTGGGATAAAGCAAACCTTATGCAAGCACCCAAGAGGAAAACAAAGGTCTAACTAATGTAGTACCTAGCAGCCACAATAGTAAGAACCTTGTGGAAAAATGGAAATGACTTCTGTTTTACTTATATTACTGCTTTTTTTAATGTCTGCAGTTTTCCAGCTCCAAAGAATCTTGGCATTGGAACAAAGGAATACTTATGACATTTGTTAAAGTTTCTTTCACTTCCATCTAACATTTCCCCCTTAGCACTTCACAAAGGGACAGAGTAGGCAGCTCCATCATAGAATCATAGAATGGTCTGGGTTGAAAAGGACCTTAAAGATCATCTTGTTTCAACCCTCCTATTTCGGACAGGGTTGCCAACCACCAGACAAGGCTGCCCAGAGCCACATCCCGTCTGGCCTTGAATGACTTCAGGGATGGGGCATCCACAACCTCTGGGCAACCTGTTCCAGTGAGTCAGCACCTTCTGTGTGAAAAACTTCCTTGCAATATCTAACCTAAATCTCCCTTGTCTTAGTTTAAAAGCATTCCCTCTCATCCTATCACCATCAAGCCACGTAAACAGTCATTCCCCCTTCTGTTTATATGCTCCCTTCAAGTACTGGAAGGTCCCAAAAATTCCAATTTCAGAGTAAGCTATTTTTTAATGCGTTTCATGTATAATTTTACATCATGCCAAAATAGTTTAAATATACATCCCAACATTTAAAATCTAGCAGAATTCAGTAAACCAAAGTTTCATTATAATTGCTTTGTCTATCTCTCTCACAATATTTTCCCAACATTGTCTAGGTGCAATGATGGCTGCTGCCATGAATACTGATCACATGGTTTAATATCTTTTCTTTGCTGTGAAAAAGTGTTTAAAATAGAATTTTAAATTGAATTGGTTTATAAAAAGGTTATAAGTTATTACATAAAATGTATGTTTACTGTAGAATTATTTTTGAATGACAGAATACAGAATGCAGAGGCATTCTGGAAGGACTGAAGTTCTGTGGAAAAATTCTCTTGCTTTCAGGTGGAAAAAACCCCACAAACAGTGTTTTAGAAACAGATGTCTTTGATAGCAAAATTTGTTTCCAATTAATAGTCTGTTTAACATGCGTATTGAATTATCAGAATCAGTTGTGCTTCAGAGACCTCTCAGTGAAAGAAAAGACAAGGCAGAAAGCAGCGCAAAAAATGCTGTAGGCTCAGGTAGCCACACACATGTTCCACAACTGGGAGGAGCAGATTCATTTCAGCATGGGGCTGGGCATGGTGGCTTCTGCCAAGGAGCCTTTGAGCTTCGAGCTACAGTCTCTGTACAACAGGAATCCTTCAGGCCACATGAACATTACCAACTATAAGGCATGGGTTTCTACTGAAGTAGGACGTAATTTGGAATCACGTCGCACAGTAATATAGATGATCAAATCCACAGGTTAGTGGCTAAGAGTGAAAAAACTGTTGAACCGTTTCTTTGTAGAGAAGCAGTGAAAAATAAGAAAAAATACCTTTATGTATTAATACCATTTTTCCTCTTATCACTTCCACAACAGATCTCACAAAATAGTTGCACTAGACACCAGTTTGCAGTTATTTCAGCTGTCTCTATGTTCTCGGGAGACTTGAGATGAGAAAGGGGCAAAAAAGCTAAGGCTTAGCCTGCATGAAAGAATTAATATTGGTAACCGATGCCTTTTGGAGTGAAGACGAATGCTTTATTCTAGTTGAAGATGCCAAATTTGCTCTGGTATTATTGTACTAAGGATACCATCCTGGTATTAACTATAATGGCGTGCATGTCACTGAGCCAGATAAATTAATCTGGATTTACACTGGTGTTATCCATTGTTATATTCTGCTAATCTTACTGATGATTAGATCTTTACTACTTTTCTGGGCTCAGATCTCTCCAGCAACAGTGTTTAAGAGTGATTCCTTGCACCCACTCTGTACTACTGCTAATTACAGAGGTATGAACTGTCCCTGAGTGATTATATTAATTTCCTTCAGTAAACGGATGTAGGAGAGTACTCAGCCCACTGAAGGTAATGTCAATGCCATCTGAGTTTACTGAGTTGATGTATTAAATCACTTTGTGACTGCAGAATATTGACTATAAAAAGATTGAGATTCTTCTGGGTGATCACCATCTGGGATTGCTGATCTGAGACAAGGGTGTGAAAGCATGCAGCCTGTGTGAATTGTCTGTATCCTCCCAGTTGCTGCAGCTCGGCATCATTCTTTGAAGTATTCCCTGAGGAATGGCATACGACTCAGCTGAATCAAGTATGATGAAGGCTTGCCATAATATCACATTTCCAGAACTAGTCTATTTCAGCCTGAAATGAATTATGTGCCCTCTGTTTGTATATCTTGTTTCTAAACCTTGGAATATTCCTTTCTCAGAACAGAAAAAAGTCCCCCCTGAAAGTGCATCAAAGAAGATGTAATAAACCATTTAGCAGTAAGATACCTAGGGCTAACTAATTCAAGCAATTCTCTTTTTGACCATGCTTACTCTGAGCATCACTGAAATTTAATTAAAAATATTTTAAAACACTGATTCTGAAAATATGGTGGATGATTTTTCTTTAATCAAACAGGTTTTGTTCTGTATGCAAGCTGACTTTAAGAAATCACTTAAATGACTCAAAGAAAACTCCTCAGTGTTTTCCATTGTCCTCCTCAGTCAGCCTGATTTACCAAAGCAACTCAGTTCAACATTCAAATAATTCCTTGGACCAAAGTATTTGTGCGTAACTGTAAAATTACAGCTCAGGTTGTGGCAGAACATGCTCAAAGAGTGGTAGTGGAAAAGACTCAGAGAGACTAGTATTCTCCTTATTTTCCTTGCTCTAATATTGCTGACCAATCAGTTTGCTGACCAGTATTGAAGGGAATAGACACAATCTTAAGAACAGAACTCTTCTTATCTTGAGGAATGCCCTATAAGTATTGAAAAAGTAAGACAGTTTGGTCCTCCAGACCAATACAACTCCAATCAATGAGTAGTTTATGTCAGGCCCACTACCCAAATCAACTGGTGATATAATATCATGGGTACACCACTGGCTAAGAAAGATCTTCTTCTAACAGCACTATTCCTATTTTAATCTAGCTCTCCACCTTCTAATATACTTGTGAGTTACTGTTAATCTACAAATGTTATCCTCTCCTGAAATTGGTCATTAATGAAGCTGCTTATATACCTACTACTGTACATTAGAATCTCATCTATAGATTTCTAGATATGTTAAAAGTATTCAGACTGAAAAGAAAGACTATCTGATCATAAATGCCACGTGTTTAGAGTTTGGAGGCCTTATATCACTGTATTAGAATAGAGAGAAGGCTGCAATTTCAATTACTGCCTTGGATTTCTAGGAACTCTAACAAAGTGATGGTATTTGAGCAGAGCTCATGGAGGGGGAATAAATATCTGCTTTTACTCACAACTGCATAGACCTGTCACCTCATGATGTTATAACAACACCTACACTTATACAGGAAATAATGCTAGATCAGTATTTGATATGCTTTGTCTTTGAAGGTAGTTTAGAGACTAAGTATCTGGAAGAGAACTGTTCTCTCTGATTAGCAGTCTCCCAATTCATCATCAATAAGTGGTCTGTGAGGCACAGGTTTTGAAGGGAGGGACTAAGGCACTTACACTATCACATCTGGAAGGAGAAAATATACAACAGATTGGACTGGGGGAGGGAAGATCATCAAGGGAGAGTCAAGGAAAAGAACATGTGCAAAGAGAAAACAGGGAAAATCACAGAGGGACTGGAAATGGGAAGGGACGCGGGAAGAAGAAAAAATAGCAAGTAGTTCAGGTAAAAAGACCATAATCAAAGAAAAAGGAAGAAAGTAAAAGGTAAAAGAGGGACAAAAAAGGTGAAATAAGAGCAATGGCAAATGTAGAGGAATGTGTAAAAGGCAAATGGGAATGTTCGTCCAACAGAATGAGAGTTTGAGGTCTTATTTCTCACCACAGCTTTATTTCTCCCTAGCACAAGAGAGAAAAATTTGTTGTGAAAACTGTAGGGGCTTTTTTGTTGTTGTTCTTTTGTTTGTTTGTTTGTGTTATGAGATTTTAAATCTTGAAATCATAGAATCATAGAGTCAGCTGCATCAATTTTCTCAAGGAATTAAAAAAAGAGAACTTCATTCCAGATGCTGAATTCTGTTTACTACTAAATAGATAAATGAGTAATGACATAACCTGACAGGTCGCTCTGAAAGTAATGCCTCCGTGGAAACTACAGCAGATACAAAGGGAACAGTAAGACTATTTGATAGTGCAAATGCTCATATAATATTGTATCATCTGTTCATTGAAGGGATACAAGGGATAAAAAATTTTATTTGTGCAAAGACACATTTTGCCTTGGCTACCAACCCTGTAGAGCAACACTGTGAGCAAAACAAGATTTATGCAGTGTTCCTGAAGCAGTCATATTGACTGCAAAAGCTATGAAAGCAATCCCTGCCTTCAAAAGATGATGTGAAAAGCCTTGCAGGGAAGCACAAGGGAATGAGACAGGGCTGTGGCTTTGTTACTGGGGCAGCCATGTGAAGAGTCCTCTGAAGAAGACAACAGACAATCTGGTGTTTTGTGTACCTGTAAAATTTCAAAGAGACTGTAAGCAAAAGAAGAGAAAGTTCATATTGAGGCATGTGCCCTCATAGAATGTTCTTGTTACCATGAGATCCTATAGCAGTATGTGACTTTAGAACACAGACTGTGACTGAAGTGATGTTTGGACACAAGGATCTTTCAGAACTATTGGATTGGTATGAAGACATTGACAAGAAAAAGAAAAAGACATTGACAAGAAAAAGAAAACCACAACAGGCTTCATTGGAAATACTGAGGTACTTTGTACTATGGATAAAGGTAACAGATATGCACATGATGCCTGCCAGGCACTTAGGCTAAGGGCAGTGTCTGGCAAGCAAAATGTATTTTCAGAGTGGTTATTGTTTTGAAATACATCTCTTCTGTAATATTTTTCTCATCAGTAAATAGTAAAGTTGGTCAATTGATTAATTTTGCCTTTGCCCATGATATTCAAGACCAGATGCTGTGACCCTTGGGAAAACACATTGGGGCACACAGCTATAAATCTTTGCTATGAGCAGTGGGGAACACAAGTCCTAATCTTGATCTTAGGTGACTAAAGGAATATGATAATTCAAGATCTACAGCCTGTGGCAAATGGTGGCAAATTAAATCCAAAGGGTTGAAGTGGTAACTGCTCTTCTCTGAGGAGTCCTCACAGAGGTTACCAGGCTGCTCCCAGAGGTTGCCACCTCCTAACATGAGGGCTGAGCAGTCCATGAATCAGCTCTGAACCACTACAGCTTACAGCTTGGCCTATTAAGGTAAACCAACATTGATTTTGGTTTATGCTAGACTGTAAGGTTCAGGAGCTGATTCATAAGCTGTTCAGCCATCCCTGCCACAGGGCAGATGCTGGAAGACAGCAGGGGTGGAGGCATTAATTGTTTCAGCCTCTGAATTTTGAGCTGCCATTGCGTGTGTATCAATCTGCTTATGGGGAGTTCCCTGTGGAGAAGACCACAAAAAATAACAACCAAGCAGAAAGTTACAGCTCAGTCTGAAACTGTGATAATAATCAATGTAGCTTACTTAGCATCTCTGTCTTCCCATGTAATTTTTAAAACCACATGTTAGTGCTCTTACCAAGAATACAGTTGCCATCTGCAATCTCAAATGTATATTTCCTTCTATTCTAGGAGTGAAAAATGACATCACAAATCACTTTTACAGCTATGCAATGGAAAATGAAAGTATTCATTGGTGCTTTCGAGAACTACATTAATATTTTGCATCTCGATCTGAAACACTCGTAATTCTATACCAATAACAGGGAGGCTAATGTTTTTTAAATCCATGAGACTATTATAAATATTTTGTGAAAGGGAAACTGAGCACGTGCTCAGTTGCACAAACCATCTTAGCTTTCCTGACTCTACTTCCCAAGGCTTACCAGAAACAAACATTCTTCCTCCAAGACATTCATAACAAAATCTGAAACCACATGAAACTAAGCTGGTTTAGGCTTTCAGTGTAAATTTAAAACTTTGCCCATTTTTACAGAAAGGCTTACTGTTACATGTACAAGATTTTGAATAAATATAGATACAGTTTTGAGCAAACTTGCCTGTAGATCTTCTTTGATGGCCAAAATACATAAAGTATGTGAAACCAAATCACTCAGGTTTTGATGCTTCTTAGTCAATTTTGGTTTGCATTTTGGTGTTTCAGACCAAAGTCATACTGGAGGGAATGAACTGTTAATGAATCAGAATAAAGAAAATGTTTATGTGCCATTATCTCCCCCAAAAACACAGACTTCTGCACAGTTCTCTATTTCCCCTGCAAAATCAAATAGTGAACAAGCCTTTCTTCAGAACTAAAGCTAATTAAATTCTCCTGTCAGAGGACTTACTCCTGTTACAGTTTCAAAAGACATTCATTTTAAGGAGCACACTCCCTATGGTACATTCAGAGCTGCTTTATTAAAATACATACATGGCAAATAATGTATGGAATCGATAAATAGGTTTTATAGTGGCAATTAGGATTTGATCCAAAGTCCATTAATGTCAATAGAAATGTTTACACTGATTTCAAAAGAGTTTGATGTAAGCCTTCACGAAGAAAATGTACATCTGCTTCTAGGCCTATCCTAGTCCACCAAGGTGACTTTTGTGCTCTTATCAGTGGATTTTTAAAAGCCTGTAATGGCTCGACTAATATATTTAAATTGCCAACAAATTTCTGGTCCTCTGTCTTAAATTTGTGGGCACTGTGAGCAGATGCTGAGGTAGCTGTGATGCTCAGATCTTCTGTGGCATTTCACCTAGTTGGAGACGTAGCATTACAAGCTGTTTAACTGGTGTTCCCCACAACAGGGATCTCTGGTCCAGTACAACTGCATGATCCAAGCTGCAGTGAAGAGCTATCACTGAAATTCTTCCAAAACCAAATTATATCTTTCATTATTTCAGAGGAGTAATAAACCCTGGAAGTCTGACTGTGAAATATAATAAGCTAGCAGAATTAGTGGGCATTCTTGGGAGTGACTGATTTCAGCTTTTCCCAAACAGCACTTCTTTCAACATAATTGTTCTTATCTGAAAAACAGGATTTCTTTATACATAACTACATGACAACTAAAGTGGTGTGAGTCAGTAACATGAATTTTGTTACTTCAGTATATTTTTCCAGATAATGATGCCTTGTTGGATTTTCTGTTTTCAAGTAAGTGATATCTTTGATTTTGAGAGTATAAGCCCAAACTCTCAATGGCATAGAACAATTTAACACCTATTTCTTAGCCTGATTATGATTCTTCTATCCCACCTGCAGATATTGGTCTGGTAGAACAAATGAATCAACACTGAGAAACAGTTAGATTTCTCACCAGGGATGGCAGAGACATGGGCACAAAGCATTTGTTTTCCTGAAGGGATACATAATTTCAGGTTGCTGCCTTGAAAACAGACCATGACATGGGAAGGGGATGTGAGACTTCTTAATTTCTTTTGCTAATGCTGTTCCATTTTGAATGGGATCATTAAATATTAAAAGAATGAAAGATCAAAAGATACAGAATGATTTTGAGACTGTTTGTTAGGCCTCTCACGTTTGCAGTTCCAATCCAGTGTAGACACAGATATTTTTTAGGGACAAGAAGAGATGCAATGAGAGAGAACAAATAAACAAGGCACCAAAATGCCACAGTGGTCAAGACAAACACTTCAGTGAGTAGAAACAAGTGGTTTTGTCCTTTCAGACAGCAGAGAGAATTAAATCTCAATTCCTTACATTCTAGTGATGCCTCCACCACCAGAAGATTAAGTGTGCAAGGGTCTTCTGCTCATTTATTTTCAGGAGATGAATCTAGGAAACCACTAGCTAGAAGTCCCAACTGGAGATAGGTATATATATTTGTGGAAGATCTTCTTGCTGTCTCTTTTCAACTTCCTAATTACTAAGTTAAGCTACTCTGTACTCAGCCAAATATTTGTGGACCTCTACTATATAAATACCTAGCTGTGGCAATCGCAGAATCAGAGAATAACAGAATGGCTCGGGTTGGAAGGGACCTCAAGGATCATGAATCTCCAACCCCCCTGCCACAGGCAGGGCCACCAACCTCTCCATTTAATACTAGACCAGGTTGCCCAGGACCCCATCCAAGCTGGTCTTGAACACCTCCACGGATGGGGCATCCACAACTTCTCTGGGCAGCCTGAGCACTTTACCACTCTCATAGTAAAGAATTTCCCCTGACACCCAACCTAAATTAAGTGTACATTCAACAGTGTCCTTCCCCCTGCTTCCCTGTGACTTCATCTGCAGCCTCAAAACCACCCTGGCTTTGAGTACCTGTCCCTGCCTGAAGCTGTTGCTTTCAATGCTTGTGGGCTATATTACAGGTTGGATAAAAAGATGAGCACTAGCTGTTCTTTTTTCTTCTCCCTGCAAGAGTTGCTTAGGGAAGAGCAGACAGGAGTTGACCAGAGTCTGCCTAGGCCTAAAGACAATAACCGTCTTTTATTCCCCACAGCAGTTACCATTCAGGACAAGACAAAAGTTTACTGTTTCTCCTTGGAACTTAGCCACTGATAGCTGCTTTATTGATGTTAGAAGGTGCCATAAACCAGAAGGGATAACTTAAGCTTATCAAACTGCAGACATTCGTCCTGCAGTCTGGCCAGCATCTTTAGGAAAAAAAAGTGCAAAATATGTCTACTCAGACTTACTGCTGCAGGGGACTTCCACTTCACTGGGGGAATCCCCTGCGGGAAACATGTGGGTAATTTCTGCTCTCTACAAGGCAGACAATCTGCTTCAAACTGATTGTGGTTCCTTGGATATCTGAAATCATTCATATTGGAAGGACTGAACAAAACTGCTGTATGGGGTTTGGTTTGCTGTGGTGGCTGCACAAGGCTACTCCTTAAGCATGTATTAATCATGCATTAATCATATAGAACATTAACCCACATTCTTCTGGAACCTTAACTTTATTGAAATGCAGCAAGCCCAAAGTTTGTTCTATCTGTGTAAAGATGTAACTTTCCCTATAGAACCACAAGAGATCCTCAGAATTCTACCCTTTCTTAATCAGAAAAATCAAGTTCTAATACTGTGAATTAAGATGTTACTAATCCAAAAGAAAATAATAGGAATGTGGAGGTGCTGTAAAGGCTGTGGAAAAAAAAAAAAAAAAAAAAACCACCAAAACCCACCAACTTTCTAATCTATCATCACTTTTCTAACCTACCAGCATTTTCTCCCACATATGGTGAATTATCACAGGCTATGCAAGGAATCTCCCAGTTACAGGTCACTCCATTACAATAGCTTCAGAATTAAAGATTTTTTCCTTTCAGTACATACAAGATGAGATTTTTAAAGCAGTGACTTAATCTAGGATTCACTTGTTAACAGCTTCCATCTAGAAAATATCAGAGAATGTATCTTGTGCAATTACATCAAGAAGGGCTCTAAACCACCACGTAAACTTCTCTTCTGTACACTAAGCAGTGATTTATACCCCATCTTACAGAAAAAGCCAGGCTTCCATGAAGGACATGGAAGGAAGTTAGTACCTCCCTTCACCCATCCTTAATCTGTTTTATCTTTATTCTTTACAATCCTGGATAGTGCCATGCCTGAGAGCTGAGAGGATCTCTGATGCCACAGTTATTGTCCGGTTTGTTTCTTCTGGTTCCAGCTGAATGACAGCAGGATCTGTTCTGCTGCTGAGCAAAGGGGAGGAGGAGGAGCTGCAAATTCTTCTGCTTTTTTTTTTTTTTTTTTTTTTCTTTTTTAGATGAGCATAGAGTGAAAGAGATCTCAAATTGTTTGCATCACAACTTAAAATTCTTTTCATATCTAACGGCTTAAAAAGATTAAGGTGAATAAATTCTAATGATTTGGGGGTTTACGTTATTGTACAGCAAATAAAGCTAGTAATAACTTGTCTCTGTGCCCACACAATCACTTTACTTTAGAATGCCATGAAAATACTTTAAACAGATTTCTGTCAAGGCAGTATTTAAATAATAAGCTTACCTGATGTTCAGGATTCAATCATGCTTTCCCTGACACAGGGTGTCATTTTGGGGGGGATAAAGACATACACAATTAACTGAAAAATCTAATAGAATTTCAGCTGCAGATACCTTCCGAAAACCTGTCCTCACTCCTCCACTTCATTCTGCATGCCGATAGCTGGAAAACAAAATGAACAGGAAAAATCCTGATGTCTGAATCACTGTGTTTTCAGGCACAGCTGAGGCTTCAGAGATTGAGATAGCTGTGAGTTTCAGTTTACATTTGCCAACATGCAAAGTAGGATTTAGCAAATTGATGACAAAAGCGAAGTGGAATCATAGAAAAAAACGTAATTAGATGCAGTGTGAGAATAAGCAAATGGGAGAAATAATTATCAGGGAGGGAAAAAAGAAAAAAGAGCAAGCCAGATCTTCTGGACTATCCTTATGGCTTTGTGCCATAAGGCACACACATCACAGTAGTATAGTAGTAGGAAGAAAGCCAGCTATGGGAGAGGATAACAGCATAAAGGCACTGGAGAGACTCCTGCCATTCTGCATGCCCACCTCAACTCAGGATGGGGGGAAATGCTGGGAGAGGACCCCCTGCTGAGAGCTGCTCTCACCAGATACACTGAGCAGCAGGGAAGGAATGAGGCAATGGACACAGACTGGGGAAGATCCCACAGAGATTTCCAGCTTCCCATTGCTCCAATCCTCTGCTGATAATGGTTCAAGTGGATGAAACGATCTGGTTCATTAGGGTTTGGTTGAAAGGGACTGACAGAACAACAAAGAGTTCCATGGGCAATTGAATATTTTCCACCTCTCTTTTTACTTTAAAGTTTTGAAAGTGAGACGCTGAGAGCTGCTGTTATATTTTCAGCTGTATCACAGTGGAGATGCTTCCTGGTCTTTTCTCTGCCTCAAAAAACTCTCTTCAATTTGTATGTCCAGTACACATGAAGTTTTATCAGTTATAACCTAAACACGTTGTATGTTTCTCAGCCTAAATAGCAGTAGTGGTTTTCTGCTTAAATGCCAATGACCAATAATTCATAAATGCAGAATAAAATTCAAAGTTTCATTTTTCTAATTTTTGTTCTGACATATAACAATAATCAAGCATTTAATTTCCATTTTTCTTAACTGAACAAAAAATGGGTGAAACTTGCCAGAGACAAGATCTCAGTACAGCTAAAAAAAATAATTTTAATTGATCCTTAAAAGAAACATTCTTAAATAGAAACTTGGCTCAGGTTTCTCCAACTTCACAGATTTTGATTGATGTCTCTGCCCTCATAGCAGACACTCTAAATCAAGAGGCCTTAACAGAAGTGTCCTTAGCTATAACAGCCTGATGGCACGACTGCCTGTGCTGTAGAGCTGCACCCCAGTGTGTTTCTCTGAGCAAGTCGTAAGCTTCTGTAGGAGTTAAGATTCCTTCGGATGTGCCCAGAGCTGTAAATAGCATCAGCTTTTAGAAACCACACAAAGCCAAGCAGGGAAAATACAGTGTAACACTCCAGCTTGGGGTGAAGAACAATGCTGGAGAATTGCTGCTGACTTCAAAAGGGTCAGGATTTCACCCTATGCAAACCATATTTTAAAAGTCTTCCAGAGGATTTTGAATAATACAAAACTGTATAACCTTTAACATCCGAAGGCCAAACACATTACTCTGGAAGGTCAAAAGGATGAATCTGGGAGCAGTTGACTACACTGCCTTATTCACTTCACACTGCACAGATGGGACTTGAGAACTGTGTTCAATTTTGGGTCCGCCACTACAGGAAAGACATCAAGGCCATGGAGCATGTCCAGAGAATGGCAGTGAAGTTGTGAAGGGTCTTATGAGGAGTGGCAGAGGGAACTGGGATTGTTTAGTCTGGAGAAGAGGAGGCACAGGGGAGTCTATATGGCTCTCCACTTGAAAGTGGAGAGTACTTGAAAGGAGGTTGTGGTGAGGTGGGAGTCAGCCTTTCTCCCAGATAAAGTGATAGGATGAGAGATAATGGCCTCACCAGGGGCGGTTCAGATTTGATATAAGGAAAAAATTATTCTCAGAAAGAGTGGTGAGGCATTGGAACAGGCTGCCCAGGGAGGTGGTGGAGTCATTGTCCCTGGAGGAAAAAGGGAAAAGGGTAGACGTGATAATTAGGGACACGGTTCAGTGGGCATGGTGGGAATGGGTCTTGGTTTTTCAAGCCTTTATGATTCTATGATTCTAAGTGTCTCCTTAAAACTCCTCTACCTCTACAATTACAGAGTCCTGGTAAGGAGGCAACACAAGTCATCATCCTCAGTCAGCTGTCCTTAACTTCAGCTAGGATCTGGCTTTGGGCCAGAGGTTACTCACCAAAAGTAAAATCTGGGCCCAGCTCTCGGTGACTCAAACCCTTCACTTGGTGCTGGAACACTTCAGCACTCCCTTGATTTTTTTGGCACTGGAAGTTTATGACCCAAATTCTGGTACATTGCCTGTCCCCATCTTACCCCTGTCTGAATTAGACTATTCACTGTCCTTCTCCCCTGTGCTTCTAGGAGTCTAGTTTTGGAATGCCTGGAAGAAAAAGGCATGATGCAAATCAGTTTAGAAAAGAGTATAAAGTGATGCCAGGAGTGTGCAATGTGGCCAGCAACCATCCAGCATGACAAGAAGCACTGCTTGCACAAGATCTGAATTCTTTAAGCGATTTCAATGCATTGTGTTCTGTTAATTACTGAGTTATTAGTCATTGTGAGAAGTCAACACATGCCAGCAAATAGGAACCCACCTAGCTGACACTGGGAGCTCATTAGCAGCAGAAAAATAGATTGTAACTGCACATGAAATAGGAAGACCTGGCTGACTGCTGTGCTTTTAAGTACAGGTGAAAACGTTGCTGGGATTATTTAAAAAAGAGACAGGCAGAGACAATATAGCAAGTTATCTCACAACAACTCATCAGCCAGGAGCAAGATGGACTTTATGTGCAGAGAAAGCTGCCGGCGATGAGGCGCGGGCGCCGCTCACACTGCCGACCCCCCCGCGTCCCTGCGGTGCTCCCACCCCCATCTCAGCCCGCTGGGCAGCACGGGCTGCACCGCCGCCCTTGCCGTGAGTCACAAAAAGGACAAAACCCCACGGCTGAGGCAGGGAGAAACTTTTTCTTCTAAATGTGGAACATCAGAAGCATGGTTTTAAATTCCCTCAAGAAGGGGGAAATATTCGGGGCCGTCATTTACCTCCGTACCCAAAGCCGCGTATTTGGCTGCCGGTGGCGGTGAGCCCATGCGAGTTTATATAACAGAGGCGAGCTGCCCCCGGCTGTGATGTAAGGGACGGGGCGGCGGCGCAGAGCGCCCGTGGGGTTTCGCCCCACTCGAAGCAGTGCCACCCCAAAGCACACCGCCGGGCCCCGCACGTCCTCTGCTGCCCGCGCGGACGTGCACCGAGAGGGGCGGGCGGGCAGGAGCCGGGGGAACAAAGGAAAAGGGGAGCAAAGAAAGTTCGAGCCGTGCGGTCGCCCCGCACCGCGCTGCCGCCGTCGGCCACAGAGTCCCCCGCAGATCCCTCGGCTCCCCACCCCGCACCCCGCCGCCGCCTCGTCCTTCCTCCTCGCTCCAACCGCCCCGCCCCGGGCTTCCCTTTAACGCGCGCTCCCGCCGCCAGCTCTGCCCCCTTTCCCCACACCCTCTCCGAAAGCGCGCGCACGCGCACCCGTCCCCCCGCCCCTCCCTCGGCGGCCGGGCTAATTGGCTGCCGGGCGCGCGCGCCGGTGCTCGGGGAGGGGGCCTGGCGCGAGCGCGCGCGGAGGCGTCGGCGTCAGGGACGCGCGCGCGCGCGCGGCGACAGCGGCTTCACTTCTGTTCGGGCGGCGGGGGCAGGAGCGGCGGCGGCGGAGGTCGTGCGGGCAGCGGCCGCCGCTCGGCTCGGAGAGGGGAAAAAGGGCAGAAAGAAGAAAGGGAGCGCAGCGGGCGGGCGGCAGGCAGCGCGGGGCGGGCTCATGACTCAGTGAGCGGCCGCTGCCCCCCGCCAGCCCCTCGCCCGGCCGCAGCCGGGGCCGCCGATACGGATCGTCCCGCCGCCCGCGCCCCGCGCCAGCCGGAGAGCTCCGCTCGCAGGTAGCGGCCCCCCCACCCCCGTGACCGACCCTCCGCAACCTCCGGCCTCTGCCTCCATCCCCAGCACCCCTCCCCCGCCCCGCCCCCGGCCCCATCCGCCCCCGGTGCCCTCTAGCAACTCTCCGCTCTTCGTTCGCACTCCTCGCCGCCCCCCCACCTCTTCCCACCCCCGCCCCCCATCGTCAGCACCCACCCCCCCCCCGTCCCCTCGGTGCCCCCCGCCGTGCCCCGACGCCGCCCTCCCGCAGTCCCCTCCGTGTCCCGGTTGCGGGTCGGGTCGGGGCGTCCCCCCGTGTGTCCCCTCCCGTGGCCGGCCCCGGGGCTCCGGGTGATGAAGGTGAGGATGACGCTCTCAGCCCGCCTTTGCTCGCGGGAAATCAGGACCGCAGACGGAGGCATCCCCGCGGACTATCCCTCCCCCCCCTTCCCCCAATCGCCCCCAGTCGCCCCCCCGAGACCCGCCTGGATCCCTTGCCTCGACCGTAGGGTTTGCGGGGGGCACTCCTTGCCTACGTGTTTGTTTTCCCTTCTGAGAAGGCGGGGAGGGAGGGAAGTGCCCGGGGCTGACTGTGACCGAGGCTGCTCCTCCGGAGCTCCTCCGTTTACAATCCCCACTCTTAATCCCAGCCCTGCTGAATCATCCCGGGGGAAGCAGGAGGGCACCCGATCTCAGCCCTCCCGTTCCTTTTCGGGGCGCGGGGCGGGAGGTCGGGACCCCCGAGCCGGACATCCCCACACCCTGCTCGCCCCGCGGCCACACTGCCGCTCTCGGCTCCGAGCAGCGCCCAGTGCTTCCCTCCCCGTTCGTGGCACCGAGATGCTTTCCCAGCGCTGTCATCCGCCTCTCGGTGTTTTTTTCCATTCTCTTATTTGTTCATCTGTTTGTCTGCCTCCTGAGTTTGAGTTGCGAGTGTGTGACTTGGGGCCCTTTGGAAGGCACTCGGAGCGCGGCGCAGAGCATCCCTTCAGCTGTGCCACATTTCTAAAATTGCGGCCATCGGGAGGAGAGAGCATGGGGAGAGCGCCCGGGAGTGTCACAGGGAGAAGGGGGGAAATCAGAAGGCAGCCAGACATCAAATGACAGATTCAAGCATTTTCCTGCTGTAAATGCTGGCATTACATGTTACAGTAATTATATGCTCAGGGCTACTGTTACAGTGTTTGTCTGCTGGATAGTAACCTGAACTTAACCCAGCAATGCAGTTGGTTTGGGATAATAGTAATATTTATAGCCAAGATTATTTACAGCAGATGTCCCATGCATGCGGGCTTCGTTAAATACGTTTTTAACTTTCTGGCCTGCAGTGTTTAAAGCGTGTGTATGTACATCAGGAAGGGAATTTTCTCTTGAAAATGAGATGTGTTAAGCAAAGTTCAGAACTAAAATCTAAAGTAAATAAAGGCTATCAAAAGTGCTATTAGAAGAGATCAGGTGGTATTTTCACTGTATGTAGAAGCAAAGAAAACAGGTACCTACAACCAAAATTGCACTGTCGTTATTAAATGCATATTTTGACTTGTCAGGATATGGCACTTCTGTGCTCCATTACTTCTAAATCTTCAATTTGTTTTATCTTTCCATCTGACAAGCAGGACATAAATACAGAGGCATTAACTCATGTAAATATGTGAACTGTGCTCAGTATCATCTTGTAGCTGTACAGCAGGGAAGGATGTTCTTTTAAGGATGAACAATTTCTTACTTTAATTTTAGGAGTCAAACCCGCTGTTATTTCAGTTGTTTTATGCAGTGAAGTGTAAATTTGTTTTATAAAAATTTATGCAAGAAAATATGTTTCAAAAATACCATTTTCAAAAATTGAATCCAAATGTAGTGTAAGCTGAATAAGGGAAAACTTATCCCATATCCATCTCTTGCTATTTCTTGCAGTATCTAATTATCTTGAATGTCTCAGGCTTGCAGGTTCTCCTTTCTGTTTAGCTTCATAAACTAGACCAAAAGAAAAAAACAAAACAAACCACCCTTAATCTTCTCCTCAGAGATTATAAATGTATAATCTCCGAGGTGAATAGTTTGGCTCTTAATTGTGATGGTGTCTGTACCTAAGTAAAAGGGAAAGCAAGTGGAAGTTCACAGCAATATAAAACTCTGGAGCAGACTCTGGATTCGGTCAGATTCAATCAGAAAACCTCCCTGATGTGTGGGATTGTGTGGGTGTGAGCAAAGGATGTTGAGGCCTGCGTACCTTGAAGGTGGCTCCTTTGCTTTAGAGGAGGACAGATAATGTGCCCCTGTCAGCTCCAGATTCGGCCTTAGAGATACTGGGGGGTTTTGTTTGTTGGTTTGGGCATTGTTTTTTGCAATTTTCTAGCAGCCATCACTACCATATAGGCTAATTTACAGAAAGTTTCTCATGGATGTCTGCCCTTCATTAGAATGCTTTGAGAAGCATTAACAGCTGTAACTCCTCATCTGCCATAGTGTTGTACCATTTGAAAGGAAGGAAATAGTGAGAATAGCTAACTGGTATTTGAAGTGTGCGTGTAAATTGTGAACTTGACTTCTGGAAGCACGCTGAGATTTCTTGTAGCTCCCGATCCCTGACAACTTTGTTGCAGAGAATACTTTGTGTGTCCCCTCCCGGGGTGCTTACCGTTCTAGAAGCGTAGTGTTTAGTAAACACAAACAGTTCTGTGTTACTGACTTTTGCTTCTGCAAGTGTTTCCATCCAGCATGCCAAGATGTGGATTTTGTAATGTGGAAACCCATGTTATAGACTTAGAATGAACCCACAGATTTATTTCATATGGGATAGCAGAATGTTCAGATAGTAGTAGCTCTGGGTTTTTAACAAATGATGCGAAATGTGAGCTGGTGGCACAGTGATGAGAAAGTCAATTCATGGTATGACCAAGGGGTGGGAAAATCTCATTTGTGGCAATGGTGTAATACTCACACAATTGTGTTTTGTGCTTAACTACAGTAACTTGTGATTATCATAAATAATAAACCTACCTTCTCTTCATATATATTTGTTATGGAATTTGAAATGACCAATTCCCGAATTATTGTTAAGATGTTTATGGCAAAACTCTTCAGTACTAAGATGATTGAAGTGCTGTAATGCAAGTGTTTCAGTATGCAGACATGGATCTTGTGTTTTATTTCCTGCTGCTAGAAATACTGTTGGACAGCATCTTCCGGAAAAGCTGACTTTTGTGGTCTGTGTTTGGTTCAGTGCAGCATCTGCCATGTCTGCGGAGGGGCAGAGAGTTGATGACAGTCCGAGCACTAGTGGAGGCAGCTCTGATGGAGATCAGCGTGAAGGTGTTCAGCCCGAACAAGAAAGGGAACAAGTTCAACCCAAGAAAAAAGAGGGCAAAATATCAAGCAAAACAGCTGCTAAACTGTCAACCAGTGCTAAAAGGTACAGTATTCCTTCTGTCTTTTTCTCTCCCTTTCTTGTTGTTCAGCTGGCCATCAGATGTTATGTATTGGTTCGATATATTCATTTTCTTACTGTTTTACTGTAGCACTACTATGTCAGTGTAACAGTCTTCTGAGGCTGGTCATGATAACGAGACCTGTATATTTTTTTTCCTTTCTTTGACAAATTGGCTCTTTCACGTGGTTTTAATAGTAGCCTGCATGATAAAAGCTGACATTTTTTTATTGCTAGTAAAACTCAGACAGTTTTGTAGCCTTATAAAATACATCTCTGTATGTGTATGTATGACTGATGTTGAAACTTGTCAGTGTAACTTACAGTTAATTAACCATAAACATTTCAGACAGTTCAGTAATTCAGCATGTTAGGACTACCGTAATACCTATTGCTGTAAAGTACTGCGTTCCCTTTTCCCAGATGGTCAGGTCAGAGACACTGAAGTGAACAACAAATGCATTTGGGTTTCATTACTTTAAACTGTGGTCTGTTTTAATACCTATTTCTTTAGCATCTCTTTACTTCTTGAGAGGAAAAGTGGAACAGCTATTGAAATTATTGTCATGGAATTGTTTGAGTTTGAGGGGACCCTTAAAGGTTATGTAGTCCAACTTCCCAGACATGAACAGGGACACCCTACAGATAGATCAGGGTGCTCAGAGCTCTGTCCAGCCTCACACTGAATGTTTCCAAGACATCTAAGTGGTTGTGTTCATTTCCAGATAATGACTGTCACGTTTGGTGCAGACTTGGGGAACTTAGTGTTTTGTGTTTCTCTATCAGTACTTACTGGTGTTAGTCCGGATAGCAGAGTTCGGATGGGATTACAGTGGTTGTAGTTAAACACTTTTAGCAGAATCTGATGAGATCAATTTTGCAGACTGTCCCAGATCCAGTTTTTCACTAATTCAAGACAGTGTGAACTGCAAGAAAAGACAATGGAGATGTGCTGCTGTGCGGAAAAAAGAATTGTACACAGAGTCTCACAAAAAAGAAGCATCAAGGCCCAGTGTATGATTAGCATGCTTCTCTCCTGCCCAAGTACCTCCCTTGCAGTCAGCCTCTGTGAGGCCTTTGCCTTTTCTCCTTCCAGAGCAAGATGCTTTCTCAAACACCCATTCCTAGTATGATGCTGTTCAGAGATGATCTAGTTGTATTGGTTATAGGATAGCCAGCAGAGCTTGCCAGAGTTTCTTTTTTATGACTAAAAGAAAAAGAAGTTTTTTAAAAAAGAACAAAACACACACACACACACACATACAAAAGAAAAAAAAAAAAAAAAAAAGAAAAGAAACAAACCAAAAGCTTTCTCTTCAAGCCACAGTGCTACTCATTTAGTTAATTCCCACAGTCATCGTAGTTTCTGGGCTTCTTCTGTCTGCTTGCTGCCATTGCTGTTTTTTAGTATAAGGAATATTGGACTAGACAGGAATGTGAAGGTCTCAACTCCAATTTTTAACGTTTTTAGAGAAGAGTCTGTACAATATCTGATGTGATGACTCCGTGATTCCAACAAGGGCCTGTGGACACTATCCTATTAAAAAATTAATAATGATATGTCAGAAATTGCTCTATTAATCTTAGCTTTGCATCTTCAAAGCTCAGAGCTTTTATCAACATGCATTTCACAGTGATAAAATTACTTAAACCTTTTAAAGTTTAATCATATCTGCTTATGATTCTGCTGAAACTAATTATGCCAGTTGCTGACATCAGTACATTTGCTGGTTAGACTGTAACAAGAGTTTCACGTTTACTAATACTGTAGAGAAGCCTTTGATTATGCATTTTAAAAGCTGAGATGATTTATAAAAGTATAAGGCTTCTGTAGATAAGCGCACAATAAATAATACTTTTAATAAATGTATTTTCAGAAGTGCTGGTTGTCATAAAACTAGGGAAGAATCACAGCAATATAGTCTTTACAGCAGTATAGTTCAGTTTTTGTAGTTGTGTAGCCTATTCAGTAGTTTTGTCAGCGTGTTACAATGAGGATAACGTTTCTGTAAGCATTCTTAATCTGATCTGGTATTTGTATAACAGGTTTTGTTCTTTGCTTTGTGATTAAAAGCAGTAAAACCTTGAGGAAGGAAAGTCAGTCATTAGAGGATGAGGAAAATCTGAAATTAAAGTAGAGAAATAAAAGGAGAGGAGTAACATCAAAGAAGGAAACACATATTATCACATCTCATGCCGATGATGTTTTATATAATCGATTTCTGTAATACTTTTTTTTTTTTTTTCATTAGAAATGAATGATATTGTGAGAATAAGGCTATGCTCCTTCAATTGAATATAGTTTTTGACCATTAATGTTTTTAAAATTGTAACAAATTGAAGTAATTCAGCTGTCCTTCTGAAGGAAGAAAAGACTGGATATGCGCTCAGCAACTTTTTCCTTTGTTAGCTTTTGAATTCTGTGGTTTTCATGGCATTATACTAAGGTGACAGTAACCTTCTCTTAGTTAAAACAGTCAACTCTGCTAACATCAAAATCCAAACAACAGAGAATACAATAACGAAGGAACTTTGACCAAAGCCTTAACTTCTGTTTAGAACAGAGAATGCTAGCAAGTAAATATAGCACAGGAATTAAATAATTCCCTGGTCTAATTCACAGGCTATGGGCTTCAGTATAACCTGAATTTGGAAGCCACATTTTTCCACTTGAAGGGACCTCTCTTGTGTGCAGAAATGTAATCACAGTATTTTTGAATTACTTTATGCTACCTGGATTAGAATTAAGAATTTGTTCATTTGTAGTTGGCATAATTCTGTTCTACTTTTTCATTGTGTGGTTATGTAGACAATTAGATCTACTTATTAAGAATTTTCGGTAGTATTGACTTCATATAAATCAAAATTTAGTAGAGCTCTTTTTCACTTGTGTAAACACCCTGCTACCATGCGTTATGCAGGAGTGTGCTGCTTTAGCAATTTAATGCTTTTCAAAATGGTTTTGTTATGAAGGATATGTGGGACTGCTGGAATGTGTATTTAAGTGGCAGTGATTTTGTTTTTCTTATGTTAGCTTCGCTATGGGTGGCATCAAGAAGGCAGAACACCTCCACATGCAGTCCTTCTCTGCTAGTACTTTTAAGGTTAGCTGCTATGCAGGTGTAATAGCTTACAGTGTATGTCGTACAGTTTCCGGTCCTTCAATTTTCCTCACCCAGAGGGCATCACCCTAAATAGCAACCTTTCTTACCTAACATGTCAAGATTGAGAAACTCGCTGCATATCACAATTACAGTTCAGACATGGAATTGAATTGCTGTCCTTGAAAACAGCAGGCATCTTGTTACCTCTTAAGCAGCAAATCTTAGCCTGACCTTTGAATTGAGAAAAGTGTAACCATTCTTGGCTGACACAGTAGCTCAACAAATAAATGTATTGTTTTGCTCCTGAAGTTGATAGTTGAAAATCTGTCAACCTGAGTGTCCGGTCCAGGATTGCTTTTTATAAATATCTGTGCTTACAATGAATTGTGAACTTTAAAACCCCAGTTGTAGGTTTTCCTTTTTTTTTTTTTTTTTTCTTTAACTGAAAGAAGGAATCTACTAGTTAATGGGTTATATTTGTTAGAAAACAAACTAAAATGAGCTTTTTTCTTTTTTTTAAAATTTTTTTTTTTTTTTCAGGGTTGTTTATTATAGTGCTATTTTCAAGAAGCCTGCTGACCATGGTAGAAAAATGGATTGTTCTTTCTTACAAGAATTATCTTTGCTGTTTACATGTGCATCTAATATGATGATTGAATATTTTACTTCTTTGAGCATGAATCTAACCTTCTTTGGATGAATTTCCTGGGCAGTCACAGTTTCTGTAAGATTGAAATTTATACTAGTGATTCTTAGTATTTCCTAAATAACCTGTACTTCAGTATGGAGTATAGGCTCATGTCATTTCCATGAGTTAAGAGGCACATATTCTAGAAAAATGGATGTGGTAAAGTAGATTATTGTCAGATAGTCCTTTTTTGCTTCTTTTTCTTTTAATCCCATTGGGAAATCTCCTGACATGTTCAGTTGTCCCTTAGCTTTAGCGAACTTTAACTGTTTCACAAAGGAAACAACAGACAGTCCCCCTAGGCTTGGAACACCAGTAAACATATGTCTGTGAGAATTAATAATATTTGAAATCCACAATGTACTCTTGTGCTTCTGAAGTTAGGGGAAGATTAACCTTTGCACTATTACTTGAAGGCAAGTACGTTTGTTCTTTCCCATTAGTAAAATCGAGGGAAAACACAGTAATAGTAATTTTATATATTTATATAGATATAGGGAGACAGGGAGACAGACAAACAGAGGTCAGACAATGTATTTTAAGATCAAACAAAGAACAACGGATCTGATGTTGCAGGTTAAATGTCCTACATGTACAGCTCAGAGCTTTGATTACTAGAGAGACTTCTACCCCCCACTCCCAATATGTTGTAAACCAGTATGTCATTAGTTTATATATACGCACACACTGTATATTTAATTATTTTAATATAGAATCCTTTTTCCACTGCAATAATATAATTGTAATGAGCCAGAAAATCCAAAGAAAGAAGTGCCAGAGAGGACCTGCAAAAATATGTGTTGTTTTTTTTTTTTTGCCAGAGGCCACATAGGCTCAGGGTGAATCCTCTGTGGTCAGTGAAGGAAATGAGGCACATCTTCTCCTGTGCCAGATTCTGAAGGCAACTCAATGGAGATTTGGAGCGAGTGCCAGAGCAGTGGAATAACTCATGCAGACAAAGGCTAGCTTGCATGTTGGAGGTCTCTATCAGAGCAAGGCTCTCTGGGATGTTTTCTGATGATTTAATTGTAACTTTGAATGCCATGACATGTGAGCAAGCTATTGCATGTCAGCTGCTGTACAGAGACTGTTTATGAATGTGCTCCCAGCAGGAAGGCAAGGTAAATTAAAGTTACAACAAAAGAGATATAAGGTGTATATATTGTTTTGGGAATGGTGCAGAGCAGGAGAATAAGCATGAACAGTTTGCTGAGTATGGTGTTAACGTTGCAGCTTTTTGTGTAAAAATAAGCACAAGTGGAACGTCTCCTTATCTTAGATACTTTCTAAAGCAATTAGGACTTTTGAACTTAAAGTATTATCTGATCAATTCTTATCGCTTGAAACAGCAAGGTGTTTTGTTCTTGCTTCCTGAATCAAAGGAAAAGCTCAATCTTGGACCATTCTAGTGCTGTTGGCATTTGAAATTGAAATGTATTTATTGTTATTAAATCAAAACGGAAGAAGAAAAAGAGAGCAGACTCTACCCATTTGTTTTCAGAATGGAAGTGAAATGGATTCAGATTTAAGAAGATGAATGGAAGGTTTTTGATCTAGGACTTAGGCTGTATTTGCCAACCCATTCTTGGTGTCTCAAGGACACATCGTAATGCAATGAAATATTAACTGCTCCTATTTTCATATGTACAGCAAAGGAATAGTCCCTGGCTCCAGAAGTTTAATACCATGATTCTCTAATCTACCAGAATTTAGAAGCAGTTTGTAGAAAAAGCAAATAAACCTATAAAACATGAAATTAGTGGAGATCTCATGCTACTTACAGTTTCTGTGGTTTGGAATAGTGATACATCTTGAAAACATGACGAATCTTTGCCATAGACAGAAGAAATATTTTAAGCATTTCCCACAGATGTAAGATGAGGAAACATTGGTGGTAGGTGGACAGTTGGGCTGGATGATCTTGGAGGCCTTTTCCAACCTTGGTGACTCTATGATTCTAAGATCTCCTCCCTTTTGATAGGTGCAAATAGTCAGGGTAGTTTAAATACAACAACTTTTTTAAACAATGTTTGGTGTACTTGGACTTCACTAATCAGATTTTTCCTTTTAAAAAATGTGTTGGGCTTGCAGTGTTACCATGAGTTTCTGCAAATATTGATTAAGCAGTCTGTGTTTGTATTTTTACAAGAAAGAAATGATGCTTACTGGTGAAATTCTACTTTCTGGAGATGTAAATATAAGCAAATAAACATTCAATTTCTTCCTGTCTACAGGAATAATTGATGTCTATATGTAGGGGGGGAGTGGACAGGGGTTGGAAGAAAAGTTAGGGTGTCTGAAAAGTCTGCTTTTCTTTTCAACTGCATTAGTAGATAGAAGTAATATTCTTTATTAACAAATCTTACCGATGCATGTCCTAATTATTTCAGAATGTAATTGCTAAAGAGTTGGAGTTTCTGGTTCACACCAGTTTCCTCTACAGCTTTTGGTTTGTTGATTCTTTACAGCCATAAAAGCAACTCATACCGGCATAATGGGAACTTTAAAGGTGTCTGTAAGACTCCTTAGCATGTAAGATTGTATTTAGATCTTGAAATTACAGAGGATTAGTGTAAACTGGTCATTTCTTTTTGTTGTATGTGAATGTTTATTTTGATACACCACTTTTTTTTTGTCCGGTATTATGTGCAAAAAGGGTGGCGGTCATTTTGAACTGGATGTGTGTGCACTTCATGTCAGATCTGAGATCTTATGCAAGGAACTTGAGTAGTGCTATTGTGCAGTTTTTCTTTCTTAGTATGGGGATAAAATAAAGGTGTAATCTGCATCTGTACTATCTGAGATCTTGT
Source organism: Phasianus colchicus (assembly GCF_987193195.1). NCBI lineage: Eukaryota > Metazoa > Chordata > Aves > Galliformes > Phasianidae > Phasianus > Phasianus colchicus. The sequence goes on along the minus strand of NC_143441.1, from coordinate 17,029,094 downwards.
GCCGGGGGAAGAGAGAAGAAAATATTGAGGGTACTCTTTCTTTTTCCTTCTCTTTCTAAACGTTTATGTTTTTGCCCTGAAATAGCCTATAAAAAGGCCTTGGGACATAGTTCATAGATGACAATTGAACTTCTGCATATGGCTTGGTAACTGTAAGCTCCTACAAATTACTGTGGAAGTTCTGAGCTCCTATCCTTCACATTTGATCTTCTCTGTAGGAGAAGATGCTCACTGCCATGCAGACACTAGCACAAAGAGAAGGATTCGTACTGCTAGATATGAAGTAGAACAAGAATCCAAGTGCTTGGCATGGTAGCACAGGCCTGAAGAGCATCCAAATCCTTAACAACTGTATTGTAGTGCCTAGAGGAGGAGCTCCAGCACGGTGCTGGTAACTAAGAGGTACCTGCTGGATACATGCTGGAAGCAGGCCTTTATCAGTGGCCTGAAGCACGTGGTAGGGCACTGTGCAGGTCTTCAGATGACAACAAACTGAGGGGAGCAGGGCTACTGCCTAGTGGGCAGATAGGTAGGGGGTAAACAGAAGAGTATGGCATATGAGGCAGTTAATTGTGTTATTGAGCAAAGGAGCTGAGCACACTGACCTACAGGAAAAGCAGGATTTTCTAGACATCTGTACATGGAACAGTTAGTCCAAGACTTAGATGCTCACATTTGTTTTTTTGTTTTTTCTTTAAGTTTTGATTAGCATTTTGATCTTGAGCAGTTTCATGAACTCTTTTTAGCATCAGCTTTCTATTAGCAATGTCAAGAATTATGTTTTATTGTAATTGACTGCTGTAGAAATGTGCAAAATATTTCTTTCAACTTTATGAACAAGTAAGTCCTAATAATATCTTCTCTTTTTTTTTCTCTCTTAAGGATTCAGAAGGAACTTGCAGAAATTACATTAGACCCTCCACCAAACTGTAGGTAAGATCACATGGATTTTATTAATTTAGAATATGGAAATGGAAAATATGGAATCATGGAAATTGTTTAGAGGATTGTGGTAAACTTCGCTATTGCTTTGTGCTAATTGGCAGTTCTTGAATAGAAGATAAGAGATGACATGTTTGCCTATATATGGAGAGCTGATGTGATGCACTTCCTGGTAACAGAAGTAATGGTAGAAGGTGATGAAATATACAACATGTTAATAGATACAGGGTAAAAACTGAATTGTCTTTCATTTGAGGTATTAAATCAACAGCATTTTGTTTGATTCTGTAAGGTGTAATCTTGGTGGCAGTTACTGGTATGTTTGATTTCTTCTTCTTGCAAATTGTTAACGCGTTGTGAATATAGTGGAGAAAGAAAAATGTTACATGCACAAACTATTAATTTTCTGAGGGAGTTTCTGGTGATCCATTATGATATGCTGTGGAAATGTGCTGAAATAGAGGCCATCATGATATATCCTTACTCTGTTCTTGCTTGTTGTTGTTTTTTTTTTTTTTTTTTGTCAGGTACACTGAATTAGGGTGTGCTTAAAACCTTCTTTGAAATGACTTATGAGGGAGGCCTAGAAAACCTTGCTGCCTTGTGGCCAGGCAGCGTGCTGTTGCTTACAGATGGCCATCTTGGGTTTCTTCTCTGTTGGCTTGACATATGGTCAGCCTTGTGGTGATGTCTCTAGCAGTGGGTGTAAGGTGGGAGAGGGCAGATCCATCCAGTCTTGCCCACTGATTCCAGCAGGTGTGGTTGTCCTCTTAGTGTACTAAAAGAAAAGATGGAGAGATGACATGCAGCTTTGACAATGAATCCCAGAACATTTTGGTACTGAATTAACTAAGCAGCTGGTGGTAAAAATGGCAGTCAGCCTTATTGTTTTGGTCTCTTGAGAAAAGCATGTGTGAGGAAGAATCTGAACAAGAGTTGATTTGGCTGTGCTGTGTCTGAAGATGTAAGTCAAGTGGCTATGTATTAAAGTATTGCATAGCGAAGTAGCCTTGCAATAAAAGCATTCAAAGAGTATTTCAGTCAATTAGGATGAACAGTTCCTTGCTAGATAAAACATGTTAATAGCTAAGCTGTTCTGTCATACTTACGACCATGTGTGAGTCTTCAATCACATCAAAGCTGTTTCAAATGGCAGATCTTTACTTAGGTGTTGATGACTGATGCCTATTAGTGGATTGATTTGTTGAGATGAATGTAAAACTTCAGTCTGTTGTAGAAGAATGCGTAAGACTTTGAACTGAGTCTACAAGATGTACAGTATTTACAGCAGCATCATTTCTTCTTGTTTCTGAATCCTTCCCTTTATAACAAAGCAGTCATTTCAGTGCACAAGATACTGTTGTTTGCTTTGCTTTTGCTAACAAATGTAAAGTAAATTGGCCGTCATAGTGGAAAGCCCTTTTGTGACTTGCAATTAAAAAGAGTGAGCTGGAGATTTCCTGTTTGGTTTTCTGTTTGGTTGGTTGGCTTGGTTTTGAATTATTTACACTAATGATAAAATATCAATAAAATGTGCTGCGTGATGTTTTGAAAAATCAAAAAATTGCATTTTTCTTTGTGCATCTGCTGCTTTAACACAGTTCTTAAGATAAAGAATTATTTCATGTTGTGATCCTGATAGATAACCATTAGGAACTTTACTATTAGCAAATATGTTTTACAGTCAATACAAAATCACTCCATTTAGTTTTATGCTCTGTTGACATAGTCTAAATAGTGTTTTCATTTGAACTTCATCTATTTTCTATTATAGTTAAACATTACAAAATAAATACATCAGCCAGACATGGTTCTTCAACGTAATGTAGAAAGCTAAGCTGTGACAGTATATATCTTACCCTAAAATATTGATACACACTTTCTTGGTTTTAGTAAAATTTAGGTCATCATTATAAGAGGAGTTATTTTCTATTAAATCATATTTCATAAAGATAAGCTCCTTACAAATGAAAGCTACTTAAAATGCTTGTGATTCCAGTCTACCTTTGCTATGTGTCCTCTTTTATTTAATAGGAAGTTGTGTGTATAAAATAAATGATTGGGCAATAGCAATGTGATAAAGCTCAGAATTAAATGTCACCAGATGTGAAGGAAAACTATAATTCAGGAATACTGTGTTCAATAGGCAGGATATTGAGCTGAATTGGAACTTGTATGAAATATTGCAAGATATGCTGTAAGACTTTCAGTTGACTGCTGCAAGTCAAAACTTCAAGTTTTTCTCTTTCTGGAAATAAAAAGCAAATGGAGCAGTTTCTGTAGTACAGAAGCATCTCTTAATGGCATGGTTGGCTACAGAGTCAATACAAGCTCCCAGGGAGTTACAGCTTCCACTTCTGCAGCAGCTGCAATGTTAACACTTCCCCCTCCTCATCCCCCACAAAGAGAATAGGCTATATAATCTTGTTTGCCTGAAAGACCAAAAAAAAAAATCTTGCTCACACATGTGCTTTGTAGTTGGTAGATTATCTTTGCTTTGACTTGCAGCATCTTTCCAAAATGTGGAGAGCTGTGGATTTTGGAGTTCCTAAAAGGGGGAAAAAAGAATATATCTGTCACGTTGGGCTTTAAAGGAGGGATTAATGTTATAAAACGTCAGGGTTGCCTGCTCTCCTAGGTTTTGTATTTTGTATTCTGGGCAATGAAGGGAGTCCTATCGTCAAACTTTGGATCATCCTCTGGGACTGAGAACATATAATGTACTGTGTGTCAAAAAGTCGGGTTGGGGGCTGTGTAGGAGTCGAGTGGTGTAATCATTGCTATTTTCGGAGGAAGGCATGTCATAAGAGTCACTTATTCTTCACATCTTGCAGAAAGAACTGGATGTTTTCTACTATGTGCTTCCCCCATTTTACTTTTGTGTAGAGCTTAATTTACAGTAAAGGAAAGTCAAGAATGCTAAGTAGGTACATTTGTGTTTTAAATCTGCAGCATTGTCACATTTTTGATTGTCAGGAGACAGCATAGCTAAATTGTAGAGATTTTGTACTCTTCTCTTTTTTTTTCCTCCTCACTGAGATACCACAGCTTGATTGCTAAAATGTTGATCCTTAGGTATCATTTTCATATATTATATTGCAGGAGTATAGAAATTGTCAGAAATCCTACCTAAATAATGCTTTTTTAAAACTTTCCCATATTTTGGACTGTCTTGTCAAAGGTGACAGATTTCATAAAATATATCCTCTATTGCCAGTGTTGTGTACTATTTCCCTTCTTGCTGGCAAGAGAATATCTCTATGGCACCTTATACCAGTTGTTTGTGTGAGAGGATAATATCTGGAAAGCGTTTAATGTGTTTTTAGCTTCTCTCAATCTGAACTTTACTGCTAGAAACAAGAAGAGCTGGCATAAAGCAAATTGCAGATCTCTGTGCACACCACTTAGGGCAACTGCTCAGAATTTCCCTACTAAGTCACTGTATCTCCCTGTTTTTGTCCTCGTGTTTTCTTTAGATGTCCTCTAGGATAGGTGTCTGTCACCATAGTTCTCTTTTCTGTGTATTTCTTGCAGTTCCATTTATGTGCATTCATTTCATTTCTTTTTCCCTGCATCAAAATGGGTAATGCATGAGGCTCAGAAATATACTTTAAATGGCTGTGCAGCTGTCAATTTAAATTGACAGATACACATTCCAAAATAATCAATTTTAAACCCTGTTTGTAGCCTTATCTCTTCTATTCATTTGGAATTATTATGATAATTCATTTCTTGCTCTACTATCTGAAAAACTGATAAACAACCAATGTATCCAACCCTCATATTTTGGCTGTGAAAGCCTATTGCACAGAAAGGATTGCTAAAGCACAATTCATCTTGTGGTGATGTAGGTAAGAGTGAATGGGAGTGAGAAAACACCTTGGCTTGGCTTGGATTGAGAGGTCAGTGTGCCCTATGGATGCCTCTTGCACTGTTAACAACTACCTTGAAGTTGATATTCCTGCTCAGTATTTTTCTGGCATTGTTATTGTTCAAATGGTGAAGCCATGATCTTCCCAACCGTAAGGAATTACACAAGTCCCATCCCTCTAAGATCTCCTTTGTTTAAAGGCTACTCTAGTAGTACTTTAAAGCTAAGGAGATAGCACAAGTGTTAGTAGCAGGGAACAAATGTTAGCACAATCTCATACGAAGGCCAGAGGGAAAAGATTGTCAGCATCACTCTACAATGTGGAGTGATAGAAAGAGCTTTAAAGGAGGTCATCCCCTCTTCCCTGTGTTCATGCTCAAATGTATAGACACGGATGCTCACATAGTTTTACAGTGTGAGCAAACAAATGCTTTACTGGTGTTTTTTGTTGTTTGTTTGCTTCTTTCTTTGTTTTTTAGATTCTGTGCTCACAAGATCAGTTTGTTTAGGAAGGTGGTAGAGAATTTCTGGATAATCGTGATATCCTATGTTTCTTTAAAATATTTGAATAAATGTAAAATAATTTGGATAGGCAGAGAGAATTCAAGGACAGTATCTCTGGTGCTGGAAGGATTCAATTTCTAAAGCAGTTTGCTCAGTCTTTGTATGCTTCTGTTTTGGTTAGTCTGCTGTAAACTGCACTGAGTTCACATACCTAATGTCTTTGCTCAGTAACACTGCATCTGCTTGGGTAGTGACCATCTCCTGTACTACTACCTTTAGGTGCCTGCAGCATGTGCACTATTTTCCTTGAGATGTTGCCTTGCTCTGTAACCAAAGAGGAAAGAGGTGGTACATCTGTATTTGTTGGTTCATAGCTAAAACTCTGGAAACACTGAGTGTGGTCAGCATCGTATTAATGGTTGTTGTGTCACTTAGGGGTATGGGAGTAGCTAAAGGAAGGCTTCCTCCTGTTTCTTCTGTTAGTGGTTTTACTGAAACCACTGAGAGCCTGGGTGCGAGATTCAACTGGGGAGAAAAGTCCCCTAAGATGCAACATCTTTATATCTTCGTTATAAAATAAGCGGCTGCCAGTGATTTTTGATTGTTTAAATTAGGGATGCATCAGTCTGTTGCCATAGGCACATGGCAGTGATGCTAATGTGTGAGAGAGATGAAGACTGGAATAAGGAACGCCATCTTTGAACGTTTTTCCTCTCAAATGTTTCCAGCTTCTTTGGCAGGAATCTGGGCTCTCTTCCCATTCTGCTGCATTACCCATGGAGTTTACTTTCTGCCCATATAGGCTTACTTTCATCCGCTTTGTTTGCTATAACCTTATAATGAAAATAAGATACAGTTCTTAATAACTTCTCCTGGCTGGATCTCTTTAGATCCTCCAGCAAATAGCAAAAATTGATCTGAAAAATAAGCAGTGATATTAATGTGCAGAATCCTGTTGTTTTAAATCTATGAGGTATCAGCTTTCATTTGAGAATAAGAGAATGAATTAAAAAAATCTGTTCAGATGCCCATTGCAATTACTTTATTTTTTTAGCATTGCTTCAAAAGCATCAAGGAATATGTCCCCCAAAAAAAACAAGTTAATGATCACACTGGGATTATACTTTATCATGGTAACTATAATATTTTTTTATTGCTTGAGTTAACTTTCCTTGTTTATGTAACTGGTGGCTATTTCAGATTTATTACCTTGATATCTTGAGCTACCTTGGATAAAAGGTGTCAGGTTACTTTTTAATGTGTAATCTTTTAATTTCTGTAGCTATTCTCTTTTAGGACAGTGTCATTTGTGCTTTGATCTGAAACATACAGCTCTGTTTAAAAAAAAATCTAAAAATGTCTGCTTTTGACTGTAAAAGTGACTGTAAATGTTAAGGTGTATTATTCACAAAGCAGTTGTTCTTAAAAATAGTGCATGATTACAAAGTAAGGAACAGGATGACAGCACACTCTGGTACCTCCCAGAGTAGCAATACTGTATGTTATTCTACCATTTCCAATTCTTCCTGTTGTCAGATGATGACCACTTCTCTCTCAGAAGGAAAAAAGAAAAATGTATAAAAGAAGGGTAATAATACTTCAACAAGTACTGCATTAGGGCAGATTTGTCAAAACAGTGTATCCCACAGCTTATCTCATGGAACAGCTCAGACAGGTGTGGGATGGGGATTTGGGCATCATAACAAGAAGTCATGGTGATTGTCCATTCCTTGAAGCAGAAAAGGGTACAAAAATAACCCAAAAGAAGTTTATGATGGACTTGAAGGATCTACAAATCCTTGATATTTGTGATGTGCTTAGCAAGCGGAATTAATAATGCTCTAGTTAAAATCCCAAAGTATGGGGAAGGTGGAATAGATTATTATAACAAGGGTAAAACAAATGAATCAATGAAAAAAAAAAAAAGCCACTTTAATACTTCCAGTGTAGATAATTCCAAAAGGGGAAGTTTTACTTCCAGAGGGTTTATATCTAGTTCCAGCTGTTCTTTGTAAGTCACTCTGTTAGGAAGCATAATAAAGGCCAGCCAGCCAGAATTTTTCGGACTAACCTCCCATAAATATTTCTTTTGGCCTTTTCTGCATATCTAAAGAAAACTTTCCCTGCGAGAATGAACGTGGTTTATAACACACAAAATATTTTTGTAATCTCTTCAACAGAGCCTTCAAAATAACACCAAAATCCAACCTCCCCCCCCCCCCCCCAAACATTAAAATAGATGTGTCAAATAGTCATTGCTTGCCAGCAGGGGAAACAAAATCCTACTTGCTGAGACTCTGCATCACTTTTAAGAGATTTTGCGAAGAAGCGTTTCAATTTGTGGCTTTAAAATTTAATTATCTATTTTTTCTTGTGTGTTTCTTTTCCCTATTTCTAATTTCTAAATATAGCTCAGTGTTCTGTATGAAGACCATGTGAGATTCCATTTATTTACAGATATCTGATGGAGTTATTTGAAAGTGACTGCAGTAAGTACTGTTGCATCAAACAAGCAGTCACTGCCATTTCATGATAATCATGTAAGAAACATGCTTTTATTAGCAACTCATTACCCTTTAGTAAATTACTAATTATTGAGCAAATGGGGGAAATGGAAGGTACTTTGTCTCTTGGTTAGGACTGACAGCATTACTGATAATGAAGTATTTGTTTCCTTAAATAAATGGCACAATCTCAGAAGCGCCCGATGCTGCTGAATATTTGTTCAGAATTTGAGTTCTGATCTGTAATGTAATACTGTAAAAATATTCCTTTTCTAAGAAAACTTTAAAGGCATGTGAAAAAGTCAAGTTATTTCCTGACTGCCATTGTGTTATCTTTTACGCCTGTCAAACAAAAATGAGAGGGTTGTTTTCTGTATGTTTTTGTGTTGTTTCCCTCCTTCCTCATTGGGAATCACTGGATAAAATAAATACATTTCTCTCTTCATTTCAATGCCACAGTTCCCACAGTCCTACAGGACTTTAACAGCTGTTAACATACGCAGTTTATTCCTTTGGTCGTTTTGTTTGTTTTATTTTTACATGGGCATGAGAGTCTGAGGCAATACTATAATTTGTCTTTTATTCTTGTTATACTCCGAATGTGCACAAATCTACAGTTAATAGCCTAAATTTAATGAACTTGTTTTCTAAAAAATCTCCTGGCAGGGAAACTGCAGTTTAAGAATAAAAAGCCAGGATGTAATAATGGAGAATGCTTTACAGTACTTCAGAAACAAACTCTGAAACCGATCTGTGTGCTGTTTTTTGGTGTGCAATAAAACTTATTTATACTGCAGTTACACATTTGCAGCTTTGTTACAAGCTTTTTGGGGTATCTAATTGGCTGCAGCTTTGAATCATATCGTAACACATGCCAAATGTTGCTAATTACAACTAAGACATCTACTTGAAATAATCTTTGTTTTCATTTTCTCTGACAATTTATTTTTTCACTTATTTACATGCTTTTAATTTTTCATTTTAGCAGTTCTCGCAGCGCTTTAATTTATTTTTGTTTCAAAGCTGTGGAATTGGATTAAACTGGGTTTTTTAAACACTTCCATGTTGCTTGGAAGGAAGCCAGTTACTGTGTATCGGCTTAATAGGAACCATGCTTAGCAGCGCCTCACATATGGCAGCTCGTGTTTGTGTGGTAAGGCATTATGTATTTTAAATATTACCTTTTATATGATAGTCAAATTTTTGCCAGAATCCGAAGTTTCCTCTGATTAATGTTAATAAAAATAGAAGAGAGCCAACTGTTTCTGTTTTTTTTTTTTTTTTAATGGAGAAATATGTAATTAAATACATGATTTACTGTCTGCTATGCACAAAAGCCATAATTATGTGGCCTTTATTAACTTGAGATGTATGCTGTGCCTAAAGAAGGCAATAGGTGAGTGATAATATTTCTTGATGCTTACAGCCTTTTAATGCTGTAAATATTGTGGAGGCTGAGATGGTGGTTCTGTAGCTAAGACTAAAATAGAGGGTTTTTCTGCTTAGTTTAGGAGTTATATTTGAAGAATAGGCTGCATGCTGTTACAGCAATTACTCTTTAAGTAACATCTGACACAGCTGACAAACTCAGATTTTCCAAGTTGTTTTAGATTTAAGGCTCAGTGTAGCATTTAAGAAAGCTGGAGCTTAGTGTAGCCTTCATAAAATTTGGATCTTTTAGAGAGGTTTGTTTTGAATTGCTTGAATGTAGTTGTTTTACATAAAACTCAGTAGTGACTCTTCATACTCAAATTTATTTATCTGCAAATGTGGAGAAAAAGTCAAAATTTCATTCTTTCAAATTGATTGCCTGTATGGGTACTCTTGAATGAGGGGAGCAATTAGCAATTTCTGTGCCTTCAGATTAGCTGATATTCAATTTAGCTTTCATTTAGGAGGCATCGGTAGTCATGCCTGCAGAAAATCCAGATTCTAGATCTAAGAAAGGTGACTATCCTTCTTATTATAACTTTAAAACTTTTAAATCTCCAAAAGAATTTTTTTTTCTTCTTATAACATCCATGTTTTATTTCGTTAATCAGTTATAATTACATGGATAATGCATAAAAACATGTAGTTCACTTTCAGGTCTTCTAATTCTAAAATGATGAAATAAATGTTTTATTAACTTACTATTTGTCTGCTAACATCCAAGAAGGCTGTATTTAGGAGTTTGCATTACTGAGCTACTAAAGAGATTTTTACTTACTTATTTTTTGAGTTCTTTGTTACTGTAGATGTGATCCAGAGGACCTAAAAATGCTGTATACCCTCATTATTTAGTATCTTGGGTTGCCCAAATAAGATAAATATATGTATTACTTGTAAAATTAAGCATATTGTATCCCTTCGAAATTGGATGGATGGAATGTGAGTAATGCATTTAATTTTCAGAGAAGTTTATGAATGAAATATTAGATGTCTGCCTAGTGCAGAATTTCAGATTTCGTGATATAAATAATTGATTGCTAAGCTCATAGCTGTGGCATTTAGGCTAGGGTTGCTAACCTGGAAAAAAAAAATCAGTTTCAAATATGGGGCTTTGCAGCCAATCTGGCTTCACAAGAAAATAGGTTTCAGAGCCATTACAGTTAATGCAATGCTTGTTTTTGCAGTAACAGAAAATAACAGTGGATGGGATTTGTTGAAGTTTCTAGGTTAAACCATTGACTTGAGGTCAGTGGTCTTGAATGTTGCATGGGAATTTTGCCTAAGTCTATACTGTGAAAGTACTCTTCCCATTATCTCAGAATTTGCTGGGTAGCTTGTGATGAATGGCGTTCCCAGCTGACTTTTTAATGGAAGAGTGCCTGGCTTCTGACTGTCAGACAGGTGCTAGCCTTGATCCGTGTTATATTGGGATAAGTCTATCTTTCTGCAGCAGGCACTGTAGGAACATGTCTTGCTCACTCACAGTTCACTGTGGGAGTGTGGGTTCTGCTCTTTCCCCCCATGCAGGTGTGATTTGCTGGCTGGGCCAGCAGCACACCATCTGGCATCTCTTGCTTCCAGTCTGCCTCAGTGCCTGCCAGAAATGATCTTCAGGAGTCGCTTTGTGCCTGGGTACAACAAGCAGGTTCTTCATCTTGCCTCTCCCTTTCCTCAGATACTTGGATAAGCCCTGCCATAATTTGGCTCAGAAATAGTTGCCGGCCCCAGGGGAGTGGGGAAGTACTGAAAAAAAAAAACAAAACAAAACCAACCACCAACACTCCCAGCCCCCAATTAGCTGTTTGTTCTTATTTGTTTGTGTTATATACCTGTCAGCTTGTTAAAAATAAATAACTAAAAATGAAAAAAAGAAATCTGAAAGAGGGCTTGCTTCACTGCCATATCTTATTCCCAGGAATGTCCTGTCAGTAGCAGCAGGAGCAGTAAAACACTTTGACACACAGTGTGCGCATTACAAAAAGGAAATGTCATATCAAAAATGGCTGTAAACTTTTTCACAGTCCCTTGTCAATGTAGGTTTGAAGGTGGGAAATTCTTAGAGAGGATGACTCAATTTTCTTCTTTCCATCCATGTCTGGGCTGCCTGGGGGGAAGAAGCATCTCTGTAATATGGCATTGCAGTGGGCTGCTGTGGGCACCACTGCTGTAACCTGTCTGAGTACATCCTCTGCAGCCTTAATGTGGTGGTTAGGCATTAATACAAGGGGAGTACTTTGAATTTTCATCCAGCATTAACTGAATTAAAGACTTCTTTGATTTGCGAACTGTAGTTTTGAACAAAAAGGTCAGGTGATCATAAGTGTAATGGGGATGGGAAGCTGTCTAACTGATAAACATCGCATTATCAACGCAAATCTCATTTGAGTTTGGAATTGCTGTAGTGTAAATCAGATTTCAATTCATGACTCAAGTATAATGACCCACTACGAACCTCCCTGAGAGATACTTAATTAATAATGTATATTAACTTTGAGTGTATTGGTATACATGTATGGCATACATTTTCAGGTAGCCACAAACACAGCTTCAACAGCTCACAGCACGACAGCTCCAGGATGACGTGTTTTAGGCTGTTCTGCAACAACCTGCTTTGCTCCTTGCCGAACACAAGTAACTGAGGGATGACAGCTCTCTCAGTTTCAGTAGAATCTTTATGATTTATATGATAATGATAATTCTATTCAACTGCCAGTACAGAGCACTTTGCAGACTGATATCAAGGTTAATTGTCACTTTGAGAAGAAGTGAAGCACAGTCTGCCAACCTGATGCTCTGCTCAGCTGAGAAAGATAATTGTTATTCAAGTAGTATTTAAATGAGCTCAAATGCCGATAAATACACAACCAAAATATTTTATTTTTTTCCTCTCATGTTCATTCACTGTGCTAGAGAATGAGGTCATCGCTGTGGATAAACATCACTAATGGACGCCTTACTGAAAACATGCCATGTATTTACAAAACTGCAAGCAGTGGGTTTCCCTCAGTGTCAGCTGTGGGGAAATACTTTAAACTCAAGTTCCTCTTGTCAACACATCCGAATTCTTTTTTATGTCTGTGGTTGCTTTTCACAGCTGTGCTGTTACCTTATTTTTGGCTCTGTGTGCACCGGCACTCGACCTTACAGAGGCATCTGAGAGGTTTGCAGTTTGTGCTGTGCCTTGCAAGTTGATAGCATTACTCTCTGCATCTCACGCTGATTCTAAAGATAACTTTTTTTTTCCCTAGATTTTGGAATTGCAAGCAGTCTGATAGCCAGACAAGTAATACAGAAACAGGCAAATCTTACTAGATTTACTTTTCTTTTTTAGTCCTTGGGAGCTGTGCCACTTCCTTAGGGAGATGCTCATCCATATGAAATATCATATTCGTATATCCCAGAGATCCACAAGGCTCTTCCAAAACCTGGGACTGGCTATGACCAATTTACATAACCCTGTCAAACTTAGGGTCTGCAAAATTTAGATTTTACAACGTAGATTTTCTTCTTGTGATATATTAATTTAATAGAACGCACGTGCTTTGTTCCACCTACTTTCCCTCTGGAGGATTTTCTATTATTGTTGTGCTCTTTAAAAATTATTAGCTGCAGGGTCTTTTAGCCTTGAGAATTGCTAATTCATTTCTGTGCAGCAGTGACTGTGTCTAAGATGCATGTACTGCTGTTCTTTCCCACACTGCAACATTGAAATTATCCTTATTCATGTGAGAACCCTTGGGTTTCTGTTCAGTGATTTGTTTGGTTTTGCTAATAGTTCAATGAAGTGAGTTCTGTTCCTCTTTTTTTTTTTTTTTTTTTTTAATGTATTAATTGGATGCTGTTTTTGTACTAAATTTGTAACTGGTGTAACATTAATTGACAGGCTGTATTGTAAATATGTCGGAAACTTGCACAAAGTGCCTTAAAATGCACTTTGCAGACTTCAAAAAGTAAAAATAAAATGAAGTTATGCCTGTGATTTTTTTGCCATGATTGTCCATAGAGTCATGAATCAGGTGTCTATATGTTGTTGTTGTAGGAGGACAGAAGAGAGGCTACTTTCTTGTGAATTTAATTGTTCTATAGTATGCACTATAGTCCTGTGGTTAAGAAGCAAATTCTGAAATGGTTTATTTTCCCTTTCAAACACTTTCATACATTTTTTATAGCGTTTGAGATTCTGTATGGCTTTGTAGCTTTCCACATGACTAATGAAGATTTTAACAAACAAAATGGAAAAGGGCCAACTTGTAATTGTCAGTGTGGTGGCATAATCAGCCATACACGGTCTGTTTAGTATAGCTCAGCAATAGAACAATGTTTCAAAGAGAAAACATGCAGAGATGATTAGTAAGTACCACAATGATGTGAGACTGTCCAACTGCAGAAATGCTCTTATTGGGTTATTCGTCTGAATGCTTAAGTATATGCTTACATATTTCTTTCCATAATGGGCACTGGTAATGTCTAATTTCTGCAGCCGTTTATAGTGAATTACAAAGAAGAAATCAATTCTTTTTTGCTTGGATAAATGGATGTGTTGCAGAAGTGTAGCAAATGCCATCTGGTAGTTTATACAAAATATCAAACTGATAAGAGGTTACTTTATGCTAATATGAAAATGTGAAAAATATCTGTCAGGAGGGCTGTTATTTTTAAACAATTGTTTATTGGACATCTATCAAAGATATAGATAAGTAGCTCCAGTCTTTATGTCATAGCCATCATCAGGGCTACAAAACAGACATCCATTCTGACTGTGTATTGATTGAAATAAAATAATGGGATTGGAAATAGCAGTAATGTGAGAAGTAATGGAGAAAAGACTCCATTGCATAACTGCTGTATTGTGTTTCAATCTATTTTTCAGAATTTGTTGCAAGTAAGCTTTAACACAAAAACCAAAACCAAACAAAACCCCACACACACAAAAACCAAAGCACAGGAAAGAAAACCAAACCACTACTGAGAGTTTAAACAAGAATCCAAACACGCTGATTCTTATAACTGTGCTACTGCTCCATCAGTTGAATACGTGTAAAAATTCTTGTATTCCACTTTATAATTTTCATTGTCCCCAAGTATTTCTGGTAATGTTCTGTGTCCCTCCGTGGCATAGTTGAAGGTAGCGTTCCACCAGCAATTCCTCCTGCCTTTGTCTTGGTTGTAGAAAGTGGTCAGTCACTTGAGAATTCAGAGCCAAATGCAGAATGCTTGGATAGTGAATAGAAAACAGTAAATATACTGCTTATCTGTGGAGATGCAATGTTATCACTGTCTGTTTTTCAAGAATAAATGTCATTCAGTTATAAAATTTCTGCAGTTTGCAGTTTGATTTTCCTCACCAGTTTCCCTCACAGTTGACTTGCAAGTCTCATGCTATTTTCTTCCAGTTTCTGCAACACGTTCCTTTATCCTCTTCATACAGTGACTTCATTCAGCAGCTTTATCTAAATATGTAAGCTGCGCAAGTTGATGAATTGGCTGAATTACTTTTAAGCTGTTTTTAATTAAAAAGTGTCCAGATAGATTTTTGAAACCTTTCGTTTCTGTCTTATTTAGCGTTATATTAAGTCTATTGATTTTAAACTGAATCAATGTAAACCTTGTTTCTAAATGTTCCTGCAGCTTTTTGACTGGTTTAGCTAAAAATAATCGTAAATCATGTGTTTTTCTTGAACTGTGCAAATTTATGCATAGGCAAGTCCTAGTCTAGATGCCCCTTTTGCCGTTTTGCTACTTTCTCCTCTCGTTCTTTCTGAAGAAGGAATAGAAAGTAAGAAATAAAGTAATGTGCTGGACAAATGTCAACTAAACATAATTAACTTTTGTCTTTACAAATTTTATTGGTTTCAGTGATCTGATGGAAGCCTTATTTTACCACAAAAGTTGCTTTTGAAAACAACCTTAACATCTGCTAGGCAACATCATTTTTTGATGGAATCTGCTGTACAGTTTTCATTGTAGTGTAATTCATTTTATGTGGTTGAAAAGCACAAATATTCCAGCATATTCCAGTGGCAGGTAATTTAAAAATCTAAGACTCAGTTAAAACAGTGAGGGTGATAATGCAGTTAAAAAATGGACTGTGTGGTGGCTGCCTCACATTCTGTGAATTTTGCTGTATTTCATGCAAAATTTCATGTGTCTCTGTGTGTTAGGCATGACTGAAACTAAAGAATGAACTTTAGAAACTGTGGAATGGATGTACAAATCTTTTTGCCCTGCTTCAATTGAGTTAATTTTCACCTGGTGTTTATATTCAGTAATAAAACCTCTGATTAAATCTTTTGCAGAACTGTTTTGTTTGAACAATATGTAACTGCTTGACTCGCCTGCATTGCTGTATTTTCTTTTTTGACTTCTAATAAGTGTTGGCAACTGTTGTCTTTAACGGTGAAGTTTAATGCCATTTAAGTGTTTTCCTGATCAACTGTTTTCCGCACTTGAAAGTTGTTGGACTTCTTTGTGATCATCACATTCCCTTGTGAATCAGAAACCAAGAGCCAGCCTGTTCCTTAAGGCTTAAAGCTGCCTTAAAAGTGTAGCTCATTTCATACTGTCAGACACATCTCACACCGGACAGAGGCGAAGAGCACATCCACTGATTAACCTCAGAGATTCTGTGGAGTAGTCACCCTTATCAGCAGTGCCGTGGCTCCTGCCCTGCCTGCCTCAGCCTCCTTGCTGCCCCAGCTTTCTCTCACTGACATGCCAGGGTGCTTATTTGGAAAAAAATCCCATATCGCTCAAAATTTTCTGTCATATCAAAGCAGTAAATATTGCGCTTTTTCTTTTTTTTCCTGCTCCTGAAAGCAGTAACTAAATTCTTCAACAAAAAAATAGGGGCAGGTGATAGACTTAAACTTGAGTTGCCTTGCAGGGCTATTCAGCCAGCAGAAAGGCCTTGATGGTGAGATACGGAGCACGTTCTGCGTTAGATGAAGAACTGGCACTGAATAAGAATATGAAAAGTCTGAACTCATTTTATCTGCGTACAAAGTAATCTTGTGGCCCTCTCTGTTGCTTCTGAGATAGTTCTTAGGAGGCCCACGTGGCATTCCTGAGATGAAAAGCAGAAGCATTTGTTGCCAAAGTTAGGAAAGTAAAAATGATCTTAGGGGTATGAGGAATGCTGCTGATTTTCCAGGGAGAGACTCACCTCATCCTTCCTTAGAGGCAAAAGGCAATTTGCTCGAGAGACACTGATACAGGATTCGGACTACATTAAAAATGGCACAATTATGCTCTTTGTATTTTCTACCTGCAGATAGTATACATACGTTCAGTTGAAAGACTGTTTTAGATAAATATAAAATACATATAATTTGGGGGTTAAATTTATTTAGAAGTTTAAAAAATTATAAAGAAAAGGGTTTTAAATGATATTTTTAAAATAGCAAAATTATATTTTGCGTTTTTAAAAAATGTTTCTTCAGTATTTTTGTTTGTTTGTTTAAAAACAAAAACAACAACAAAAAAACCCTGTTCCATTTTAGCCCAATGACTTTCTAGACCACTTGGTTTCTATTCATGGACAATTTGGTTCTTTATTTTTGCTGTAAAGATTCGGTTCTCTAATTTCCAAAGTTTATTAATTTTATTATTATTAAAATGGATTTTTATTCCTTAATTAACAATTAGCAGAGAGCAGACAGAGTACTCTCAAGAATATTTTAGATGAGTATAATAGTGGGAGGTGTGTCCTTTTGCTGACAGTTCAAGTACTCCTTTTAAAAAATGTGTTTTCCTGCCTTCATGACGTCTAAGGAGCCACATAGTTCCTCGTATAAGAGCTATAAGATTCCTGAACAGCTTTAGAAAATATTTTTTTAAATTGCTATCCAATTTGAAGTCAGTGATCCAGAGGATAAATTTCCCAAGAATACCTTCACTGGCAATTGGTTCTTGTATACATATTGTAAGTAGAGCTCTTGCTCAAACATGTAACTATTTAGACCGTGTACTTAGTGAACTTCATCATTAAAAATGCCAGCAGTAAAGCATGTGACGTAGAAGTGGCCTTCTCATACTGCAGAAACTAAAAGACATTATGTTCACAAAGTAGTCCAGCTAGTTGCTGGAAGTGTGGGGAAAGCTTTGAGTATATTAATTGGGATTTCACTGGACTCTATAATCATAGAATCATAAACATATAAACATGGCAAGTGTTTACTTCTAGGCCCACTACTGAATTGCATCTGCATTAAGATAGAATACCTGCTGCAGATATTTGGGAAAAATTCTCAGGGCAATTAACACTGCAAAGAGTTAGTACTGGCAGTAAGATAAATAAAATATCTTGGGTACCTGCTGCTGACAGCATCTTTCTTGTTCTGATAGCTTCCAGTCTTTCTTCTAAAGTACCTTGTGGGGAAAAACACTATTTAACATTTTTGGTAACAAGATATCCATCTTCTGTGTTTATTCAGTGGTTACCCTAGCCCATTGGGTTTCCTTCCTTCATTTATTTCTGTATTACCACTCAGTGTTACACAGCGGAGGAGAGCCCTCTGGGCTTGTCACTTAGGCTGGTACTTGTAAAATGAACACTACAAGAGCACATTCCTGGACTGTGAAACTTGATTGTTTATGTTCCTAAATTGTTAGAACAGTCTGCCAAGGTTTTGGACAGCATCAGCCAGTGTTCTTCTGAAAAAATCCTGGGCATGGGTAGGGAGAGTGAAAGCTGAATGACATTCTCATTGGCAGCTGCATATGTTGAAGGGTAAGGGAGTATGGACACAGGCTGTTCCATGCCATCTGGCCTCGATGCCAGGAGACAGTCCTGGCATGTCTAATTTACTGTTATAGGCACAGTCTTTGTCTCGTACATTGCCACAAACAGAAACTGTGCAAATCTGGGCACCTTTCCATGCTGAGAGCGTGTATGTATGAGGGGTTATATATCACTTGTCTTTTAGGTTTCTTCCAGGTTTCCCCTTGCTGCTAGGTGCTGTTGAAAGAGGAACTCTTATAGCTGTGACTGAGGCACCAGGTGACTCTGAGAAATGCTTCCATGGGCTCTGCTTTTGCATGATTGTCTAGACAGGATGTTTTTGGAAGTATCTCACTCTCCTAAATGCAAACTATACTACTATTTTGGTAGTGCTATGCAGCAATAATGTAGTTATGAGGTTCATGTTTTTAGACTCATGAATAACAGTGATGTTAAAAGGTGATAGAAACGTCATGAAAACTGAATGAACTAAAAACCCTGTAAAAAGGGAACAGGGCAGCTGCTTGCTCTACTAAGAGATCCAACCTTTGGCTTGCAATCTTTGCTGGCTGCCAAGAAATATCAACCAAATCCAGTTCTATTTCACAGGGTTGTTGGCCACAGTGATGGTCACTGTGGCTGGCTTTGCAGTGTGGAAAGAACGTTCCAAAGCTGTCACTCCAGGTCCGAGTCTGTGAACTTGTCAGATTGCATTAAAAGATGGAGGAGAAAAAAAAAAAATCAGAAGAGTATTTGTGTCACACTTTTAGCTTGTGTTGGCCAGCTATGTGAGACTTAGCTTTGCAGTGGCAGAAAATGACTGCTTTATGAGTTTAACTCTTCGATGCAGAATATCTGAGAAGAACTGCCATCACCTCCCAAAGTGCAGCCATTGTTAACCTGGTCAGAAGTTACCAAAACGTGCATTATTATTCGTTAAATGGCTGCTTGGAGACTTTTTACAAGTGAACATAATTGATGGTGTCAGTTTTAATAAATAATTCAGTAGTTCTTTCTCTTTGATTGTATAGCAGGATTTGTGGATAATAGAAGGCTGAGGACTAAGTGTGACTGATGAGAATAGATGGCGTATTGCTATCAATCTTGTCGCTTTTTACTGCATGTAAAAATTGAATTTGAATTATTGACTATCCTACAGCATATTTGTCCTCTCACTGTGTGTGTGGACCAAAAAAAAAAAAAGAAGCTCAGAAGGAAATGATAGGAAATGATTATGCTTCATATGCTTGAATTAACCAATACTAGTTACATAGTTGTATGTTGGCTTTTCTGATTATTTTGTTGTTGTTGTTGTTATTCATAGGCTAAATGAACTAGCAAGCAGTAAAAAGAGTACATGAAATTCTCTTGTTTAATTCTTTATTTCATTTAGAATAATTTTCCTGTAGTTATGCTTGAAAAAAAATACATGCGTATTAACTGTTCTAAAGTCAAACTACATCTCATGGTGAAAAAGAATCCATTTGACTCATAATTATGATGAAAGCTTTGTAGTAAATGACATGGACAATAAATTAAGATGTTATGGTATTTGCTTTTCTTGTCTGAGCTTGAGATAAGGATAACAGTCTAAACAGATTAAATTTGTATAATTCTCCATATCTACTTTTTTTTCTTCTTTTTCTTTCTTTCTTTTTCTTTTTTTTTTTTTTTGGTCTCCGCAGTATTCATTTGCTTGGAGTCTGTTCCACTCTTTATTTATCTTCTGTTGCTCTTGATTCTTAGACATATGTTGGTGTAGAGCGATTCCAGAAATCAAATCATCCAATATTGTTGGATATCTCTTTACTAGGGTGCATGCAGGGAGGTAATGAGGTAATTTTTGTCCACTGTATTTCTTGTTTTGGGGGGGTTTTGTTTTTATTTTTGCTGGTTTTATTTGTGTGTGTGTGTGTGTGTGTGGTTTTGATTTTTCTTTTTTCATTTGAGAGCTGTGGTTTGTTTATATTTTATTTTAGATTTCTTCATTTGTTTGCTTGTTTTTTAACCTGTCACTTCCTTCCAGGGTTCACTGAGCTTTGAGTGTGCTTAAAGAATGGTAAATGTTATTTCTGCACTATCAGCTTTTCTCCTGGCCTGAAAAAGATCAATCAATGATAGCATCATGTAATTACAAGTAGAACAAACAATTTAGTTTTCTCCTTTGAGAGTGAATGTATTATTACAACTTTTGGAAGCTAATTTGATCAAGGAATACAATAGAAGCTTACCATCCTTTTCAGCTAGTTTCCCTTAAATCAAAAGAGAAGCTGTTCCTGAAGACATGGAATGGAAAGCTTCGTTTTTTCCAAGTTCCAAAAGGGAGGGTACATGAAGCAGTTTCCTCCCTCTCTTTCACACACACAAACACATGTAATGACTCCCCATCCTATGTAAACTCCATACACCACAAACTTCTCCCTCTGAAAATAAATCTCAACTCTTCCCTATACGACTTAATCCATACTGTCTCTGTGTAGCCCAGCAGATTGTGCTAGGAACTATGCTTAATTCGTGATGAAATTGTGTCAGTTTTCAAAGATAACAATTTGAAAAGCCATGATGCAGAAACATGCTGCAAATTTCATGCACCTCAGGGACAAAATAACAGAACTGAAAAAAGTCTGTCATCTCAACAAAATTTTCTTTGAAAAATCTACAGCTCACAGACTCTATTATAAAAGCTAGTTATGTGGTTGCAAATCTGATTGTGAAAAACAAAATCATTTACTGGTGGTGAGTTTAGTAAGCAATGTATGGAATGCATGACAGATATAATGTGCCCTGATTTAAAAATAAAATAATTCCTAAAATCAGTTTGTCTCATCAGACTGTGGCCAGGCAAACTGAAGAAACAGGAAAATCTATCAAAAGAATTTTTGAGAGTAAAGCTGCTAATTTCAAATTTTGTGCTTTGGTGATAGATGAATGTTCTGATGCTGCAGATATGACTCAACTTGCTATTTTTATTAGAGATATCGATAATGATGATAATATCACTGAAAGTCACTGAAAAAATGTCTTCTTTGGTGCCATTAAAAGACACTAGTAAATCTCTTTATTTGTTTGAAGTAATAAAAATTACACTGAAGCAGTTTTCTTTAACCTTGGTCAACATATTTGGTATAGCTACTCAGGCTGCCCCAGCAATAATCAGTTAAAAAAAAAAAAAAAGAGAGAGAAAAGAGGAACTTATAAAATTAATAGAAGGCAATGCAATTGCACTAGCAACTTGTGTTTGATGAAATACTACTGTATCATATATCAAGAAAATGTATGTGTGAAATCGTTAAAAATGGATAATGTTTTGCAAATCATCATCAAAGCTGTCAATTTCATAAAGTCCAAGGTTTTGAATCATTGCCAATTCCAGGAGTTCCCTAGAAGAATGGATATTGATCATGGGGACATCATTTGCTTTTCTAAAATAAGGTGGCTAAGTCAAAATAAAATGCTAAAAAGATTTGATGATTAGTGAAATGGAGTCATTTATGGAATCAAAAGAAAAATTTCTGCCAGAACATGAAGATTAAAAATAGCTTACATATTTAGCATTTTGGGTTGATTTGACTGCTCAGTTAAATGAGTTAAGCATGTATCTTCTTCAAGGTGAAAATTGACTTAACTGTGCTATGTTTAAAACCATAACAGCATTTGAAATGAAACTTAAATTATGACATGCTCAAGCTATGGGAAGTGATTTTATGTGTTTTGATACATTGACTAAATGCAGTCCTATGAACAGCAAAAAATACACAGTCTTGCCTTCCATCTTGAAAAAGGCATTTGAGAATAGGTTTCAAGAGTGCTGAAAAAATAGTCATTATATATATATATTTGTGACTCCATTTTCTGTTGAAATAAATACATACAAATGAAATGTATACAGTTGCAATCAGACATTTAATTCAAAAATTTAACAATGTCTCTTTATCAGACTTTTATAAGGCCTTTCTTACCAGAGAAAAGTATCCTTTGCTTTGCAATCATGCCTTATTCATGTGCATTTGCCACTTTTTGGCAGTACGTGAATTTGTGAACAAATATTTTCAAAGATAAAGTATGGGTAGAGTAAAATTTCATCAAAATTTTTGACAAACACCTTTGGAACTCATTAAGAATTGCAAATGCTTTCATCAAACCAGACTGATGCATTAGTTTCACAAAAACAAGGTCAAGTACTCCACTACTTTTGTTTTCATTGCTCTTTTTTGTTTTGTTTTGTTTTAATTAAAAAAAAAAAAAAAAAGTAAGTTTTATTGATTATATAGATTAATTATATCATATATTTTATATGTGGTCCAAGACGATTCCTCTTCATTCAGGGTTGCCCAGGCAAGACAACCAAAAGGTTGAACGCATATGGCTCTCAGAGATGTCAAGTCAAGTCTGTTACTTGGATGCTTAAAAGACTGATCATTAGACCGTCTCCACTGCTGTCATTAAGCTGGATGTGCACTTGATAATGAAGCCCCTTCTTTTTTTTCCTAAGCATCAGTGATAGGAAATAGTATTCTAGATGTCAGTTGCTGTGTGCTGTTCCTCTGATTTTCTTGTTGGTGTAGCTCTCTGTCATTGTAAGTTTGGTTTATTTCTTTTCATTTTGACCAAACTGTCCTCAAAGGTGAGTGTTTTTATCTCGAGCATCTATAAGTTTTCTGCAACAGCAACAGTTATCTGTGTTACATGCTGCATTAACTAAGAAAACTTCAGTTGCCAATTTGGTCTTAGATGGCAGTGATGCCATAGCATGCTCCAGAAATTGTTCCTCTTCATTGCTTCAAATTTGATGTGCCTGTGTGTGTTTCAGTAGTGATCAGGAAGTTAGTGCACAGTAGTATGAGGGCTGCTGCAAAAGTAATGCCTCCTATTTTGTTATGGTGGCCCAAGACATCGGAGGTGGATGTTGTTGGTATGACAGTAGAGGTTGAACTTTCCCACTGAACTTTCCCCATGTGTTGTTTCCATGAGACAGATGTCAGCAGGGGGCAGTCTGACAAAACGGTGTCTGACATGGAAGTGTATATGGAGCAAAGATGTGGAACTGAAGTCCTCCACACAGAAAGAGTTACACTCACTGACATTCATAGACACTTGCTGAATGTTATGGAGATGAAACAGTGGATGTGAGCACAGTGAGGTGGTGAGTGGTGAGTCTCAGTAGTGGTTGCAGTGGGCCACCTACACTGGTGCAGTCTTTATGAGTGTTACATGCAATCTATTGTTCATGGCTGGTGAAAATGTAGGCTAGCAGTGATGACTATGCTGAAAAACAGTGATCTGTGGCTGAGAATTGTCACTATCAAGTAGTGTTATTGTAGTCATTGTGTCTGCTGTAGTTTCCATGGAAATAAATACAAGATATTACTTTCTGGTCAGCCCACATACATAGATTTGTAGTCCAAGCTAGTTGATGGCTTTATTGCAAGCTTGAAATTAGGATTTGGCTTATATTAATGAGAAATCTGCTGTGTTGAAGGTTGTGTTTTGATGAGCTACAGAATAGGATGGCATTTTAGTAGACAACTGGAGGCCCATCAAAATAATTCAGAATATTGGCACTGATTAATAGAGAGTATTGTTGAGTTGCTCCATGTTGAAACTTTTTCCACTGAAATAAAATGCAAAGCATGTGTTGGTTGCGTCAGTGAATAGGAAACTGTTCTGTTTAAAACAAACTTGTCTATAGTCATGTTCCACAGTTTGTGTCCATGTACTCTTCAGATTGAGAATCCGTAAAAACACAAATACTCTGAATAAATGCGGTCATTGTACATTTAAAATAAATTCATTTCTAACATGACTATCTGGAGGCTATTCTTCAGGTGTAGAACTCAATATCGTGTTATTTAACCTGATGTATTATTTCGCTCAAACAGCATTTGTATTATTTGCAGACATCTTAGCATAATATTGGGTTTCTAGAAGTAGCTAAATAGCAAATAAGATTATGTTTTTGTATGCCAGTCATACAAACTGTACTATTTTCTGTAAGGATAATGGAATACTCTGTAAGTACTCTGCGGCTTAAACTGGCTTAGCTTCTGAACTCCATTTTCATAGCAGTAAGCTTGTACTCTGTAATATATGCTCATTTCTGTAATGCTAAGCTTACATTTATTAAAGCTCTAGCTTCCAGTAAATATTCCTGTTTGTGAAGCCTTCTCTCACTTTCCCTCCTTGCATTTCTGAAGAATAGGAATATTTATTGATTTACATTGGTTTTGTCTACCTTTTAATCTGATTTTCAATTGTAAAGGATTATGCAATCACAGTATTGTTTCCAAAGATTTTAGAGAGGAAATTGAGTGGCTAATTTCAACGAATTTGACAGGAAAGTAGGAGTCTCAAAGACGCTAAATTCCTACAATAAGCCTACACACCATATGGCCCAGAGCCCGCATGTAATCCTTGCAGCTATTGCTTTCGTGTGCCAGTGGCCAGGGGGCAACATGTTCTCTCTCATCAAGTATTCAAGAAATTGTCCTGAAAACTACAGAGCCGGTCCTTCCAACGATTTCTCTAGTGAAATAAGCTCAGGGTCAACACAAAAGATCTCTACATACTTTCTGACTTTCTTTGTTAGCAGTTCAAGTTCCAGTTTAGGGAGGTATTTAATATTAAAAGGGAGCTGGTGTTTGGAAGTACTTCCATCTGCATTTACCACAGTGAGGAATCTGCAGTTTTGGAGAGAGCTAGAAAAGAAACTTTCCCTGGTGCCTTCTCCTTGCTTGGTCTGCCTCAGATTGCCAAAATATCAGATACTGTGAGCGGACTGGCATTCTTTAAGTGTTAAGGATTTTCTTCTTTGCACTTTACCTTCAGAGATACCATAGTGCAGTTTTTATTCAGGCAATAATTTTAAGAAAATGCCTGCTTGTGTGGGGGGCAGTGGATTCCAGGTTGGCTCATGGTGCAGCAGTTGATGGTCCTTGATGTGCATTTACCTGTGGTGTGATTCATGATTCCTTTGGCCAACAAGGATGGGAAGATGTTAATTCCTACAGAAAGCATTTATCTAATTGTTGTGATTTTGGTAGTATCTTTTAGAATCTGCAGCTAAGTGTTGTGGCTTTTGGCATGCTCTCATCAGTGAGATAGAAGTGCCCTCTGTGGCAGTTTTTATGCTTCTCAGAGAGCTTGACTAAATCAATAGAGTACTCTCCTAATACTTAAACATATGTGCAAAACTGCATTTGTTGCTGATTCAGCTGTCAGGTGCGTGGGATGAATATTCAACTTCCAAATCATATGGCTGTTTCACTTTTAACACAGACCACATTTAATGGTAGAATAGAGAATCCCCAAAGTGGCATTATGCTGTAACTGTTGATGCATTCTACAAAGAGAAGAGTCTGCAAGATGCTTACTTATTATTACTATTATTATTATTATTATTATTAAAACATTAAATTTTTGGAATATGCTTTCTTGTCAGTCTGTTCTGAGGGAGTGTTATACAAAAATGAAATACTGGTGTAAACCAAAGACGACTTTGATGCTTTCTCTTTTCTTACTTTTGGCCTAAGCAGAGGTGTGAATTTTTAATGTCTTGCTCAGATGATGTGATTCTGGGGAAAGCATTGTTGTGAAATGAGACTTACAGACTTAGTTTGCCTACATAACCCAGTCTGCTATATTAGATTCTTCTCTCTTCCCACTACTTCCCCCCACACTTCGCGTGTACACTGTGTGTGTTAGGAAGTAACACAGTGTGTCTGTCCTTCTGTCCTTTGCAATGTTTCACACATTCTGCAGAGGAGTTGTGCTGGGTCAGGCGTTAGAAAGCCTGCATCTATTGAGAAGTTGATTAGCTTTAGAGCTAATGGCAAGTCGTTTTGCTGATAGTGCAGAAATCCAAAGGCTAAATGCAGCTTCGTGTAAACAGATAGGAGACTGCTGTTTAATGTAACGTAAACAGAAGAGGAGCAGCTCCCTTCAAAAACAAATGATTTCAGCATTAGATGTGTTAGTGAAACGGTAGCATAGAAGCGATGTCTACTGACATCGAAGTGGGTCAAGCAATATGCAAGATTTTGGAGATGTGTATTTTTGTGCATCTGTATGTCTCAAAGTCAGACATAGCTTCTGTAAAATGAAGAGTTTCTTATTTAGCAACAAGCTTGCATTGATCAGAATGATGCAACGTATTGTTAACCTACACTGTTTTTTTAAAGAGTGGGTTTTTTTATTTTCCCAAAAGAACTAAAATAAATGAAGGTTTCTTGTATTAAATAGCTGTATTTTAGAAGGAATTACCATACCAATGTTCAAGACTGAAAGTTTATAATGCTTTTTATCCCTTTTACGCTTATCTATTTTAAGTAGCTTCAGTGCTCTGTGAAGACAAAGGCACTGGTGTACATGCCACTGATAATAGACAGTGTGACCGTATCGTGTATGCTTCCTTAATAATGTCTGACATTATCAGATTGATTAACTCGGCAGGGGGCCTTAATCAGATTTAACTACTGTTGGCAGCTGTACACCAGCAGAATAGTAATACATCAGGGAATAATATTGAACTTCTTTTATAAGCTGCATTCCACATGAAACTAAAAAATGTACCATAAAGATGATCATTATTTCTAGTACTAACGCAATGAAAAGTGAAACGTGCACATTGTTCACCCAGTAACAATCTCAGGTCTCTTTTGGATCACGTTTTCCCAAATTTTCTGCAGTCAGCAGTTCCAAGTACCTATTTTCTTTAGTGAAGAGAGAGTATTTTTAACACCTATTTCTTTTAAGATTCAAAGACCATTAAATCATTTGGGACTGAATGACTTAGACAAGCAAAAAAGAAAATAATGAAATCATTTTGTAACTGCAGGTTTAAGCATGTATTTATGTGACAAAGTAACGATATTTGGGTTTTGTGCTTTGTCTTTTCCAAGTGCCATATTATGACACATTGTTTTAGTTTCCTTTGATACAGAATATTTGTACTATTAATTAATAAAATGCACGCCTCAAATATGTTAATGTGATGTTCATTCATAGATTAATAGGTCAGGAGGGACAATTGTGATCATCAGGTGTGACCTTCTGCCTTTTGCATGACATCAGGGCTGCTCTGACCTCATTCTTGTTTGAACTAAAACATGTCTTTGTGAAAAGATTGAGTTTAGGTTTAAAAATAATAGTGATAATAATAATGAAGGAGATAACTGCAGTCCTTAGCTATTTGGCTCAGCAATCAGTTGTCCTTCAGGAAAATTGTGGTCTGGATTTGTTTAACCTCAAGGTACTACATATCTTGATATCTTTCTACAATAGTTACAATACAGTAGAACTATACAACGTTTCTTTTACAGTTTTGTTAGTTTATAGTTAATTTATGGTTATTTTAACTGTACTGAAGAGATGATTCTGCTGTTGGCACTGATATCTGGCGATTCTACATTAACTTTCTCTTTTAAATCAAAATAATTCGAGTTTCTGCAATATTCTTCTTCTAAAGTGGGCTTTTTAGATTTTAATTACTATCACACAAGATGCTTACTTTGAGGTGCTTGTTTTTGTGAGATGTTTATGAATTTCCTTCTCAAATTGAGTTCTCTCATTGTTCTGAAAACACAGCCCTCATTTCTGCATCTGACACGTAAGGATTTGTTTCTCAGTACTCCAAATTTTGTTATTTGCTTGTGCTTATCAAGAAGTTCAGGTTGCTTTGCATAGGCAATTCAGTGTTTTCCATTTCCTCCATCTCTGTCAAAGCTGTAATTGTTACCAGTGATGATTTAGTTGACTTCAGGTCATGAATATAAACGTTGAATGGCAAAGCACCAAGACCTAATCTAGCAGGTTACTACAAGACCATTCAATTCCTCCTTTTCTGACTGAGCAAAAAACCCAGCCACATTATTTTTTGCCTTCACTGTACTGCAAGAGTATTGGAAGAGTGCAGCCACCTCTCTTCCTTCCTCTCCAGATTTTGAGTCCTAGATGGACAAACACTGTAATTGATGCCCTAGACAGAGCTGCATGTAAAGAATCATTTCTTCGTGAGAATCTTTTTTTTTCAAATTCTGTGAAAAAAACTTATTTGTAAATAGTCTTTGCATTACTAACAGAAGAATAAATTAGTCTCTAACTTGTAGAGCTTTTAGTGTTCTTTTTTTTTCTTTTTTTTTTCTTTGCTCTCTCTCTCAGCTTACAGTTAATAGCTGCTGCATGATAAAATGTGAATAGGGCAGTGAGGCTTAGACAAATTCAGAGAGGTTCAAGTAAACCTGTGCTATTATTATTGACAGAACAGAATAATTGGTTGTAAGTTTGGTGAAGAAAATTTAGAAGTGCTCTTAAATGAATAATACAATTGTAATGAAATATGCTAATTAATTTTATAGAAATCTAATACCGTTTTTTTCCCGGAATATGAAATTTCTCACTCTAAATGTTAGGGTGATTACTGAAGTGCTATTGTAAGGACTGCAATGATATTCCTGCTTTGCCAAGTTTGATAATGGGAGCATCTTGGACAACGACAGCTTTGTGTGTTTCACCATGTATAACAGAGGCATTTCATTTGTACAATGTAAGCAAGCACAGAAAAATTGTCATGAAAGTCTTTCTAATTACCCAGGAAAACACAGTCAGAGACTTGTAACATAAATGAACATTGGTCACTATTGCAGGCCTGAATGAGAATTAGTGTTAACATACACACAGGCAAATCAAACCTGGCAAGTGATTGAGCAATTAAAAAATATTGTGAATTCAATCAGATGCAATGAAAACTATCAAAAGCACTAATAGTTCTCCATTATGTCTGCGCAGTGGAGAGGGAGGTGGGAAGGAAAGCAAGTTGATGCTGTGTCAGGTGTAAAGAAGAAATGCTTCTGAGTACAAGCGAATGTTTAAGCAGAATGTTTCTAACATTGCAAGAGATGCTGGCATCTGGCAGTCGTATAATCTATGGCAATGTGTATTTAACTAGCAAGAGATTATAAAAGCATACGTAAAACGTTTTCTCTTTCTCGTTTTTGTTGTTATTGTTGTTGTTTTCCTTTCACTCTCATCCTTGTTTGCCAGTTGTGGTGCTGCCTTGCCAAAAGTGAAGGTGTTTTGAAACTGCTTGTTGGATGACATCCTTTTACAGATCACTTTTCTTGCATGTGACAGAAAAATATTGTTCTACAGCACTGTTATGATAGATAAAATTGTTACTAGTCTGATATTCTGGGAGCTCTGCTGGGAGCACTTACTTGTATTTACTGTGAAGTGGGGAAGTTCTGTTTCTTATAGGTCTCATTCATTGCTTCACATCTTAATTCTGTTCTACTTAAGGCCGAATGAAATTGGTTTGTGGGTCTGACTGAGTCCCCAGATAATAAAATAATACAAACGGTAGCAGCAATTGAAAGAACCCTTTTATAGACATATTTCTTGTAGTGTTATGTGATTGCTTCACCTAAATCATTATTTCCAGCTTTCATAGCTACTATTCTGATTTGTTCAGGATAGACTTGAATAGCCCAGAGTGTTCAGTGTCTCCTCACTAGTATTTGTATGCTATTTTTAGCAGGTCAAACTTATTTAATTTAGCTCAGGAAGCTATTCTGAAGGGGTTCAGATAATCCTGCATGGCATAACATGGAGTCAGTTCTCATCAGTAAGGTAGAGAAAAGAAAACAGATCTTCTGGAAGGATGTGGAAGATTCGCTCAGTGCTGCATAACACAGTGCATGGGATGCAAAGATCAATCTGGCACATTTTCTGCTTGCTGATAGGTATTTTGCACCATATGTCTATTAATGTCTGTACTAGTAAGAGATTTTAGGGAAATGCTCAGTTAGAGGCTTTCCTTCCTTCCTGCTTAGATTTTTGCAGAGGATTTTTGTCTGTCTTTTCAGTCTCTGAATACAAAGTATCTTACGAATTTGCAGCTCCACTTGCCACCAGCAGCTGGGTGGAACAGGCTGTCCAAAGTATTTTGTAGGCTGTGGGGCTGAATGCTAGGATTAGATCTCTTGCTTCTTTTTCAGCCTGCCTGCTGTTGCTTTAAAAGGGGATTTTAAAGTCTTTCACACAGTTCCCCAGGGTTATCTGGGTTATCCTGAGTTATCTTTCTTTCCAATGAGTCATTGCTACTACTCATGATAAGCTTTTTTTTTTTTTTTTTTTTTTCTTGCTCTCCCCTCCTCTCCCCCCCCCCCCCACCGGTAGAGTGAGATTCACGTGCTTATAGCTAGTTTGTTTTTGGCATATGACAGAAGAAAAGAATTGCTACAGGGGAAAAAAAAAGTTAATTTTCATTCTGCTCTTGTGTGCAGCCAGATAGAATTTTCTTTTGACTTGGGAATACAGCCTTGCTGGTTTACAGTTGGTTATTAAGTTCATAATTGGAAAATTACATTTTTACCCTAGAAAGAGAGGAAGCTATTTTTGCTGTAAAATGTAATTATTTTTCATAAAAACAATTCTTGAATTAGATGACAAAGTGGTTATAAACCATTTTCCACTTGTCACTACTATTCAGAAGAGTGGATTTTTACAGCCCTATTGCAAAGGGCCATCAAATTTTGTTCTAGACAGTTGAGTTGGATTCAAAGATAGGGCAAATAAATCCTGGAAATATAATCCCAAATAAAAGATCATACACTTTCTAGTAGAATGGAGGGCTCAATTTCCTCAGTGTCTTAAAAATAGGAGAACTTTATATCTGATGACAAAGCCTGTCATTGTTTCAGAAAGCAACACTAGTGTCTTGTGTAAGATCCAGGGAAAAAAATAACTGAATATGAAAGGACAAAGAATGAGAGCAAACAGCTCTCATCAATAGATGTGTTATAGTGAACTCAGCATGCTGGAACATGATCATCATTTCTCTAAAGAAAGTGGTATTTTCAGTCCAATATTGGAGTGAATACAATAAGAAATACATTGAAAATCTACTTTTTATGAGTCATCTTGCATCAAAAGAAAAATGTTTCCTTTTGATATGAATTATGCCTCTAATAAAGTAACTAGAAATAATTTATATTATTAGTGCAGAAGTATTAATTCTAATATTATTGCAGAAACACTTGCAGAATCCATGTTAAATCTATGAAACAATGGAGCACAAAACATTGTTCCTGAAGTTTGGGCACTAGAGGAAAGAGAAAAAAAACCTAATGTTTGAGAGAGGGAGGGAATTAATTTTACTTGAGTAGACTTGAAGCTAAAATGCTTATTTTTATCAGGAATAAAGAAGCTGTTAATTGTAGAATAGATGTGTTGGTAGAATACTGTTGAAAATCTATTAATGTAGTGGAAAGCAGAATCAATTATGCATCTTTTTACATATTTACTGATCCTTGGGAAAAATGTCGCTGCAGATTAGAAAGATTCTGTCATGGGATCTAAAGATTCTGCATTCTGCATTCAAACATACGTAAGTATAAAAAAATAGGGAGAGAATGGCTTGCAATATCACTCAGTGCACACTATATCCATTAATTTTGCAAGAAGGACATTGGAATTATGTTGTATTATCATGGAAAGTGCTAAATCATTTTCCCTCTTGGGAAAACGTATTGTGAATTCAGTGGCATTTTACCTCAACTAAGTAACTGATTTTTCCCTTCAATTGAGAAAGCTGACTTTAAGTGAAAGTAAGTTGGTTGATCTCATTACTGTACTGAATTGTGTGTTTGATCAACAGCCAACAGGAGAACAATGTGGCTGACAGAGCAGCTGGGAATACCCAGGGAGATAGCTAGGCATTGAGGACTTCTGGTTAGGAAGTCTTGGTAACAACCTGGGGCTATCTAAAAATTCTGACAGAAGTAAAAATTGTGTCCTTTCAGGAAGGAATTACCATTTTCTCTTTAGAATGATGAGTCCATACAAGGATTCATAGAGAGGCGTAGAGGCCAATTAACACAGTGGTATTGCTTGCTCCAATTTACACCAATAGAACTGCTTTAAGAGAATGAAAGGTGTAGTAGGAAATGGAATCTGGCCTCACTCTTGTTTTATTTGTGTATCTTTTTCTGAGTCAAATCTCACCTGGCTTCCCTGAAGTTCATGAACTTGAAGATCAGACTTAGAGAATTCTAGATCTGGATTTTGTTTTAATCACTGTTTACCCTAAATGAACATACTAGGTTGTGGCCAATTATTAATAGCTTGCTATATGTAGCACAGGTATAATGTAATGTTATATTGCAGTTACTTAACTTTTGGAAGTATTACAGTGCTTGCTTTTTATATGGCTCTATTTTAAATACTGAATAAAATATGGATTTAAATATTCACCTGATTTTTTTTTTTTTTTTTTTTTTTTTGTACACTGAAAAATTAATAAAAATCAGAAAGCAACATTTCCCAAGACAGCTCAAATTAACTTATACAGTGTATAAAATAGTTGGAACTTCAAAAAATATATTTGAGCCAAATTCAAATACTTTTTTTTCAAGTAAGCATTATAAGCCTTGGAATTGCATAGATTGTATTGTTTGAGGCTTCAAACGTTAAGAATCTCTTATTAATAACATAATCAACTTCTTTTTTTTTTTTTTTTTAAACCTGAACAGTTCTTCTTTATATACAAATCTTGTAAATAAGCATCTCGACAATGAAGAAAGCATTTTCAATAGTTAAATTCTCCAGAAATAGTTAAGTTCAATAGTTAAGTTCTCCAGAAAACTGTTCTCATCTGGCTTTTTCTGTTCTGCTGAACACTGAAGTCTGCCTGGCTCTTTCTGTGTCAGCACCCAAATTTTCCTAACACATTCATTAAGAGAACAGGTTGCAGCCCCTGCTGTATTTTGCCTCTGTGTTCAAATAAAAGCTGCAAGATAGTGTCAAGATAAATCTTTGTGATGGATGCTGTTACTAAGATGTGGGAAGGAGGGAAGTTGCTTTCACTTAGTTTTTAAACTTTGATCCTGTTTTGGATGAAATTTCAAGTTCTGTCCTTAGGGAGGATCAGCAAAAGCAAGTATTGATTGCTCAGCTAGCCTAAAGGATTCAGCTACAAAAAGAGGTTTTGGAAGAAACAAGAGACTGGAAAAATTATGGACAAAAGAGAGGAACAGATAGGGATATTTTCTTTGCAGATGAATGCTTGTAATTGCATAACAAATGATAGCAAGAACTGTCAGGAGAGGAGAGATGGAGAGAGAAAGCGTGTGTAAGCTGGGATCCTGTTTTCTGAACCTTAAAATTATTCGATTAGGAGATAGAAAAACACCTGCAGGGACATGGCAAAGTGGGTGTTGCAGTGCTTTGTTTAGGTCTGTGCCTACCTTATATTAATTAAAATGCGGATTTAATGTTTCTTATAGGGCTTTGCATAGTGCCCAGTGTGCTCACTTGCTTAGCTTTTCTGTGCATGAGCTGTGAGAAAGGAGCTATAAATTCAGTGTCCACAAGGACACTGGGGAAGTGTGATTAGGCTGTGTCTGAGCCATCACCCAAGGTCTTCCTGTTTGGAAGGATTTTCAGGCAGAGCCCACAGCTCTGTGAATCATCTCAGAGAGGACAAATCAGTGTGTAAACCAGAGCACACGGTCTTTGTCTGTAAGAACCGTCTGCAAGCAAAGAAACTTCATAAGGACAAGGGGAACCATGCTCTTTGTGTTCCTCAGAGAATCCCTAGTACATTTCCCCTTGCCAATGGCCACAATAGCAGAAGAATGTCAAACCACAGCTAGATCTCCAAGGTAGCAGTCGGCCTTCAGCAAGAGCACATGCAACTCTACTTCTGAGCAGCTTTTCTTGGACTGTGGTTGAGCCAGTGGTTCACGCTGTTCCACAGTCGTTCACTTCAAGAAGCTTAATTATATCTCATCTTTATTCCAGTTACAGAGAGATTGCCTTATCCACCAGCTTGTACAAGATTTTTCGCAATTTTCATCATGTCAGTATGTCTTTAGAATATCAAAATTACCATAGGCATTATGGTTGGCAGTGTGAAGTAATCTATTTGTTTAGTGATGCAGCAGTGCCTTCAGATGGAAGAAGTTTCTTTTTACTTCATTAACCTCTTTTCTTACATATGCTAAGTACCCTAACTAAAATCCATTAATTCAAAAATGAAATGTGAAGTTTGATCTTTGTGCAATTTATAATACCGGTGATTGAATGGGATTTCAGGACAACAAAACAATAATGGCATTCTAGTTAATGCAATAAACATGCTGTGATAAAAAGCTATGTTCTTGCAATCAGTAACTGGGGTTATTCTATTGAGTGTGCCATTATTTTTCTCACTTCTCATTAAGCTTAGAATCAGGTCAGGTTTAAACATCCTTGTAAGGCAGCGTTCTGATTTTATGAGTTCATATTGAATTAAGTGCATTGCAAAGCTGAAACAAAGTATAGGGAAAAAATGTAGATATTAAAATCACAGTGGTGGATTTGTGAAGGATTGTTCAAACTCTAGGGATAGTTGCATGGTATCAGTTAGGTGATACTCTTAGTTTTAAAATACAAAACATCCATCCCATGTTCTGTTTCAGTCCTTATGCCTTATCTCAACCTGTGCACCTGTTTTAATGGGTTGAACAAATAAAGGTTACAAAATTAGTATTTGGGAGAGATGTGCACTAACCAAAGGACTAAAGCCCTTGCTCCCATTCCCAGATAACTGGATTTAGTCATACTTTGAGATGATACTGAAAGCATAACTGTCTATATTTACTATCACAACTGTTTACCTTGCTTCAGGCTGGGTTTAAAAAGCGTAATTCCTTTTTCTATTTCTGTCTCTCTTTTTTTTTTTTTTTTTTACTGTGATTGAGACACATAGATGATATTTTTATATATCTATATTGTGGATATATCCTGCTTAGTATCTCCAGGAAAACAGTACAAAAAAAGAAGCATCCTGCTAAATGGCTAAAATGGCTCCTGCAAATTCTAAGAATGTTGTTTGTTTAAAAAAAATATGTGATATGTTCAGGGAATTTTAAAAGGCTTTGGTAGCGTGTAAATGTAGAAGGTGCCTAGAGTAAACAAAAAAGTATAGTCAACTGGGCCAATAAAACAATTCTTGTGAACTTTAAGCTGGTGTTTACCTGGCCTACTGTATAAATAAAGGAATTACCTTCCTTTGTAAATAAAAACTGAAAAATGAAAACAAGTAGTGTAAAGTAATAACACATGCTTAAACACTGGTTAGTTTCAGTCCACATGGATATTCACCCACAGAGTACTTTGTCCTGTGAGAGGAAGTAGAAATCGTGTCTTTCACAGTGGGAGTTTATGAATCATGGGCAATCACTTGGCTCCGAACTATAACCTGTTTCCTGGAGTGTACTTTGCCTTTGTCCTGGTAGCCATGACTCTGTGGATTTGGCTAATGCCAAATGGAAGAAGCCCATTAACCACCTTTGGGTGGAAAAGGGGAAGCATCTCTGACAGTTGGTTTTGCCTCTTGATGGAGCAATTACAGCAATGGTTGGCATGAAGTCAGTAGGGCATTTTCTCCTTCTGTACCTGGTTTATGTCATCCTTTTTCCCTGAACCTTTTGCTGTTACATGACCAGGCTGAAATGCGGAAGCAGTCAGTGTAGGTGAAGGCCAGCAAACAGGCCATCACAGACGAGAGGAGCTCCAGAGGTGGTACCCAGCCTACGGGCAGTGCTGGATTGTGCTGTATTTGTCAGCTTTCCCCCTCCTTCCCCATGAAACTATCTGGCTCTTTGAAGTGGCTGTTTAGATAACTATCTCTCTTTTGAATTTGTTCTAATCTTTCGGTTTATTGCATTTGCTTTACACATCTCAAGATGATTAAGCAGGCCTTTCTAACTTCAACTTAACTTCACAAGCAAAATTGGAGTTAGATTGGATTGTAAATGTCTAACCTGATAAAACATGTATTGCTTCAGTTTCTATATGATACTGTTTACTGCTTCAGCCTGCTGTCTTTTTGTTTAACTAATCCACTAAGAATTTTAAGTGCCAATCACAAATGTCAGACAATAAACTGAATTTTAACTCTGATTTGAATTATTCCATACGACAAACAAAATGACTGCACTTGCAGTACCGTATGTTTGCACCATTTCTCAATGTAGGCAATTTCAGAATAACTATTTCTTATACTGTGATATATATATGCACTAAGTGTCTTATGTACATATGGGGTGGTATCTAGTCAACGTCAGTGAAGTCATTCTAAAAACAAACAAACAAAACTAGGCTTTTTACTTTGAGCCTTCAAATATGCTTTACAAATTCTCCATGGAAAGTATCTTAATTTTTATCATCTTCTAGTCCAGATATTTTTCCTACTATTACTGTTAGTATTATTAATTTAATGCAAACAAAACACATGATTTGACTGATTATGTCTGTCTGCAAATTCTGTCAAATCTGTTAGAGGAGGAAAACTTTAACTGATTTCAAAACTGTTCCCAGCACCATGCATTCCCTGCTGTGGAAATGTCTGTAGTGTATTTGATTTTAGCTATCTGGTATGAAATGGAGCGGGGTGAAAAAGAGAGGGTAGGGGGCAGTCACATGTCATAGGTCATAATAGTTTCCAGATATGTGTTCTGCATCAGAGAGATGTGGTAAATGAAGGTAGCGTCCCAGCTTGTGCGCTGCTACACTGACCAAGTGCATTGGAGAGAGTCCTTACACTGGTGAGTGTCATGAGTTTCTATGGTATTAAAAGTGTTTATTGGAAAAGGGAGCTGAGAATTGTAAATCCTTTTCTGTGATCCATCGTGTTGATAATTCCATGCATGGTTGTATGTGCACACATATACATATGTATTTCAGAAACTGATGTGTTTATCACACATAGGTAACAAATGCATTAGTTAGAGTTAGTGTATTTCTTACCTCTAGCTGTTAATTATGGCCTGTTACAAAACCTGCCTTCCTAATTTCTCTCTGTGTTTAATTCATCTAATCTGCTTTCTGTTGCAAGTTTCAGGCTAATTTTGTTTGATTTTGTATTATAGAATTATATTTGTATCTTTATTAAACAGCATATTTTCTTGCCAGTTTCCAAGTGTTTGTTCACTACTTATATTATCAGGAGAATCATTTTTGAAGATGCTATTTGTACAGATAGTGCCTTTTGGCAAACAAAAATACAAGTGTTTTAAATTAAAGGTGATGTATTTTTGCTGGACCTGTGACCAGTCATTCAATCCTGTTTGTCATGAAGGTGTTAGGGTAACAAAGCAAGGGAACCTCTTAAGTATACCTGGTCAAGCTGGTGAAAGAGACTTTTAAAGATCTAGCACTTTCTAAATATCTGGTGTGCAGGTTCAACTGATTTAAGGGTATGAGTTTTCAGAGTAAGTAGTTTGAAAATAAGACAGCTAGGAAGTCATTGATTTTCTGTTCCTTTCTTTTTATCTATGTTTATGTGGATTTTACTTCAGAAGAGAGGTTGCAAATGCTTATAAATTAAAGTACTTCCTACAAAATTTGCATTTAAAGTGCTGTAATAATAATCTACTATTTCATTTGTGATAAGAAAGCAAGTATATCCTACTTGCCTGTCAGATTGATATGTATCAACCTAAAGTGGGCATCCTCTTGTTTCTGACAATAAACCTCCAGTAATTTCCCTGCTTTCCTCAGAGAATTCTTAACTGTTGGTGACTTAAAAAAAAAAAAAAAAGAAAAGAAAAGAAAAAAGAAAAATGTCTGGAATCCATTGGAAGAAAAGTCTGTTTGTGGACTCAACTGAAATATTAACACTTCTGCACTACGTTTTCATAAATCCATGCATCAGGACCACAGGGTACTGGTGCATGTTTTCTGCTGGGCTGTCTTCTCTCCATGCTCCTCTGGCATCCATGATGGGGCTTTCTCTGAAGCATAGCCTGAAAAAGTCTCAGACCCCTGCAGTTTCACACATTTTGCCTGACCCACACCTGGAGCATCGACAGTAGGTTCCTGCTGCCTCCTGGCATTGACCAATGGGCTCTGGCAGGCCGTAGAGCAACAGCTTGAGGTGTTACCATCCTCATATATTCCTTGTTTCTCTACTGGCACTTGCAGCCTGGGAGAGGACAGGATAAAAATGATTTTTCCACTGTAATGCCATGATATAAAATGTGAAAGTCAGTGTTTGACATGCCCTGTTTTTTTGTGGCATTGATAACTAAGGTCAGTGGTGGACAGAGAGCTACGAAGGACTTTGTTTCAAGCTATTTCTACTAAATATATGTAATCTCATTTGTGCAGCTAGACCTTCACTAGGAATTTACCACTAATCTTAGGACACTTACCTAAGGACACTCACTGATAAAGTGACCTATAACATTTTCTAGCATTTAGCCATTGTATACCATTAGTCATTTCACAGTAGGTAAAATCCCAACCAAAATAAATATAAGAAATGCATGTGTTTTTGACTGTTTTTCTGATAATAGAAAAATATATTCAAGTAAAGAGAATGTCCATATCCATCAGAAATGACAGAATTGTTCTGCTTTGCATTAAATGTGACAGAAGGTTAGTAACTGAAATAGGAAAAAAGGGGTGGATAGATTCCATGGTTCCAATCATTTCATTTGCTCTGAAAATTTTGCTGTCATGTTGTGGCACTTATTTATATTCAGCCAGACATTTTCTCAACTTCACTAATCCTGGTTGGCAGCATCTGAGTGCTGTTCATCTATAATGATGGACAAGGAAACAAATTTGGAAAAGTGCTAACATAAAGCTAGTGTGATTGAGGCAGTCTTCTATTGCATTATGGACAATTGACTTTCTTGTTTTGTCCCTGCTGGAGAAGTGCGTCATTTCTACACTATGTTCAATTCTTTTTTCTATGCTACACTTGATAGGGTGCCTGTAGTGAACACTATCAGATCATCTGTTGGCATTAAAAGTTCTTTGATTTTTTTTTTTAACCCATTTCATCATTAACTATTTTGATGCCTATGATACTATTGGTAATAGTTTTCCTTTTTCTCTAAGATATGTAGACTTGTGCATATGTAACCATGTGCAACCTTATGGTATAGAGAAAAGGCTGTCATGTAGAATGCACAGCAGGAAATAAATTAGTATTTCTTACCCTGGTTTCAGAATATTGGAATAGGGAATAATGCATATTACATCAAATTAAAGGTGCTATTTTAAAAATAAGCTCAGAAAGTTATATTGAACTTCCCTAAGTGTTTTCTCTCATTTCTGGTAGGAGAAAAGGTTACACAGAAGTGATTAATACTTTACCTGCAACTTGTTCTGCTTTACTGTCATATAATTGCCAAGCATGTTGCTGTTGATCATCGTTACAGCAATGGCACATTAAGGTGTTCTGAATTAGCCAATTGAGCAATTTATATTTATGAAAAGAATGAAATTGCATATATAAAATATAATCAAGTGATGTTGTATGCTGCTTCTCCCCTTGCTTTCCCAATAATTAGGTAGCAACCATGCTTTCAGTGCAAAGTAAACAGATAATTGAATAAGGTCTATAGTGAAGCCATTATGCAATTACTCAGTTTTGGAGTATATTGGCAGTGGTTTTTTTGTTTGTTTGTTTGTTTGCAAAACTACTCACCTACTATTAGCTGTGTACACCAATATTATCTATATGTTTTCTTCTTTTTATGTGAGTCTCCAGATTTAAAACTTTGCTTCATGCTTTTCTTATTAATCAGAAGGAAAAATAAACCTCTGCTTTACTGTGTACTTTGGAAAGTTTTCAAGGTTTTGTCTTGGATAATACTTTGCATGAAAAAAACTTCCACAGAAGTGCTACTCATTCTAATACATCAAGATCAGAGATCATGACCCAAGAGAAGTGAAATGATTTGTTTCTACTAATATTTTGGGGTTTTATGCCATTTGAAGTGGGTTTCATAATCAGAAGCATGGTCAGAACTGAAAAAGCCTGTTATCATCTGTTCTCCAAATTCAAATCATTTTCAAGAGACCGAGCTGTCATGTTAATTTGTGAAATAACAACAACAACGATTTTATTTAATTTTTATAGTGGTATAAGAATAACAAAACTGAAAAAAATGATGAAAGAACCATTAAGTTTCTGTTCTGTTTTGTGTACCTAAAATAATTAACATATCTCTACGTAACACTCCTTGTGATGTTATATGCAGTGACTTGCATAGACATCAGTAGCTCTTACACATTTTGGATTTCTGTTTAATTTTTTTAACGTTGATTAAAAAAATATTGTTTGGATGATTTAACAGGATGCAAAACTTTAAGCATACTAACTGTTAAAATGTAATTTTTAACCATTGTTTTAAACTTTTCTTGCTCTGTAGATGCTCAAGTGAATATGTGCCGTGTAGTTTGTGAACTAAGTCACATTTCTGAGTTACCCTAACATGTTCTGGAGAGGTGTGGAATGGTTTTCCCCATTTAAGGAACTACTGAGTAAGCTTCTTCAGCGTGGAACAAGAGCAACCGAATTTCCTGTAGAATGTAGGGTTGTGTAGAATCACCTGTTTCATAAGGAGGTAGTTGTTCTCTGCAGTTTCAGATATACAAATTTAGGACCATCAAATGAAATTAGCAGCTGACTCATTTTAAAAGGGTGTGACAAAATGCCCACTGAAGCTATGCGAGTCCTTTTTGACAGCTGCTGTGGATGCTAGCACTTTAGATGGAATCAAGAAGAGAATGGAAAAACACACAGAAGATAAGTTCTTGGTACATCCACAATACATGTAGAACCTTCTTCTGACTCAATAACAGAAGGTCTCTCAGCTGTGCTGGAAGATGCATTGCATGTAGTGACCCTGCTGTAATCTCCTTTTGGTTGCTGTCAAAAACAAGATTCTGACCTGATTTATGACTTACACTTCTGTATTGAGAATATATTCAAATTTTCTGCTACGCTCACATTAACACTAGATTAAGTTCTGTGGATCAATAGGGAAAAAAAGGCCACTGATAGCTGTAGGAGTTTCTGTGAGAGCCACATTCCATTTTCAAGTGCATTTTATTTATTACTTTTTGCTAGAAAAGACTAACCTTTGTGAATGAGATCAGATCTCTCATAGTTCTATTTTACCAGGCATATTAGCTCTGGTTTGACTCATGCTTTGTGGGTACATCCTCTTAGGAACTTGGCCTATGACATTTTTGATATTTGTTGGTATGGGTGGGAGTAGAGCAAAATCTTAACAGTCCTTGGGAAGTATCCCATTTAAATCTAAATGAGGTAGATGCTAAAACTAACCAGCAGGAATTACATATATATGAATACAGGTACATTCAGACTGTCTTAGCACTTTCTTGCTGTATTTTTGGAGGCTTACAAGCTCCTTTCTCAGCTGCATGAAAGCAGTTGCTGCAGCTGAAGTAGTGGTAAGATCCAGTGTTGTTAAGAGCTCTTCAAGACTGTGTGTAAATGGTTCTGTGGTTACTGACAGTGCCAACTTCTAGGCATGTGTATAAAAGACGGAAATCTTTTTTGCTTTTCATTATTTTTGAGGAATAAACTCTGTTGACTGCCAAAAGAAAGAATAATCTGTGAGGAAGTCAGTGTAGAAAAACTGGCAAAGAGTAAGAAAAACACAGAAAGTAGCTGATTCCTTGAGATTATTTTGACCGTTTGAATTTTTTTCCAATTTTATTGTGATTCATTACCTTTAAAATTTGAAATGCATAATGTAGCATCTTGGATTATTGGAGCAAAGCATAGCTCACAAAACCTCAAAAAACCTAGTAGAAATATCAATGTCAGGTTGATAGCAGCAATAAAATTTAATATTAAGGCCGCTCACAAGGATTAGTTTAAAGTCTGCTGTCATGAAATAGCAGACTGCAGTGAAGTATTTGATAGCCTATATGAGCTACTGATAGGGCGTACACACACTTTCTCACAGACACACAAAAAAATAACCATGCTGAAAGTTCTACTCCAGCTCTTCCAATGAATTATATTATTTAATGCATTCTAGGAAGACCAGCTTCTTTTTGGTGATAAACCATCCAAAGTTATTTCACAGTGTTATCTATTATTCATGAAGCATATCCCATGATTTTATGAATTCACTTTTTGGCTTCACTTCTGTGATATCTTGCCTGGTTTCTAGTATCTATTGTTGCTTGTTCTGTTTTTAACTAAGTACAGGATCTGGCTAGGTTTACAAAATCTGATGTGGGAAAAAATAATGCAAAAAGTAGCTGATCTACAATTTTGAAAGTTAATTTTTTCTTTTCCTGTGTTCCTTTTTTTTTTTTTTTTTTTTTTGCCTTTATTTTCTTCCCTACCCCCACCTTCTCAAAACAAAAGCCTTGCTGAAACTAGAGCAGGCACCAAAAATCAGAAAAGAAGAATGCTTTCTTACACTTCAGAATTTGCATTTTTCCACCTTCCTCCACCTTCTTAGTTTGATTACATTAGCAGCAGAACATCACCTTCTACATTCACAGTAGGTTTTTATCTCCTCTTCTGCTCTTTAAGGCAACATTTCTTTAGTCAGCTTTCCTCTGACTACTTATTTACTCTAGGTGGAATTTTGTACTTAAGAACACCAATCTACAAGCAAATACAGTTTCAGCAACATATCTTCCCAATTAATTTGATCTTTTGCTTATGTGATGTTTTAACAGTCAGGGGAAAAATATTTAGATGTGTGGAAATGGTATCATTTTGGCTGAGAAAAGATCACCAAGCGTGATAGTTTTTATGAAGAGGAGGGCTTGCTATCATAAGTGAAATTTACTGTACCAGGTTTTGGTTCTCAGAACAAGCAAATAAACTTGTTGAGTAATACCACAGGAACAATTCTAGACTAGCCTTGGTGTTATAAGC
The DNA here is from genome assembly GCF_987193195.1 of Phasianus colchicus. Lineage (NCBI taxonomy): Eukaryota > Metazoa > Chordata > Aves > Galliformes > Phasianidae > Phasianus > Phasianus colchicus. Next base: position 16,986,417 of record NC_143441.1, on the reverse strand, counting down.
TTTTTTTTTTTTTACACAACTGTAACAAAGAAAAAATCAGTGCTGAGCACCAACGAGTGACTGTAACCCGGGTGTCTCCAACTTCATTTTGTGAAATGAGTTGCTGCAGCCTGACCCTTTCTTTTGAGGCTCCTGTTCTTCCAGCCGAGCTGCCCGGGCTTGTGCCTCTCATGCAATGCAGATGCCTTCCTTTGTTTATTCCCTTCATTCCCTTCTTTGTTCATCATCATCTTCTTTTATCAGTCCTACTTCTGAGCTGCCTTTGTATGACAGATGCATGTCTGCTTAATGCACTGAAAGCTGGTGCTGGAACAACTACTAGCAAAACTGTTGAACTGGACCAGAAAAAGTGGTGTTTTTTCCCCCACGTTTTGTCTACTCTCCTTGTAGGTACCTGGAGTACTCAGTTTTTAGTTTACTGGCATTTACAACTAGCATATGTTAGTTGCAAGATGCATGCCACCCTCAGAGTAAAGTAGAACTCTCTTTTCAAGGAAATTCCAAACCTTTCCTACTTTGGTTTGTCTCTTTTTTCAGTTTGCTCTCTGTATCACCATTGTGTTTTGTTTTATTATTATTTTTAATTTGTGATAGCATATTTTATATTTCTGTTGCCAAAATTTCTCTGGAGTAGACACTGCATGAAAATTGTGCTTTCATGAGGACTTGTATAGACTTTACTGAACAAGCAACATTTCTATAAGTGAAGAATGGTTGCTTGACTTTGAGGGTTTTTGGTACTCAGTACTGCTGGTAGATGGCTTGTCAAGTGGACAAAAAGAATAGAAGAATGAGAAAGGAAGAAAAAGCACAATTTTGTGGTGGTATTTCTTATTGTTGTGATGGCTGTTCTGCAGAGTGTAGGATGAATGTGAGTCATTTGTCCTCAGTGAAGAAATGGTTTTAAAAAATGACTTTATTGAAAGGAGGTTATGTTTATGGGAAAGAGAGAATTAAACTGATCACGTCTATTCTAATAAGCCCCAAATTATTTGACTTGAAATTAAATGACATGTGGGAACTGTAGTGAATAAAATGTAGAAAATATTTATATAACCTCTAATCTAGAGCTAGTTTTATACTACAATTCATATTTGTTCATTATGACAAAAAAGATTACTGCATTAAATACAGTTGAGTTTTTTCAGCACACTGGTACAAGAAAAGCTTTGTAGGTCCTGCTATTATTTCACATTTTTCATAGAAGAGAGTAGAGATTAAGTACTATATTAAAAGGTACACATAGCTGAAAAGGACTGTAATTATGTGTAATTTCATAAGAAAACATTTTCACAAATCTTGTATTTCATATTTTATGTTCATCTTAATTAGTTCAATAGAGGAATATTAAATACTAATTTTGCCATGCCTGCCAAGATACCTGAAGGGTTATTTTAAAAGATATTATTAATGGGACTGGATACAATGTGTGTGGTTCCTTAATGATAATTAGCTCACTCAGGAGACAGTCCTAATAAGCAGATGTGGAGCTGGAATTTGAGACAGAAGCATTCTGTCTGGTTGCGAAGTTCATCTATTTTCCAAGTTTGCTTGGTAGATAAGTATTTCCAATCAAACTGCTTTGTGTACCTATCAAAAAGTGTTTTAGTATGCGTTGAATTATAGGTGAAAATTTATCATGAAAAATCACGCTTATACTTCATAAATATTTCCAAGATTAAGGCTAATTTTGCTAGGCCTGCTGGTATGATCACAGTTCACAGAATCACAGTTCATTTACTTTGACTGCACTTTTGTTGTTGTTTTTTTTTTTTTTGCTTTGTACCCAACTATTTCACTGTTACAGCAGTTAGGTAATATTGACTTCTCACTGCAGCAGTACTTAAAAGCTTTTGTGAAAACTAGATGAGTTTTTATACGTAGCTGCCAATTTCATTTTGTATATTTTTATGTGCCCACTGGAGTAATAGGAGGCAACTTCTATTTCACTGAAAATATTAATTTGCTTTAAGTTAAGGTTTTTTGGTGTCAAACTGCTAGAGATATTATATTAAATATTCCTTTTTCTTTTCCTCAGTATATTCCGTGCTTATTTTTTCCTTGTTTGTTTTTAAAGGAATATAAGATCATCTTAAATGAGTAAGATGTTCTCGTTGATGCTTCTTTTTCTCCTCAGCTAAAATATAAATTCATAGTGTCTGTTCTACCTGGCTCATTATGTTACATAATTTCAGTAATGATAATAATCCTTTCTTTTGTACTACTAATTTAATTCTAAAGAAAAATGTAGGTATACAAATCATATGCTTATGAAAGTAATAATTGGGTCCAAAAAATTAGGCTTATTAAATTACAGTAGCATTAGTTACATATTTCCTGAAAAACATTTGCAGTAATTTTTAGTGTCTTTACAAAAGAGGAAAGAAACCTCCAACATACTTGCTGCACTTGTTATGACCCAAACTGCAGTACAGAAAAATGTCTTGGTTCATTCCTTAGATAGCTGCCTGCTTCTCCTGCCTAAGACAAAGCAGGAAATTATCCATGTTGTTTGTTATGGCACTGCTGAATCAGCTAAATGCATGCAAGTCTTAGTCTGAAAAAGGTCATATTCAAGTTGTCTTTTAGAGCACCCTAACTGGCATGTGCTCACTGTTTATGCCTAAGTATGCTATTATCTCTCTGGTTCTGACCCTTGAACAGAGATGAATAATCCACATAGTATGTTTTGGCTATGAGATAAATAACTTTCTTGATTAAAATTTTTTTAACATTTAACTGGAAACAAACCCAGACTTTAAGACAGGCAAGATCTGCCCTGATGAGAGAGGAAATCTTCTAATGATCATTAATGAGCTGCCAGTGTTGGAGCCCATACCAGCTTCTGTTTTTTCATGGTAGCTGTTTTCTATCAGGCAGTATCAAATCAAGGTTTTTGTGGGGTTTTTTTTGGTTTTGTTTTTTTTTTGTTGTTGTTGTTGTTTTTTGTCCGCCAGGATTTCTGGGTCTTCACTGGCAATACTGTTTTCCAGCTGGTAGCTGGAGTTATTCCTCCCCAAGTGCAGGAATTTGTATTTCCCTTTGCGGAGCTTAGTAAGATTCGTCTCAGCCCATTACTGCACCCTGAGCAGGTCCCTTTGAATGGAAGCATATCTGGTTCATCAGTCACTCCTGCCAGTTTTGTTTATGAAAACTTGCTGAGAGTTCACTGTGTTACCATCCTTCTCATTAGTGAAGATGCTAAACTGTCTTGGCCCCAGTATCATCCCTGGAGGCATTCCGTTAGTGCCTGATCTCCTATTGGACTTCACAGCACTGGTCACAGATCCTCAAAGCCCAGCAATTCAGAGTTTTGAGCCTATCTCACTGTCTAATTACCTTTTCCAGTTTTTGTCAATTTGTCTATGAGGATATTAGGAGAGAGAGTATTGAAAGCCTTAATAAAGTCAAGGCTGCTGATGCCCATTGCTCTCTGCTCATCCACTAAGTTAGTTATCGCGTTGCCAAAGGCCACCGGGTTGGTCAGGCATCATTTCTCCATAATGAGTCTGTGCTGACGATTCACCCTCTTGCTTCATGTGTCTGGACTTGTTTTTCAGGATTAGTTGTTCCATCACCAAGGCGAGACTAACTCACCTGTACTCCTTTGGATCCTCTGTCCTGCCCTTGTTAATGATAGAAGTAGTTTGCTTTCTTTGAGTCATGAGGAGCCTCTTATAGTCCCTGTAACTTCTTGAATACTGTTTTGAGAGTAGCCTTTGAACATCAGCTAGCTCCCTCAGAATCCTGTCTAGTCTCATGGATATGTTTGTGCCCATATGTTTTGACTTGGTTATCTTCTACTGAGAGTAATTTTCATTATTCCAGACTTCCCCTAGTTGCAGAGGCCTTGGATTCCTGAAGGCAAGCTTTACCTTTATTTTTTCTTTTTTTATTTTAACAAGGCAGTGAATTCTTTGTGACCAGGGCCATGCCCACATTTTCCCATGTCTTCTTTTCGTTGCTCACCTAGAAATCTCTGTTGCTCTTCACGTCCCTTTGCCTGGCTCAGCTCTGGGTTGCTTTGACTTTTCTTACCCTATCCATGCAAGCTCAAAAAGTGCACATGTATTTCTTCTGGGTCACCAGGCCCTGCTCCCATATCCTTGTTGTGCTTGACTTTTGTCAGGAGTTCCTTGCTCTTCCTTGCAGGCCTCCTGCTGCCTTTGCTTGTGTAAATTCAGTATGTTATCTCCAGCCTGAACTAATGTGAGGATAATTGCAATCATTTCTGTGAGAAAGGATGTAAATTTGAGTGTGGATTATAATGGAAAAAGAAAGTTAAATTTACAAGAAGGAGGGATTTGGAAATATTCCTGCACACAGGATAGTGGAATATGTTATGAAAATCTTTTTATGAAAAAGATTTCAAAATAATTCAGTACACGCACTATAATAGTTTTTTGTAAACAGATAACCCACTAGAAGGTTAGAGAGATTTTAAAGCGTTTTAAAGAATTTCCTGTAATTTACAATGTGCATGTCAAATTCTTAAGTGAAAATAGCTTATCTGTATTTAAGTTGAAAAGGCTTTCTAATAAAAGCAACCAGTGCTCAGGTAGGTGAAATGAGTAAGATTTAATGAGCTCATACTGAGATAAGCACAGACTGTCACCTACCAAATATAGCATACCTGCCCATGAGGGCAAAGAAAGGGGGAGTATTTAAATGATTAATGATAATTGTGAACACTGACTGAAATATAAGTTTTTTTTATTTTTTTAGAAAACCAGTATTTGCCAGAAAAAGGGAAAGGAACTTAGAGTTTTTGTAGTCAATCTGACTTGTTTTATTACTATTACGCTGAGATCTGTTATGTCTGTAACGTAATCTTCTGCATGCTGTAGAACTAACATTGTTTATTTTAGTACAGTGCTAAGTAAATTAATCGTGGAGTAGATCTCAGACTTAGTAGCTCAGAATTTTGTAAGTGAATGTTGAAGAGAAGTGATGTTGATCATTTGGAGAAAAAAGCTGATAAAAATGAGAAATGGCCAAGTGGAAATAAGGCATAAAGTGAAGACGAATGGTTTGTATTTAATAAAATGGAGGAGCAGGTGTCAGTGGGAGGAACTTATAAAGAGAGTTACATGGTGATTCAAAGAGCTTGGGAAACTGAGCCTTGCAGGTGCACTCTGAGCAGATGTGAATGTGGTAAAACTATATTTGTTAAAGAAATCAGAGAGGAAAACGGCCAGAGAAATAGGAGATGCAATAAAGAGCTGTGATGTGATCAGATTCCAGATGGGAATATGCTTGGTGTGAAGTGTGGTAAAATGTAAATTATGGGGCAGTGATAAAAAAAAAAAAGCATTTAGAAATAATTCAAATGTAGAGAGTAGGAAGTGTCCCCCTTCCCCCCACCCCCCAAAAAAAAGAAAAGAAAAGAAACTTCCTTTACTGGCAGTTTGCATAATAGCAGGCTGAGTGTATTGCTTGGAGAGATGAAGGAAGGGGGATAGGTGTGGAAGCTAGATATTAGCTATTTTATGTTTAGATTTCAGTCATGAGAATTCAGGGTATCTCAAAGAATGACAGATATCCCAGAGGTCTTTCAGGACTGGTATCTGAGTTTGTTTGGTGGTGGCTTTATACAGAAATAATGTGCAAGTAATAAGTGGAATTAATTCAAAAAATACAGAATACACCTTCCCTCCTTTTGTCCCTCCTCTTTTAAGGGACGCTTCAGTTCTAAAGTCCAGATGAAGAAGCTCCTCCTAAGGGGACACTTGATGACTGATTAGAGAAGTAGGAAATCAGGAGATGTGACAGTTTATGTCATGTGTCACCTACAGTATTGGGCTATGAACTCATTCTACATCGGTTCAGAAGACCAAACTGGAGAAATAAATGTAAGTATTAATATTTCAACAGCCAATCAATCTTTTTTTGACACTGGTGGATGAGAAGCAGAATGCAAATTTATACTGTAAATGGAGCAGGAAGATTCCTTATTCATAGGACTCTCATCGTTTGTTAGACTGGTACTGTGAAAGAGAATATTCTGAGGGTCAAGAGGATGTGGAAAGGTGAGCTTCTTTCTATAATTAATGAAAAATAAATGACATTCATTTGGTAAGAGAAACAAAGATTAGAAGATGAAGAGAGAGGGATGGAGGGTTGAGGGCATGTGGAGGAAAGGAGGAGAGTATGAAAATGTAGATGTACGCATAATGAGTAGGAACATCTTCCTCATCCCTGTTATCTCAACGACCTCAACTTTCCCCATAAACCGGTGTGATACCAGAACATGGAAAGATGCTAGGATATGTGTAATTGTGTATAAAACAGATGAGAATGCTGGAGATTGTATTTGGAATTATATTTTACATGAAGAGAATAGGACCATGAAGTATTTCATTAGCGATTAGTATTTCATTTTCATCAGCAGCTAGAAGAAATATTTCTTTTTAATGGATTTCTTTAGCTTCCTTCTTTTTCCTTTCCCAGCTACAATAAACAGTGATGCATAGGGAGAATGTTATTGCATGTATCAGTGAAGCATATATTACAGTGCTCTGCAGCCTATGAGTTGGACACTCTCTCACAGGAAGGTAGAGAGACCACAGAGTTTATTTGGACATATTTTCTCTACCGTATTTTGTTTTTATTTTTTTTAATACAAAATATAAAAGGAATGCAAGTGACTCCAAAGACATCAACAAGGGTAGTTATCCCAGTAGTGCAGAGTCAACATTGCTGAAACTTAGAAGCAGACTGAATATTTGCTGATGTGGGTGGAAAGCATCTTGGTTTTTACCCGTAGAGCTCTGATGATCTAAGATAAAATAATTCACTGTATAGTCTGACTGGAAGTTGAGGTGCCGTGGTTTTTTTGTTCCTAGATTCAGTCCTGGCCTTAAGCTAGGCTGGCTATGTGCATGCAGTAAGAACGAGCTCATTTTCAGGAAGCACATGCTGTGACTGAGCTCTGATTTCAGACATCCATTGCCACATAGGAATGGGGCAGATGGGCACATCTCCTTGCAGTACTGCAACCATAAGAGCCTGCAGAGCAGCTGCTTGTGGGACAAGGCAACAGTTGCTCAGAGAGGTCAGCTCAGCCCTGCTGAATTGTGCATGACATCAAAAGTGTTTCAGGCTAGTAATTCTGCTTTGGGTAGTGAATTTATGTTGTCTCCAGCTACAGGATTGGTCTTAAATTATGAGAAATACTCGAGTGTGTTTGGAACTTGATGCTTTTCCCTAAATATTTAGTGATAGCAATTGATTTTGAATAACAACGTTATCATTCTTTGGGCTCATTGAAGATAAACTACGCAGAAGTTGTGACATAGGGTACTAAGCTGAACAATGTCGACAAACAAAATTGACAGTGTTCTGAGTCATCAGATTCTCAGCTGATGGTATCGCAGACTCACGCGCCGCAAAAAACATAGCATTGTTTGGGAGTCTGTTGGTTTAACAATCCAAGACACAGTTGCTATTTTTGTACTGATTCAAAACTTTGTGATTTGTTGTAATGAACAAAAGCTTAACTGAAATGTTTCCCTAAATTTTCTTTCTCCCGGATAGCCTGTGTAAGGGTTTGATCTCTAGATAGCGCGTGAGAACTTGGATGCTGGTGTATCAGTATACAAAGTATACTGGTATATATTCTTACAGAGAAAACTAGTGAAGTATTTTACACTAAAAAACAGGAAAATACATATCAGTGTCATCTTTTTCAGCTGCATGTACTCAGGAAGGAAAGAAATCAAATGATGGTGCATTGATCAAGTTTTGACTCAGGAATGGATTAACAATTAGATTCTTATTTTCCTTCAGTGTTAGAAAAGAAAAACTGCCAGTGTGAAAGGGTAGAAGACTAAAGGACAGCATTAATCTACTAATGAATTGCTATGGATCTGGAACACTTTATAAGGAATTAAAATTATTTTAATCATCCATGGTTTCTTTTGAGCTTGTATTGTGTTTTCTGCGTGACAGAGCTCTGTAAATGACAGAATCTGCGTAAGCAGGTAATTTAGTGAGGGAATTGTGCAGTTTTCTGGCTGCTGCACAGCTGTCTTTCCTAAAACCACTCTCCACAATATAACAATGTAATGGGCTTCTAGGATTTTCTTGAAAATACTTTTAAATTTTTTGCAAAACCAAGACCAGGCTTTGGAATTCATGTTGGGCGTGGACTAAGCTCTCAATGTGGTCAAATAAATCCAAACTGAATGTTTGAATTTTTATGTAAATTTTGCTTCTCAGAATTAAAATGTGAGTATTTCACTCTGTTCAGAATCCAGTGCAATTTAACATCAGGTGTAGGATTTTGAGATAGTTTTTTTTTTTTTCTTAGTTATCCCTGAGAATAACTTGACCAGCTTATAGTGGTGGAGTAGCCATAGAAAACATAGTGGGAAGGGAGAGCAAGTGAAGATTGAATGAAAGCATGCTCCTTGAACTGAATCATCTCCTAGCTATTATGATCAGGCCCTGTCCTACTTATTGGGCATCTTTATATGAATCTTTAAGGTGTATTTCACTATGGAATGAAAATATTTAAATTCAAGATACACAGTAGTCTACTTTACCACTGCTGCTTCATGGCCCCTTGGATAAGATCATCCCACCACATTTTGTATAATAAATACTCAGCAAAGATTTTTCTTATTCAGAATTTTAGTGTTTTTTACTATTTTGAGAATGGCTAGATATGAAATATCTTTTTCATTTGGGGAATATTCAGTGTTTTTAGAAACATGTCACAGCATGACACCACCCAGAGGTCGTCTTCCTCTTTGCCATCAGCAGCTGCACAGGAAACATAGATTTTGACCAGAATATCTTACAGGTACAGTTCCCCACTCAGACAAGCACTAATTAAAAACCACCATGTAACTGTATAACACAGAATTTAAAATATTTTTTTCAACCAAAATAAACAGCAGCATATGAATACTCTGTGTTGGATTTGTAGGTCTTTGCTGCAGAAAAGAAAAGTTATGTGAATACATCCCTAGTGATGCTCTGTGGTGGAGCTCAACCTCCTAGATGATTTCAGGCAAACCATTTTACTGGTTATGCTGCACGTACCTCTCTCCTGAGGTCTGCAGAAGGGACTGATTATTTCTATGTCCATCTGTCCTGTCTGCAGCTCTGAACCATCTTCTATGAGTGCACATTCCACTGACACTTCTCTGCTTATGACCTTCATTTCCTTCTGAAGAAACATCATCATTTTCCTGACACAGCAGCTTGTTGGATCTCTTGCTTCTTTTGCCTTTTCTGTGGTGTACGCGTTTGCAACCCTTCAATGACTGGAACATCCGTTTCTAATTTAGATTTAATTAATTGTTGCTTTCGGTTCTTGAGAGTAAAATGGCAGCAGGTGACAGTCTGTACTTCATTACTGCCACCCTGTTATTTAACAGCATTGGATTTGCACCAGAGTTGTTCTTTTTTTTCAGTGAGCACTTTGTTCGTTTGCCACTTCTTTCCATTCACTATTTTAGGAAGAATAAGAAATAGCAGCTACAGCTTTGAACCCATATTTAGTGGTAAGCTGGTTAAAACTTGTGCCTGCTGGAACAATGACAGTTTATTTCCTCAGTTCACATTTGTGAGTTTAGACAACTAAGCCAATTGCAAACGCAAGTAATCTATTCAGATACATGCTGTTAACTAGTGGCAAGAGTGAGGTTTGTCAAGAGAATGAAATATAAGTAAACTAATCAGAATTACCTCACTTTTCATAAAATTTCCTGACTGAAGATGAAAAAGAATTTCACATGCCAGTTGAGATAGAAGTTTGTTTTTAAACCCAATTATTTTCTGTAAAGACTGTAATGTTAAAAATATATATTTATCAAGCAGAACATATGGTTTCTTCTTAAATCATATGAACTTATATTAGTTTCAGCTTCTCAGCTAAGTTAATATAGTACCTTTGACTTAGAAATGTGATCTCAGTGGATTAAAATAGGCATGCTGTCTTCTAAATAGACACTGGAAGTGCCATGTGAATTATGAGTTCTTTACCTGGGAGTATCTGGATTCCTGCCAGCAATGACAGACAGTTATCCAGAGCTTTCTTCCAATTATTTGGAATAAAAATTAATCTAGGATTATGTTGTTTCTTTCAGCAGCACCTAACTGTGCTATCACGAGAATTGCTTTGGGCATTCATACTGTTAGATTCTGTACCTTTCCCTGCTTGACAGTAAGCCTCTTTGTATGTTTCCTGTACATATACTCCAAGTTTCAAAGGTCATCATTTTAATTTGTATTTTCTTGCAAGCTCAAAAGTTAAAAAGTGACTGTGACTGTGCTAGTAACAACTAAGGTGCCATAATATATTGCAGTTGCAATTAAATAAATTTCATCTGTTTGCTGTTCTGGTGTGTTCACATGAGACTGGCAAGATTGACTGCTAATGGTAATGTGCCAGGTATAAACATGTTATGTCAATAGTTGTGGCAGAAATTGCATGAAAGGAGAGACAAATTGCAATGAATGTGTCTGAACCTCTGAGCCTGACCGCTTGCTCTTGAGAAGTACTCCTTGTCTACAGGTCATCTGTTTGCTTAGGGTCCAGGAGAAGCTTCCATTTTCTGAATCTGTAATGATTTTCCAAGTAGAAATAAATTAGTGTCCAGGAAAGTAAACGAATATTATCCCATTTAAGTTGTAGGAAAAGCAATTTAGGGAGATGCGATGATTGTTCACATGAAGAAATGCTGTATCAGGGACAGCAATCAAAGCCAGATTTCCTTATGTCAGTCATGGGAAGGGAGTTTAAAAAAGCAGAACGTGCTATATGTCATCACATCCATCAGTATTTACACACTGGAACATTATGAACATTGAAATGTGTTATCAGAGTACTTCACTGCTGAAGGTGACCCTTCAGCCCACCCACTGCAATACTTGCGTTAAAGGAATGAAACCAGAAAGCAAAGAAGTGAATTAGCAACTATTGGATCAGCCACAAAAGTAGGGCACAACGTACTCCTTGCCGGTGTCTTGTTTACTTTTCAAAGTAGTTGTTTTCATAAACAGTTTGTGACACTTGTGTATACAGAATAAAAGAGTTCTTTTCAAAGAGTGAATGTATTAAAAATTCATTTATTCACAATTCATATTTACCTACTTCAGTGTATTTGTACAGCAGGAAACCCTTTGTACCTTTTTAATTGTTATTTTCTCTAGATATTTAAGTCAATTACCACTGAGCAGTTTCACTCCGGTAGCTTTTGTTGAGTTTGGAAACAAAGAATTACGGGACTCAAAGTAAGGCAAGCAGCTGGATCCCTTAGAATTAAACTTTTTTTTTTTTACTACGAGAGTTTTCTGATGTCAAGACTGATCATTTTAAAAATAACTGCTTAAAAATAAACACTTAAATGCTTTTTATTTTTAAAGCTCCTAAATAGATGAGAATTTATTTTTGGATGCTGATGCTTGACATTGAGAGTTTGTTTACAAAGCTCTCATTACTTAATAAAAGCGAGGAGCTGTGAAAGTGTTCTCAGCTGCTGTGGTACAGATTTCTCCTTGGCACTTTCTCACCTTCTGAGTTCAGAATAGGACAGGTTGCCAAAGATTATTACTTAGATATAATATTTCAAGCCTGGTTAAAGAAGATCAAATGTAAAAAATGAATGTTGTTTATCTTATTCATTTCTGGAGTCATGACTTTCTCCTTGACTACTATTGCTATTAAATTCCTTTTGAAGCAGTAATTATGGTTAGAATGTTCTGCTGAGATTTTATAATCATTTTAATATTTACTTTGGTAACTGTGGAGTTTAAAAACTACCTACTCTTTAAAAGGTGAGCTGATGAAACCAGGTATGGATAGATATATTTTTCTCTGATTTCAGATTGGGGGTCAAGTCCAAGTTATGGACTTCTAGAAACTGAATAAATAATACTGTCATCCTTAAAATAAAAGGAAAACACAGATTATCTGAAAAGATGTTTTGACATATAAATTCTTCTGGCCATTGGAGTTATATCACCAGCAGCAGACTCCTTAGTCATTCTGGATTGGAATTATTCCACTTTAAATTGGCTGACGGATTTTGCTACAGAAATTATAGCTCTTTTACATAGTGATGATGATGGACTTTAAATGCTGGATGGTTTCCAAACCCACAGAGGCCACCAGAATAGTTACACAACTATTCTGAGTTCACTAGTTCTGTAGTCCACACGTGAATCATGCCTGTGTGCATTGTGTCTCCAAAACAAAGAGATATTATTTGTTAGTTATAAAGCAATAAGTTGTTACGCCAGGTAAACTGACTAATTGGAGGAAAAAAACAACTTGTAAAGCATATGGAACACAAAGTCTAAAAAGGCATATTAATTAAATAACAACCTACAAGCATCTACAATATTTGCACACAGTGAATCTGTTTCTCTAAAGAACTCATCTCAGTAACGACTTGTTCTTGCTTTTTGTCATCAGTTTTCTAGTGGGTATTTTTGAAGATAAATATATCCTGAATGGGCAGTATTTTCACCTTTTTAAATGCCTCCGAATTCTCTGCTTCTAGTAACTTATGATTTATACAACTACAGCTTTTTTTTTTTTTCAAAGCAGGTTCTGTCTTCCTCTTCACTTGGATGTACTTATGTGCAGGTTTTTGAAATACTGCTGTACTACAATAAATACATTAATGACGTATTTGGTTCTGCCTATTTTGAGATTCAATTTGCATGTTTGTGGCCAGCTAAGCCAGAGCTATTTGCTGTGGGCTAAGCTATCTTGTGAAAAGCACTACTTGATCCAGCAAGTGTTGGCATGGTCTCCACCAGCCCTGGGTTTTACAGGTGCGAGCTGCCTGCTCCTCTTTCCCAAAGCTTATCATATAATGATTGCAGCCAGTGAATTTTAACACAGACAAGGTTGAAGCTAGAATTATTAATTAAGCTCTGAGAGTCTAACTACAAATTACCTAGTCATTTTCACCAGTGCTTTTAAGTATACCTCTCTAATTATAATTCATTACCTGTGCTGATCGCAGTACGTTCTGCAAATTTTCACTTTTAATTATTGGTATTGAAGCATGGAATCGCTAATATAGTCTGGGATTTCGTAGGCTCTTGTGACTGTCTTTCATACCTGGGCCCTACTTGAGCTTCCACGTGAGAAAGTTACAGTATTGATAATTCACTTCAGTAGCTTTTCATAACCTTAATCCAAGGAGTGTACGTATAGCCTGATCGAAGGAGTCTTTGTGCCCAGGAAACTATACATGCACTGTAATTCAGTGCTGCCTTTTATTTGTTTCCTCATGTGCAAGAAAGTGTAGTTTCAATAAGATACAGCAGAAAATATGATTGCAGATTTTCTTATGAAGTGTTAAAATATTCACTATAATCTCCTATCTATTCCATATTACTTAAGGAATGTGTTTACTCTATTTTTACTCAAGTGCACTGCTTATTTAGACAATGTGTTGAGAGGAAATTGCTTAAAAGCATTCCCAGTGAAATTTAAGTATATGACAAAAATATTTAGCGCAGAATATTTTTAGGAGGTGAACATAAAACCTCCCTTTGGCACCTTTCTATCTGGACTATATTTAAACATGCATTAACATTAAAAGGCATTTGTGAATTTGCGGGAAGAAACTGTTGGTCATGTCTATTTAATGACACTTAATAGTTGCACTCCTAAATATTATATTTCATTAATTAATTTCTTTAAAATAGAGCAGTTATTGACTGAAACATCGTAAGACCTAGAGCATTTTGGTTATTTAGGGAGGTTGGGTATCACATTCTAGAATCACTCCGTATTTATGCTTAATATACACATCTGAATCCTAAATTCAGCAGTTGTAAGTAGACAAAATGTGTTGCCTACAGAAAACATCACCATGTTTTACTCTAATAATTACGATGAACTGGCAAATGGAACTCCATAGAACTGTGTTATTTTTCATGGTGCAGTTCAGGTCTGCCCAGCTGTAGCAAAAGAAAAATCATATTTCTTGTAATGAAAATTGAGACAACAAATGCTAGTGATTGTATTCATTTCAAGACTGCTGAAGTACAAGGTTCATATTACATAGATACATGTACATATATGAAGTACATATTAAACCTGCTTTACTTCAGAATGAATCCTGCTATTTTAAACTTGCCTGTTTGCAAGTCACAGCCATGCTGTGCAGGTTTCCTACCAAGTATGTGTGCTATGTATAACATTGGGGTATTTAGGTCTGGGAGTTCTTATTGCTCTTTTGTTGATTTTAATCCAATAATCTTTAGTGTTTCATCGTAATCACAGATTGTCAACCGACATTTTATGTCTGGGCAATAAAAAACCCTGTTGAAATTCGAATTTCACACCAATTATTAATTGTAACACATCCTCAGGGCTTTAACAAACATGGTATCAGAGGGTTAATAAGAACGATTTTCTGAGAATGCTGTGCAGAAGCTTGCCTTCTATAAATAACCTTTGTGAGTTACAGTACATACATTAGCAGCTCTGGAAAGTGTTAAGAAACAGCAAACTTAATTCTCTTGTTTGTTTCTTTTTTGTTAAAGTATTTATAAAAGAGGTTATAGGCGCATTGATCTCACACTCTTGCTTGAGATTGTGAATGTATATAAATGGGACAGAAAGTCAATTATTCTAAAATGTTCAGTCATTATCCCAGTGCATAAAGTAATACCAATGTTTAAAGGGCTTTCACAGGAGGGAGAAGTAGCATGGCTCAGTTTACTGCATTGCCTGTCAGCATTTTATTTGTCTACAGAAGCATATGCCACAGCTTTTCAGCTTTACTGAAGAAGCGCTGGGTGCTCTTCAGAAATGAGGAAAGCTATAATAGGAAGTAGGTCAGTGTTTGAATGCAAGTTCTCTCCTTGTTCCTGGATCTTTACTGAGATTTAGAGTCTGTGAACATTTTTTCCTCGTGAAGGTGTTGGTTTATTTGAAAGGAAAGAGAAACCAGGTATGTTCTTCACTGTGTCTATGAAGTTTTTGGGGAGTAAAAGTGAAAACTTCAGGTCTAGTCAGCTAAAGAACGTATATCATACTGAATCTTAATTGACATCTTTACTAAAATGCAGCCTACTTATTCCAACAGAATAAAAACTCCATTAAGCTGATTCTTAGATATAGGACAGCTCTTTTCATACATATATGTGTATAAAATATATCTTTGTTGGCTTTGCTGACCCAGACAAGGGTTGTTCAACTTCCTTCAAAGGCTGCCTTTGGAGCTGCTTTGTGGAGCTGGGAAACACCATCTTCTGCACTTGGCAAGTGTGGCATTGGCGTAGTATTAGCATTAGGTGGTGGAGCCACTGTCCCTGGAGGTATTTAAGAAGAGGACAGATGTAGTACTTAAGGACATGGCTTAGTGGACAGTATTGGTGGTAGGTAAATGGTTGGACTAAATGATCTTAAAGGTCTTTGCCAACCAAAATGCAAGGCACGGTACTTGTTCTTGGGTCTAATTAATGGGAGCAGATTTTTTTTTTTTAATGCAATACATGTCTGCAAGATAAGAGCAGAACAGTCATGTTGTAAGAGAAAGGCAACAATGCTATTCTGCTGTCTTGTAGTTTTGGGTATCCAGTTTGCCTCTTCTCTTTTCCTGGTCCTATGCATTGGATCTGGTGGCTCAGCTACACATCAATATGTGTAATTAATTCTGTTCTCAGTAAGGGAAGAAACTGTAATTCTACATTGCCGATGAAGAAGGAACTCCAGAACTGTGAGTGCATCCGGAACTGGAATTCCTTCTTTTGGCCTCTGCAACTGAGTCTTGCCTGCCAGCAAACACGTGGCAGAGAGTATGAAGAGGGGACAAAAGAAACTCTGCACCAACTTGCAGCTCTCTTAGGTCCTAAATGAATCTTCTGTTCTCTTTGTCCTTTATTCTTTAAAATTCAGAGGAACAGTGGGGTAAAAGGTGATGGAGGATATAAATTGGCTGTTCTTGAGAACTGAATATGTAGATTGCTTCTGCAGCACTGCAAAACTTGTAGCTGTCTGTCTTTTTTTTTTTTTTTTTTTTTTTTTTAATACCCTGTTCTACACGCCTAACCAATTGCTGCATGGATGGCAGGGAGGAATTCTAGTCAACATTCATAAAGGATATTGTGCTGAAAGGTTTTTTCCATAACAACTCTTTTCAGTCATTCTACACGTGTCTTTTTCCAGGCAAACTGCAGAATTGGATTCCTGCTCTGTAATTTCTCAGTGAAGGTTTTATTTCAAATAAGATATCAAACACCAGAAAAGAAGATACATAAATTCTTTCCTGCAAGGCATCTGTGTCACATCAGTAAAGCTTTTTATCCAGTTTTGCTTTAAATTTCAAGCTCTTTTGGCCAGAAAATCAGATGATAACCCAGTAATTTCATTCTCAAAGGTTGGTTCTGAAAAGGCTTTCATAATAGCTCAGGGACTATTAGAATGAAGTATGAAATGTTATTTATTTTTGTTCTCTGACTTGCTGTATTGATACTTCTCTAATTGCCAAATCTTGTGGAGGCTACATTTCAGACAGGTCCTGTTGCCCAACTCTGAAGAAAAAAGCAGGAAAACTACAGTTTCCATGGTTTCAGACACTGCTGTTCGTTCTCTCAAGGCTGTTTTACTTGTGGTAGGAAGAATTCAAGTGCTAGGAATGTGAGAAGGCCTAAAAGTGAGATTATTTGTTTGGGGGTTATTTTTCATTTTCATCCTGTCAGAGCTGAAGAGAGACTTCTCCCAGCTCAATAAAATTTCTCAATGATGTTAGGAATTAGGAATTCTTCTCAGATAAAGCCGTCTTTATAAAATTATTTTATGGGGGAAAAAATTTACTTCAGTATTCTTATTAGGAATATTTCTCTTGGGATTAGGAATGGGACATTGGAAGGTGGTTGTTTTTTATATAACTTTAAATGGGGTTATTTCAAACAAAATTACTTGGACTAATTACCAGAAGGTTCTGTTTTTGAAGGAGCCATCTCTTTTCGTAGATTATCCCAGTTCTTTGATGCAGATTGCATTGCCTGGATAAGAAGAAAGAAGGGGGGAGGGAGAGGAGGGATAGCTTGTCTCTCTTTTTTTGCCTGCTGTTCTTTGCTTCTTTTCCAACACAAAACCACTTAAATGGTGTTCAGAACATCCAGTCACCTCTGAAATGTCTGGATGTAGTTCTTGAGGAATGCCCATTGCTTCCAAAGTGATCTTTCACTTGTTTTTATTTGTATTTTAATTACTTTTATGTCTCCCTCTGGTTGGGAGAGGATTTCTGATGTTCCAAACTATTGATGTAGCAAGAAACCCACTTTGCCTTTGGTTCAGCTCCGATGTGTGAAACAACATCATAGGATTTCAAACAGTTCCAGCTGGCATGTGGGTCCTTTTTAGGGCTGTAGAAGCTGAGATCTTCAGTCTGCAGAAGCCCTGGTTGTCCTCTGAAGCTGTTTCATATATAGCTGGATTGCAGGGGTCTGTATGCAGGCAGAGATGATAGATGGGTTAGAAAGGCCCCAGTCCTATCTGCGTCACCCAGAGTGGACTTTCCCAGTCCTGCTGCCTGAATCAGATTGGTCCTTTAGGTTGCATCCTTAAAATCTTTGAGCAGATAAGTGAAAACAATGCATACAGAGTAAAAGTAATTCTTTTTTTTCCCCACACTTCTCCCCAGTTTTTCTGGGGAAAGAGGAGAGTGAGAGGAAATTACTAAGAGACATCCATAGCCACTAACTAAGCCATAAGAACAGTTGTGAAAGCAGCTACTAAAAAAAAGTCTTCTACTGCAGAAACAATATTCTCAAACCCCTGGCTCTGACTAATTATTAGTGAAACTATTGTACCACATTGTGCGTCCCTCAGTTCAGTGTTCTGGTGTGTTGTTTGTCCTCCATAAGAGTACAGGCTCTTTGGCTTTTCAAGGCAGGAAACAAAAGTGCTCATCAGAAAAGGGACTCCTCCCTGCCTGCTTTTAAGCATTAGCATGTCAAATAGAAAAGGAATAAAACTGAAGCGCACATACTGACATACTGATTTTTTTTTCTTCATCTCGTTTGCATGTAGTTTTATTACCTAAAACTAATAAGTATGTGAATAAGCGTTTCTCCAAAAATCACATTTTTATTAAATATTAGACTTCCTTATGAGAAAATGGCATTAGTGGTACATAAACAGTGCAAAAATGAGCTCTGGATTGCTAGAAAGAAAGTTCAATGGGCCACAAGTTTTGGAAAAAAAAAAAAAATCATTTGTTGTAGCAGAATCTTGGAGCTGCCAGAATACTACTTTGATCCTGTTACCTATAATTTACATGAAGACAAATTAATTCCATTAAGTATCTCATTGTACTAGTTCCTTCTCAGTATGTCACCAAATGTCTTCTCCCAAGAATCTGCTTAACTGCTGCTCCCCAGCACCATCTCATGAGCTGCTAGAAGTGGTGAACAGCTGCTTTCCACACTGCCGAGTTGCCACTGTCTGTATAGTTAGCAAAAGGTGCTGATTTATGGAGTGATCTGTTTCCTCTATCCCAAAGGCTGGATGAGTCACTCTGGAAGGAGCCTTGTGCTCATTGTCCCTGAATCTGAGCTCATACTTCCCCTGCCTTCATGTTTCCCACTTTCAGTACAATGAACTGTTCCCCAGGGAACTCCATTGCAGGGGGCAATCATACCCATGCCAGCACAGCTTAAAAGCTGAGAATAAGTGTTGCTTTCTTTACTGACGAATTGCCTGTTCCAGTTGCTTCTCTGCTTTCAGTACTGCTCACCTCTTTGCAGCTTCAACACAACCCTTTGTTTCCCATCAGCTGCTAACCCTTTGAAGGATTTTATAATTTACAGATGCAAATAAAGTCCCCTAAGGTATTTCAGCTTACAGGAGGTAGAAAAGGAAAATAAATCCACTTCAGAGACTTGGGGATGCTTGGACTAGAAGTGACTGAAAATAGAAAGCAAACTGAGGAAAGAGGTTGTGCAGAGGAAGGAGATCCAGAGCAAACAAGAAGAATGACAAGTCTCACAGCTTTAATTAATATCAGGAGGCAGTTTTCACTTTCAGTTGATAACTGAGCAGTTTTCTAGGGTTGATTTTTGACTTCTTTATTCTTGTCAATGGGAGCCCGTGTAGGAAGCAGTGGAGGAGGGAGCGTGCATACATTGGAAAGTGTGTCAGTGCACTGAGTCAACCTCGTAAAGCATTTCCATTTGTTTTGCAAAAAGTAATAGTCATCAGTTTTTGTTTCTCTTTCACCAGCCTCTGTCTGCTGTGATGCAGGGATCTTCTGGGGTTAGGGACTTTCCCCTCATGAGTGCCTCTAGAAGCATCTCCTGTAGCAGGTGCTACCACCGAAAGGGGCATAAAGCTGAGTAGTATAAAAAGTGAAATTTGGTATGATATAAAAAAGTTTTCTCATGCTGCTTCTCTATCACAACCACTTTCAGTAGACTTTAACACCAGTGTTCCCCCTTTGAACACCGTTAGCCTCAGTTAAATGGTGTTTTGTTTGTGTGAGAAGTATGTGTTGCTTAGTTAGCCTGTAGTGTCAGAATAATTAGTATCAAAAGACATAGATAATTTTCTTAGCATCACAGTCGGGATGAACTGTTATTCATTCATCTCCCCCAGTTTTCTTGAAAGGTATTGCTTCATACTTCCATCCATAGCAGTGCAGCTCTTTAGGGACTGAATGTCACAAAAGGAAACAGACCTCTTGCTCTCCTTTTTGACTCTTAAGGGACAACTGCCTCATTTTTCTTACCATCATGTAAATCACAGTAAATGAGTGTGGAAGTCTTGATGTTACTGACCTGATTATCTCCTTATTAGTCCATCATGCTGACCTTCAGCCACACAGTGAGAGAGCATTTACAAGGAACGGCTAGTGAAAATGGAACCCCAGGATTATTTTCAGACATGGGCCTGAACAGAATCATAGAATGGTTTGAGTTGGAAGACAGACCTCAAAGCCCACTCAGTTCCAACTCCCTGCCTTGGGTAGGGCTGCTTGCTATTCATCAGCTCAGACTGCCCTGGGTTCCATCCAACCTGGCCTTGAACACCTCCAGGGATCAGGCACCACAGCTTCTCTGGGCAGCCTGTTCCAGATGATGCCCAGAGGATGCCCAGCTCTGGAGATGTGTGGAATGTGTAGCATTCAGTGGGAGCAGAAGAGCTCCCAGCCTTACCCAGATGGGAGCTTCCAGCGAATGCTGTCTGGGGAGCTGTGCTTCAACTTGAAGTACAACTTTATGAGCCCAAATTCTTGGGAGGTCTATTCTGTTCTGCCTCTGTGTCTCTGTATTGAGCTCCCTTTCTTCTGGGAAAAAAAAGAAAAAAAAAGCCTACAGAATGCCACCAGCTCTCTGTTGGCAGCTTCTGCTCTCTGCTGTGCTTCAGAGAGAGCTCTGGGGCACAGTGGCTGTTCATTGTGACAGGCTTTTCCCTATTCTGAAGGACAGGGGGAGGCCCTAGGTCCTTCCACTGGAGCTCTTCCTGTTGTCAGAACTTAAGAACAACCTGTGCATTAATGCAGAGGGGACAAGTAAGTTGCATTTCTCTGCCTCCTCAGAATAATTCCTTTTGCTTTGGGTAAAACCCTCCCCACGACGTAATTAGACCAGATGCTGTGCCCTGACCTTTCCTTTTGTTATGAGGTATGAGCACACATGGTTAATTGCAGCATTTATCTATCTCAAACATGTTCTGAAAAAATCCACAGCTTCCTCTCTCTCAAGAAAAAAAAGTTATTTTCTGTACAGCTTTCCAAGAATGAACACTTAAATAGAATAATATTTGGTATTTCAACAGTTCTTTATTAGTGAGAAGCAATGATTTCAGATTTAAAAGTGTTTAGAATATGTTGACAGCAGATTTAGTGGACAATAAGAAATACAAGTAACTTATTACTGCTTTTCTGGTGCTAATTAGCCAAGATACACTGTGATCTGATTTGTGATGAGATTATAATTTTCCAGTATTTTAACAGTCTCATTAGCTTAATGTTTAAGTAATAACTTGCTTCGGATAATTTATTTGGTGTTTTAATGTTCTGTCATTTCAAATATATGAGGGAAATATTGTTTTGGTGGGGTAAGAGATTGAAAGACTTACAATATCAAATAAAAGCTCTGACATTTCATTTTCTAAATTGAAAAGAAAGGGTGGGGGGTGGAGAGGTTTGCTGTAAGTTTTGTATAGTCACGCTTGAGTTTTGAATAGGTAATCCAGGACTGCTTGGGCATTCTGACCCAGCAAACTGGCAGTGTATGGAGACACATCTGTAGTAGCCTTCGTTGTTTTAGTATCTGCCTGTGAAATACACGCTTTAGATTTTTACAGATTTTGGTATGGCTCATTCGATATTTTGTTTTAATACTATGAATAGATGCAACAGTTTGTGCAAAAATGAGTAATTTTCTTTAGAGTGAAATAAGAATGACTTTGCAGCTGTGTAAAGCAAGTAAATTCAAAACCACTTAGCTCAGTCTTCTGTTTTTCAAACTTACTGAACCTGAGATTGTACAGGGCTGGATGCACCTGTGGGTCAAATAGGGAAACTGCCTGGAGCAAGTGGACTGTAATGCAGTCCTCTCGGTCTACGCATCAAACCTGCCCTTATTTGGAGGACAGCTTATGGTATTTAATTCTGAAGCCAATAATTAATTTGTGAACAGATAGCCTTTATCATCCTGCATGCAACTGAGTTTTCTTAATGGAATTCTTTACTACAGAATATTAAATGATTGTTGTTGATTACTTATAAATTGAACAAATTAGACTGATGCTATTATTAAAGAGAAATTACACTGTTATTACAGTGCAGCAGTATTGAACGATTGTTGGGTTTTCTTTCCACAAAGCAATCCACTTCTACTGTTAATGGTAAATAGCCTGGGAATTTCCATTTTGATTAGCTACTGCTGAAATAGTACTGTTTCTCTCTCCCTCTCTTCTGTCTCACACACACAACCATCATAGCAAATTTGATCTAAAGAAAACCAAAACTGAGGTTGTAGTCACCCTCCAGACCTTAGAAATAAGCAAACCAACCAATGTGCTAACAAGGTTGTAATCCTTCAAAGCATATATACTGTTTTAACCTTACCCATTCTACTTATTCCACTTCTCACAGCAAATAGAAGTTTTCAAAAGCAGGGTCTGATACGGCCTTGTAGTGTAAAGAGCAATTCACACTTTTCTCAGCCCTCACACCATTTGCATGAAAATGTGCATAAAGCCCTTCTGTGGAATTATTCTAGCTTTTGATAACCATGTTAGTATGCTTTTAGTAAAGTATGAAAGCAGAAGGACTTAGTGAAATCAAATTCTAAACCTGCTTTGCTACATATTGTATTTTGGATAGCAGAAAATATTAAAGGATAGCTCTTGTAAAAGGGAAGATAGTATTTCGCTAAATTTCAGCTTTTAGTGTTTCCTGTTTTGCTCTCTAATCCTTCAAAATGAAAATCAATTATCTTTTAATATATGTTAAATTTAAAGCTGTTATTATTTTTGTTAGAACAATTTTGAACATGATTTCCAGAATTGTGTATTCTTTGTTAAATAATTTTATTAGGATTTGTTATATGGAAGAAACAGATGCTCACAAAGGAAGTAAATGCCAACCAGAGTAGGAAGGAAGGGAGGGGATTACAGAGAACTTGTTTTTAACTGAGATCGTTCTTTCCCATTAGTCTGAAGTGGTTTTTCCAGAAATGTTTGGCTGAAAATACCAGATACAAAAACTTTTTAGTCTAGTGTTATTAATGATCTTCTTGAATTTTAGAGTCTTAAAAAATGTTTAGTCATGATGCTTTTTGTTCAGCAAGACATAAAATTTAGTTTAGTTGTAACGCACTGAAGACATTTTGGTGCATAAGTGTAATAAGCAGCAGATCATTTCAGTGGTGATAGGTGACTGAATGCAGTACTTTGACTGGCTTTTTAAATTAAATAAACCGAAATGGTGGCTTAGGGACATTTAGCCAGTTGAAGTCTAGCCGAATACAGCCTTACATCCAGTCCATCCTCTTTTCCATGATAAGATTCTGAATGAAGACAATCTGCTTGGTCACATTCCTTATAATCATATCCCTGTATGCTAGGCATAATTATTTTTTCTAGGCTCTAAACAATAGATTTTTTTCATACATGGTTGATTTCGAGACAGTCTTAAGTTTCTTCAAGGTGTTACCTTATTATTCTACAAAGTTCTTCAGGAAGCAGTATCTGTATCTAGTCTTCCACGTCCTGGATACAAACAAGGCATAAATTGAG
This sequence comes from Phasianus colchicus, assembly GCF_987193195.1. NCBI lineage: Eukaryota > Metazoa > Chordata > Aves > Galliformes > Phasianidae > Phasianus > Phasianus colchicus. Next base: position 16,963,187 of record NC_143441.1, on the reverse strand, counting down.
TTTGCATGTGTCAGAATATGGCTAACTAAAATACAAAATAGGTATGGCACTCACCTTGAGTTTCTTCCTATGTGAATCTTGATTCAGAAATCATGTTCATAAAGGCAAGGAAATAAGATTCAGGAATTAGTGTTAACAAGGTTGCCAAAGAAAACATATTGTGTTCACTTATAATGAGTAACTGTATGTACCTCAGTTTTGGATGTTTGAACATAAATGCTTCAGTTGGTCAACTTAAGCAAACTTTTAAGGGCAGCGTACTATTTTGTTGCAGATCTAGAATAGGCTCATTGCTTCAGCTTCATGGTATATCCCCAACCTTTCAGGGATTTTAGAACAGTTTGGACATGAGGTTGGACAGAGGCTGAATGTTATGTTTCATCTGAATGGATATCAGAAGATGATGTGTTTTGGCAAAGGGGAGAGAGAACGCAGAGAGAGACATCTTCAAGGCGTATGTGTTCTGTACCACAAGAATTTACTGAAGCAGAGGATGGAGTGGGTAGGTGGTGGCTAGAGGTAGGAAAAATGTAGACTGATGATAGCCTTTGAAGTGAAACCAGGGCACACATCAAAGCAGTGCTGCCTTCTCTTCTGCAGCTGCCAGGGTGTGTTTTGCATGATGGGCAAAGAGGCCGACCGGCCTGTAACCAAAACTCTTGAAGCATGACCTTGGAGGTGTTTCTGCAACATGAAGACTACAACATGAAGACTGATTTTTAAGTAAGTTGTTGTTCTCCCTATTTCCTCTTTCTTTGTTCCTTTTGTTCCTCCCTCTTCAGATGATTCCCTGCACCATTTGGGTCAGTACAGCATCAGAAATGACTTCAATAATGATGACCAAATGATCAAGAAGAAGAGAAAAATAGTTGATGGAAATTCTAGAAAATTCTAATCTTTCTTCAATTTTGCAATAATACAACTAGTTCAGAATTAGAATCCAACATTACAAAATCTTTAGTCCAGTGAGCTCTTATTTGGGTCTTTTTCTCCTTTTAATTTGTCTGAAATTTCATATCTTTCTCTTGTCTATATGAACTCTATTTAACATAAATGAAAACTGTTTGACAAGCCTGTCCGTGACATCAGTCCTAGTTTAAGAAGTGGAATTGTTGCTGTTGACACAGAAATAAAGGAGAGAGGTTTAACATATTATACCAATCAACATTAGTTTAACTGTACATCCATCTTTATTGGATTACAGCTTTGGAGGATGAAAGATCTTGATATAAAATATACAGCTTTCTGTAAGTCTTGACATAGTGCTACCTATCATTCTGATTTAAAAACAATGATACAAGATCAATCTAGCATTCTATGTGGATTAGAAATTGGCTAACAAATAAATATTTTAACCCCTACAAGCAAACCATTTCTATTGGTATCCTGTTGGAATCAGTTTTTCACTCTGCATTGCATAACATTTTAATCCATGAGCTGATGGAAATAAAATTACTTACACTATTTGATGCACACAAATAATTGGAGGATTGATAAACAGTGAACAACCTGGGTTATTCTTACAGGGACAAATCTTTTTACATCATTCTTCAGTGAACAGGCATACTTCGAGGAACTTCTGAATGTCCTATTCTGAAGTTCAGCTTGAAACAGAATCATTCAAACTAACATCCTCATTTAGAACTACCATGGTCCGTTTGTAACTTTGGTACATAATTGTAGGTCTGGGTAGTTGTTGGGGATGGGTTAAGTTGATGGAGGAGTCTGTTGAAGAATTGTTAAATCTCAAAAGTTGGTCAGGAATACGTTCTTTGTGAAAATGATTTCTGTAGTTGAGGACTGTTTGGGGTTGTCTGTTGTTTATCTTCAGAAAAAGAAGCAATTAGGCTTGTATGATGTAAGTGCTAGTATATTATTTGGAAGACTGAAGTTTGTGTTCTTGTTCTTTCATTGCTTGGCTTGTTACTTAGTCTGTGTGTTAATTGTCTTTGTATAAAATGGGAATAATTAGTTTTCCTGTCTTGCAGAGTGGTTTTAAGGATAAATGTACTGACATTTTTCATATTCAATGATGCTAGTGTAGTGGAAGCTATATAAATATATCATCTTCCAAGGATATTTTATGTGAAAAGCATTTGCAAATGCTTCTCTTTCTGCTTTTAAAGCCTAGGTAATAGATCCTCACAGATTTTTATTTTTTATTTTTATTTTTTTATTACTTGAAGTCTTAAAGAGGAGTTAGCAAAAAAAAAAAAAAAAAAAACAGTAGAAACTAGTGGTCATTAGTACTGAGAAAATTCTGCACCACTTGAAATATGCACTCAATACAGTTACATTTCAATTAAAATTGCTGAACATACCAGTGTCATGCAAAATATAGACGATAGATTTTAGAGTCTTAAATGCATGGAAGCCAGAAAATCAAACGCAGTAAGAGGAACTTAAAATGACCAAAAAAACTTATTTCCTATATTTCTTCAGTTTTCTTGTGCATCTGTTTTTGGTTTGTTTGGTTTTTTTTTGCTGTGATCTTATGAGGAGGGCACATCTGAAGAAGAGCACTATATTATGTAACTGAATCATACAAGTGGCTCTAACATATAAGAGCCCAATTAGTACAGGCAAATCCTCACTGTAAAAAGCTATGTTCTGTATTTAAACCACATGTATATAATAACCGTATCTGAGCCAGCGCAGTTTTTGTCAAGAGAGTAGCAGTGCAGTTGTTTGTTGAATGCTACATACGTTAACAGAACTAAACACACTAAACAGTAACATGAAACCATACCTGTTACCTGGCCCAACTGTATCTCATGTTGCAGGGGCACAGAAAATCTATGCATATCCCGCTTTACTGAGAAATCTAATCTAATATTTGCTGAACTAATGTGTTTTAAATATATGCCTCAAGAAGGAATGTGTGCTGGTTGATGCAAAATATGTTCATTACTAATAAGGAGGTAAATGCTGTAGACTTGTGCTTCTGAGCACATGAGGCTCGGCTCACTGAGGCCTGAAGCTACTCCAGGAAAGACATAAGCAAACCCAGTGCTCTTTTCCCTCAAGATTCATCAAAGGATGAGTCATCTTTTAAAAACAGAGTAATCATCAGGCTGCTCTGCTTTTCTGCTGACTATTACTATTAGAACAAAGCCTGCAAGCAAAAAAAAAAAAAAAAAAAATCTTTAAAAATGTGCCTTTGATCTCAATCATGGGACTTAAGGCTGCTTTATGCTTTAAAGTTCTGCCATTGTGGCTGTTTCCGTAAGGTGGAAAATGTCATGCCATTACCAGGCATAGCTCCAATGGCAAAACTTCTTGATTTAGATACACTTAATGCTGTCAAAAACGTCCCTTTCTGAATGAAAGTAATGTGTTTCACTGAATGTGACTTCTGATGAAGTAATGTGTTCCATTGAAGGCACTGGTGTGAGTTCCAGTGCAAGACAGCCCTTTTCTTTTTCTTCTGAAAGCTATCATCTCTTGAATGTGCATACTTAACTTCAGATGACAACTGTAATTAAGTGATCAAAGGTGAAATTGCTACATTTTACCTATGAGTGGTTGGAGCAGAAGGAAGCACCCAAGAGAAAGCATGTGAGATATGGGCATGAAGACCCTTAGCCAGAGGAGCTTAGGTGTGAAATAAACACCCTGGAGCAATTACATGAAGTCATAGTCTAAGCAGTCTTAGGAAAATCCTGCAAGGCCTTCTCTTGGAAAAAAAGCTTCCTCTCACAGAAAAGGCCCTCAGGCCTTTGTCCTTAAGAAATCCTCCTGCACAGCAGACAGATGAGGGATGTCAGAAGAGCAACCTTGGTACAGCGTTTCTGTTACTAAAAGAGAGAAAGGCTAGATGGTGTTTGGTGAAGTCCTCTGAGAATTTTGAGCACAAGGTACTTCATGAAGAAAGATACTAAAGCTAAGTTATCTCAGCAAGTCTTTTTTTTTTTTAAAAAAGCCACTATTATGAATGAAAACGTTTCACACTGCTCTCACAGCTTAGGGCTTAGAATATCTTTTTTGATTGTAGTAATTTTTCAAATTCTATAAACAGGCTGATAACCAAGATTAGTATTTCTTTTGTATGTACACTTAGGAGGGCTTCAGCATTGTGTTTAATCTGTATTCATTTAAATTTGAAGCATAGTTTTCAAAAAACTGCCATAAGTGAATTTAATGAAGTGGATATACTTCTGAAAATTGTATTTATTTAAGGTGCTATACACTAACAGTTGTTTGATGCTTTGTCACTGGTATCTGTATCTGGTACTGTAGATGTTAAGGTAATCTTCAGGTACAGAAAGATAGACCTTGCAGAAAATGATAATATCCCAGAACATTTTGCAGTATGATTCCTGAGTGACAGCCATCAGCTATCTGTTTATTTTCATAATTTCTCCTTTCCTCAGCAAGCCTATTTCTTTTTCCTCACATATTCTAATCTGAGGTACAAGGAGCAAGGTCTAAAATTATTGTATCAATTCTTCACTCTCCTTTTCTAAATAGGGTGGTAAAACTACCATTGCCATAGAAGGATATATTCAACTACCATCTCCCTAAGTCTGTATATTCCCTTTAATGAAACAAACTAATTATTTCTTCCTTCTTTTTAACAGTTATTTTTGTTATGTCTTGCATAGTTGATTGTACTGCACTCTTAATGTTTTCTTTGCTGTGGGATTCATAGTCAAAATTCCCAGCTTTGGGGGAAGGCAGAAGATCCTTCAAAGCAGCCAGTCTAAGATAACTTTCCTTTAATTATATCACATGCAAATTTCTAACTGAAATTACTGGTTACATCAGCAGTCAACAAAGACCTAACTGTGACTTTTCTCCTTTTACCAATGGTGAATTTTAACATTAAAACTGGCACCAATAATGTAACCTAACTAAACAGTCATGAAAATTCTCATACCAGTAAGTCAGTATTGGATGGGTCAGGAGCTTGGATTTCTCCCCAGACAGTAACTTTCACTGAAGCTTAATTATGAACTGAAAATTAAATTAATGTCAGAAATACTTGCTTATTATTTGAACTTCCCCATTGTCATCTTGGCAGCAGGTTTTATTTCAGCCCTTTAAACGCTCTGCACGGATGGGTGCCAACTGTGCAAGCTCCAAAGTGACTCTCATTATAACCTAACCTAGTGATAAGATGAAATAGCTGATCAAGTTGTATGGTTTTTCAGATTAGTCAGTGGATGGTTTTTGAGGCACGAAGGAGGGCAAAAAATCCATGAAAGCTCTGTAAAGTCTCTCTTTTTTAATACTTTGAGCACTCCAAATTTACCAGTGCTCTTTAACTTGGGCTGCATTATTCTGCAAGATGCTGGGGAGTAAGGCCAGGACTCTAATTTTAAAGCCCTCTTCTGAGAAAATGTTCTTGTTTCTACTAGCTGTATTTCCCACTTGCATTTTGCTGCCCAAACAAGATGTATTCAAAATATTTGTTTGACTTAAGAAGCATTTCACTAAAAATAATGCAAACCTCAAATCAGCTTTTACCAGATGTTTTTTTTTTTTCTTTTATTCTCTTCCTGGTAATAATAAGAAAAAGACAAAAGAAAATATTATTCCTTTGATATTACTTGTGATGAGACAGAATTTCCCAATATGTATGTATTTGAGGGGAGAGGGGTGGAAGAGTTACAATAAAAATACAGTTATCACATCTCTATTAAAATGAAATACAGGACAAATTGTGTTTAGTGGAACGTTATGTCTGTCTCAAGGTAGTTTTGGCTGTCATTTTCTAGCTGGGCTTTAGATTCCTAATTAAATAAAGTGAATTTCCTGGAATAGGAAAAAAAAAATGACACATCAAACCAACATTTTTTTTTCATTTTGTATCTGCATTTTTAAGGATTGCAAACCTTCTTATGCCAAACTCTAGTCTAATAATTTTCCTGAGGTTAAGAACTTAATGTTATTCAATACATACTTTATGTTTTCAGAAATAAACATATAGTTTGCCTATGCTTATTATAGTTTTTATAGCTGAAAAGATTTGTCTCATTATAGCAAACCAAAAATCAATATTCAAGCTATTTGTAATGTCAGGAAAGAGTAAAGATTTGTGAAATTGTTCAGGCAAAACTATGATATTTAAGAGCATAGCTGCTAGAGCTACAGCAGAAAATACTGAGAGGTGGCTTGCATTCTGTGCATTAAAATTATGTTGCCCCTAATAAATAGATTAAAAAAATAAATGAAAATGGAATAATAACTTTTTTATTTTTTAATGTTCCTCCTTCATTAAAAGTAAGTCAGTAATTTCAAATTTTACTTGCAATGTAATGTATGTGTCTTCACCAATACTTCAGCCAATGGTAGTCTAAAGACATGTTCAGTTCTTTTTCTAAAGTGTTGAATAGATACTACTTACTGAGGAGCCAGTAAGTGCCGGAGATTTGTATTTTTATCTGTAAATGTTCTATCAATACAGATTCAATTTTTGATTTAAAAACAGGACATCATGAGCCAATTTATATGGGCGATATCTTCTCAGTCGTTATACCTTGCCACTCAAGTATTTGAATATCTCAGTATCCATCAGCTAAGAAAGTGATTTACCTGCTGTTTCACTGTAATTTATATCCTTACATTTGTCAGCTGTTTCACAGCAGTTCATACATTCAAAACATCTGAATCTTAAGGAATGTCTCCTACATGTTGCATTTCCATTGAAAGAAATCAAGATTAATTTAAAATAGGCTGGGTTCAGTGAGCATAAGGAAAGGAGGCATTAAACCATATGTAACATCTGCATTACATTTTTTGGTTTTGTTTTTAATCATGCTTTGCGATGTATTTAAACCTGCACATAAAGAGTTGTAATTGCTTCTTGAAATTGTTTCTTACTTTTACCCTTCGCGATTAAACAAGACAGATACATTATTTGTTACAGCAAAAATGCAGTGTTTTATATTATATCACTGCTGGGAAATACATTTCTTACTCCCATGCAAGGAGGCCTTTTTATAAAAGAGTCTTCGCGCAGTTCTTCATTCCCTGTTCACACCAGCAGAATATAAAAGATTTTTCCCGTACGGGGAGTGTGGTGGGGATTGAAATTTATCCCCTTCTTAATGCTTATGCAGCCACTACATAATGTGATATTTTGTCTCTTCGAATTCAGTAAACTAAAGGAACATTATTAGAGACAGAAGCTGTCTGTTATAAGGCCATTATGAAAACTAAAAATCATTAAAGTAGTCTGACATTGTAGCTACAAATGCTGTTACTTTAAAATTCTGAGACTTAAAACTCTTCAAAAGTTCTTGCTGAGTGCCCCACCGAAAAGTTGAAAATCACCCATCTGCAACAATTCCAAATGCCCCAGAGATATGTGTTCATTAGGCTCCTAAGATGCATTTGGAACTCAGTATACTTCAAGAGGTCATTAAGCATTTATTTAGCAATTTAGTTCTCGAGCTATGGACTGGGATAGCAAGGACTGTGTACCAAACTGTGTACCAAACAGTGCTCTGTGCTTTCTGCATGAGAGCTCCAGCCAAAGCACGCGTTATGGCTCCTAATGCATCTGAGGCTGGGGGAAGCACAGTTCCCTTCCAGCAGCACAGCTTTGTGCAGTAAGGACAAGTTTTTAGAGAGAAATCTTGAAAGCTTTGAAAGAGCTCTCCTTTGGTAGTGGTGGTTGGTTGGTTTTTTTTGTTTGTTTGTTTGTTTGTTTGTTTGTTTAACAACTGTGTCTGTGGGGAAAAAAAAAGAAAAAAAGAAAAAAGAAAGAAAGAAACGTGGTTTCATACTCCAGGCTGGCTATTGTAAGTGCACGCCTTGCTAATTAACAGGGTACATGTGGGGTGAACACATCTTGTGTTAGAGCCTGAGATAGATAGTTGCATTATTCTCCATCTTCACCTTGTCTCCTCTACAATTTCCTGTGTTGCACAAGGACTTCCCTAGTTGTTTTCCTTTCGAAGACAGAGTCAAATACTAAATCATGCTATCATAGAATCAAAGAATTTCAGAATATCCGAGTTGGAAGGGACCCCCAAACATCATAGACTTCAACTCCTGGCTCCACACAGACTATCCAAAAATCAGATCATATGTCTGAGAGCACTGTCAAAACACTGCTCGAACTCCAGCAAGCTCATTGCTGTGACCACTGCCCAACCACCCTGTGGTGAAGAACCTTTTCCTGACATCTACCCTGACCCTCCCCTGTCGCAGCTCCATGCCATTCCGTTGGGTTGTTTCTCTCATCACACTGAATCATGAAGCTACAGCATTTTGAGATCTAGTGAAAGTTCGGACAACCAAAAACACGTGAGTTGGCAGCTATGAGTTAACATTAAATGTTGTAACTTTTTTATTTATGTCATTCACTCACAGAAGGTGGGACCCTTTTCTGCAGATTGCCTCTTTGTGTTTACAGGTGGCTCTTGGCAGCACGATATCATATAATTTCATTCAATTTCTGATGAGTTAGAGATGATCAGGTAGCTGATGGTGTCAAGCAGCAGAACAACATAGTATAGGGAAAGCCACGGGATAGTCCTTTAAATCCTTTTGCTTTATGTTAAAGTCTTGAAAGCACATCTTAAATATTTGTACTTGTCCATCCCATCCTAACCACAGACTAAGCTCTGTCTAAAGCAAAGGGAAGATATGGAAAGAATTTTGATGAAGATGACAAAGAAAGCAGGTTTTCTTTGCAACCCTGGTCAGGAGGAGTCATAATGTAATCATGTCTGGAACAGCGATACAGGTGTCAGGTACATCCCTCTTCAAGGGCTGTCACCCAGGCATGCCTGTCCTGTACAGCAGAGATCTGCACCAGCTGATGCTGACTTGTTCCAAAGCTGGAGGCAGCGTGGTTGCCCAGATACCTGAAGTGAAAAATCCTAAGGGCACAGGGTGGCACCAGGCTCATGATAGCTCTGCCACCTTTCCATCAGAGCTGGGGGCTGCTGTACTACATGGGCATCCCAAATGCCCCATGCAAACATTTCTGATTGGCTTAGTACTATCTTATGGATCTCTTCACCACACCTCTTCATTTGAAGGCTTATCTTGCAGTTGAACTCTGTGAACGTAAATCAGTGTTGGCATTTCATTTCCCCTACCCCCGCTTACATGGCTCCTTATGTGGGAGTCATTAATTTAGCCCAGGGTAATCAGTGGTGTTCCTGATATTTCCCACTCAACCATTTGAAAGCCTGTAAAAGCAACCACCACCAAGATGATGAAGAAGGGGAGTAGCACTGGGTTGAGAAAATAGAGTTGACAAGTTACAGAAATAACGCTGCCTGAGGTTGAGCCATTAATGAGCAAAAGAAAACAAACCTCATCTACAAGAAGACCGCCTGTCACTTTGAATGTAATGTTATGAATATTTAAAAGAAAACATAAAAAAAATCCAGACATACCATTTTTCTCATCTGAAAATCAGAAACTAATAAATTGTTCTGTAGATAAATTATGTAAAAAGATGCCAGTTTTAAGGAAAGCAATATGTTGCTAATTTGAAAGAGAAGAGAACCAAGCACAGTTGGTACGGGATTTTGGGCAAGAGTGCAAGAGCCCAGGGAAAATGAGAATAACTTCTTACAAACTTAATTTTGTTTATTTTTCATAAAGTGGAAAAAGAACAAAGAAGTGCTGTGCTGGCTGTGCTAAGGAAGCTTTTCTTGCAGTGATTTTTTTTTTTTTCCCCAGTATGTGTCTGGCTAGAAATTAATTAACATGACTAACATTAGGTGACCATCTCTATCTCATAAAAGAAGAAACCAAAAACACATAGCAAAGATATCTCTGACACTGCAGTGAAAAATTTTGGCAGCTGAAGCTGTGTTCAATCTATAAACAGGTTAGTAATAATTAATATTTCAATTTGTATGCAGGGAGATTTTCTTTTTTTTTCCCCTAACAATTCTATATTTAAGATTACCAGGGCTTCAGGCAGAACTGTTTGGGTAGTAAAGTAATAAACTAACAGTAGAATACTGAGCAAAGAAAAAAAAATCCCATTACACTAACAGCAGCCAACAGCAGTTAATGGTTTTCAGCTGTTGCAGATCTAATTGATCTTGTTGCTATAACAGAAAGCAGTTCTCTGTGATTCATATGCTTTTTTTACTGGAACATATTCTATTCCCTTGCTGTTTTTAAGCCTCACTAACTCTGATTTTTCCCTTTTCTTAAATGCCACTGCTAACAACACATTCTATTTAGAGCTAACATTAGTCAAATAAAAATTCTGTTAGTTTGCCGAGACTTAAATTTTCTCCCTTGATTAAAAGGAAAGGCCGAACTACTTAAATTCAGTTGTGCATTTCTTAGACTTATTTATTCCTTGCTTTGCAGTGTCTCACCTACACTCATTAGCCTACATTTATATGTACGTTGAAATCCATATCCGCCATCAGTGTATCAGATGAGACTAAAATGTTGTAAGCCTATCAATTGCAGTCCGGTGTCAAAATCTCTTCTTGGTTTTGCTTGTGGAGCTTCCACTGGTACCAACAGAATCCAACATTTTCTGCAGGACGCAGTATGACAGGTACAGCCAATAGAGCTGCTGGTACCATTTAGAATATGCATGCAAGCACTTGTAGCTTCTCTTTCTTAGAGCATTCATAAACTTCTGATGTATTAGTTACTTTTCCACAGAGGCATTACTTTGAATTATTTCGCTAGGATTTTAATGTTGTTATACTGGGAGAGTTGTTTAGTTGGTGTTGTTTTCTTTTTTTTTTTTTTTTTTTTTTTTTTGACAAAAGGAAATGAGAACTAGTGTGAAAAGCAATAGAAACTTGCATTGGTAGTTTAAATTCTATCTCATTGAAAAAGAGAGTTTGTTTACTTCTTATGAGTGCGAGGACATGTCAAAGAGGAATTTCAATTAAAAATGTTAGGAATTGCAATGGAAAGACAGAATCTGTATTTTGACGTTATTCAGATTTCATCTTCACTTCGAGAGCTGTGTATGTTTGTAAGCAGGCGCGCTGCTCTTCAGAACAATCCTGCTTGCCATTTTTGTGTGAAAAGATTCTTGGCTCCTGGCAGGTGCTGTGGCAGCATTTCTCCTTACATTATGGAAGTAAAATACCATGTATTAAGAAACTTGAAGCACCTTTCTTTGAAAAAAAAAAAAAAAAATGGTTTCAAAACTGTCAAAGTGGAGCAATGGTTCATTATTCCTCCTGCTCATTTCCTTTTGTTGTTATAAAGGCATCAGTTGCTGTACTGTAAGACAAAGTAACATTTTTTCTAGCAGAAAACAAATGGGAAATTTTTCCTTTCTTCCTTTTCTGTTACTGTTGCTGAGTTGTTCTGATTTGTTGGTTTTTTTTTCCTCCAAGGGTTGACACAGAGCCCCCTGAGAATTTTTAACATATGAGAGTAGATAACCTTGTTCTTTTGTTCGCTCATCCCTGCCCTATTCTGACTGCCTGGGGCTGTTTTCTGAATATTCCATTTCATATCCGTTTAACACCTTCTCCATTCTTCTTTCTGCCTTCATTCATCAGTTCAGAATGTTACATCCAGTGTATCAGCAGAAAGCATAACAAAGACCTTTCAGACATAATCTCATCAGTGTCACATTGAAGGAAGGTCCCTAAGAGCAAACCAGGGCTGCGTAAACACAAACCAAAACACAGTTTCAGCCAAATACCCACGTTCAAATTTAGCATCTCCTTGAGTCCCTTTGCTTATCAGAGACTTGACATTTCTTAAAAGATTGTGCTGCTTTACCCATGACAAGAAGCTGTTACCTCCACATGCTGCCTCTCTGATGTCCGAGATGTTTCTCACAGAAACAGACACCATTCTGCCAGGGAAATATGGCAGCATATAGCTTGCAGTACATCTTGGGCTACAAAGAAACAGAAACGCCAACATGCGTAGTTCAACATCAGAAAGCTTACAGTTCAACATCAGAGCTTTCCAGTTATTTAAATAGATGTAATTTAAATAAACAAAAGAACAGCAGCATCTTGTCATCCTGGTTGAAGAAAATGACTTTTAATGAGAAGCTTATAAAGAAGCATCTTTGCTCATGTGAAAAACGAACAAAGCCTCAGAAAATGAATTTTCACGGAGCATAAATGATTTTTAAGTCACTCCTAGATATGGAAAAATGTGCAGGGTAAAGAAACACCTTTATCCTGAACACAGTATTTCCATTTTCCCATTCAAATGCTTTCACAAAGAGGTCTGTATTCAACAATTACCATCAGGCAGGGCAAAGAGTACCTAACAACAGTTGTGAAACCTTGTGAATGCAAATGTTCCATTTCCATGAACAATATACATGTACTATTTGGAATGGCATGTGCTTTTCTGAGAACCACACTACTTTTAGAATCACGTTTTATATGTGATCTTAGGAATGTGCTATGTCACGTTTTAAATTTCTGTATTAAAACTTTATTGTTAAATACTGGTCTTCTGTTTCCAAGAGGGAAAACTGATGTAATTACTAGAATTGAACAGTAAAATAATAATTACACATTCATCTTCTTTGAGTTTTAGAAAGAGCCCAGAAGACAATAATAAAGTAAGATTGTCAGATGTACAGCATTTTTTAACAACAACAACAACAAAAAAGTGAAATTTACCTTGCAAATGACACAACAGCAAATAAAGTTTACACTAGAAACCAAAGCCATCTGGCAAATTAAGTGAAAATTAATGATTAAAGAAAATCTCACTGCGTTGGTAGTGTGTTTTCATCCATCTGTGCCCAATTATAAAAGAGTTGTCAAAGAAAGCAAGCCACTGGTGGCTAATTCCAAACTAATCCAGAAAGCCTGAAAATGTCCATCAATGCGTTTCTTACAGTTTCTAATCTCTGCAGGTTTCTGATAAGAGAAGCATTAAACTATGGTGTCATGAATCTTGGCTCTCACGTTTGAAACTAACAGAGATGTACTACCTGTGATCATTTTAGATTAAGGAAATACCATATTTCAAAAGCACACTACTGATAGAATTTATAAAAGGAAAAAACTATGTTCAGATCCATTTCTGTCATACTCTGCCAACACAGCAATTGCAGTTAACAATATCTAGACTCTAAAGCCGTCAGCTGTGACCTGAGCAGATAGTGCTGAAGTGCTGTGTTATATTGCAGGCAGTGCTGGGGAGGCTGTATGCCCTGCAGCAGCTCCATGCCTTGTTGGGCTCAGAGGGGTTTGCTGCCCAGAGCACCTTGGTGCATGGTAGCTTAGGCTGGGAATTTGCAAGTTTCCTGATGCTTTACCTCGTACCACCCTGCAGTTCCACTCCCTTATTTGATTCCACAAGCAACCACATAGAGTTGCTTAGCATCCTATGAGTTGAAGACCAGCTGTACATTGTTCCCTCTGCAAGGAGGAGAGTGCTCTCTATTTCAAAGAGAAGGAACTGGTAATAATCTTACTGTTAGTTTGAGCTCTAAGATTGTTTTCAAGTCAGATCTGGCTGTGCCAGTAGAGCTGCTGGGACCTCTGGCCATGTTTGGTCCATAATAGATAGCCTTCCTTGGGAAGGCTGTCCAGTGGTCTTTCTTTAGAAGAAGTGAAAAGATGGATACACACAAAAAACAGTTTTGTAGGAATGTCTACTTTATAATTGCCCTTTTGAGGCTTTTCGCATTGAAATGGGAAACTGGTGTTTGTATGCTACAGTAGGTGCACAGTAGAAGAATTAATGAGGAACAATCATAGGGAAGGGCAAGTCTTTCCATTTGTGCTCTCCTTTTTGCAGATGAGGAGTTGATCTTAGGGAAGGAGTGTCAAAAGGACATTAAGTAACAACATAAGTCTCAGCGTGGATTCTTTAGTAGCTGGTAGGAAGGCAAGAACTTGCTTTTGAGCCTTTTTTGAATTTGGGCCACTGATCTAGCCTGCCTGCTCTCTCTCAGACGATATAGGAAAGGGATCTGGAACTGTGATCAGGTTTTTTTTTTTAAAAAAAAAAAAAGTTGAGAGTGGTGTCATTCCTCTTCAGCTCTACTCTGTTCACTGTCAGCCTCCTGGTGTTGTCCCTGAAGGCTCTGCTTTTTAGTCATCCTCAGGGTTTTAGTGCAACTCCTTCATCTGACACGGTCTACATTAGAACATATGAGACTTGAAAAGTTCTTACATATGAAATATTTGTAGTTGTAAACTGTCAAAACTCAGTGGCATCTGCTTTCTTAAATGGGCCCATATGAGGTCGATGCACACATTCCTTTTAAATAATGCACTTGAATTAACCCGTTACACTCTTCTGATAGCAGACAGCATAAATCAACACTATGTAATCATAACATTTACAGACATCTCAACATCCTTCACATCTAGTACATTCAAATTGTCTACTCAGAGACTGTAGTTTGACATGTAATTGTTTTTGGCTGCAGTTCAGGCTTATACAGCCCTTGTAACTCCTTGGTTGTGTTGGTAGAAGTATTTGTGCAGCCATGCAGTGAACCAGATCGGGGAGCTGAGCCAAGTTACAGGGGGAAAAAAAAAGAAAAAAAAAAAAAGGGTAGGGAAACATTGTTACTTATGCCCGCATACCATTGAAAGGAAGGCATGTCCAACCATGTTTTAATGTATATCTCCAGTGGGGCATACAAGATTGCTACATCTAAATACCAACATTAAAGGGTAATTCAAGAAAACTCTGTTATTGTTAAAGTAGAAATTTGTATCTTTTTTTTTTTTTTTTCCTAGAATGCAGAACTCATTTTTAAACTTGACTGTCTAATTCTTTGGTAAACATCATTATTGCTTGGGGCGGGAGAGGAGTTAAATTTATTGTTATGATTCAGGAATGGCTGATCATGCTATTTTATTATTGCAAATCAGATTCTTCTTAAAATGGAAAACCCAAACATATCTACATGGGCTACGGAGATGATCAGAGGATTGGAGCACCTCCCCCATGGGGGCAGGCTGAGAGAATTGGGGCTCTTGATCTGGGAGAAAAGAAGGCTCCAGGGGGACCTAGCAATGCTCATCCAGTACCTGAAGGGGGCCTATGTGAAAGCTAGGGAGGGACTTTTCATAAGCGTATGTAGTGATAAGATGAGGGGAATTAGCTTTAAACTGGAAGTGGGTAGATTTAGACTAGATATTAGAAATAAATTCTTTGCTATGAGGGTGCTGAGACATTGGAACAGGCTGCCCAGTAAGGTTGTGGATGCCCCCTCCCTGGAGGCATTCAAGGCCAGGCTGGATGGGGCTTTGAGCAACCTGGTCTAGTGGGAGGCATCCCTGCCTATTGCAGGGGGGGTTGGAACCAGGTGATCTTAAAGGTCCCTTCCCACCCAAACCATTCTATGATTCTATTTACTTCAATGATTCTGAAAATGTAATCTAGAGCAAATTTTTGTCTGTCAAATTTCAGTTTCAACCTTATATGCAAAGTACTCATTGCTACATATCTTTTAAAATAATCTACTCTAGTAACAGCTCCATATACTTATTTTATTTTCAAGCCCTCCAGGGATTTCTGTTGCACATCACATCCAGTATTTCTGTAAGCATATGCAGTAGTAAATGAGAAAATCCTGTGGTGGTTTAGGGGCCCTAAAAAATAGTTTCAAAGAAAAATCATCTTTTCCATATTCCAGCACCATTTTGAATGTTGTAGCAATATGCATCCTATGAACATGCAGAATTTACCTGACACATTGTGTAAAATATCATTTACATTAATTGAATTTAAAGATCAGGCCAGTTTCGATTGGAGGTCCTGGGGTCAGGGAAGTGTCTTTTACAAGTCAAAAATTTCTTTTTCCTACTGAGATTCTGAACAGTATTAGAGCTCTTTTGAAAGCCAAATTTCTTTAAAAAAAAAAAATCAGAAAAACATTTGTTTCTTTTTTGAAGATACTCCTTGAAGACAAGCTTTTCTAAAATAAAGTATGGGATGGAAACTTTCCATTAGCATGCTCGGTTTCCAATTTAAAGTTACTAGCCTTAGAAACAAGAGATGTGCAGTATTTCTGAAGTAACTCACCTATATAATGTTGCAAAGAGTACGGCCTGCTGGAAATTCATTCCTTCTCAAAGCCATTCCCTTTCTAAACCTGCCTGCTGGGAAGGACTAACACATGCTTGCTATTATATGATGAAATCATCACCCTTCCAACACTCATTTTGAAAATCAGGGAAGACGTGTGAAATCTGTACTGTACTGTACTCAAGTTACTACAGGTAATTTTCAGTAAGAAATGCCAACACTTGGAAACAGAAGCAACACTCAGCTCAGATTCTGTGTGCAGCCCGCCCATTCGTTTATGTATCTTTGTATTATATGTAAGAATGAACGAGTATTAATTCATTCCTGTATAATACTATCTATCTATCTACACACATAGTTTTGTCTTGCATTTCTTTTTGGAGTGGGGGAAAGCTAGAACTGATTGCTGCTTCCTGAAAAATAAATAACAAATTGCTAAAGCAGTCACAGTAATATCAAGCCAGAGGCAAACTTGTGTCTTGTACAGCAATACAATATTCTGGTTGTATGCCTGTTTAATATCTTTTAAGCCACCCTTGGGCAGGACCCCACTGTAAACAAGCAGTCGAGTTTGACTTGAAACATCCTTTTAAAAATATCTCTAATAAATAAACATTCTGTCTTCACACGTTTTGTTGCCAGGGATTCTCCATTTCTAAACTTATGAGTGTAATGATTCGCAAAGGTTTTTTTTTAATATTAACTACAGTCTCCATTTTTCATAAATATGAATTCTTCATTTTCCATTTGTTTAATTCTTTAAAATTAAAACTTCAATTTTATTTTATAATTATATGCTGTCATTTTAATAAAGGCTTTTATTGAAATCACCTCTGTCTGTTCAATTCTCTGTCTGGCAGAGCTATATAAATCAATAATAGTAATATTAGGTAATATTAGAAGAGGAATATGAGTCTCTTATTAAGAGCTGAAGCAAAAGGCTGCACATAGGAAATACTTTGCAGCATACAGCAAGTTGCACTGACTCAACAAAAGGCAGCAGCAAATGCTTCAGTGATACTTTATCTGTGAACTAGTTATTTAAACGTTATTATAATTATAAATAGTTATTTAATTCTTTAGCTCTTCTTTTCTCTTTGCTGCTCTGATTTCCTTGTTGCAGCTGCTCACTCTTTCCTGCTAGGCTTGGTTTGCTCTGGCATTCGCTGCCCCAGGGCTGTTATCTCTGAATTCCTTGCTGTGTTGCATGGAAGATCCTTGTGAAGAGAAACCTGCCATGAGGTTAAAAAAAAAAAAAAAAAAAGACTTTTGGAGCTGAATTGTGTCACCCCTTGTTACATCCCAGGCTCTGCTTACACAAACGTTCAAACCTTGTCTCTATTCACTGCTACTTCTGTGCAAACAACCAGGGGTCTCCTTGGACTCCCTGTTTCTGTGAGCTCCATGCGTAACTGAATGAGGCATTCTTACTGTGGAGCTCCATCAGGGCTGACTCTGAATTAAAAACATATTTGCTGAACAGCAAGTCCAACAAATGTATTCAATTAAAGGAATTTGTGAACAACCTGAGATTCTGTTGCTGCAGCGTTTGATAGGAAGCACAGTTAGACTCAGAAGTGACAAGATTTCTCTCCATGTGATTTGATACTTAATTTCTGATTGATTTGGCCTTGTTTACCACAATTTTTTTTTTTTTTCTAAGCTGTACTACTATTTATCTTCATTATGCCTTTTCCCTATGGAGAAAATATGTGCATGGATACACAATGCTAACAAATCTTTCCATTTTACTGTGAATATATTTTTCTCTGTGTCTGTGCATTCATATGCACTGTGCTCAGGAGACATGTAGACCCTTTAAAACCTCAGCCTTTGCTTAAGAGGAGTAAAATGTCTAATTCTTATGATCATGGATAAAACAAAAGAATGTGTGAGCCTGTACTGGGACCCTTAGCAAGTTTGCTGGTGATACAAAGCTGGGAGGAGTGGGAGTGGCTGATACACCAGAAGGCTGTGCTGCCATTCTATGAGACCTGGACATGCTAAAGAGTGGGGTGGAGAGGAACCTGATAAGGTTCCTCAAGAGCAAGTGTGGAGTCCAACACTTTGGGAGAAGTAACAGCATGCATCAGAACAGCTTAGAGGCTGACCTGCTGGAAAGGAGCTCTACAGAGAAGGACCTGAGTGTCCTGGTTGACAACAGGTTGGCCATTAGCCAGCAATGTGTGTGGCCAAGAAGGCCCACGGTATCCTAGGGTGTGTTAGAAAGAGCATGGCCAGCAGGTTGAGGGAGGTGATTCTCCCCCATTACACTGTCCTGCTGAGGCTGCAGCTGGAGTAGTGTGTCCAGTTCTGGGCTTTCCAGTTCAAGAAAGGGAACTACTGGAGGGAGTCCAGTGGAAGACCACAAAGATAATGAGGTGCCCAGAGCATCTCTCCTATGAGGAATGTCTGAGAGACCTGGGACTGTTCAGACTGGAGAAGAGAAGGCATCTTATCAATCTCACAGATATCTAAAGGGTGGGAGTCAAGTGGCTGGGGGCAGGCTCTTTCCAGGTGCCCAGCGATAGAACAGGCAATGGACATAAATTGGAACATAGAAAATTGCATATGGACATGAGGAAAAACTTCTTTACTCTGAGAGTGACAGCACTGGAACAGGCTGCCCAGAGAAATTGTAGTGTCTCCTCCTCTGGAGATATTTGAGACTCATCTAGACATCTTCCTGTGTGACCTGCTGTAGGGAACCTGCTTTAACAGGGATCTCTAGAGGTCCCTTCCAATCTCTATGATTCTGTGTTCCTAGAAGTTGTTAATGAAGTTAAATAAATGGAATCCTGAACAAGTCTTACAATTTTCTCACTTCTATTTGAGTACTTGGAGTTAGCAGTGCTGGGTTGAATATTATTTGTGTGTTTAAGACTTCTGAAAG
Organism: Phasianus colchicus; assembly: GCF_987193195.1. Lineage (NCBI taxonomy): Eukaryota > Metazoa > Chordata > Aves > Galliformes > Phasianidae > Phasianus > Phasianus colchicus. Next base: position 16,944,364 of record NC_143441.1, on the reverse strand, counting down.
GAGAGAATAAAAGTTCATTTTACAAACCAGGGAAGAAGTAGATATGTCTCTCTTACAGTAGCATAGATGACACAGCTGTCAAAATCAATGAGAACTGCCATAGAATTCAGTGAATTCTGTGTTGCTGTCACTTCGCATAAGTATTACTGGTCCTGTGATGCTGTTATTTCTTATCAGGTCACAAAAGAACACGGTAGCATTTAAGATCCTCTGTGTTTTAGTAGTACAATGACTGTGCAGTAGTTTCACTGAAAGACCTTTTAATTCTACCACTGGAAGTTCGAAAGAATCAGCAGCTGGAGATTCCTTCATGAGCATTGTTTCCAAACTTGTACCAGTTCTTTCTGAAAGACGTAGAAAGACTTTTTCAGAACAGATTTTCTCTGCTGTTTTCTGTGCACGCAGAATGTAAATGTTATCTCAGTGTGGACAATTGCAGCGTTTTTAAAGAATCCTCGGCCCACAGAATATGCAGCACTGTGTGCCCACATTGTTATGTTTGACTGTCATTTTTGTGACAGAGTGGAACCATGAGATAAATTTCAGTTATGATGCATGTTTGACTGCTTCACTCACTCTCCTTACTAGTCATTTTGATTTGGCCTCGGTGTTATCTAGAAGTATCATGGTGCAAGATAAATAGCTGTCCTGGAATCATTTCTTTTCTCCTGTACCATATGCATTTCCAAAACAAATCTAAAATGCTTTTGTCTTACTTTATCTTACTGAGCGGTTTAAGAACCAATATTTTGTGAGCCATAAGAAGCTTGATCTATAGAGCTGAAAATTCTGTTTGCTAGCATGCCAAGGCATTCTTTTCAATTCCTGGTTGGTTCTGAGTTATTGGATGTTAAAACTGTGGTACCATGACTTATAGGTATATATATTTTAATAACTTTCACAGGTTTTTGAAATATATTCATTATCTTTTTATTCTTCCTTTAAGGCTTATAAAGTCAAACGCACGATAATAAAATCAAGTGACTTTACATGTAGATATTTTAGAAATAACAATAAAAAAGTAAACCTCTAACACAGATCTAAAATACAGTCTCCAAAATAGGTTATAAATATGATAAATGGTGGTGCAAAATAGAGGTATTATGAGCATTCTCTTGAGAGGACCTACATTAAAACAAGGCAGTATCACTAGGTTCATATAAAATAAAACCTTAGCCATACAATTCATTAGAACAAATGTAATTGTTCTATTTATAATTTTTATTTATTTATTGCTACAAGGGTGTGTTACACTCATACACGTGTATCTGACTTTTGTTATAGAACCAGCAAGCTTTATTTTCCTGCAAGTTCTGTTATGTTATTAGTCTTTGTCACAGCTATATCTAGCATATTAAGTAGTTGTTTTACTTTATTTTCAGTGAAAATCAGAAGTTTCTGAATAATGTAATGTTTTTATATACAATCTGACTTACAGTTTGAAATGAGTTACTGTTTTCTGATGAATCATTATTTTTTTAGCTCAGTTGTTTAATCGTTGCTCTATATTTGTGTGCTGAGGATTTGTACTTAATTGGAATTTCACATTAATAAGAGTAGGGTAGAAACGTGTAGATCACATTTGACTTACGCATAATTGCTTCAAGATTTTGATTTTCACACACCTCCTTTCCTCTCATTTCTGCATTATACATAAAGTCTAACTTCAGTACTTAGGATATTAGGAATATTTATTAATTAACTGTGCACCTTTGAAAAGAGATACGGAATGTATTCCCCAAGGGCCAGTGATAACCTGGAGGTTCATGATCCACAGATTATTTCTAGCTTTCAATCTTAACAGATGTTTTAATTCAAAAGTTAGGTACCCAGGCCTCTGGGTTCATACTTACCTGCCTAAATAAGTAGATATACCTCCATATTTCTCCTCCATTCCTTAATTTATGTGTGTTCTTGGGTAGGAAGAGATAGCTTTTTAGTAACTTTATGGCTGCTTCACTCTATAGATTCATGGTCCATTTTTATGTTTGTTCTTTTTGAATAAGGAGTAAGGGAATTCATACATGTCAATCCAGATAAAAGATGCTAGGAAAAGATAAAAGGCAGGAAAAGAAAGTAAAAGAGAATGAATGCCAACTTTTGAAGAAGGTTATTTCAGATGGAGGCTTACTAGGAAGTCCTAGTTGCATGAAAGATACAAGTGCTGATCAAAACTCAGCTCAAGGAGGAAGAGAAAAGCAGAAATGAGAGATTTGACAAACTGAGACAAGTCTCACAAAAAAAAAAAAAAAAAAAAAAAAAAAGTTTCCTAAAGCACTCAATAGCTCACGCTCTGTAAGTAAGAATGGATATAGTGGAATCTGACTACTGAGCTCCAGCTAAAGAAGGAGACACAGAAGTAGAAAAAGGAACCATTGCACTCTGGTGCAAAGGGAAAGAAAGAGTTGACAGGATAGACTGCAGAAGTGACAAAAGAGTATAGATAGACAGAAAGGCGAGCAAAATGAAAGCTTTACTTTGGAGACAGCAGTCATGAGATACTCAGGAAAGGAGAGGATACGGAGTTCGCAAGATTGAAGAGATAGTACTGCATTAGATAAGGTAAATTGAGTGAAGAAGAGTGTAAAGGAAAAGATATATAGTGGAATGACCATATCGAGAGAAGAGAGAAAAATTCAAAGCTTATCTCATTCCTTAGGTTTGAAGGCATGGAGGAAAAAGGAAAAAAGAATAAAGCACTTTCTTTTGTCAAGTTCAGATGATGCTTAGACAGAACAAAGTTTGTTGTTTCTCTGAGAAAGTGCAGGCTAATCTGTATGTGGCATCATTTCTGACAGTGGTAAGCGCAGTGCATCCAGGCAGTTCTGCTTTATCGCATGAAAATGGGAAGCCTGGGTTATGGACTTCCTGACTGAATGATGGATAGTTCTACCATTATTTAATTCAATACATACCGTTTCCTACTGTATTCATTGTTCAATCTATGTTTGCTTTAATATTACAAGATAATAAATTAATTACTCAAGTAAAAACTACTGAAGTCATCACAGGGAACTGGTTAGCTGTTTTATTTGTGGGATCCAATCATTTGCCCAATGATTTAAATGGGCATCTTCAGTTTAGCATGCACACTAAATGCAGAGGTACAGAGCAGAAGTGAAAAACAAAATTTACGTTGTGATTTAATACTAATCAACCATTGCTAATGTGCTATAAAATACTACTTAAGGTAGATACTGATTTCCATTATTAACGTTAATGGTCTTAGTTGCCTCATCTGCCTTATTCCAATATATTAAGCATGCAGACCCCATAATTTAATTATCACCTGTTAATATTGGTTCTAAATTCATTTTTGTGCTTTTGTGTTGAAGCTGCAATGATGAGCCAATTAAAAAACATTATCTGGCTGCTCAAAGCATCACATTTGTAGTTATGCTTAATAGTACGTGATTCTACAGGGACTTTCAAGATGGAACATGCTGCTCTAATGCCTTTAGGGATTAGCTAAACAAAAGGAAAAATGTAAAGAAAATTTAAAATATTTTCTCTTCTGCAGGATTTTAATTTTCAGATCTCTTTCTGTGTGTTACAGTTTTCCTTGAAGCTAATTTGCATAGCTGTAAAAGTGTATTGTGTAGCTGAATTACAGGGAAGACTCAAATGAGACCCTTGGTTTTCTTTAAATCCCACAGGAAGAATTTGGTTCAAGACTGTACATAAGGTACTAATTGCAAGAATTGTGTTAGATAGCTACTGTTTGAGTGAGAGTGGTGAACTAATAAAGTATAGCACATCATAACCTTAGAGAGTTGGTAATGAAAAAAGGAGCATTTAATTTATGTAGATGTTCTCAAAGCAACTTGAAGGGACAATAGCTACACATTGTATCCATCTCATTATATTGTTAGTCAACACTAAAGACTCCTTTTTCTCTTACATTATCAGCTTGCTGCTGACAGGGAATTTCCAGTGCAGGTGTTTCCAGTTAATCTAAATTTGTACTTTTATAACGGCTGAGTGAGAAATGGCTGATGTAGATGATGCATCATAAAATTCGATGATGGAATATATGCATTTGGTACAGAAACATATATATGTGTTTTATGTGTCAGTCTGTAATACTGTGATATAAAATTCCCATCTCTTTGTGCAGTTTAGTAACTGCTTGGCAGAATACAGACATTACACTGTTTGATCTCCCACTGCTGTACCATCCTGAGTAAACACAATAACTGGTCTTAAAGTTTCTTGCGGAGTCAGTGGAGAATCTTCCTCCAAAGAAAAAAAGCTCTCCCCTGAAGTGCAGCTCTCTTAGTATGTTTCTTAGGGGTCTTTTCTTTTGCTTGTAGTACAATGGAGGAATACCCCTCAGCCCCTATTCATATGAGGCACTGCTGTATTAGGGACTTGAAATTGACTTTTCCAAGACCAATTTCTCAAGTAAATCACAAGTCATGTCTTGGGACCCTGCTGCGATTCCAGGCATCAGCATGGAAATATCCTGTTATTAGCCACTTAAAACTAACTGAAAGTGGAATTACTGTTGAACATCCTCAGCCAGGTTTTAAATGAGCTTGGAGCTTTTCAGGGGAAGAGAAAGCTGCCAAAAAAAAGCTAGCAGCAGCTGAAGTCTGAGGAGATATTTCATCTGATACATGTGCATGTTTGGGTGCAGGTTTGCTTTGATTTGCTGCCTTTCTGCTTATAATTTTTTCGCTATTGTATTATGGGCATGTGTTCTTTTGTCAGTGAAAGCTATTAAGAACAGAACAGGAACCCTGCTGTGTCTTAAAATTAAAACTGAGGAAAAAAGGCTCAGGCACAAGGAATAAAAAAACGGCACAGCAAATAAATAAATGTAAATTAAGTTATCAGGGTTACTTTGGCCACAAATGGCAAAATAAATATGGTGCACCATTCTTAGAGATGCTTCTGCTTCTTTGGGTTGGTTTGGGCAACTGTAATCTGTATAGTCTGCTTTTCTTTTGAAATGAGATCTGCACCACTCTGCTATCTGTCTGTATGTTCATTGGTCTGTTTTACAAGTTTCAACAGCGGAGCTGAGCTGCTGATCAGCTCCTCTTCACTTCTCACCTGCCTGGGGAAAGTCTACAGCATTAACTGGAGAAAGTCGTGATCATTTGGCTAACATTTGGTATCTAGCCAATCCGTGCCCATGCAGATTCCCGTGCCCCCCAAAAATTTGGATGAAAATGCAAAAAAAGCTGAAAGTTAAATTTTGGGCAGGTTGAGGAAAAGTGGAGAGATGCTGACAGTACTGAATTGAAGCAAAGAGAAATCGTTTCTGGAGTGTATCTGACATACCAGGAAGGAAAAGATTTTCTTCAAATCCACTATTCACATAATACCTTTGCTTTTTGGTATTATTTAAGTCTAAAGATATCTTTCAGTGTAAACTATAGAATTACATTGTGATAACTCACTTTCATAAAATTTGATTTGCTTGAAGAGCCAGAGTAATTCTTTTTATAAATAAGCAGCGTATTATTAGTATTTTCATCAATCACTATGACAAGTGAGTGTGTTTTATGTCTTTATTAGTAAGTTGCCAAGACAGATTGACAAATCTGTAATGATCATAGGCCTAGCAATTGACTCTTGCAACTGCAAGGCAAGCTGAAGCCTACAGTGAACTTCTGCTATTGTCACTTCAATACACAGACACGTATTTCACATTTTCCCATGGTTTCCTAAGTTTAGCAAATCTAAGATAATTAAATGAATTTTTTCCGATGTAACAATTTGATCTCATTATGTAAGAGTAAATTCATTTCTTCAGAATCTCAGATATCTTCACATCCCTGTGTCTATTACAAAATTTCACCATACATACAGATTTTTATATATATCTGTAGTGGACATGGGATTATATACAAGACTTAACTGAGATATCTCCTTAAGAGAGACATGCTCTTTGTTCACAAATTGTATATTATATATTATTATTCAGATAATCTGACCACAAATTATATATTATTTAGCTATATATTTTGTATTTTTTTAACAATTGTTTTGTAGTTCTAATGCATCATAGTTTGTAATGTGTTCTGGTGAATGAAAACATGTTAACCTCCTGAATAAAGGTCACAGGCTCTGTGTACACAGTTCAGGTTTGGATAAAACTCCAAATACACTTTCAAGGCTTGTCCTGAAGCTGCATTAAATGAATTTGCATTCTGGTGGTACCAACCAGCTTTGACTGAAAAGCTTTATTTTACACATCAAGCAAGAATCAAAGCATTTTGCTCAGTATGAAAAATGCAGTCTCTTCTAATGAAGAGAAATTACTTTTTTATTAAAGAGTAACTTTGCTGAAAATTTACATTTGGATTAAAGTTAAGAACTCTAGCATTTGTGTCATTATTTACTTACTTTATTCTGGATAGCCTTAATAATGGAGTGGCAATTCCATTCGTTCCATTGAGTTAAAATAAGAGCATTTCCAACAGGCTGTTTTAAAAGGAATTATGTTGTTGTTAAACTAAATTATTGAGTGCTTATCTTCCCCGTTGTGTTTATATAAATGTTGTACAGACAGTACAACATTTCGAGCAACTCTTTAGTAGAGCCATGTATCTTGAGAAATTACTTGAGCTGCCACGAATCTTCTACATGAGGAGGCAGTTCTTTAATGGTCTTGAATTAGGGCACTGACTGGCTAATCCCTGTTCAACACTGATATATTAACTGCCCACCTTTTTAAATACTTAAAATATTCAGTCAACATAACGGAAGTGCTCATTTAGAAATCTAAATATTACAGGAGTTTGTGAAGCTTCCTTCTCCCTTCCATGTTATGACTCATTAGTGAGCCAATAATTCCTTTTAACAATTGTGAGAAATTATTTATATCTTGAGATATCCTATTTTGTCTGGAAGAACTGTCATATAGCAAAAACATAGAAAACCCCAAAAACCTATGGTAGTGAGACAAAAGGAAGAGTACTAGAAATTACCACTCATCATATTTCAGTTCTGTGTAGCTTACTTAGCTTGGATTATAAAATGAACTGACTACTCTTAACAAGGAGCCAGATTTAAAAGCCAAGCATGCCCACTGGATGCAGAGCACTTCCAGCTTGTACCCTCTAGACATCAATAGCTTATGACACAGAATCTGATCTTAAACTGCATGACTATAATGCTGTTGTGGGTACTAAAAATATGACTATGCACTTGTGCCTAATTGAGGTTTTACAAATGGCTATTTGAAATATAAATATAGTTTAGAATAATAAAAAGGAGAAACTTAAAAGAAGACTGATTAAAATAAGTTAAATCAATGTGTAAGCTGTAGTGCAGCTATGTGAAAACAGCCTCTTAGGGAAATGAGGGTTTTCATTTAAGCCAGTAGACATACTGGATTTGAGTAAACATCAGAGGTCACCAAATCCAGTCCTCTGCCATAGCATACAATATTATATAGTCTTTTCCTCAGGCTGATTATGTTCACCTATTATATTTTCCTTCCCTAAACTCTCTTTTAGAAAGATTGTTATAGGACCTCTCTCTTGTAGTGAAAATTACTAATCTTCATTAAATTTCCATCTTAATTTATTCAAGTCCAGTTTTTATCTTTTTGTTCTTAACACCAACATTATCTTTTAGATTTAACTAATCTTTTGCCCCCCAGTGCATTTGCTGTAAGGAATCATCTTTCTTCTTGGCCTTCATTTTTCAGTGTAATAAAAAATGTCCCTTCAGTCTCCTCCCATAAGATAGCTGAATACTTGATCTCTGTAATAATCCTATTCAGCACCTGTTCAGATTTAAATTCATCCTTTTTTTTGAACTTGCATAACTGGAATTTTACAAAATACTTCAGATGAGGTCTCACTACAGGCTGCACAATGGTATGAATACTCCCCCTTCTTTATCAAAATACTTTGCCTTGCCCTTTTCATGGTCAGATTCAATTAAATTGCTCATAGTCATCCTGTGACTGACTAAAATAGGCTGCTATTTCCAACTAATGAGCTCCCAGTGTATATCAGAAATTCTTGTTATTAGTCCCATATGCCCTTTGGACTATTACATTCAGCCCAGTTCTGTTTCTGGGGTCTTTGAGATCATGCATTTCCCCCGCAGGACATTCAAATCCTCCTCTAGGGTCACTCTACTTCCTGACTTGGATCCCCAACAAACTGCATTAGTGCACTTTTATTTTCATTCCAAGGTAATAAGCTAAAATATCAAATAAAATGGGTCCCAAGCTATAAAGCCTTTTTTTTCTTTTTTTTGAAGAATTTCGTCACCTTTGTGAGGTAATGATCATAATGGCTCCTAAGTGACCCAGGAGGTAATTTCTTTTTAAAACAATATGCGTCCCTGTGAATCAATTCTTCATACTTTTGAGGTCAGTATTACAAAGCCAAATATTCAGTACTTGAAACTTAAACCCGATGTTTCAGAAATTGCAAGGTCACGTCTGATACAAAGATGTTCTGCTCCAAGATCAGAGCAGTCTGTCCAGATTTTCACCAAAAACCATGCAGGTTAGATAAATGGGCCTCTGTGGATGCAGCATTTGGCAGATTAGATGCCTGTTATCTGTTCTCTCCACCCGCTAACATATTGCTAATTAGGTTTGAGAGTGAGGTGAAATGATTCATCTCAGCAGAACAGTGAGTGTCTTTAGTAAATCCTTAGTCTACTTTAGTTCCAATCCACTTGAGAGAGAAAAGGAAAAAAAGTGAAAAATGTTTCTGAGATTGTGCCTGTATTTTTATATTTGTTTCTTTCCCATTGTTATCTCCAAAAGTCCTTAGATTATCATTAATTTGGTGAATATGTGATATTCATGTCAATTAGTATACGCAGAAAAAATTCCTCTTAGCTAATAGCCATACACTGACAGCATGAACAAAGAAGTACTCAATAGAAACGTTATGTTTATTTGTATAAATAAAATGGTGAGACAGCTAGATTATCTTTATGTAGCACAGAAGACGACTTCTCAAGGTGTAGGAAAGTCAAGTGCGCCGTCACCCACCCATAAGTCTGACATCCCTGAACTTTCAAGCACTTGATTTTTCAACTTAATTAGGATTCTTTGAATACTGGTGGCTCTTTTTTTGTTTCCTTTTGCCTGTGTACGATACTGCATCGTTGAGTTCTTTCTGTAGTATCTCCTGTGACAGTTCCTCTTCCTTCATTTTCATCACAGGCATAATTGTGATGAGTATGTCACATCTAATGATCTGTCAGTATGCCAGCTCCTTTCCCCCAGGGTAATCTGGCAGGTGATCTTCCCATACAAGTCCTGCAATTTATAAGAATCTAAGAATGTTTCCCAAACCACACTATTCCAAAGCTAGTGTTTATAAATGCCTATACAGTGCCATTTATTGTATGTGATACCATTCTGCTATATGATCTTGAAAAGCAAGATAGACAAAGTAATTACAATATTTGCTTGAGATATGACGCATTGGATTTTACAGATATTGCATTTATATTCAACTAGAAAAGTGAGATTGATGTAGTGCTCCTCACTTGCATAATACAACAGCTACTATACTATTTAAAAGCACTCTTTAATTGCTTTAGTCCTTTATTGACATATAAATGACATATTTGCATGCATCTGTGTAAGCACCTCATAGAATTTAACAGGCTGAAGAAATATGTGACTAAGTGAATAACATGAAGCTTTTCATGAAAATATATCTACCAGTTGTGGAGATGTATAACCTTAGATATTTATTGGTACAAAATAATAATATCTTAGGCAACTGCCCCTTGGTCTGCGGCTTCACTGGTTGAGTATTGTCTGAATATCAATCTGCTGTGTTGTGGCTGCACAGTGTTGAGTGAAACAGCAATGTTCTTACTGTCTGCAGTGGGTTGGAGCTGTATGGATCCATTCAGCTCCATTCAGTTCTGTGCATGGAGCAAAACGTGGATCCTACTCTCCCGTGCCTCAACAGAAAGAAGAGAAAGATGACTGTGAGGTTTTTTAGTATTTGAGCAACTTGCAAAGAGATTGAGAAGGGGGAAAACAATTCACCCATACTGTGTAACTTTGTGTCCTTGTGACAGAAAGAGATGCTTCAGAGTCTGAGAACAGTTCTTCCTAAAATCACTCTTTGCTATGGGAATTTCCATTCTGCAGTAATGAGACCATTGATGTCACAAGACAGAGCGACAGATATCCCCGTGAAGCTACTTAGATTAATTTGAGGAGAGTGACACTACCAGCTGCCACCTTTTGAAGAATTCTCTGAAGGTGCAGATGGGGATTGGAAGTGCTTTCTCAGATCTTGGAACACAAAGGTAAAGGAAGCAGTGAGGGGAATCAGGGTTAATTAAGGCAGTCTTAAGACTTGCCGTTGCTTCATGGCTCTGTTAATCATGCAGGAGCTGCTGAGACTCGGTGGAGAAGGCAGGGGCAGGGACAAGTGATGTCTTTGTGTATGATAGAGCAACAGCCTGTTCTCATTGGAAAAAGCAGATTTCCTTAAGCAGATACGTTAGCAAGGGAAGCCTTCTGCATGCTAACTTGGTATTTGAAATGTATTTGAAATCTCCAGTTAGAGGTGGTAAGGTTTCTTTTTAACTTAATCTCTTGTCACGTGTATGGCCTCTTGCTTGTGCTCCTGGTGGGATTCCCCAGGGCTTTGGATTAACATCAAGAAAGCTGCTGTCTTGGACCTTTCGTGGATTTGTAAAAATGGAGCTGCATTATGTTCAGCTTTCTTGTAAATGAAAGTGAAAAGCATATTTGATCATATAAGTGAAAAATAAAGTTTTAATCTTGAACTCCAGGACCTTCTAATGAGGCTTGTAGTGCTTGTGTTCTGCTCTGACATGCTAGGGAATGCAACCACACAAATACATCTCATGCAAAGGCAGGGCAGTGGGAAATCTTGTTGGGTTTCTGTAATTGCACACCTTTGAAATGAAAGTTTTCAGGTTCTTTCAGTTGTCGTTTATTTCCTTCCATCTTTCTTTCCAAACATACAAGTATTTTCAAAATTGTTCTAATAATGACAGTGTTATGAACAGCGACATCTACAAAAAGAAGGCATTATGCGCAAAAGGGGAAGGACAACTGGTGTTACTTCCAACCCTTAAGAGAGAGAAATGCCTTCAGATGCAGGAAAACCTTGCTCAATTTTCTTTATGGCCTGAGTAGATTTGAATCAACACTTTCCATTTCCTGTGAATATATCTGGGTAAATGCTGGGCCGCAGCATATTCCAGGGATGTGTACTCTTGATGTCTCCCCATGGTGTTGTTTGGGTTTTTATAAGTAATCAGTCATTGACTGGGGGAGGAAATGGAACGTGGGCATTTCAGGGCGGCCTTTCTTTGATTTTATCTGTTTGCGTGTGTGAGAGAATTTACTTAACAAGGGAGAAGAATTCCAGTTCTTCTCTCTCTTGTTTCAGACACCAGAAACTGTATAGCCTCAGCCTCAGAGGAATTTCTGTTTATTCATTCCCAGATCATAAAGGGAGCTCAGGAAGGAAATTCTGTGGAGTCAAATTATAACCTGAATACAGATCTCACTAAATTTTTAATTACAAATTCATGGCAATTCATAAAATCAGTGTCAGAGCCCTTGTCACAGTACAATGTTGATAATGAGAGAAAGTAGATCTTCCCAAATAAATACAAAACATAGAAAATATTTTATTAGCTGTTTAACATATTACATTAATCTTCTGATAGCTAACATTCTGTGCCTGGAGAGAGTAATAGCAAAGATCTTAGGAATTGAAATAATATGATTTTAACATCGAAATGATGATTCAAAGAGTTAATTGGTTGTTATGAAAACTATGGCTCTCAGTGAACACATTAAACTGGTAGAGCATTAATCTGATGAAATATAAGACGTTGTCCCTTAAGATTGTAATTTACAATTTAGAAATCTCATTTAAATGCATAAAATAAAGCCATGACAATGGACAGAATTGTTACAAATGAATTCTTCTAGTGGATTTCATAGTAAAATTTAATGTCTATAGATACATCACCTTACATATGGAATCAGTTCAGTAAAATTTCAATTATAAAAATTTGTGCATCATGATTTATTAGTTGTAAGCTAATGGTTATCAAGAATGATTCAATTTTATTTTTCAAGTGTTTGTTTTAAATAGCGTGTTTAATCTGTTCTTAGTTTAGAAGGTGGAAACAGCAGGAAGAACAGGACTTCAGTGCCTGAATCTTTTAAAGGTATAGAAGCATCTTTAAATACCTTTAAAAGCTCCAGATTATGCATTAGTCCAAGAAGGTCTTCCTTTCTGGGCTGTTATATGCAGCATTTTCTATTTTCTCTTTCCTGAACAAAACCTGGTTTTAATGCGCTGCCTTCTTCTGTCCGCTTCTACATCCACAAGGCGTTGCTTAATGGGCTAGAAATCTTGAAAATCCCCTTGTTATTAAAGGAATGACAAAGTCAGCAGTGGGAGGGCAGAAAATGGAAGGGCAATTCTTCAGTGCTAATTGTCTCTTTGTTCCCCTTCTACAACTTTTCTCCAAGGTCAGGCTTAGTTTCACCTGATAATTTTGTGGAGAGAGTAAGAGATTTTTCAAGACGCCTGTGTTTAAGTGAATAGAGAAGCACAAAATGTAGGAAGCTAGGTATAAATTTAATCCTGGTGTAACAAGGCTGATTTCACTTGACTTAATCAGAGACTTAGCTGGCCTTTGTGGTTTTACAGCAGCCTGTTTGTTAACCACAACGTGTACGACATGCACTCCAGCTTGTAGGCAGTTTGCTTCATCTGTTCCTTTAGCAGGGGGTGGTTAAAGCAGTGCTTGAAGGACGATGTGCTTAAAAATTAATATTCAGCAGTTTTGCAACAAGACCCTGGGAGCGTACCAAGGTCAGGTGCAGAAGCAAAGCAGGATTTCCCGTTGCTGTGCCATAAATTAAAACATCAAATTTGCCCTTGGTTGTTTCTGTAATGTTGTGTAACTAAAATCACCAACACGTTTACATGAAAATTAATTTTAAGTATTGTTAATGACCTGCTTCACAGATGCACCTCAGATTCAAAGGATAGCCTGGAATCATCTTTAATTCCCTGAAATTCCCTGATATCCATCTGCGTTTAGGGGATTGTCTGATAGCTACAAGCCTCAATTACCAATTTCTTGGTTATTTAAACCAGGTCATCTTACAGCATTTTTCTGGTGCTCTGTGGTTGTTATTTAAGCTTTACTGAAATACTTAGCCATAATTTATATTGTCTGTATTTTAAATAACACATCAGTTGTAAAATGGATCTGTCACATAATATATATATCAGTTTGTGGATTTTTGAGTCCTAACTCAGCAAAAAACTGTCCATGTAATTTTTCAGAGGTCAGAGATCCTTCTGATTTTAATTTTAACCCCAAATCAATCAAATTCTGCCTTTCCGTGAATTTAAATTTGAAGAAAATTATCATTTTGGATCCTGCTTCATGGGCATTTTTTTGGGTCTCCAACTGTGCCCTCTGAAAATAAGCACAAGAATGCTGTGATAGACGAAAGTGGATAATAAATCAGTGTAATAGGAGCTAGTAATGAGGGTACATTCAGAATCACTGGGTTTACAAGCCAATACCTCTGTTACCTTTGTTTAGTTCTGTTGTACAAATAGTTGTGTACACCTGGGGCACAAATAGCCATTGCAGATGTCATCCCATAAAGGCTCTGTTTATTTACATCTTTTTTCCACAGCTTTCCCATCCTCTAAATAGTCAGCCATTCATATTGTTACTGCTATTGTTACTGCTTATTGTTTTGTAGCTATGTCACTTCATCCTATAGCCTTCATGTGGTTATCCCAGCATAGATCAGGAAACTAAAGAAAGGAGGGCAAGAAATTCTTCTTCCGGAGGCATAAGCAAGGCACATTTGTTTTTCTAGATCTGGGAAGAAGAAGGTTTGTATTTTGGATAGGAACTTTCTGTTTCCAGTACATACAGATGAGGAAAAAGGAATGCAACCTATGTGTGGTTACTGTAAGGAGCTTAGAACAATTGCAGGATTTGTTTTAGGTTTGGGAATATTTTACTGTGAATGGCTTTGCATTTAATACATAGTATGTTCTTCTATATTTTTATTATCTGTATTTGATAATGGGAATGCTTTCTTCAAAAGTACACGCCAGGCTGAAAGAAATAAGTGTAAGATTTTGTCCAAGTGCAGAAAAAAAGGCAAATCCTGCCTAAGTGTCAGGAGGTTGGGCTGTTGGAGCACAGCATCTTTTCAGAAAGCACAGACTCTCCTCCTCTCAGTTGCTGTTTGTAGTAGGCTGGGTACAATAAAGCACTGCTAATGACTTGTCCAGCCTTTGATCTTCAGGCTGTCAGTCTGAATCTCACCCAGACCTTCTGTGGCCTGTGGACAGGAAGAGTTCAAATCCTGTTTATTCCTGACTTCACAAAATCATTGTTACATTGCTGCTAACTTACATTTTACTCATGGCAAACCCAACCACTTTAAGCACGTTTATGGCAGGTCTCTATGAGTACATTGGTATTCAAAGGGTTTTTCCTTTTGCTTGGGTCCAGCTGAAGCCCTGCACATGCATTTTGATAAAAGTTCTGGAAAAGTATAGTGAAAAGATAAAGATAAGAAACAAACACAATTTATCTCCAATTTATCATCTTTTTTTTTTTTCTTCTGGTTTTTGAATCTTTGCTCTCTGTTGATCCATTTATTCAATTTTATTTTCCCACAAAAATAATGGCTTGTACTCACATTTCCATTCCTTTTACTTCAGGAAAACAGCCCTGAGAGCAAGTAGGCGTGCAGTCTTTTACAGTAGGAAAACCAAAAAATAGCTCACTCTGCCAGAGATTTTTACAAAAAACTTTAAAAAGAAATATGTCCTCTGGTGCACATTTGCAATGTGGTTGTTCTTTAACAACTGAGAAAATATTTAAAACTTCATGAAAAAGTTGCATAATGAAAGAATAGGCTGAAAATCCCCAAAAGCATTTTAAACAATTAAGTATTGCAGCTCTCCTCTGCATTTCTAAGGCCCTACTGCTCTTCTTTTCCTGACTCTCTGCAGCATACCCTGCACCATTTATTTTGTGAATTATCAGCTGACTGGAAGCAACCAGTAAGATATATTTTTAGATGATTGTGTAACTTAGAAACAAGTTCTTGCCACTTCTGCCAAAAATCAACAACTATGCAGTTGTCTGCACAGAAGTCAGAGAATATGGCAAAAGATGGAGAAGGATTACAGGCGCACGTGCACCTTCCAGACATCAGTAAGCCAAGAAATAACCACAAAAGAAGAATGTCCAATAAGGGTGGACTGGTATTAATCACTCTACTGAGGTCACCTTTCACTGTTCAAGTGTATGGGAAGTCTGCATAGAACTTGGGTTTGATAGTCAGCGTTCAGCACTGTGCACATATGGGAATAAACTCAGCTCTCTGGCAGCAATTATAGCAAGCGTTTGTGGCACTCCAGGGAGTCCTGTTCAGTGTTAACTAAAAATAACAAAAGTACAACAACTTATAGTGAAAGATGGGTCATGGAGGTACACACAGCCAGTGTAAAATGATGAGAATATTTTTACATAGGGATGGTCATTTGTTACAGAAGCTTTACCAAAGTTGTGGATAGATCGTGTTCACATACTCCAAAGGCATCCACCCATCTTTCCTTTCCTCTGTCCAGTGGAATTTATTCATGTGAAAAGAACAAAATGAAGCATGTACTAGTGGGCTTTCAGTCTCCTCTGTACATGAGCTAAAGAAATTGTTTCGTTGTGTGTCATGTTTTCTAAGGGCTTGCACAGAATTGGTTTCAAAGCAGTTGTAATCATCTATGTCTTTTGAGAGGATCTCTCTTCCTCAAAACCATTTATTCTGGTACTAAATGTAAGCATTACTGCTCAGGTATACGTGCATTAAGCAATTATTTTCTGCTATTGTTTTTCATATTTTATTATTTCATCTGTAAAGATTTTTCCTGTGATTTGTAGCTGCACAAAGGAGTCTTCATGGATAAAGGGGGAACTGATTTTTTTTTTTATTTTTATTATTTTTTTTTTTTGCCATTTACAGTCTGGGGAATTCGAGTTTCAAATTTCCAGTTTCATCTGATTACAGTGTATTCTTATTTGGGAAGCTTTCCATTTATTGTGTTCAAACTGTGCAGGAAAGACTGCAGGAGTCATTTTGAAGGTTAGAATAAAAGAGAAGACTGTATCAAAAACAGGGATCTTTCTTAAATCACATTTAAGCCTAATAAAACAACAACAACAACAAAAATTACGAAAACCTCTCCTTGAATGACCAATACACAAAACCAGAACAATTTCTTTCAGCAGGTGCACCACTCTTTGCTCTTTGTCACTAAAGAGGTCAGTGCTTTGATCGCCAGTTTGAATCTCTCTGCCAGCCTGAGTAAGCCTGAGAAATGTAGAGTCAATCCCCATGCATTTGCTATTCCATTTGAATACAGCAGCATTAAAAAAGAAATTTTCTCCTCATCTTTTTGTTTCTCTGTCTTTGATAAGTGTGGCAATTTAATGTAGACTTTGGTAGAGCTTCTTTTCCTCTGAAACAACCAGCAAGGAAGGAGTGCAAGGCTCAAAAATTCCAGTAGCCTAATCTAGTCCTAATCTAGACTATTATTTAGGATTTATTCTGTTGTTTTTACTTTTCAGTGTTACTTACATTGTCCTTGATTCCTCAAATGTCTTCTTGGCTATGAAGCCCACATTCTGTGATGGTTCATCCCAGCTGCCCTGACACATGAGTTTAAGCCATCTGAAATGTATGTTGAAAGATGGAATAGAGTGGCACACACTTGAGAAAACAGGAATAGGCAAGAAGATGTACGGGATGGGTTCATCTTTTCTTAAACTGGTTGTGTGATGCTACAGGGGCTGGAGGAGGATCTTGTATTTTGTTGTTCTTTCACACAGTGGTAAGGCACTTGTCAAAAAACATGGGGTTGCAGGATAAAAAAGGAAGGATTATTTTAGTAAGAATGGCAGAGATCCAGATGTTTGTTATCCTTGCTCTTCCAGCTGTGTTTCTAGTGATTAGTCTAGCACTCTAATTTTATTTGTATGCCAACTTGATTCTATTCTGTCTTCTTAAGATATCTCTGAAGACTTTTAAATGCTTGTTTTTTTCCCATCACGTTTTATCCATCATCTACAGCATAGGACAGTTTATTTCATGCAATTCATTTGTTTTGTTCAAAGGAAAATTAGATATTATTTTGGTTTAGGCAGTGACTGTTTTGACACCACTGTCTTGCAGTCATTACTCAAATCATAGAGTAACATTTTCTGTATGTGCACACAAGCATATTATAAAGGAAAAGATGAAAGACTATGGTTATTCATTACTATTGTGGGTTTTTTTTTCATTGTGGGTGTTACTTGCTCACCCGCTGTTAAATTGACCTGCTGTAAAATTGATACAAAGATGGTGTGAAATTGCCCTAACACAGAGTCAGTTTGAGTTTTCTCTGTGCCATTTATGAATATTAATAAAGCTATCTTACGATGCAAAAATACAAAATATTCTCAATGTTCCCAAAGCAAACAATACTTGTTAAATTTAACTCAGATGTTTAAATAAAAAACAATTTAGTCAATTTGATATCAAAATTCATTTTAATTTTCAAGTTGAACTTTGTTAGAAACAAATCGTTTGTCTATGTGGAGAACTTCATGCTTTTTAAAAATACTCTTTTTTGCTTATTTGTTGTTTGTTTGTTTTTATTTTTTACAAAATCTTAGAATAATTTGAGTTGGAATGGACCCTTAGAGGTCATCTAATCCAAATCTCCAGCAACGAACAGGAAGACCTACAACTAGATTAGGGTGCTCAGAGCCTGGAATTATCTGTAAATCTGGAACAGTTTGTTTTAACCAAGAGATCAATTACCATGTTGAAAATGTAGCAAATGGAATCTGATATTATCTTCTCTCCCACTCTCAGACAGATGTTAAAATCTTCATCTGTTAATCCTCAGACTCCTAAGGTCCTCAGGGTTCAGGAATTCTGAGCTTCCTCCCTAACAGCAATGGTGTGTTGAGGTTGGAGTACTCAAATGTATGCTTAGTAGTGCTGTGCTGTAGATGTGTTTGGACACTTCTGTTCACACACTCATCTTTACTTTCAAGTTCTTAAATAGAAATTAATGTCTTCAGAAGCTACCTTTTGTTTCTAGAAAAGGATACTTCTCCAAAACCCGTATTTATGTACCATTATTACAGAATATGGTATTACTGAAAAGCTAAAATTAAAAGCTCCTGGGTACTCTCTGCATACTTCTGAGCACCATGCTGAAGTGCTACTTGCCACAGGTATAAACAATCCAGGATCCCGGTGCCACTGTGCTTTGTGGCAAAACATCCTCAGGTGTGTTATATATAAACACAGAATTACATTTATAACATTAGATGTACCAGACAAAAAATATACAAATTTAGGCTGGTAGAACATTCAATTTGATGCAACAGTTCTGCTTCATCTCCTCACTGTACAATGTAATGTGTGAGTTATTTGGCTTTCTGCTTCCAGGGATGGAATCTGGCTTATCCTAGCCTAGTATGTCCATAATAAGTATACATATATTGCACAATAGATGTATACTATATACATATATTGCAGCAAAGAGTCCAGGTAGGAAAGGCCATTCCCAGTTACGTGGTTAAGAAACTATAGCTTGCAGGTGATCACAGCACAGGGGTGGCTGGACCACATCACTACTACATGCCAGTTAATGGAACCAGAGCTTTTAGTCTGTCCTCAGCTCCTCTCTGATCTGTGTGCACTGACATCTGTCAGCTCACTGGAACTGCACAATTTGGAAAACTTCCAGGGTTTAATGTGTGGAAGTTGGATGGTTTCAAATCAAGGTTTTCTGCACTCCCGCCTGCTCCACATAAAGGAGTTATCTTCAGTACCTGGTCCTGTGTGTGAGCAATGCCAATCCTAACAGCACATGGCTTGGCAGTTGCAAGAAGTGGAAGGCTTGGGAATAACTAAAAGGCAGCGGGGCTACAAGTTATACTTATCTCTTGCTATTTATCTTGCAGAAGAATTTGTACCTAGTGAAGTGGTGTGGTCTGCCATATGTTAGTGCTACTTCACTTTTTCTTGAAGTTTGATAACTGTCAAATTCTTTATTTTTACAGCTTTTGTCTGCATTTTCCTTGAGAGACCAGATCTCTTTGAAAGTGTGAGAAATACTGCTAAGTGTGTCATGAAGGGACCGAAGGGAAATCCTGAAGCAGTTATGTTTCATAGAAATACTTTCACATATTACTTCTGTAAAAGCCTCTGAATCAGTGCTGTTTCAAGTACTGAAATTGAATCCAAGAAATATAGCTCTCATGGGTACAATATTTTTGTAAACATTAACATATAATAGAAGGAGTATTAGCACTAAATTTGTCTCTGTAAGTGGAAAAAGATAATGCTAAAAAGGTTGATGAAGCTGCCGAACCCACATATATATTGTGATATGTGATATAAAATTAAAACATTTCTGAAAGAAAATTTTGTCAACAACAAAAGGACATTATTGATAATTATAGGGTTTTAATCTTAGTGGGGAAAGGTTTTGCATTCCAAGTGGCTCATTGTATTGATGTGAAGATAGAGCACTGTTTAAATTCTTTTCTCACTTTTTTCTTAAAAATTTGAAACTATAATGTGGTTTACATTTTTGAGAGTAAATATCTACATAGCATATTACAGCATTCACTAATTCAGCATTCTTTTAGTTTACAAAACCTTCTCAGCTGGCTCTTGACTTGAGAATCGTATTCTTTATTACTACATAGCAGAACAGTTTTAATTGCTCCCTTGAATGTTACAATACTTCCAAGCATGAAAAAAATAGCATAACAACTCAGAGAGTAAGTCTGAGCTATTTCAGTCCCTTTTTCCCATTTGACAGTGAAAATCATATGTTTCAAAAAAGAGAAACTGCAGTCATGGAAAAATAATTTTAGAAAGCTATTGCTGATGTATTGTGTAAAGGAACTAAAGGAATTCCTGTGGGGATATGATCTACTTTGTTCTGCAAAAAAGATAAAAATATTAAATAAAACATCTGACTTAGGAAATCAGACAGTAAACTTTTAAAAGCTATCACTTAAATATGGAGTAGATCAGTTACACCCAGTACCAGAGTACGTACAGTAGAATGGGCAGAGTGTTATCAACAAGATCATCTACGAGACAGTTTAAAAATGCTGTTTAAGAATAGTCTAGAACAAAAGTACTCAAAGATAAATGGGAAAGAATGAGTGAATTCTAAACTGTTGAGAATAAATTAGGATTAGGATAGTTTAAGATTTAGGCACATAACTTACAGGATTTATATAGATGCTCTGGGGTTGTCTGTTAATCCTACTGGGAATAAGAACATTAAACAAGAAGGGTCTGTCTTATCCTAATATTGATTCTAAGTAAAATAAATAGGAGTGCTTTCTTATTCCTCTGTGGCAGAGTTATAATTCTTGATGAAATGAGTGTTCTTTTTAATGCTTCGATGCAGGAGCTAAATGGTGGGTGCACTTTAAGATAGGAATTTTGAGTTCTCTGAAACAGAGGCATTTTTTCCAGTAAGCACCGTGCCCCAAGGAAGTTATATGGGGACTTGAGGAATAATTTCTCAATTAATTGCTTATGTTGGGCACTGCAGCTGTGGAAAGTTCAAGTTCAGATTTGTTGCTTGCATTCATTATGTTGTGCGGATCTCCAGCCACTCTTTGTGCATCTATGGCCTTCAAGAAGGCATATGCTGTTAAAAAGCAGTCTCAGTATCTCTTACTTAAGGCCTTGTCCACTTGTCAAATACAGACACTTAAACAGTGAAGAACAAAATTAGTTCCTGATAATTTACTCATCTCTTTTCTTGTTATAGAGATAAGCACCTTATCAGCTCTCTTCCTGCTAATACCCTATTTACTCCCCAGATATTGAATCTCTCTTCATTTCAGGTGCTCTGACTGATTAACGCATGCAGTTAGAACAGTTTTTCCTGGTTTGTATGTAATTTTGAAGATGGTTGCTTCTAATTCAGAGTTGTAATGGGGCTGAGTGTCTGGAAACATGTCTTTTTTCTCCAGATACAGAAGTTGATCTAATAAGTTGATCTGCCCTTATTGACCTTGCTGTTTACATAGCTAAAACAGGAATATTTAGAGGACTCTCATGAACCAACTGACAAATGCCATGTATTTATGCCAGGGTGACAGTGGTGATGTGTGCATTCCAAGTATGTCTATGGGGACCTAAAGCTGATGACTGCTTCTGGAAACTCATTCTCCACACAGGTGTTTCACACAGGGCAGCACCTGAAAGTACAGCTTGAGGCCAAGAACAATTTAAGGTTCTGCTTTTACTTTGTCAGTCAGAAAATACTTGTAGCTGAAGGTGTGCAACTGTACCTGACTGTCAAAGACACACACCATATCCTGGTTGTGGAAGTCACAGTGAATGCTGAAATCAGTAATTCCATATTCTTTTTGCACCTTTAATGACCGTGGAAAACTTTTGTACTTCCCTGTATTAAATTCTTACCTAGTTTCATTAGCCACAGTTTCCATTATATCAGTTATATCCAATTTACAAAGGAATTGGACTTGTACCGATTTTGTTTTCATATGTACAACAATTAGTAATATCAGTGTATAATGCAACATGCTTATGGGTGATTAAAGATATACTTTGTTGAGTACTTCATGGTTAGAAGCTGACACTGCATCCTTTTAAGGATTTAATCCTCAGCTGATGAGAAACAGATCTTCACTGAAGATCACAGGCAAAAGGGACGTTGGTCCAATGAAGGAGCAATCATTGAGGCAGAAGGGTGGGCCTAGTCTGATGGTTGCATTTCTCTTTCTAAAAACTCTTAGGGACCACAGTTGATTATTTTTGTAGTTTGGGTATGAAATTTCAGTCTCTCCTCCCAGATATGCATCTCACTGTGAATGCTCCGTAAGCTGGATTCAAAATTCGTTGCAGTCAAGAGGAAAGAATCTGATGCATTTCAGTGAGCATTAGATCAGCCTGCTAGGAAAACTACTTGAAATTATGGTTGTAATATTTAGACAAAATGCTTTGCCCAAAATCTATTAAAGTCAGTCCAATTTTTCATTTTACCAAATTGCTTTAATGAAAGAATTTACTCAGTGATATGCTAGTAAGAAGGCATTAAATTCTCAGAAATGTCATAAATGTTTTGATCGTTTTTTTGTCTTTTTGAAAATTGAAATTGACTTTTTAAGTCATGAAATGAGTATGGAAATCCATCCTCCTTTCAATAAAATAGTAATGTCTAAATGTTGGCATACTAATCAGCTGCCTGTAGTTACAGGTGAAATACTTTCAGTGGAACATCACAATCTCTAATATGCAAATCATAGTGCTATTTTGAATATACCTTTAGAGTATATTGCACTATCCATTTCACTGTGGGTGTATCTATGCAATTGTAATGACTGCCCCAGCAGCTAAATACAGAACTTTATGCAATATCTTTGGGCACAGCTCTGAGGGACACCTGCTCCTCTGATTTTCCTTTGGTGTCACAGATCAGTGGCAGCCTAAGTGCACAGCCTACCTTGATAAAGATCCAGCTCTGTATCTGAAGACAATACAGTGATGTCTCCTTGATTATCCATATGCAAGAATAGTCATAAAATTGATTATCAAAAAAGATGTGTGTGAGTGATGAATTTACAAGATTCATTGATGTGACCAAATTCCCAGTGATCGTATACTGACATGACTGATCATATATAGTCATGTGAAGCAATAGTCATTAAATAAGAAACAAAAGAATATTTTTCTAAAAACAGCTTTTTTACAGTATGATATCCTCAACAACTGTATCTGAGGTGGCAAACAGGCCTGTCACACAGTGTGGCTAAATGTGACTTTTAATCACATTTCATTTCCTCTCTCACCTCCTGTGTGACATTACTTACAGATTTTCCATGTAATTACTGACCTCTGGCTATCAGTGAAAAAAAAAAAAAATCTTATTGCTGTATCTGCCTATTCTTCCTTTCTCTCATTTTGAGCACTTGTTTACCAGTTCTTAGGCAATGGTCACAATGTTATGTACCACTCTGAAATAATTCTCTGGCTCAATGGCCAGTTTGAAGTCATTTTATTTTTCCTGACCTAACAAATGCATTCTGTATGTGTTAGTTTTGCTGTATCAAAGATAGGACCCAAAAACCCCTGAGTTTACCTCAAGTTACCTAAAAATATCAGCTTTTCATGTAGTATTTCTTCCCATTTTATCAAACCTTACAATCATTTGTAGAGTGTATTTCCAACCAAAACACTGATGCCAGCTTGTTGCTTTTAGATGTAGTTACTCATTTTAGAGCCAAACTTCATTTTCTTTGTGTGAGCCTGTGCTATTGATCTATGTATCGCCTGGGAAAAACAGGATCAATGCCTGCAAGTATATCTATTAAATGATACAGGAGGATTATACGCTGTTACCTGCTTTTCACATTTTTAGATTCACAGGGTTTATGTTAGAGGAGAGACTACAAGGCAGGCCAATCTGTTTCTCACATTTCCACTATTACTGTTACTGCAAGACTAATCTCAGGTTTGGTCCTCCAGATCTTCTCTTGGCTGGAAGACATCAAAAGAATCCACCACTTCCCTGAGCAGTTTGTTTCAGTGAATTCACTTTTTCTACTATAATTTCACGTTTTATTTCTAATGAAATAAATGAATGAATCTGGCTTCAGCGTTCAGATGTGTATTCCAATATACAATGTCCCAAAGTGTTTTGAGAGCATTCAAACATGCTTTGTCTGACCAGGCTTCATTTATACTATAATCCCAATTGCTCCACAGACACTTGTTCCCCCAGACCCAAGTACTCCCCAGCTGTACTCACATTAAGCAGCACTGAGCTGGAGCCCTGAGAAGCAGCCACAACCTGAAAGTAGCAATGCTGAGTCAGCATGCTGCTCCACACTGCAGCGTGCTGGGAATGCTTACCTATCCCTGTCAGAATTCTGAGAGCTTAGATTTCTGTACGGTTCTCTTGGCATTTTACTTTTCACTGATCTTTTTGGCATTTGTGATTTTTACCAGAAATGTCAGATTGCTGATGAAAATGATTGAACAGTGTCAGTTCTAACAGCATTAGAAACACATATTTAGTCATGAACCATTTCTTGTTTGTGGTCACTATATGAATGCAAAATCTTTAGGGGGACACTCTTGGATGCAGCTAAATCCAGAGCTAACTCAGATGTGGAGCTCCCCCTTTACCTTCTGCATTCAAATGTTGCAGTGCACTTTCCCATCTTTTCCATCCTAGGCTTGTCTACTGATGATCTGGAAACTGTTCAGTGCCTTTTCAGAGGGTTTGTATCCTTTTCTCATAAAGGTTCTTGAATTCTTTATTTATTCTAGGTGTGCAAACTGCTGTCCTGGAAGTTCTGCACACAAATTTTAACAATTCTTAACTCATGCAGCTGTACCCAGTAGTAATTTGAGTACAGACCTTTTGAAATTGTACTTACACACATTAACTACTTCAACTAAGAGGAGGGCAGAGTATTTCAATAGGCTATTCAAGTTTGGAAACACGTTTCTACTATATGCAGAACTATTTCATTATCAGTTTTGTGGTGCAGTGCTTTGTCATTTCTGTAGTACATCACAGGGGGAGAAATAAACAGAAGATGTTAAAATAGTGATGACATGGCTGTTGTCATTGCCAGTGGATGATGTGAAAAATTGTGAAATAATCTTTATGGATAAGTAGAACAAAGTTTGTCAAGTATTATTTATGTGTTCTGTATTGAACAGAAATTGTGTGGTATATACTGCAACTTCTCTGGTGGAAGAAGCAGTTTATGATGAAATATTAATGCTTCTGACATTTCACCATGCTGAGGGGAAGAGGCTGTCTTTTGAAAGCAGTCTGCATTAACACAAATATCAGCGTCTTTCTCAAATATTGACTTTGACATTCTTGCAATAAATTAAGATTCAGTGCCAAGATTTTGAACTTCTTCTTCCTTCTTATGGTTTCTGCTATGTTACACCCATTTATCAAACTTAAGTGGCCAAATCAATAGAGTGTTTCCGCAGCAGGTAGTAATTGTTTTAGACTTACTACTTATACTAAGAGACTTTGAGTTCTCACCATCATTCTTCTCTGTATATCCCAAGTTGCCTTTACTAACAGGGCCAGGATACCACTCTTTCTTTCTCAATACTTTCTTAGGACATAAGGTTGCTCTAGAAGAACTGATAAATTCGTGGATTATTTAAGCCTATCATTCTGTAATACCTAATGTATGTATCTATGCAGTAGCTGCAGTCTCCATTTATGTACAGTCAATACTGTAAGCACACAGCTAATTTTATGTTTTTGTTCATTAAAAGAAAAATTGTCCTAGATTATACTTTCATTGTGATTACCCTTAAAAAGTACTGTACACATTTAAATTAACTGAAAGGTTTATTGGTGCCACTATTAGAAAAATTTAGCTTTTATGGCCAGTTAAAACGTGTCTTTTTCTGTCCTGAGATAATGACTTGTACACCCTACACTTTTATGGCATCCACTAGACTTTTTTTTTTTTTAAGAGCTTTAATTAAGTTTGTGATATCATTTGACAGAAGCAAGCAATCTTGTTCCTTATCTCACAAGTCAAGATATTAAAATTGATTAATTGATAGCTATAGATTTGACTAAATATCTCATAGATTAGGATCTAGGTTATGGGATGTTGTAAAATGCTGATATTAATGCATTTTTAAGTACATTGGGTTTAGTTGATGTGTTCATAGCTATTTGGCTCTTTTCTTGTTCATATACAGGCAGTAATATTTAGTTCTTCACATACTTTCTTCTAAGCAATACTGTTGCATTAAAACAGAGAGAGTGACCCAGAGTAGGCAGGTCATCCGAAACCATCTAAGAAGCTCGACTGTTGCTTTGGCAATATTGTCCTTATTCCTGTTTCTGCCACCTTACAGAAGGAAGAATCCCAGAGTGACCTTGTTCAGATCACACTGAACAGCAATAGGAACAAAATATTCTGGGTTTTTTGTTTTCTTAAGTCTTATGCTATTCAGTGAAAGTGATACTATGCATTGCTAGCTTGCTATCCAAATTTATCTGCCACAAAGACAGAAGGAGATGTAAGTGAAGGAAAGGAAATCACATGTGGATATGTAATATTCATATGGACCAGCGGAACAAAATGCTTGTCCTCAAACTGCTGTAAGAAAATATATACCGTTCATAACCCAGAGAAGAAAAAGAATATAAAGCCTTCAAAGTCCAATCAAGTAATAAACAGACTATTTCAGTAATAGTGCAATGACAGTAAATATTATGGAGGAATATTTTCATAGCAGTTTAAATTGTAATGCCTATTTCATTTGAGCTAATACTTTCTCCAGAAGGAACAGCAAGACTATCCATTAATTTCAAGTTGCAACCATAAACTCTCTGGGATAGGAAGCAACTCATAGTGGCTGTGACCCCACAGCACCTCCACAGTGGATTTCCAAGTCCAACTGTAGACATTATCGTTTAGTAAAAAATTAGTGACAGTAATTCAAATTCATGAACATCGTGAGCCCTTCACTATCCCAGAAGTATTTAAAATCTAATCCTGCTGCATATTTAGAAAATATACCAGCAGTCACTCAGGGATGCTAGTGCTTCACATTGAAAGGTGCATGAAAATTGGCACAGAAAAGCCAACAACAGATAAACCAAGATTCTCTCCATCTCTTTGCATCTCCTTTTCTCAGCTAGTGAAGCTCTGAACTTTCTAGATCTCTAAAAAATTGAGATCCCTAAGTTAATTCTTGTGTAAAAATAAATGTATCCTTTAATTACAATTTTTAATGTTGCCATTTCTTATTGAAATGAATGTTCTTGTGTTATTTATAGAATTGCAGCTTTAAACACCCATGCAGCCTGGACATGTGCCAGAATTAGCCTATTGGAATGTCTCAGTGATGGCCAAAAAAGACAGAAAAGCATCTTAAAAAAAAAGCCTAATGAAATTACTATTCTAAAAATTCAGAATGACCAATTTTTACTTATTTAGGAAATCAGCATGCTTGGCTGATAAACAAAAAGGGTCTTCTTACACTTACTGCACCCTTCCTATTGAGGTTCTAATTTTATCTTAAGTGTTTCTGTGAGATGCAGCAGAAAAGAGAATGATACCTAGAAACACTCACCCCACCTCTGTGTTTCATAGTTCAAACACATCTTTGGGGATGGTTGCCATCTACTTGTTAAAATCTGACGTGATAATAGGTCCTACTCTCTGCCTGTCATGCCTGTGCTGATTCTGCAGTATTGATGAATAAAGTGCAGTCATAAGGTTGTGGTTTTTCTGCAAAACTCAACTGGTTGTGAACTCGCCCAGAGAGTAAGGCTGCTGAGAAAAAAAATTCTATTGTTTTTACTTAGTCATTATACCAACCACAGTTGTATCGTATCAATTTTTTCTTTTGATTTGGGGTTTCTGAGTTGTTTCATTAAGCAGGTTGAGAAATACATTCCTACCTTTCTAGACTCATAAAAATGACTTGCGCAAGTTTTTGTATCCAATCAAATTCCACAGATGTTGTCAAGGGGGAAATACCAGAAATACTCGTTCTTTAATATTTGGGATAGAAAAAGGTTCCTGGTTTTGATCCTTAATTTCAATTATATATTGGGAAAAAGAAATCATATGTCTGTAAGATGGGATAATCTCAACGAACGTAGCAAATGAACAGTCCAATGTTTCAGCCACTTGCCAAGACAAGTAACCTCTTTACAAAAAAAAGAGAAATTTAAAATGAGAGCTTTGCTGCAGTAAAGTAGCTGTGGCTTATGAGGAATAAAATATGGTCAGAAGAAATTGATTTTTGTACTCTGGAGTTTGCTCTAAATGCAATCATTGTATTACTGAAATTAACCTTAACCACTGTTTTTGTTAACAAAAAAGTTGTCCTGTTGTTGCTATATGAATTCAGTAAGCAGTTCTTGTGGATTAGATGAGATCTATGTTTAGCTCAGGTTACTGGACAGATGAGATATTAACCTAGCTGACTACCAGTGCTAAGTTGGCATAACCAAAAAGATGCATGTGATATAAACATTTAGAATTAAAACCACAAATATGTCAGTCTGTAGCAACATGCTTGAGAAAAAAAAGTCAATCTCAGTAGCACAAATTTTGGAAGCTGGGAAGAACACTTTTTAAACACAATTATTGTCCTCAATTTCTGTGTGCATGTGAGTTTTCTTATGTGAAGCTATGAGTTGTGTTCCTTGTTGGGGATAGCAGTAGGCTCAGATCAATGTTGTTCAGATATTGCAGTTCTATCACTGAAGTAATCTATCACATTTTACAAGTATTTAGCCTTATGGTTATTTTTTTTATATGCAATCTCAGCTATGAAGGTTTTAACTTTCCCTGAAGTTAGAATCATGTTATTTTTTCTATCTTTTCCATTTCTGCAAGTGTCATTAATGAAAACAGAACTTTGTTACCAAAATTACTGTGATCATCAGTGCCTGAAAATCTTTAAATCCAGACCAAAGAGCACTATTGCTTTCAGAGCCTGAGCTCAGCGGGCTCTACTTCAGAGCCCAATTTAGGAAGCTATTGCCTTCATCAGTAGCATTTAACTTACCTAAATCTCACAAAACACAGCTTAACTTCCTGGCAAAATGGAACCAATTGCATTTAATAAAGCTCCTTTTTGCAGGAAAAATCTTTAGCTTAATTTTAAACTTACAAGTGTCACTGTGTCAGGAAGGAGAAGAAAGGCGATGTGTTCACAGGAGCAAGCAAGAAATATGTAGCAAATGTCTGAACCAAGATATTGTACAAGAGACTGAATTTCTGCAATTCTAATCTACTTTGTCAAATATCTATATCCATAGGCACTAAAGGCAATAGCAAATTTGTACTTTCCAACTCTGGATTTTGTTCTTCGGACAATCAGTCCTTTGGTTTCTCACCTTAGAAGTCATATGATTATTTAGCAATCAGATATAACACAAATACCTGTAAATTTCTTAAATGTGTTTATATGCTATGCTTGACCTTATCGCGCTGTACTTCTACCTGAAAGGATGTTGTAGCAAGGTGGGTGGGGGTCACCCTCTGCTCCCAGGTAACAGTGATAGAGGTAACAGCCTTAAGTTGCTCCAAGAGCTTCAGGTTGGATATTAGGAAAAATTCCTTCACAGAAGGAGTAGTGATGCATTGGAATAGGCTGCCCAGGGAGGTGATGGAGTCACCGTACCTAGAGATGTTCAAGAAAAGGGTAGATGTTGCACTGACATGGTTTAGAGGGCATGGTGATGATGGGTTGGTGGTTGGACTTGATCTTAGTGGTCTTTTCCAGCCTAAATGATTCAATGATTCTATGATTCTGTGTTTCTCTTATTAACAGGAAGACAAAGAATATTTAATAAAAAAATTTTGTCCAACTGAGTGCAAACAAAAGACACGTTAATATGTCATTTAATTTCATCAGTCTGTAATGTTGATTAATCACAATCTTTATGCTGATTTAATATGCTCAAGAGCATGGCAGTCATATGAGGAAATGTTCAGAACATATTAAGGATAATATCATGTGTGTTTAAATATTCAGCCCTATTATATATGTTTTGATTTCTTTGGCCCTCTGTTATAGAGATATAGTGAATGACTTATCCAAGGATCGTGTCCACT
The DNA here is from genome assembly GCF_987193195.1 of Phasianus colchicus. Classification (NCBI taxonomy): domain Eukaryota; kingdom Metazoa; phylum Chordata; class Aves; order Galliformes; family Phasianidae; genus Phasianus; species Phasianus colchicus. The sequence goes on along the minus strand of NC_143441.1, from coordinate 16,914,676 downwards.
TAGGTACTGAATGATGCAAAAAGAAAGATCTTTAGAATGCTGGGTCAATTATGAAATGTTGCTATAATGAAAAACAAGTTTATGTTCATGTAGGCTTTCTGTAATTTTTTTAAGCACACTTGAGGTTGTACAATATGGTAATGACTAAGTCTCTAACTGCCATGTTTGGTCACATTCAAATCAATACTTGGTATTACTTTGCAAATGATACTTTAATACTTAAAATTTCCTTAGCAATATACAAGTGAAATTAAAGAGCACCTGTCTAATAGTAGAACTCTTATTACCTTTGTTCTTCAGGCCTTGATAGTGTGAGTTTATAAATCATACATTTACAAAAATAGAGGTTCTTACACCTTTTTTTATTATGAAAAATTATTTTATTTTTCAGATTACAAAACATTTTTATAATTTATGATCACTGATGAAATTAAGTACTTCAGTGTATGAGTAGATGTACAATTGATTAGCGTACCACATACAGAGATACCTTCTATTAACAAAAATGACAGTTTATAGAAAAAAAAAATCTTGATATTCTGTTCTCTCAATTGAAACAGATTTTTCATGCCTTGGGAAAAGCAGAAGAAGAAAAATATATCAGTTTACTTCAAAATTGAATTCTACATATAGATGCAAAATATCGAAACTGTGATCAATTTAATAATGATTGTTATGATTGTTATCTTTTCAATTATATAAATCAAGAGTGGAAAAAAGGAGAAAAATATAACCATGACTAATTCTAGTCCAAATTGAACAGAAGTAAGCTGTTTCAATAATTCAGACAAGCCATAACCAATGTGGTGACTTGACAGTATAAGAAATTAAGAAAAGCACTGTAACAATAATAAAGAAGTCAGTTGGTCTTTATAAGGTCTACTCCAAAAGTGATGCCTCCTCCTTTTTTATGTTGGCCCGTGACATCAGAGGTGGATGTTGGTGGTATGGCAGTAGAAGTTGAACCTTCCTATCAGTATTCCATTACATGTTGTTGCCATGTAACAGACGGCAGCAGAGGGGCAGTCTGGCAGAATGGTGTCTGAAAAGGAAGAGTGAATGTAGCAAAGGGGTGGAATTTAATTCCTCCAGAATTAGGAATTCTGCAGAAAATATAGCACCCATTGACATTAGTTGACACTTGCTGAACGTTTATGGAGACCAAGCAGTGGATGTGAGCACAGTGAGGTGGTGGGTGGTTCATTTCAGCAGTGACAAGAGCAACAGCGGGTCACCTCTGCTGGTGCAAATGCAACCACAGCACGCAGGCTTTGTTTGTTGCTGGTGAAAATGCATGGCTAATGCTGGGGATTACACTTAAAAAATAGTGTTTTGTACCTGAGAATTTGCTCCATCAAATAGTATTATTGTGCTCTTTGTGTCTGTTATAATTTCCATGGATAGGAGGCATTACTTTCAGAGCAATATATATATTTTTATAATACCACTGAAATAACCACAAAGGAAATCTAAATAGCTACCTTTAAAAAGGCTGTGAGCATGTGCCATAAGTAAGAAGAAGCACAAGATGTTTAAATTGCCGCTTTTTGTAAGTGACTTCAAAGTATTTAGGAAAAAAAAAAAGCAAAGTATCATCCAATGTATAAATATATAAATGCACAAATAAACAATTTAAACCTTTAAGGATAAATAATTATTAGGCAGCTGAATATTTCATTTAATCTGATATCCAGGGTTACATGAAAAACATCATGCAAAAAAGTGGTGGTTTTTTATGGTAAACAAATGGAAGAAAGAAACTAAGCTAATTCATTCAATAAAGTGCCACTCCTTAGCTTTTATCTTGAGTAAAATTTTGTTCTGTGAAAAAATAATTTAATTCCTGAAAAGCTTGTTTATTCACAGAAGAAATGATAAAAGGAAAAGATATACATCAAGTGCTCAATGGCAAAGAGCAGTGTTCAGTGTTCAGCCAGAATTGAGCAAAGGGCTTCTTATTGCATACTGTTTGCTGAGTGCTTGAAATTCCCCAGAACATAGCTGAAGATAAGTCAATAAGTTTAAAACTGTGTTTCTTTTTGGCCATTTAACTTTCTTTGGTTTGATTATTTATACTATTTTAAAATATTTTGGGGAGAAAGAAAGAATATAAGCCAGGAAAAAATGTTTTTTTCCAAAAGAGGCAGAGACAAACTCACATGAGATGTAAATACAGCACTTTCCAGGTCTAGTTCTTAATTACCTTTATTTTTCTTTTGTAATGAAGTAACATTATATATTTATATTATCCTGCAGAATGGTAGATCAATACATAAATGCTTGTTTATGTAGTTATATAAAACATAGGCTGTTGTAAATCAGCAGTTGGGACTTAGTTAATTCAATTGTATACACTGTTCAGTTACAAGTGCTGAGCCTCACTGCTGAAATTTCTATTTTCACGGACAAATAATCTGCTATCTTTGTAGCAGTTTTTTAGCTTCATGGTTTTGTTTGTTCATTGTTGAATCCAGACGTTTCTTAGCCTCATATAATCCAAACTGAATGTAATTGTTCATTTTAATGAAAGCAACGTTCCATAGTTATAAAAGTGTAGGTGACTCCTTCAGACCCCACTCCCAGTGCTGTCTCAGGGTGCATCACTTCCAGGGGCTGACTTTGAGATCTTCTTGTTTCCACTTGTGTGCATTCGTATATGTAATTTAACTGGACTCCATTAAAATATCATCATACCAAACAAACTCCAAAAGAATTAAGCAAACTGAAAACAGGCCCTCAGATTTTACTGATGAAATGTGTTCAGTGTTCCAAATGGGCCACTCATTTGCAGCTGGCTTTGGTCCTTAGTAATATGCAATGGAAGTTGATGAAAAATACATTTATGTTTTCCTAAGACATTGTACGTTTTCCAAAAGCAGCAGTGATGCCCATGTGCATGTTTTGCTTCCCAGTTAATGGGAATATTAGCTGGTTCCAACTGGTGCAAAGTGCAGGCTTTCCTCACTGCAGTGTTTGGTTAGAGAAGACCCATACTGCAGACAAGCTGGAAAAATTGCTAGCAAGATTCTTTCAGAGAAAGAGCAGTCCTCATTGGCTTCACCTTCAATTTCCTCTCTTTCCCCATACCTGTATCTGGGCCTAGTTCAACAACAGCAGATACCTGATCGATAATCAAACTTGGTAGCTAGAGCTTGGTATTCAGCCTTCACAACCAGTTCTGGTGTGCTTCAGACTCCTTGAGAATATTCTCTTTCCTTGCCTGGTGGTCATAACACAGCTGGTGACACACAAATTACACTGTTTATGTTATACTCTAAATCACAGGGTTATTGGTGTTATCAGAGCATTTGTTAAAATAACAAATTTGGGTGGATTACACTGAGTATCATCTGTTACTTAGGAAAATCAGAGATGATGAAAAAAAGATAGGAGGTTGTTTTCTTTGAGAAATGTACGTATTTATACATCTGTGTGACAGTGGAAATCTGAGGTCTAGTTTCTAGATTAACACATTTTTAATCTTTCTACTATCTGTACTAATTTTTATAACCTTACATTATCATTAAAAGAAGATCTTAGCCTAAGGCAATGTTTAACTTAAACTACAAGAGCAAAGCAAACGATCTAAAGCACTGTAGATTTTTCTAAACTGTGGGGGAAAAAAAAGCCAACAAGCTATCATAATTCTCTATGGAGGAAAGAAAGACACAGTAATGGCAGCCTCATGTAACTGGCTGGAAAAATTTGTGGAGATTTCTAAAGATAGTCAGTTTAATTCTAAATATTATGACAAAATCCTTGTTGCTTTGACAAATCCTACGAAATGAGCTTTATGGAAGTGACCTACTTGGAGTCGGTTGGAATAGACTTGCATGTGATGAGTTTGTATAGCAGTTGAGCACCTACTGGAGCCATGGTTCAGATGGAAAGAAATAACTCAGTTTTACCCATGTTAGGGCATTTGGGATGTTCCATAAATGTAATTGTTGTTGTCAATTTGTATCATAATAATTATTGAATCTACCACAATTATATTCACAAATGAAACATACAAAAAGACAGTGTTAGAGTACATCGTATGCTAAAGGCATATAATATAGGCATATAAGATAATTATATCAATTAAACATATTACAAGTCATCAAAAACTAATACAAAATTTAAGATTCCAAACCATAGTAGCTAATTAGGAATTTCCTAGACATGTCCTTGTACAATCATTGTAAGTTTGCATGAGATACAGACTGGTTGTAAGTTTTAATAAGCAGAACAATAAATAATAATACTATCTTATACTAATAATTTTGTCATTATTTAGGATGAAGACTTATATGCTTGAAATGAATCTAGTCAGAAAAATTGTCCTCTCACTTGATAAAAAAATCTGGGGCTTTTTTAAAAATACTGTAAATATTGTTTTTAAAGGCAAGAGTGTTGAGGTGTTTGGTTTTTTTTTAATTCTTTTACATATTATGCATTTATATATTGTATATATGCATTTTATATATATAATATAATACATATTTAATTAATGAAATTAATAGTTTTAGTGGCCTAAGAATCATTTGTCTGTAATTTGGCCAGGGTAAATCTTACTGAAATTGTCTCCTGCCTCGTAATGTGGAGGCAGCTACAGAAAACTGAATCCAGGATGTTGTATCTACTCGATCTCTGACTAAAAGATAATGAGATTTTTCCCATATGTTGTTATAACAAAACAGATTTGTCAGTTTTTATTCTTTCAGTAGAGTGGGATTTTTGTTTTCAGTTGAATTTTAATATGAATTGTTTTATTGTAATGAATCACTGCAGATAGCAAGAATTTGTCCCTATGTCAATTTCCAAGGGCTTGAATAAAACATCTGAGTAGCTTTTTTTTTTTTCAACTGTGCTGTATTACATCACTATTAAATTTTACATTCAGCATACGCTTTATTTTAAAAATATGGAATTAAGTTCACTGACATATCTTGTCAAACTCCTATTTCACTTGTCTAGAGCCAGGAATATTGTTACCAGATGTGTGCAAATTAAGCTATGTTCTTCTTTTGAAGATGGTTAATGATAATCTATCACCAAATAAAGTGTTAGACAGCCAGCATGGAAAGGAGTCTAATTTCATTTGTTGGAAAGGGGAGAGTGAAGAAGCCTTGGCAACACGAAACTGTCTTTGGGAGTGTTGAAAATAGTTCACAAATAGCCTGAAAATTGGCAGAGTTGAATAGAAATGAGGAACTTTTTAAAGGGACGGTTTTATTAGTTTTGCTAGTTTCTGATGGTTTGTATGAACCAGGAAAAATTTCAATCCAGTTTTTAAATACTTGTATCGCATCAGTATACCACTTCCACATTTGTATTAGTCTTATGTATGGTATCAAAGTTTTCTTTCATTTCAAGTCCCTACAAAATGCAAAATAATAATACTTGTTTTCCCAATTAGGACACTTTATGCCGTTTATGCGTATTTAACTTATTCCACATTTAAGTCCAGAGATGGCTAAAATAAAAATGTTATTTTTTACTTACAATCATTGAAGAGGGAGAATTAATAACATACTGGAATTGACAAAAACAAAACAAAACCCTCAAAAACACATGTTTGGAGACACTGTGGTAATACTGATTAACTGTTTCAATTGCATGTTTAAGTGATTTGGAATATTTTATTAAAAGAGCATTATGAATTTAATAACCAACAGAAGCTTCACTGAGCTGATTGCTGAATATTATTGAAATATCTGTCATTTTGTTCTTTATGTATTCTATTGGCTTTAACTAACAGAAACTCTGACCCGCGTAATGAATATTCACAGACCCTCATAGAGATAATCTTTTGCATCTGGAAAGACTCATATTTTATTTCACCTTCCCTTGTCAGTTTATTTTCCATAGCTTCTAAGTGCATTTTACATTATTGGAAACTGCAACATCAGAAGTATAGCATGGTTCTGATCGCCTTTATTTTGTTTAGATAGCAATGAATCCAAGGGATAGGATAATACAGCAAATAGTAAGACAGTCTTTCAGACAAGAGAAAACTCAGTGGGATAGAAAGACAGGACACAATTTTTATCTATAAAAATATTCACAGTAACAGTATAGGCGAAGGAAGGGATTACTCACAGTCTGGGAAAGCATCAAGACAAAGAATAATGGCCTGGGGCCATCAGTAGTTTCTAGCAGCAGGCTACAGTCTTCAGGTAATGCAAGGGATAAATCTCCACTGAAGTAAAACAGAGGAACTCTCAGTTGGAGCAGTCACTAGGACCAAAAGTTCCCAATTTGCTGATTTTATCAGTTTTGCAGAAAAATCTGGCTGTTTTTTTTTTTTTTTTTTCAGATTGAGTTTTTTCCAGGTAAAAATGGAGCTGGCTGGGCGGATAGCTGATGACTTTCTCCTAAACTTTATATGGCCCACTGCCTTCCCATTGCATGTCCTGTCCTGTGTTTCTCATAACTTTTCTACATTCATTAGCTATCAAACTTCTCCAGTCTGGCCCAGTTGTCTGAGGGCTGACTGACACCTAAGCAGCCATCAGCAGCATGATGAGAATGATCCCTAACCTCATTCAGGGAAATGATAAAATCAGATCAGAGTAAAACAAACTAAACATCACCCCAGAGCCACAGACCTCACGGTTCCACGTAGAGTACTGCAGTTGTTAGAAACTGAAGATCTACCCAAGGAGTTTCTGCAGAGCCAGCAGCCCAGTTTACATGGCAGGGCCAAAGTCAAAAGCAGCAGCAACAGGAGTGTGTTGAGCAGTTTTGACCTAAAGCACTAATACACATCCTCATCTCCCATCCTCCTTTGACAGCTGTTGTCTCAGTGACATGGGTGACAGCTCGGTGGTGTAAAGGACCACCATGCCTGCATTGGCACCTGTGGGGCCTTGTGGGCTGGGGGTGAGCAGGGACAGTACCAGAGAACAGGAGAGGGATGGGTACTGGATGGTGTTTGGAGGAGAAAGGGAAAATGAGTAAAGATATTAGGTGTTTGGAGGAGAAAGAAAGAAGCCATCTTGTAAGGATGTTTAAGAGTATGGAGATCTGTTCTGATACCCACCTGTCTGATCAAATCAGTCAAAAAATAATAGAAAAAAAAACATTCTTGTATGTAAGATGTGTTAGTATTCCTCAGCACCGTATGGCACTACTGATTCAGATGCCACCTGTTGTATTACCAGGAACTTTGGAAATGCCTTGATCCTTTCTGCAGGTCTTCCCTCCTCTCCCAGTATCAGCTGTGTTTACTGTGCCAGATAGGAAGATCACAGCTTTAGCATTTTGGAGTATGTGCTGTTTTGTGCAGAGGTACTGAAATATAAAGCAAGTTCATGCAAGGAGAGGAGAGGTGGACAAAAATATGTGAGAGTTGCAGATGGGCTACCAGAACATAAAAAAATAAAAACAGTGAGATGATATGCACTGAAGAGTTATGGTGTTGTTTTGTGTTATTTTTGCTATATAAATACAGTCTAATCATTCAAATGGCATATGGTGAATAAAGGTAAGAGACAGTTACTCTTGCCATCTGCTTCTCCGGAGATCTTTGCCAGCATACTCTATCTCCCTCTCTGCTAGACTCTCATGTACTTTCAAATCTGTTTCTTGAAGACTTAAGTTCTGATTTAAAATCTCCACAAAAATCAAGTTCATAGATTTCAGAATTGATTGGATGAGAAACTACAAGCTGTATTGTTGCTGCTTTATGATTTTAACAATTCTCATATAAATTTCACGTCTAAAACAATGTGCATAGTTTTCTGTTCCGAAATGAGTAAATACTGGGAGGAACAGAACCACTGTCATCTGTTCAACTACTCATCTCAGAAACAAAATGAGTAAAACCAATTACTAAATTTGACCAAAATATCAAAGAAGTTGTTTTCATTTTAGAAGTCAGATACTCACTACACAGTGGACTGTTGGAAGAATTAATTGATCAGATTGTTCATAATTTCTTTTGACTGCTACTCAGACTGCTTTAAGGCCATTACATTAAGAAATAGTAAAATGTCATAAGAAGAATTTAAAAAGTAAGAATGAGCTTTTCAAAGCATATTCACATTTTTGCATTCTGCTACTAAAGACTGAAGATTTCAAACATTTGCAAATGTTTGAATTTTGTCCTAAAGAAAATGTCTTAAACTTATCTGCCAGTTTTACACAAATATTCTGTACTACTGCAGAAAATTTCCAGTGTCCCTTTAGTCCCATTTTTTGCTGTGCTCTTCATCAACGTGTGTTTTGCTTGCAGGAAGAATATTTCATTTTGTTAAGACACCTGGAAAACTATGTGATTTTTTGCCGTTGGTAAACCATGTATCTTATGGGAGCACATATATTTCCATTTCAATGAGTAGACATTTTAGTGATGATCTGAAGATGAATTGTTTTGCTGACTCTAATTGCCATGTACACATCATAGAATGGTAGAATGATTTGGGTTGTAAGGGACCTTAAAGATCATGTAGTTCTTCCACATGATTTTGTTGAACTAAGATGACACTAAAATGGTGGCATTTTAGGCCCCATGACACCCTTTGCTAGTTTTTGAAGAGCAGTGCTTTCAGGGTAGAACTACCTGCCTGTCTGTGACAGTAAAGCAAGGAAAGGTGTAATCAGCAGTACTTTCTACATTTTGGTCTGTCAGAGTGATGAGAGGTTTACTGAAAAAGGAATAAGAGCACCATAACAAAAAAGGTGGAAAAGAACGGATTTCTTGCAGTTGTCATTCCAGTGGACACATATCCTGGCTGTATCCAAAAGGAAAAAAAAAAAAAAAAGAAAATCCTCAGTGTCTTTCCTAGATGATGCATTTTCAAACACTTTTTTTGCTGTTGAAAAGTTACTGTCTGAGCCTGTGGCAGTGTTGCACCAGAAAGTGTGTGTGGCAGCGGTGCTGCTCAGCCCCAGCCCAAAACCACAGCCATGCAGGAGCTGAGGTTGCTGCATGCCAGATGTTGGTCGTTGTCTGAGAATGTATAAAAGTAAGACACTGCCTGACAGGTTTTACCTTTTCAGTAGAGATTTTCCTTTTTTCACTTAACAGTACCTACTGACAAAATATAGTGATCTTTAATATTACTGGAAATAGAAAATGCACTGAAAACACAGCATTTTTCCTATATGAGGTAGTTAGAGCCTAGCAAAATAATACATAGAAAACGCCTGGCAGTACAATGCCCAGCAAAATAAGAGGGTTTCATTCTCTCTGTGTGTACCTCTCCCTCCCCAGCTCCCCTTTACCTCCCTCTCCCTCTCCTGCCTCTTAATTTTCTCTTGTTTTATTCCATAGCTTCAGGGGGTTTTGAATAGCCCCTAAAGGAGAAGAAATATGCTTTAAGGAGAGATGCACATAGGTCTCCAGAGTACAATAGAAGCATAAAATCTGTCTCAAAGGCTTAATTAGGTTTGCAATTAATTAATATTTGCAAACCACTTTGAGAATCAGGGTGCAAATTATTATTATTTTCATGATGTCACTATTGAAACACATGAACAGGAAATAGAAACAAAAGGATAATTGGCAAATTCATGAAGAGCTTCCACTGCTACATTAAGATCATTAAAAATTGCATTTTTTTATGTATCATTTTTATCCAATATTAGTTTTCCCACTTCACTGAAAAGTGCAAGAGTTCAACACTTATGAAGTGTCATCAGCTAATGAGAGAAAATACAAGAAAAATGAGAGGAAGTGGAAAAAAAGGATGTTTTTCAATGATTTTTAATATCAGGTAGGGAAAATTGAAGTCATTTGTAGGACTAGTGTGTAATTTCATAATTTATTGTTATTATTATTTGTTTACACCTTGCAAAATCTTAAGTGCTGTCCCTACACAATTTCCTAATTTTGCGAAACAATTTTGTTGTAGTACATACAAGCATAAAGGCTTCAGATAGTCCCCAACTGATTTTCACTGTCTGATAATAATATATCGGACAAAATAGCATTGCTATTTGTGTGGGAGTTAATGCTTTTGAAAACAGCTAATACACTTAACTACTGTGTATTAACAGTGGGTGTTCTGCTTATTTTTATTGCAAGCTTTAGCACTGTGCAATTTTCCTGCAACATGTTAACAATAATCCACTTCATGCTGGCACTTAAATATTTATTGAGCATCACAGTAAAAAAAGTTATGGGAAAAAATTGTATACAAAATAATAAATAAATAATGAGCGAGATCTTGGTGTGGTATGCTGTCCGTAAAAGAAAATAGTGTTCAGGAGGTTCAGTGCTATCGTTCGTAAGATCAGTAAGCACCATTAAAAAAAAAATTATTAATGACATATGGAATGGTTTTTGCATTAGCTTTACAAAAGAAATAATGCTCTGACAAAGAAGTGAAGTCTGCAAATTTACACCAAAAATTTCATTGTAATCACCAAGCTGACCATCAAGGAGAAAGTAATAAAAAAACAGGTGGGACATAGGAAGCTGTAATCCATGGGCATGCACTGACTAACTGGTGATTCCACTGGTCCCAAGAAGCCTGTCCCACTGGAACCACCTGCTTGGCCTTAATGAGGATAAGGACTAGGTCATGGCTATTAGTACAAGGTGGAGGATGTAAGGATAGAGCACAGTTCTGCTGAAAAGGCCTTGAATTTACCATCCACCACTGTTGGACTTGAGCCAGCAATGTGCCCTCGCAGCCCAGAAACCCAGCTGTATCCTGGTCTGCATCAAAAGAAGCATGGCCAGCAGGGCAAGGGAGGTGATCCTGTCCCTCTGCTCTGCGATGGTGAGATTTCACCTGGAGTACTGTGTCCAGATGTGGAGTCTTCAGTACAGGAGAGACATGGATGAGTTGGAGCATGTCCAGAGGAAGGCCACAAAAATGATCTGAGGGATGGGACACCTCCTTTATGAGGACAGGCTGAGAGAGCTGGGGCTGTGCAGCCTGGAGAATAGAAGGCTCCAAGGTGACCTGAGAGCAGCCTTTCAGTATCTAATGGGGGGCTGTAAGAAAGAAGGGGACAGACTCTTTAGCAGAGTCTGTGGTGATAGGACAGAGAGAAATGGTTTCAAACTAGAATAGAGGAGATTAGATTGGACATAAGGAAGAAGTTTTTTACAGTAAGTGACACTGACACAGGTTGGTTGCCTGGATAGGTGGTGGAAGTCCCATCTTGAGATACTCAAGGTCAGTCTGAAGAACAAAGTTTTTTACAGTAAGGGTGGTGAGGCACTGGATCAGGTTGCCCAGAGAGGTGGTGGAAACCACATCCCTGGAGACATTCAAGGTCAGGTTGGGGGGAGGACTCTGAGCACCCTGATCCAACTGTAGGTGTCCCTGTTCATTGCCGGTAAGTCAGACTAGATGACCTTTAAAGGTCCCTTCCAAACGAAAGGATTCTATGATTCTATAATATACCTTTGCCATCACAGTTCCTTTGACAATCAAAGGGACGATGGTGACCACATCACAATCTACAGTAGTCTTTTAAAATAACTGTTTTGGAAAATGTGGTTTTAATTTTATATCATTACAAGTTCCTGGAGGGAACTGTGCCCCCTGCATTTTAGGGTTTCTTGAATGGTTCTGAGAAGTTGCTTACAGTTAAACATCTGCATTGTCTTCCATTAAATTGAATTTAATGATTTAAATGCATCAGTAGTCCCCTTGATACCTGATAAAAATGGTAATCAAAGAACAGGAAAACGATAAGCTTGTCTCTTTACCAATCCCAGCTCTTTTAAGGAGCACTTCACTAATGATGATCCTTAGAGAGAGAACTGCACAAACATGGAGAGAAGTCAGTCTTAACATTGCTTTCTTCTGAATGGTGGGTTACCTCCTATACTAAATAACTTATAGGGAAAAAAAAAAATAAAAAAAAATAGAACAACATTTTTGCTTTAAAATGTAGAAAAATGGTTGTGCCACAGTCCCGGGTCCCCATACAGTCAAGTGAAGAGTGATTTGTGCAGTCTGGAGTCCAGCTTCTCTGTATCCCATTTTCAAAGTCAGGCACCAGGCTTCAGTCCCATGAGCCCATTCCTGACGACGTCTCGGTGTACAATAGCTGTTTAAAATGTTCCTTGAACATGTTTGACGTATTTAAACATATGTTTCATCTCATCTGCCTTGAAAGAGCACTTAAGTAACACAATACATATAATCAAACAATTTTTTTCTGGATGATTGATTATCATATGCTTTAAGTGAAAGATTCTTTCAATCTCATCTTTTTCCTGGTCCAAACTAAGGCGGAGCTTTGAAAGAAATGGAAATGTGTAGTGTTGATGTGGTAATCATCTTTAGCTGTCACCATTTCCAGTCACCTTCCAGACAAAAGAAATGCTTCTGAACGATCTGCTGGCTTGTAATTAACAGAGGATTGATTACCCTTCCCTCAGTCCCTGCATTAGTGGGCCTCTGTGCCAGCTTGGTTCAGTTTCACACAGATGTACCTCTGCCACTCCTGTCCTCTTTCAGCACATGCTGTGACTCCTTGGTAGAGGAAACAAATCCTGCTTTTTGCACACAGAAGCTGGCAGCCAGTTTGTGTGCCAGCTCTACTCCTCAGCTTCTGACCATCTTGAAAGCAAAAAGAGGACTTGAGAGATCGCAGAAGAAAAACATCGTCTCAGTTTTGCTTCTTGGGGACTGAACTGAAGGCCCTCTGTGAGAGGGACAGTGGTTTGGGAGACCATTTGTATCTTCTCTACAATAATTGTCACAGATCAAGCTCTGTGGCTTTTTAATGGGTTTTAGAAGAACTATAATTTTATCTCTTACGAAAATGTTATACTGGAGAAGTGAAACTAGAAATTTATGCAAAAATGATTAGTAATGATTCAATCACTGATTCATATTATTCATACTATCATGCCATAATTGATGCTGGTAAGAAAGTAGAAGCCTTTTGTTCGGTCCCTCAATGCTTAGAACAATGCAATCACGTATTTTATTTAAAACTTTGTAAATTATCTATTTTCTTAAATTGCAAATGATCCATTTCTTAACATAAGCATTCTGAGTTATAATCACTTGATTTTATTTTAATGTGAACAATGCCATGCATTGGCTGCAAGCATATAGCTAAAGATCTTAAATTTTAACAATGAAAATATTCTGTGTTTGATGCTCACGAAGATATTCAATTATATGCTGTTATTTATTAAGTGGAGAATTAATTGAATGTCATTGTTAAGCACTGTGTCCCTGAAATTTATAAAGAAGTGTGAAGAACCCCAGGAGACCCTCACATACTGAGGGAATAATAACGATAGAGGAGGGGGTACTAGGCTATAAAAAGACTTTTGTCCAAAAAAACTGCTGTAAAGTACTGTTTATTTTGGTTCAGCATTTTACAGTTTTGCATGTCATTGAGTAAAATACAGACATACAATACAGCACAGGGCTGGGAGCTGAGGAGAATCTCTCCTGTATGAGAGCTCATTACTCATCAGAAGAGTCACCTTCCCTGGATAACCCATGCAGGATGTCTTCATTGTAGCACTGGCACAGTATATGCTAGTGGGATGGTGATCCCTGGTTTTCTCCAGTGTAAGGAGATTGAAGCAGTCTTATGGGAATCCAAGCATGTGGGTTTGAACTACGTCAGGCAAAAGAAGGGATTAAATCCATGTTCTCTATATTGTGACACTACACTATTTAAAGGGGTGCTTTGAAACCCTGCCTGACGTAGGCTCTGCCTTGCATGCCATAAAACGATACCTAAGCTTGCAAAAGGAGAGGAATGTAAGGCACACCCTTCTCTCAATGTTTCTCTTGGCCAGTTTCAACAGCTCCCAACTCAGCCTCAGTGTCTGCTCCAAATTCCTTTCTGAGGCATCTCATTCTCCCAGGGCACGGACCTCAGGCACCAAACCCTCTCTGGATGCCGGGCATTTAGTGAGAGAAGCAGTGACCCTTAGTGTCACTGAGCCCAAATCCCTTCACACATCTAATGCCAAGCATGTGCTAATCTCCTGCTGCTGCAGAAAACATCCCTGTTCACTCAGTGACAAAGTAGCCCCGATCTGTACACAGCATTGAGGATTTCATCAGAAAAACAAGTGAGAGAGAAGTTAGCCTACCATTAAAAAAGGATACGATGTTCAGCCAGAAAATAATGTGGTCAACGTAGGTGTATACTGCAGAGTTAAGGAAATGAAGTTAGATTAGTTGTGCCTTAAAAAGCACGTGATGTGAAGATTCCAAACTGCGGTCTCTGGTGACTGTGAAACAATTCTAGAGAATGCTGCTTTCACAAAAACACTATATAGGAGAGGAAAAGAGGAAAGAATTAAATCTTAGTGCTGTGTGGTGTTGATTCTCCCTTGCAGACTTCAGCGCTGAGCACTGAGAGTGCAGTATTTATACCAAATGCTTCACTGTCACAAAAAACAGGAGTTATGATTGAAATAGTGCATGGTTACACTGCTACATTGTATTGTTTTTGTTATAGCATAAATTACAGCTATCACTGACTATTTTTGTCTTATTTACATTATAAAATGTTATCGCTTTAATTAAATCCATACATGTTTTTAGAACTGTTACCATCATGTGGTTCACCTATGCTGATGCAGAGGTTTCTTATGTTTTGTGTGTTTTTTCACCTTAGCAAAGGAAATAACTACATACTGCAGGTAGCAATAGAGCCCTACAGTTGCAAGCTTACTAAGCCCTTTCCAAGTAGCAGTATCTTGGTACCAAAATAACACTGAATAATGATGAGTGAATTCATTGTACAGGAAGAATTTCAGGTAGAAACCAGGCCAGACTCCTAGGCATAAAAGAGACAGAGTCACACAGAATCACAGAATGGCCAGGGTTGGAAAGCCTGAACAACATTCAGCCCCCATCTGTGCTCTATGTGGTGTACAAGGCACAGCCAGGCATCCTGGAGCTCTTCACCTCCTCATGTCATACGGTCTCCTTCTCTGGGTTTGAGATCAACCCAACAAAGTGAGTGGGACCTCAAGTGAGATCAGCCTTTGGTTGCTCCCCCAGGTGTGGGGTTAGGCTGGGATCAGCCTCAGCTCTTCCCTTAGCCTATGTGTTCCAGTACAGAATGCTTTCTTGGAGCACTGGGGGCCTGGCCCTGCACCTGCAATGTTTGAGAAGTTCAGTTCTTTTGGCATTCAATGGTTTGACTCTTGCATAAACCTCTTTTATATCTATGTTATTGCTGAGAAAACCAAACATTTTTCTCTTCCAGCTTTACAGTGTACCTCAGAACCAAATAAACACACAGACTGAGTCTCCTTAGATTCCTATCTTCACATTATTATTGTGTTCAGTGAGTTTGTGGTTTGATATACTGATAGTCAAATGAAAAGATTACTGTCATTACTGGTAATTTACAGCTTCTGTGTTTGGTCTGTCATGTTCTTCCAAAGGTTAAACATGGTCTGTTAGTTGTACATTTACCTGAAAATTTTTGGTTCAGAGAGGGGAGGAGCTGCTATTTTCCTTTACATTCCTGTCTTGCCCTCCCAGCCCCTACTATTGCGAGATGGCACTTTCTGCCCTCATAAGGGTGTTACCCCTAATTTGAATAGCTGAAGGCATTTTAGAAGGTAACTTGACAGCCATGCTTTTTTGAAGAGTAATAATTATATTTCTTAGATGTGTGTCTCAGGTTTCTTCCAAGATGCATAACATGGACAGGAGCTCCGTAGGCAAAGATAGGAAAGATTTCATTAGCAGGCCACAATATTTAGGCATCTCCTTTTGCAGAGAGCTGAGTTGACCATGTGGTGTTCGGTTGGCATGGACTAGGACTTCCTTTGAAAATATACTGCATGCCTAATTCTTTGTTTTTAATTAAAAGAGTTTGGTTTTTTTTTTTTTTCATTTTTCTATAAACTTAGCGACAACTGGCATAATAAGTTATACAAGGTTCACTAAAGTCTTATTTTGGCTTTTTTTTAAGTAATCTGTTCAAGTATTTACAGTAGTAATATTCAAAAAAGAAATATAAACAGTAGTTTTAGAAACATTTTTAGTTTTAGGTAGGAAGAGTGAATTCCGTCACTCAGAAGTGTTTCCAAATACTGCTCGCCGAAACCAAGCCATTTTAAAGGCTTGGATTATTGATAGATTAAATAGCAATAGTGGGCTTTGAGGAACAGGTGTTTTTTTGTACAGCTAGGAATTCATAGTATAAAAATGGGGAAGGTATTGACAGTATGTTAATTCGGCAGTGTTCTCCTCAGCCCTATTCTGATACTCATTATGTAGAGAGATTGAGGAGGTCTAGCCTAGTCTTCCAGTTGCTACTAATTCCAAAAAAGCTGCCTGTTGCTGCCTGATTATTCTCCCGACGTACCAAAATGACGGCATAGCAAGAAGCTGTTGTGTGAGGTCTGAGAGGAGCACATGGGGTGTGGAGGGAGTCAGCTCATTTCCTCCCAGTGAACAAATGGCCCACACAATCAGCACAAAACGTTATCTGTTTCACTTTGTGGAAGTGGTCATTCATTGAAGTGTTAGAAACAATAAGCTGGCAAACATCTGTTAGGACTTTGTGTAAGTGCCAAACCATGTTTCCCTTGAGCTAATGTTTTTAAGAACTCTTAAAATAATAAAAATAAAATGAGTGTAGGGACAGTACTTAAAACAAGAGCCCCAACTCGCTCAAGAGCTCTGATTTATGATGGAAGTGGGAGGAACAGGGATAGAAAACATTGTTCAGAATCATGTTTAATCAGACGGAGTGCTTTTAATTAGCCAGAGAGGAAGATTGTGAATATTTCTATTTAAGTAAGTGTTACTGCTCAGAGAAATGCTTTCATCATCAGAAAATGATGGGCTCACTTGGCATAAATGAAGAACTCATTATTGCTGTCTTTTAACATACGATGTCTTTTAACATTGCATATTCTAAGTAATAACTGAGAAGATGAGACACCTGATAACTTTAAGCTTTTTCCTTTCTCTTTCTGCCTTTTTTTAAAGCCTGGATGATAATTGAAGTATAATTAGAGAACTTTCCTAAGATCTGGATCTATTTAATTGATTTAAGCATGAAGATTCATTTCAGTTGTTGGTGTTTTAAATCACATGAACACATTTGTCTTACTCCATTATTTTTAAGCTGCTCGTAAAAGAATATTAGAAATACAATCAACACAAGATTTTAGTACCAATGTGGCATTGACATCATTAAATATTAAAGTTGTGGATATTGCTGTGTTATGTTTTGACTTTAATGCTGTAGTACTGGGGATATAGTAGGAGTATTTAGACTCTGTTAGAATGCTTCCATATTTCCCTGGACAAAATATTTTGTATGGACCAAAAATATTTCCTTGTTTTCTAATTTATTCTGCTGAGTTTGTTCGTTTTCTTAGAGGCTTTATTTTTTATTTTTTATTTTTTTATTTTCTCTATTATTCTATTAATTTGAGTCCAAGGAAATATTTTTTCTGACATTTTTGGAGGACTTTAAATATTGGGTTTATCATGTATTCTTATGTATTCTTATTTTCTGCTAAGTCAAAATACATATTACCAAGACGGCTGCAAGTCAGCAGATACAGTGGAGCAGTGGCTGCTAACCGTGGCCACAGTCTATCCAAGGGTATATTCAATAGCACTTACCTGTTTCATCCCAGGCCAAATTGTCTTGAATAGCTTTACGTTTCCAGTATTTGCACATCCATGGAAGTAACTTGTTAGCCTTGTTTGTGTGAAGGTGGTCTCCCACACCAAAGATAGAAACAGATCCTATGGCCAGTGGGTATGAGACTGAGGAGGTGGACTCATGACGGATTTAAGCCTATTTAAATCCCTGGGGTCACTAAAGGAGTTTGTGCTCCATATGCTTTATCCTTCAGCCATTCACTGCTGCCTCTCTGTGTCAGCACAGGGCTCATCAGTTCAGGGAGCTGCTTCAGCTGAAGAAAGTCCGAAAGTTTTTGTTGTTGTTGTTGTTTTTACTGATCAGATTACATTTCAGACCAGTGGCCCAGCTGCTCAAGCGCTGATGCCAGCACAAACAAGAGAGCTGGAGCACACAGCCATGAACAACAAGGACAGGACTGCTGCTCTCAGTAGCATTAAATAAAGTTAAGTTACTCCTGAAACTGCAGCCTAAGCATGAGGCAAAGCCAAGGTTTTAGAATTATTTTTCCAAATCCTTAAACATGTGACTTATCCTAAGTGAACAGAATTGGGTGAGATTTGTTTTTTGTTTCTAGTTTATTTTAACTGAAAATATTTTTTCCGTAAACCAGGTGGTTTCACTGGAAAAAAAATATATATATATATATATATACTGATTTCTTTTCTTTCCCTTAATGAGTTAAGTTAATCCTCTGAAAATATATTAACTTAGTGTTAGAGAAATGTTCTAGTTTCTCATTGTAAAATATTTTCTCAGGTCATTTTTCTGTCTTTTCTCCTCCCTTTCCCCCAGTAAAAAAAGAACCTTCATGTCATTTTACAGCTGGAGAAATGAGACCTAGTGAGATGAATTAGCTCAGGTGTCTGTTGGATGACCCAGGAGCTTGTGAGAGTCCGGAGCTGAATGCAGGTCTCTTGGATTTCAATTCAAACTGGTACAAATACAGCTAGAGATGGCAAAGCCAGACTATGTCCTTTAAATAGGTTACCCCCAACAAAATTTTTATGAGTGAAACTTCAGTAGAAGTCCATCTTTTCCTCTGAATTATCATGTAAGCCTTTTCATCCACAGTTCTCCCCATTGCTATTGTTCCCACAGAGATGCTGCTCTGTTTGGAGTTGACCACCAGAGTTGTTATGCAGCAGTGTTCCTGGGCAGCATACCCATTTCTGGTCAGTTTCCCTGACTCAGGAGAATTATGGCCTGTGTTAGAAAAATCAATTAATAGTTTAAGAGGAAATTTCAAATTTTAATGTTATCCACAGTGAGGAGAATTAAATTAACTCATTTAATGTCAAGTCTTCCATTAATTATGGAGTTAGCCTCCTGGCATCTGAGAATAATTTAGTATAGGTATACATTTATGGTCCAGAAAACATTTTGACCTTTTTGCTGGCCTAGTGGGACCTTTGGCTTTTGGATTTGATCCTCTCCTGGGGAGGATGTGAGCTGCGATACAGAGCCTACTGGAGGCAAGAAGGACTGTCTGAGAGTATTGCAATTACAAGAGATTAACGGGAAAATGCAGCAACTGGGGAGATTAAGCAAGTCACTCTGTCGGGGCTTGAGTCTGTTCAGCCTAGTGGGAAAAAAAATAGAATCCTGCTCTTTAGTAGAGAGTTGCTTCCTGTTTCTTTCTTTCCCTCTTTCTATCTCCCTCTGTTTTCTCTAAGGTAGACTTGAGTTTTACAAGCCTTCAGCTGTGTCATGGATGTAAAGAGTATACCAGGCAAAGCCTCTACCCTGTGGATGAAATGATGCCTGAGTGTGTGAGGTCACTGTGGCTGACATGCATGGCATGCCAGACAACCTGGCTCTTGCACTGATGTTCAATGTCATTAATGGAGATATAGGGATAGAGTTAATACAAGTTGACCTTGTGCACATAGTTGACAAGTACACCTAGAATTGTTTCTTTAACTAATAGATGCTTATTTTACATGCATGACATTGATGTATAGAACCCCCATATTAGTGTGGGTAGAACAGACGTGCATATTTACCAACTAGAGCTGTTGTGCTTCATACCAATTGAGTGGCAACTTCTGAGCTCATGTTCTTCTAAATTTCCTCTTCTTCATTCCATTTGAATCCACAGACAGTAAGACTCAACAGTAGAATTTACTTCACGTTTACAGTATCGAAACATCTTGTTATGTAGCATGAGGGTATTGTACCTTTTAAGTACAAATTGCTTTGATCTATAAAAAAAGCATTTTGATTTTCCAAGATGTTGCAGTAGGGTTTTTTTTTTTTTCCTTCGATTGCACCACATTTGGAGAATAAGAAAATACAGGTATTTCTCTGAAGTGTTAAAGTGCTTCTACAGAATTCAAATCTGATCAGCTGTCTTCCTGAGTAGACCTTGTAATGCTTCATCTGCCACACTGTAGTGAACTCAAGAAGTGCTTCCTGAGTTGGGTGCTGCTGTTTCTGGAGCCTGGCTCTGAAGATCAGAATAAAACTTACGCATTTGGGATAGTAATTAAGCTGTTATTAAAAAGCTTTCTTGAATAGTGACCTAACAGTCTAATTTTGGAACTGCTGGGCAACCACACCTTAGCCTTAAAGGCATTTGCAAGGTCTTCACATAAAAATGTCTAGCATATCATAGTTACTCAAAAGCCCAGGCCTATTAAATGGGAGATCAGTTTGATACTTTAAGCCTGAACCTGCATCTTAAGTACAGCTTTTATATTTATTAACATTCTTGAAGCATGTTTGGGAAATGTGAAAATTTTACTTTTGCCTGTTGCTGTTTTCTTAATAGCAGCCAGGAATTCTGTAACTAAAAACTGAGTCTTCTGCCTGTCCTTCCTGTGGGCTTCATTTTCTAGGAGGGATTTTCCTCATCAGAATTTGTTTGTACCAGTGATGATATAACAAAGTGTTGTACAACTGTTCCAGTTCAACTAGATTGGACTCACTTAATGCTATTAAGCTTTTGCCCATAATTTATCAAGGAAAATATATCAACATCTTGCTCCACTGTAGAATCTCATTGAATTACACGATGCCTGGGTTTATTCCTGGAATTTTTAACATGTGAAATTTCTGTATTCAGAATAAGTAGGACATGTACGCTGTTGAGATAAAGTACTAAGCAGAAGAGGTTTGAGTTTGAAATCAATTGAAAATACTTGTTTGGGTTGCTGGGTTTTGTTGGGATTTTTTTTTGTTGTTGGTTTTTTTTTGTTGTTTTTTGGTTTTTTTTTGGCTTATATTAAACTGTCAGAAGCTTGAAAATAACACATATTTTCCTGCTGTTTTTTTCCTTTTGCATTCCAGAAACCCTTCTCCCCTTTCATCACTTCTCTCTAAAGGCATGTAAATTTGCACGGCTTTCCTATTTCCTCTTGTTCTTAACATTATCACCAGTTGTGATATCCTGTTCTAGGAAGATACCTGATTGAGCTATGCCCCCTCTGCTGGCAAACATGTTTTTGTGTCCAAATATTGCATAAAAATGCAAAATTGTATTTGTAAAGAGTTTAACTGTTACTGAAATGAGTACATAACTCTTTCCAATTTTATTGAAAGCAAGTCTGGGGCATGTTCTGAATCTATAAGGGGAAAAAAGTCTTAATCCCAGAGTATGTTTCATACACAAAACTGTTTACTAGGATCCTGTGCTGACAGCTTCCATGTATTCAGCAGGAATAATCTTCCACCTATTGCTGGCATCATCAGGCCTTGGAAGAGAATTTTGCAACTATTCTGTATCACCACAGTCCCTGTATTTCATGTTTCGGTCTGTAACGCAAAAGGAAAGGCTGGAGAACTTCTATATAACAGAATTCTTTCAGCCTACAAACAGGAGGGGATTCAACTCTTTGAAAGGGTGAGTGACAGCAGGACAAGGGGAAATGGTTTTAAGCTGAGGGAAGGGAGATTTAGGTTGGACGTCAGGGGGAAATTCTTTACAGAGAGTGGTGAGGTACTGGAACAGGCTGCCCAGAGAGGTTGTGGATGCCCCATCCCTGGAGGTGTTCAAGACCAGATTGGATGGGGCCCTGGGCAGTCTGGTCTAGCATTAGGTGGGATGGTTGGTGGCCCTGCGTGTGGCAGGGGGGTTGGAGATTCATGATCCTTGAGGTCCCTTCCAACCCTGGCAATTCTGTGATTCTGTGATTCTGTGATTCTTTCCCCTTTTGCATGCCTTCATTTTTCCCTCAGATCCAGGCAGAAAGTCCTAGAAGTTGCCCACTGGTGCAGTAACCTCCAAAACATGTCTGAACAAGTCATTATCCCTATGGATAGAATTTGAGTCCACACTTTCATAGAACGAAGAAATGAGTTGAACTTAAGTGTTAAAATGGTACATGATTACAGATTTCTCATATTCAGTGTTTCATTTCTTTGTGCTTCTATTGTTAGATACCCTACAGACTATGTATGAGTACACTAATCAGTTGGTATCAGCATGGGAAAAAAAATTTCAGACTCTTTCTAGAACTCATATTTCAGAAGATGAATGTCCAAATAGCATGAAGGAAGTTCACAGTATGATGACTTTTACATAGCAATTACCAATAGCATGAAACTGGTAGGATTTATAGTGTATTTCAATGTCAAGTTCTTGGATGTTTGCTTTGATACACTTCATCATTTCAAAGATAAAATCAGAAATCTTATTTAAGCACAATATAATTGGAATATATATAACATAATTTCACAAGAGGATAGTGGTTTAAAAGCAGAACATATTTGAGAAGTCAAGAATTTGGCAGTGTTCCTTTCACGGAGTTAGAACTATGACACATACACAGGAAAATAATGAAACTGCGAAGTCAGCATTAATCAAATCTAACTGCATTTCCTGATTTGATATGGCTTTGTGGATATGTGACAAACTTACTATATTTCTTATACAAATTTTGTGCTCTGCAGATCGAATGTTTCAGATATATTGCATTTCTCATCAACATTGTATTTCATTTGCCAATTGGAAATTTGCTTTGACTTTGTATGTTAGAAAAGAGAAATGACTGTGAGCTGTTTTTTGGCATATTACCGTGGCGAACAAGTTCAGTAAGGAAGAAGCACGACCTGAGTCATTTCTTGTTCCAAAGTTATTAAGTAAGGACAAGAAGATTGTATTTGTCAAGTCCTCTGTATATGTGACAAATGCTGAATGCATTAAGTCAGCAAATAACACACAACAAATAGGTAATTCTAGCTGCTGATGCATAGGTCATATGTTTGCTTGTCAGCAAACAGAGACCATTGAAGAGGTAATGAGAAATCTTGAATGAGAAACAGGTGTATCTTCTCTTACAACTTTTTATTTTTGCTTAAAAGAATGGCTGTCAAAATATCTGCTTGGTGGCCAGTCCTGCTCACTCTAGAATCTGCACTGATGCAGTGGAGCCAATTGGCCTTTGCTAATACTTGTTGAAAGAAGGTCATCAGGATGCAGGAAACCAAGTGATCTCAAAATGAGTCTGAGGTTACATTTCTTCTGAAGAAGTCATGCACACAGAAAGTATAAAATTGTATTGATTCTACATACAACACATGCAAGGAGCTATCTTTCCACAGCCACAGGCCTGACATATTTCCCTCACTATTGGTGCATGTGGATCCATCTGATGTAGAACAGTACAGTTGTATTTCTCAAATGGCCAGTTTGGATGAGGGAGAGGTTCTGGTGTTTTGAGCAGTACACTGAACATTTTTAAAGGGTTTTCTTCAATATTGTATCTTAAAGAAAGTTAACATAACTTTTTAAAATGGTAAATTCTGTCTAGTCTACTCACACGATCCATGCATAAGTCTTCCCAACGTACATACTCAGGTAAGAATGAATGAACAGGATACTGGAAAGTTGTGTTTAGCCTATGAAGTAACACCCTATTTCCAATTCACATACCTTCTGTCAGAAGTTATTCTTGATGAATGTGAAAATACACTACTGCCAGGACAAATTCACCCTTTCCCATATGTTTAGACATAGCATTCTCTTTAGATGATTCTACGCCAATACAGTGCTATGTTACAAATTTTAGCGGTGTTTTCTGGATAGAAAACCATTTGGGAAGCTGAATGAAACCTCCAGGCCGTAAACACATTTTCAGGAGACCATCTCCTCATAGTGTTTTCATATGACTTTGCCAACAATTTTGGAAGACCTTGCTCACTATACTTTAGTTCTGCTCTGTCCAGAGCTACAGAAGAGGAATGCAAATAGCATTCAGTGGTCACCATGTTCAGCTATGTCAGGCAATTAGACCGGAATCAACATTGCACACCTGTGACAACCTACTGTTTAAATGAGGCTTTTTTCCTCTTTGAGGAAACTTTCAGAAACGCAAATAACCCCCAAGATAGATGTACTTGGTCCTGTGAGAAACGGGATAAATAGTGCCAAGTATTACCTGAGCTGAACAAATCACAGCACAATCCATTTATTCCCTTTTAATGAAGTTAGAAGAATCTTTTCTTTTGATTTCTGCAGATTTGAAAAATGCAGACCTGAGGTGTTTGCTGAGACATAGATAAGTGAGTCACCTGACTTTGAGCAGCTGTGCCTTTTTCCTCATTTTGTGTTGAAATACTCTTTCATTTCTAAATTTGAATAATATTTGGAGATGCACAGATTTTAACTCTCATTTTTAATTCCCTTCCATTCTGTTACTTTGTCTAAAGGGAGAACACCTTGTATAAAGTTTTCTCTCTGGGGAAAATGTCTTTTGCATTGAACCTGTGAGAAATTATTTTATTCTTGTTTTTGTGGTAACGTGTATGCGCTCCATTACGTCAGGTGACATACTGATAATAGTGGTATTGGTGCCCATACAGACTTTGGTGTAATTAGCTTTAGACATATTTACATTTTAATTCCACTGTTTTTACACAATCCACTTTCATGATTTCAAAAGAGTATTTCCATAGGCTTTTGTTTTCCTAATAATCTTAGTGTGCCAAAGTACTAGCTAAAGTAAGCTAGTGTCACTCCACTGGAGTCAGTGAATTGTATCATGACAATGCTGGGACCATTACTGTGATTTATGAGAAGTTTTTTAAATACTTGTGTATTAGAAGCAGTTTTTTGTTGGTTTTTTTTTTCATTCTGCTGCAAGCAGCTCTACTAGGAATGCATAAACTCTTGAAAGAGTGTATATATTCTGATAAGAACACACCAGGGAACGTGAAGAGGGGTAGGTGTTTATACTGTGAAAATGAAATTTTGGAAATGTGTATATGCCCATAGAGTCTCATGTACTATGATCGTCTGATTTATTTCTGAATATAGCGACAGTATATGTGATATGTGCTGCCTTATTTAAATGAGAAGAGCAAGTATATCAAAGCCTATTTGAAAGATAAACTCAGAGAGAATTTCTTTTTGTTTGAGACTAGCAGTGAAGCTCGCCTTTATCAATACCCAGTGGTTTTCTATAAGAGTGGGCTCTCACTTCCTGTTGAGTTTTTCCTGGAGCACATTAAATTCATACAGAATTCCTTTCGCTGTCCCTTGAAAAGACAGCCTCAGTGACATTTTGGCATTGTCATTCTGCCTAGCCTGCAGACCACTGTGTAGCCTACAAAACAATATGTAAACCTTTCTTTGTTGGATGAACCTCTGGGCTGTGCCTTCTTACAAAAGAAACATGTAAGTGAAAACACCATTTCTAAACACTCAGGTATCATCTTCTATTCAAATCAATTTTTTTCTTTAATTCTGTGCAAAGTTATTTTGAATTCATATATCACCATCTGTTCTGAAGAAAAAAAAAAATGTTGTTTTTAAATATATGTGAGTCTTTCATTTACTTTTTTGCTCTGGTTGCATTCATGTGCTTACAGCAGACAAGCGTGATCTGTGTGAGAAAGTACACATCATTCCAAGCTCTGTTAAGGGAACATGTTGTGTGCAACAGTTTTCATATCTCTAACATAGGGACAAAAATCATAGAGCTGCAGAATCTTCCTACATGAGATGTTATATTATTCATTAAAGGAAAATTGCCAATTAAAGCATATTACAAATGGTTCCACTCTAAGTAATGTTTATTCTACCCACTGACAGAGATTTTGGTCACCAGCTTAGAGTAAATAGATTCCTTATAATCAGAGAACATGGGCTGAAGTATTCTGCTCATTAGAGGCACCACAGTCTGTTTTCTCATTTTTCTCTCCCTGCAGGATGTTCTGCAATGAGGCCGAACCTGTTTCTGTAGCTAAAAGTCTATTACAGTGGCCAGCCTCTTGCACATGGAAGCACTGCAGTGAAGCAGTTAGATCCCTTCACCCCATCTCTCAAATGTGTTTCCCATGTGGTATGGCAGATGTAGATGTTTGGCACAGAACGTCTTGTTTGTGAACTTCTGCTGAACAGATGAAACCTATGTGGCTTTCTTGCTGCACTGATAACAAGCCTTGTGCTCTCTGCCTGCTATGGGTACTAATCTTGTATTGCATACCCACAAAAACCAAAGAAAAACCCCTTGAAAATCCCACATGAATGTCTTAGGACTTGTTCTGAAACATTCCATCCTTGGGTAGTTGATTTTATTCATTGTCCAACAAAACAAAATAGGCCTTTTTTATTTGTGCCTCCTGGTAGTGTACTGCTGAAAAATAATATTATAAGATAATATATTTCAGTTCCTGAAATTGGACTTGCCACTTTGCTGTCAAAACCAGCAAGCTGCAGACTGGAAGTGAAAATGAACCTGGTTGTGAAAAACTTGTGTCCTTAAGTAGCTTTATGGGCACAAAACATTGTCGTTCACATCGGTATGTATTTTCAGTGCTAGGTCCTAATGTTCTGTAAGATCTGACAATAATTAATGACTCCTCTTTATAGTACTGTGAATATTTTCATTGACGTCACCCAGGAGCAAGTATTTGCAGCAACATGCTATTAAGGTTTACCTGCTGTAGAGCATTGCCTGCAGGCCATGTACGTGAGGCTGAGAGAGACAGCTTCATAACGTCATTCTCTAACCCCTGGAGGCCAGGTCTTCTCCTTGGCAGTGCTGGGAAGCCCACAGGAAAGAGCTGGGTGTTGCTCTGAACCTGGCTCCTTTTTCTTCAGCATGTCTCTATAAGTAATGCTGCAGAATGAATGAAGATGTCAGAGTGTTTGAAAATCTGTTTAGCGTGGAACACAGCTCTCCATTCTGGTTGTGGTTTATTCTTTGATGAGGCAGTCTGGCAAGAAATGTTTTAAAGAAGCAAAGTCTTTTGCTTGAAATGATTTAAAAAAAAAAGCAATTTGGGATTTCTGTTTGCTTCTGGTTTTGTTTTTTGTAGGGTTGTTGTTTTTTTTGTTGTTTTGTTTTGTTTTGGTTTGGTTTTTTTTTGGATGTTTATTCTTAGATATCTGTGTCATGTAACAGAAACTCCCCTGAAAAACAATATTATCAGCTCTGTAAATATCTTTTATAAAATCTGGAAGTTGTTTTACATTCCAGAATGATAAATTAATGAGTTGCACTACAGCCTCCTCAGGACGCAGTAAGAGTTACAAGGCCACTTCTCCTCCTGATGTGATTTCAGGGGTAATAAATTAAAGTGTCAGCTGAAGCCCCAAACCACTTGAATTTTATTTGATTCATTAGTAGTATATTAAACTGAGAAATGTATTTTGGTATTGAAATGTACACTGGATAGCTATAACAAGTATGCCAGTGCCATATGTAAAGAATAACTGTAACGTTTTATAGCCCACAAATGAAAAATACTTGTGGCTGTTACAGAGAAACATGAAAAGGAATGAAAAAAAGTCACAGCTTCCTTGGACAAGAGATATAGAGATATGCCAATACAAAAATTTTAATTAGTGTTGTTGCCTAAATTGGTAACCATACATTGAAATTTTATTTGTGACAGTGTCATCTAACATGCACTAAATCTGCATTTAGATAAATTCTCCAGCTGTTGATGTTGCTAATACTAATTCATTCTCAAAAAATATATATATATATATTTAAACCACTGTACTTCCTGCTGTTTATTCTGGTTTGTTTACCACAAAAACCTCTGGACAGTGGCAGACAGATTTAGAAAGACATGATATGTGTAATTTCTGTCTGTAAATATTATGATTCTGTATTTAAATGAAATATTTGCAGTCAGATCCAAGGAGTTAGCTGGTCACCTCATTTGTGAACAACCCCTATTCACGCAACCATATTTTTGAGAAAGATAAATTTTAGTTCACTTGCCAGTTTTGCTCAGCTTTCTGATTTTCATCAAAAAGGGTATTTATTTGCTCAGGACTTTTTAGAAAGAAGTGGCTGATGAGCAGGGTGGGTTTATGAAAGGCTGTGGGATTTATATGCATTGTTTCTTTTGGGGCATTTTCTTCAGTGGTTCTGCAGGAAGCCAGAGCACTGGAGTAGTTAAATTGGCAAATTAAATAACACACACTATAGTAAATGAAAGAAGCCAGACTTCTTTTTCTTTTAATTTATTCTTCTCGTTTCCCATGCTACTCAGTGTAACTTTTTACCTCTGCAGAGAAAATTCAGAAGTGTTGTGATTTTTTTAAAACTTTGACAAAGAGTCCCAAAGTCACCAATAATCACTACTGTTGATTAGTTGAATAGAAGCATAAAAATCTAAATGAAAATAGAAATATTCTTTAAATAGAGAAAACTCACTTTCAGTACTGACTGCCCTCATACTGCTGGACGCACTGCTTAGAGAATGCCTGCAGGCAGCCCCAGCCAGGGCTTGCTGGGCATTGACATCGTTAGAGAGCACATGTGTGGACACCCCCATACCCCATGCCTTCCTGTGCCTCTTCTTTCACTTCCCCTGAAAGTGATCTGAAAGATCAGATTTGTCCTTTAGCTGTGAGCAAGGCTTTCTTGGAGAGAGTATGAGAGAAAGTGCTAAAGCAGTATGCTGTGGTTTTCACAGCATGGTTACCTACTTGCACCTTTATTGCATTGGGACTGATCTGACCTCAGATATTAGGAGACCTGGCTATCCAGAGAGTTGGCTGGGAGCACGTGTAAGAGGAACTGTTCATCCAACTGCTTCACGGACATACTGCTGTGTCTTAGCTTCACAATCAACAGACCTGGACAGACCTGGACGTCTAATAGAGCAGGAATCCTGTGCTGGCTTTAAGCCTTCAATGGAAGGAGGACATGGAGTGTAACAGAAGAGAGAAGCTGAAAAGGCTTTGCAGGTTTCGTGGGTTATAGAATCACAGAATGGCTTAGATTGGAAGGGACCTTAAAGAGTTCTACGTCCCCGGCCATGGACAGGGCTGCCCCCCACCACCTCAGGCTGCCTGGGGCCCATCCAACCTGGCCTTGAGCACCTCCAGAGATGGGGCACCCACACCTTCTCTGAGCAAACTGTTCCAGTGCCTCACCATCCTCTTGCCTCTGCTTAGTGCATTGGATTTTTCACAGCTGCATTGTTCTTTGTCTTTTGGGGATTTTTATTTTTTTCTTATTCTGAAGCTTTGGCAGTTTTCTTTTTATGATTTGAGAATACAGTTTTAGGATACATTTCCTAATGTGGTAAACTGAAAATAATTTAAAGTAGATCAACATGAATTTGCATATACAATTGCACATACAAGATTTCTTTTACAAGACTCACTACAGTGGAAGATTTTAAAATTGGAAGCACCACAGCCTGGTGGCTGAGCACACCTGATGCGGTCTTCAGCGGCAAGGAACACGTAAACAACTGTGGTGCTTTTAGGAAAAAGGAGGGAAGCACTAAGCCTGATGCATCCCATCAGGGAAACAGTGCGTCGTGTGCTGAACATTGCTGAGTTGGCTGTTTCCTTGCGTACTGCCTATCTTGAGGTAATTCAGGATCAGCTTTGTGCAGAGTCTTTGTTATTTCTGCTACACAAGTGTCACTTGACACCAGCCTTAGGAAATTCCTCTGCCCTGACATTCTCTTGTCATTTTTGCTACACTTCATAGGGACGTCTATTAGTGTGGGTGAGTGTGTTGAGGTCGGTGGGTGGCTGTTCTCAGAGCACAGCTCCAGCCCTTCATATGCTGTACATTTGGCTTTAAATATGGCATGGGTGTGTTTTGAGGAAACTGCACTAACTTGATAATGCTGCCTGGGGGAGAAAGAAATGCTTCCATGCAAAGACTGTCATGGGCTGGGGTGCGATAGCTGGAAGTGACTGGCCTTATTAAGTGAAGTTCCTGGAGGTGTTTGCATGTCTATGCAGCTGTAAAATAGCCTTTCTGTGGTCTTCTTTTTTCTCCCTCTTTCTCTCAGTTTGATGCTTCAAGCTGAATTACATATTGTTGTATGTGAGCTTCTGTCTCGAAGAAGATTAAGAGCAAGAACTAAATCCCATTTGTGTTACTCATGTGGTTAGCTCTGCTGCTTTTAATGTGTCTACTTGAACAAATAAAATAAAAACTGATTTAATTCCAAATCCTTTTACTGACTGGCAGGGAAGTGTACTCATTGACCATAATAATATCTTAGCTGAGTACTACATGCCGTCTCTAAATGATACACATTTTTTAGTCATTAAGTCACATTAAGCAGTACTAAGTTTTGCCCTCAGTATAAGTAGTCTCTTGCAGCCGCATCTGTCTCTTCAGTATGCAGAGAACATGAAGGGAAAATTGTGTTTTACACCATTATCTAAGAAATTGCGAAGCGATGAGAAACCGATTACTATTAATAAACAAAATTTTCTTCAAAAAGCTGTGCATACAGTTGTGAAGAAACATCTGCTCTCCCTTCCAGAATGTACAATTGACAAGTACATTAATTTTGAAAAAAGATTATTTTGAAAGCATTGAAACCAGCATAAGTGCAGAAACGTATGACAAGAATACATGGGCACACTGTTGTAATTCGATATGATCTGACAGAGGAATACTTTTTCCTCTTAATATGGAAAGTGGTGTATTTAAGTCTCAGACAGCGAGATTTCTGCTAAATTGTCACTAACATTGCAGGTAAACCATTACTGATTTTGATCACATCCAAGTTATTTAAACAAGCTTTAAATATTGAAAGACTTTAAATGTCTCCGCCATGCCATTCCTCTGCATTAGAAAAAAGCAAGATGTCTTTCTATTTGAATGATTACACCCAGTGCAGTGTTTGTGGACTGACCATTACAGGG
Source organism: Phasianus colchicus (assembly GCF_987193195.1). NCBI lineage: Eukaryota > Metazoa > Chordata > Aves > Galliformes > Phasianidae > Phasianus > Phasianus colchicus. Next base: position 16,884,033 of record NC_143441.1, on the reverse strand, counting down.
AATTGTACAGTTGTGTTTTCACTTAACCCACGAATCACCAGCAAAGACATCCAGCTGTATGGCATGCTTTCTCATGGCATTCTGTGTGCCTCTGCAAGGAGAATGCACATGGAGCCAAAGAGGATTTCTTCCTCCATCCAAGCAGAGCCGCCAGCAGCATTGCAGTCAGCAGTGATATTCTTATGACCTGGGACATTTGTCCACTGAGAAATGGATTTGTTAAAAAACTGCTCATTAGACACAGACCACCAAAGAGCCTCCAAGCACAAATGATTTGGACAGAAGCCATCTAGTCTAGCATTGAACCAGAGACCACAAGATGGATATTTCTGTAGCTCGTAGCCATTTACTCCAGTCATATTTGCCTTCCTGTGAATACCATAAAGAGGAGAAAACACCTTCTTCTGTGTAAATTCCTACTCTTTGCTAGTGAATAATCCCTTTCCTTCATTACCCCCCATTGCACTCCTATGCATCCTGCATTCTCTTCAGCGTCCCCCCATTTTGTACATGTATTTTCAGTTTTGCTTAGCAAGTCTTTCTGAAAGCAATAATTTGGATGGAGCCTGAGTGTAACAGGACATTGTATATCCCATAATGTGGTTGTGGTATGTAGCAATTAATCATTTATAGAAATGTATCCATGTTATTCTGAGCGCAGAGTTTAGTAATTGCAGTCATCTGCTGTTTGCTTTGAATATACAATGATTAAACAAGCTTGTTTAGGACAATGAAAATAAGCAATATGATAAAAATAAGTAATGTAACTCTACTGTTCACAGGTTAAGCGTCATGTCTTTTTCCAGTTGAAAATTTCAGAATGACTGGTTTTCTGTTGTGTGGTTCTTCTGATGGTGCTAGTTCTGACTCAGACCATCTTTTGTCACTTACTGCAACGAATGCACACCACCAGTGATATTATGAACAAATTTACAGTGATGAGAGACAGTATCTCCAGCAGCTGAAGCAGGGAGATGAGCCGAAACTGAAAATAGGAAAGAAAATAACACTAATATATTTTTTATCATGCAAAAAACATCTGTATGAATAAGGATTCCAAATTATTGTTCCTAAGGAAAGTATGAGGAGGGCTGCTCTGAAAGTAATGCCTCCTATTTCATTATGTTAGTTCACAATGTCAGAGGCAGATGTTAGTGGTATAACAGTAGATGTTGAAGCTTCCCACCAATATTCTATTACATGTTGTTGCCACGTGACAGATGGCAGAAGGGCACTCTGACAGAATGGCGTCTGATGTGGAAGTGTGTATGAAGCTAAGGTGCGTAACTAAATTTCTTCATGCAGAAAACATGGCACCCATTGACATTCATGTTTGTGGAGACCAAACAGTGGATGTGAGCCCAGTGAGGCAGTGAGTGGTGCATTTCAGCAGTGGTGAACAGTAGGTCACCTCTGTTAGTGCAGATTTTTATGAATACATAATGAAGGCTATTGTTTGTGGCTTATGAAAATGCCTGGCTAATAGTGGTGACTATGTTGAAAAATACTGTTTTCTAGCTGAGAGTTTGCTCCATAAAAATAGTTGTCTGTTGTAGTTCTCATGAAAATAAATGGGAGGCATTACTTTTGGAGCAACCTATGTAAAATGGCAATTTCAGCTATTGTTGTTATTATATCTTAATATACAAAATCTACACAGCGATTATCAAAAATAAAAGTAAAAACAGCTCCCTTACAGGTGAAGTTTAATTCTTCGGTTAGATGAGTTGATTACAACTTACAGGCTAGAATGCTGCCTGTCCTGTACTAATAAGAAATGTTGATTATTCATTAGTGAAGGTATCACTTCTAAAGCAGATCATGTGTGACTGATCCTATGAACTCCAGCTCTGTGTGAAGGCTGCTTTTGCAGACAGGTCCCCAAATTCGTCTGGGTGTGTCCTACAGCTGGGAACCTGCTCCTGCAAACTATGCTCTTTCCAGGACCAGGTCTGATTTCCATCCTAATGGTTTGGAATAAAATCAGGGATGAACCCACTGTGTTATATTTTTCTAATCACAAATCCTCATCCTGGGAGTGCAGTGAAGATCAGTGTAGTGAGAAGAATGTTGACTCAGCCTCATTTGTCCTAAATGAACTTACTGAAAAACACATTAGGAAGCCTCTGTTTTTATGGTGGAGGCTGTGGCACAAGTAGAATTCCTGGAGCTACTGATCATTTTAACAAGTTTACACTGTAACTCCAGCTCTGACTTTGAGAGGATTTCCAGTGACATAAAAGGGCAAAGGTTGGTCCAACGTAATCCCTTTCGTAACCTCAGCCTTGCTCCCAAAATATTCTAGGTGAAAATTATACTGATGGATAGAAAAATGAGAAATTCCCATCTGTCTTATTTTCTGTTCACTTTGTGATATATTTAAGCCTTCCAGCCTAGAGAAAGTGCACCTTAAGAACCCTTGGTGGTCTCGCTCCAACACTCCTCAAGAGCCTCCTAGATCTCCATTCATTTGGGCTGGTTGGTCAAGTGGTAGAAATTCCTCTGTCCTCACAGAAATTGCAGAGCAAACTGGGTTTTGCAGGGTTGTTTTTTTGTGATAAGTCAGAGTGCGGCCTGCAATGAGCTCAACCGGTCTCAATGGAAAGCTGAGATATTTTAAGGTTTTATTCACCTTGGACCTGTGGCTGCTCTCCATTTTGAAATATGAGAATAATTTCAAATGAATAACAAATGTTGCAAAAACGTGTCAGTTTGCCGGCAATTTCCAAGCATATTTTCTTCTGTTTACCAGAGATTGGGAGAAATAAGACAGCCTCTTAACTAAATTGACTAAATAAAAGGAATCTGCTTTTGAAGTATATGGATTTCAGAATCAAATTTCCTTTTTCTGTGCCTGTTGGCTTTATAGGCTTGTTTACTCAGAAGGAAATGACTTGTTTTATAATGTGTTTAACATCATGTTAGTTAATCTATGCCATAATATAAAGTTGTTTCCTCGCGTAAGCAAGCAATTCACGTGTAAACATGTGTGAATCTCTTACTGAAATGAGGAGAGTCTCTCTTTGAGCCTTTTCCTCTTTACAGGACAGGCAGAAGAGTAACTGCTGGCCACACAACCAGGTGCTTGAAGTCTCTCTGTGGAAGCTAATTTAATTGATTTCTCGTTGCTTTCCTTCTTTCAGTATCTTGTGTGAGTTTTATAATCGGAAACTGAGGACTCTAGAACTTAGATAAAGGAAATCTCAGGATCAGACCATTTCACCAAACAAACAAACAAACAAAAAAAAAAACACTACACAATCACTCTTGTTGCATAAGGAATCAAAATTTTGAGGCTCCTATTCAGACAACTGCCCGTAGACTGAATTATTAAAGATGACAGGCTTGAGCAAATCAAATCTCTTTATAGGCTGCTTGATAATTTATTTCTAAGTGGGGGAAACAATGAATAGTGGGTATGCTGAGCAATCTTTCTGAGGAACAATGAAAAATAATGGTATTTTGGTTGTAGTAGTCATAATCTTCAGAATATACACATGTATATATGTTAGAATTCATCCTGGGTGATACACTGGAACAGGTTGCCCAGGGATGCCCCATCCCTGGAGGCATTCAAGGCCAGGCTGGATGTGGCTCTGGGCAGCCTGGTCTGGTGGTTTTGGTGATCCTGCACATAACAGGGGGGGTTGAAACTAGATGATTACTGTGGTCCTTTTCAACCCAGGCCATTCTATGATTCTATGATTCTCAGTTACTGAAATGGCTGGCTACTGCAGAATTTGTTAATGTTATTTAAAATAAGAGAATGTAAAGATCTTCTCTGGATAAGATTGAGAAAAACCTCTTACATATCCACCTTGAATTTCTCCGACATTTGGTGATGTTTAAAGAGATTTTGCTTCCCTAGTTAACTATACAGGATCATATTTATTTTGTTTAATTTAATTTTATAATTTAATGGCCAATAATAACATGAAAAATTCAATATGCTAAGCAAACAGCAGTCAACAATTCTCAAGTTTAAATAGACTTTAAGTAGCTGAAATAGAAAAGTTGCCCAAAAGCATAGTTTTACCTTGGCTTTGCATGTTAAACAAAATGTGGAATAATTTTTGCTCTCATGTTGGACACTAAAGTTAATGACCTCATTATGCTGAATTTATTAATCACAGTTTTCTGTAAGTTATATCATTATATGTTATGGTTCTGGACACTACTAAATCCAGTCTTAATTTAAAAGTTCCTCTATTATCTTGTGTCCTTGGTCTTTCAATAAAAAAAAGATTTAATAGTTGTAATAAATGGAGAGCTATTAAACATCTTCTTTTCATGCTTATGTTTTAGGAAAACTGACAAACCCATTTTAATGTCTAAATGCATTTGCCAGTCAAACTTAAAATGTAAGCTATTTGAGAAAAGCAGGAATACTGGAAGTTGAACAGTTAAACCATTGATGAAGTTTAACCAAAGTTGTTCACAAAATCAATTCACCTTCAATAATTTAAAAGCAGGAAACAGGAAAAAGAGTGAAAGTCTCTGTCTTTATTCCACTGGCATTTGATATTGTAACATCAGGCTAAGATTTATGAGATGTGGGCAGGCATTAAAGTACTCTGATATGCTGCTGCTTTGCCATTCATTTTGTAAATGTTGTAAAATACAGTGATATTCATGATACAGTTACTAGTTCTGATGTAACGCAAAACTGAGGATGAATGATAGAGGTGCATTTTTTTCCCTCACTTCTACTTGCTCTTGATCCCCACTATGTGCAGAGGAGTTGTGGACCCATGGTGTGAATTAGTAGGCACTGCTGCATGTCAGTGCACTCACTTTAGCCTGCAGTCTTCCACACCAGAGGCTGAAAACCCAACTCAGTTCTTGACATGAGGTCTCACCATTAGGTCTGCAGGGAAATCCTTCAGTTCCTCATCAGAAAGCGAAGGACGCTTTAGAAGAAAAGTTCAGCAAATCCATCCATCACAAAACAAACAAACAAACAAACAAAGAAAAAAAAACACCATTGTGTGGTGTGAGCTTTTTCCATTTTTCATAATTTCCAGTGAAGAGTGGGAGTTCAGGATCATTTTTATATCAATGATCAAATCAACAAATCAAATGGATTTCATATCCAAAGCCTTGAATATACTGTATGTATAAATTACGAGTCTTTCTGGTCTGTTGGAGATGGGCTGCTTTAGCCCTGTCTACCTCTCCTCCTCTATGCTGCCTCTAAGGTTTCCACAGAAACTGAAGTGCTGTTCTAAAGAATGCTTTCTTCCACACTGCACCTCTTAAATCTTCTGGCTGCTATGGGGTTTCTGTGCTATCTGTCCACACTCAATCACTTCATCCCTTTAAATTAGATTTAGAATTTATGAATATAATGCCTGATGGTGGCACCGCGCTGCTCTGTGATATGTTTGCTGTTTAACTTGGTAAAAATAGAATGCAAAACTACAGCTGGTGTGGGTAAGGGGAAATGCTGTGAAATTAAAAACTGGTTACAATTTGGAAAATAAATTATCATACTGGGAAAGAAAAGAAGACCTCAGGGAAAAGCAAATTGGGATCTACAAGGAAATAATATCACCTGGCAAGCTGCAAGATTGGAGGTCGTGTTAAAAGGTCCCAGGAATGTCTTTTCATTTATTTGTAGTGGTTTTCATTCCTGGTTACTTGTTTTCCTCTTTAGCTAAAATATGACCACAAGCCACTCCTGATATAATTTACTGTAGAGGCAAATCAGGCCAATAAATATTTTATTTAAACTATACTGTTCATTTCTATTGGTATAAAGGATCTGGAACTGCAGTTAGTGATCTTACTTTGAAAGGAAAAAGAGAAAACATGGCAAACGGGAATTGAACCCATAGATGTGTCTTGGGAGGCAAATCATTGTTTCCTGTGCTGAACAAGGAAAGCCTTCTGTGAAAGGTTCTATGAAAATTTTGTTCAGCTGAACAAAGTGGAGAATACTTAACAAAATTGCCATTTTTAAAATCTCATTGTGAATACTCAGCATGCTGTGATCATACACTGTGTAATGGTGTTTGCAATGAATAAATTGCTGTAGATACTGTAATATAAATAACTGCTTTGTGCATTAAGAAGCAGTTCTCTCCGTGATGGTGTCTGTCTCAGGAATGCTCTGAAGACAGGACTTTAGAGGATAACAACACTGCAGTACTCTACCAGTCTGCAAAAGTGCTGGGATGCCTTTAATACTTTTCAGTGTTATTACTTAGTAGTGAATAATAAAGTGACATTTGCTTTGTTCTTAATCTACTTGTTATTTTTACTGTGGCCAAAACTCATGAATTTTAAACACAACACGGCTCCAGCATGAGGGAACCTGTGTTTCAGGTTCCCTTAATAATTTTTAATGGCTCCAGTGGCAGGCAAGCAGAAAAGTTTAATCACAAGAAAAAAAAAAACAAAAAAAAACTGCCTCATACTGACTTCAGGCACACTGAGCTGGTGTGCTGCAGGTTTCTTGCAAGAAAGAAAGTGGCTGGAAGCCCCTGAGTTAAACCGAGAATTACTTTTGGTGATAAATGTACACCTAAGAAACATCCTGCTAAAGCTAGAGGAGGCTAACAGTGAGACAGTGCCATATTGTACAGAATTCAATTGCTCTCAGTAAGTATATGAAATAATATCTAGCATTACCCAGTAATATATTGCTGCACCTTTGACAGCTCATTGGGATCTGTTGTCTTAGGTGTCCTTCCAGACACATTTACCACGAACACATTGGTTCTAAAGTGTAGATGGAAATGTTAACTGACTTCAATAAAAAGCGTTTGATGAAATCAGGATATAACCATTTTGAAGGGATTGTAGCATGAGTTAGAAAAATATCTTAATATCCTCCTTCTCTCAATGCTTGCCTCAAAGTAATATTTTTTCTTCTAAGTTTCTTATGGAAAAATGGTTTTAATCACAAAACTGGAAGAACAGGGAGAGGATCTGAGCCAGGTTTTCAATGAATTACAGTGAATTTTCTCACTGTTGTGGAAGCTGAGTGGTAAGAGCGATTTATCTAAAATCTCCTTCTGCTAAAGCCTATCTGAATGACTACTGGCCCAGTTGCTTCACGTTCAGTTTTCATTATGAATAAATAAGTCTCATGAAAGATGTATACCCCAAAATGATGCTTACCTCATCTAATTATTTTGATATACCAACATACTCAAATTTCCAGTAGTATGGCAGCTTGACCAAATAGTGGATATAGTATAGACCCAAGCTTCAGTATTATACATGTACTGCTCCAAAAATAATACCTCCTTATGTTGGCCCATAGTTGAAGGTGGATGTTGGTTGTATGAAGTAGAGGTTGAACCTTCCCATCAACATTCTGTTACATTCTGTTGCTGCATGATAGATGACGTGTATGAAGCAAAGGTGTGTAATTGAATTCCTCCATGCAGAAAACACGGCACCCATTGACATTCATCAGTGCTTGCTGACTGTTTATGGAGGCCAAATAGTGGATGAGAGCACAGTGAGGCGGTCGGAGGTGTATTTCAGCAGTCGCAGGAAACAAGTCATATTCTGGATGGCCATGCTGTCACATCACAAAAGGGAGTGTCTCTATCAACTCATTCACAGACTTGGCTAATGGTGGTGACTATATTTGAAAAATAGTGCTTTGTAGCTGACAATTTACTCTTTCATAGTGTTATCATACTTTTTGTTGCAGTTTCCATGGAAATAAATAGGAGGCATTACTTTTGCAGTGACCTATGTAGATTATGGAAAAACAAGGTTTTGCACTCTAGATGAGATCTAGTAAAAAGAAGTCATTCTAAAGGTACCAATTTGGGAAAGGTTTGTCTCTTGATGAGGGTTTAGGTCATGAATGCTATAGCCAAAGTACAGTGCTTCTCTGTAATACTGAAGGGGCTTATTTCTTTAATTGTTCTTTGATTTTACTGCTAGGAGACTAGCCTACTAATTTTATTCATAGCAGAGATGTTATTAACCATACAACTGTGCCCACTGCCACAGGCAGTCTCAGCGCTCACTGCTTATCTCTTTGTTTTTGTTTTGTAGAAATGTATTCCCTTGGCTGCTGTGGCAACTGTTTATTGTATACATTTATAAAAGTACCTACTGATATCACTGGAGCATTTAGGTAGGCGGCTGTGACTCCTTTCCCTTCCCTACCCCACTGTTACTGCAGCACCCGCTCTGCTTGTTCTTCATTTTGTGTGTCTCAGAAGAAAGGCAATGGAGAAAGAGTAGAACAAAAAGAGTAACTGCTTTACTGAAATAAAATTCCCCTGCACCATTTCCAATCCCCTCCTTCTTTCTGTAGAAAGACAAAAAAATAGCAGGACGTGTTGATGGCTTTGGACAAGACAAAAAAGAAAAAGGAGTGCTTATGGGGAAGGAGATCTGCATGAATCTGAAAGGAAGAAACATCTTCCATGAAGAAGGAACAATGATTTCTTATCACACAGCGAGCAGGGAGAGACAGCACTCTCAAAGAGAAACTAGAAAATATGGGAAGAATTGTCAGTAATGAGGGAAGAGGAGGGGATGAAAACCTGAGTGGGAGTGGAAAATGGAGAGAAGAGGAAACTGGGAAGAGAGTAGACAACCGGTGCTACTGACACTAACAAAGAGACAGCAGTGGGAAAGGAGGGCTGAGGACCACAGCCACTCATGAGGGCATGATGTTCTCAATTCTACTATTGAGCGCTTCTCAATTCTACTATTCTTGCATCTTGTTGCATAGGCCTGGGCTGGGTGTGCCTATGGGTCAGGTATTGATGGCGTCAGTATGCTTTCTGCTGATTTACTTCTTCCTAGGTTATCCAGCAGCCACAGAGCCCTGCTGCTAATCACTTGGCCCAGGGACAGCCTTGAGTTGTGGTACAAATAAATGCTTTTGCTTAGCACAGCATTCAAAACAGAGAGCAGGGTTACATACTGGGGTTGTTTTAATGAGGCTTCATCTGACTTTCTCAGGAGATATATCTTCACTGAGAGCTGAATCTGTGGTCTCCTGTTTTGTCATATTCATCCTCTTTTCCCACCAGCTGCACTCTTAAATTATTTTGCCAATCTCCCAATACTTTTGTATCCACTTTGCCCTCAGGACAAGTGGCTTCTCAGAAGCATTTGCTGAGGCTGCTACAGGCAGAATCAACTCCAGTATGACTTTAGATGTTCACAAAACAGGACTGCAAGAAATTGTGCTGTATGTCTTGCAAGGGGAAATGATTGTGTGCTGAGCTTCTCTCCTCAGAGGGAAATTGCTTAAATAGTATACATAGGGCCTTCTGCTGCTGCTATGTGTTACCAAAGATAGTTGAGAGGGTCTGTGTACGCCATGGATTGCACTTCATGCAGGGGAGCCCCAGTTCTGAGGTTTGTTTCTATGTGCTGATGCAGTTCACATTAGACAAAGATGAATTACCATAGAGAATATCAAAGAGCGTAAGCATGGACAAAGTATAACAGACTGGTTCCACCCTATTCTAAAGGAAGAGGATAAAAATGAACTTAACCTCAGCCAGTCAGGAAGAACCTTTCCAGTTCTTTCTGAGTACTGAGGAATGGGAAGGATTCTCAGCCATCCTGCTTTCCTGTTTTATTTGGCCTGATTGCCTCCCTCCACACACCATTCACACATCAGAAGTAGAAAGCCAACTGAAGTTACTTCTTTTTCTTGTGCTACAGGCTTTCCTTGCCCTTGTGCTAAAGTACTCTTTACTGTAAAAGTAGATTCCCACTAGATTAGAGACAAAGAGTGCAAAGGAAGACATTGGATTGGTCTTCATTTTCCACTTCACCAGAAACACAGCATGAGGTTATGCTACCTCATTATAGACACTGGGGAGGCATGTGATCCCTCGTCAAGAAACTTAACTTAGATTAGAAAATAATAACATTATTTTGACTAACTTATTCCATATGGCTACTTGATAAACATGTGGGATACCATTATTTCTTTGACCTTCTGTATTTTCACTGTTTTGAATTATACTCTGGCAATGGAAAATCAACTCTGATAAAACTAAAAGTCAACGGTACTTTTCTAACTTCTCCAGATAAGTTTTCATCTGTGTGTCTCTTACAAACAGCCCTTCAACATCATTTTAGGATGAGTATTTTAGTATGTTCTAAATGCAGGGAAAGCCTGGGATTTTTGATTCATTGTACTGGACAAGCAGTTTTTAGCTGCACTACTTTCAAGTGACTGCCTGCCTAAAACATTCTGAGGAAATGGAAAACACTCAGCACATTAAGTGTATTTAAAGCAAAATGAATTCAGTTATAGCAGCATTTAAAGTATTTTGCAACTAACTGTAATTGAGTGCATACATTTCATTTGCAAGTACATACATTGGAAGCAGAGACAGAATGGACAGATACAGGCAGAGGCAAAGGAAAGTGGAGTACAAAGGAGATGATTTTATTGACTTCTTTCTCTTGAATATCACACACCCATGCTGCTGCCATGCCAGAAGAGGCTCCCCATCCAGCCACCCTCAACTCCAGGCACGTGGAACAGGTTTTGTTCTGTGGGAAATAATGGCAGAGGGGAGCTGCCTTTTGATGAGCCTTGCTAACTTGAAGCCTCAAGGGCCTTCCTGCCCAGCTGCACCCCCTCAGCCTCTGCTGCTAGGAATAACACTGGAAGCACTGGGAGTGCCATCTCCATTGATTCTGCACCAGGTTGGCAGCACCAGCTCTTACATGCCTTGTCTGGGGTCAGCTCAGTTCAAGGCAGTTAGTCTGCCCTTTGCTGAGCAGGTGTACATTCGAATCTGTCCTCCCAAAGATGACAGGACTCCAGGCACTGAGATGTTTAGTTTACTTTCTTTGAGATCTGTGGTTCAGTTGCCAGTAACACTAATAGAGTCGGAATATAAATCACAGTGAATGTAAACCATTTGGGCTTCAGTGTGCTGGGCACATATCCATGTAGAGAGAAGGGCAATTAAATCCTCTTGCATTATAAACCTTATAGAATCAGGCTCTGGCTGAGGTCTTGCACATATGGGAATTTTCTCTAGTGAAGCCTGATGAGTCGTAGTGATTGTTGCCAATAATGTGGATAAATAAAAGGCTTAACAATTAGGAGAGAAAGGAAACAAAGATAATACACCTGTCAAACTTGTTGTATTATTAATGTGCAAGGGAAAAAACGTTATGCTTGTGCATGCTGTTGCCCTCAGTACCAGCTGTTGACTGTGCGCATGAATCCGTATTTTACATGAGCTGAATGGCCTTGCTGCCAGCAAGCCCTCCAACAGGCAACATTGATAACAGCAATCTACCCACACTCCATACAATTCCAGCTATTCTTCAAATTAATAAAAATGCTTAATAAAGCTTCATCTCTCATTTGCAAAGAAAACCTTCAATTAATGTTAATCAGCATCCTCAGAATGTGATCAGGCTGGGTTTGTAGCTGGATGTGCTGAAACAGTTCAACTGGCAGATGGAGCATTTTTCAACTATTTTAATTAATGAATGCTCATTTCAAATGTTAATGCAATTAAATAAATAGGCAAAACAAATAAAAATAATATACATTATGAAACTGCCACTATCAGAGGAAGTTTTGAACAAAAAAGTGAGCCATGCTCAAACCCAAGAAAAGCCCAGCCATCCTCTGCTGGCTATGTAAGCTCTAATAAAGACAGGGCTTGCTTTTGTTACTTGCTTTTTTCAACTTTTCTCAGGGATTGACATTTATATCACTTCCATTTTAACCTGCTGGCATCAACTGAGTCATTTCTTCTCCAAGTATTAGAACATTTTTCTGCAGAAAATGAGAAAGGATTTCCTTCGCGTATTAAGAGACTTTCTTCATGTAAGATTCAGGCTGCCCCTGCTTCTTACCTCTTTCTATTTGAACTAATTGCCTGATTTTTTTTTTTTTTTTTTAAGGCTTTACTTTCTGTGAACCTTGTATACCATAGCACTGATGTATCCCACATTCGTTTGGGTTTATAAAGAGTTCAATTAGCCCCTTAATGCCTAGTTCAGTCACAATTAAACCTTCCCTGTTGACTCGGCATTGGTCTTTCTAAAGGCAGTGGAGGTGTTTTTAATTATTCATTTTCTGGTTTGTTTCTTAGAGCAGTCTCAGCTGTGCTTTATTATTCAAAGGTTAATGCAAACTGAGAACTGGGTAAATTAAATTTGTTTGGCAGCTAGCAACTTGATGTATTGCAGACATTGTGAAATATGGATGGGTGGGTGGGTGGATGGATGGATGGATGGCAAACAGTCAACACTTTGCTTCTGTGACATTTTAAAAGCCAGATTTTATCTTTAAAACAATTGTTAGTTGTGTTACTATGGCTGATAGCTAATTAATGTTCCATAATGTTATATTCTCTGTAACCCATTTTTGTTAAGAAAGCACATAGTTTAGAAAGCCAAGAAGCATTAACAGCTATTAGAGAAAATTGATGTAGGTACCATGACTAATGAACTATGCCGCACTAAGACACTGCATTGTATGAAGGGAATCATGCAGTCAGAAGTTTTAATGAAGGGAGCCCAAGGAATTTCAGGTGAAAGAGGGTTTTATTAACTTTCAGCGAACAAAATGAATAGTTGAGTAGTGAACATGACATGATGTCGTATAATAATTGTATGCCTTGGGTACATTGTGAGGCATGGAGCATAGCCAAGAGCTTTCATCTGTTCTGTGCGCAGGGTTATTTCACTAACCCTTGCATACTGTGGAAATCTTTATTGCAAATATAACAAGAATAGTTTCACAAGAAATGCCTTAAGACAATACCACGTCACTTATTTGAAAAATCTACCAACGCTGCATTCCTTTGAAAAATATTAATCAGATATTCAGAAGTTCCCATCCCAACTGATCCTAATAAAAATTCACATCCTGTTTCAATGACTTGTCTCAGCAGGCTGTGAACTAAAAAGAATATCTTCATATGTATCTTCATATACCTTAAGAGGCCACTCTGGGTAAAATACATCTTTCTGTGGATGAGCATTATGTTGTATGTATATAAGTTTTTGGAGTAGTGATGCCCAAAAAATTCATTAGTTTTTAGTTTGCTTTTTCCAAGCATTGACTGTGTAGATAAGAGATTTTTCTTGTTTCATGTATAGAACCATTTATCATAGATTTTAAATATTGTTTCAGTACAGTGTTTTTAAGTGAGAACTTTGAAATAACATAATCCAACATTTGAACCTGCTTCTTGTTTATGACTTTTTAAGACAGTGTAAAAATTGCCATCTAAAGCAGCTTTCTGCACTAGTGACAGGAGTCCTTAGGATAGTAACTTAGAAAGTGCAGCTGCAAGGTCATTTGTACCACGCTGTCATTAGTACAGTATGTGCTGTAAATAATGTGTGTAATTACGCTGCTACTGATGAGGTAGGTAGATGAGAAGGTAGATGAAAATAGGATGGCTTGTGAGGCAAGACGGTGACAAGGCATCTCAGCAAAGTCTCTGTATCCTTGCACAGTAAATACTTCACATCTGCCCACTAAAATATTTGAGATAAGACCGTCAGGAATATTTCTATGCTTATTTGAATAATTTATAATGTGATTTTAATACTTCTTCCTGGCTGAATATATCGCTTCACTGACAGAGCTCAGGACACCAGTAAGATGTGTCATGCAGGACTAACTAATCAACTACAGTACTCAATTTCCAACCCACAGCTCTGCTGCAAATCCAGCACTACTAGTAGTAGAGTGTAACTGATGCAGTATTTTCTTAATTGTATGTGGTTATTATGTTATTTTTTTGTTTGTTTTCTATTTTAGTGCTGGACCCAAAGGAGACAACATTTATGAATGGAGGTCAACTATACTGGGACCTCCAGGGTCAGTATATGAAGGTGGAGTTTTCTTCCTTGACATTACCTTTTCACCGGACTATCCTTTTAAACCACCTAAGGTTAGTAGGAGGATATTAAAAGTCTGACAGGAGTCCTCTCCTTGTGATATTTTTAACATCTATGTTGGTATACTGTTGTAGGATGAAATATAAAACTTTCAAGGCAATAATGAATATTTAAACAGAGTGTTTTGATGGAAAGAATTTAAATGATTGCCTAAAATTTGCTTGCATGTCTCTGGTACAGTTGGATAGATATGCATTTATTTAGCAAACGGTTGTATAATTTCCAGCAGTTATTTGTTTGATTTGGATTTGTTTCAACTATGAAGGTAATTATATTTGAGTTGCATCTTTTGTAAGCAGCTGAAGAATCTTTCCAGTTGACCCATATCATTCACCACGGTCTGTGGCAGCCCAACAAAATATGCACCTTTTGTGCTACCTCATACAAATTACTTCTGCAGATGCAGACTACACTACTCATTGCAAAGATTTAATTGCTTTGTGTTGGTTTTCTGGACGGCTTTGGAAATATGTCTGCAAAGAAATTGGGTAGGAAGTCAAGAATTAACGGAATTCCTTACAGATTTGTTTTCTAATGCTGTCAATAATGATGCTAACCACAAAATGTAAAGCTCTTCCAATAATATGAAGCTGGAAGATCATTACCATGACAGAGAAGGCTTAGAATTTCATACAGGAAATATCTAGTGGTTTTGAAGACCAGAGAAACAGAAATGGGATGAAGAGGAGTAGTGTAAAATGTCACTGATAACCAATAGTAATAACTGTTGAGAGAGGATGTCAGAATGGGATATTTTGGTTGATCACAGGATTATTGCAAACCACCAGCCTAATGCATCTGAAAAAAAAAAAAGCAAATACATTCCTAAGATGCATCATCTGACATCTCCTACAGAGATAAGGAATTGCTGGCATCATACACAAGACATTTGTAAGACTTCATCTGGAAGACTGACTACAATTCCTAACATCCATTTTCACTAGCATAAGGAGAAACTTTAAAATTTACCCAGCAAGGCTGTTAATAGAATTAAATAAATTGATGGGCCTGTGTATTATGAAACAAAGTGAAAGTAAGTTAATTTTCCACTTTCCAAGTGTAGACAGTGAGGTTTTGGAACAGGCCCCCGTAAGAGTTGTGGAAGCAAAAATGCTTCCCTGTTTTTGACACAGATGTGAAAGGTTTGAGATACCACGTTTGCCTATAACAGATGAGATTGCAGTGAAAGATAAGTTGATCCCTATTTGGTTGCTGTAATATATTTAGAGAGGAGCAATTTAAAATAAAATTTTAATGCAGCGATAGTAATGTTTATAGTAGTTTAAATTATTATCAGGAAAAAAGTGTTAAAAAAAGAGTAAGAGATGAGTTCAAAATACTTGTCATCTTCAAACTGCACTTTCCCAATCAGTGGCCTAAAGATGGGACAAAACCACATGCTGTAGCAGATAGAGATGACCTAAGTTTGTTTCCCATTTGTAGTGTTCCAGTTTAGGGAAACTTTGAGGTCACAGACAAATATACAGGAGTTGTAATCTATGTTGACCATAGATTTTCTGATTTAAATAATTGTGATTGTGCAATGAAAAAAAACATTGAAACTTTATAACTGGAGGTTTCTGTTAGTCAATTAAAGCATGGAACACTGAACTCAGGCAATGCTCTCTTCTCCTTACTTTCCTTCTATTTATTTATTGAGTGTATTTGTTTAGTGGGTATTGGCATATCCACTGAATGTATTTCTTGAGTATAAAGCAGAAGAAGAAGTTCTCACAATGATCCAAACCTGATACCTAAAGAATTATATCTGGAAAGCAGGTTGCAGGGTTGTATTTTCTCCTTCTTTTTGTTGAATCTGTTTTAGGCAAGGTGTACAACAGCATCCTTTTAAAATAGAATGTAATTGTCCAGTTTTGTTTCCCCATGAGACAAAGACTTTTTCAGTCCACCCTCAGTTGTGTTTGGCAAGTGTTTTATTTTCAGACACGAATAATGCAGGTGTACATTGCTTATTAATGAAACATCAAGCGAAGTGGTGGTTCTTACTCTGCTTTTTAATACATTTTTTGTCTGTCTTTATCTTGAAGTCAATTGTCATTGTGAAAAATGTGTGCATATAAATCATATGAAAATGTACTGCTTGATAAAAGACAAGATAGCATATTGTATTACTAAAAGGGCAGTATTTATGGTGAGAGAAATTGTTATCTATAAGAAAGTAATGAGTACATGTGCACAGGGGACTAGAGTGTCAGATAGAACTAATATTTCACTAGTGTATTTTGTACACATAGATTCTTATTCTATTCACTTGAGCCACTGTCATAAATAAACCCTATTTTCAGTCCCACTGTAAGAAATCGTAAACTGTTGCTACTTCATTACACATTTTTTTCAGATCC
Source organism: Phasianus colchicus (assembly GCF_987193195.1). Classification (NCBI taxonomy): domain Eukaryota; kingdom Metazoa; phylum Chordata; class Aves; order Galliformes; family Phasianidae; genus Phasianus; species Phasianus colchicus. Next base: position 16,867,780 of record NC_143441.1, on the reverse strand, counting down.
TGTGAAATTGATTCACAGGTTAAATAGTCTGGGAAGTCCCTTGAATAAAGCAGTGTGGAAAGATGACTATGACAGTCATAAGGTAGCTGCTGTCAGTCAATATCACTAGGAAATGGTATCTAAATATGTTCTCAAAACACTTACTTCTAGCTAAAGAAGCTGGTTATGTGGAACATAACATAAGGCATCACTGTACAGTGCTATCCGTGTCACTGTGCTGGCAACTCTTCTGCTTCACCACGAGATTTGTGATATTTGGGACTCTCGTTAAAATCATTGTTCTTAAGGTTATGTGAATAAATAATCCTAGAATTTTTTAAAGTATATCCCACTCTTCACAGCTCAAAAAAGTTTAAAAAAGAAAAAAAGAAAGAAAAAGAAAGAAAAGAAAAGTAGAGTGAAAATACATAACTGTGAAACATACTGAGAAGGACATAAAATGTATCCCTAACTGTTGGCAAGGTTACCTCCATGTCAGTACATGGCAGAAAGGGATTAATTCATGTTTCTTGCTATGATTGAATTCATACATTCCTCCTGAGATTTCTGTGGGCCACTTTCATCCCTCTTTTACCATGAACTAAGGAAACATTTAAATGAGTACTGTCAAAACTGATCTACTAAAAATGTGACCACAGAAGACCAGGGAAGAAACAGAAACTGTATTTCCCAGATGTGATTACTTGATCCAGCTTGAGGTTCCAAGGCAAATGCCTGTGTCACATAGTTATTGTTATTAAAGGGCCTAATCCAAAGTGTATTAAAATCTACAGAAAGGTTTTTACAAGCCCTTTTCCAAATCTATTTTGAGATGTCGCATACTGTTATCATGCATGTGCATTTTGTAGATGCATGCTGGGAAGCGAAAAATAATTTCTAAATTAAGAAAATAAATTAATATATTGAAAGTAAATTCTGGATCAATATACTTTATTTTTTATTATTTTAATTTTTTTTTTTAATGATGTAACCTTTTTTTGTTTTGTATTATATAAGGATCTTCATATTTTCTAGAGGATCCAAATTCCTTTCATAAACAGATTTAATGCTTATTCTGACCATATTGATCAATTCTGCTTCATATGGGAAAACACAGATTAAAATTAAAAATCTGAGGGCACATTTGCACATGAAGAAAAGATGCTTCAAACTGTTTTTTGAGAATGAGGGGAATGTACAAAGTCACTTTCATTTGTTTTTCCAGATAGCTAACCTGCTTTCGTCAGTTTTTTCACCTTTATCTCGATTCCTTGCACTTTGTGCCTCATTTTATGTTTGTGGTTTTGTACATGCAAACATCACCACCATCAGGCTTCCCTTCAGTCTTTCCCCTACAGTTTTCCTTCTATCTGCCTGTGAAGTGACACTTGTTATGTCAGTATCTCTCTAAAGCTGGGCCATAACCATAATATCAAAGTAAGTTTTTCTTTTCAACAAACTAGAAGATACCACGTGGTAGGTCAGAGCATAATTTGCTCTCATGATTTTTATTTTTCCCCTTTGAAGTCAGTCTATTTCCATCTTTCAGCTTGGTCTCATGCCTTGAAACTGGACTCCCAGCTTTCTGAGCCAAACTTCAGCTCTGTTTGCCTTGAGGACTCGTGGCATTTTGCTTCAATTTGCCATCCCAGACTAACTTCGATTTCTCTGTGTAACCAGAGAATGAGATTTTTAGAACAACTCATCTGCAAATGGACAAATTAGCTTTGGCTTTCTGGGATGCCCTAATCAATTACAAATCCTGGTTGGCCTCCACTGCAAGGAAGTTTCAGTAACTCCATGGAAATAAGCTGAACAAACCAAGAAGTGGGCAACCTGCAGAACCACCCCAAACTTACAGCAGTGCCCCAAGTCTCACAATGGGTTTACGAAATGCTGAACAATATATACGTGATCTCTGCCAAAGGCCAAATGCTAGTGAGATTTCAGTCTTGGTCATAAGGTGAAGAGACTTCACTTCAGCCCCAAAATGAGATGTCTGCCTCATAGTGCAGCAAGTTCTAGAATCAAGAAAGCTGCAGCCTATTCAGAGAAGCCACTTAAAGAAATGAAGAAAAGTGCTTAGATGGCTTGCCGAAGAAATAACCTTGCATTTCTCCCATGCTTTAATGACCTCTCAGCCCTTGTGAAAATATCTTTGAGATTTTTTTTTCCTGCTATCTTCCTTTCCTCCTTAATGGATTCAGACAGTTCTCTCCTTGACTTTTACAGAGGAAAGCTCTCTCTCTTGTTTCGTCTCTCCCTCTCCAGGGTTTTGGATGGGATATACAGCTTGTATAAATAGGTGGATGTATATCTGTGGGTGTAGGTAGGTCTCTCTGAAAGTAATGCCTCCCATTTATTTTCATGGAAACTACAACAGATAGAAAGAACTCAATAACACTATTAGATAGAGCAAATTCTCAGCTACAAGACACTATTTTTACAACATAGTCATCACTATTAGCCATGCATTTTCACCAGCTATGAACAAGAGCCCTCATTATATATGCCCATAAAAATCTGCACCAGCAGTGATGACCCACCGTCACTGTCACCACTGCTGAAATGCACTATGCACCACCTCACTGTACTCACATCCACTCTTTGGTCTCCAGAAATGTTCGGGAAGTGTCAATGAATGTCATTGGGTGCCTTTTTTTTTTTTTTCTTTTTTTTTTTCTTTTTTCTTTTTTTTTTTTTTGCATGGAGGAATTCAATTCCACCCCTTTGCTTCATCTGCACTTCCACGTCAGACACCATTTTGTCAGAGTGCCCCTCTGCTGCCATCTGTCACATGGCAACAACATATATACATATACTGGAATATTATTGAGAAGGTTCAGTCTCTACTGCCATACCAGCAACATCTGCCTCTGACATTGGTCACTAGCATAATAAAATAGGAGGGATTACTTTTGGAGCAGACTTCATAAATCAGTAAAATAGAATAACAGTATCATTAAGGTTGGTAAAGATCTCTAATACCATCTAGTCCAATGCATCATACCTTAATGCCCACTGAACCATGTCTCTACGTGATTCCTGAACACTGCCAGGGACTTCCAGTCTACCACTTCCCTGAGCAGCCTCTCCACTTTTTCTACGAATTTTTTTCCTAATATCCAGCCTGAACCTCCCCTGTTAGAACTTGAGTTCATTCCCTCTAGTCCTATCACTGTTACCTGGGAGAAGAAGCTGACCCCGACTTCACCACAAACTATCTTCAGGCAGCTGTATACAGTGATCAGGTCTTCCTTGAGCCTCCTCCAGACTGAACAATCCCAGCTCCCTCAGCCGCTCCCTATAAGCCTTGAGCTCCAGTCCACTCACAGCTTTGTTGCCCTTCTCTGGACACACTCCAGGGCCTCAATGTCTTTTTTGGAAGGGGCCCAGAACTGAACACAGTACTCAAGGTGTGGCTTCACCAGTGCTGAGTTCAAAGGGATGGTCACCTCCCTGCTCCTGCTGACAACACTATTTCTGATACAAGCCAGGATGCCTATAGCTTTCTTGGCCACCTGGGTACACTGCTGGCTCACATTCGGCCAGCTGCCAACTAACATGCCCAGAACCTTCTCCTCCATGCAGCTTCCCAGCCGTTCTGCTTCAAGCCTGTAGCAGTACAGGGTTTTTGTGACTGAAGTTCAGGACTTGGCAGTTGTTAAAGCTCATACAATTGGATTTAGCCAATTATATATAAGTATACAAACTTTTTGACCTGAAGTCTTCTACAGTTTAACCATCGTGGCAAATTAACAATGCAATGTTATAGGAGCTAGAATTATTGAAGGAAGGGTGATAATTCTGTCATCCTGCATACTGTCCTGCCAGACCAGGAAATCTTTGCTTAGTCTTTCATACAGGTGTTTGCAGAACAACGAGCACTCCACAAGAGCACACTCCCTGCAGGAGTTGTCACTGCAGTGGTGTCTGCATTTACATCGAGAATAATCTTCATTAATAACTTCTACACAGATATTTGACTGTGTTCAGTCTATTACAGTGTCAATTCAATTTAGCAGTAGCTGATACAATATGGATATATCTATCATTATCCTAGTACTCTGCTAGCTTTATTTTTTAATTTGAGTGATTTATAAAATCTCTTAATCCCAACTCTACAATTAATCTTGCTAGGGACTTTAATCTCAGTTGACTGAAAAATGGTTCACAGGACTTGAAAGCTGCAGTATGCTAAATCACCTCTAAATCAAAATTAAAATAACAGAAAACTCCATTTCCTCCCTGTAAATCTCATATGTCTATCAAATGACTGAAAAATTGTTCTCAGCATTTGAAAGCTTAGCTGTTTTAAATTAACTCTGAGACTGCATGGGAAGTCTTTTCCCTTTGTAAATACAATATACAGTGTGTGTAGAGTCTGATCTTAATGGCAATATTAAACATCTCTTCAGTTTGTTACATGTAATTGCCATACAACTCTAATCTCTAAGCACAAAATATCATTATTTGGAATCCTTCTGCTGTGGTACAATCTTTGTACCAATTTCATAAATTCAGTGTCGTGTACAATGGGCACTTCCTTTTATTCTCAGCTTTACTCTACTTTATCACACTTAGCGTGTAAGTGATTGGTTGTTAAGGACACTTTTGCTTGCTTGCAAGATGAGAAAAAATAAGCATTCCTTGATATTGCTAGCCTAAATTGCTCAAACGAAGCTTACTTGGCAGACCCATACTTTCACTTACGTTTGTCTCCATTAACCCAGTTTACATGTGAGCCTCCCAAACTCACAGTCACCTTAAATCCAGTCTGTCTGATCACCACCGTGTACCACATCTTCAGCTCTGTTGGAGGCAGGGCTTCAGTCTGCCTTCTGTCGCCCTCCCGGTGGCATGACCACCCTTTCAATACAATAGTTTCCTGTCACTGTTATCCCTGATACCACGTGCCTCACCACCACTTGCTGGAATGCTCCCTGTATGCCACAGGCTGTGTGTCTGCAGGCAATGCTGTGCCTGTAGGGCAGTACACAGCGTTCAGCTCAGTGTGGGTCAACTCAGCTGGCTCCTTCAGAAACTTCAGTGCGTCCCCAAATGACAGCATCATGGAGACATGGAAGGCAGAAACACTTTAGGCAGGAGAGATCCACAACTATATTTTATTACCAATAAATGCAAAAGACATTTGATAGAACAATACCATGTATATCTCCAAGATTTTCTTTGAATTCAGATATCTGAGAATTCTTCTACTACCTGCCAAGTTGAATTGCCATTTCTTCTCATGAATGAATTTCTCTCTTAAATATATTAATTTATATCACTGCTTTATTCTTACTTGTTTAGTCTTGATGAAAATCACTCTAACCAACAAAGATCTTCCTTCTTTCTGGAGGCTGGTGGCCCTGCCTGTGCCAGGGGGGCTGGAACTTGATGATCCTTGGAGTCCCTTCCAACCCAAGCCATTCTATGATTTTTTCCCTCCCCAAATCTTAGAAAGTTCATAATTTCTTCCTATTTCCTACAAATGCTCAGTATACCAGGTACCTGCAGAGATATTTTGTGGGTTTGTCTTCTACCTCACAGCAATGGTTTGCATGTTGCCTGTCAAACTCACTTTCAAAAGGGGACCTGGGATGGCTATTGGATACTTTGGGAGCTATGTAATCGTGTCACATTGCACATGTTCTCACTATTGCATAAAATCTGCTTGTGAGCTGAAAGTACATCTTACATCATTGCTCTTTCTTGTCCTTTTTTATGCGTTGAGATGCACGTATACAGATGTGAAAGGGAGTTTTATCTATATTTTTACTAAAGAAGACGAACAAACTGTAAAGGTGCAGAATCAAGTCAGTTCTGAGGGAAAGGAGCACTTGGGGAGCTCAGGGAGAAAGTGTGTCTGGGACAATACAGCCTATGTGTTTTATTCTATGTAAGGGAGGATTTGCTTTGTAAAAATTAAAAGGCAGTAAGTCCTTAAAAGTGTTGCTGCCTATAAACAGACTTTATTACTGAATTTCCATATGTAGTTACTAAATATAGTAAAGATTATACTGATTAAACGAAAATCATTTTAATAAAACTCACACTGACTTTGTCAGATAATGCTTTTGACATTTTGTGTCTTACAATACTGTTTCAATTCTGAACCTCTCTAACCTGGACAATTTTCCATTTCTTTTTTTCTCTCACGCTGTTCTTTTGCTTACAGAAAGCTGTTCAGTTTAGGAAATTTTTTTACTTGCCCTCTTGGGTACATCAGAGATTATGTAAATCCCCCTTCATGTTTTCTGCTATTATGTTTGTGTAAACTAAGTATATTTCTATAGAGCACACATTTAGCATTGCTGTGCTTATTCATATTGATATTTTTTCCTGAGATGGGGTGAGTAGTTACTCAGCTTCATAATTACCGTGAATATAATGAATAATTACTCACATTGCATACTGTTTCATTTTCAAAAATGCTAAAAATTCCCTCATATGAATACTATTACATGCCTTTTAAATCATGATCACTTCTTTGCTGTGTCTCACACAATGCATTTTGTTGCAGCAAACGAAGAATAGTTTGCATATCAGACTTTTCTGTAGGTCAAACAAAAGTAATTATGAGTTAATATTTCCTGCTAGAGATGATTGCATATGTTTTCCTTTGATGTATTAAACCGTGGCTATTTTTTGCCAACTAAAGTTTTGTAAGAACTGTCTGAAGTTCATCTCTTGGCGTATATTTAAACCTCGCCCTTTAAACAGTGAGCATCATGAGGTCAGTCATTTATTATGCACTTGATGTGATAATCCATTAAGTATCCCAACAATTGCTTGTGTGCATGCTACTAATCTGTAGCTGCAAAGCAGAGATGGATCATCCTGTCATAGAAAGGCAGCCTCAGTGCTTGGCACAGATAAAATGAAGTGCACCCAGTCAGAAATTTAAGGATGCTAATTAATACAAAGGTTATTACATGGATATTGTGTTCCTCATAGCTGTAACTAACGTTCACTTAGGTTGCTTTACAGTGTTTTTCTAAAATGACTAAAGAGTGTAGGCCTGTTCTTGTTTTTTATTATTCTTTCTGTTTGAACAGACAAATCTATTGCTCATAAACTCTGACAAACCGACACGAGAATTCTTACTCCCTCCTGAGCTCCACGAACATCATCATAAAGGGCATCGTATTTTTTAATATATATATAACCTTTTCTGTATGCAGTACAACTTCTTCCACTTCAGGTAGTGCCACTACAGTTTTATTAAAACAGAACTCCTGGGGAATATTAGAAAAAGACAGAAGTTTCATCTAGAGAAGGACTGCAGGATTGCACCCTTGTAAGAAATGAAAGAGCTTGAAAGGAAATTTTGTAAAACTGCAGGAATGAGAGCCCTGGGATCTCAATCCTGATTTGAGTGTTGGCCGAGCAAAAGAGTTTTGTTTCCATTTATTCTCCTGTGGACTCTGAATCTTCCCCTGCTCAGTCGCTCAGCTTCAGTGAGAGGAATGAAGAACAGGGGATAGGAGTTGAATCCAAACAGGCTAAATAATGCAGTTCCTGAGTGCACGTTGTAATTCCTTATTTGCTGATACACAAAAATGGAGGACCATTTCTTCCTCTAGATACAATGTGGAACTACAGATTCAGTGTGGTTGAAAGTGCATGAGGTGTGTTTGTGGAATCGTCCCTTTCAGAGCTGCAGTGCTTTTACTATGCCTCCCTCTGAGTCTCACTAAAGGTTAAGCTGGTCACCCTCATGGCTGCAGGTGGCATGATGGCTTCTTGGATTTAGACCCTAATATATGAACATTAGGTGCAAAACTGAGGTAGTGAGGGATTCTGAGACTAGATCATGTTGGAAAACCAGTGATCAAAATTACTCTGAAATCCAGGAGTAATTTGTCTTGCATGCAATCAGTTGTCTCCAGTCACTCAACTGCATTCCATTTTACTTTGCCCTTCCTCAGTTTTGTAAACATCCTTCTGTCCTAAAACTTATATTCAGTGAAAAGCTAGTCATAGCTTTACATGTACTTTTTTTCTCTGTAATCATTTTCTCTCCCTCCTTTAGAAAAATAACCTCATTTTCTTCCTAGAGTCTATACACAGGGTTGTTTTTTGTATTTTTTTATATTTGTATAATTCTGTTTTACAATACTCAGATGGTTTTGGCATTCACCAGTAGGTAAACAGATGAGTTTGTTGTTATTTTCTTCCATAACTGAATATAAATTCCTTATCATTACCCTTCAAAAGCTTCTTTATAGTACTTTTACAATTTTCAGAAGATAGCTCTATTTTTCATTATTTCCCATAATTCACATTTCTCTGACCTGAACTTTTATTCAAAAAAAAATGAGATATCCTCTAAAAACTGCAGAACCAAAGAGAGTAAATCCACAGAGAGCACTTACCTTTCAAAAAAAGATAAATTGCTCCTCTACCATTCAATTGTCTGAGAATAACTCCTACTATACACCCACACGCTCCCTTGAGTCTCTGAATGGGATTGTTTAGGTGTTTTCATTAGGGGGTAAATGGAATTAGAATGCATCCTTTATAGGAACCATTTAAGTGGCATCAAAGGTTAAAATATGGCCATATTAAAGAAAATGGAGCTAACCTGGAATGATGTTATCACTTGACTTCTCGCTACATACATAACAGAGATGACCTTGCATAACTTTAAAATGTATATGGCAAACTACACAGCATCCAGAAAGCTACACGTCAGCGTTTCCCACATTAGATGCAATTTGAGGCAATGTCTGGATGAGGAAAGCAATATGTTATCTCAGCTATCCTGCATCTTACTTTTGCTTCTTTGGCATATGAAAATGGGATGGGGCTGCTCAGTTTGTCCTTTTCAACAGATTTAGGACTGTATAACTACCACCAGGCCAGAGCTAGCAAGGTGAAAGAAGATGATGGTTTTCCTGCAGGATTCCTCAGCAGCTGAGGAGTTACACGGGGCAGTCACCTCTTCTTGCACCAACTCCAGCATCCCTCAGCATCCCTCCACAAAACAGCCTAGGTGGGGAGGCAGGCAGAGAGCAGGTATATCCCAGTTTGCCACAGGACATGGAAATTTGTGGGCCAATTCAGAATCTGACACTTGGATTTCCTTTTTCTGGGTTGTCTCTCCTCCATGGCCAAAGAGGCCTGGGCAACACTTGCCATTGCCAGCCATGGCAAGCTTTACAGCACCTGTGGGCAGCATCATCTCCCACCCCCTATCCACATTTCCCTATGTGTTACAGTCATCATTCATACAGCGTCTTTTGAGATGCTGAAAACTTCAATATTTTTTCTGTTGTAAAAATGCCACTGTATATTTGTGTAGTCATTTTCAAGTGCACTGACATGTTTGGTGAGTGGATGACCTGTTTGTCAATGATAAGCAGCAATCCCTATCATGCGAGTGGGTGCCTTCCTCAGTATCATGAGTTTAAAATGTAGTGAAAAAAAAATAGATCAAAGTATTTGTGAAGAATAGCATTCCAACTATAAACATATGTAATCCTGACTACATTAATCCAATAGCCTAAGATGGCAGTGGAGTTGAACAGCTTACATAAAATGAGAACTACCTCCATTCATCCAAGTGGCTCTCTGAGTCCTGTCAGATTCACAGTGTTCCTTCTTGGCTGCTTTAAATAGAATGTGTGGCAACTTGTCTGTCCTCTAAAATGACAACAAAACAGTTGCACATTAAAGTATGTGCTCAAATTGATGGCATTCTCCTAAGCAGGTCACAAGCTCCAACTGACCCTTATCTTGAAATAATTTGAAAGTATAATTTAATCTATGCAATGGACTCAGTGGGTTTCCCTCACATTTGATGAGACCACGTACATATAATTATGCAGTGTACCCAGTTACTGCTCAAATTTTTATTCATGGAAGCATAGAAAAGCACTTTTTTCAGGAAAAGTAATTAAGCAGAAACTTTATTCCAGCTATGTACTGAAAAGTGGAAACAGGGACAGATACCATGGGAAAAGTACAAGGAAGCTGCTAGGCTGTGTAGGAATGGGGTCAGGAAAGCCAAGGCCCAACTTGAATTAAGCTTGTCAAGTGGTGCCAAGAACAACCCTGACGGGCAGTTGGACTTCACCATAACTGCTCTCTCACTCCCTCTACTTAAAGGAAGAGGAGAAAATGAGATGAGGAAGGGCTCAAAGGTTGAGATAAGGGCAGGGAGATTGCTCAACAATTACTGTCATGACCAAACAGACTCGAGGAGTTTAATATAATTTATTGTCAATTACTAACAGAAGAGAGCAGTGAGAACTAAAACCAGACTGAAAACACTTTCTCCCAATCCACTCTCTTCTAACTCTTCACCCTGAGCACCGCAGGGGAACCGACAGAATACTGACATTTCAACCACAAAGCAGAATGGTCTCTTGTGCAATTTTTTTATTGCTTAATAATCATGTAACTATTGGCTTGTACACCACTGCACTTAGGCAACGCGCTGTCTTTTCTAGGTAACGTTCCGGACAAGGATCTATCACTGTAACATTAACAGCCAAGGCGTCATCTGCCTGGACATTTTAAAAGACAACTGGAGTCCAGCATTAACCATTTCTAAAGTTCTCCTCTCCATCTGTTCCCTCCTCACAGACTGCAACCCGGGTAAGACAAATTCACTTTCATACATTTGCATTCATTTGCAGTTCATAGTCTGTCAGCATTTAGGATGTGGCTGGTGCACTCTATTTCAGCTCTGAAAAAAAAGGACCAAAATTTGTTTCAAATTCATTAGAACTGATGCACAGTAAAGAAAGAAAACACAGTGTTAAGATCCCTTGCATTTTTAGTAGTTGGGAATAAAAATCTATTAATTCAGAAAGTTTAATAAGGGGAAAATACTTTGTAGTAGGCACTAATTTGTGAATTACAGCCAGGACATTAATACCAAGAAATATGAATGAGTTAATAAATATTGAAAAAGAAAGCTTTCACTTAAATATGCTGATAGTATGGTCTCTGAAAAGAATATGAACAGTAGCGACAATGATGGATGTCTAACACGGAATCTACAAATAATGAAAATTAATTTAAATGAAGTTTATTCAATATCCTGGACAGGCTGTATGAGCAGTCAAAGCAAGCTGTCATTCATATTAACTCGCATAGCACTTAACCTATTCCCTCAGCTGTTTTAGATTTGTTTTCTGCAATTGACCACTAGGTCTGTAATTTCCACTTTCTCTTAACCAATTTGCCAATGAATGGTTCTGATTGCAGCCTTCAAAATTTGTAGTATATAGACATTCATACAGAGTCATTGAAAGAAAAATTAAGAGATCTGTTTATGTATCTTAATGTTTTTGAGTTTGTTTTTGAGTTTGTTTTTTTATTGTATGCTTAGTTTTGCTATATTATGATTAATTACTATCTAAGTTTTAAAACTTTAGGTTTCCTTTTTCTAAACTTTTCTCCCGAGCCAAAAGGCTAAAAAAGTGCATTTCAAAGGGTGGACTGTGAGATTCTTATATAATCACAGACTGAGTCACATGCTATAACAGAAGTCTGAATTATTTCAGAGCTTCAGATAAGGTGAAAGTCAACTTTCGATTGCAGTTGGCTGCACTTTTTCCATGTGGGTTCATTACTGTGTGTAGCATTAATAACGGCAGCTGAGAGCTGGAGGTGTTGAGGAGCTGTAGAGGAGCGCTGTGGTACCATTTCAGGCACATTTACTTCTGGAGTGCTGGATGCTCTCTGAATATCTCTACAGAAGGCAGATTCCTTGTAGTGCCCACCCCAACCTGTGCAGAGGTGCCTGTATGCAATCAGGTGGAGTGGTGACATACAGATAGGAAATGGATATTTGCTTAGGTGTCTTAGAGACCAGGTAAAGAGCTGCTGAGACACTGCTGCAAAATCAGTAGCTGTTTGCTAGAAAATACAACCATTTCAGAAGTTAATAGCAAAGCTATGTTGTGAGTGAAAAACTGAAAATAGATGTGCATTCAGTTGTACTCACCTGTTTATAGAAGCAAATCAGTGGCTTGAAAGCTTGCCAGTTCCAACCAGTGGTTTGAAACTTGGAAATTTACTATCTCTGATCTCTCAGTCATTTTCTTTCCCTTAGACCAGTTTACAGATGTTGTCAAACAGCAATGCTAACAGAGCCCGTAGTTGAGATAAACACTGAAAACTGTTACCCATAAGATATTATCATGTGTAGCATGTTTACATTGTAAAAATCAGTAGTTACTCTTCAGTTTCTTTCAGTTAGTAGCCATAAACATCATCATGACTGTAGTAAATAAAGCAATTTTATGACATGTCATTTTCAATTTAAATGCACTCTTTAAATACAAAGTGGTTGTAGGTTTTGTTACCGTGTCTTAAAATTTGTGTGTTAAAATTTGCATTATTTCTAGGGAGGGGTAAGGAGTGAATGTAATTTCTTTACTTATGAGTTCCCCTCCTGTGAGGAGCTGATGACAGTATCTGTGAACAACAGAGTCATTTTTGCCTTCCTTTGAGACTACTTGCCTCAAGTTAGATAATTTTTCACATTAAAAAGAGGAACTTCAAATTGTAGTGATGTGCAACAGAAGGCTTTTTACTTTTCAGTGTATTGCCTAATATGCTAGAGCCTGTTCTGGTTTGTCCCACTTGTTTTTATGAAATTTTATCATTAGCATATCATACCATCTAGCTGAAACATAGGTAGGTAGATAAGCAGGCAGGTAAGTGGATAGGAAGAATGAAAAGACGGATGGATGGATAGATGGATGGATGGATGGATGGATGGATGGATGGATGGATGGATGGATGGATGGATGGATGATCTCTATATATCACTGAGATACACACAGACATATATATGCATATATTTTGCTCTCTGTCAGCTGGGAGTGATTTTCTAATCACCAAGTCCTCTCTTCATCGCACTGGTCTACCCCTTTTTAAAGGCAGCAGCCCAACAGGGATCTCAATTTGATGAGCAACTCTGAACTCTTTGTTCACCATTCATCAGTCAGAAGTAGATCAGGTCAGATGGAAAGGAAACACTGAGTCTTCCACAGACACAAACACTTGGGATGAGTAAGTTTTCCACCCCCAGCCCCTCTGAAGAGAAGAATAAAGTATCAGTTACCCCCTAGCCTTACATTTATGCAAATCTTCATTAGAACAACAAATAGCAGTGAGAATGGCAGCTAATTAACCCTCAGTCATACACGGTGATTAAACTGAGCTGAAGCACAGCTGCAGCTTCGTTGGCAAGCGCTGCTATTCTTCTCCAGCAGGCTGAGCAAATGAAAAGAGGTATTTGCTCCTGCCGCTTCTGTCATTCACACAGTCATCTACAAAAGACATTGAGAGAGTCTCTTTCCTCCGAGGTTATACATCACCGTCCTTTGTTTCCTATCACTCAAGGCAGGAGGTAGTTTGTCCTTTTTAAACAACTCATACAATATTTTACTCATAAGCTGTCTCAGTCCCTTCTGTCCTGATTGTTATTAATTGTCTCTATTTTGCTTGGCACCATCAGGCAGTAAACTGTGTTAATGAAATGTCTGAATTTTGTAACAGCTGGCTGACTTTTTTTGTGGGGGGAAGGGGTGCTGTAGAGTATGATCGAACATGTGTGAATTATCTGTGAGTGCAGGAGAGCCAACTGGAATGATATCAGAGAGATGGGAGAGATGATGGGATGCACTAGCATTCAGTCTGGGGATTAGTACTTCCCTTTAAGGTGGTACTCTGGGGCACAGCACACCTCTCTTCCTTCAAAGCAGGGCCCCAGTCCTGCAAACGTTTTGGCATGTGCACGAGCAACCCTGCGAAACCTGATATATGCCTTCATCTGCATAAAGCTGTGTGTGAGTAAGAGCTTGTAGGCTGTGTGCTTGAGTGATGAGCGTATTTACTTCAGTGTTAGCCGCTAGGGCCTGCCTGCATGGGCAGTTAGTTGTTCCAGAGTAACTCCGTGTGTGTACCCTCCCTCTTTGAAAATGTATTAAGTCAGGAAAATCTGTCTTACTTGGAGCAAAAGTCAACTGTGCATTAAGTATGGAAGAGTAGCCTGGGGAGTATAAATTCCCACACTACCTTAATCCAAAATAGCTTTAAAGTGCAGATGGCCCCTGTGGATTTGCATTTTTACAGAGCTTGAAGTACAAAAACAAATTAATTATTTTTATATTTAGACAGCTGATGATGATGAGCTGGGTTAACATGTTTACTGTTCTCAGTTGGTCATTCCCATCACAGCCCTGCCAGAGGTTCTCAAGTCATATGGAAAATTCTCATTTGCAAATGCTTCAGAGAAAATAAATTGAAACACTGACGAGACTGCAATGGAACTTTTTCCTTTGCATGGCCTCCTTTTTCACACATGCAAAATTTGAACTTTGCTGCCCTGATTATCCCTGATGTCTGAACAGTCTAACGTCAAACCGCATCTGCTTAATAACACATGGCTAAGCCTTGATTAGGACATTAGAACAAAACCTGCTAAATCTCTCTCTTGCTTTTTTGTCATTGTTTTCTTCAAGTTACATACCATTTTTTCACATAAAAGTTCCAGTGCCACTGAGAATGTTATCCCTTGACTGCCCCATTGGCATTCCATACCAAGAAAACTGACCCCGATGCCTCAGTGTTGCTGTTGCCCCTGGTCACTGTAGTGCAGCCTGGGCCCCGTGGTCTCATTTGGGCACTTACAGGCACCTCCCTGCCTGTTTGTTTCTCTTCCCATTTTCACCACAATAATCTTTCCAGCTGTAACACCAACTGTAACAGTGGGAATTTGAGAAAGGAAAGGAAGAAAAGGAGAAAGGAACAAAGGAAGGAAGAAAAAAATAGTGAAGAAACAAAGGAAAAGTTGGGAAGGAAGGATTAACTTCTGGCAAAGGCAATGAGCAAACTGACAGCAGTAACCATTTAACTGGGATGACCACTGGCCATGTTAGTTGTTGTGACTCTGCTCTCAGATGCTGCAACATGTTATGTTTGCAGTGTAAAGCTGCTTGTCTCTTGTTATCCTTTAAATACTCCAGAAAGTGTGAGGCAGTTTGTTCAGTCATATTTAAAATTTGCTGTGAACATAGTTTCAGATGGAAGCATGCATGTCCTCAATAGTAAGCATACATATAGAAGTAAATGAGCTGGAAGGATACCACTGCTTTACTTTCATGTGAGTCCCATCAATTTTTATAGGAGCTGCAGTTACTCAGCATGTCTGAAAAGCAGACTGCTGATGTTAAAAGGCTTTTCAATGCATGTTGTGGTACTCAAATATAATACCTCCATTAGACATATGCCTGCTGATTTTTACAAGTATTGCCATGAGTCAAGGCTTTAGTAGATGGTTTCATACTTTGTTAACCCACACTGAGTAACATGACCATCCAATGTCTTACATTTATCTAAGCTTAAATAAGCAGAGTCGAGCAACATCCTAGGGTTAGGGGATCCTTACTCATCTCACCTAGGGACATGAGACATACTTTCAAGCTTTCTTTATATGAGTCATCCTTATGTTTTGCCTCTATATTTCTCAGAAACTTAATTGTTTTCATCACAGGATTGGTGTAGTTGGCAGTTACAGATAACAATATTTTTGCATTTCTATTGCAATCATTAACTCTCGATGTGATTTGGAATGATTTAGGTTGCCTAAATATCTTCTGCTAAAAATATTAGCACCCTTACCGGCCATGAGGGTCCTGGAACTAGAAATGGGAGGTAGTTCTCACATTATTTTTCTTTTTTTTCTTTGTTGTTTTCCTAAAGGTTTGCAAGGCTCTGCGCACTTACTGCTGAGAGTATAAAATCCCAGTTCTGTCATCCTTTGCAGAAAAGGATTCAATAGTGTAATTTAATGCATATCTTTGATCCTCAGTAGGATGAGAAATAGCACTTTGGAGAGTGACTTTTCAACATAAGCAATAAAAGCTCTAAAAGCTTGAATGGTATTTGCCCTGCTACAGAGCTGCTGGAATTGCTGCTGTTTCCAGGACCTTTGTAAAACAGGAATAGGTGGGGAGAGTTCAGTCAGACAGGGTACAAGAAGATAGCTCGATTAGCGTGTTGACCTGCTTTCTCAGCCTTCCTCCCACTCAGCCATCAGCATGCACTTTGAGGGAGATCCTGTCAACATGCTGTAGTGCTGCTGCACCATCCCTCGTGGGTTTGTCTTCAGCAGATCCCCCAGACCTTTCTGCCACAGAGCCTCTAGTCGGGATGCATAGCTGATGCCTGGTAGAGATCATGGGGCATGGGTCCACAAATAGTGCATGAGGACTCACTTTTGGAAAGGCGCTTGAGTGCTTACATCGTGAATTTGTCATATTTTTTGGGAAAATTAAGCCTCATTCCTCCATCACTACCAATTGGCACTGGTATGAGGCAGGTAGGCACTGGCAGATCACAGCCGGCCAGCTAAGAAGTTCCCTGCACTGGCCAAGTGGTCTCATTTGAAACCTCTAAGGAAAACCCATCCATTGTGACCTTGGGCTTGACTGACAGCCTTCAGTGTGACATCCATGGTCATGCTCCCTTCTCCTGATGCCACTTCAGAGTGGTCACCTCTGATGCAGAGGCAGTAGCATCCTGAGCTGCTGTGACTGATTATAAAGTGAGCATCTATCAGTGCTTTAGATTCCACAGGAATAGCTCCTTTATTCAGCCTATAAGCTCCAGCCATACCACCACACATTTTAATAGTCTAATAGATGTCTACTGTACCAACAAAAAGATCTATTTTCAGAGTTACTGAAAGCAGTTGCCTGCCCAAAAAAAAAAGTTTAAAAATAAATCTAAGTCAGCTTAATAAAGGAAAATGTAACATAGCTGTAAAAATAAAATCTGTTCCATGCTGGAGTGTTTGGCTCCAAGCAAGGATTTGGCTGCCTTGTGGTCACAGCTCTGCAGTTTGGCTTCCACGTTCCAACTTTAAAATAGCTACCCAGCCCTGGGTAATGAGGAACAGGTCCGTGCCCCTCACTGCTTGGCAGGCTGGAGGTAGTGTTTTTTACTCTGCTTCTCTATATTTGGGCCTTTTAGGAAGCATGTATGGTGTTTGTCCTCATCTGGTGCTCCCCCATAGCAGAGGCTGCTTTCTGTCAGTGCCGGTTCACGTCAGATGTTCCTTCTGCAATTTTTTAGACTTCCCAATTATCATTCCTTCCAATCCCTCACCCCAAGTTGTGAAGTGAATTCAGAAACTCTGGATGACAGTAAGTTCAAGGGATGAGCCACTTCTCATTTTCCTCATTCAAGTAATTTTTTCCCTTAAAGCCATAACCTGCACATTTTGATACCATCAAAAAAACTACTTAACAATCAGATCTGTTTTTTTTTCTCCTTCCCAATTAGCAGCCTAACGGCTCTGTTCAGTTTATCAAAAGCACTCCTAGTCTTTCCTGTGCTCAAATATGTTTAGTACTGCTCTGTGATAGAGCAACATTTCCTTTTAGAGCACCTTTGTCAAAATGTATAGAAAATGGGAAAATCCTGCAGTAACCAAGAACATGTTAGAGTGCATATGTCAAATGTGGTAAGTATTCCAGGAAATGAGTGAAATACTTAGAAATTGGCAAAATAATATTTGATTTGCTCAATTTTATGAGGCTGGCTAAACCCCGATGCTTTGATTCTCCTCTGTTACTCGCAGGCTACCAGCTGTGCTGCCATAGAATAGTGCCATCGGATTTACAACAAAATAGTCTTGTTTTGCCATATACTCCTTTGTAAGCAGCACAGGGCCATGTAAACAATAAAATTGTTTTGTTGTCTGAGATTATTTATATTCCTCAGCCCTGAGCTATTTTTCCCTTTTCTTCAGAGTTTATATACTATCAGGAAATGGGATGGTTTCTAGACTGTTTCAGCACAGTGGAAAAATACTCTCTTTGTATCTTGAGCAGAAAAAAATCTATTCCTTGTCAGTCAAACATGGCAACAAATAAGAGGTGATAAAAGAGCAGTTAGGAAACAATTCACAGAGTGAAGTTTTTATTAGGTTTTAAGTTTCAATGTGAGCTTTCTGTCTCTCTTAGTACTCTCTATCTTGGGACATCTCTGAATTATATTGGCTCACTCCTGAGGCTTTTTCTTAAAATATACAAAGGTAGCATTTGGTCACTCTGCTGTATCGGTGTCACTGAACTGTAAGCAGAGTGGATATGTGCATGACATACATAGAGGCCATAATAAGTTATCCTAACGTATCGTGGAAAGAAAATGTGGCACAAAACTGATCATTTTAGTTCTGTTCTCTGTGACTGCAGTATGACAACACCCGAAACAGGATTGCCTTAGGTAAAACTCATCAGCATCCATTCCATTCACATGAGAAAAGCTATCCTGCCCGTTGCATTAAAGTTCTTTTTGCCTGAAAGTACCTATTAATCTTTAAATACTTCATGCTCCCATACTATTTCTCCAGAAGCTGCTATACAGTTATTGAAGTAATATGTACATATGTGTACTGGTTATATCATATATTCTAGAGCTGATATTTACAAATGCAAGATAGTTGATCATTGGTTTCTCTTTCCATTCCCTTTAAAAGATACTGTAGTATGCCATCTGTACCGTACTACAGTATGTATATTATACCAATTACTACACTACGGTTTGAATTGTGAGCAGCTTCTCCTATTATGATCTGGGCACACAGCACCAATATGTCATAGACATTTAGATGCAGGCAGACAAGCAGCAGGTTTTTCAGTACTCCCTGGGGGATTTACGCATGTCAGAGTCCCACCAGGACTCTCTGCACCATCAGGAAACAACAGACTTTTTCCACAGTTGATCTTTATAGATTTGCAGACATGTACACCTATAATCTGTTAAATATATACATATAAACATAAAATGAAACTTAAACAAATGCAAGGAATGTAGGAGCACATTATGAGAATTATTCATAGGTAAGCATTGAAAGAGATTTGCTTTGCCATAAAAGCTGATAAAAATGTTATGAGATACTCATAGAATCATAGAATGGTTTGCGTTGGAAGGAACCCCCTTCCATCATCAAGTTCCAACCCCCCTGCCACAGACAGGGTTGCTGAGCACTAGATTAAGTACTAGATCAGATTGCCGAGGGCCCCATCCAACCTGGCCCTGAATCTCTTCAGGGATATTGTGTTCTTACTGGTGGACTAAGTCCCCTCAGCATCAATTCATGACTGTGGGAATTATTGTAACAGCAGGAAAAAAGAAATTGTGAACTCTCGTCCCCTGAGTAGTTCTCAGGAAAATATGTGGGTTGCTCCAAAAGTAACTTCTATTTATTTCCATGGAAACTACAACAGATACAAAGATCTCAATAACACTATTTGATAGAGCAAATTCTCAGTCATCAAACACTGCTTTTCAGCATAGCCACTACCAGTCACTATGCATTTTTGCCAGTAAGGAACAAGAGCCTGCGTGCCACAATGGTAAAAATCTGTACCAGTGGAGGTTTCATTGGCCCAAATAGATGAAAGTCAGAAGGCACCAAATCCAGACTATACAGTGGGTGTGGTAGGACAGTCCAGCCAATATTGGCAACGTGCTCCACAGTCTTCAAACTGGGGCCTGACATTATCATGTTGCAAGAGAAAGGTTGCCATCTTCTCTGGTCTGACTCTGGAAGTTCAAGCCTTCAGCTCAGGCAGCGCTGAGATGTAGAGGTCAGAATTCATAGTCTGTCTGGGTTCCAGGAAATCCAGAGAGATTACCCCTGTCCTTTCCCAAAAGACAGTGCACATCTCTCTACCCTCTTAGGGCTGCATCTCAAACTTTTTCTTTGCTGGGGAATGCATATGTTGTCTGTCATTTTATCTTTGGCTCATGATGGTGGCACCGTGTCTCCTTACTGGTAAAGATGCTGTCCAGGAAACTGTCACTTTCAGCCTCGTGTTGGTTTAATAGGTCCTGACATACTTGCTTACGGTGTTCGTTCTGTTCCTGTGTGAACATTCATGGAACCCACCTGGCACAAATTTTGTGATATTCCAATATCATCACCATCATTTCCAATGCATTGAAGTCAGTATTCACCTCCATACAAGGTTCCTTGCCTGTAGTCCTCCGATTCATGCAGATGAACTGACTGAGATGCTGTTCATTTGGCAGTGTGACGGCTCTGCATGATGTGTGCAGGGAGAGGTTGCTTGGATCAGGGTTGCTATTTATTTTGGCTTGACTCTTTGCTTTTTTCAGTTACACACTGACAACACCTTGTGGGTAGAAGAGTGTTGTTCAGGAGCATAGAGGCATTTCATGCGTTGAGATTTACACCGTTCAGAACTCATAAGACATCATTAAAAAGATTAAACAACTATAGAATAAGGATTTCTAAGAAATATTTTCACACACCATAATGGTTTCAGAAGTCTATGATCTGTTAAAATATCTTTTTTCTCTGCAAAGTTTCTAGAGTTCTCTGCATAAGAATATTGGCAGATTTGTGTATTTTAGAAAGTAAATGGCAAAACTTCCTTTTTAAAAATAAAATGTACAATCTGGATTTTGTGGCGTCTGAAGTGTAATACAGTCATTAACGGTAGCTCCAGGTAGCTGTCACACATGCTCTTACTCTGTCCTTTTTTTATCTGATGTATCTGTAACTCTACCAAGAATGATGGTATAGTCATTCTCCAGCAGAAAAACAATCATGCTCCATTCGGTCTGATATGTTACCTGCGACTGCTCATTGCTCAGCAGCTCAGTAAAAAGTGAAAAAGCACTTTATTCACACAGTAATACTTGAGAGGAAATTCCCTCCTAACCACAACTAATGATCAGACTGTGTGTTGAAGCATGAGCAGTAATAGCTTCTGCAGTGGTAACTTAGATGGTGCCATGACCAGTGTGCTTTTCAATTCTTTTTTAATTTTGCTAAATTATCTTCTAGTATTCCTACATGTATTCTTGTATGTGTTTAACTCTTTGGTGTATGAAGCATCTAGTTCCTTTTAACTTCCTCTAAATCTCTTACTTGCGCTCTTTTCTTACTATGGAAAAGATCAGCAAGACCACTACTTCTTTTTTAAAATCTCCTTTATAAGATTACCTGTCACATCCTTTTTTCTTTTTTTTTTTCCTTTTTTTTTTTTTCCCAGAATAGATTTTAATCTATTCTTAGATTTTAATCATTCCTTAAATGAGAAAGATCTGACAATGTTGCTAATGATTTCTTATCCCTTTCAATACATTTTCTACTACTATTGTTGGTGATTAGTGTTTTTTTCATTTAAGGCAATGTGAGAGAAATTGAACTTCAGACATAATAGTGCCCAAACTTTGATGGCATTTGATTAAATAAGAGATGGACCAAAACCCAAAACAAGTGAAAAGGCTTTGTATGTCTGTATTGAGAAATAAATATAAAGGGACCTTAACTATCTTAAAATTTAAAGCACTTGTGAAAATGCACAAGTGATAAATGGTACAAATACAAAAGGCTACAATTCTTTTTGCCTCCAGTAAACATTTGTAGCTTAAGATAATGCCAATAGAGATTTCCTAAGGCCATTGCCTTAGAGAGAAGACAGGTGATTTAATGCACATGCATATTAAATCTTTGTGTGAACCAAGACCAAAAGAAGTCATCAATGTTAAATGCTTTATGACTTCTAATGTTGAAATAAAGCAGTTAATTACTTCAAATATATAAAACACAGAATACTTGTTATGCATATTTTCTTTGTTTCGTGCAGGTTTTGTCTAGCCAATACGGATGTCCTTAATTACACCACAGTCTTTGGAATGAAGTAGATACAGCACTTCTGGGCTTAGACAGTTCTGTTTCTGATGAGAATTATTCTTGTTTCCTTAATGGATATATTTTCTCAGTAATAGATCTGTTTATACTTAAGGGAAAAATAATTAACACTTAAAATTAAACAACTTCAGACATCACATCTTATCTGCATTTCTACAGTTTATTCTCTAATCTCACAATAATTTCATCTACTATCCACTATTCCAATTAGTACAAACAGCTGAAATCTCAACTGGAATAAACTGGCATCATTTTACCCCAGACTTTTTAATTGGACTATGTTCAGTTCTACTAAGTGTTGAAGATTTTTTTTGTTTCAGTTGGTTGGTTACTTTGGTTTTTCTCCTTTATGCCTTTTCTTACACGAAAGCTAAACCAGAAGGAAATGTATTACTGTATATTTCTAACTGCCTGTGAGGCACCTTCAGGACACTGATTCACACAACTATTTTTAAGCTGCTTCATTCTGTACTTAAAATACAATTATTCTTGCTTCACCATAGAAATGACACTGTTCCACATTCTTTAAGTTCCTGAAAAGAAGCCTGCTACATTTGGCTCTCTAGCAGATTCACAACAATGTAGAATCAGTCCTGAAAAGAAAAAAAGTTAATCCTGGTTATAAATATGTTAGCTGATAAATCATTTAGCCTCTCATTTTCTTGAGTAAGATTTTAGAAATTAGTATTCATGAGTTGTTCAGATTCTGCCTGCAGAGATGATTTACACTATTGCAAGATATATCTTTTTTATTATTATTTTGCATGGTTAATTTTCTGTATTATTCATCGGGGAGAAGGATACAGTTGTTGGGTTTTTACTGTTTTGCAGATCCATCAAAGGGAACAAATAGGACAAATTATGTGCTGCGTGTGTTTCAGAATCCCTTTTTTTCCATAGCAAATTAAGTTTGGGTGAACTAATTGGAGTAGGAGACTATTTCTTAAGTAGCAAAGTGTATGTTTTACCTGTCCCTAATTTAAGGGTGGACTGTACCATAAGATTTCATGTTCGTATTGGAGATACAGAAATAGAGTCTGATCTGTAAACTGTCTGCATGATCTGAACAAGGCTTAGGAAAACAGCCCTTCTCTGGATTGAAACATTTTGCAACTTAAAGATGAATTTGATTTTGAAAAATTCTCAAAGTCTGGAATCTTCAACACACAGTCTTTATAATGTAGATTAGATAAAGTGTCAAAGTAGTAGAAATAACTGTAAGACACAATATTAAACTAGCAGAAGGAATGGCCTCATTATCTTCCATGGATATTTTTGGCTCGAAGTTGTACATTTTTTTCCTAAATAACAGTGTTAGCACTTCATAGGTCAATGCCTAAAATTCCTTGGCAAATGGAATATCATTGAGCCAGGCACAACAATGGAATCAGTGTGATCCCTCACACAGGAGAGTATCCAAAGAAAGTTATTTAATCTATTTCTAAATATAGAATTGTCACTATAAATATCAAATTCCATCTTCATCCAGGGTTGCCATGTAACTTCATTGCAACTTATCCAGGAGCTAAAAACCTGCCTACATGATGGATGCTAATTATTTTGTTTAACCTGTTTTTCCCTCTAATCCCATTAGAACTTGTTTGTAATTAAGCTAATTATATTCATGTTCAGAAGTTAATTTAGAAATGGATAGTCCATTTGGTTACTAAAATGGGGTTATTTTCTCACTCACCTGCTGATTCCTCGGTCATTGCCAGAGCTAGCACCCTGCTCCCATTCTGCAACACACTGTGTCATGTCACTGATCAGCATCTGGAAACATTGCTCTGTGCAAGTATGCAGGTATGCCTGTGCAAGTAGGCCTGTGCAAGTATGCAGAATGGCACCTCGCCTTACATGCTTTAGTGAGCCATTGTGCACTGGTACAGCATCGTCCTTAGATGCCAAACATCCCAGCTTGCTATCACACAACCTGATTCAAATTATCCATGTCTGTAGTCCAGAAAAGCTTCAGATAGTCTGCCCCATCAAAAGCTTCAGCTGTGCCATACTGACAGAGCTCCTAAAAACTCTGCTTTCCAGGCATTTTCCTTCCAGTGCCTCTTGGTGCAAATGAGTCAGATACAGCCTGCAACCTCCTTCCTCATGTTTCTTTGCAGAATGGGAAGCATAGACAACATAAAAAGAGAGGGAAAAGAGAGGCCAGAATGTTTTGAGTTATTGGATAACAGTGAGAGGTGTGCTAATGCAAAGCACAGAGAAGTTCCTATTCCTGTTCCAAGAGATGTTCAACTCGCCAAGGGATTTCTGGCTCTGAACTATGACAAGGGAGTCGTATTGGCCTTGATAGGCACAAAATTCTTCACCAAGACACCTTTTAGTAAATAAAAGCCTTTTATTCCTTTGACATTCTGTGTGGGATTCCTAATAACAGTTTTAGATTTAAATAAGTTAAATTAATACCAAGATCTAAATGGATGAGAAGAATAAAATCAGATTATACCAAAATAAGCAGCATTCATAACATATGTAGGCTTTTCTAGTTACTCCACAGATTAATTGCAGTAAAGGAACAAAGACATAGATTCAAGAGTAGGATTCAGATGCATCTGACCTAAAATGACCCTGGTGTGTGTCTAAATCAAAGATTTTGGTACTGCTCATGTTCAAACCCTTCTCCTGAAAATGAAGATGCCTTTGAGATGTGTTTTCCTCTCAGCATCAAAATGCCACCAGAAGACCAGACAGTGCAGTGCCTGTGCAATAACACTCCCTCTCCTCCCTGTCACCTGGGAATCCACACAAGTTGGTGTGGACCAAATGGTTCTCTTGCAGAGTAATCTACCTGTGATTATAGGATGTCTATCACTATACGAAGCATGGTGATGGGAAATGCATTCACACACAACTGCTTTGTGTTTGTTTGGGGTGTTTAAGGGCCATAGGTCACCCCTTTGCTAAGAGCTGTTAATCAGTGGGAAGTGAGAAGACAGAAATCCGGAAGAAAACTGCTTCTTTGTTCTTTAAAATATATAAATTCTAAACATACCATTATTTATATAAAATATCTATTCCTTCCTCAGTAAATCTTGTAACAAAAAAAACATCCTCAGTATTTTTCTGAAAATATAGTTATCAAACTATGGATGCATACCAGTTACATTATGAATAGTAGCACTTTGCTAGACAGTATTTTGAGATCAGAGTGCTATCATTTCCTTAGACGCAGTGATCTTCCATGAGCTGACTGCATATTGTTATGTTTTCTGAAATTTTTATCAAGCCATGTACCATGCAGTGTCTTCCACATCAAGTTCTTAGTTACTAAAACTTTTTTATTAATTTTTTTACTAATAGCAACGACTGTTTCTCTATTGAATTCATTGTTATGAACAGATACTTTGCTAATGTATCCATGCTTTAATTTTGAGATGCATTCAAGCATCAAAGCAAAGTGTGTTATTTCAGAACTTTAATTGTTCCAGCATGCTGGCATTTCTAATAGGTGCATGTTCTTCCCTAATTAAAGACAGCTCTTCAAGATCAGTACACTGTGCCTCGTTGATCCATGATTGCCTCAGCTAACTCACAGTCAGCCACTGAAGTTTATAGAAACCCTGCTAAAAACAGCAGTCAGAAAAAAAAAAAAACCTTTACTCTTTAGACAAGAATGATTTCCCTTGGCAAGATCCAGGGATGAATCACTGCCAATGCTTCCCTTTAAGAGTCATGTTAGTAAAATCGGGCCAGATAATACTCCTTATTTCTGAAACATCTTTTTCTGAAGCAGCCTCATATTTCAAACAGATCTGTGGTAGGTAGCCTGACAGCAATCAAATGCAAGTCTAGAGAGGGATGAATTTCTCCTTCCATGTATCCAAAATGTTTTAGTAAGTGAATGTTTGCTGAACTGGATTTGCAGAGCTCTTTTATTTTTGAAGACAGGTAACATTTTCCTCCAGACATCAGTTTGGACATTGGAATTGAGTCATATATGCCTTAATATTTGTCTGACAGCTTCTCCAGACCCCATGTGAACGAAGAAGTCAGATGTGTTTCTGATGAACCGGGCCAAACCAGCCTGTAAACCATTGACACAATTCTACAGAGCTCAAGTCATATCTTACCTTTTCTTTACAACAGATCTATTCAGTCACATTTACCACATCATCCAATAGCTTCCAATTTTTAGTACTTATTCTAAATATGTGGTGTGACAGGGAAGCATTATCTCAGTTTCATGGGTGAGACATTAAAGCTCTGCTGTAAGACCACTTAACTTTCTTAGAGTCATCATAACAACTTGCAAACTGTGAAGACTATGGAACACTCCAACATTTCACATCTTTTAAGCAGCATGACATATTAGTTTCCTGGTTTCTTGGCTGTAGCAGAAATGCTAAGTCACAGCTTGAACCACTGATTGAACACCTGGTATGAAGGCAGGGCCAACCCAAGGGAACTCAGGTGCACACAATGCATCTGAGTCACTGGAAGGGGAGGAGCCAGGATCCACCCCTTCCCAGACCTCATTTAAGGGTTGGCAGTGGAAGTAAGGGTATCTTGCTGGATGTTCCTATCTACCTGAGGTCTTTTAGAGGTAAACAGTTTTTTTTTTTTTTTTCATTTATTTCTGTGTCCACAGCAGCTGCGTTTGGGCTTGTCTTTATTTGCTGCAGCCAAAGACTTTCCCACCCCACTATTATCACTTTACTTTCCATCATATTATGGTGCTACACCTGTCCAGCCACGTATCTTGGCTATCCAACAGACTAGGACTTCAGGATCTTCTGTATTTTTTTTTTTCTCTTTCTTCACCTGTTCTGATTTTTTTTCTGAGGAGAAAGCTTTAGGTGTATAGTTAGAGAGGTAACCAAGAACTGGATGACTAAGTATGTACTGGCAAATGCAATTCAGGAAGCCTAGTACAAAACTATAAGTCTCCTTTAGCCCTGCATTGGCATAGCGACCACTAGATTGACGTAGCTATGTTGGGTTCAAAATTTCTGACAAATGTAGACTTAAAAGTTATACAGTCTCTAAGCCACTGTATATACCACAGTTTTCTATTAGTTCTCTAAACCTGGATGTTGTTAGTGTAAATGTTGATATCTGGTGAGACTGTGTCTTAAGTTCTTGTGCATCTGTCCTTTACTCCCTTATTCCCTATCTTATTCCTGGAAAGATAGTCCTGGGTTTTAACTGAAAATGAGAAGTGAGGCAACTAAGTCATTCTTTATTTCTTCTGACTCCAACACATTAGATCACTGTATTTCTGAGCAGATCATGTCACACGTATCTTATTGCATCTCTTGTTATTTTCCTTTGGTGGGAGGAACCCTTGAAGGTCATATGGTTGCCTGCTTCACTAAGCTATATCAACCATAGTTGAGCAGCCTAATGAGGTATGTGAGCTGTAAAGCAATTCCAGAAGGGTTGTTTTAATAGTTTAATATGCTGATGTAGCCTATATGTATTAGAACTCTTCTGTTGAGATGTGACTAGTCTAATCTGCACAACTAACTCCTGAAACAAGAAGCAGAATTAGTTATACTCTGTATCATATGATTTCTGCTGTAGATAACAACTGCTAAAATGTTGCTTCCTAGTAAACATGAGATTTTTCTTGAATTTGTTCCTTTTTCCTCCAAGGATTACTTTTTCCTTTGCTGGAACAACTCATTTTGTTTTCCTTTTTTTAGTGTTTACTGACCTGATCACTTCATCATTCTTCTGTACAGTTTTCAAAGAGCCTTGTAGATGGATAAATACATTAACAATGGATAGCTGGAACTGTGATTTTTATGAAAGTCAGGAATAAATTCTACTTCTGCTTGTAGGGTGTGTAAAGCAATCCAGAGCCCTGCTACTGCTCTTTGTTCTGCCTTGAATCAGTCTGTTGTTCCAGTCTATAAGCGTGTGTTGATCAGACTTCCAACTGTGAAGCCAGTTTTATTGCCACACAAACAGGGATTAGTGCCATGCTGTACTCATTTTCACTTGTCCTCTGGTTTTTCAGCACTCTTTCTGAAGGTGAAAGGTTAGTGGAGTAATTCAGTGTCCCACTTCACCTGCCTCTTCCTCCAAAGAATTACTTAGTCTATTATTATTAATGATAGCAAGACAGAGAGCAGCACTGCTGCTGTAAGATCACTGAAGGATCCTATGATGCATTTTGCATACCTCATTTTCCACATCAAGACACACAGCATCCTTGACATGTTCTTCTAGGAGTTGATTAAGTTTAAAAGAGATGACATGTGGCAAACTATGGAAACCTCCTAAGGCAAAGTGACACAGTGAATAAAAATTACTCACAAACAGTTCATTCCTTCTTAATCCCTTTCTCTTGGAGTTTTAAATTGTTCTATGACATATTTGGTATAGCACACATCATGCTTCTTCTGTCTTCAGTTTTCACTGGCTAGTCTTCCTATGACTGGATGCCACTGAAAACAATATGAGAATGTAATTAAAGGTAAAATTTTTTTTTTTTAATTAAGTCTATTTCTGGTGTACATCAAACTGTCAGCATTTGCTGTTTAGAAAACTTGTGTTTCAAAGGACTATTAAGTTCCTTTTTTTTTTTCCCCTGTCAAGCTTAATTTTATTTTTTTAGTTTGGCTTTTGGGACCTGTTTTTTTTTTCAAGATTGGTACAATATTAAAAACAAGACAAAAAAAAAAAATTGTATTGAGATCTTGACTTGCACTGCAAGTCATTGTAGGAATATATACTGTCCTGCACTGCTGTTGGCACCAAAATCACCAAACAAACCATAGTTATTGAAAACATGAACTTGCTTTCATTTCTGTGTAGCCAATTCTACATATCTTGCTGTACAAAGATGATTCCAAGGCAGCTATACTGTAGGTGACATAGAGAGCACCTGATTTTTTTTTTTTCCTTAGGCTTTGGAAAAACAAGCACTCCCAATTTTTGTTTGTTTCAAAAAGCAATGCAACAAAATACTTGTGAAAAGAGGCAGCTCTAAAAAAAACAATCTGGGTTCCGTAAGTCAAAAATTCTTCTAAATATGTAACAGAAGTCCAAGTAGCTTAAACAAAACAAGCAATTTTTTGTTTTGTTTTCTTCTACATTTCACACAGCTGGCTCAAAGGAAAGCAGATGTCATTTTTGGTGACTGATGTTTCAGTACAAGTAGTTTCACAGAGTGTCTCATAGTTCTGTTGAAGGAGTACTATATAGTCAGAACACAAAGACCTTTCAAGTTGCACCTTACCTTTGGAAATTCCTCCAGATTAATTCTGCTTCATCAGCTGGAGGCCAGTTCATCAGAATTCCCTGTGATACAGAGCTGAAACTGTACCTGGACAAAAATACATATATATATGTTGTAAATATTTGGCTGAAGAAACTGAGACTTCTATATGGTTGTGGTTTTTAGTTTTTAAGGTGCCCCAGAAATCTTTTTGAGAACTCATTTATGATGGTGTAATAACTGGCTCCATCAGCTGTTGTCTATTAAAACTGCAAAATACTGCAATTGAAATATTATTCTTTTATAAGTGCTCGTAAATATACATAATGCATACAAATACCCATAATGTACATTTTAAGTCTAAATGTCTCTTTAACCATGTTGGCACTAACAATTGGAATTTCTTTGCATATTGTGTGGCTGATGGAGAAGAGACATTGAAATCAAGCTGTTAAATACACTCTCATATTTTTTTATTTCACTAGAGTATGTTCTCTGTATTTTTAAAACAGCATTGAAAAGCCCAGGAGATGAATTCTGCTCTGAAATTGCTATTTGCTGACATAGAAATAGCTGTAAAAATACAAGCAGGGAAAAATACAGTATAGCAATATATTTTCATTTATTTTGGAGGAAAGTAGTTTTAAAGAAGAATTATAGTCTGTCTTCTGAATGATAAAGCAGTATAACTAGCATTAAACACAGCTGAAATTTTGTAATGACCAAACCTCAGCTCATTGAAATCCCCAATAGCATTAACTCCCCAGAATTGGGCTGTAAATTTGATTAGCTTTACAACAGATATGAGACACAAATGTTCTTCCTTATACAGTCATATTAAGTGGCTGCAAAAGAAGATCACAAGTCATTACAGAGCCGCATATCCAACATTTAAGTGAGGCAGGAACTCCAGCTCTCTAGCTAAGTGCAGCACATATTTGGGAAGCTGGAATAACAAAGAACAACTCTCTGGCACCCTGCAGGCTGGTGTGTCTCTGCTTGGCCACAGGACAGGATATCACACCAAGGACACAGCAGTTCTCAAGCCAGGCGTGGTGCATCTGGTGACCTGAGAGGTCCCAGTGTATGAGCATCCTGCCATGCTAGTTGTTGCCCAAAGTTTGATTGAGTTCGTTTCTGTAAGGGCCCAGGTTTCTGAGAATGACATTGCCAGAGATTGTTAGTATTCCCTGTAACAAAGCTTTGTCCCATTTTTGTCTTAATTTCTGTATATTTGAAAGGTAGTTGGTGCTGTTACTAATCTATTGTGGCTTTATTTTTGTTAATTTCACTAGGTCATTCTGATAATGTATTTCTGATGTAGCTTTATATTCTGAACCCTGTTTTTCATTTTTGTTTGGACAAAGCCCCATTTGGAGTGGATTTCTGAAATGGCCCTGATTCACTGATGAATCACACTACTTCCAAAAAAAAAAACTAGAGCAGTTTACTAATTATGGAAACAAATTCCTAACATTGAGAGTAAAACAGATATATACAAATGGTAAACAAGAAACAGTGTTATAGTAATGAGAAACATGGGGAAAGCAGTTCTAAGAATCCTGAGTATTCCTTTTTCTCTTTCAATTATTTATGCAGCAGTTGTTTTATAAATATGTATTTTGTTGTATTGATGGATATTTTTACAATATTCCTCATTTTATGCAGCCCAGCTAAGAACTGGTCTGTATTCAACTATTTCCTACTCTGAAGGGATAGTTTTTGAGTTTCTCTTTTCAAGCATTTTGAACACTATGGTCACAGCCTATGCAGGATGAAGTATTTGAAATTATTTTAATTTAGTTTGTCTGATTATCTGAATTTTATAGCCTGTCCCCATGAGGTCTGTAAAGATGCCAAGTCATGACTCATTGAGTGTTACCAGAATTGTCTGTCTGCTTGGGCCTGCTATACAGCTGCTGCCTCCAGCAGGACAATGTGGCTTGGGCCTGAAGGTGCACAGCTTCATGCAGGAGCAGGAAAGGACCATTTGCATGTCTGGAATTCATGTGCCTGCTGTATGTCCACCGATGCAAATGCAGCATGCTGCATCAACATGGTCAGTGTGACACTAACAAGGTGACTGATGTAAAGTGAGATGTTTCCTCCTCACTAGTTGTCCTAGCTTCCCAAACAAAGCAGTTATGCCAGTTTTGTGGCTTTACAGGAGCTAAAATAAACTAGCTCTTCTAAAACCTGTTGAAGACTTCAATAAGAAGTCCTTATAAATAACTACATGTAATGACAACACAACTCAGCACTCTCTGACAGAGATGTGACATAGGATCTTCTCTGGCGAGAGCTATTCTGATCTTTCAGCTTGGTATCCCATCTAGCAATTACTAGGTTACTGTTTTGGAGGAGACTCTCTTTCCCCAGCTGTTTCACTCCCTTCCTTTCTTTACTCACACACTTGTCTTCACTTTGGTGATATGGTCATCAGCAGTACATGGATCTGGGTGTTCTTTCCACAGGAGAAAGCCCTACGTTACTGAGCTTCAGCTGATTTCACCACTTTCACATCAGAAACTGCTCTCATGGATTCATCCACCTCAAAAGAAATTGGCCACCCTTCTAGTGGCTGGGAGGAGCTGTAGGAAGGACCCAACTCCTTCCAGATACGTAATTGAAATATATCCTCATGCCCAAAAAGAAATATGGATAGAAACCCACATAAGTAATCTAAGGCTGGGGATGATTATGTAATACTCAGTACCCTTTCAGTTATCAGGGAAACTGATTTTCAGCTCTTATCTGAAAGACACTTCTATATAAACATTCATCCTGCACATAAAAACGTTTTCAGATTTGAGTTAATCTGTATTACACGATGTTGCTTTTCAATACACCAACATCAAGTTTTGAGAAGACCTTAGCTGCAGCCATTTAAATATGCACTAAATGGAAGGAAGAAATTCTTTACTGAGAGGACTGTGAGGCACTAGCACAGGCTGTCCAGAGAAGCTGTGGATGCCTCATCTCTGGAGGCTTTTAAGGCCAGGTTGGATGGAATTTTGAGATGGTGAGTGGCAATTCTGCCCATGGCAGGGGGCTGGAGCTAGATGATCTTTGAAGTCTCTTCCACTCAAGCCATTCTATGATTCTAAACCTCGCTAAGCACTTACCATGATCCAGATGACAATGTCATGATACTCTTCCAAGTAGTCATCACCAGCTGCCTCAGAGGTCAAAGCCCACCTTTCCTAACAGTATTGAAACCAACACATTCATCAAATTTTGCTCAGTGATTCCTTTTGAGCTCCACCCTTACTCTTTCTTTCTCTGTAGTTGCATGGAAGTTTTTCTTGGATCAGCGCTGTCAGATCTAGCCTTGAGCCACTGTAACCAGTTCCTTCAGCCTGGTCCCTAAATTTTTGCCAAGAGACATTTGGCACTTCTCTATTACCCAAGTTGCTCATTTACCCTACAGTTTGTTCGTGGTTGTTTGTAATGAGTTTTGAGACAACTTTGTACTCCTTAAACACTAGGAGGCTTCCAGAATCCTATTTGTTCTGAACAAAATCCTTCCAGTAATCCCATGTGATTCTTCTCTTTGGCTGCAGAGCCAAAGGTGATATATTTTCTATTCTGAAAATTTTTAAATGGATCTTAGCTCAGCTGTACCTCTTTGACACTCATGCATGTAAAAATAGCAAAGTCTGGGCCTTGGTGACCTCCTCTGGATATATTAAGATATTGAAGTTAAACATATGCATTAAGTGCTTGCAGGACTGAGACTATGGGGTCTTAGTATGCCACAGCTGCAGTGGTTTCTTGCCTTACTAATTCAGAAGATGCAAACTTAGTATTCAAATCATGGGCTCTTCCTGAAAGTACGCTTTCAAAGCAAAGTATTTTTTCATTAGGTATTATCTGCTAATATTCAGTTATGTTGGCAGCAAGTCATTCAATTGATTTGGCTAAAGCAATGTACTTATCCTATCATAAACGCTTATCATCAACAAACAAATAAAAACCTGGGATTGACTTTGCCAACAGCTTGACATCTCTCCCTGGGAATCCTGGTGGTTAATAATGCTGTGCAAACACAACACTCGGGTTACGACTGTACTGGGGGAAGCTGACATTCGTATTGTTCAATGGCACCATCTTCAGTCAACTGCAGAGCTGATTATTAACTGGCCCTAATAAGGAGTCATGTGCCTAGCCTAAGTCAGGAAAAAAATGTATGTAAGTACCGCAGAACTGACATGGTGTGGTGATACAGGAAATTTACTGTTTCAGGAGGACTACTAAGAGTTTGGGTTCTCCAAAGAGGAAAATCTCTCTACTGAAAGGAGAAAAACATTGATTACTCTAGGAAAGTCTTTTTTTGGTTGGTTTTTCTTAGAGGGCTAGCTTGTTTTATTTAATTAACTAGACAGTAATTTGTAGATCCAGATTAAAGACAACAGACTTTTTCTGGTTATTTCTTCTTTTTGGAAATACAGAAGTAGCTATAGAGGACAGAATCATGAAGCATTCTGGACACGTGAATGCTCAACAAAACCTCACAAATTGAACGCCAGTATTCAAATAGTATTCGTTGCCCTCATTTCTGACCTTTCTTTATTCTTTAAAATACAATTGAAAAAAAAAAAAAAGAAAAAGAAAACAAAACCTGCTAATAGAATTGGAGCCCATCCTCCCTTTAGGTAGCAATATAGGTATCTGTGAAAGTTTAGTACCATAAATAAATGGCTTTTAGTGTTTTTATTCTTGTCATCTGAAATTCTTGCTTTTTCCATTCTTCGCTCAAACTAAAATGATTGGAATATTTGTTCATGAGGCATAATTTTAGAAAATGATTCAAGTCATATGTTTACCAGAAACTTGCAACTAATTGCCCCGCCAGCTCCTCCCCATGCTTTTGCTCTTTTCCTCTTGTATGCATGCATGCTTTCAAAATGAGAATAAAATATGTAGACATCTTGTTCTTACAGTTAAAGCTAAGAGGACAGAATAAATCTGTATCTGAGGACAGTCTTTTCTTCCTTCCAAGGCTGACAAGCATTTCATGGTTTGTGTTTCCTTTTCAGCTGACCCCCTGGTTGGAAGCATTGCCACTCAGTATATGACTAACAGAGCAGAGCATGACAGAATGGCCAGACAGTGGACCAAGCGATACGCCACATAGGAACCTCCTCTAGGATTTGCTGGACCTGTGCAAGCACATTCACTAAGTGCTTCAATAGCCCTTCCCTTCATTCTTATTTTTTATTAAATTTTGAACCTTTTCTTTTTTGTTTTGTTTTTATTTTTATTTGTTTGGGTTTTTTTTTGTTGTTGTTCTGTTAACTTGAAAGCTGTTTCCCTCAAATGTAGACAGGGAATTTTGGTTATCAGTGCAAAGAATGTTGGATCTGTAATAGTATAGAGCTTTGTCACGAAGCTTTGTATTAATGTGTGTTTTTTTTCTTTCATGTGTTTTTTGGGAAAACAAACAAATTCAGAATTATATCTCGTTTCTACTTAAATGTAGTGTTTAGGGTTATTTTTTTGTACTGAAGTCTTTAATGGTGGGTGCATGCTACTGGGAACAAGTTTTGTATAAAAGCTTAAAATCAAGAATCACTGTGCATTACTAAGACTGTGTTTATCACTAGCCTTCTGTTTCCCACACAAAAGGCTATTGCATTGAACAAATTAATATGTATTTTGATTTACTTAAAAGAAAAGTGCTTGTAAATTTCTTAGGGACCTGCCACTTTTGACTGTGGATCAGTTGATGTACACTTGTATTATTAAAGCACTCAATAAAACACTGTGGCTGATAAATGCACTTTTTGCAAGACGGTGCTTTCGCGTTTGTGCAGCGTAGACTGCACAGCCCTCACACAATATGACTGCAGGTTAAGCAATTATTTTTAGACCTAAACTATTCATTTGTTCTTAACAGTATCTTTCTTAACTTAGAATTTTCTTTGTTGCGCGTATCTTTTATATACAAACATCTTCTACATTTTAAGGCCATTCTTTCACATGCCGGCGCTCAGCTCGGCTATTCTGAAGCCTCTTGCTGTATCTTTTGTACTATAGCTTCACTGTATCCATCTTGTTACTTTTTTAATGGTTGACTATAAAAATAGCCTTGCAATGAAAGCAGAATATTGATGATGATTTTATACAGCGGGCTTCGTTTTGCCTTTCTCCAAGCTCTTTAATTGTAAAAGCAACTGTTATTTGAAAAATAAATGAAGGTTTTCGATGGGAAAATTGAGCCCATTGCACCAATCATTCCCAGCACGTTCAAGGCAAGGGTATTTCTATTCAGATTTGACCTTCAGGCTAATTTTAGATATGCAGCCATAGAAGGAAAACTTCTCCTTGGCTAAGGAAATGCGTGGGTGTTGTGATTTAGAAAATATATACTGTGATGCTGATATCTAAATGTTCTTTGTGTTGCAATGGCATCCTGGAAAATCCCTGTCTCATATAATTAAATGTTACAGATGCCATATACAATCCTTGGCTGCCCTCTCTTTCTCTCTTTTCCTCTTATGTTTAAAGAAGATTTTATCTTAAGGAAGATACATTATAATAGGAACAACATAAAGATACAGGGAGACCCAATCCCATTACATGCTAACCCAAATCCAGCCTTCCTGGAAATGAAAGAAGTCAAGGTGACACCATAGGTCCCCTGTGGCAACCACTGAGGCACGGCATGTCCAGGCTGTTCTGGTTTTCCCTCAGCCATTTGCTCATAGCTGAACAGTCATACAGTTTGAATCTACAGGTGAGTTGTCTTCTACATGAAGAGAAGCTGAACAGTGATTTTGACATAGGGAGTATATGATAACTACTGCCTCAAGAACCGTGAGGATCTTGACAAAATAATCAATCTGTTTTGGTCAAAACAAATGGGGAGCCTTCTGGTGTCTGCATGCAAGATTTTGAGGCCAAGAGATCCCAGATACAGGTTTGAAAGAATAAAAGTTAAAGAAAAAAAAAATCGAAAGACAGACTTCTCTGATCTAGAACACCTTTTTGGAACAACCACTGTATGTGCTTCCCTTGGAAGATGTTTCCACCATCCAATTTACCACAAAGTATCTCTATATTCCTGCTGTAAAAATACAACAAAGGAGCAAAAGGATTAGAAGGACAACTACATCTTTCCCAGTAGAGTAACAGCATTACTTGTGCTGTTATCGTATTTGCTAAAGAGATTCATGCCATGAAAAACCTTTATCCCCTGAGACAGCAATTAATGACCAATTTCAGATTTCTTATGAATTACTGTAAGCGTCTGCTGCTCTGCAGTCTGTTTTTACACTCAGCTGAACAGAATGCAGTAATTTCCTAGGTACATTTGAAAAAGAAATGTTTCTACTAACATCTATTGTTTTGCCAAAATATAAAGAAGACATGAACAGAAGAGCCTATTCCACCTTTAATGATGCTGTAACTGAAGGACAGCTGAGGTACCTTGGTAGAGGAACTACTGAATGCTTCATAGAAGTCTGCTCCAGCTCACCTTCCTCGCTTATCAAACGCTGTGCAGTTCAGGCTTTCAGGTAGGTTGCCCTCTGTGTGAAGGTGAATGCTGGCTTTGTCATAGATGATATAAAACTACTTCCTTAAGAACGGTGCGGATCTCAAAGAAATAATCAGAAGACATCAACCCACATTCATTAAAGCAGATGCAGAGTCTTCTGGCATCTTCAGGAGCCAAATGTTTGCAAGTCTGGTCATAAAACATTCTCCTCTATTTGCAAATCTACTCTGTTTGCCTCCCAAGTAGTTTTTTTTTTTTCCTTCATCTGCTGAACCTGGGAAATGGAAAGCATTATTTGAGAACTGAGGGTGAAGAAAGGGGTGTACAAGCTCTGGAAACAAGGCTGTGTCACCTGGGAAGAATACAGGGATGCCGTCCGGACTTGCAGACGTGGGATCAGGAAAGCCAAGGCGCAGGCAGAACTGAACTTGGCCAGGGACGTGAAAAACAATAAGAAAACCTTCTACAGGTACATTGGCCAGAAGAGACAGGCCAAAACGGGCGTACCTACTTTGGTAAATTTAAAAGGAGAAATGGCTTCAACAGATGAAGAGAAAGCTGAGGTGCTGAATGAGTTCTTCACCTCGGTCTTCACTGGTGGCCAGGATTCTAGTCTTTTTCACGTCCCTAAGTCTTGCACCCCCATACCTCTATGTGGGGACCAAGGAGGTAAATCCCTCCCCACTGTAAGGGTTGAGCAAGTCCGAGAGTGCCTCCTTAGACTGAATGAGTATAAGTCTATGGGGCCAGATGGCGTGCATCCCAGGGTCCTGAAGGAGCTGGCTGAGGTGGTTGCTGAGCCGCTCTCCATCATATTTGAGAAGTCGTGGCTGTCAGGTGAGGTCCCGGACGATTGGAGGAAGGGTCACGTCACTCCCATTTACAAGAAGGGGAGCAGGGAGGACCCGGGTAACTACAGGCCGGTGAGTCTCACCTCCGTGCCTGGGAAGATTATGGAACAGATCCTCCTGGACAATATGCTTGATCACATAAAGAACGAGCACGTGATCCTAGATAGCCAGCATGGCTTCACCAGGGGAAGGTCATGCTTAACTAATCTTGTGGCCTTCTATGATGGAGTGACGGCATTGGTGGACGAAGGGAAGGCAACTGATGTCATTTACCTGGACCTGAGCAAGGCCTTTGACATGGTCCCCCATCACATCCTCATCTCCAAACTGGAGGGAAGTGGATTTGACGGGTGGACAACTAGATGGATAAGCAATTGGTTGAAAGGCCGCAGACAGAGGGTGGTGGTCAATGGCTCTATGTCCAGGTGGAGGCCGGTAACGAGCGGTGTCCCTCAAGGGTCTGTCTTGGGACCGGTGCTCTTTAACATCTTTATTAATGACATCGATGAGGGAATGGAGTGCACCCTCAGCAAGTTTGCTGATGACACCAAGCTGAGTGGTGCAGTCGATACGGTGGAGGGAATGGAGGCCATTCAGAGGGACCTTGACAGGCTGGAAAGCTGGGCTCGGGTGAACCTAATGAGGTTCAATAAGGCAAAGTGCAAGGTTTTGCACTTGGGCCGGAAGAACCCCAGGCACCTGTACAGGCTGGGGGGAGTTGTCCTTGAGAGCAGCTCGGCAGAGAAAGACCTAGGGGTCCTGATAGATGAGAAACTTAACATGAGCCAGCAGTGCGCTCTGGCAGCCCGGAAAGCAAATGGGATCCTGGGCTCCATCAGGAGAGGGGTGGTCAGCAGGGATAGGGAGGTGATTGTCCCTCTCTACTCTGCTCTTGTGAGGCCCCATCTGGAGTACTGTGTTCAGGTGTGGAGCCCTCAGTACAAAAAAGACATGGAGATTTTGGAAAGGGTCCAGAGGAGGGCCACGAAGATGATCAGGGGGCTGGAGCACCTCCCCTATGAGGACAGGCTGAGGGAGTTGGGTTTGTTCAGCCTGGAGAAGAGAAGGTTGCGGGGCGACCTCATTGCAGCCTTTCAATATCTGAAGGGAACTTACTCCCAGGAGGGGAGTAAACTCTTCATAAGGGCTGATAATAGCAGGACACGGGGAAATGGTTTTAAGTTAAAAGAGGGAAGATTTAGGTTGGATGTTAGGGGGAAGTTTTTTACTAGGAGGGTGGTTAGGTCCTGGAACAGGCTGCCCAGGGATGTTGTGGATGCCCCGTCCTTGGAGGTGTTCAAGACCAGGTTGGACGAGGCTCTGGGCAACCTGATCTAGTAAAGGTGTATGTTTGGTGGCCCTGCTAGGCAGGGGGGTTGGAACTACATGATCCTTGAGGTCCCCTCCAACCCAGGTCATTCTGTGATTCTGTGATTCTGTGAATCTTGCTGTTGTTGCTGAGGAGAAATGAGCCATCCCCAGCAGATTTCAGCCTGCCACCAGAGCCGCACTGGAAAATAATATCTTGGCATAGTCTCTTCTTCTTTTTTCCTCTACAAAAATGCTGCACATTATTCCATCCAGCTCTTGTTTTTCAGGTTCTCTGCAAATTTATCTCATTCTTGCTTCATCTTTTATGTCATATCACGTTCTAACTTTTTTAAATGAAGTCCACACACTGCCCTTCTGCAGCTGGGTATGAAGATCATTCAGGTGACACAACAGTATAACACGCTCAACAGCATAGAGTTGGCTGAAGCTGGTCTTTAAAGACATCTTACAGCTTTTGTAACTTCAGCTGCAATAACCAGTAAACACACATTGATTTTCCAGTTAGCACTGATAAATATCTCTGTAGCACATCCTTGATTTCAGCTGTGATGAAGCAGAATTCAGGGACCTCTCCAAACTGTATTCCCCCTTTCTTTAATCACTGAGATGGTTTTCACATCCCCGGTGCAACTGACTGGCTGAGTTCCCTCTCCAGAGCATAACAACATAGCTTAGTACCCCACAGTATAACATAGTACCCCAAAACATCCTGTATTTCCAGAGACAGTAATTGCAGACTGCTCCAGGAGTGAATTTTAGCAGCTCATAACATTTTTAATTACATGCATTGTGGGTGATTGCAGCCAAATGGTTACAAGCCATTAAAAACAGCTGCTGTGCTATGCATAAAGCAGGAATAATTCCTGCTCAAAAATCTTGCTGCAGGTTTCCAGCTGTGAGCTGCAGGTAGGCTCCTTGTGGTGCTCCTCTGAAAGCAGAGGGTGTTGCTGGCCCAGCACACCCTGGGTGGGGTGTGGGCTCTCAGCTGTTATCTCAGCTCACTGTTACAGAATGCACCAGGCTCATGGCCATTTAATCTCTGTCATTAATCCCTCTGACTCACTTCTCTTCTCAAACGCCCTCTCCTCTTCGGCTGCTTTCTTCTGCTTGATCGATTCAGTACTCTCAGCTGAAAAACCACCTTAAATACTGATCCCAGTTCAAACAGCTCTTCCTGAAGCTGCCCAGGAATTTAGATTTCCTTCTTCCCTAATGACTATGCCCATAAAGTGCCCTAGGCCCCTCTGCTCTCCTTTCCCTGAGGCAGTGCTTCCTGCAGCAGTAAAACCAGATATAGTTCTCTCTGCGATGAGGATGCTATGGGGGGCTCTGACCGTATAGCAGTTCCCAGCTACTCCAGCTTCAACGTGTCCTGGGGCCCTTTTTCTCCTTCTCAGTTCTCAGAAATCTCTCTTCTCCTTTCCTTACAGCCAGACACCTTGCCCCAAGCCCAGGGTATTTTCCAGTGTTTTGTGTTTGGCATGTTAGAACAAGGACTTGGAATAACATTTCTGGCAACTCCCAGGTCCAACTGTCCAGCCTTGGCCACTGTGGTTCCCACAGAGCCACCTCTATGTGCTGGGTTTCTGTCCTCAGTTGCTCTCTGTCCTGGTCTCTTCTTCTTTTCCTTGCCTCTACAACACCAGTACCATATCTTGAAGTGCTCTTCTTTCCTCTCAGTGACAGCTCTGTTTGTGCTCCCGTGCTAACAAAACTGTGTCATGTAACTCTGGGCCTCCCAGAGCTGCAGATTTTGGGGTCTTAGAAGCAAGATAAAGCTCTGCATGAACTAAGTGCTTCCTCATTGTGTCACGCCTGGCACTGGCTGTAAACTAAATCACTTCTCCCACATGTCATTAGCAGTAATGAAATCCGTGCTGCCCTGCTTCCTTAGCATGACATCCATATGCAAATACATTTCCTCAGCTCAAAAGCTCTGCAGTCCCAGTAGCCTCCAGAAGCCTCTCCTGGGTCACAACCAGAATATATCTGGGGACTACTGGTTGCCAGGAAGTTTTATGACACCCTTAAATCCATCGTTCTGCACCCTCATTCTGTCATGAACTTTAATGGGGAGCTGCAGTACTGCATAGTAATGAAAAGGGCAAAGCAAAGCATCCTTTTCATGTGGACTTTAAATGTGAAAGAAAGTGGTCATGGGCTAATGCAAGACTGAGATAAAGACAAGGCTCCTAAACCACCCTAATCCCTTGCTAGTCCTAAACTGGGAAAAATCCTCTTCACCTAAGAATTAAGTAAAAGAGGTACTTTTTTCCTTAGGTTTTGCAGCGCCCAATCCAAAATCCCACTGTTGCAGTTGCCCCAGTAGTGAGCATGGTCAGTGTGTGCACTATTTCTGGAGAGGTTCTGTATGGACCTTCCAGTGGGCAGAGCTTACCCGCAGCCTATCCTCTCCCCCTCTGTCCCTTGGGAAACAAGGGCTGGAAGCATGCACCTCCAGTCGCTCCTTGTTGTCACTGCTCAGCAAATACACTCACACACAACAGGCATTTGTTGCTGCAGAATCAGTGCTAGGATCCCCTTTTGTGTTGCTGGTGACCTTGCGGTCAGGAAAAACAAAGGGTCACACTTCAGCTTCTGTGAAATGCCTCTTTTCTTTGCAGTTGACTCATGCCCTTTGTAAGCCCCTGAATGCAGTCTCTTAGCATGAATGGAGATCCTGCCACACAGATTTCAATACAGCCTCTCTCCTTTCTCGGATTGGCATAAACCGGGCAAAGAAAGCACCTTGGGCTGATGCTCTTTGGAAGCAGCCTGCCTCTAGGGAAGCGTCGATGCACTCTTGCCCACCTTTACTGCTACATTTACATTTCTGGTAGATCTCCTGGTTGCAAGAATCTTTCTCTTGCAATTACTGCTCAGCACCAAGAACCTGCATAAACATCTCTTCCTTCCTCCTTTTGACCACATGCTTGCCTTCTACTTCACCCCTACTCCTTCTGTTTTCCCCATCTCCTAAATCTGCTCTTCCCTTGAGCTTCAGCAACAAATCTCTTGCTGAGCCCACCAACCACCACCCACCACCACTCTGCCTCAGTTCCTCACAGCCCCTCACTGTCCCACTGCAGTGTGCCAGCATCTCATGGAGAAGGGAGCTGTTTCCAGTACATGAGATGGCTGCCAGCTGCACAAGGTGAGGAAGGAAGACTTATTTATGTTCAGTGGAGGAGAGGAGTACGTGATGCTGTCAGTGCTCAGCACATGGCACAAACGCCATGTCTGCAGATCTCCTGGCAGCCCAGTTCACAGCAGCACTGCCCGCTGGTCTTGTAGAAGGAGTTCTGTAAGTAAGAGGAGAATGGTTTGTATTAAATGCCCTACATGTTGCTTATCTAATAAATACAATGAAACTCTTCAAA
Source organism: Phasianus colchicus (assembly GCF_987193195.1). NCBI lineage: Eukaryota > Metazoa > Chordata > Aves > Galliformes > Phasianidae > Phasianus > Phasianus colchicus. Next base: position 16,825,830 of record NC_143441.1, on the reverse strand, counting down.
AAAAATCTGTGTTCAGTGATAACTTCATCTTCTTTTATACAGGAATGTAATTGTGTGAATTAAAAAGTCTGTACAGTTTCCTGTTCTACGTTATTATTTATTGTCTGTCTGCTACCCCTTGCTGCAGTGTTAGAAGAAAATCTTCCTGAAATCTACTTAGAATTTCCATCCTTATTGCAAAGCAGCAAAAATAATCAAAACCCGCTCCGTCATATCAAAGTAATCTAATCAGAGTGGCTCCCAGAATTATTTATATACATACATTCTTACGATAATTTAATAATTGATATGCTTAAAGAAATAATCTTATTTTCTTCTATTTCATAATATACAGCATGAAATGCTATATTTCATTACTCTGTAAACTCTATCTATTTCAAATATAGATTTGAATAACTTCAATTGAAATTTTCTAGTGAAAGGACACGCTGCTGCTTGCGCAGTGTAGTACTGTCTGCGCTTGTCTTCAAAAATATAATGTTATTTGCAACGTTTTTCTCTCAATTTGTACACAGTATTGAGAAAAGTCTGCAAATGAGAAATGACATCTGGCCCTTGAGCCGTGCTAATGCTGTGGCTATTGCTGCGAGGTGTAATAACTAAGTCTGATTTTTCACAGAGTGGCACTCTGCCTCTGGAGGCAGAGAACAAGGGATGCAGTCAAAGCCCGAGAGGAAATGAGAAGTAAAATAATTACAGAAATACACATTGCACTCATGCGCTGTACATTTCCTCCTGTCATCTGTACATCCTGCAGCATCCCCCTCAGGTCAAGACAAACCCTTCTAGCTGCAGGCTACCAAACCCTTTTAGCAAAATATACTGGGATTTGCTTCTGTTTGACAGCTTTGCTTGGCTCTTGCTGGGCACCAGGCCCACAGCTGTGAGGAACACATCACTCCAGTCCCACCAGCACCTGGGGTACCCCCAGCAGGACAGTCCCATGCCCCTGCTAAAACCTTTGGCTCTGGGGCTGCAGGAATCAACCCTCCTTGCATCCTCCTCATGCCCAGTGCTGCAGTGGGGGTCTCTGGAGCCAAAAAGTGGAGTAACCAGTTACATGCTGATGGCAACTGAGGTTTTTCCTGCCATGGCTAAAGCAAAATGCCTGGCCAGGAATAAATAATCCCAGTCTTGAATTTTTTATATGCAGCCCCTTTGGCTGAGCCTCTGGAAAATTACTGATGTCTCTGGCATGCTCAAATTCAATGTAACGTAGAACCAAAAGGTTTTTTCCGTAATTTAGAGACCACGCTATAGACAAAATTGCCAGTACGTAATGCTCTCCCATAGCACATGTCTTCACATAAGGACAAGTCTGTCCCCATAGCATCACACAATGTTCACGCAGCAGCACTGGCAGTCACCAGCCTGGAGAATCGATGTTAGGAAACTCTAGTGTTTGGGTGTTTTTTCTGTGTATGTGTGTAAAGGCTTTCTTGTCTTTTTCAAAAAAAATATGGTGCATGCTACCCTTGTGTATGCATCCTTTCCCTTCCTCTTCCCAGCTGTTCCACATCACTTCAAGCACTGTGTACAGTTTGGGGCACCACAGTACAAAAATAAAACAATTAGAAAGTGTCCAAAGGAAGTCTGCAGAGATGGGTCTGGAGGACAAGGTGTATGAGGAGTGACTGAGCTCCTTTGGTTTTTTCAGCCCTGAACAGAGGAGGTTGAGGGGAGGCCTCGTGACGACCTATAGCCCAAGGAAACAATGTGGAGCTGTGACAGGGAAGGGTCAGCTCGGGCTTTAGGAAAAGGTTCTTCATCAGAGGGTGATTGGGAACTGGGAGGGGCTCCCCAAGGCAGTGGTCATGGCCACAAGCTGCTGAAGTTCAAGAAGCATTTGAACAATGCTCTCAGCCATATGGTCTGATTTTTGGGTGTAGGGCCCTTCCAACTCAGGATATTCTGTGATATTCTATGATTTCTTGATAAAAATAGCAAAATGACATTAACAGAAACTGATGAGGATGTATTTGGTAATGAAATAAAAGGGGGAAATATCAGTGGAAAACTGCTGGAGATATAACATAAACAAACTTGTCCAAAGGGGTAAAATAAGGATAACTGTGTCACCTAACAGTTGTACATGAATTTCCAAAGTACAGTTTAGCACTGCACAATACCTTGGCAAAAAAAGAATGAGCCACTCCCTCAAAACACATAGTACATGGCCCTGAAGTTTGTGGACTCACCTTGCTCCATGGAGAGAGATGCTATTACACAGCCTAATTAGAATTATAAAAATTATTGCAAATAATAAAAACCTGCTAAAGTAAAAAAAGTCCATGTACTGAACTGCTATTACTGCTATTACTGTTCTTTTACAGGTCTATTCCTTCCAGTGAATATTCCTGCTCACAGAAAGCAGCAAGGCCTGCACTGTGGCTATTGGTCAAAGCAGAACTGTGCTTAGAGAATTGCTCTCCTTCTCTTGGCTCGTGTTATTTTTGTAATAATTTGACCATTGTGTGAGGCTAGCATTGTCACCTGTGTAATGAGAAGGGGAAAAAAATAATCATCTTCAGGTTTTTGTTAAATACTTCGGGAAAAGTAAAAGATATTAAAGGTAATTCTTTAGGGAAGCAGTGAGGTGGTAGCTCTGAATGGGTCATCTTCCCCATGCCCTGTGGAGGGACAGGCCAACAGAGCCATGAGTCATGCACACCTCCTAGATCAGTGCAGCCACCATGATCCACCAAGCAGAGCATATAGAACCACAGAGACATTAAGTCATTAAGGTTCATCTACTCCAACCATCAACCCATCACCACCATGGTGAGTAACTATGTCTCTTATGCCACATTTACAAAGTTCTTGAATACCTTCAGGAACAGTGACTCTGTCACCTACCTGAGCAGCCTGTTCCAGTGCATTACCATTCTTTCAGAGAATAAACTTTTCCTAATATCCAAACTGAACCTCCCCTGCTGCAGCTTAGGACCATTACCTGTATTCTTATCCCTAGCTAATGGAGGCTTCTTTTCAGAATCTGCACCTTCTATATGGGAATTATTTTTGTCTGAGGGAAAGAAATAAGCAATATTTTCTATCAAATGTAATGTGAAATTCAGCAGGAAAAAAAAAATGGTTAGATGTCTTCATATCTGTGTCACCAATCCTTCAAAAATTTATGCATGGAAATGTGTTTATTTTGTGTATATCAGATCTCACTAATGTATGTGCTACAGTTGGCCAAATAACTTTCCTTTAGGATATTGTTTTTCCTTCATAGTTATTTGTTTTTAAATTATTTTACTTGTTGAAGTGCCTGCCCTCAGTAGGGGGTCTGCTTTAATTTCACAGAAGTACTTACAAATAGTCCTCCATGGATTTGCCACTCAAAGGCTGCAGCACTGAAAATATGAACATAAAACACAGTGTAAACCTAAATGAGATTGCCTTACAGGAGCTGATGTTTATTGTCTCAGGTGAGAGAAAAAGAAAATATAAAAAGCATGCTGAAAATTAGATTCAATTATGCATTGATAAGCTGAGATGCCATTAGCAGCATTAGCAAAGCTGTGTGCAGCTGGGTGGGCCCAGTGCTGGGCAGAGGGGACACATGCCCCAGGATGATGGGGGAGTCACAGTGGGGGCAGAGGGACAGAGCAGGGATGATGTCCTTGTAGGCAGCCACCAATGGAGCTGGGTGTTAGTGCAGCAGGGTGAGCAGAGCCCTTGTGATGATGGAAGGCTGATTATTGCATGATTGCCTTTCTATTTATTGGAATTTGGATGTAAACATCTCTTTTCAGTCTTTTTTTTTTTTTAAAACCTACTCTCTGAGCTTAAATGTATGTCTCTTCTTCCTGGTTGGGCTCCAATGAAAGCAGAGTACTCTGAGCATGCACTTACGTGACAGCGAGGCCATGTCAGAAAGCATAATGCAGACAGAGGGATGCTTCTGCCTGGCCAGAGCCCACCAGCCTCCACAGCCATGCATTCCCCTTGGCTTTGCTACTCCCCATCCAGCTCTGCCAGCAGCTTGGCCACGCATGGCATTTGTCTGGGAATGCCTTACTGAGGGTACCGACAGATGCTTGCGTGGTGGAGGTAAAAAACGGTAAAAGAGAAAGGTTTATAAATATGTCGGTGTATGAAACTTTTTGCAAAGTCAAAAGCTGTTAAGTTCCAGCCGCAGAAGCCCTAGGAGGTGCCTCGGTGATGACAGTTGAAAAACCCGTGGGATGTATTTTCTGTTTCAGGTGAAAGCTGATGGGAAATGGGAGGGATTTACTCGCAGCTTAAAGGACAGAAAGTGAGAGACCTCTGAAGCACCATAGCTCTTAAATGTGAATTAGAAGGGAGATTACCATCTTGAGATAATGATGGTCTTGAATCAACTTCTGTTCTTGTGTAAATGGCCCTCTGTCTGGAGCTTCTCATTAAGTTAGGGTGACCACCTTAGCAGACCCACTGTATTTTTCTGCTCTCTTCCACGTAGTTCATGCCCTCTTCTGGACTCTAAAAATAAAGTAAATGGCTTAAACTGCCATGGCTTCCATCCACCTGTGGAGAAAGAGACAATTTTGGTATTTAATATATATATATATTTCCAGACAACAGTGAAAATAGTGAAACTGTTTTGATAAACCCAGAAGGCAGTGTCATCTCAGTGGGCTTGTGGCATCCAGTGAAAGCTTTCAGGACAAGCAACTAACACTGTAGTATTAAAATGAAATGTGTTACACGGCTTGAATAAGTAATACTGCCTACCTGGCCTGTTTGCAATGCTGAAATGCCTCCATGTGGTATTTCTATCTTAGAGGAACTGATTCATTACTATTCTTTCTCTCTCCGTATGCTGTTTCCACAATGATTCAGTTATTGCTCAGAACTCTACTACTTTCAAAGCTGAAGCAAACTAGATGAAAATAGCAAGCCTGGAGAGCTTAACTTTACTGCTGATAAAGTCTAAGTAAGATTTGTTATTTATTTGAGACGTAAGAAGGGGAGAGAGGGAACTGATCTTATAAATCTTGTGGTTTTCAACTAGCTCAGATCTAGCTTTGCCTTTTCATGACTGGGAAGGTGGCAGGGAGAACCAGAAGAGAGCCCTGATGCTAAGCAGTGAGCCTGAGCATCCTTTGGGCTGTGTACTGATAGGCTCTAAGTGAAAATCAGGATGAAGTTCCTGGGAGACTGAGACAATCAACTGTGCATGTCTTCCGAAAGGTGAGACAAAAGACACCCGTGGCCCAAAGCAACTGGCTCAGTGGGAGATCTGCTAGAGCCAAGAATGAAACCTCAGCTTCCAGTCTCTTACACATGACATTGATTTTCCTACCAACAGGCTTACTTCTGTTTATTTAGTATGGGCTTCTGGCTTACTTGATGATAACCAGAGATTTTTTTTCAGTTTAATTAAAACACTTTTGTCTGTTAGGATGCCACTGAACCTATATTGTATTGCCAGTCACAGCGTATTAGCCTTTTAGGCATGGTGGTCAAGCTGAATCTCTAAACAAGAAAAAAAAATGTTAAGAACAAGTCTTGAAGATATTTCATCAGTTCATAAAATGTGTGAGAATGGAGAGAAAAAAATAATAATGCAAAGGTGACTCATTCTGAAAGAGGAAAGAGATCAGCAGTTCTTGCCCCAGCCTCTTGCAGAAGTGAGCTCGGCTCTATCTTCGGATCAGCCTTGCAGGAGTCCTCTCTCTCTGCTTTCTCTCATCTTGCTGCAGAGCTGCCGAGCAGGCTCACTCCAGCCTGTTCATTCTGGTTCTCCCTCCTTTTTCGTGACTTTGTGCAGCACTCTGGTTTGGGGCATGCAAGGATTCTTTTTGGTCTTTTAGCTGTTCAGCAAGATTACTTGGTCTTTTGTTCTGCATCATGCAACAAACCCCTCGGTTTAGCATCTCCTCAGTAAGCCCTCTGCTTTTCCACACATTTCTGGAATATTTCACAGAACTTGTTTGCCCAGAGTTTACTTACCAGGCCCTGCTAAGTTTGCTTGTTCTGGCAGAGCACACCACTTCCTTTGCTCATTTCCTCTCCTTTACCACATTGTCACAGGTTGTTATATATGGGAATGCACACGAGGCATCATTGCTATTTATAGGCACAGACAGCTACACATGAGGTGTGGAAGAGACAGTGCTACATAATATATGCAGGAAAATTCATCACAGATGAACACATCCTCACGTTTACTGTACATTGACCCTGAGTGAAGGGTGTCCTGTCAGAAACATCGATTATCCACGCCGTATGGTTTTCTTTTTTCTTTTTTTTTTTTTTTTTTCTTTATTTGTATTAGATTCTGGCTACTTCTAAATTCCTTTAAACAGACCTTGAAAGGTCTGACTTAAGCCATGGCCTCCTTCTCCCATCTGAGAACCACACAGTCATGCACTGCTGTGTTGGTACAGGATCCTGCTGTGCTGCTTGCAGGAGCCAAGCCTGTGTGTGTGTGTGGAGGGAGGAGAGTCAGGCTTCATACCATTCAGCAAGTGCTGGGATTAAGTGGTTTAGCTGGGAGTGGAGAGAGCAGGAGCACAGCAGGCTCTCAGCTTTCTGAACTCAGCTCTGAAGTGCGTGTCCTCACTGTCCCACCCTGTGATCGTGCTGTCCTACCCCTGCCTTCACACTGACTCCAGCAAGCATCCAACCTCATGAAAAGTAACTTCAGCATGCTAAATTGGTAGGGGACGGATGACTTGTTGGCTGTTTAGAGTGTGCATCTGGCTTGAGCAGGGTGAGAGAAGCACAAACAGGAGTCAGGGCTGCATCCAGGGCTGGGAAGGCGGGTGGGATTGCAGCAGACAGCAATTAAATTAGTTTAAGCTGTTGTTTTATGGTAGCCTGAGCCAATTTTAGGGGTGGCTTAAAAACAAGTGTAAGGATACAGTTAAGTGTTCTCCCAAATGAAAGCATTTTCCTCAGCAAGTCTGAGTAGGAGCACTGTGTGGTTGTTTTTCTTCATTTTACAAATACAAGAAGAATTTATAAATTGAGTGCAATTATAGTCAAGGAGGCAGCTCTTGAAGAACTGCATTCCCTTATCTGCTTGTCATTCCAACGGCTGAAGAAGCAATGCATATTTTCAATAGAGGTTTCTGCTAAAGACCTCCCTTTGCCTCCTCATTTGGGGCAGGATGATGCCAGAAAGAAGGCTGTTGTCTTCTGGAGAGGGGAAGCAGAATTTTCTTTGGCAAACATGTGTCAGCAATATGTTTTTGGCACTGGCCTTGCCCTGTTTGCTGGTTATGTTTCCCCCTGCTGTAGGAGAGCTTGTTCCCTAATCATACCAGAATGCTGGTGTACACCAGCCTCCTGCAGAGCCTGGAGCAGGTCACATGTGATGGTGTTATAGGACAGCAGGCACTGAGTGAATCTTGAAATGCAGCACCCTCCTGCAGTTCTGCACTGGCCCCCAGAGCCTGTCTGGCTGTGGTAATCTCTGAAGCCCAGTATCACGGTCCCCTTATCTCCCACGCCAGCATGAGTTGATCTCTGGATGGATCTGCACATGAATGGCTGCAAATGGGAAAAAAAGAATGGGGATAAGGGTTTCCTTTGTGCCTGTCACTTCCAGAAATGCTCTTAAGGAACATGCCAGGGCCTTAATGAAACAGTGCATGGTACTTTCTCCCTGTTGCTGGGGCAAGCTAAAGAGGATGGGAGCATAATGCCTCATGTTGTTTCAGCCGGGGTCTCCATCCAAATAACAGTCATTTTCTCCTTGCACAGTGCTTCAAATCCATTGGAAATGGCCTGAGCAGTCATCCAGGTCATTTTGTGTAGGAATCTGCAGGCCCACAAAAGCTGTTAAACATAATGACAGAGACCCTAAACAGAACATTAATAAAGGAAGCAGCAGTATCTGAGGCACTTCATTTGGGGACTGATTGAAAAACTAAATCCAGAAATGGGAATGCACTGCTGCTTTCAGCATGCTTTGCATCAGGCCATGGGCCCAGGTGTGTTGTGCAAAGTCTGTGTATGAGTTCAGAGCTGTATGCCACAGTAACACACAGAGAAACCTGGGGTATTTGGGCCTCTTATTAGAGCTGAGGAAAGCAGCGTTGCAGGAATGAAAGCGACCCTTTCCCTGACTACTTGCAAATAAATGCTGTACATGTCTCCTTTTAGTGTCCTAAAACTGATCCCGTCAAACTGTAAAGATGGGCTGCAAGGAAAAGCAGGTTACAGTGCTGTTGCATGGGATCTAGCCCTGCAGCTCATTATATCAAGGTTGTGCAGTGTGATGTGGCAGCACTGTGGGGATACTTGAGTCTGGATTCACTCTTCACCCTGTCTTCCCCATAGCAGCTACAGGTAGGCTTTCTCCTACAGGTTGATCTTTCTCCTCATTAATCAAAATAATTTTGGAGAAAAAAATATGAGGCTCATTTCCTATCCATTCTTCCCCTTATTTCTTTAATTTATAAACAGCTTTATTTTAATCTTTTACTGTTTTCCTGTCACAAATTGACTCAAATTTTGCTTGTGAAGATTTAAGATGGGAGTAAAAGGGGAAACAGGAGAGCTTTGCTTGGAATGGGACTTGCTGTACTGTATCTTGACCAAATTGCAGGTAAATAGATTCAGTTGCTTGGAGTGGGGAAGGAAATATGCAAAGTTTCAGTCATCTTTGGGGTTTCCATTTTTAGGTACAAATAAATGCAGCTATCTAGGGAACAGATAGAATCACAGAATTACAGAATCATAAGAGCTGGCTGGGACCTCTGGAGATCATCTAGTCCAACCCCTCTAAAGCAGATGCCCTATAGTAGCCTACATAGGAAAGCATCCAAGCATGTTTTACAGATCTCTAAAGGAGACTCCTCAACCTCTCTGTTCCAGTTCGCTATCACACTCAATGTAAAAAAGTTTCTCCTCATGTTCAGATTGAACTTCTTTTGTTCCAGTTTGCACCTATTGCCCTGTGCTCTGTCTCAGAGCAGCTTGCCAGAAAAAAAGCCTGACTCTATCCACATGATACCCGTTCTTTAGATATTTATGAGCATTGAGAAGATCCTCTCTCAACCTTATCTTCTCCAGGGTGAACAGTCCCAGTTCTTCCAGCCTTTCCTCATAAGGGAGATGCTCCAGCCCCTCATCATTTTTGTAGCCCTCCACTGGACTCTCTGCAGTAGCTCCCTGTCTTTCTTGAACTGGGGAGCCCAGAACTGGACACAAGTACTCCAGATGTGGCCTCACCAAGTCAGAGCAGAGGGAGAGGATTACCTTCCTTGATGTGCTGGCCACACTCTTTTTTAATGCACCTCAGTATACTGCTGGCCTTCTTGGCCTCACAGACACACCGCTGGCTCATGGCCAACTTGTTGTCCACCAGAACACCCAGGATTTTCCCCGCAGAGCTTCTCTCCAGCATGTCAGCCCTACTCTACTGATGCATGTGGTTATTCCTTCCAAGGCATAGGACTCTATACTTGCCCTTGTTGAATCTCATCATGTTCCTCTCTGCCCAATTCTCCAGCCTGTCCTGGTCTCACTGAACAGCAGCACAGCCTTCTGGTACGTCAGCCACTCCTCCCAGCTTTGTATAGGTCTCCCCTTACTCTAACCTCAGCATCTTAAACTGTATTCACAGTCCTGCTGTGAGGCAATAAAATGCTATTATCCTCACCTCATTTCTTATTCTTGGATAAGGAGAGAAGGCAAGAAAGGCTAGCAGAACCCAGCCCCAAGGCATGAGGTTTATGATCTTGCCAGAGCAGATGGAAGCTTGGTGTATAAGCAAACTGCAGCAAATCAGCATGCTGAGGGGAGAATTTTCTCCTTTGCCAGCAAAAACGTGAGAGTCCAGCCTTCTACTTAGCATTTCATGGCCTGAATCAAAGACACGTGGAAGAACTGTCATCCTTTTCAGATCCAGAATTTTTGTTTATTTCTTGGGGGCTGGAATCCAGTTATTCTACTAAATTATTTGGGCTCACACTGACCTTGCAAATAACCACCATACAGGTGTGGGAATGACTGGAGCACAGAACGGGCTTTGGGGATCAGAAAGCCACTGAGCAGCTTGGCTTTGTGAGCACTGAGGGGCTCTGGGGGTAGCTGTGGAAGCCCAATGTTTAAATAACTGTTCAAACTGATTGCAATAACAGGTGTGCTTTGGCTTAGGCTCTGAGACTATGGCTTGGGGTATGGGACTGCATTTCAAACCCACCACCCAAGACTGGAGATTTCCCACTGGGTTGGTTTTTTTTTTAGATTGGTTTTATTTTTCTTTAAGTATCCTCTCTTCTTTTTTCTTTTTTTCTCCCCCTTCTAATGAGCTTTTACAAAGCAAAAAACAATTGCTTCTTTTTAATTCAAATCGAGCAAGAGATTTGGATGGATTTCTGCTTTTGATGCTGTAGTAGGCAGATGTGTGTGCAAGGAACAGTTACTAAGTTCTATGTGATCAGTGTTGTGGGGGGTTTTATACATATACAAAGAGCAATTATATCTGTCTCAAGTTTGTTTGGAGTCTCTGAGTTGTGTCTTTACTAACGAGAGTGTCACAAGGCACCAGGAGTAAGCAATGTGTGCATTGTGACTTGTGATGGGCAGAACATTTATCACCACATGTTTTCAAACACTTTCCCAGTATTTCTAAAATATCCATTTGGGTACGAAACACAGAGCGGAAGGCATAGAGGGTGTAAGTTATGCATGAGGAAGTTGTCAAGGTATTTGCTGCTGTAATATTATGAGGTTTCTTGGGCAGGTCACGTTAGGATAGCATGATAGGAAATGAAAACTCTCTTATGCCTCTAATGCCAGCACCTGGAGAACTTGATTTTAAATTGCTCAGCACCTACCCAGAGGAAACCAAACAGGTACTGCCAGGAAGCAAATGTTGCATCCAGTTCTCAAACTATGGAGAACATTTGTAAGGCACTGTTGAGGTGCTACTAGGAGGTGGTGGGGAGCTGTATGCTTTTTCTTTCCCTTATCAAAAGGGATTTAGGTTTATTGCAGAAGTTCTGACAGCTCAGTGGTTCTTGCTGCCTTATTGTGCCCACTGCAAAAGGTCAGCCAGTTCTGGCGCAAGCAAGCACTTTTCTGCCAGAGTCCTCTTGACAATAAACTATAAATGCTTTGTCTGTCATGAGGTGATGATAGCTTGGTATTGCACAGCTTTCCTGTGCTACTGGAAATCTTTTTGTTTATACAGACTCCTCTGCCTCCAGGATTTATCAGCCTTGCGACAATTATAAACAAAACTCCATGGGTTTGGGACTTTCTCTTAATGTTTTCAGAGAAATGCTAAAATACATTGGTTCTCTTACTGAAGGGTTACAGTTCATTATTAGTTTTGATAGACACTGTCACCAGAGTATCCAGTAGCTCTAGTATCTAATAAATGGCTATTTGCATTGCGTGGGAGTGAGAAGTTCCAGCTGTTATTATCCTGAAACTGGTTTTCCCAGAGCAAAATTACTTCTACCATAGTGTTCATAAAGTGGCCTTCAATGAGCATGGGGAGAGAGTGGAAAGCATACAGGATTGCCACCTGAAGAGTTGGTGTCATGGAACCAGAGGGCCATAGTGATGATTTCATTGTGCAAAGGTTTAAAGTACTCTAACAAAGCTGTTACTAGGTGAAATTGTTTCTTCGGTGTAAGTGCTGTGTTAGCACTTAAGTGCTAGCACCAAATGCATGAGACCCACGATAGTCTGAAGAGATGAGAAGATCCAGGCACTGATCTGGATTGTGGAGAAGAGCTAAAGAGCAAAGTTATACTGGAGTTTGCTTGTTCCCTGTACAGTAATATGGGAGAGTCTGCATAACTGTTTTGGAGGTAAGTATGTAATGACACAGCAAGAAAAACTGGCTCTGGAGGCTACCCAGAAATTTAATCTGAAACTGAGCTGTGAAGTAGGGAATGAGAATGTACAGTGCTAAAACAGACTGAAGGTTGCTGTTTGGTTTCCCTTTGCTCAGAACAAAAGGAGGGGTCACCGTGAGATATCTTACAGATTTAAAATGTGTAAAAATAACAGCTAGAGAAATAAAAGCCTTTGGACCACCTTTAATATTGGTCAGAACCTCTGTTTTTTGGCTTGAAACATTTTACTGGAGCAAGGAAAGAGGTTTCATGAGGGGATAAGCAAGCCTGATCCTACTATACAGAGTTGATCACTGAAGACAGAAGGTCTTGGAAATGGCAAATAGAGCCCACAGTGCTTTAAGTCCAGGAGTCAAAGACAGAAAACCTTTTCTTTCTTCCTGCACTATACATATCACTGTCCTAGTGATACAGGAGGTGAGAGGGAGATTGGTGTTCCTTCCGCTTAGATCCAGCTCTGGCATTTTGAGGAGGTATGCTTTGAATCTTTTCTGAGTTAGAAGAGAATCAAGCCCAAGACTCCCCGCATCTTGAATCAATGCTTTCAATAAAAGAGTACTTCCTGGAAGGCTGCAAGAATGTTTCTATGTTCTTCGGGATACAGCTTGGACCTATCAGATGTCAGTCAGATGTGAACCTTCATGCAGCCTTCACCCGCTGCTAAAATTTGGGACCGGGAAGGAGTTTGGAGATCACCTCTGCTGTTCATATTTGCTATGGGATCATTCTGGCAGCTCCACACTGTACTGGCAAGAGAGCTGGGTTTCCTGTGGAGTGTTTTGGATTTCATTTTAGAAATATGGCCTCACATTGTGACTACATAGGCTGCTGCTAGAAGAGGTGAACCAGCTCTTCTCTCTGCCTCAGCCATGGATTCCAGTTCACTTCTTTTTGCCACAGATCTAGCTCTGTACAGCTGTAGGCAAATTGACACAGCATGCTAACCTGATGTCAAGGGGCTTCTGAGGCAAATGCGGAAAGGGCAGTTTTCCGAGAATTGGGGCAGACATGAAACAAAGCAGTGTTGGCTGCAGGATCACAAAATCCAGACTGAAGTGATTAGAGATAAACAGGGTTAGAGAGCAGTTTGGGATGGACCCTTCTGACAGTGGCCTGCAGTTATGCAGGCCCACCAGCTTCTGGCAATTCCAAAGACAGCGTAACAAGCTGTACCTGGAAGTACTGTCTGATCTCAGGCTTGTAGATCTTGACTCCACAAAGAGCAAATTATCCCTTGTGCCAAGGAAAATGCCTTTGATTCATCTTGCAGGCAGTGAAGTACTTTTAAGATCTGTCCCTGATAAACTGGAGTCTTTTTTTTGCCACATCTTAAGTGCATGAATTCAAGTTGGTGGTATGCTTTATACATTTATAACAGTTCCTTCTGTGTTCTCTTGGAGAACGATTATTCTCTTCAGCCTATTTAAATATCATTTCTCTTTTCATCTGTTTCTAGTTTAAACAAAATCATACAATTTTTATTTTTTTCTCTATCCTTAACACTTTTCTCAAAAGGTAGAAAATAAAGTGTTTCAGTCCTTCATAAATGCTGCTTTTCTGCACTCCTCCCCTGGCTCATTCAGCTGTGAGTGCAATGGCATATGTTGTCAGATACCCAGCAAAAAGAGAAGTACATAACCCAGAACCTAATAAAACAACCAATCTAGTGTGTCCTCCTGGTCTGCAATCCTTCAGCAGGCTCCCTTCATTAAACATAAAGCCATGTGTTTCTTACAGATCACATCCCTGGTGCCATGGTGTGGTATGGGCTGCTCTGGCTGTATTTCGTGAAGCTTTTTTAATTTACAGCAACATGGCTTTTGTTTTTACAGGGATTCTTGGAAAAGTACAAAAGCAAAGCAAAACCAAAACAAACAAACAAGCAAAAATATGGGCAATACTGCAATCTCAGCTGTAAATGACCTCATACCAATGTGGACAGTAGGACAGCAGTTCTAACCTCAACTGCTCTGTTTTACTCCTGGTGCTGTTTGCTAAAATGAGCCTTATTTCTCTAGGCATTTTGGATGTCTAGGTGAAAATCCCAGTTAAGCCAGCTGGCTCCAGTGGCGTTGTTCTGCATTTACACCAGGATACCTATGAGTAGAATTTATCTGTGGGCTCCCTGCCCGCTCCCACTGTCTGCGCCACGTTTCCATGGCACACAGAGTGATGGAGCACCCAGGAGGACTGGCAAGTCATGGAAATCTGTTTGTGTGCTGCCAGCTCCCCTGAGCTCCAGCATGCCGATCCCACTACTGGTTTAAAGCAAAAGTTGACGAGGTTTATGGCCATATGCTTCTGACTGGTGTCCGGGCTGCTTTGGATAACTGACAGCAGTGGTGAGCACAGAACACAGGCAGAGTTTATTTGTATTTGATTAAAGAGAGAAATGTTGCAAGCAGAGAGAGAAACTGAGTTTTCTTGTAGAACAGGTTTGTACGTTCCAATGTGGATATGTCTAACAATAAAAACAGTTCCTTAGAAACAAGTGTGGTGGATTGTATCTAGTAAAGTTGCTGTTTTATTTAAAGGTGAAAACACCATATAAAGCTGCACATGTAATTCAGGAGGTAAAATATACTGCACTTCATTAGGAGAGTTGCTTTTAATTTACGAGCACATGAGAATGGTTATTCACTAGCTGAGCTCTGGTTTTCTATGCACAGCTCTCATAGTCATATCTCAGTGGGCAAAAATTTCTGCTGAATTAAACAATTACAGTTAGATTGACTCAAACGGCATCTTGAGCTTTTACACAAATGAAACATTTGCCCTACTGTTACAAAAATATTTGCAGTATTTATTAATCTATTACATTTTTGAGTAAAAAAAAATAAAAACCATAAACTGAAATGGTTGCTAATTAACCACAGGGCTGAAAAGTTAAAGCTTCTCCTGCAGACCCATTCTCAGGTATGCTGACACAAGTATGAAGTTGAATGGGAACTGTTGAACCACTGATTGATCACCTGAGGCAAGCACTGAGTCAGCCATGGGAGCACAGGTGAAGGCGATTCAGCTGTGTGACCAGAAGGGGTGGAGCCTGGCTGCACCTCTCCTAGACACCATTTATGGACTGACTGCCACTAGGGAAGGATTTCCTTCTGGAGATTCCTCCTTTTGAAGTTTCCTGCTGCAAGCCTAGGATATGGGTGAGCGTTTCATTTTTGATCGTCTCTTTCCACTGTGAAAATCTTTCTAAATATAAACCTGTAAAATACTATCCTAACCATGCCACTCTTCTAACATTTGTTAATTGTACTGAAGTATTTTTGCTGAAACTGGTGTGATTCCCCAGGCATTCATCACCCTATTAGCAATCAGAATCCATATTAGTGTGTATGAATACCTTTTGTCTCTGTTTCAGCCCAGAGATTCTCACCAACCCACGGGCTTTATGGATTTTTTTTTTTTTTTTTTTTGCTGAGAGCAGTGTCATTTTAGCTTCCACTTTAAAAAAAATTAAAAGATCCAGTTATGTAAACTAATTTTAAAAGCTTGATCACTGATCTTCTCTGAGCATGGTTATAACCCAAAGGCTGCAACAGACTTAAAGCAAGGATTTGGGGGCTTTGAAATGCATCACAGCACAACACCCACCTCTGCCCAACAGTGGGGTTGATGGAGATGGAGGAAGGAGGAGGGGTGGATTAGGGTAATACAAGAGCCTCTAGATCTGCTATCAGGTGGGACAGCCATGGGCTTCATAGTTGGGCTGCCAGGCTTGGCGGTTGAATCCCTGTTCTCCTGAGGATTTGACATGGGGCACTGGAAGAAGCAATCCCTTTAGAATAGGGTGGAGTCTAGCTCAGGAAAAGCATGTTTAATCACAAGATTGTGTTATTTAGGCGTTAGAAATTATCTGCTGTCTATTTTAGGCCAAGGGAAGAGCGTGGACACATGTAGCAGAAATGCAAGTCACAGTGAACCAGTGATTGAGCACATGGTATGAAGGCAGGGCCAACTCAGGGGAGCTTAAGTGCATGCAATGCATTTGAGTGTCAGAAAGGGGTGGAACCAGGATCCACCCCTTCCCAGACCTCATTTAAGGGTTGGCAGTGGGGGTAAGGGTATCTTGCTGAAAATCCCTGTGTGCCTGAGGCTTTCAAGGGTGAGCAGATTCTTTCCTGTGTTTCTGTGTCCACAGCTACATTTGAGCATATTCTCACTTGCTGCAGCCTAGGACTTTGCTACGATGCTGTCACTGCTGTGCTTTCCATTACATCACAATACACTACAATATTTGCAAGTAGCCTGTGCTGTCTGTGATGAGCAGGACTAACTAACTGCCCTACCTCTCATTTCTACCTGATATGGGAAAACATGTTCTCACAGTGATGCAAAGCACTGGAAATGGCTGGAAGGAAACTCAGTTTCTGTGGAAGCAGCTCTCATCTTTTCTCAAGCCTTCCTTCCCCGCATGTTGCCTCTTCCTAGCATAAAATGGAAGCTGCTTGAGTAGCCTAAGAAGTGCTCCTCATTCATTCTAGCAAACTGCAGAGTACCACGTGTCACAGGAGAGAAAAGAACATTGAAATTAAACATCTATATCATGGCAACTACAAAGATATCTCTATGCTGCTGCTGAAGTAAAGAAACTAAACATAAGCCTGGCTGTGGGATGCATACCTGGGAACCCAGAGGAGTCAGCTGATGCCTCTTTGGGCTGAGATGAGAAGATGCTGCCGAACCTGAAGTGCAAATAAAATTTCTGAGAATTCAGGTGTCTTCTATACTCAGCATAAGAGAGACAGGTTGAGAATGATGCCTCCATGGTGCCTGAAGCTTTGTGCAAAGTCTGCTTGTGGCATCTGCAGAAAACCTTCTCTTAGTGTGCTTTGGCTCTCTGTGGTCCACAATAGTTATAAAAAGGCTCATTTTTCTCACATATCATTTGGTGTCCCTGTCAGACATCTGCCAGGGAGCTACTCATCAACGTTTGGGCATAAGTTATACACAAGGTGGGGCTGCTCAAGGCAGTGGGTAAAGGACTAATGTGTTAAGAGAGTGTGATCATGTCTGGTGTGATGATAACCACACTGATACCCAAATATTAACAATACAGTGGTCAGCAGGCCACTGAAGAAGATGAGCTTATATGAAGACTGGGCAAGTGTAGAATCACAGAATGGTTTGGTTGGAAGGGACTTAAAGGTCTTAAAGTTCCAACTCCCCTGCTGTGGGTAAAGCTGCTATCCACCGGCTCAGGCTGTCCGGGGCCCCATCCAACTTAGTCTTCAATGCTTCCATGGATTGGGCACATACAGCTTCTCTGGGCAATGCGTGCCAGAGCCTCATTATGCTTCTGGGATTCTTCTATTCACATAAATCTTCTCTTGTAACTACATATACTGAAGAGTAGGGGAAAAAAAAACAGCAGGCTTGGGCAAATGTGCTTCTATTGAGAATGTTGCACTGGAAATGCTTCTCAAAAATAGGCTGATTGTAGGTGGGAGTAAACCTATGGTGCTGCTCTATTTCATTTGGAAGTGAGATGATGTTGAGGTCACTATGCTGCTGAGTGTGCTAGAAGTAAGCTGAGGATTTTGGAATGGGAAGTTCCTTCCATTGAGTTTCTTTATTTTTTTTTTTTTTAGTAACAACTGACAAAATTAAAAAAAGGAAAAAAAGAAAGAAAATACTTATTGATATGAACCTATAACTCAAGCAGAAAAGGTTTAGTGGCCTTTTCAGATGGAATGACTCTGAACAACCTTTCACTTTGTTGTTTTATATACACTGGTATGCTCTGGCCTCTGCTGTGATAGACAATCCCAGTGTTGTAGTAATAGCCGTCAAGACCCTACAGCATAAAATAACATCACAGCATTTGAACAAGAGAGGTCTCAGGAGTACCTTCTGTTGTGATCACTGAATGTGCTACTGCAATGGAAAAATCACTCCTGTAGATGCTGCTGAATGTTTTTCCTGTTCTTCATTCAGAAATTTCAAATATTACCCAAATTATGGGCATTCCAGTGTGAAATAAGAATACAAAGTGTTATATGGCCCAGGAGAAAGTCCCTTATTTGCAAATTCCCTGTTGGCTGAGTACATATCAAATCACCATTATGATTGACAGTGGGAAGCTCCCGGTAGCTCCCAGGGTCATTCCAATTTCATTTAGAGAAGCCAGTAACTGAGGATGAAGAAAAAGCTATTTGATTCACCAGGGAGACTTGATGCACCTTGCTCTTGTCCATGCTCTGGCTTGGCTTTGCTGAAGCAGGTACTACATTGTAGCAGCCAGAGTTCAGGGATGAGCTGCAACCCTCTTGCTCAGCATCAGGTAAGTGAGCAGGCAGGCGGGTATTCAGGCAAGCTGAAGTGGAACAATAGAAGTCTGGAGAACCAAGAGCAGATCCAGCACAGAATGAGTCAAGTTTCTTTGTCATGTTGTTGACTGAGGATAGTAAGGTGTTCAGACAGATGGGAGCTTCCTTTTTCTTGCTTTCCTTTTGGGATGAACTGTAGCTGAGCAAATCAGCATCTGACCAGCACTTCCACTTCTGATGGTGATGGATTTTGTCGATTTTTTTGGGGTGCAGGGTTTTTCTTTTTCTTTTTTCCCTTTTTTCTTTCACATTTGTGCCCAAACAAGCTAACCACTAAAACAAACTCCAGCACAGCATGTTCGGAAGTGGTTTGAATATGCTGAAGATCAAAGGGAGGTGCTGCCCAGTGTTTGATGTACACTTGTTTTTAATTCAAGGTTAAAGAAACAGAGAAAGCAAGGATGTACAGAATAGCCCCTATTGAGAATGCATCTGGGAGGTGAGGGGAGACATTCCTCCCCAGAACCCCATGAAACTATGCACATATGCTTCTCCCTATTGTTAATCCCTTTTGCTGATGCGGTGTGTAGGAGATTTTATACAGTGGTGCAAAATGGAAATCTCTTGCAGGAGGAAAGAGTGCTGCAATCCCAGAGGGACTCTTATGTTCAAAACAAAATACAACAATGGAGTTAATTAGCATTGCTTGGTTCACAAAATCCCCTCGAGGGGATCTTTCTCTGTTCTAAATCATCACTTGTATGTGAGATGGAAAAGCTCCCACTGAGCAGGCCCCCTCCACAAACTTTTAATAGATATTACCACGGTTTTTCATCATTTGCCATTGGCTTTGAGAAAGGTAACAGCTGAGCCAGGGCTATTCAGCTGCATTAACCAGCTGCATGTTAATACAGAAATGCTCTCCTGCTCCTCCCTTCTGCCTGCAAAGCTCCCCCTCCCCCCCAACAAATTAACCCTTTCCTGCCACACTTTGCCACTGTCAGAAAGATATGCAGGTAGAGGTTTGAGCAAAGGTATAAAATCAAGCAAGAGGACCTCACTGAGATTATTTGAACTTGTATACAGATGACGATACACTGACCTGTGGACTCTTGGAGAGACCACCAGCTTCAGAGGCCTCATGACTGGGCAGTGCTGGGGAAGGAGAGAGGGAGGCCATGAGGCAGCCGCTCTGCCCCAGAAGCCTTACAGAAATGAGCCCCGTGCCGCCTGATGCTGCTCTCAGAGGCTGCTGGCACAAGACCCTTGGCAAGCCCTGTCAGCTGAAACACCCTTTAACTGCACAACATGATTTCCTCTTTGCATTAATGCTGGAGACTATCTGCGCTCTGCTCGCTAACAGCACACACTGAGAAGGGATTAACACTTCTCTGCTTGTTTGCTCAGTCTCCAGTCACACTCCCACTGCATCCTGTGTCATGCCAAAACTGATCAGTACCTGCACATCCGTCACCCATTTGCAGTCGTGCTGGCCAGATGGCCAAGCTTGCGTTTCGGGGCACTTGCAATCCAGAGCAGCTTGTTCATGACTACAAACTACTGGGATCAGCAGCAACACTGTGCTGTGGGCGTGACTGCACTGCAGTGCTGACCTGAGCCCAACACACCTCCCTGCTGCTGATCACGCATCTCCTCGTCTCCTGGGGAGAGTCAGGAAGCTCTGAGGAAATACTGCAGTCGTTGCAAAAAGCCATAGCTGAGGAATTGCAGGAGGAGGAATCAGTCAGGGCACCTTGGAGGGGTCGCTCAAGAACTTGGAGCTGAAGTGCTTTGTAAGGAAAGAAAATGGACTCCAATGGATTTTGTGCTACCTGCCTAATTCTGGTGTGCTAGAGAGGGTCTTGCCATGGGTCACTCAGTAAATTATGCCTTATGATGCCTGAATTCAGGCTACTGAATGCTCTGGCATGGGCAGTATCTCTGTGGAGGAAGATACCTCGCTGGTAAGCAGAGCTAACCAAAGGTCGGGAAAAGCTAGGAGATAAGACACCTCCTATTTCAGCATTGGTTGTGTTTGGTGCTTTCTGTCTGGATGCCGCCCAAATCCCCACACGAAGGAGTTACCATGGTGTCTGCACACTGAAAGATGCTTTAGATCAGGTTGGACCAGGCTTTGAGCAGCCTGATCTAGCTGTAGGTGACCCTGTTCATTGAAGGGGAGTTGGACTAGGTGACCTTTAAACTACCTGACTTTCCAAGTCTAACAACTCTATGATTCTATACTTGTGAGAACCCCTCTCTAAAACAAGAGGGAAAGGCACGTGAAGAAAGCAAGTTGTTCCTAGGCACACAAATGGCCAGCTCAGGGCAAGGGACCTCAGTAGAAGGTCCTTCTTGACATTTCACTTGTGCTTAAAATGGTGGTGAGAACAATGTGAAAGGATATATGAAAAATGGAGATCAATTCTAAAAACAAGCCATTTGTTCACACTAGCCACCTTCCTCCAGCTGTGGCTGAGCTCCCAGCCCCCTGCAGCCCCCTCCACTTCCCTCCTTCCTGATTCTTACCTGGCATGCCGTGGTGGCACACCGCTGCCTTCCCCTTTCTCATGCTGAAAGCAAACAAGCACCCCACACCAAGAGGAAAAGGTTCAGTTTTGAGAGCTGTGAGCCTCTGGCAGCCCTGTCACTCTCTCTCTCTAAATGCTTTTCATCATTTCCTGCCTTTTTGCCCAGGATGTACTTCTGCCACTTCTTCCAGTACACTCATCTACACAGTTTGGCCAGTTGCATCCCTACAGCACTTGGCAGAGGGCTGAAAAGAGCCACCTCACAGTGACACAGCTCTTGAATGCTGGCTGCCATTCATCTCCTGCTCTGGCCAACAGGCCGCTCTGAGCTTACAACCTTGCAGCACTGATGACATAACGTTTCATGACTTTGCAGGCATACTCAGAGCTCTATATAGTATGTCCCCAAGCACTTTATCACTGCACGTGAGGAGATGTTTCACAGTATTCTATCTAGGCACTTCTCCTGGCCCAGAGCCTAGGCATTTGAACAGTGAGCTTCTTTTAGGACTCATGTGAATGTGCACAGAGACAGCAAGGCAAAAACAGAGGATATAATTAACCACTGAAGTTCTTGCAATCATTTCAAAATGCCAGCAGACTCTGCTCAGTTCTGCAGAGTGTATAATGTGGAATTTAAGCACAAACAGGTCTCTGTTCTTGCTCTAGCAGCCTTACTCTCAGATGTTAGGAGCAGAGGCGGTTTCCTCGATCTCTCTGTGTGCCCTCTCTTTCTTACATCTTCTCTGGGAATTTGTTGGGGAGTAGCTGCTGATGCACAGTCTGCCCCAGTACAGGCCGGCAGAGCTATTTGAAGATGTGATCTGTGCTGCTGAAACTCAGCCTCATTTCTAGAAGCCATTTGTGGAAGTAACTGAAATCTTAGGAACCTGACTGCACAGAGAACTTTCTGCTGCAGGGCAGAGTGTATCTGCAATGCGCTGTAGATATTCCCCAATAACTCTGCATGCAGCATCTTTGCTCCATTATTATAATGCTTTCTCCCAGTTCACTGCAACCCAAACCCAGACTGTCTGCACAGCTCCCTCTACTCTACTGTTCTTCCCATTGACTCAGTTTTCCTGGAAGCCTGAAGTGATTACCTTCACTTCTGGATTTGGTGCATTATAAAATCAGCCTCAGATGAACATAAAGAGAGATCTGAGTGCAGTACTCTGCAGTCAGAGCTGCTAGGAAGCTGCACAAGGCCTGTCTCATGAAATGCACTGAGATGCTAAAAGGTTTTGGGTAGATGCCTAAGCACCCTGAGAGGTTTCCAGAGCAAAGCTAAAGCCCTGTTGTTTGATGTTCCTAAAACTGTCAACACACTGGGAAATTCCCTGTAGAAAACAGGCCTGCATTGACTAGTCTTCTAGTGGTCTTTCCCATCTTCCATTTCTGGGATTTATGCGCTCATAAATTCCTCTGTACTTAACCTGGAAAGTTTGTCTGTGGCTGGGATCCAACGTGGTGCAGTTGCATTAAGCCTTTCTTTCTGGCTTCCCATTGCCTATTCTCTGCCTGAATGTTGACCCAGGAGCAGATACTGGCTGGAGGCATTGTGTCCTCTTTAGACAAGAAGGCCACCTTTTCCTGTGGTGCACCCAGCTCGCTCAGTTCTGCCTGGTGATGGGCTGCGATGCTCTGTCACTGCCTGCTGGTGTCTGTGTGTCTGCCCTTCTCACGGCCCAGCTCAGCTCCTCGACCCCAATTCTGCTCTCTGGCATTTAGAACTGTCTGCTCTGGGACAAGCAGAACGAGCTGGTCTGCATTCAGAATCAGTTCTCTCCCAGTACAGGCTTTTTGGAATATTTACTGCATCATTTTTCAGTATGACGTTTTCTTTCAAAACAGCATATAAGCGAATTGTTTGTTAACGCCGCTCTGTTTCATGTAAGCGTGCCCATAGCTCTTCTTTGCTATGTATACAGCAGTGTATTTGCATATCAGAAGATTTCACAGAGCTTCACAAGTTACCGTACATGCCTAACTGCTTCCAATTGCCACAGTAACATTTTGGAAAAAAAAGCTTTTACAAATGCTTCACCAGACAAATCACATTTTCAGCAGAAGCAGAACAATTCCTCTCTCTTAGAAAGATGTTTTCAATGAGGGTAGAATCAGTGCAGTGCTTAGTTACAATACCAGAGTGTCAGATGTTTATTGAGTCAGCAAAGGAGATATAAAAGGAACTGGCAGGGCTCTGCAAATCACTTTGATTTTTAGTAGTGACTCTACTACAGTAAACAGTAAATAATGTAAATAGTGAAGGTGTTCTCATTCACAGAGAAATGAAATGGGAAGTCAAAATCCTTTTTTTTTCCCCTTGTGATAAGAAATCTTTTGAAATGCTCTGATGCCATTTCTTATTCCATCAGTATTGCATTAACTTGATATGTTGCTGTTAAACAGCCACACTTAAATACATCACATGGATTAACGCTGGCACTTTATCAGGTAGAGTTTGTTTCCACAAGACATCTCCAGACACATTGAAACTGCTTAAAACGACAGAGGCTTCTCCTCTGTGCCAAGCTGGGGGTCTGCGTGTCTGGTGTCACCTCATCCTGGTGTCACGCTGTCTGGTGGAAAAGGAAAGGTGGCATTTTTCCAAGAGGAAAGCCAGACTCCCTGAAAGGAGGTTCTTCCTCCTCCAGCAGGGTTCTGAGTGCCCGGCCTGGCGGGGCAGGGCAGTCGGCCATTTCCTCCCCTTCCAGTCGCTGCCAACATGAGGCTGGGTGACATCCAGCCTCCTCTGCGTGCGCTGCTCTGCAAGTGTTTGTCTTAGCGAAGTGCAATGCCAGCCGCGCCTTGCAATTAATAAATATGTGTCAAGACTCACTGCAAGCCTGATCATTATCATTATTCCAGAATTAGAGGGCTGGCAAAGTCCTTGAGCCGCCCGAGGGCCTGATGTGCCAGGTGCTCGGTGCTCTTCGTTTATACGGGCAGCAGGGATGGAGGCCAGGAGGGAGTTACAGGCCTATTCAAGAGGTGATTTTTAAAAAGTATTTTAGTCTCAAGCTCTGAAAGAGATTGTTCCTATCTTGTCAAAGGAGCAAAGCAAAATTAACAGCTAGGAGCCGTCCCCACCACTGCTGTAATGTAGTGCTGCTCATTTGAGTGGATCACTGGTGATTTACACCAGCTGAGAATCTGGTCCTGGGCTGGTAAACATGAAATGGAGATTATAAAAGGAAATTAATAACAGTGAAAGCTCACCTGAAAGCTGAACACATATGCAGGGATTCCCCTGCAGGTTCCAGTGCAGCTGTACAGGGTTTGAGATGAATTTCTAATCCCTCTTAACACTGACAGATCACAGAGATACCCATTTTATGCATGGAGCTTTGTCCTCCTGGATCCAGGGTCATGCAAATGTACCTGGAAGGATGATTTGATTCTTCAGGCCTGATTACAATTTGCACTGATGCAGTTTTTCACTGGATATATTTCAACATTTGCACAATACCCTGTGCACTGCTGGAATGATAAGAAGACTGTGGGGGCAGATCTTTAAGGGTGGATATTTCCCTTAAAATGCAGAGAGGACATATTTTTAAGATATATTCATTCTAAAAATATCTCCTCAGGCCAAGTCCTCAGCTCTTCTTGTTTGCATCAGGAGTTAAGCATTGCTCCTGCACTGATACTAAGTAGGATTTGTGGAATTGCCTAACTGGTCTTTTGGTACCTTTATAAACTGGGAAATCCTGCCTCTTCAGGAACTGGGCTATGCAGCAAGACTCAGATGAATCTGAAGGAACGGGTGGTTCTTGTCAAAGCTGCTGTGTCAGGAGAGCTGACAAGTGTGTGAGCAGGATGGAAATGAGCAGCTCCTTGATGGAGAGTGGTAGCTTGAAGTACCATTGGGTGTAGTGTTGCTTCCTCAGGAGTGCAGGAGGAGACACTCACTGCCCATTGCTCTCCTTCATCTCTGTTGGTCTGAGCTCTTCTTAGCATCATTAAAGCAAGACAAGAGCTGAAGTGGGTGCTGGAAAGCCGACTTGAAAGGAGAGCAATCTAAGAAACCTGTAAGAGTTTCTTAAACAACTGCCTTGAAGGAGGTCTTCATCCAAAATCCAGCACAGCCCCAGACCTCAGGACTGCTTCTTGAATAAAACAACAGTGGTAATATCTCCAAGAACTACCACTAATAGGGCAGCTGTTACTCCAACCCTCTGCCCCTTTCTAATCTATGATAACAGCATTGCTATGATATCAAGGCCTGTCAGTATAAGATAAACAGCAAAACAGGAGTGCTGTATTTGGTAGTAAGTGGAAGTGTGTTCAGGTACAGCAAGCAGCACTGAAAGGAAGTGTCCTCGGCCCCAAGCCTGCTGCTACTCAACGAGTATTTGAACACTGTATTTAAATAAATGATTTAACTTTAAGTTGTCCTTTGTGGAGCCAGGAGTTGGACTTGGTGACAATCATCTTCCAACTCAGGATTCTATGACAATGTCTATTTTTACGTGCTCAAAACCCATGTCCAATTTGTAGAGGACTTTTCCTTATTTTTATACCCTCTGTTTGTATTTCCCCACACTACAGCTCAAGAATGAGCCATGTGTGTAGGGCTGTGCCAGCCCTCCTGACCAAGGTAGCAGAGATGTGACTTAGTGCCATGGCTCGGTGCTCTCATGTGTGGCTGTGCCTCGTGTTTACTGACATCTGCCCATGAAAGCAGAGCTCTTACAGAGTCCTGGAGCTGGCACAGCCACTGCCTGTATCACTGCATAGTCCTGCTTAGCCCTCATCATCGACATCATCTTATCAGTAAACTGCCCACATATCACTGAAAAAAACAGTGGTTATTTTCCTCTAAAATTTTTCCCAGAAAGATCTCTTCTTCAAATGCTCTCCCAAAAACCACAGCCCAAATTTGTTTATGGTTTAGCAGCTACAGTGCTGGCACTCCCTCTGACACTACCTATTTTTTAAAACTTCTTCAGCCTAAAGGTGCCTTTTTCTTTGTTTTTTAGTTTGCTTTCTCTTCATACATTACCTAGCAGAGTTGCATTCTGTGATTGGCTATTGTGTTCCTTGATCTCTCTGTATTATGTTTCTTGTGACTGAAGTTGTCTTGTTGCCCATGTCCTTTCATAGGAAGAAGTATTCTCTCCTGTCCTGGCTTCAGCTGCAATAGAGTCAATTTTCTTTCTAGTAGCTGGCATGATTTTGGGTTCAGAATGAGAATAATGTTGATAACACACTGATGTTTTAGTTGTTGCTGAGCAGCGCTTACACCAAGTCAAGGCCTTTGCTGCTTCTCACACTGCCCTGCCAGTGAAGAGGCTGTGGGTGCACAAGGAGCTGAGAAAGGACAGAGGGGCATCCCATACCATATGGCATTGTGCTGAAAAATAAAACTGGGGGGAGTTGGCCAGGGGGACTGCCTCTGCTTGGGATGTATACAACCTCCACCTCAGCATCCCTCTTTGGGACTTCCCTGACCCTTTGCCTCAGACTTAGAATTTGGAGGGCTTGTTCTGCACCGGGTGACAAAGCCACTGGCTTTAAGACCTTGTTTGTGCATTTTGACTATAGGAGATCATTCAATGAGCTGATTAAAGCCTAGATCCTCCAAGGTATTTAGGCCCCTAAATCTGGTTAAGCTTATTCAATCTTAGTGGGGTTAGGTACCCCTGTGTTTAGTGTCCTGGTTTTGGGTGAGGAGGAAGGGAGACAAGGAGCAAGAGATTTTCTTTGCAAAGTGATGGAAAACTGTAAATGGTGTTGGAATAAATAGAAATGTTATCAATTTAAATAGACCTGCATTTCCTGCAACTTCTCAAAATATACTGGGGCGAACCAGAGACTTCCTAGCACTGAGATGCCTTTTTCTTCCTTCTCTCTGTTTCTTTTTCTCACTGCTCATCTGCAACTGACCATCATTCCCTTCAGGCAAAGAGTGTGCTCTCCTTCATGTCCAGAAAGTGTTCAGCAGACCCTGAGCAATAAAAGCAAGCCTTTCAAAACTAGCCAGGCAGTGCAAGGATGTTGCCCAGGAGCCCCACACAATGGAAAGAGCACAGTGTTTTGGCTCTTTGGTATTTGTTATTTTTGGTCTGATGTGCCAGTAAGATGTCCCAGCACTTTTCCTGAGTACTGCTTTGGAAAAATTCAGCTTCAGCTGTGTTCCTCATGTCACTGATGCAGGCTCCGTGCAAGACTGCATGGGCCTGCACCAAGAATTCCTTGCACCTGCCTGGCTGGGGCATGTGCACCTGAGCCCTCTGCCAAAGAAGCCGGAAGATGCACTGATGCAGACATGAGTAGTGAAGCCCCACGGCAGCAGCCGCCTTCCCAGCACCTCCGGAGACACCGGGAGAATTTCCTCTTCAGCTATTTTCAGGCTGCATCTGCGTCTCTCACCAGCCACGGATGCCACAAGGCATGGTGCCAAAAAATCAACAGCTTGGCAGCTTCTCTACATGGACTCAAGAAATATATTCTGGATTATCTGTACCATCTGCCTCTCACAGGTGTTCATCTGGAAGCAGGGGGGAGGAGAAGGGCACCTGAGGGCACCAGAATTGAACTGAAAGTATTTTATAGGTCACAACACATTGTGGCAGCTGGTGTGACAGAGGAGGGAGGAGGAGGCTGAATGGATACTAATTCCTAGCATGAGAAGATAGAGGAAGTTTCCTGCAGTTTCACTGAAGCTGAGCAAGTCTCCAAGTCCTTACCACTTGGTCTGCTTTGGGAAGTCAGGATAGGGGAGAGTCAGGGGAAGAATCCATGGATTTTGTATTTTTGGATGGGGGCCCAATCTCTGGGAGAGTTTGAAGAGAAAGTGTATGGTATGGGGTTATAGGGAGGCATGGAATTCAGCATCCACTGGCCATGGGCTTGGTTTTCTGTAAGCCATAGCAAAATACTGCTGTCTCTCAGCAGACACCACATCAGTCTCATCCTTTTGTACTTATTCATCATTAATCATTAATATTTTTCTGAAAGTGGCATTCTGTCAGAGCTCACAGAATGACAAAGACACATTTACAAACAGAGCTCTTATTTGCAAGAAGATGAAACCCCAGCAACAGTGAATGGTTTGCTTTCCCCTACGCTACAAAAACACAATTTCCTGCTCCTCCCATAGAAAGAATGTGCCACACCATCCCATGCAGGCTGCACACCTACTGACACCACTGGGGCACAACTGGAGCTTCCACACCTGCTGGGCCCATGTCCTGCCTGCCAGAAATGGGTACCAGGCACTCACTGCATCCTTTTTCTGTCTGTTATAAGGGATTGATTTGTCTGAAACAGGGAAACAGAGGCAGGAAGTTATTTCTGCTGTTTCAAGTCCTCCTTGACCTAACACTAGGTAGATGCAGCCCACATCTTGCTCACATTGTTATCTTCACTGTGGGTATTTCAACAGCCATTAAATAGCTGGGGAAGTCCTTTCTCTGCCCTACATAGTAGCTGTCAGACCAACAACTTTAAGGCCTGCAGAAAATGCATGAAGGGCTGCTTCAAGCAGTGGTACCTCCACTTCCATTACCTTCAGAAATGTACATGGGAAAGGATCAATTTTGCAGCTACTTTGCAAGACAAAAGGCTGTGCAAGTCATGAATGAGTTACAGGGCAGGGAAAACAAAAACACTTTCAGCTTCTGATCTGCAAGCTGTAGCTGCACAAGAGCATAATGCAGAGGAAAGGGATTGTTATTTCATGTGGTTTCCAGATAACCACTGATAACATATATGATAACAGCTGACCTTGTGATACTGTATTACCACCGGTATTTTCTTTAGAAGCTCAAGAAAATGTGTTTCCAGCTGCAAATGAGACTGGTAGCGGAGAAACAAGCTCACAGCACTCTGGTGCAGGGCCTAGCAAGGACTAGAGAATCACCCAATGGCCACCTTGTCTTCCCACTGTGTCCATTACCATTTGAGCCACATACTGTCTTTCCTATTTGACTGTCAAATATGGCCTTTCATTATTAGCTGCATGGTTTTCTAATCCCTCAGCCTGTACAGTAGCCTTTATTTTCTTCATCTGTGGAGCTGCAAATAGCACCATGCAACACTCGTGTTATACACAGGCTGTAGGGAGGTTCATGATGCCCACTTTTTGGTCGCTCCTTACCATGGCTCAGGCCTAAGTGCAAGCTAGAGCTTTTCCATCAGTGACACCATAAACAAAGCCGAGCCCTGATCCATGCAATTTTGAGTCTGGTAATAAAGATAATTAATAATGAAAAAAGAAGATTGCTTTTTGTTGCCTTTTCCAACAAGACCAAGGAAACCTTGACTGACCTCAAGGAGGCCCACAGTGTACTTCTGTTCTTTAGATATCCACATCATATAGGGATCCAGAGAATTCTGGTTTTATTATTATTAATATACTAAATAACATCAGTGTTTATTTCCTGGTGTGTATTTTCTGTTTTTATAACTACATTTTTGTTCTCAGGCACAGAATACAAATACCCCAGATGGTAATGGATGTTTATTGGGAACGTAGAAAGTAGAGAAATGGAGGCTCAGGTGTAAAATTGCAGTCACTTACAGAGAGGACAGGGCAAAAATATTGCCAGCTGCCCATGAATACGGCATATATGTCTTATGATGAAGTTATATAAAGACATTCATGTCTTTGGGCACCTTGTCATTTTTAATGCTAACTTTCTGTGTCACTTGTTTTGGGATCAGAGAACAAGCATCATATTCGTCCTTGTGAAAAGTGTCAAATTGACAGCCTTGAAAACAGCTGCTTAATACATCTCAGCATCAAGCAGAACAGAAACAGCCACCCAAGATGTATTGAGAGGAGCTGCACAAGACTTCTGGTCAACAGAGAGGGCTGCCTATGTGCTCCTCTGGTCCTACCTGCTTCAGATACTGGAGAGAGTCCTACTGTAAAACAGGAGTCCTCGCATAACAGTTGCAGCATGGGCCAGCACAAGTTACTGCAATCATACCAACAGCATACAATCCATGGTCCTGGTCAGCTCCCGCATGGTTTTACCAGTTTCTTTTGTCACTAGATATTTTATGGTAAGCTGCACCTGAACTTCAGGAGCACCTCCAAGTTCAATTGCTTAAGAGCTGAATTTTGCAGATTTGATGAATGCTTCTTGAAAAATAAGTTTTGCCATGCATGACATTTGCATGTGTATCACAATAAATTTCATGGTTGCTGTGGTGGTCATTAACATATGTAAAGTTCCAGGATTGCTGTGGGATGTACAGACTGGCTGGACAGATTTCAGTCCCCAGAGGAAAGGAAGAAAAAAGGAAAACGAAAATGATGACACAAGGCTTAATTATGAATTTGAGGATTGAAATATATTTATTACCAGTCAACAGATTTTATGGATTAGAGGTCAAACAAACTAACTTGTTTTTACCAACTGATTTGTTTGACATGATACTTCAATCTGTACCTTTTATAACTAAGTCAATACTGCACAGTTTGTATAGAACATGCCTACAGTGAGCTTGGAAACACACAATTAAGGTTTCCAAAAAGCAGTAGTAACTGTATGATATGGTACTGGGGGGTTTCTTCAGGGGTTCTGCAAGCACCTACTTTAGGCTCAGGAGCCCTCGACATTTCAAATGAACGCTCTGGAAATGAATACAGAATTGCTGCTAATAAAATTTGTGTATGACATAAAGATAATGAAGAGGATAGAGCATTCATACATACTGTCCAGGATCATAGATTCACAGAATGGCCTGGGTTGAAAGGACCTCAAAGATCATCTTGTTTCAACCCCCTGCTGGGGACAGGGTTGCCAACTACTAGATCTTAGCAATCCTGGATCATTCAAACAAAATGTGGTTTTATGCGGTAAAATGTAAAATAATTCATTTAGCAACATGGCATGGAGCCAAAGTTACAGACCTCACCCCATTAAAGAACAAGTCTGAAAAACATTATGGCAGTAGAGCAATTCAACATGAACTCAAAAGGTGATTCTGTGATAAAGCACAACCAGTCATACCTTGGGACTTTTAAATTGATGATTAGTGAATAGGTCTAAGGAAGCGATTTTACTGGATACAGAACTGTGGCAGGTAATATTGATTCCAACATCTGTTTTCTGATGTCCGTATGTTTAAAGGATATTTGAAACAGCAAAGAGCCTCCAGAAGGAGAGAAACCTTTGTGACAAGTGATGCAAGAGCTTAGCGCTTTAGCTTATCAAAAAGAATACTGAAGGGAGTGGATTATAGTACAAAAGTTCCTTTGTTGTAGGCAGAAAATGGAAAGGTCCTGCAGTCTAGTGGAGAAAACTGTAATACGAACTAATGGCTAAAAATTAAGGCTGGGCACATTCAAATTAGAAAATTAAGGGCTTTTTTATTTTTTTATTTTTAATAGTGAAAGTGATCAACCACCGGAACGCATGACCAAAGGAAGAGGTCATTCTCCATCTCATGACATCTCCAAATCGGGCTGTGCCTCAGCTCAGTGCAAATTACTGGCCTCATTACAGACGCAACTGCACAGAATTTAATGGCCTGTGATGCACAGGAGGCTGTACCAGATGATCTTCACCTTAACCTCTGTGCATTACTGAATAAAAGAAATGAATTCTGGTACTTCAGAAAGGTATTGCAAATTGGGAAAGGATGAACTGGAGCTTTTGGCATCCAAAGAGGAGTGAAGGATGCTTCTAACAACCAGGAGCTTGTTCAGACTCTAGTAATAACATTAAAGTGCAATAAATGGATTTATTTTTGTAGGGATCCCCATTGCTAAATTCTTTCCTACCAGCAGTCTTGAAAAACAACATTTCTTTATTTCCTTCTGTGTAAATTTATGCTTTCAAGACATTCATTAAAGCAAATGAATGCCTTCATTTGCTAGCAAATGAAGCAAATCATATGGAGGTTCCTATTATTATCTGTGGAATATAGTTAATACTAAGCTCAGTTCAAAGTCCACTGAAGTTAGAAGGAGTCTCCACAGAATTTTTGCAGTGGAAGTTTTTTCAGGTTCAGTGACATTCGGGCAGTCACTGTGCAGTTTTCTTGTATCTAGACACAGCAATTAGAATAGACATCAGCTACATTGGCATAGATTTGTGTGCACACCTGGGTAACCCATCTGCATTGTTCAAATGCTGAACTCTGTGGGTTGTTTTTTCATAAAGCATACAGAAGCATTTTTTTAAATTACATTTAAGAGTCTGTTTCCCATTTCTGGAGAAAACTATGTTTTGCCAAGATTCAGGTTATTCTGTAGATACACCACCTTTTCAATAACCAAGACAATATTGACTTCCATTATAAAGTTCACTTTCACAATACTAGTACCCAATGATTTGTTTTTTGAATTTAGCTGGTTCTCACCAAAACAAGAGACATTATTCTATAAGATCTGGAGGGAATTCATAAATGTACCCTTTTCAGAAATGTTCATTTTTGTCTGTCACTCCTGCTTCCCTGCTTCATCAAATTTAGCTTGCTACTATTTCATCAAACTTCCTTGAAAACACCCTGGAGGTATACTTGTAAAAGATGTGTTTAAGCAAAAATCTTAGATGTGCCCTGCTCAGAGCCAGCTCTACTCCTGCTGATTTCACTGAGAACTGCACATCAGATTTTCTCAATATCAGTAATATATATATATATATTTTTTTAATGTAAGTGGCAGCAATATTGAGTACTGTGCATTAGGCAAACTAGAAAACATATAAGGCCACAGTTCTTCAGCAGATTACCTATTACTTGGCTGCTTTTATTGTAATATTCTTGTCTGTAGCTGATATATAAAAAGAAGCATCTACCACTCTTATGCATGGTACCGGTACGTACTTTCCTAGGTAGCACTGTATAATAATAATAGTAATAATAATAATATCACAATAATAATTATATATTCCACAGGCAGAAGACATGATATATATACTAGGATGAAGAAGGTATTTACCTAACAGGAATTTAACTGAGTGAAAAGAGAAGAGAATAGAATGAGAATCGGTAGATACAGGACACCTGAAGACAGTATAATATAAGAAGATCTCTTTAAAAAAATGTTTTATTTATTTAACTGGTCTCTGAAACTATATGTACCTATATATATACATATTTAATAAACACTTTGCCCTCTCAAAATGCATGACACTGCTCATTTTATTCTGCAGTTAAGTAAAGCATACAAAAATGCTCTGTTCAGGTGCAAGCCAAGTGGACCACCTATGCTTTTCTTCTTTCAAAAAAAAAAAAAGAAAAAGAAAAAAAAAAAAGACCTATTGTATGGGAACTGTTTAGTCATGGCCTGAACCACTGATTGATCACCTGAGGCAAGCACTGAGTCAGCCATGGGAGCACAGGTGAAGGTGATTCAGCTGTGTGACTGGAAGAGGTGGAGCCTGGCTGCACCTCTCCTAGACCCCATTTAAGGGCTGACTGCCTCTAGGTAAGGTTCTCTTTCTGGAGATTCCTCCTTTTGGAGTTTTCTACTGTAATTCTAGCATGTGGGTAAGAATTTCATTTTTGATTGTCTCTTTCCACTACAATGTTCTTTCTAACTCTAAACCTATAAAATACTATCCCAACCATTCCACTCTTCTAACTGTACATTTGTTAATTGTACACCTATAGAAGCACATCCTTGATGCACTGACTCCTAATGGAGATATCCTTTTTGATTTGCAGTAGTTCTCTGACAGTAGGGAGCAGATACTTTGGGGGGGGGGGGGGAGGAAACCTAGGGAAGGGGAGTCCACAGACTGGGAAGTTCATTGTGAATAAGAAAACATGTGACTGAGTTCCATGTCCTGATTCTGATACTTCTGTGCCTTGAAGCCATGCAGAGGATTTCTCTTTAGTGCCTCTGGTCCCCCTTCAGTAGCTCTTCACCGTACAGTTGTGTTGTGAGCATCTTAAATTGGATTGTAATGAGGAACCATATAGAGAGCTGAGTTAGGTACAAGAGACAGCAAGACAGTATCTGCCTTTTATTAGGGTACAGATAGTGCCTTGGAAAAACCAGGATGTAGATCCCTGCCATTAAGATGTGAACACAAGGATTATTAAATGAATGGGTGTCATAACAGAAATAATAGCACTGACCTCTAGTTTTCATCAGTCTTAATATTGTTCCCTCATTATAACAGACTATTTACCCTTTGGCCTCATTTTATGCACATGGGAATCAGATTATTGCCTCATAAAACAAAGGAGCAGTGAGATTATCTCTTAAGTAATGGCCCCAAACATACTGTTAGCTCAGTGTCACGGGCTGGCGCTGTATAGCCAAAGAGCATAACTCCTTTTGTTAGGGCACTGTCCCAGGAATGTGGGCATTGGAGCAGGTAGAATTGTCACAGTGTGAGCAAGCACAACTTCCCATCCACCCTTGGAGCAGGCAGCCCTCTGTATGTTATCCCTAGAACTTGCCTTACTTCAGAAAACTCATATCCATTTAGAAGTGATAGCTGTTGCTTCTGTGCCAAATTGGTTTATCAGTTTTAGATAGCTGTTTTTTCCCCCCCGACACCCTCCAGTATTTGCTGATAAAATGTTTGCACACTGTTACATGAGGAAATACTGAGCACTTGAAAAAGGAAGAAAGAAGGAGAGAAAAAAGAGAAGGGGAAAAAAAGGAGGAGACAAAAACCTTGGTAATTAAAAAGCTGGCATTTCAGAACCAGAATGTCAAACAGTTTGGATCCTGTTGACATTGAACCCTGGAGCTCTCCTCCCCATCCTTCATTTTCTTGGTGTTTAAGGCAGGCAGAGTGATCAAGCCAAGGATGTGCAGCCAGACACCTCTGCTGGGGATTCCCATGACTGGCTCCAAGCACGCAGCAGAGCCTGATGGCTAAGGAGACAAGGATCCATGGATATAATGCCAGCTTTGTCTACGGGTTCATTTTTGCTGCACACTGACCCCTCTCCTCCTCTGCATTCATTGTTACTATTACTATATCTTGGGAGAGAGATCATCATAAGCTGCATATTTATTAATCCTTCTTACCTGCTTCTCTTTTTGTTCTTTCTGTTTAGCTTGAGGAGACAGAAATGCAGTAGCACATCATAGGATTCCTTACACAGCACATTTTTATCCACAGATCTCCAAGTGCTGTACAAGGTGAGTGCTAATATTACAATTATTATCCCTGTTTGTCAAATCAGAGCAGTGAGGCTAAGAGATAAGCCCAAGGGCATGTGGCAGGCAGGTGATACAGGGTGGAATTGATCTCACAGTTTCCATGCAGTGTGTTGGTTATTACATGATGAGCCTTTTAATCCAAATAGCCAGATGGAAAGGCTTCTCTTGTTCCTAATCACAGATACTGTGATCACCAAAAGGCATCCTTTTGAGTAGCATTGCTCTCCAGGAGCTGCGGATCTCCCTGTGTCAGTGGACAAACCAGTGCAGTGTAACATCTTCCCTCCAGCGGTAGAGCTACTTCTGTCTCAGGACTCTTCAGAGCTCCTTCCCATCCACTGCTTCCCACAAAGATTCCCAGGCTAGCTGGGTAAGTGGGCTGCAAGGAAAGTGTTCTGGGATCAGGAAATGGATGTGTGTATTGGGAAGTTTAGAGAAGGTGACCAAACCTCTGATTCTTAGCAAATTCCATTAAACACCTCTGCCTCCCTGTATGGGAACTATTGAATCACAGCTGGAACCAGTGATTGATTGATCACCTGAGGCAAGCACTGAGTCAGCCATGGAGCACAGGTGATGGCAATTCAGCTGTGACTGGAAGAGGTGGAGCCTGGCTGCACTCTCTGGAGATTGCTCCTCTTGGGGTCTTTTTCTGTGAGCCCAGGGCACAGGTAAGCTTTTCCACTCATTTCTGATTATCACTTTCTACTGTGATAGTCTTTCCAACTATACACTCTCTAAAGACCAGCCTAACTTCTCTGTATACTTGTCAATTATACATCTGTATACTGTATACTCATTGATTATACACTCCTAGATTTGGGTCTGACCCCGCCCCCCCCAGCAGTCAGAGCTTTCCATGATTGCACAGACACAGCAGTGAATTTTTTATTTCCCTGAAAGTACTGGTGTCTGCAAAACATCACACTGTTGATTTTTATATCTCAATTTTAGCTTTGTTTATCTTCTGAGAACAGTTATAAAAATAAAATCCAATTTTTTTTTCAAGTGCTGATGAGGATGGGAGTCTGGATGTCTCAGGGATTAGGTAATGGGAGAGAGAGAGTCTTTGGCTTTAAGTCATCCATTCAATTGCAGCTAGGTCAGATGTGTGTTAGCATTTATACTGTCCGCTATTCCATGTACTAAGAAGTTGGTGGTCTTATTCTGTTGTCTAGCTTGAAAGGAACATTTTGCTTATAACATGAAGTGGATTTATTAGCAACAAGGCTGAGTATGTAAGCCTGAAACTTTTGGGCTCTGCCAGGATTTCAGTGCACTGGGAGATGCTGTGGATAATACTCACCATGATGCATAATTCTTACAAGTAATTGACCTAAGAAGAATGTCTTCTCAAAGGCAGTCATCATCACTTTTAATGAGGATGAACATTAGTATTATTTTCCTTTGATAATTGAAAGTTTGAGTAGATTCAAGATCTAACCTACTCCTTTATGGCTTATGCCAGCATGTGAACTCCATGTCATTTTGTGTATTATTATCTCCACTGAAGATATTCTGTGGTTTCTTTTTTCCCTCCTGATGTAAGTACAAAATCTATAATGCAGTATGTGCCTTGGACAGTTGTGTGGGGGGAAATGTGAATTGAGAGTAGTATGGGGGGAAAAAAATCCTTACCTTAATGGTACCTTTGTAACTGATTAGATTTAGTAATGGACTTGCAAATGAAGTTTAAACATTAATCTAAGAGCTCAATTAGGTAAGGTATTATGGTGCAGCAGAGATTTCTTCCATTCCCCAAGCAAGTAAAAAAAAAAAAAACACCTTGAAAATGAAGACAAAATCAGCTTCTCTTCTTTCTTGTCTTTTGAGAGGTTTAGCAGAGGTTGTTACTGAATTAATGAAATACTATTGATTCATATATCCGTTCCAATAAGTGAAATGGAAAGGGATATCACTTCTGCTTCCTGCAGCAGTTTTGTATTGCAACTGGCGATAGTATTGAACCTCTATAGGCCTTAACATCTCCAAGAAAAGCAGGTTACATGCTCAGCAGAGAGATACTAGCAAGCCAACTGACTTTTTAGTCTAAACTCATAAGGTTTCACTTTGCACTAAGAGTCATAAAGTATGCTTTCCATTATGATCAAGTTCCTGCACCCCATAGTGTCTGCTCCCAAACTCAAATTCAAAGTCACACTGAATTGCAGTGTTTATAAGGGAATTAAGCATGTTATTTAAAGTTAAGAGTGTGCTTTAATACAGCTCTAAATAGAAATGCTTTCACAAATCTGGAATAGCAGCAAAGACTAATTCCTTCCACTGTAGCCTTGGTTGGCAGTATGGTGGATTGGATGCCATAATGTGTGCTGTGCAGCAGGTCGGACAGGATGGCTGGCTGCAGTCCTCTTCCCTGGACCTCCAGCCTGTGAATTGGACACATCGTCGATCAAACACTGACTTTCCAGATGGACTGTGTCCAGTGCAAGTGAACTGTGTTTAGAATAATAAGAGGGAAATAAAGACAGGCTGGGGTAATTAAACACAGGGGAGATCTTTTTCCATTCAGAGTCCCAGCCATCAGTGTTTTGGATAACTTGTTCTATTAAAAAGCTATCTTGCTGTAGTGTATTTGAACAGTTCTTTATTCTGCTCATTCTATTAAGGTTGCTCTAAAATTATTCCACTGAGTATTGCCAGCAGCTCTGAGACCTTTAGCACACAGCATTAAGTAGAAATGAATAAAGACTTGGCTAAAATAACACATGGCGACTTGCTTAAAAGGCGCTGTCAAGACATTTTATACACCTTTCCTTTCACTCTGCTTTGTTTATAATATTCCTCTGAAAAGCCTGGAAATGGCTGATTCCTCCCAGTGGCATTTGGGCCCTTACGCTGTGCAAACAGTCTGTCTTCAGCAGAGGCATGCATATGCCTGGCTTCTGCCTGCTTGTGGCCTGGTATGTGTGGCTGCTGCACACCAGTAGCAGGGCTGTCTTGCTGAGCACTCAACACAGGATGGAGGCAGCACCTCAAGTGTAAGATTTGTAGGCCCTCTAAGCAGACAGCAGTGAGACTTTAATGTCAGTTCTTGGCTGGTAGTCTGTAGTATTGCTGTTCAGGTATTTGAGTGCCCTCATGTTGCACGAACACAGGAGGTGTTAAAAAGTGCAGCTGTCCACTGCAGTTCCCCACCACAAAGCTATGCTCAGAGAGAGATGCTCACCCCAGATGCACTTAGTGAGGCCTCGCAGCCTTCAGCTCCTATGGGGAGGACAACCTGATGACAGCCCTTTGTCAGTGGGGTGACAGCACTGCTGCTGCCTCAGTCTTCACACCCCATAGCTTCAGCTGGGACCCAGTTATGGGGTGAGTGCAAAGCAGCTCAGTGTCTAAGCTGTCTCCTTCAGTTGAGGGCTGACAACCTCTGCTGCGCTACTCTGTGCAAGCTACAAATCTTCCCTGGATCGTGTTTTGAAGCAGGAAATTGCTTGCCTCGCCCCCCATCCTCTTGCATTTGGTTGCTTTTGCAACACATCCATTGCAGCTCCTCCTGCCCCTCTGCTGTTTGGCTGCCTCAGGAGAGGCAGGAATATGGAGCCAAATGACTGCATTAATGATTCAGTTCTCTCTGAGGTAGCACCAGCGCTATGACAGCTCTATTTATGGGAAAAAAATGTGCTTAGAAATGTGGGGGCTTTTTATAAGATCCAAGGTCAGATTCTCTCCTGATCTATGCTGGTGTCAGTCAAGAGGCTCTCAATGAGCCAGTGAGATCTGGTGTAAAATACAACCTTAGTCCTTTCCAGGTACCTGAACCAAGTGTCGATACCAGTACAGAACAGTTGCCTGTCAGCAGCAAAACCAAAACCATGCTGGAAGTAGCTGCTCAGCCCAGCTCTTAGAGATCTGTCCCCATTAGTGCAGGGGCTCCTCCTCTCCCACCCCACTCTCTCCTCTTCTTCCACCTTCTCCTTACCCAGACCTGGAGCCACCTGCAGTGCCAGGCAGTGGCAGCACCCACTGTTGTGAGCAAGATATTAAAATCGAGATGAGGGAACAAAACTGGAGTTTCCCAAAATCAAAAAGAAAAGGTATCCAGAGCATCCAAGATTTTCTAGATATGGGGCAGGGAGCAACTCCTTAACCCTTCACACATCTACTGAGAGCAATGCTATTTACCAGTGCTACTTCATCTGCCTTTAAGAAGAAAGGCAGCAGCTGTTTAATAGCACTATGTAACACTTCCTCACAGTTTATGACAAAACGGAAAGTGGAAATTGAACTTTTTTCAAAGATCATTGCCATTACTTTACCCACTTTTTCTAATTAATTGTCTGATATGGTCTCAAGAGACCTTGAAGAACAGCTCTCCCAAAGTACGTTTGTGTGAAAGTCCTTTTTGACAGCCTTTTTCTTTAGATTTGACAATTTCCCATTTGTGAGACCCTTTCTTTCTCTTTTCACAAGCATATGCACAAGTACTGCTTATCCTTTACTTTCCTTTCATCTGCCTTCCATGAGGGAAGTCCTCCATGAAAGCTCTCTAGAAGGTGTCTACCTCAAACACAGTTCTATAAAGATGAGTATTCAGAGGAAGCCTTGGCATGAATTACTTTTGTAGTCTTTGTCCATCAGTTGCATTTTGACACATCATTGAATCTGACCTGCAATAAGAGATTGTTTAAAGAGAAAGCACCCTAAGGTTCTGGATTCTCTTTATACACCTCAGTATAGATACTTATGCAAATCAGTGTACTTTGATATATGTACTTTGATATATACTTAAAGTGATTCAGCCCCAGCAGTGTCTTATCCTCTAAGTTCTCTTTGAATTACCCTTATGTCACATATTTCCCTCAGAAACAGAATTCAGGCTGCTGCTTACATTATGAGGCATAACAAATAGCCACCTGTGAGATGGGAGATTTGACCCCTCCCTTGGTCCATTGTAAAAGGAAGGCAACATAACTGTAGAATCAGATACATCAAGTCAAGTATTGAAGGCAGCTGGTGGATGATACCTTGCTAAGTAGGACCAAACTTGCCTGAGAACTTCTCTATTTATGGGTCACCTTTGAGATATCACTGAAGTTTTTTTGAGTGTATTTGATCCAAGACAGACTTACGGAGTTGAATTTGGTCTTCATACCTATACATATAGATACACACACACACACACACATACAATGTGAGACTATATATATTCTATACTATATATATAGTAAGCACACACTGCTTTGGTTGGCTGCTCTTCAGATTCAGGACACAAAAGTCAATGGTTTCATAATTCACTAGCATTCCAGCCTTTCCAGCCTCTCAAACTATAATTGCTCTCTGTATTTTGTAAGAGCAGACTACAAGACCCACTGCCACTTAACAGTGCCTCATAACAGTGAGTACTGAAGTTGTACATTGCATTAAACTGCAAAATTGCAGCCAATAATGACGGCTGAAAGCCTATCTCTGACAAAAGCATAAATATTGCTCATTAAACATTATGGGAGAGGAATATAAAAATCTTGCCTGGTCTCTCATTTAAGCAGTAAACAGCACAGCCAAAGCACCTGCTCCAAACAGCTCTGTAAATCTCTCTGTAAGGTATGGCATCCAGCACTGAACAATTAATTTGTCATCATGTTTATCTAGATTTTGAGGAAGGAAAGAGGCTCATGGTAAACCAGCCTAAATGTTTCTGGTGGTGCTCATCCACCAGCACCCTGTCAGAGATCAACAATTTTGCACCTGACTGGGAATCACAGCTGCTTCCAGCAGTCAGCACTCTGATAGGTAACATGATTCCCCCATCCTTTCCAAGGTAGATCACTTGCTAAAGTCAAGGAGAATTTGGCATCAGTACTGGCAGCCAGTTTGGCCCTTCAATATAAAGTATCAGTATGCAGCTTTTGTGCCATTTGCCAACAAGGATTTGCTTTTATGGGAGATATCCCTGCACAAAAAAATCAGTAAATCAAGTTAACAGTTTTGTTGGTTATATCAGTGAAAGATCTGTGTATAGACCATGCCAAAAGTTTAGGATTTTAAATACTC
This sequence comes from Phasianus colchicus, assembly GCF_987193195.1. Taxonomy (NCBI): domain Eukaryota; kingdom Metazoa; phylum Chordata; class Aves; order Galliformes; family Phasianidae; genus Phasianus; species Phasianus colchicus. Next base: position 16,785,101 of record NC_143441.1, on the reverse strand, counting down.
CTATTAATGTTGTTAGTTGGCTAGGAATAGGCTACTATATTCAAAACTCTACCCCACACAAGATAAACCATTCTTCAGCGGTTGCTAAGCCAGTGAAATTGAAGGCAGCCACCCTTCAGTTCAGCATACATCTTCACAAGGGAGAGCTGACCTCCCATGCTGCTCTGCCTGCACTCCCACCCACCAGATGTAATGCTTTTCAGCATGAGCATGAGATGCATGCATTCCTGATCAATCTTCCATTTGCAGACTTGTAAAAAGCCTTTAGCCATACATGGATTAATTATGCATCACACACTGCTTTTGCAATCAAGAAGTAATATCACAGTTTTCCTGCAGAAACACCTTCATTTTGATGCAGCCTTGTAGGTCAGCATCTTTTCCTATAGCTGAGTTGGTGATCTTGAAAGAAGAGAGTGAAGAAATAAACGTACTAGAATGTTTCATAGATTTCATTTTCTTGCTACAAACTTATGTTTAAAATAATTAAGCTGAAAATATTGCTTAGGCACATCACACAGGGCACCTAAATCTCTCGTGACAACACAAAAATGACCAAGTAGTAAAATGTGCCGAGCTTCTCATATAGCTTCAGTACTTTTGAAAATAGGCCATTTGGTTTAGGTAGCAAACAGGCACATTTGGAATGGTTTGCCTTAATTAGGTCCCCGACGTTATACAGATTATTAGAAAAATAACTAAAGAAGCATTTTCATTCAGCAGGCAAAACATAATGCAGTGTTAAACTATTAAGCATAATTTGCATGAGACGTGGTATGCACACACAACTGCCTCTGTTTGAACTTTACAGCCTTTCTGTATAATATACTAGTAATAATTTCCCCCTTGTAATACTCAGTAGGCTTCTATTGCTTTGAGGGATATTAGGTGAGCTCTTTTGTAGGTAAAATGACAACTGCAAATGAATGGTAAGATTGTGTAGCTGAGCGGATAAAATACTTTAAATCATGGCACTATGATAAAGACAGCACTATAAAGGTTGCAAATCATTTTTCACTTTAAGGTCAGAGTCTATGATTCCACTAACATTTTTAGATAGTTTAAGTGAGTTCATTCTGTTTTAAATGTATCACAGATCTATATCCGTATAAAGCTTTCTGTGCATGCAGAGACCGTGCTCCTATTCCTTAGCAAGGGAAGATGCAACACTGTCTGGGATTGCCACTCAGGAAATTCTTTGATTTGCCTCTAGCTGTCTTGAATCCATCCTGGATTCTTTCTCCTCCAGCTCAAGCGGCGCACTCTTTCTTTTTTCTTTTTTTTTAATCATAGGGCCATCTTGCAGTTATAATGATCCTCATGAGCTTAAGTATAAGGAGGAGGATACCTCACCTTAGATACCTATCTCATTCGAGACTAGTGGATTGCAAATTTGGAAATTTTTGTGGAATTTATATGGGAGAATTATGCAGGGACTTAGGGGATTGTAAAGGAAATATTTCTCAAGGGTATTGCTGCGCTATTAGAAGATGAGTCTTCTAGAAGGCTACCTGTCTGCACACGGAAAAATAATGTCCATGTTAAAGACTACCTGAGCCATGCCAGTGGGCTGCGTGCACGGGCAGGCAGGGCTTGGTTTCTGTCATGGACACCTGTTCTCACTGCTGCTGTGAAACTAATACGAGTTTTTTCAGTGTCTTAGCTCCGTAAAACCTGATGTTAGTTTTGTCTTGACAAATGCAATCTGAATGCTGTGATTTCCTCTGCATCCTTAGGGAGAGATGACTTCAGGAAGGTGCTTTGACGTGCTGGGAATTTTTCTAAGAAGTCAATTTCTCACAGAGAAGAGTGAAAACAGCTAAAGCATTTCTCTTAGTAGTGCCCTCGAGTTAAAGAGGAAGTTTTTCAGGGAAGCGCCCTGACTTCAGGAATCTCAGCATTACATTCAGCTGAGCCTAAAGGTGTGTGGCAGGTGCTTTATTCAGGTGGCCAAATTCTACTCCATATACAGGTGTGTATTTCTGCACAGACTTGCATATCCTTCTCTTGAATTTAGAACTGTAGAATCATAGAACAACCCAGGTTGGATGGAACTAAAAAGGTCATAGAATCATTGAGGTTGGAAGAGACCACTAAGACCATCTAGTCCAACTGTCAGCCCATCCCATGCTCACTAAGTCATGTCCCTAAGTGCCACACCTACACGTTTCTAGAACACCCCTGGGAATGGTGATTCCACCACCTCTCTGGGCAGCCTATTCCAGCTCCTCACAGCTCTTTCTGAGAAGAAACTTTTCCAAACACCATCCTGAATCTTCTCTGAAGCAAGTTGAGGCCATTCCCTCTCATTCTATCCATACCAGTTATGCAGGAGAAGAGGCCAACCCCCACCTTGTCACAACCTCCTTTCAGGCAGTTGTAGAGTGATGAGGTTTCCCCTGAGCCTCCTCCTCCAGACAAAGCAATCCCAGCTCCCTCATAAACACTTCCCCATAAGCCTTGTGCTCCAGTCCTCTCACAGCTTTGTTGTCCATCTCTGGACACACTCCAGGGCCTCAGTGTCTTTCTTGTAACAAAGGGCCCAAAACCAAGCATAGTACTCAAGGTGAAAAAAAAAAAAAGAAAAAAAAAAAAAGAAAAGAAAAAACACAGTTCCCTGCTACAAGTCATGCAGTTGAGTTTCCTGCATTTGGAGAAATCACAGGGCTCAGCACACCCAAAATGCAAGGAATGAGCCTCACCCTGCCTGATCATGGTGTGTTCACTGCCAGATCCAACCTTCGGTGAGAAAGAGAACCTAGATGAGATGACTCTGCACTTTGCACAATGCAACTTGGGGAGAAAAAATAAAAAATGTATTATGGCAAAGTGGAAGCTCTCCCGGAGCAACTTGCGGGCAGTGCCCCTTGTTTTCGCCATGAGGCTTCTTGCAAAGAGAGGCTGGAAGAGCTGCGGGGCTGAATTAAATCCCGGATTAACGCCGGCGCGCTTCGAGCTCCCCCTCCTGTCGCCGAGTCGGTGCCGAGCCGAGCCGAGCCCGGCTCTGCTCAGCTCGGCTCGGCACCGGCTCGGTACAGGAGCTTTCCAGAGTTTGGGAGAAGATAGGGGTGTTGAGAACCGAGGAAGGAGGCTGGGGAGAGAAGCTCGCCCTTGGAGCTGAAGTCATTCATTAAAGGTGAGCACAGGGTACAATGAGTCAAGAAGCTGCTCACTGCAGGCTGAAGGTGGGAGGGAAGAATTTAATACACTGCTTGTGGGCATTCACCGAAGCCTGAGCACAAGTCTGAGAGAGAGCAACGTGTGTTTGTGCTGCCTGCAGCCCAGCCAGGGAATTCCGGGTACGGCAGGGTGGGAGTTTCCCAAAAAAATCCCACCTCAGTCCACATCTCTAATCTCTGATCTAATCTCTAGGACAGGTAGGGCCACGAAGAATGTGGAGCGGCCAGAGCATAGTACAAAACCCACTTGTCCCTTCCCAGATCAGGACACCGGGTGGGACAGGTTAGAAGCACCCTCGAGGAGCGCTCACGGTGGAGCAGCCCCTTCCTCTGAGTCAGTTTAGAGACTGTTGGTTTCCGTCACATGCTTGTGTTACTGTTACAGTATCTAAAAACAAAGCGGAGTTTTAATCTTAGAAACAAGAGATGGGGAAGCCTTCCAGCTGTTAAAGGTTTGACTCAAAGGGAAAAAAAGCACCCGGTTGTTCCCAGGCAGCCTCGGAAACCAGAGAAAGCAGAATCCCCACTTCCCAGCCACCTCCTTCGCCTTGGCATCAGGCTCCTCTCCCGAAATGCGAGTGGGTGGAGGTGTACTCACAGGCTGCAGGGAGTTCCTGAGCCGGCAGGCTGCCAGCTTCGGGTTTTCTTAACTGTTGCTTCCACTGTCAGCCGGCGAGATTGTAGCGGGGGCATTTTTAATAACGTGAGGGCAAAAATTAAAAAGCGGCCATTAGATCAGGCAGCAGCCCTGGGACAATTTGTAAGTTGTGGTTAAGAGACAGAGATACAGAAGATTTGCCGAGTTCAAAGGTCTTCCTTATTAACGTTCCAGTAGCTGACTTGATAGATGGTCTCTAGTCTGTGTTCCCGTATCCCTTCCACTTTCCTTCCTAAAGACAAATGCTTAAGACAAATCCCTAGATGGAGGGATAAGATCTGTAATAGATTATTTCTTATTACATAGAAATTGGTTAATAATTTACTAATCCAATTTCAATGTTTCGCCCCTCACTTCAATTAATCTTTAGAATATAAAATAAATGCTGTTCTTTGTTCTTCCAATGCTAATGAAGAAAGGAACTAATGAGGAGACCTGACCTCGGTACCTTTTGAAAGATGATGCAGCTGCATAGGAGTTAATTTTCTTTTTTTTTCTCTTTTTATTTACTTGTTCTCCTTGAATGCAAAATCCACCCATAAAACAGCAAGCTGTACAAGGTGGTTACAAGCCTGATTTCAAGCATGTCACACAAGTCTTGGTTTAGAAAAATTCCATCTCCTGCAGAGTGCTACAAAATCATGCATATCTACGCTCTTCCATTCTGGAGATAAATATTTTATACAGACACTTTATACAAAGTCAAATAAAACAAGATATGGGAACTTTTACACAGCGTCTCAAACTGCTGTCCATGACTCTGGAACAACGCTTTAAGATTTAGCAGATGTAGACAGTGATTTATTTCTAACAAATTCGATCTGTGGCTCTGTGGCCATAATGCGTTTCAAAGAGATTTTTTTAATCACATCTGTCAGGAATTACACAGGTATAGTCAATCCAGCCTCCTGACATCCCTTCCAGTTGTGTTTCCTGTAATTCTATTACCTTTTGTTTCTTAATCTTCTCTTTTTCTACCCTATCCCTCCCATTAGCACTTTGAGAAATGCTTTCGGCCCTGGCGGTGCTACTGTACCCAGGAAGCATGGCAGTCAGCGACTGATGGATGCTTGTCTGCCAGCACACAGGTGCAAATTAGGAAACCAGTTCAGCTCCCAGCCAACAGACTTTTGTTCCTGCAGCTTGTTGTGTCATCAGTGGCACAGGCTTGGACGTAAACACTCAGGGCACTAAATGACACATTTGAGTGTTCAGATGCTTTTTGCCAAGTGTGATTTCACACCTTGGGGAACACACACACACACGCACACAAAAAAAAAAAACCAAAAAAAAACACTGTCAACAAAGCTCCAAACAGCAACATTTCCATATTTTTACTTAACCACAGAATCCCTTTCCTCAAAAGAAAAATGGTAGTGGTGTGTGGTCAAAATCAATAAGCATACTTTTTATAATCACCTCTGATACATGAAGAAAGCAGCCTTCCTTCCAGTCCTGTAGGCTTGCTTAAGCCTGTCTCATTACAGAATGAAGGTAGGGCATTAAGCTATTTAAGACAGGCCAGGATGCTGTCCTTGCAATGAAGGGGAGCAAAGGTTCCACTCAGAATGGGCTCCGCCAAGAGAAATCCTAGCTGGCAGGACAGAACTCCTTGCAGCAGGCTGCTGGCTCCTGTGCCCAGGAAGGAAAGTGCTCAGAGCTGTGTCTAGCCAGAGTTTGCTCCTAAGGGCTGTGTAAATGATCACAGGCTGGGAGGCTATATCCAGCTTTGCTAGAGGCTAACACTCGTGAGATTTTCTCTTTGCACAGGGGCAGGAAATTCTCCATGCATCTTATTTTCTGCTTTGCCTTCAAGCACAAGAGAAGGCAGGGCTTGGTGTATAAAGTTTACTTTACAGATTTCAAATTCTATTAAGCAAACACATCTATACGCTGCAGAGCAGACCCCCTAATACATTAGAATTGAGAATTGTCCCAGATCTTCAGCAGTATGGAAGTAAGATTTTCCAAATGACTGAGTAAATTGATGTCTCCAAAAGTGCTGTAAACTGATCCATTGGGCTTGACTCTGAACTCCCTTTGTTCCAGCAAAAATCTGAAGTAAACCTGCTGAAGTCAATAGAATTACCCAGTGCAAAAACAGAATCTCTCTTTGCTTTTTTTTTCTTTTTTTTTTTCCTCTTTTACTGTGCAAGCTGATCCCATAGCTGCAAAGAAACTGAAAAATCTACACATACAAACTCTATTGGCCAGGCTATCTTATTGTGAAACCTACTATATATCCCAACCTTATAAAAAATCATTCAAGTGTGACGCTGTCCTCTCTCTCCCTTTTCTGATAAGTGAAGAGCAAGGGCTGCCAATAGCACATAAACTAGAAGACAGGAAAATAATATTGCACAGCAGGAGAAAAAGCATAGCTGAAAGAAGATCAAGGAAGCTAAATTAAAGAAGATCGTAATATCTGAGTGACACAGCCACAACACAACACATGGATGCAGCAGACATTGTGGCAACTAAAGAATACTTTCATTGGATACCTGGGAGTTGCAGAAAGCAGCAGCATTTCCATTAATGAGTTCCTTCCAGAAAATCTGCTACTTTTCATTGACTTGGTTTGAAACAGATCAAGCTAATAGTAAGACCTTATTGACTTCATCATCCAGTGTGAGGCCTGATGAATTTAAATACAAGGCAAACTAGTGAAATACTCTCATGAAGAATGAACTTGCACTTTCCCAGAGTGCAGATGATTGCACTGCATTGTTTGTCCTGTGTGACACTATATATTTGAAAGGATGGTGTCATCTTTCTGTGACACCACCAAAAAATAAATGAGCATATTTTTGAGGTTAGCAAATGTTTAAAATATAAATAGTGGCAGAATTTAGAAGCGGTATTGGAGAGGTGTGAGCCCTGTCTCTGCTATTTGTAAAATCTCCACTTTCCTTGACAACAAATTCCTAGGAAAAATGGCAATGTTCCATTTTCCATTTTGTTATTAGCTGTTTTTTTTTTTAAAAAAAAAGATCCTATGAATAAGCCTCTCTTGTCAGCCTGCCCTATAAAGACCTCCTGTCGTTTGTAGTGTCAACACACAAATTCTGGAATTTGAAATGTACGTCTCATTTCTGGGGGCACAGCAATTTGTGTGCAAATTATCAATGAATAAGTGAAAAGATTTCTCTCCTCCTGACTACAGCTGGTAGAGTGCTCTTGGCATCTGTTGTTCAGTGTCCCTTTCATTATTATTTTTTTTTAACCTCAGTTTTCCAAAGAAACCCTTCCAAGGCATGCTACAACTGCCACCCAAAATGCCACTAAGCTGCACAGTTCTACGGATATTATATTCTGAGAGAGGAGGCTTGTTCTTTGCATTTGCTTTAAGTGCCCACAGATGACTATTGGTAGAGGTCTTGCTAAATCAAGTCCTATAAAAATATTTTGGAACTTGTGATATTGTCTGAGAAATAAGTTAAACCTCTTGAAACGGGAATTAGGTTTCTGCAATTATGTTATTGTAACCTGTTCATATTGTGGTAATGCCTAAAGCCTGGTTATGTTTTAAGAAAAAATAGTTACTCTCCAGAGAGCTGCTATTTTTCTCATGCTACCTGGTGTTCTCAAAGTACAGGGTGGGACGGGGGAGGCTGTAGAGTATTTGCTATATTACTGATCTCTTGAGAGAAAGCTGCTTCCATGGGCATTTGCAAGGCAATTCAAGAGCAGCCCGCAAGTCAGAAAGAAGCAAGAAATAATTAGAAGGAACTAACATAGTGTTGTTTGCTAGAGAAGCAACCACCTGGAAGGAAATGGGGAAGAGGAGTTAAGCATCCATTTTATACACTTAGAGAAAACGTGTTTAAAAAGAAGGGTGGAGCCAGAATTCAGGGAGTCACTTGCAGGGAATTATGAAAAGCCAGAAACAAGGAAGAGTGTGAAGAGGAAAAAGCAGAATATGTAAAAGAGAAGCAGAGGACTGTGGCCAGAGAAATATGGAGAAAGAGCCTATGTAGGGCTCTGAGGAGAGAGAAATAAAAGGGTAAGTCAAAGGGAGAAAGAAAATTCAGTGAATTATTTGAGAAAGGACTGCAAACACAGCATGAAAGCAAGGACCTGCTGCTTCAGATGTAACTCTGTAGTAACACTGAATTAAAAGATTTGAGAAGCAACTTCACTATACCGTGAATGAAGTTTCCCAAAGTACATCCGTACAACAGTAGAGTTTATTATATTATGTAATGTTCTATAATTATACTGATACAGTTCTCATGTGAACACTACCAAAGTGAGACTTTTTTCAATTTTGGCTTATGTTGCTCTGGAAAGGGCTCCAGTTGAACTGGAGAAAATATTTTTACATTGAGACAGGAGTTCATAGGCAGGGTGATGCTTGTTTATCTATAATTGTGTAGTTGTATTCAGGTGAAGTGTGAAATGTGCCTGTGTGGACAAAGCCTGAAATATCTAGCTGTCCTTCAGGCCATTGACGTGACATTCTTTAGCTTAGCAAGAAACCACATTTCAAAGCCACCTTTTATAATTGTATAGGAACGGAGCAGAACAATACAACACTATCCAACAAAATGAACTGTCTATTATAGGTATTCAGAGGTGTTTAGGTTTCCCAAGCTTCTACTTCCTTGTAAGCAATTGCTGAAGATGCTACATGGACTTTCTATGATCACAAATGTGAGAAGGGATAATGAGAAAACAGTATGTGTGAAGTCTTGGTCCATGCTGTGAACACTTCTGTAACCTTTGGCACCTGAGAGTTACCATGGCCTAGATCAGGGGGAAAAAAAAAAAGGGACAGTGGCTTTTAAGAAGTTTTGAAATGAAAGGCTCACAAATGCTGGAGCTTTTAATAGCATGTGCCTTTTTGTTTCAACTATGGAATTTATGTGGGAAATAAGAAGAAAAAAAAAAGCTGTAAGTGTTAAACGTAAGTAATAGTTAAAAACCTGATGCATGAGCTATTCTTTGTTTTCATGCGCTGGTCAGACCAGAAAAAAAAAAAGAAAAAAAAAGAAAAGAAGTGCCATATACTGGCTTCTCAAGAATGCAGCATCAGGGATCTGTAAAAATCTGAGTGCTTCTATTGCTGCCTTTTGAAGGGCTCTGTAATAATAAGGAGGCCTAGGGAGAAAAATTGCAGTTGAAGACCATTGAAGTCTTGAACTGTAGTCAAACCACAGAGTGAAATTACTAAGCCCTGAACACCTCTCCTGATCCTTCTCTGTTGAGAAGAACCTTTGTTAGATGAGGAGGCAGAGGTTGAAAGAGTCAATTGAAATCCTCGCTAAATACATTTTCTGAGAAGTTAGGACATGTGGATTTTTACCCCGCATGGATTTACAAATCCACAGTATTGGAGCAGACAGAGAATCACTATTTTTTTTTTTTAGTAGAAAGAATAAACTAGAATAAGATTATTACCAATTGAGTGTCTGAGCAAGCAAAGCAGATTTTCTTGTGCTAACCCATCTGAGCGAGAGTGACACATACTGTGACAGAGAGAAATATTTGAAAGGGCAGAAATAAAGAACTGTAGGTATGAAGTATTACTTACACAATGAGAAACTCCTTTGTCTCGGATACTGGGAATGTTATTTTGTCCATTTATTGCTGAGTTCTTAAGTAGCCCATTCAACACTATAGACCAACATTTGGTACGTCTTATTGTGGATCTGCATCTCCACAAAGAGCAAGAGAAATTCCAGGGCACATCTTCAGTGACAATAGCCAACCTGTAACATTCTGTCGACAGTATGAAAAATACTTTCCTTTTCATCTGGATTTCACAAAGCACTCTACAAAGGCAGAGGCATAAGCCATGAGTGTATGCTATTAATGAGCCATCCCCAGCAGTTCTCCTCTCTATTTTGTTACAAGACAGACACATTTCAAGGTTAAGTTTACACCAGAAAAAAAGCTCTCAGGATTGTTGTGCAGGCAGTTGTACGGACAAAACACAACATCAAGAGCTGCACTTCATGATGGCAAAACTGTTCTAGACTGGCTTTTTCTAAACTACATCTGGTATTACACCAGGAATGTCCCAGTCTATTTGTCACTGTAGTGGAAAGCATCGAGTACTGATTTTGTCCAACAGTGGCCATTGCCACGGGCTATACAGTGGTGACAAATAAAAAGCAAACACACGTTTAAACAGCAAGTTGGAGTTTTTTGTAAGTTTGCAAAAGTGGCAAAAATAGTGCATTTGCTGTTGTTCAGCCCACTGCTTCCAGAAGTCTTCTTGTCTGGGTCATGTTGGCCAACGCCTTCCACCTCTCGCCAATAGCAATGCCATTGTCCTGGGAGCCTTCATAGTGCAGGACTGATTGATGACAATCCATCTACTTCTTAATCTACTACAATAATTTCACTTACTGAGTTTCTTCAGGATCTGAGCACTGCTGCCAAGAAAATGTGGTATGTAGACATGGAAAGTTGATGACAAACCATAAAGCAGTACCTTCTGTAAACAGAAAAAGAAGCAGAAACAGGAAAAACATCTGAATTGAGGAAGCACACAGTGCCAGGAGGAAAAAGCTGAGGAGTATGGAATACTGCAGTCCAGGGAGCCTATGCACTGCAGAGACAGAGAAAAAAAAGCAGAGACAGCTACCACAAAGCCCAAAGGAAGCAGAGACCACTGGGGAAGCAGCTTTCTGCAGAAAAGCAGATCCATCAGACACAAAAAGTAAGTGACAGAGAAGTCTAATGAGTGGCTATGAGTGAAGCTTATACAAGCACCTCAATTTACATTTTCAGTCTAACTCTCAATTAACATCATTCTCTTCTTTTATAGGAGGGAAAATGAGAATCAGCAGAGTGACTGCTAGAGATATCAACAGCAGAAGAGTCATGTATCTCACAGTGCACAGCACTGAGTACTAACTATAGATCTGGTAAGCCGAGAAAGCAGTGAATCATTGTATCTTCAAGGTAAAGCAATTTTAAGGATTAATCTAAGGCAAAGTAGCTTCTCATGAAACTTCTTATGATGTTGCAAAACTGAATTGATCTTGTCACGTTTAGCTTTTCAGTTACCAAAATGAACCACATCCCATTGCAGGAGAGGTATGAAAGAAAGCAGCATAGCAATAGAATATAGGGATGGCTACACTCTTACTTCCTTGTAAGCCTTTGGAATCAATTTCCAGCCACTCTCCAGTCTGTAGAAGTTTGGCCAGGACTTTAATAAGGACAAAATCTGTAATGGGACTTTCTGCTCACACAACAGTCTTTCACCAAAGCCTTCAGAGAGCTCCCAGTACTAGTCTCAAACAAAACAAAAAGCAAGTGGTCTGACAAGGAGACCTAAGTTTTTCCCTCCACAATAAAGGTCTCTCTGGCACTGGAATAAAAGCAAAGAGAACAAGTCTTTTTCTCTGTGGACCCTTCTATAAAGAATCGAACTGAAGAAGATGTAGCTCTAAGGACATAGAAGTCATACTGTTTGAGAAAATTACAGTAACGGAAGTTGGGTGCATCACTAAGTTATGGCAACAGAGTTGTGAGCAGGAAACTGTAGAGTAACCCTATAGATTCATTACCCTTATGTCACTGTAATGAGCGCTTGCATTTTCTGTTACCTTTTCTCTCATTTGAATGAAGTTCCTTCCTCTTTTGACCCAATTCAGAGTTTCTGCCTTGCTTTATTCAAATAGCTTTGTCGTGAATCTTGAGCTCATCATGGATTTTCCTTGCTATCTGACCTTACATCATAGAGTCACACAGAAATGACAGTGTGTCATCACAGGACTGTGCAAGATAGCAGCATGTTTCTGGCCTTCCCGCAGCCACTGGCATGCAAGACATTAGCAGTGAGCTGACATCAGGAGAGCCAAACAGATGATCTTTTTTTTTTCTGCTCCCCACGGAGCCTGATGCAAAACTCACTGGAACTGCTGAAAATATAAAGGGCTTCGGTTTGGGCCCAAATAAACCAGCCAGGAATAATGCTGAAAAGATATCTGGATCTGAGATGGTACAAAGGAACTAATCCTAGTCACCTTCCTCTAGCATCAGGCTCATTTTGATTTGAATTGGCTAGCTTCTGCTGTGAATTAAGCTCAAAGCCCCAAAGGCAACTCGACTCCAGTCATCTAGCCTTGCAGCCTCCTCCAAACTCGATCCAGAGGGAAAAGTGACTAATCTTATTCAGTTGCTCATTGAGCTAGCGCCATAGATTAAAAAAGCTTGGGGCATACAGAAAGTGAATAATCTGGGTCAGTTTTTCTCTGCAAGTCCTTTGCACAACTTAGCCATAATAATAATAGTATTAATAATTTAAAAAATTTAGGAGACAGAAAGAGGAAGCGCTGGTAAGAAGGAAATCTCACCTGACGAAGTGCATACACTTCACAGGAAAGAAATAGAAGCAGACCATGGGCTTTCTCAAAATTCTCAAGATGGGAAGACATTGCATTAAAGGAGCTAGTTCACCTATTTGCTAGAAAATACAAAAGGAACATTTTCTAGACTCTCTTGCAGTTCTTCAGTGTCTGTGCAGGGCTGGTAGGACAATCACAGGTAAGCTGCAATAACATCTCAGGGCACAGAAGCTGGCTCTTTGAGTCTCTTTCTCTCCCTGGCGAGGGGTATTGTGTGACTAGCACAGGAGAGCAGCACATTGCCTGGTCCTGGCCATGAGCTAGAAGGTGAGCCATAACATACAGTGGGAGCTGTCACTGAAACAGTTGAAGAAAAGACCTTAGTAAATACTGTTAGAGAGTGCATTTTTGGGTAGGCTTCAAAGTAAATAACAACTGGTGCTGGTTATCATACTACTTTGAACAGGCTTACTAAAAATCATATGCTGTGGAAAAGGTTAGTCTGCAGATAACCCTCAACAAAGCTGTTAGCGTAAGAAAAGTGTGTGTAATTTTGTAAAAATCTTTGTTTTCCCTGCACCCTGTTACAGAAATGAAGGGCTTTCATTATTAATATCAGTTGTCTTACTCGACTTTCAGGCAGGTTTCCTGTGATGACAGGAAAGGGCTACAGGTTTGTTTTCAGTGAAAGTGAAGATTTTCTGTTTTTAAAAACTTGTTCCATAAGCAGTGGCACTTGTGAAGCCAAGTGATTGGTGTCCTCTTGTGTCCCACACCCATTGCTTGTACCACCAGTCTCATACTCCAAAGCTCCATGCACGACTTAGGAGGACAGTGACAGACTGCTAACTGCTGTGAAGCAGAGAGTTAAATTTGGCCCCCCTTTCATCAACAAGGGACACAGAGTGATCCAGCTCACAAATTTTATCTAAATGCCAGTTTTCATGATATATTACTTCATCACAGAATCATAGAATCATTTGAGTTGGAAGGGACCCTCAAATGTCATCAAGTCCAACTGCTTTGCAATGAACAGGGATACATTCAGCTACATCAGGGTGCTCAGTGCCCCATCCAGCCTGACCATCTCCTGAGAGGCCTTTGTCAATTGTGAATGTACCAAAGCTCTACATTTTCTAGAGAGAAGGACTTCACAAGTGCCATTCCCATAGGTGAAACTAGGTAGGCTCTGCTTGCCAGCTGTCTGTGGAGGACAATTCACCATGTCCTAATACGCAATGTCAGAGGTAGGAAAGACTGAGGGCTGGGAAACAAACAAAACATTAAGTGTGAAATTGCAGTAGAATTCCTTCTTTTATTAGCATGACTCTTACAATGTTGTTGGCGTGCCTATCCAATATCCTTCACTGTTCAGCCACACGGAAGACTGGGCAGCAAGTTTGTTGGGAGTCTGGGGACTAATCCAGGAGGTGAAACAAGGGGTTCACTTCAGGGTCCATCTGCCCCCTGTTCCATCCGCATGCACTATGCCGGAGAGAGCACTGCCCCAGCCCACCATCACGCATAGCCTCTGCGAGACGGGTGGGCAGAAGCCGGGCCCCATAGCAGGCAGCAGGCAGGCCCTAGGCGGGCAGGCCGGAGGGAGCCTTGCTGGGCTCTCAGCCCGCCGCACCCCTCAGGGCGCCCAGAGGCGAACCGCGCACCGCCCGCTGGGGCCATCTTGGCGTGCGGGGCCGGGCGCAGCGCCACCCCCCCGGCCCCGGGAACCCCGGCCGCACCTGGCAGCCGCGAAGCAGCGCTCTGTGCCCCGAGCTGTACGGCGCTGAAAGTCCTTTCGCCCCCCCGTTTTGTCGTGCAGCCCCTCACCCTGCCGAGGCGCGGTGACCCCGCTCCGCGCCCGCAGAACGCCGCTCCTCCAGCAGGAGCAAGGATGAAAACACAAAGTCCTATTAATTATGATGATGCACGGCGGCGACAGCCATTGTATTTTCGGCCGTCAAGTAATTCGAGACGGGATCCCTCGGTGCGCGGTGGAAAGTGGCGGCACTGAGCCAAACTGACCCCGGGTGCAGCCCACGGCCGGCCGCTTGGCGTGGCTCCGGGCCGGCGTGGGCTGCTGGCTGGGGGTGCCGGCTGCCACAGCCACGGTGCTTCGCTTCCCGGGGCGGCCAGGGAGCGAGGGATCGGCCGCCAGTTTTTTGGGGAGAAGAGTAAGGAGCAAGGAAAGCACAATGCAACAGCACCCCAGCCGGCTGAGTGCTGCTCCCGCCGGGGGACTCGGGGAAAAATAAATATCCCCGATAGTTTTACCTTTGAAAAATGGAAGGGGATTTTTCTCGCTGAGGCTGCCAAGCCCCGAGCCCAGGATTTCGTTCCCTCTCCTAGCACGCGCTGATGACATCACGAAGTGCCCCTTCTTTGTGTGTCAATGATGTCACCGAGTGCAGCGTGGGGGACAATGGAATCCTGAACTCCGGGCGAAGGCGAGCGCTGCTGCGGGCTCGGGGCTGACCGGGGGGCAGGGGACATCCAGCTGTTGCGGTGGGGCCGGAACAGGTGAGAGCTGACGGGGCTCCTTCAGGGCTCGATGTGTGAGGGTTTGGGCTGGGCTCTTTTTTTTTTTTTTTTTTTTTTTTTTTTTTTAAATTGCGTTCCAACTGAGACAGGTGAGAAGTTGCTGCTGGTGCTGGAGGGACAAAGCAGGTGAGAAGCTTTGGGGTTGAAACAGTAGTGAGAATAGGGGGAAAGCGAAAAGCCCCCCCTTCCCCCGCCTCGGACCCGACAGCACCGGCTCAGCTCAGCCTTAAGGAAGCAGCCTGCCCCTCTCCCAGCCACCTGCTTCCACCTCGTCCCTTTGGGGCTTTGGCACTGAAGCGCAGACGGCAGCCGGGTTACCCTCACAGCCGGCACCTCTGCAGCGCACTTTCCCGAGGATCCCCGTTACGAACTCCCGTCCCCTCCGATCGCCCCTTTCTTCCTTCCCCAGCACCCACCGAGGGGGAGGGGGGAGCTGCGGCTGCCGGGATCCCCCTCAGCCCCGGAGCGGGGCTCCCCGGGCTCCCCCCGGGCGCCGCTCGCCGTGAAGCTGCGCCGGGTGTCGCCCCGGCCCCGCCGCCCCCCAGCCCCGCTCGGCGGTGGGGGAGGCAGCTAGGGAAGCCATTGCCTGTTTAATAGTTGCTGTTGCAGCACTTCCGCTTCTCTCCCAGCGAGAGAGACACGAGTGGCCAGGCCCAGCCGCACCGAGGAGGAGCAGCCAGACACAAAGGGAGAGGTACGGGGACGGGGCAACCCTCGCCGTCCTCCCCGCCGCTCCCGGGGGCAGGGGCGAGGGGCAGGGCCGGCCGCGGCCCGGCGATGGGGCGGGAGGCGGCGGGGCAGGGGGATCGCGCCCGGGGCTGTCAGGTACCGCTGTCCCCCCGGCCCCTCGCTGCCCGGCCTGCGGGCCCTTCGCCGGGGGGAGTGCGCCCGGCCCCCCCGGCCCCCGGCTCTCCCCGGGCAGCGGAGGGGGCGTCCGGCGGGGGGCTCCCCGGGGGGCGGCGGCGGCGGCGGCCTCGGGAGGAAGGCGGCCCGGTGCCGGCCCCCCCGGCACGCCGCCGCTCGCCCCGTGCCCGCCGCAGCCCCCCCCCTTCCCCCTTCCTCGGCTCCCGCAGCTCCGCCGGCTCTGCCGGGTGCCCCCTCTCTCCCGACGGCTCCTGGCCCCCCCTGGGGTCCGGCCCTGCCCCGCGGCGCCCCCGCTCTGCCTCCTGCCCCGGGCTGCCCGCACGGAAGAGCTGCCCCCCCTTCCCCCCAGCCGCTCCCCGGGCCCTCACCCCGCTAGGCCCTGGCCTTGCTTTTCCTCTCCCCCTCCCCCCCACCCAGCACAGCCCCGCTGCTCCCGTTGCCCCTTGCCGGTGTGCCTTGCGGTGCAGTGGGCCTCAGTGGACCCTCCATGTCCTCTAGTCCCCTAGCCCCCCGTTTCTCTGGTCCCTTTATGCCTCACAATGCTCCCGACACCCGATCCAGCAGGCATGGGTTTTGATCCAGGGGGCACAGGTTTCGTTCGGGGATCCTCCGTTGGGATCTCACCCCGATGCCCCATTTCCATTGACGTGCTGGCAGTGGTGACCCCCAGCCCATCTCTTCCCAACTCCCTCCCACCACAGAGACCCAAGCTGCTCCATTTTTGTCCCCTGCACCCTAGACTGGCTGGTGGTAGGTACTGATGGCTCCTCTTGCATGGGAGATTAGAAGGAATTGCTGTGAGCTTCCCTGAGCCTTGTGGTTGCCCTTGTTCCAGTCCCTTCTTTTGCTGCTTCCTGAGAAGAAGCTTTGAAAGTCCCTTTCTCCTTCAGTGTTAATAGTGCAGGAGCAGCTGCTGCTCCTCCTGCCTGACTGTAGGGCCTGAGGAGGAGAGGGAGACACAAGGACCCTTTAAAGGGAGTATAGCCTAAACACAGAGTGAGATTATCAGCTGCCTTTCTCTGTGTGTGTGTTCACTGTTTGTTCCCCACGCCCCGTGGTGTCTCCTCTCCAGGTTGGGGTTGTGGTGGGGGGGTCGCTATGTCGGATGACGATTCGAGGGCCAGCACCAGCTCCTCCTCATCTTCATCCTCCAACCAACAGACAGAGAAAGAGACAAGCACCCCTAAGAAGAAGGAAAGCAAAGTCAGCATGAGTAAAAACTCTAAGCTGCTGTCTACCAGTGCCAAGAGGTGAGGCTGCAGTCAGTTTTCTCACTGATTTGCTGCATCTTCTCTCCTTCCTCATTTGATTTTGCTATTCCTCTGCTGCTCTCTTGTTGCTCCCATTCCTCATCTCTATCACTTATGTTCAGTCTTTCCACACTGAGCTGCCATTGTCTCACTTTTTCAGCCTCACTGTGTAGTGAATGTGCCCAGATTTTCTGGGCTCTGGGCTCTTATCCTGCTTCTGCCTCAATTCCATCCCAAGTATTTTCCCATCTCTTCTTCCACCTGGCTGTTATGCTGCCCCCCAGTTATCTCCAGTCTCTTCCCTTTTCCTTGTTTGTGTCAGCAGTAGGGATGTAGGATTGGTATGTAGGACCTTCATTCCTTCTCTGCTTCTGGCAGCTCCTGGGTAAAGCATTTAATTTCAACATCAGTCTTCCTCTCTGTAGATTGGGTTGAATATATAATGGATT
Source organism: Phasianus colchicus (assembly GCF_987193195.1). Classification (NCBI taxonomy): domain Eukaryota; kingdom Metazoa; phylum Chordata; class Aves; order Galliformes; family Phasianidae; genus Phasianus; species Phasianus colchicus. The sequence continues at coordinate 16,767,860 of NC_143441.1, read as the reverse complement.
TTTTTTTATTTTTTTTTTCTGTTCTGAGGATTAATTAATGCTTGTGAAGAATTTTGAGTTTGCTTGATGAAAGGGAGATTTGGGGCTTTATTAAACCACCTGCACTGGAAGGGTGTATATAATCAACGGAAGTGTTGTAATGTAGCTCCAAATCTTCCCCCCCGAATGTATTGCTGCTTTTCTGTCTGTTCATCGCTTATATTGAATTTTTGGTGTATGACTCGATGTGGACTAAAATAAATAATCCACTTGCATGTCCACTTGTGCACATTCTGCTCTAAAATAGGTTTTGCTTATGGCACATAGTGTTTTGGGGGGCAGTTTTTGAGGATGAAATCATTTTTGTTCCAAACTAATGTCCATGTGTGGGAGAAATGCGATGACAGTCAGCTTTCTTCATCCGAACACACTCTTGGAGCCATTCAGGTTTTTTGTTGTTGTTTTTTTTAAAGAAAAGAGCTGTTATTCTTTCCTATTTATTCTGTTTCACCCAAGTCCGGCATCATCCTGCTCCAGAGAGTTAAGCTGACAAATGGAAGTTTTCAAGCTAACTGAGAGTGCTCCAGTAAGAATAATAAACCATCTCACTGCAGAGTTTTGCCAAGCAGCACAGAGAGGTTATGTCTTCAGGTGTGAAAAGTGGCTGGGGTTTTATGCAAATGCCCTGTCATCACAGCTAAGTTCTCTGTGGCTTTGTGGAGTTAAGGCAGTTTGGTTTTTCCAGATCTCCGCTCAGCACGTTTCCATGGCAAGCTCGTAGATAGCAGTAAGTGGTGTTTACATGTCATGCCCTAAACTATTTTAAAAAGAGGATAGTTTTACAAGCCTGCTGATTGTAAGTATGAAAAGGTTGTGGTTCTCATGCATGACAAGTGGAAGAGAGGCAGGAGACGCTGGCATAGTTTAAAGGAGGAGAGAGGGTGGGGAGATCCGGAGGGGAAGCTTGAGTGACAGTAATGGGACTCCAGGGAAGGGGATGATAGCTGGTTGGGTATTTTGTGGCAAAAGCAGTGTGGTGCTGAGCCCAGAATAGTCCAGGCAGGGAGCACTGGGTGTTGTCTGAGCGTGGTGAAGGGAGGGAGCGTCTGGAGTTCTGGGGGGAGGGATGTGGGGATGTGGTGATGTGGTGTGGTTGTTATGGGAGGGAAAGGGAGGAATTGAAGGCTGCAGGAGTGTGCAGGAGCCTTGGAAATAGATATTCCCTTTCCTTTAAGTGTCCTCGGGAATTTGCAGTCGCTCACTCCCTTGGGACTGGTGTTTCTTTCTCAGGGTGATGATGAGCAGCAGAGTGGATCCAATTTGGTGATGACTGCTTCTTTCAGTCCAGCAAGACAAATTTTCCTTTTGACTGTGGTTTTCTCCTAGCACTTGGTGCATCGCATTCGCAGAGGGTTCCCCCTCACTTACAGGCTGGCTGGCAGAGTAAAGAGGACAATCTTTTCCACTGCCCTTGTGGTTGGAATTGTTGTGGGAGTGCAGAGTGATGCACCTCTCTGGGCTCACAGTGTTCGCAGTGCCTTTCTGCTTTTCTGCTTCTGTAGTAGGGTGTCTGTCCTGCTTAGTGTGCTGAGCTGGGTGGGAGGCTATAACTGAAGGTGCCTCTGCTTTATGTAGTGTTGCAAACTCACAGTGACTGTAAGGCGTAAGTGTTAACTGCTGTCCTACACAGTGACTTACCTTTGTTCCTTTTTTGCTTTTATTGCTACAGGATTCAGAAGGAATTGGCTGACATCACCTTAGATCCACCTCCCAACTGCAGGTTGGTGTTGATTTCTTCTCTGGGGAAGGCAGGGGAAGTAGAGGGGCTGAACCATGCTTGCGTTTCTTGTAGCTGTCCTCAGAGGTCCTGAGGAGGGAAGGGAGCGGCTGCTCAGCTGAATGGCTGACAGTACTTTTTGCATGCTTGGATGACTTTAAATAGTTTCCAGGTGGGGGGGGCCTCCAGAGATTATTATATGTGTGCTGATATGTGTTTACTGCTTGTTTGGGGGATTGTTTTGTTGATGTTTTCTAACAATTGCATTTGTACCTGTCATACTGCTTTGTGTCTGTTTCTGAAACTAGCCTATAAAGAAGAGTGTGAAACTCTCCGTGTTTGTTTTTTTTCTGGTTTATAAATCTAATGCCTGGCTGCTCTAATCTTACATAAATAAGAATCCTGCCAAGGAAGCAGAAAATAGCAAAATGCTCTGAGCTTTTTAGTTCAGAGTTCTGTTCTAAACAGTATCTTACAATGGAAGGGAAGTGTGGATTCATCACTCAGTTGGTGCCCTACAGAAGCACACGCATTAGACTATGAAATAACAAGCAGAGCTGTTTGGTTGCTCTTTGTGAAACAGCCTGTTTTTAAGTAAGTTTTAGGAACTTGTACCTTTTGTTTAAAGCATCTAGCAAGTTGATTCAGTTCACTGCTTGGTGGCCCGAGCCTCTTTGCTTTTGGGGAGGAGGCAGTAGTAGTGTAACATCTTTGGTTGTGCTTGTTCATTCAAGAGGAAAGTTGCTTTCAGTCTGGTTTGTTGCCAAAGCACAACTCTGTTCCTATTTTCTTGCTGTGCCTGAACTAGGTTTGAGGCCTTTTAATGTTGGTGATAGCAGCAGTTAGGGAAAATTCTGTTTGTAAATAACTGTTTAATTTGGTCTCTTTGGTACTGAGGTCCACAAATGCATGTGGATTGTTTTATTGAAGCTTTTTGCTATTGTTGGTCTGCAGGGCAGCACTCACACACAGGTTAGCCTAATGGTCCAGAGCCACTCTTTCTGTACCAGTCCCAAGGCACATAATTAGTGACAGAAGGAATAGGTTGAGGCATGTGAGTACAGTAGAAGTCAAGATTGATACTGAGATTTTCGTATTGCTTGGAAGATAACTGATGTCATAGCTAGAGATTTCAGAGGTCAATATTGTTTTGTTGACATTAATGACTACCTGTGTATTACCAGAGCTCCAGCTGCTGGTTTGGAAGTGTCTGTCCTGTCTGCATCCTGACTCAATGTCAAGATGAAGTCCACATGCTTCCTCCTCCTCCTCCCACCATATCCTGATTTTTTTTTTTTTTTTTTTAAATGGGGAAAAAAAAAAACCAGAAAGGCACTGAGCCTAGCTTGCTCTGCATATAACAGTCTGGATGATTAGGGGGCAGAACTGCAGTCTGAATCTGTCCCAAAGTTGTGATAACATACGAATGTGTCAGGTTGCAGGCTTCACCTGAAGGTTTGTGTAAATAATGTTAGATCCTTAATTTGTTCCTGTTTGAATTGGCATCATTTGCAGGTAAAGATGAGCTAGCAGACTATCTGTCAAAATAGAATATGGCTGTGAATTTTTTAATTACATAGACAACCGTGGATAATGTACTTCAAGGCCTGCGTAGTAAGTTTGTGTTGTTTCACCCTTTATAAATATTTAGCAATAATTAGTTCATAGTGCAGTTAGAGATGATTAATTCTCACCTGTAATGTAAGTATTCTGCATTCCTTCCAACCTGCAAATGAGTGACAGTGAGAGCTGGCAACTCTTGCAAACAATATGTGAAACTGGTGTAATTGTTGCTGTGTCTCTTAGTGTGTTGGTAGGTAGGAAAACATGAATGGAGAGGTTTTGGCTTGTGTGTGACCAAAGAAGTTTTGGTATTGCTCAACATGGGGTGGAATCCATCCTACTTCAATAAAGAGAGTGCCAAGAGTGAAGCACTGCTCTGCTTATGGCTAACAGGGTTCGGATTGCATGCTCAAGCACAGGGAGTTTGCTTTTGTGGCAGCTGTTTGGTGAAAGGGTAGGCAGGTGCTGATTGCCACAACACTGGGGTGAGTTTCAGCTATCACAGTCACGGAGAAAACTCAGCTTTGTGGAAAAAGAAAAAGTTGGTGAGGATATCAAACAAGTGAGAGAACTGTGTTGCTGCATGATGTTTAATGCTGCCAAAACTTCCTCTGGGGAAGCCTGCTAGCAGTGTCACTGCTTTCCTTTATTTTTCTTTTTTTCCTATGAGTGTTACTGGCATGCTGTGAGGAAGGTATTAAATACATGGTTTTGGAACTTTGTTTCAATTTCCATCTTTGTTGCTTTGCCCATCCTCGTTTTCCCTTTGCCCTCAAGCCTCTCACCCCTCTGCAACCTTTGCCTCTGTTTTCAGGTCTCACTTTAGGGATGCCAGAGTCCCAGAAGTCACATTTTGAAAAGTGGATCTGAAACTGTATCCTATATTATTTTAGAAATATTTGGAATTATTTTTTTTTTTTTTTTTTTTTACTGGGCACTTGGCCTTATTTCCCTTTCTTTCCATTTCCCTCCTCTTTTGCACAGTGCCCTGTGTTTGATGGCACTTTGTGGTTGGCAGTGCTTTAATTTTTGTCCTCACTGCAAAGTGCTGTTCTTCTTGCAGTCTTATTGCAGTAAGGGGAGTTCAGGTTATTTAATACGTCCCACAGCAACTCTGCAAACTGAAAGAAAAAGCTTTAGGTTGTAAATGATTCTTAGTAAGAACTGTTTTGTTTTTCTTCTTATAAAACACCACATATAAGATGCAATTACAAATAATGAAAACCATTTGATATTTCAAACAAAATGGCTTAAATTCAAATGAGTTTCGTTTTTAGTTTTGTAGCTTGCAGTGACCAAATTTTCACATGTGTAACCCACAAATCAACTGCTTAGAAAAAAAAAAAAGAGAAACAAAATGCCAACATGCTCAATACCCTCTGACTGAGCAGCTGTGTGGGTTTCATATGTATGTGGGTAATATGAGGGGAAGTTTATCCCAAAACTTCCTCTCCCCTCAGTAGTTTCATTGCTTCTGCTTTGCCATAGCTTGCCTCTGTCCCCCAAAGGCTTACCTGGTGCTGGTCCATCTGTTGGCTGTTTCATCATCTCTGGTAACCCGTTTGCCCCTCCTGATCCCCTCCCCACCGTGTGATTTTGATTTTATGCAGCCTGGTACTGTTGCTTTTATAGAGGGAATGCAGTATATGCTCGGCTTGCTTTAACAAATGGATTTCAAACTTGACAATATTTTCTTAAAAGACTTACTTAATACTCTTTACAGTTTTGTGGATTCTGGTGGTGGCAATGCTGTTCTCATCAGTGTCCTACTGTAGAGTGTGTGTGTGTAGCATTTGGCTGAGTACTTCTTGCTTCTTTTTTATTATGTTTTTAGTAGGCCAGCATCATAGAGATCCTTAATTTTCTGTTGTCTGCAAAATGATTTGATTTGTGACACTAGTGTTAAGTTAGAACAGTTAAATGTGGCTATCAAATACAAAAGTGGTTGGTGGTGTAGATGGATTGGAGAATAACTTTCTGGTCCTACGGTGCTTTAAATCTTTTGAGCTGGTACCTGGTGATTCCATCTCCTATTTTGTATGATATCAGAAAGTTGCAGCTGTTGGTTTAGAACAATAGGTATTGTTGTTCAGGTATTTGGAGGCACAGGACTTCTGGCCTGATGTATACTTTGGGGATAGCAGTATGGCATATCTTTGCACTGGGTCATGGGAGGCTGCGCTGACAACTGCCTGCAGATGTCAGAATGCATTTCCATCTTGCTGCGTAGGCAGACCTTCTTTGTGTGTAGGTAACACTTGTGAGCACTGTGCCAAAGCTTTGGTTCTATCACTGTGGTGAGGTTTCCAAAGCTTTAACATAAGTTAATTAAAGTTTAAATGCTGTATTTGCTCTTTATAAAAGTCATCTCTTTGACCTCCATATTTAAGCGTCTCTTGAAAGTAAATCTGCTAATGGCTGCAAGGCTATGAAACAAATGATTTTCCCCCATTTTACAGACAGGGAGATGTGGCCCACAAAAACTAAGCGACTCATCGAAGGTCATGCAGGAAGTCTGTGGGAAAGTGGAGAAATGAATGTAAATCTCCTTTGTTTCAGGCTAACTTGCAGCTGAACTGCGTGTGCTGGTTGTGCTGCGAGCAGGGCTTTGAATTTGTGCTTTATTGGGTGTCTGGTATTGACATGTAAGCATGGTAATTTAATGGTATTTTTCCATCTGTGTAGAGGGACCAAAATGGATATTAACTAGAATTAATGCTTTTTAATCTTTCTTACCCAAACTGAAACAAGTTTGTCTCCACATGGCTCATTTAAGTCCATATAGGCAAGACCAGCTGTTATTTGAACAAAAATAATTTTCCAATCTTTGCTGAAGGAGACATTTGCCTGGAAGGCTTACCATCGCTTCAGAGTGAAATGCCATCACAGAATCATTATTTAAAGAATAATAAAATACAGTTGTGTTTCCTGGCTCCTTCAGCCCCATTTCTGTAAATTCACAGAATAAGGACCAGATCTCCCTAAGAGTCTTGTGAAAGTTAACTGTCAGCACTTAATAAATATGTGTCTCAGTATAGATGATGGGAGCAGTGCTCTGTGCTATAATAGGTGGAATATTCATAGTTTTCAAGACTTTGCGACATAGAATTAAGGTTGCTTGGCCAGAGAGAAGTCTGCAGAAAATGTGTGGCGTAAAGGCTGCTTTGAACTCAGTGGTATCCTCTTCCAATTAATGTATTTCATCTACACACTGTGGAAGTCTAGCATTTGTTTGGATTGCATTTGTTTCTATAGCGCTCTGAGGATGGATTGTCATTGTTCAACTCTAACATTGTTTGTTTTCTAAATTATTTTCATGCTTGGAATAAACCTTCCTGCACGTGGACTTATTCTAGCAAGAACTTTGTGGTCTTATGTTTTGCAATTAAACGTATTAATTAGAGTAAGACAGGTTAGTTTTGTTTTTAATATGCACATGCATTCTTAGAGCAAGAATGACACAAATGGTGATTTTCCTTCCTTGAAAAAGAAAACCACAACAGAGATAGATAAATAAAAGTGCAGGTAATATTTAATGAAAATTCTCAGCTTGTAAAAGGGATTTTAGCACTCCTTATTTTCATTCACATCTCCTCCTGGTTCACTTGAAATGGGGGTATTTTCTGTGAGAACTTCCCAGCCCTAAGATGGGGAGGACCTTCCTAATTAGAGCAGTGTGTAGGTGAAAAATACAGTTGTCATACAAACTACCCGTGGTTCACCACTCCCTGCCCCCTTTGTTTGGCGCACGGTCCCTGGAGAAATAACTCTTCCTTTTGAAACGGTGTATTAGCTAATTTAGAGATCCTCTGCAGCTGTGTATGGGCTCTCACAAACCATAAAAATAACACTGCTTCTATACGTGGTGATTCCGAGTGTGTGTAGGTAGCAGCTCCTGCGGGGAAAGTCCTCTGCCTGACGCGCTCAGACAATAGCAGCAGGGCAGCAGCTTCTTTGCTGCAGATTGATTAGCTAATGTTACAGAAATCCACATTTCTGAAGATGTTTCTTTTTTTTACTGGCTCCCTTTAAAAAAATCAGACTCATTTTACAGGCAGGGCTGCTGGGTTCCCGTGGTGGTAGCTCCCTGATTCCATGGTAGATTCTGTTTGGCACATCCCAGCTCAGCAATTCCCATATGAGCTGCGTTCTGTGCATGCCAAATATCGGGACGATGAATCTTGAGAGCGGCTGTGAAATCGTACCACAGCTCAGAACAAAAGGGGCTGAAATCCCTTCTGTGCACACTCTCTTGTCTACCACTTAATTTTATTATTTGACTTGCAGCTTTGCTGCCCTCGGAGGGCACTGTGCAACTGTATTTATTACGCTGCGTATATGTTTTATCTGACAAATTGTATGTTTTGCGTTATGCAGTCTTTAATTTGGTTTCATTTCAGTTGTATTCCAGCTCTGCACGCCTTGGTTTTTCTGTTGAATATGTTTGTATATAGCAGTGGGTGATATGTCTGGTTTTGTTTTAAGAAGCATTCATGATGTGTGCATGGTACTTCATTGACATAAATGGGAAACGTGCGTGGAGTATTTGCGCTGGAAGGGCTTGAATCTCTTTGCTCTTTAATATGAAGACAAAATTATCCCCACAGAAAAAGCTGGCTGCCCTAGGGCAGTGATGAAGCAATAGTGGACAGTTTTGCACTTGAGGATGCCACTGAGGGCAGATGGTTAGTAATTGGGAGCTCCAGTTCTGATGAGCATGCATGTTGACAGGCTGGTGACATTGGCCCTGCTGTCAACGAGGTGGTTCTGGAACTGAGATGGAGCCCACCTGCCTTGTTGGGAGTCATTGCAGTGGATTGAGGCTATTGAGGAGCTTGTGCAGCTCCTCAATAGGAGAAGTCTCAATTGTGAGACTTCTGCCGCTACTGCCTGTGCTCTTCTGCAATTGCATGTGATAGACCAGTGCTGCATCGAAGGATGGGTGGCCAGTAGGGAGAGGGAGGTGACCATCCCCATCTACTCTGGCCTTGTAAGGCCTCAGCTTGAGTACTGTATCCAGGCCTGGGGCCTCCAGCACAAGAAAGCCATGGAGTTGTTGAAGTGAGTTCGGAGTAGGGTCATAAGGATGATGAGAGAGCTGGAGCATTTCACCTATGAAGAAAGATTGGGGGAGATGGGCTTGTTCAGGTTGGAGATGAGAAAGCTCTGGGGAGATCTCTTTGCTGCCTTCCAGTACTTGAAGGGAACTAATAAGCAGGAAGGGGAGCAACTTATTACGTGATAGGACAAGAGGTAATGGCTTTAAACCAAAAGATGGAATATTTAGGTTAGCTGTTAGGAAGAAGTTCTTTACTCAGAGGGTAGTGAAGCACGGGGACACAGGCTGCCCAGAGAGGCTATGGATGCCTCATCCTTGGATGTGTTCAAGCCAGGTTGGATGGGGCCCTGGGCAACCTACTAGGGGATCTTTGAGATTCCAACCTAAGCCATTGTGTGGTTCTGTGATTCTCTTTACAAATGTTTCATGTGCCAAACAGAAAAAGTATATTATTTTATGTGAATGGGTTAAGAGATTGCTGTGTATCTGTGAAGACTTGCACGCCACATGTGAAGTAAAAGGCTGTGCTTTCTCTAGAAAAGAAAGTACTTAAAAGTACTAAGGTAAATTAATGATGTAATTTAGTGATTATAGTAGAATCTTGCCAATCTGTACATTTATTTGAGTGAAATAAGTTTATACTTATTTTTCCCTCTAAGGCTTAACAGTGGAGGTCTAAATACTGACTTCATTATTTTACAAGAGGAACTAGAGAACATGTATAGTCAAGTACTATAAATAAACCTAAACTGTCAAAATAAACACTGTACACTTTGGAATTCAGAAGGGTTTTCTTGTTTCTCTTGCCAATTTGCAAATTTCAGCAGCATGCAATTGGTCTTCCAAGGCATTTGTGGAAAGTGTAGTGGTTACTGCAGTGCATTTAATACATATTTTCTGTGTATGAGGGGCTAATTGACATCACCAGGAAAATATATTACAGATCTGTATGCTTAACTGCAACATACAGCATGCGGTCGGTGTTGTTTTCTTTATTAACCTGCACACCGTATGATGGGAGGTGGGGGACAATAGGAGAGTGGGGCATGCAGATTATAACTCATGGCAGATGTAAAATCAAACAGTACATCTTCTCCCATTTCCTCTCTGATTTCACAACTGAAAATATAGATCAGGTAAGATTAAGTTGAGCTGTTTCAAGAACTGGGCACAGTCCAAGTTTTGGCAGTTCATTTGTTTGAAAGAAAATACAAAGTAATTGGATTAAAGAGGCTGTGTGATTAATGGTGTAGAATCTGGTTATATTTCTTTGCTTCTGTATTTCTGTGAATCAGTACAGAATCGAAGTCCTTGATTTCTCCAAGGGCTTCAACTTTTAGAGTCAAAAGTGAGCATAAACCAAATCAGCATGTTAATATTTTGCCCTTTTTGTATTGGTGTTAATGATTGTTGAGAAAACTGGATATCTCACCTTCTCCCCTGGAGCAGCTGGACTTGCTGGAAGCTAGCGAATCTTGAACTAGTGCTGGCAGTTCTAAAGGCAGGAGCAAATGCTTTTGGCTAGAGCGGAGATACTTCCTGTGGAAGGTGGACTGCCAATATTTAATGTTCTTTCTGCTTTATCTCAGCAGTAGATTTTTGCCAGTGAAACTAATTGCAGCATCTATTGAGGAGAGACCAGGAGACAGGTATTTGTTGTTCTTTCTTTTTAGTGCCTGGTATCTTAAAGAGAGCTGCTTACAGGGGTGAAAAGACCTGCAAACAATACAAATTAGTTCTGAAGCTGTAGGTGACTTTTCACAGTATTTTAATTGATGAAAAGAAGCAAATATGGAGCTTCAACAGGATATTATGAGACAACAGCAGAGCTCCAGGGCATTAGAGATTTTCATAAACGGAAGCCTATCATTGGTGTAGCTGTCTAAAGTGTTTCATTTGTTGTTTGAACATCTCCACTGAAATTTTAAGGTGCAAATTTAAGTGATCACTGTTAGGGATATGCCATGTATTTGGAATTTTCAAGTGGAGAACTTCCAGAAAGTTTTGGTGTATTGCTTATTATTTCAAAGTACAGTCAGCTCTGAGAAGTGGCCTACAAATGGTACAGAAAGTGCAGTCTATTTAATTAAAGCAGTGCTTAACTGTTGCAGATGGTTTTGAAAGATTGCTAAAATGCACACAGTAGTAATAACAGAATTTAAAGCAATTATATCAACAGTGTAGTATTCCACGAAAGGTCATGTCATCAGAACTTTCTGATCAATCAAACTGATAGCTGTAATACCCTATTTGCACATTGTTTCCTGTGTGTCCTGGTAAGCTTTTTAAAGGAGATGCATTAGGCAGTGCATGCAAGCATTTATAGCTGGTGCCCTCCTTAACCTCCCCATAAATTGTTTATCAATAAGGATTGTCTAATTTTGTTTTTGATGGGGTAATTCTTAATTTGGGAATCTCATTGTGTTTTGGCTTTTGATGAAACTATTTCTACTTGCTTACACATGGGGGGCTATGGGCAAGAGAGCAAAGACAGGATGCTTAAATGGCTATGCAAAATAAAATCTCAAAGTACCATGAGTTGGAATGGAGTTCTGAATTGCATTAAATCTGTGTCTATGCTTTCCTTCCTGCTTCAAATCATGCAGCACGTTTGTGATCTAGGAAGCCAGGCAAGAAGATGTGCATGGCTACAATAATGACCTAGGAAATCTCTGACTAGGAATGTAACTAGTGTCAGGCCTTTGGCTTACTCTTCATCTGCTAGTCTTTTAGTTACATCCCAGGGTTTAAGCCTCTAGTGAAATTGTAATGCTTTCTTTAGAACAGCATTTTTCCAATCTGTTCTAACTCCTTCATCTTCTTATGAGGTTAATTAGATTGTAGGCATTGGTGAGACTGAGTGAGTAAATGAATTGTAGGTGAGGAATGGAAAAAGATGTAAAACCACTCCAGGCAGAAGGATGTTGTGTTCCTATGGACAGCGAGATTGTGCAAGACTTTAATGGTGAACGCGAGAGGCAGCGCATCAGGATGGCTGAGGCAATTTTGCCCTGGATGCTGAAGGAAAAAGTTGTGACAAAGATGGAACTATAGAATGACCATTTTATTTTGTATTCCAGTGATTTAGTTCTGCTTTGTTAACGCTTTCTATACAGAGCAGGAGAGATGGGGCATCTTCCTCTTCAGTGAGTGGGGAGAGCCATCTGTGGGTCATCTGCTTCTTGAGAATGAGTGACTCTTAAAGGCAGGCAAGCATATAAATTACAGCAGTAGTTTCGCTCTGCTGCTCTTGTTACAGCCCTACTCAGGAGGTAAGAAATTCATATATCAATAAAGTCAATGTGTTTATACAATCTTATACTGCTAATGATGCTCTGCAAATCGAGAAGGCACAATACAATGCCTGAAACAGGTCCCCAGCTGTATCTTTGAGGTCTCTTCTGTCTATTACATGAGCTGCATGTAGTTCTTGTGCCATGGATTGACCACCTGTATCTTTAGAAGTGCATGATTAAGAGCACGAGTGAGATGTGAGAAAACAACCAGTAGGAGGGAGAGGGGAAAGTCACAGGGAGTGATAGCTAGAAAGGAGCAGAAGGAGATAAAGGCAGAAGTATTAATGCAGGGAGGTGGGCTGAAGGGAAGAGAAGTAAGCAGGGAAGCAGAGTAGGAAAGGCTTCCTGCATCTGCCAGAGGAGCACACCTTGCTTTTGTACCAATTGGTGGAGAAGCATGACAAGAACAGGTATTCACAAAATCCCATAATGCTAAAAACAGGATGTTCACTGGAACTCTTAAGTCATTTTAAAGCAGATAAAGGCTTTTTATGCAGCGGACAGTGAAGTTGTAGAATCCGTTGCCACAGGAGGTCGTGGAGGCATCAGCACACTCAGAACTGTGCTGAGCAAATTCATGGTCAACAGGTTTGTAGGCAGACTTAAAGAAAAGAGTCAGGGATGTACCCTTAAACATCCCTAGTGCAGTGGCTGTGGGAGTACAAGGGTGGTGTGGTCTGGAGGCAGTGGCCACAATCACTTACTCTAAGCTTTTACCACTCTCTGGAATAGAATACTAAGTTAGATCACCACCCTTGTACTTTCTATGTGGAGTACCTACAAAAAACTCAGTTTCTGTTCTTCTGTCCTCCTCATTCTCAAACTCCTTTGTCCCTCATTCCAGTCCACTAACGTTTTCTTTTTCCTTGGTCTGATTGATACCACTTTTAGCTGCATAAAATGTTCAACTTCTGCCCTTTATGGAAAAATTCCTGTCTCTTTTCTTTTTACACTTCACCTTTTAAAGCAAGCCATTGTTTTCTGTCACTCCAACACTTTTCCTTGCTTTTGTGAAGGGTTAACCTTCCTGCATTTCTCTTGTCGAATTTAGAATGTAAAATTTTGAGGTCAAAGGACTTTTTTTTTTTTTTGCCAGTGTTTGCAAAGTGGTATGTAAATTTCTAGCTATATTTAAATGTTCTTAAATAATAAAATAGCTCCAGTCCTTGGGCTTGTGTATGTCTCCGTATTCTTTCTTCCTCCCCAAATTAAGTTCTGCTTATGTTGCAACATCACTTTTTTTTCCTTCTTATCTGATCGAGGTAAATAAGCGAGTTGCTTTATTCAGCAGCTATTGTATTACCTTGAACGTGTGATTTGGTTATTTTCCGCTTTGTGCACATCAAGGTTATCACAGCTGTTTCTTTGTGGTGCTATTACATTGTAGTAGGATAATGTGTTTTGAGATGTATTAGTGCTGTTTTGATTTTGTTTTTATTTTTTATTTCCTTGACAGTAGCAGAAATAATGACGGTGTCCAACAGCTAATCTCTTTGCTGTCTGTGCGCTCCTACTTCACCTTCAACCTCAGCAACTAGAAAGACTGTAACTGTTTTGGTGGGGAAATATTAGTTATATTGCAGAGCTATTACATGTGCTGAGACATTCCAGTACAAAGTACTTAGTATTCAGTGTGTGTACTAAACTCCTAAGGACTATAAATACTGTTACATTTGAGGTTTTGTAATGTATCAGGTATGTATCAGATAGCTTTTTTTTTTTTTTTTTTCCCCACAGCAAATGCAGATTTTCTAGCCCATAGATGGTGCAAGCTGTGCTTGGTATATTGCTTTACAGTGACTTTTGGTTTGCTTTTCATAGCAGAATCTTCTTTATGAGAAGATGTAAAGTTCAGGAAAATTATTTAGCATTGAGATTTCTCAGGTACATGTTTTGTTGCAACAGTGAACATCATAGATGTAGCAATTTAGAGTATCTTTAACCAGTACTGGATTTTGCCAGGGAAGTCTGAAGAATAGGGTTTGGTTATTGGAGCCTTTGCACGGTAACAATTTGCAGTGAGAATTAAGTAAGCTGTTGTGATCCTGTTATGGCTGTAGAAGTGGAGAGAAGGGCTGAGGATAAGTGAGGTTGTGCCGTGGTCTCTCTCATGCCTGACTGAGCAGCTGGATGGGATTTGTTAGTGGTTCACAGCTTGGCTTCAGGAGAGATAAGAAAGGAGTGCTGACTGGGGCCTGGATCTGGAAAGGAGAATTGTCTATAGCCAGTGAAGTCTATTCTATTTACAGCAGTTTTCACTGATTGAGAATGAATGGGCTGGGGAGGGGAAAGAGCAAAGCTGGAGTTGGCAGATAAACTGTGACACATCAAGAAAGACTGAAATTATGGGGTGGGGCTAGATGTGGCCTTTAGGAGCAGAGAGCAATGGGAAAAAACTGTATTTTGCCAGATCCCTTTCCAGCAGTAAGCCTGCCAGTCCCTTGCACCCATTGCCAGCTCTCTTTGCACTCATCTCCTGTTTCTTCATTGTAATCTAACAGGCACCAGGTCACTGGCGTAAAGCTCTACAAAAGAGAGCTGTGTGCCTGTTCTGGCCCATGGAGCTGCCACTCATTCTGCAAACTGTCCCAGGCTTGTATGGAGCTGTGTTGGTGGCTTCCTGCCTCTCAGCCCTGCTGAGCTGAGCGGTTTCTGGACCATTCTCTCTTCTGATGATCACTCTGATCCTTCAGCAGAAAGCCATTGCCTTTGTCCAACTCTGCAGGCAAGGTTCTCTTGTTGACAGAAGTAAAATGTTTATGAGGAATAAAAAATGAATTGACAAAACATTTCTCGTGTTATTAATTTAGTTGCAAATGAAGTGGCAGTGATCATCTGAACTACTGAATGTATATGTAGTTTTTTTAATTAAGCATTCAGATCATGAATAACATGAAGCTTGATGAAAGGGAAAGAAGAAAGTGTTTTTGAATTACTTGAAGTTATCCAAATTGGCAATTTGAATGCAAGGTCTGCATTCAATAAGAGTATCATAAGAACTGATATTTGTCATCTACTCTTTGCTCATTGGGAAAGTGTATTTTATTATCTTAAAAGGTTTCTAGTCAAGAGGATGCATATAAACTTCACTTTGGGGTTATGAAAACATTCAAAATGTGCAGTAGGTGAGCCCTGTGCAAGCATTTACCAAGTACACAATTGTACACCACTTTGGTCACTATTTTTACCAGTCAATCTCCCATGTACACACTAAATGCCATCTTTGGAAAGTCATCTATTTGCTGCATTAGTGAATGTTTTATTTCCAGTGGGAGAATCTCATTTTCTGAATATCAAAATACTGGTAAATCTGTGATGTTTAGCTAGATTGGCTTTCCTAGAAGAGAATGTGTCATGTCCTAATGGCCTGTTAGGTCAAGGGCTAAATTGCTGTCCTTGTTGAAGCTAGGTAATGAACTGTGTGCAGAAACAAGTGCTTCTATGTGTCTCTGTGTTCATGTTAATAGAGTTCAAGGTCACTGAGAGAGTTGTGGGTTTTAACTTACGTTTTATTTACCCATTCTTTCTTTAGAAGTGTCAAACTACTGAACTCCTTGAGTACCTTACAGTTTTATGTATCTCCAGTGATTTTATTTTTCTCAGCTGGTTATATGCTAGTACAGTAAGCATCTTTTTTCTTCCTTTATTATTGCTGAGGTGGCTAGATGGAAGAATGCACCTTACTTTGGTCTTCTGGAGGAAAGGCCTCTTTTTTGTTTAATGTGTGTTTTTATATAGGGTTATTCTCTGATAGGGATTATAAATATGACTAGGCAATTATTCTCTCTTCTGGAGAGTTATGTGTGAGGTTGCTGGTCAGTAGAGAGAAACTCACACTTTTGACCTTTATGTCTCTTTAGACCCATTAGCTCTTGGACATAGTGGTGCTTCTCAAATTGCTTAATTGTTCCAAAGAGATCATTTGTGCTTGCTCTTGTTATTGCCGTGTGATGCTGTCTGTGTACACACTGCCAGAAAACCCATGGTATATTACACTTTTATTGTTATGTAAAGCAGCTGTAAAACAAACCGTGTGATTGTGGTTTTGAAGGCTTTGCTATTGGCTACTTCATTTTTTCCCTTTATGTCTCTAACTTTTACCTTTATAGTTTTGCCACTGTAGGGAGCTAATGAAAAGCAAACATATAGACTGTTTGTTTAAAGATAATAGTAATAATGCCATGCTCAAATTCATGTTGCTCCCATGTTCCTATTTATTATCCTGTTTCACATTATAAGAAAAGCCAGGGCATGCCGTGCTGGTTTGGGGATGAGGCAAGGGTGAAGGCAGGGATTGTTTTTTGTCTCCTCAGCATTAGCTTGACTGTTAACAGTCGTCTGATTTTTAGGAAACTTAAATAATTGTAGAGCGAGTGAGCACATAGCAAATAAAGGAAGGAAAATGCGTGTGCAGTAAAACACTGATCTAGAAGAGGGAAATTGTATTGAACTGTTTTCTTCTAATGCTTGCATGCCTGTAGGGGATTGGTCCTGCGTGCATCCTTAGCACCCTTGCTGGATTACACAAGGTGGTGTATTTTATGTTTGAGTTGCTCTTTACAAGAAGTGCTGAAGATAACAAGGCCTTAAATTACCATTACTTTTTCTTACCTCTTTTGATACTAGTGGTAGAACTGCATGTCTCAGGAGTAAAATCATGAAATGCATCTGACTTTCAGTGTTAGCTGTTTACAGTAGGAGTACTTGTGGAGATGATGAGTCTCTTGATCATTCTTAGCTCTAGTGGGAAAAGTGTTTAAAAACAGCAAAACAGCCACTGGGCAGCCTCTCTTACAAATCTTTATCCACACTGGTCACAGCTGCCAAGACTTTTTTAATAGTTAGATTTCCTTAGTTGAGTCTGTTTTGCTTTCATGGGAGCTTGCGGGCTTAGATCCTGCTTTCCACTATGCAGAAACATATGTGAGCTTGATTGCCTTCCTCCTATAGCATGTGTGCTGGGAAGGCACACGTAAGTGTTGGGGGCATGTTCTACTTGGGTTTAAAGAACAAAAACAAACTGTGAAGATGAAAAGATGCTTAGTAAGATGGAATGTGTGTTTGGATTTTGCCAGCATCTAAAGATAAATCCTTTACAGTAGTGAAGGCTCTAAAACAGTGCTTTGTTCTACCTCAGTACGTGTTCTGCAGTAGCTAAATTGTTCCAAGAAAAATGGGAATATAATGTAGGTGCCAGACTTTGTCTTTGAAATAAAAGATGTAGTTTTTAGCTCAGTTATATTTTGCTCACCATTTCATTTCATTTTAGTAGATTATAAGGTAACATATAGTAACTTAAAAATTTAAAAAACCTTTAGATATTATCTGTTCAACAGCTCTAAGAGCACAGTGCTGCATATGATCCACTTCTTACTGGTAGTGTTCAGAGTGTGCATAGAGTTTGCAAACACCCCTTTCAAGTTCACTTGCTAGAAAGCAGTTGTCTTTCTGAGGAAGTAGGAAGTAAGGTGCTATTTTCTATTTACCTTTCCCTTCGTTCCATTTCTCTTGCATGCACAGAAATAGTTCTATGGAAAAGGATTATAAGATCAGATGCTGAGGACAATGCAGACTTGCCACCCTTAGTCCCAGTGATGCAAATGGCAAAGCCAAGTTTGTCATCATGACTGAGAGCAAAAGGTATTAGCTGTGATCAGTGCTGCATCATTTTGCAGCATAAGTAATTTGCTGAAGTGATGATGAAATTCTAGATTTGCCATTAGGGGAGATAGTATAAGAGCATGTGTGAACTCAAAAATATCTGAGCAAAGGGGCTAAAGTGAGCACATTCTTTTTTATTGGTTCTAAATGAGCTGTAGTTTTACTGTGTCATTACTGTAGCAGTAGCTAGTTATTTTAATGGCCACTGAACTGAGTTAGTGTACCTACAGAGACTACAGACTGTGTGTGTAACACTTGCATGTTTATTTACACAGGAGGCATATACACCCTGATTTTATACATGAAATATTGAGTGTGTATGACAAGAACTACTTTTACCACTAAATTTGTTTAAAGCTGTACAGCATTTCTTGGAAACTCAATCTGAATGTCATCACATTTGATTAAAATGCTTCATTTTATATTTCAGCAACCTAGATTTCCTTTTTCCACCCAGTTCTGCCAGCAAGTAAGAGCCAGTTGTGCTCTTGTGCCCTGGGCTGATCAGAGTAGACTGGTGGCTTTCCCTCTGTCTTCAGTGGGTTTGGGCTTGGAAAAGTGAACACTTAAGCTGTGTAAGGTCACTTCGTTTCATGAATTCTTTCATTGTTAAAAGTACAACTTAAGAAAAAGAAAAAGAAAAAAGAAAAAAAATCTGATCCAAATTACCTGCACAGTCATCAAGAGTTCCTCTGTTCCAGAAATTTGTTTTCAAGTCCTGAAAGCTGGTCACATACAGGTAATGCCTTCTGACCTGTAGCAAATGTGTATTAATGATGCTGGTGCAAAGATCAGGCATCCCATGACATTGTAAAATGAGGCATTGTGATGTCAACAGTATTATTGTTTTTATCATTTCCCTAAGTAGGAAAGGACAACAACTAAATTATTCAAAATGAAGAGTTTGTAACCCTCATTTAAGTAGAGCGACATAAAAGGACTGTGATCTTGGTGGTGTTGGATACTGGTGTGGTGTTTTGTTTTTTTTTTTTTGTCCTATTTTACTATCATGCAGTTTTTAGTATCTAGCTGGAGAGAGTTTCAACCAAAACAATGCAAATATGCACAGAGCAAGCATGAATGGTAATTGACAGGTGGGTAGGATTTCCTGCAGAAACTGCCAGATTTCTGAAGTCAGTTTTGTTCCCTGTGTTCTGTGATTTTGCTTGAGTGGTTTGGATGCAAATAGCTGCAGCAGTATCTCTGCTGGAGAGTGAGGGAAGTTGGAATTATGCTTTGTCTGTCTTCTGCTGGCTGACATTGGGTTTGAGGGTAGGTAACCTTTATATTTAGGGATCAATCCTATAGCCTAGGTAATGGAAAGTGCTATTGTTTCTCTGAAACTGCCCTGTAGTAACAGAGTTTCCCCTGAAATCGTAACCAGTGTCATCAGTCTGTAATGCTATGACGTCTCTCTGAAATCTCCTCCATTGTTTTTGTGAATGTATTGCCTCTCTATAGAGATTGTTGTTTTATAGAACACTTTGGTTGAAGTCATGTTTGAGTTTGGTGCAGTTTTCAGCAGTTATGTGCAAATATGGAGGTACCCTCTTTCAGCAAAATTTCTAGAAATGTCTTTGCAGAACTGTGGCATCAATTTCTTTTATACTGTTCATTTGTGACACTGATGATGACGTCTGTGATTTTGCTTATGGTCACAAAGCAAGTTGGAACTGTTTACTGTAACAGCTTCTACAACAGGACTTAAAGTAGCATGCTGAATTTAGTATACATGATATCAGAGGCTTAGGTGATGTGATGGGTTCTCTTTCTTTCTTATCCTGCTCCTTCAGTAGCAACTACATCTACAGCAACATGTTATATTTCATTTGTTTAGGGTTTGTAGACTTCGTCTTCAAATATAGATGTACTGGCATTGAGTAGGGGACTTTTTAACATTTGTACTTGTTTTCAGATGTTATCTGATAATCTTGCTCAGAATTCATAACATTGAGTTTCTTTCCTTCCTTCACTTGTTCATTTTTCTCTAATTCTGCTAGTAGGCAGGCAAGTTCACTCTGTCTGGAAGAACACTGCCAGGATGAAATACTTAAGTCATTTATTTAACTGTTCACTTCATGCTGCATTGAATACTAGTGCAGAAGAAAATAAATTGGAAACATCTGTTTTTCTTTTCTCACAAGAACAAAGATATATTCTATTGAAATTAAAGGTGGCAAATGTAAGAGTAATAAAAGGAAGGTATTATATGACTTTCATACATATAATTAGAGTATGGAATTTAGTGTCACAAGAAATTACTGAGGCAAGGAATGTAACAGGATTTGAAGTAGAATTGGGCAGGCATGTCACTATCATGACTATTCAAAGTAACTCTTAATTATGATGATTTTGCAGTAACACTAAACCCATGCAAACTTACCTTGAGATGTATCAGAATGGCGTGCTTTCTTCTGTTCTTCTGAGTTAGGCTTGCCTACTCAGACTAAAATTTACTTGAATTCTGAGCCTAACAGATATTGTGTTGTCCAGAATTGTACAGCTTGTACATATGCAAAAGTCTTTATCCCTCCATTCTTCCGCATACACATTTGCACATATGTCTTGCATATTTTTGGGTCTGGATATCTTTCTTAAATATGTTGTCCTTTTTCATTCCTCTTTTCCACGTCCCTTTCCATATGAGCTCATCTCAGAAAAGACTGCTATGTGCTGTCTCTGACCAAGTTGCACAGGAGTGCCTATGGAAGTGACCTACAAAGTGAAGAGAAGAATCCAAAGAATTATGAATGATTTATACCACACAGAGCAAGAGCCTCGAAGTTGATTAAACTTAAGTATGCTGTGAGAAGTGAAATCACTGTATTTCTGTAAAGATAGCAGTGATCATAGCAAGCTTTTTACCATGTCTTGGCTTTTTAACAAGTGGCACTTTGAATTATGGAATTAATTCCACGGAGTGGAAAACTATCAGGACTGAAGTAATAAATATGTTAAAAGGTTCGAGTATTGTAGTTGACATTTATGCCTGCAAATCTCAGCAGGGCTTTAGCCATACAGTTCCTGTGTGTTAGGGCCAGGGAGGAGAAATATCTACTTGATATGCAGAACATTTTTTTTTGTTGTTGTTCTTTAATATTTGTAGAGTAGGAAAAGAAAAAAGTAGTTGAGCAGAAGTGTAATAGGAAGAGCACTTAGAAACCCCTGGGCTGTAGCCAAAATATTCAGATTCTCTTTTGGGGAGTTTAGGGAAAGCAACTTGAATACATTATGTGACTTTAAAGGAAAGAACCTTAAGATGTCTCCTGTAGAGGCGTTCAGCTTCTTTTCCAGAGCTTGTATGTGTTCCTTTGTAAGATTCTGCTGTTCTGTAATTATCTTAAAAACTACAGTGAGATTAACAACAGAAGCGAAGCCTGTATGTAAAAATGCTCAGCTGCAGCATCAGTTGATGACAAGCTCTTGAGCTTATCCCTCCATAAAGAACACAACATTCTGTCCTTTTACCTGATGCAGGAGCAGCAAGGGTGCTTTCAAAAGTGTTCCTTGCTGACAATAAATATGACCAAGAGGAATGGTATAATTATGATAGTAATATGTAATAAATACATACTTACTAGTGCCTTCTCCATCAAATTTTGTGTAATGCTGTTCATTTTATTTCAGAAAGAATAACAGAGAAATAGGTAGCTTTTAGAGAGAAGATGGAAATGATTAAAAACAAAACAAAACAAAAAAAAACAACAAAAAAACAACAACTAAAGGAGTTATCATGTGAAGATACAATTATAGCTTACTTCAGATAGTAGACCAAATACTTATTTTCCTTATTTTAATTCTCCAGAGCAAATAGCTGGGAACCTTATTTTCCTCTATCTTCTAATGCAAGAACAAAGAAGGTATATGAAATGTGATGAAAACCTGTGAAATGAGGTTAAAAGATAGATAAACCTAATTTAAAAATTATTTTTCAGAATGAAATTAGACACAGATTCTGTGCTATATTACACTGCTGAAACAGGAATTTAGTAAGTTTCAAAAAGACTCCAATTTTTCTATGGAGGGCAGAAGCAGACACAGCTACCACCTCATTCATAATACTGATTTCAAAAGGGAGCCATAGATGCTTGTTTTTGAGGTTCAGCTCATTACTGACAAGTGTGTTGTTAATGCAAGGAAAGCAGATGAGCTGGAAGGAGACATCAAATGATCATCTCTGCCCATTTAATACTGGAATCCAGCTCACTGGAGATGGAGCATTGGAACAGGTGTGCTTCAGATCTTGTCCAGGCTGATTCCTTTTGATTAGTTCGTAGAGAACAAAGCTCTGTGACAAAAATTGCATTTGACCTGTGATCAAAATCTTTTCAGTAACGCAGCTTTTATTATGCTAATAGCTGGCCTGAGCTTTATTTTAATGTTGCTGAAAAGGGGATAAATGTTTACAGTCGATCTCTTCTTTGTAAATCATGCTATAAAAGTGTGTGTGTGTGTGTGTGTGTGTGTGTGTGTGTGTGTGTGTGTGTGTGTATGTATATGTAGCATGCATATGAGGAGTGTGTGACAAAAGCATCTTTAAGAGTAATATCACAGAATCATTAAAGTGGGAAAAGACCACTAGGATCATCTAGTCCAACCATCAACCCATCACCATCATGCCCACTAATCACCATGTTTCTTGAACACCTCCAAGGACAATGACTCCACTACCTCCCTGGATAGCTTGTTCCAACTCCTCACCACTCTTTCTGAGAAAAAATTCTTCCTATTAAACTTGAACCTCTTCTGGTGCAAATTCAGGCCATTACCTCTCATCTTTCTGATGTTACCTGGGAGAAGAGACTCGCCTCACCTTGCCACAGCCTCCTTTCTGGCAGTTGTAGGGCTATAAGGTTCCCCCTAGCCTCCTCTTCTGCAGACTAACAGTCCCAGTTCCCTCAGCCATTCCCCCATAAGATTTGTGCTCCTGTCACATCGCAGCTTCGTTGCTCTTCTCTGGACACGTTTCAGGGCCTCAATGTCTTTCTTGTACTGAGAGACACAAAACTGATGACAGTCCTCAAAGTGCAGCCTCACCAGTTTTTGTCAGATTAATATTAGCCTCAAATAATTGAGTTTTAAAGGCTAACAGTGTCTTACTCTAGTGTTTAATCTTAAGGTTGACTTTTCCTGATCAAATTCTGTATTTGCAGTATCATTAACTCATAGTTCGCAAGTTCCATGCATGGCATGTAGGGTTCTCTTAATTAAGTCAGTATAAATATATAAATAATTTCAGTATTGGCTGGTTTGCTGCTCTCTTAATGATAATGCTGTTTGGATGATCCACATTTATGATGATTGTGTGCTTATGCGGTCTATTTTACCTTTCTCTGACAAGCTCAGCAGAAGAGAACTATTTTCAGATAGTCTGCCATAATTGGAGAAGAAGTTGTCTCAACATAAGCTTTAACTACATTTGATTAAAAGCCCAGTATAAAAATCTATTGAAGATCTGCTGTAATGAGTATCAACTGCTTTTGGAATTTGTCCATTCTTGCTTATTTAAGAAGAAGCTTTGTGTGTGCTGTAGGGATTTTAATTACTGACCTTTCTGAACTAAAATCTTGACAAAGACACTTAAATAATGAAGAAATCTCTCTTCATTTCTCTTGAAAGTTCAGCTAAGAAAATTTGCTAATGTAATACTACTGTAGATGTATGTATATACTGTAAATGTGTTGCAGTTAGAAAATATTTATTTCACTGAAAGGAATATCCCAAATGCCTTTTAGTGAGGAAATGAAAGTGAATTAAGCTGTAGCAACTGGAAACAAGCCATTTTCCTTAATAGTAGCTTTCTGTTCTTCTGTTGATACGTATGTAAAATCGCATCAAGCATGATTACTAAGGCTGTCAATTTTTCCAGGTTTTTTGCTATATGTTGTTATGTCCATGTCATATTTTTCCCTAATTGTAATCAATATACTCAGTTTTTCTTCTCAGAATTATTTTATTCGGTGTAAATTTAGCTGCAAGTTACACATCTGTGTCAGTTCTAAAGGTTCTGTAGGTGTGCAGCTGAATTTCTGTTGCCATTGGTCAGTGTGGAAGTAGTTACACCGTAACAAAACTGATACACAGCTCCCAGAACACAGGAAGAGTTCTTTGCTAATCTTTTCACTGTTGCTTTAAGGCGTTGCTTATAACAGTGCTCAGGTTAAAAGGTTAGCTGTGTGCAAACTGCTGTCTTACGGATGGTTGTATGGGAGGTGTGTGCTTTCCTTCTTGTGCCTGTATGAAATACAACAAAATCTCACATCAGAATAGCTATAAATTAAATTGCTAATGCTTCCCAATAAAGAAATGTGATTTTTTTGTTGGTTTTTTTGTTTGTTTGTTTTTGTTTTACTAAGTGTTGCTTAAGATCCTTCTCTGAACTTTGTAGATTGCCCAGGGAGTTTGAGAAAAGTCAGTACTTCTGTTGTGCTAGAAAAGTCTCGGGATCCTGAGAACGTACCTCTGAAGTATTAATTAACATCAGTGTTTTCAGCTAATTACAAAGTAACCTTTAGTGTGACACCTTTCTTCATGACAGCAGAAGGTTAAAACTTAACCTAAGAAAGGCAGTGATCAGCTGAAGGAACACGGCTCCTGAGCCAGCTGGGACCAGGCGGGGTGATGAGGATGCCTCAGCCTGGGTTCCCTGGCACAAACCTTCTGCTCGCCTGCTAGAGACCTCCATCCTCAGCACGTCCTGTCAGCCAGGGATGTCCCTCAGCATGCATAGCTGCTGTTAAGGCTTCTCTCTTCACTGGGAGCTGCAGAGGAGTGGAGCATGTGCTGGCTTCTGTGTGTGTGCTTTGTATAAGAGGTGTAAGTGATGTAAAGCATGAAGTTGAAACTCTCTCTGCCTGGCACTTCTTTGCCTTTAATGTTTTCTTACATTCATTAGATGTGTCAAAAATGTAAAGAAATGAAGGCACTGTGAAGTTTAAAAGCCAAAACTGAGAGTGTGACAATAATGGCATTTTTTTGCTTTGGGATGAATTATTTCACATCAATAGCCAAACAGTCTTCTGGAGGAAAAAAAAAAAAAAAAAAAGGTAACTTAACACCAGTTACCTGGACTCTGCAGGATCAGGCCTGGAAGTTAGCACTAGCACTGTACATGTTGTTTAAAGGCATGGCTTAGTCGTCTTGTGGCACCTGATGTGGATTAAGTTTAATGTTCCTAATACAAAGAAATAAACAAACTTGGGAAGGCCACCACAAACGCATGTTCCAGCTATCCTTGTGACAGTGCTATCAAAAAGAAAATCAAAAGCTTGTGTTTTTTAATTGAATTCCTTGAAATATACCTTTATTTCAGTCTTCTGCCCTCAAAGTCTGCTTCAGAATATTTATGTATTACTGCTACAATAAATAATGATTGGCTACTGTGACCTGGTGCATTTGTAACTGTTAACAAGGCCAACTTGCAGTGGTATCTAAACAGTTTTCTGTCTGCTATGTAATTGACTGGCAGCTGTCTATATTAAAGAAAACCTTAAAAAACAGTAAACTTGCATCTCGGATCTCTCAGATAAAAATTTCTAGTCTGTGCATGTTGGCTTGAAACTCAAAGGCAGTGCTGTCATGACTTCTGCTAGGCAACTTCAATAGTAGTTTACAGCTGTGAAAATAAAATAAGTGGTCTGGGCTGTGCAGCATAATTGATACTATTTTTTGTGGTCTTGAGAAGTGTAAGAATTTTTTTTTTTTTGAGTGGTTTGTTCAATTTTGCTTTTGCCACCTGCAGTGCAAGTGCTGTAATCCAAATGCAGTGATCCTGATTTGCTCAGTGAATGACAATGAAAGGAAATGAATGTAAGGAGCTTAGTGTAGATAAAGGAGAAGGGGAAGGCATCCAGATGAGATTTTTCTTTCTCAGTTTCATGTATCGCTAAAATACATCCTTCAAAACATAATGTATTTTAATTAGCAACATAATGTTATCTGTATCACCATTGGTATGCTGATTGGAAGCAATATAATGATGTGAAGCCAAGATAATGTGATGACCTGGTTCTCTAGTTAAGTAATGTTGACTCTGCCTATCCCCGATCTAATGGGGAAGAGACTGTTGGTGTTGATCAGCTGATAGACTGAATGTGTAGCCTTTATTTTTTTTAGGGCAGATTGCTTGCTATAGAGGTAGGTGGTGGGACAGACAAATCAGTTCTACACGTGTACTGCGTGCTCCAGATTTTTTTTTTTTCCTTTGGGTATGTTCTCTTAGTAACTTAAAATTGCATGTAAACTAGCAATCTGAAAAAACCATGTCCTCTGTTCTGAGTGCAGACTTCCAACAGAATTACCATATTTCAGTACAAGGGAAGTGGTAGTGCATCTCTAGTCTGACAGTACAGTGTCTGGCCTCTTTAAAATAACCAATCCTTTCCCATGAAAATATGACAGCTAGTTTGAGGAGACATTTTGGTGAAGCAACAAGAACCATGTCCTTATTAGCCTGAGGAAGTTTGAGAGCCTTGTCTGCTTTCAGTTTTCAGCATTGCGGGGGCTTCTTGCCAAGCATTACATGTCATCTTTAACTTTCTGGGGCCAGTTTTTCCAAGCTGGTTTGTCGTTGTCATCTCTATCTAAGTTATTTAGCATATACTTTTTTTTTTATCTACAGAATTACTGGTTATAATTAGATCTGTTGTGCTAACTGATGATGATAAACTGCAAGGTAACCACCTACTGCATTATCTCAGTTCTGGCTAGGCAGACATAGGAAATAGAATCCTTTTTCTCTTTTTAAAAGGCAAGTGACTTTGGAAGAAAGTGAAGCTTCCAGATCATGTTGGTCCTAACAAAGGAGTTAACTTAGAAATTTTACAATTGGTGCCTGAATATTTATGATGTGCTGTGTTTGTTTGTTTTTTTTCCATCGGTTCCCATGCTGATCTAGATAGGCCTGGAGATGCTTGTGGAAGACAGAAAGACTGATTTAGGTTCCAGCTCAATTCTGGCATGGTGAGGTGTATACTACATTTGAGATTAGTAATACAGAAATCTTGATATTTGTTAGTAGTATTGGTTCTCTTTCATTATGTTTAAATACAGAATTGCCAGTTCAATGCAGGGCAGCCACTGTAAGAGTATGTTTGCTTTACCAAAAAATCAAAATTACAGAAACAAATAGTTGTACTAGTTACATGTCCATACGAACCACCAGAAATATGTTGGAATATGAGGAGGCTTCAAGAAAATAGTGTAATTGTAAAAACACTGCATTTCTGACACTGCCTGTTTTTGCTTACCAATTGTAAATTACACATCTGTGCCACAAATACTAAATTTGGAAATAATGTCTGATGATGTGAAGGAGTTTCTGTCCCCATGTTGGCAGCTAACAGACTAGTGAACAAATGGCAGGAAGGAAACTGTTGTAAAAATAACACAAGGTTAAGTTGGCAGAGCATGGTTTCTACCATCTCATCTTCTTGTCATTTTAAATAACCATTGCTAACTGTTAGGCAAGTCAGATTCTCTTCTGTTCTTTCCAATTTGTCTTGCTATTTCTTGTGCAGGGAATTATTTAATGGGAGATGCAAGGTCAAATACAAGCCAGTGCATTTTAATTTTCTTTTTCTTTTTTTGGTCAAGGTGTCAACCTATAACTATGAGGAAAGTAGAAAAACAGATTTGCATACAATGAAGATAATTTCATTAACTTCTGAAAGTTTGACATTGTCTATATTTGCATACTGTATACAGCAAAGCTGCAGACTTTCTTACAATTTTGGTCCACTTCTCTGTAGTCCTGTTGGACACTTTGAAAATATTCCTATCTGCGGTAGGATGAGCTTCAGTTCTTTGACACAGAGAAGCTAGAAAGAAGGCAGTGCAAAAGAAAATGGAACCCCTTGAGAGCTGAGCAGGCTGGATTTATTGTCAGTTTTGGAACCAATGCTAAATGGATTAATTTTGCTTGAACCTTTTTGAGAGAACTTGCTTCTAAATTGAAGTGATTATTGTTAAACTAAATAGAGCTGCAGCACTCTCCTGAGAATATAATGTCTCTTCCTGACCTCCCTGTTAAGTGAGATTTTATTTCAAATCTTTGAAGCCTGATTTAAAAATTAAACTTTGCATCAAAATTATTCAATTATTTTTATGAAGTAGTTGAGTAGTAACTCCACAGCAATATTTTGCAAAGACTGAAATATTTCAGGTGAACGTCTTAAACATGCAAATATTCCTGAGCATTTATTTTTCTGCTTTAGCTGAAGAGTGAAGTCTTGGCAAGGGTCAGGCTCTTTTGCTTGTTGTGTGATCTTGTTGCCAAGGATTTTATATATATCTATATATAAAAACGTAGTAGTCTTTTTTTCTTTCTTTCCCCAAAGAAATCCCCCTGAAACAGTTTTCCTTGAAGTCTTATAAACCCCCATAACACCTTATCAGCTCCATTATCGGAACTATTTAGTTATTTAGCTTCTTTTTAACCTTGTGAGAACATAATTTGCTGCACAGTTTATCCTCCAGTTTAAGCGTTGTGCAATTTATCTGCAATTTTTCAACCTTCCTCCCCAATTTTACATTAGCCTGGTACTTAAGGGAAAAGCTTTCCCAGATGCTAAAACAGAAATGTTGTGTGTGCTCTTTTGTGTGAGAAACGTGGTGGGACTTGTGAGGTACTTACTGTGAGCAAAAATATTGTGACTGCCATTTTAAATTTAGGATGGTAATTTCAGTGAGTAACAACAAAAAATAATAATATTTACCCATTTGTACTTGAAAACCATGTCCCCAAAGATGCATTAGATGGAGAATTCAGTTTTGATATCACAATTTTGTAGTTGGGATTGCTGCTGCAATAGAATGTTTCATCTTTACTCACTTACCTCTCCTTTCCTTCCTTCACTGCCTTCTTAAGCTTTAATTATAGCCAGCTGCAACTTTTTTCCCCTACTCTTTTTTTCCTCATGTCTCTCAGTGAGTTCATAGGCATTTCATCTATGGTCAGGCCATCATTTTTAGCTAACCTTGGCTGTGTATAGCAACAGTGGGCAACAATGTCGTGCTGGTTCACATATTCACTTGGTAATTCAGTGTGGTACCATTCATTATATGTGGATGCCAAGAAGGGATTTTGTTTTTTTTTTCCTTGTATTTAATTTTTTCAACTAGAAATGGAAACAGTTTTAAATTATATCACCAAAAATTGGCAATAAAATGGATGACCTGGGGTACTTTTTTAACTAGTTCTGTTTTATTTGGTCAGATTTCTTCCTAGTAACTGTGTAGTGCTTAAATGTTTATTTTATAATTGAAAAACATAATGAAGTTGTGTAAAAACAACTTTGTTTTTTGTAAGCACTGTAGCATGCTTAGCCTAGTGGGGTCCGTTCTGTGTATAGAATATCTCAGTACTGCAGTAATAAAAGTTTTATAATGCATTTTATTAGATAAGGCAAATGTAAGTGTTGACAATTTATTTCTAAAATTACTGCTATACATTAATACAGTTTTTCCAATAACTTTATGTTCAGAAGATTAGCTGCTTGCTTTTTTGTTTATCTTTCACATTATTCTTTGGCATTCTCATTTCTAACACAGTTTGCTTAAAGATCTGTAGAGCAGAAATTCTCTGAATGAAGGATTTTGTACAAATGTTTTTCAATGACTATGCTGGACTCTTCATTTGCTTCCTGCCAGACCCCTGTGCCTGCCTGCCCTGCTGCACAAAGATTTTTGCAATCCCAGCCCTGCTGCTCAAAGGCTTCTGCAATCCCAGCATCAGGTTTAACCTGACATTGTAGATTACTGATCCCAGCATGGACCCACATGGTAGACTTCCAGGAAAGGCAGCATTTCCAGCATGGGGGTAGGAATGTGGTAGATTAGGAAGGGAAATCAAAAAGCACCAGAACTTCATGTGAGAGTGTCATGCACCATCTCTATAAATTACCCAGCCAAAACTTGTAGCACATTCTGTGCTTACATCTTCAAGAAGGGGAAAAAAAGAAACAGACCACCTAATGGTCAACTAATTATTTCCTGAAGCTGTCTAATGAGGTGATGAACATTTGACCACTGAGATGTAATTCGCTCCTTCCTTGCTTCTTAGCTACAAAATAAAACAACAACAACAAAAAATAGTAATGTTGCTTTCGCTTTGTAGTGAAGCAGCTTTGGGAATTGTTCATTTCTCTACCACTTTGAATCCCCGTAGGTTGTTGATACGTTTTCATCTTTCTCTTTGAGTTATGTCCTTTGGAAAAGGTAGAGTGAATGGTGTTTTCGGAAGTTGTATTTACTTTCCACAAGTGTGTAACTTCAAAACATTTAGATAATTGCATGAGACCCTTCATATTCAGGGCAGAATAACCTCAAAAATAGAATCCAGAGATACAGATAGTTGGAGTATGAGTTCATGGTTTAATTGTTGTAGTTTTTCATTAGCTACATTTTCATTAGTTATTTACTTCAGCGTACCATGGAATTGTACTTATCATCCTGATGGGAGGCCAGCTCTGGCATTTTAAACTACTTGGCTGAAATTAGTTCCTTTGATAATCAGGTTAATAGCCCAGTGTCTGTAGCATTGCCTGATTTTGATTCATCTGTCACTAACTACACTGATTCACTGTTGTATGTTTTCTTTGTCTCAAAGAAGAGGAACTGGACTATTCATGGGGCTGCTTTTTTTTTTTTTTTTACTGGAGGAAAAGGTTATGTTACCATTTGGTCAGCTCTTAGCAAGGGCTAGGTAGTTTCCAAAAGTTGATGTAAATGGTAGGCCCTTTAAGTCACTTCTTCCTGGGACTTTCCAGGAGAACGTCAACAGTGTGTCTGGGATTGTCATACATGCACTATATGCAGTGAGCACCAGAAGAAAATCTTGCCTTCCCTTTGTGCCATAGGTGCTCTAAGTGATCTGCCCACAAACGCCTGGGTAACTGAGTTTGCGTGTACAAAATATCAGGTTAGCCTCTTGCAATGAGGGCTTGAGGCCGTGGTTGCTTCTGTCCCATGTAACACAAAAAGCCACAGACTGGCTGTTCTTGCAGACTACCCTGTCTGTCACTTCAGCCTTTTCAGTACATGAAAAAGTAGGGGTGTGTGTGTCCTCTTCTTGGACACTGAATTTCTGGGGCAGACTCCTCTGCTTACAATTGCTTTTCTCCCTCTGTATCACAAGGTATCTAAGTATGCAGCTTTCTTAGCTGGGCTTTATTCTGCTCCCTAGCCTATACTGCAGGCATTTCTAATTTACCTGTTTGGTTTCTAAACTGAGAAAGAATGCGACACCTGCCAGCAAAGAAAGGCAGAGCTAGATTTGTTTTTTCCACAGTGACATGAGGCTGGCCGGTGCTTTGCCCAGGCAGGGCTTTGAATTTGGTCTAGTGTGTGCCTAGAGTTTCTCTCTGCCTTGCGTTTACCAGCAAGATTCAGACGGCTGCTTCCAGACTTAGAAAGTTAGAGAGTCCTTGACCAAACGCTACCTTTGCACTGCCTAGTTTCCTATGGACATGGGTTGTAAAGCTGCAGCAGACAAGCTAGCAGCAACCTGGGGATGATCAGGAATAGCTGTCACAGTGAGCACAGTGCAGCTTCACTGAGTGTGTCATTATTTTTCCAGGGAAGAGAGATGCTTGCCTACAGTGTTGTGTAACAATGCCACATGATACTGTAATGATGAGTTGATGTTGTTGTCTTTTTTTTTTTTTTCCTTCCAGTTATATTTTTCAGTTTGCATTGTCAGTCTTTCTCTCATTTCTTTCATTGAAAATGAAGATGTTGTGGGCCATTGAGCTTAATACAGAGTATGTAGCTTGTATTCTCTCATCTTGGAGTGGAAACTATTTTATTTAATCAGTTAAAATTCTGTTCCCAATGGTCATGCATTGGACAGCTTCAAAATGTTGCATTAGTAAATGTGGGCACTTTATTTGAGCAGTGGTGACACACATCAGGGAATGTGGAAGCTGTGCCTGTGAGCCCTGTATCTGTGCATCAGTGAATTTCTTTTTGAAGCAGATAATTGCAAGGATTTAAAACCAAAAAAAAAATCATCTTTAACCTTTGAGAGTTTTTTTAATATCTCTACTGAAAGTTAATGCCACTGCACTTATGCTGTGTTCCATTATCTTTGTGTTTCTGTTAAGACTAGGTTGTCTTGAGCTGCTTGATATTACTTAATCCTTATTTAAACTCAGGCAATATTGCACTCTGAAGCTGACTTGCATTTCCCTGTTTCAGTCTTTCCTTTGTGAGAAATCAATGTTAATATGTAAAAATTGGACATCTACAGCTGTTTCGCTCCGTTAATTGAATTATTAAAAAAAGGAAAAGTAAGCTTAGTACATACTGTTAAAGCTTTCTGATGTCTTACAAAGGTGTTGCACTTTTTTAATACAGAGGTCTAGCAGTATGTTACTTGCATGCAGTGAGAGCTCTAATTGGAAACCTAATAGGATACAAAAGATTTCTAACACCATTGTATTATTTTTAAGTCTATGGGATTTCTTTTATTGACAGTCCTCTGGGTTGAAGCTGGGAATAAAATACAGAAACATTGAAATGTTTCTTATTGGTTCAGAGGGTTGTATTCAGTGCTAATCACGCATCACGTTTCTTGAATGCTGAAGTGCTCCCAATTGGCAGCTTTTGTGATATAAATTCCAGCAGTAAATTGTTGATAACAAAGCTCAAGGACGTGTTCTGTTCAGTAGCTCCATCCTTAGCAGAGGGAGGAGAGGATGATAGCTGGTGCAGTTGGAGTAATGGTGCATGTCAGTAGGTTGCTAATACATAAAGAGGTGATTCCTTGGAATGGTGTCCAAGAGAGTCCTTTTCAGTGAGTTTTCACAGTTAAGCTGTCCTTTTTCAAGAGCTAGAGCTTCCTGTCAAAACATATTGCTATTCCAGCCTATTGCACAAGCGGTAGCTGGAGAGCACTGAGTGCCCTAATATACCGACCTGCACAAAACGGGAGAGTCATTAAGATGGAGCAAGATGCCAGGAGTGGTTGGGATGGGATGGCTTTCCCTTGTATTTAGTACAGATATCGAGCTGTGTTTTGAAGAGAGCAATCTTTCCCCAGCAGATGGTGCAAAGATCCTTTCCTCAGTGAATGGTGCAATGATCCTGTCTCCCTTTACTGCTTCCCTACATACCTCCTGCCCCTGGAAGCATACTGTTAGTCATAGTTTCACTGACGTTGAACTATTTGGCATCAAAATGTTAAGAACTTGTTTGTTTAATCTGAAAATAAAATTCTGGAGAGATTTGATAACAGAGCTAGTTTGTTTTCTCTCCCTTGATTTTTCCCTGCTGTCAAGAAAATGTTCACCAGTACTGCAAAGAGCAGTAAAAAAAAAAAAAACAAAAAAAAAAACCACACCCATGTCTCACATCCCTCTTGTTATGTTTTCGTAATTGTGTGTTTATTTGTGACACTTACTAGCACCTAGCAATTACTCTGGTTGCCTTCATGTTAATCAAATGCGCATTGTCACATATGTACTGAACTTATAACTTATTAGATTGCCTTCCTTCTTGAGTGGTGTTCTCCGTGATTGTTGTAATTGGAAAAGAATCTTTTTGTTTGTTTGTTTGTTTTAATCATTCTGCTTATACTGGCCCTTTGTTTTGTGTTAGGGATGTTAAAATCCAGCCCCTTACAGAACAGGGGGAGAAGAGATTTCTAGAATCATAGACATACATGATGGAGAAAGCTGTGTCAGTACCTCACTGTATGCAAAAGGAATTTTTGGCTCTAGCATCTAGTGATGCTAGATAGATAAAATACTAGATACTAGATGCAAGATGAAATACTCCCCTAGTAGCGCAGGAAGAAAAAGGTAGCAGTGGAGTCCTAAACCATTAATGGCTTTATCGGTTGAGCTGTACTTAGAAATACTCAGACATATGGCACACTGCAGAGTACGGGTGTCTGAGGATCTCAGTAAAATTAATTTTTCAACAAGCAGACACTTGTGTTCAACAACACCTTTAGTTTGTACTGCTCTTTGTGAGCTGCTGGTATCTGGAGAATCTAGGATTAGACAAAGCTGATTTGAAAAAGCAGTGTTTTAATGTGACATGGTTTTAATTCTCCTCACAAAAAGCAGTTTTGTAATACAGGGTCTATGGGATGAGTTTGTTTGGCTTCATTTTAGAAGTCAGTGTGGCAAAATGATACAAGTGTAGAAAATTCTGATATTTAAGGGTACCATCACATATGTATTTCACTTCATTTAATTGCACAATGAGCCATGGTTTAGGAATAATACAGGAACATATTTAATCTTGAACACAAAAGATTAACAGAATCAACATAAACCTGAATTTCCTTAGTATGGTCTTTGATGTGGTATGTGCAGTTATATCAAGGTGGAACTGGTGCAGTCATTTCTGAAATACAGTAGGAATTTGTTTTTTGAAACTTAGACTTTTCTGTTGTGTTGAGATCTTGTAGCTTGTTTAGGAGGAGTTCTGGGCAGTGATGATTTATAAATGTCAGGTGAGTTAAGCTGAAAAACATACACCATCTCTAATTTCTCAGCTTTGTTAAGTTGTCTGAGATGCTTGTGGATCCAGGTAAGATTTCTGAGATTCTGGAAGCGTTCAATTTACTTCAATCATTTTTTCTCCAGGTGGTTTATGAAGTGTAGAACTGAAAACATTCCTTCATGTCATAATTTGTGAGTGGAAGAGGTCATATTTATTTAACTGTGGTAATATTTCTAAACCAGTTTTGCTTTGTTATTTCCTAGTGCTGGCCCCAAAGGTGATAACATCTACGAATGGAGATCGACCATTCTAGGACCTCCAGGCTCTGTCTACGAGGGAGGTGTTTTCTTCCTTGACATCACATTTACACCAGAATATCCTTTCAAGCCTCCAAAGGTAAGAGATCTGTAATTTATATCTTCTGTTACGAAAGTTTGACAAACCATGGAGTAGCAGGCAATATTAATGGGAATGCAGCCCGCGTGAAAGCCAGTTTTGGTTGAGAAGGAGCTTAAGCTCATTTCAGATATTACATTGGTTTCTGCTAACTAATGTTAATAGCTTTTCACTTCGTCCCTACTTTAAAGTCTCTTTTCTTTTTTTGCCTGTTTTTGTTTGTAAGAGATCTTAAACAATTAATTCAAGCATCAGAACAGGTCTGAGAATCTAAAAAGTAAATAAACTTGGGGTGAGGGCAAAGGATACAAATGCAAGTATTTGTACCTCAAAGTACTCAGTTACAATAAGCATTATGGTTTTGTATGTTTGTACTACTCTAAAGCAGCATTTAGTTTTTCTGTTTTGTTGGGTACTTGAATTGTTCACTTACCTGCACAAATTTTTGTGCAGGCATGTTATACTTGTGAAGTTCTTGTATTCCAACATTGTTTTGTTCTAATGCTACAAGGCAAATACCAGTGTAAGTGAATGTTATCTTGTGGTTAACATACTTGGCCAGAGAAAGAGAGTTGGGTTTCAAGGTGGTTGTGGATATGCTTCATGTTTGCCTTGTATTTGAAAGCACTTATGTGTATGTTTAACTTCTTAAAAGTAATTGCAGTGATAAGGTAAACACCAGTGACTGTCTCAGATGACTTTGGTCTAGTCTGTAATAGAAGGGACTTGTTGTCATAGTCCAGGCTCTCAGTGGAGACTAGGCTAGTTGGTTATACTAGCCCTATGAATAACAGAATCATAAAATATCCTGTGTTGGAAGGGACCCACAAGAATCATCAAGTCCAATCCTTGCTCCACAGAAGACTGCTGAAAATTCAAATGATTTTTTAAAGCATTGTCCAAATGCATCCTGAACTCTGACAGGCTTGGGTCCATGACCATGGCCACAGGGAGCCTGTTCGGTGCCTGACCACACTCTCTGGTTTAGAACTGTTTCCCAGTATCCAGTCTTACCCTCCCCTGTTGCAGCTCCATGTCATTCTCCAGGGTCCTATCGCTGTTACCAGAGATCAGTGCCTGCCCCTCTGTTCCGTTATGAGAAAGCCGTAGGCTGCAATGATGTCTCCACTTAGTCTCCTCTGCTCTGGGATGAACAATCCAAAGGACCTCAGTTGCTCCTCATATATCTTGCCCTCTGCACCCTTCACCATCTTTGTAGCCCTTCTTTGGACACTCTCTAGTAATTTAATGTTTTATTGTGGCACCCAAAAGTGCACACAGTACTTGAGGTGAGGCTGCACCAGCACAGAACAGAGTGGGAGGAGGATTCCTTCCCTCAATGTGCGAGTTGTGCTAGCTTCCCAAATGAAGGAAGAAAGTGTTCATCTGTTCTTGCTAGCCTAACTATATAGTTTCTGGTAGTATTAACAGGGCTTTAAATTCCAGCCCTAAGTTAGGGCTCAGATTCACAAGCAGTGTTATCTACCTTCAGACATCACTAAAGGTTTTTCTGCTGAGCACCTGTCCATCCTTCTTTGGGTGCTCTCTGACAGTATAGATGCATCTCTTTTGTCTTATGTTAAAATTGAATTCAGTTCAGAATAGTTCTTCATCATTTTAGTTTTTATTAGTTTGTATTGGATAGTCAGACTAAAATATCCACAGTGTTTTGCATTAAGAGCTTAGTAAGCATTTGAAGAGGAAGTTTTATTATCCCTTGTATGCTTTGCCTTGTCTTTGCTTCCTGTGCTCCTGAGGATCCCAGGTTTCTCCAACTTGATGCCTTAGCAGACCTTACATACCTACCATGTGCTAAGTGCAAAGTTCCCTGACACAAAAACCAAGTTACAGCCCTGCTTTCTGTTCTGGGCCCGAGATGGTGATCTCATTGCCTTTATCTATCTTTGGATCTAAACCCTCACCCAGGCAAAAAGAAGGGTGGGATTAAAAAAAAAAAAAAAAAAAAGCTGATTTACTGGAGATTTGTTATATTGTAGCAGTTGCATTTGAAGGGAGTCTTTCATCTAGCAGTAGTCCAAACTGGTTTACAAACGACATGCATGCATGTAAATAAAATATTAATCACCTCAGTCACATGGAGATGGGATGTAGGAGAAAGAATAGCAGGAGTCTTACAAAGTACTCATACTCTTGGGTACTTCAGGCTTAAATGAAGAACCTTTACTGTGAAACATGGATTCTTACAACGTCTCCCGTGCTGATACCCATGCTAGTGTTAAACAATGATAATGTGGAAAATACAATCAAACTGTTCCTGCTTTCTTCCTATGAGTTTGTTGATTTCAGGTTACCCAGATGCAGTAACAGATAAATACTGTTTGTGAGTCATTTAGAAGTGGCAGGACTAAAGTGGTTACCGTAGACTTCCTATATTTGTCTTTTAGGATGAGAAGAAAAGAAACATGTAGTTGAAACAAAATGCAGTACATCATTTTGATCACAAAACACTAGTAAAGTAGTAGAGTG
Source organism: Phasianus colchicus (assembly GCF_987193195.1). NCBI lineage: Eukaryota > Metazoa > Chordata > Aves > Galliformes > Phasianidae > Phasianus > Phasianus colchicus. Next base: position 16,731,190 of record NC_143441.1, on the reverse strand, counting down.
GTCAAAGGCTATCTTGAAAGCCTTGACCTCTGAAAAGATTAAGCTGTCTGGAGCGAAAGAATTAGTTTCCCTTGAATCTTTCTTCCTTGGCAAGGCTACAAAGAAAAGTGGAGGAAAACTTCTGCTGTCTCTTTGAATCCTCTGTAATTCTTAGGATAACAGTCCCTACTGCCCATAACAAAACTGCCTGTAGCAGAACACATTTCCTAAATTGAAAATTACTTTTCAGTAAAGGATATACCTTCTTAAATAGGGTGAGAAGAAACTGGTCATCCTGGTAGGCTACCAATCCCAGAGGAGCACCAGTGAGAGAAGATGTTGAGGCATAGCCAGTGTTGGCAGATGTCATATGCTTGACAGGCATCCTCAAGGTGTTTGATGAAGGATATACAGGTGCAGCCTTTGTGGACTGAGTGTAGCTCCAGCTGAAGCTTTGAGTCACTATGTTAGAGAATCTGATGGAGCAAACTTCTGGGGGAGGATGCTGCTATAGGAAAGCCAGAGGGCCCGTGATGGAAGTGATATAAACATATTCCTTGAAGGGTAAAGAGAGGAACTGTACCTGAGGTTGGATGAATTAAAGGTCTTAATGTTTGACTTGAAAATGTATTGCATATCAGAAGGAACTTCACTGGGAGAAATCTCTCTCCTTTGTCCTAGTGATATATAATGGAGTTATTTTGCATTTATTGAGCATTCCACAGAACACTTTGAAGATATTGGTATTAATCTGTTATCCGCTTTTATGTTTTCTCATTTTATGTGGTATTCTGGTTTTGCCTTTATGTTTCAGATAGCAGTTGAGTTGGGTACAAGCTGGGTGGGCCTGGATTCAGAATCCAATACAAAAATAATTAGATTTTAAAAGTTCAGTATTTAATTCTCATGACAATTGCTGTTCTTCTGTACTATTACCATGCATATTTTCCCCAGTGTTGCATTACAGTTCAGTTAAACTTCATTTATCAAGGTGAAAACAGTATCTTGAGTTGACCTGGTGTGTGCTTTGATCGTTTATATTAATAACCTCTAACCACTTCCTTCCCTCCACTCCTGTTTTACTGCTTGTGTAAATTAACCTCTGCTATCACTTTAGGGTAGGGTTGAGATTTACTTCTTTATGTCTTTCCAAAACCTGTGCTTAACTCTGCAGTTACTGCATTAATATAATCTCAGGTGATACATTTCCAAAGGACTGTTCTGTTACACTGTATTTTTCTGTTCTTCCTCATGCTGTTCTCTTGACCCTGAGTACATTTTACTTCCTTCTGATTCGGGTCTGAATCTACTACTTATTTATGGGTTTGTTTATTTGTTTTATTTTTTTTTTCCCTTTAAAGTAAATGTTTACTATACTTTAAGCATTGTTTTTGTTTTCTTTTTAAGTGGGTCTGCAATTCCTCCCCCTCTTCTGGCTTCATTTGGGTTCCCAGCATGGCTGGCTTTTATATTGTATAAATCAGCAAAAATTGCAAATGGCAAACAGCTGGACTATATGTGTCTCACACCATCCAAGTTCTGACTTGCTGCTTAAGTGAAAACAAATTCAGATTTTTCTCCCCGTTCTTTGGTTAGGCAGAGCTTCTCGAACTGGAGAAAACCAATCTTGGTGCCATGAATATAACCCTTAAGGATTTTGTATTATGGTTCCTTAAGGAAGCAATCTGCTTTGCAAATATACAGGAGTTCTTCCCCACCCCACCCCCCTCTCTTTTTCCTTCTTTACAAATACTAATAAAAAAGTAAGTCTAATTCCTAGCAGTAAATATGATTTGTCCTTTTTTAATGTCTGTTTTTAGTTAGCTGGACTGAGGTACTGTCTAAGTTACTTTCTGCAATTTCAGTATTTAGCTTTTGAGCTCAGAATGGGGATTAACTACTTTCTGCCTTTACAAATTAGAATGCTTGACCTCCCTGTTAATTTGGTCCTTATTGTATCAACTTGGAAATACTCCACGCTTTCCGTTCTGGAAGTGTTTAATCTGTTAAAATTATTACCTCACCTACATTTAGAAGCATTCTTGGAAGAGGACCAAAGCTGCATGTCAAATAGAGAAATAGTGAGCAATCAGTGGGCTGGTCTGAGGGCTTCTTGGGAACCAAAGACAGAACCATTACCAGCAACTGCAGATGCCACAAACTTCAGGATTTTCTTAAAGGAAACAGTATGGGTTAGGGCAGATATCTCAGAGTCACGTCTGCCCTCTGCTCAGGCTGATGTGTACAGACTTCTACATGACTCTAAGGAGTCCTAGCTGCTCTTTCAAGGAGGATTAGATGATCTCAGAAACAAGCATCATTCTGGTTTTTTACCTGCTGTACCTTTGAGGCTCCCTCCATAGGCAGCTGCAGGGGTTCTTGTTTTTGGAGCTGCAGCTTGTTGCGAAAGGTATGGGAGACAAACACTTTTTTTTTTTTTTTTCCCCAGACATTTTGCTATTTTCACCTTTATGTGCAAAAGTGTGGGGATTTAGGAGGATTGTGTGTGTGTGCGTGTGTACGTGGTTGTTTTTCTTTTTTCTTTTCCTGTTTTAATGTAAAATCCAAGGAACTTACAAGCTACAAAACGGAAAGTCTTCCTGTGTGTGCAGCTTGGGTCTCCACCATGTGACCAGTGGCTGCAGTTGTGAGCCCTAAACCAAAAACAGTGGGAGCATTCCGTGCATCAGAAATGGGGGCGGATGTGGGACAGGGAAAGTGGGGAGCACAAGGGGTCTGCAGCTGTGTGACCCCACGCTTGCTCCTGGAGCCTGGGATAGGGAAATCATGAGCCAAATGTTTGCATCAGAAAGACTGCAGGAAAAAAAACACAAGGGTTGACTGGCAGGTTTTATGTGTGGGCTGGGTTAACCTCCAGGGAAAGCACCAGCGTGGTGTTCTGCCGTACCGCACGCTTACCAAATGCATTTCGCAAATACCCCCATGACCTATAAACAGACAGTAAAATCTGTGGGTGTGGAGAGCTGACAAATTCTGAGGATTTAGGGCATGAACCCAACAACCTTTATTCATGCAGATAATCCCAATTCATGCAAGTTCCACCAAATTCATTGTCCCTGTTCACGAAGCACGTCGCAGCGAGGCCTTGCTGCAGGTTGCATTGTGTTCCCCGGCAGCACCAGTGGTGCTTTTGTTTCTCTTTCGGATAACTCGCGTGGCACGTTGCCCGGCTCAGTTGCATCTCCTAAATTTAACGATAATAAAATCCGACTGGCGTCTCTGAACGGCCGGAGCCGCGGCTGCACAAAACCGTGCCGTAGCGGGAGGCTTTTACAAGTGTCTGGGAGCCCGAGGGGAGAAACGCGTCGGTGTGCGGTGTTAAAGCACAGGCCCTCTGCTGCTGCCGGCCGTCAGCCGGCTCCGCTCCCGCCCGCCTCATCCCGCCGGGCGCCGCCAGAGGGCGCGGGCAGCGCGCTCGGCTGAGGCAGGGCCCGGCGCAGCCCCCGCACCGAGGGCCGGCGGGCAGCGGGCTCTGCCGGCGTGGGCTCCTCTGCGTCTGTTGCCGGGTTTAATTCGGTCTTTTACTGCCTGTCAAATCAGAATTACGGCTGTTATCTTTATTACCGCGTCACGTGTGCTGCCGTGTGATGCCGGCGCACCATCTAATAGTCATTTCTTGCAGGTAACGTTCCGGACAAGGATCTATCACTGTAACATTAACAGCCAAGGCGTCATCTGCCTGGACATTTTAAAAGACAACTGGAGTCCGGCATTAACCATTTCTAAAGTTCTCCTGTCCATCTGCTCCCTCCTCACAGACTGCAACCCGGGTAAGCGCCCTGCCCAGCCTCCCGCTGCCTCACACCCGGCCCCGGCTCGTCCCACCATCTCGGGGAGAGGGGCTGGAGGAGGTGGCAGCCCTGCACCCACCCCCGGCTGCTGCACTCACCTGTGCCGCAGGCAGAGCTGCCGGGAAAGCTGTGCTTCTCCTCCTGCAGGGGACAGCTCCTTCCCTTCCTAACCCTGCTCTCGTTTTGGATGAGGGTTAAACACGCTCTGCTGCTCTGTAGAACTGCAGTAATTTGGTAACAGCTATGAAAAACACAAAAGCAGCTGCAAAAATCACTGGATTAGCCTTTTCCATTCCACCATCTATTTAAAACCACTGACCAGCTATGCCAAAAGTAATCCTCTGCTTCCCTAACTTCATCCCTTATCGACATGAGTTAAGGGAAATCTGCCTTTGTTTACAAAGTCAATTTCAGAGGTCATAATCCTATGTAAGTCTATAAAAGATGAGAAGCACTGGAGTTCGTGCTGCATTATGTATAATAAAATAGTAGTTTTGTAAAAATAAAACCTCTCCCTGCAATCTGATCTTTCCTACAAGCCAGATTTATGTCAATACAAGTACACTTAGCAATGAATATGTCTCAGGCACTTTTAGAAAAGGTAAAATAAACATATGAATCAGTGAAAGTTTTCAGGAATGCAAAATATGACTGTTGGGTAACCACTGGACTGTTGTCTCTTAAACTCCTTAAAACTTCTATCAGCATTTCCCACTTCATCAAGCAATAGATCTATACGTTACCATAAATAAACACAAATTGATGAAGTTACAGTCCATTAATTCAGTGTATTTTTATTGTTGTGATGTATTTGTCTTTATTCCCTTGTGTTAAATTCACACTCTTCTGAAATAAGCCTTTCTTTTCTTTCCTTTTCAGCTGACCCCCTGGTTGGAAGCATTGCTACTCAGTATATGACTAACAGAGCAGAGCATGACAGAATGGCCAGACAATGGACCAAAAGATATGCTACATAAATTGGATTTCTGTCAGATTTACATTATTTGTCTGTGATGGAAAGAGCTGCTTATGATTTTGAAGGGGTGGGGGGGAGGGAGGGTGCTGGTAAAGAGTAGGGTATTTCTATAACAGATTTTATTCAGTCTTTTATTTCCTAAGATTTTGTTGTTGTAACTTAAGGTATCTTGCTACAGTAGACAGCTAGAATTGGGAATAGCATATTTTAAGACTGTAATTAGTTCGGCAATATTAGCTCACATATAGTACCGAGAAGAATGTAAACTTAGGTTTCTTTGGTTTTCAGTTTGCTCGCATTATGTAAAAGTTGAAACAGCTTAATTTTGTACAGGTACATATGTTGGCGTTTATGTGAAAGTCCTTTCAAGACTCTACACACTGTTTTTTGCTTTTTGTTTTGTTTTTGGTTTGGGAGGGTTTGGTTTGTTCATTTGTTTTGTTTTGCTTTGTTTTTTGTTTTTGTTTTTTTTTTTTTGTAAAAAAGATGTTGGGATTGTTTTCCCCTATAGAGGGCGCATTGGTATTTAACAAATGCTTTTTAAAGACTGTCATCTCATGGTCTGTGATATGGAGAGGGGGATATATGGCCTCGTATATGAAATGAGAAGTAGCTAATGTATTATTTTATAAGCCAATCTATCTTTGTGAGAAGAATAAAAGTTTTAATCAGGACTAATGACAACTTGTAGTGAAATACCTTAAGCTGTTTAATTGTAAGGCGTGGAATAGGAGTCACTCAGTGGATTGGTTGTATGTTGTGGGCTACTTAAGTCTGCATTTGTTACTGTGCTAATAAAAAGATGTTTAAAAAAAAAAAAAAAAAGAAAAAAAAAAAAAGAAGAGACTTCTGCTTAGTGTTAGTGCCTTGCTTTATCACTTTGCCAGAACAGTGTCTCCCAGTGCACTTCAAAGATTGCATTCTGTATAAAGACAAGTGAGCTCTGCAGGTGAGTGCACCATCTGCTTCTGTTTTGGGAAGATGCTTCTACACAAGCGTACGGTGAATGACAACACATTCATTGTGTAGGTGTTACACAGGCTCCTATAGTCCCTGGTTAGTCTTCAGCTTCGAGTTTTCACAGCATTGTCTTTTCAGGACTGTTGCATTATACGGAAGTACAATAGGAAGAGCAAAAGTACAGTAGGAAGGGAAAGGGGCAGAAGAAAAGAGGAAGAAGAGAATGTTCTCGTGGCTTTCTGATGGAGTCATCAATTTCCACGTGAAAGAGGAGAAGGAGTAGTGTCCTGGGAAGCCAGACGAAGACACCATAAAGGAGGCTTAGCTTGTAGATCCTTTAACTAGCTCGAAAGATTATCTCCCAGAGATATAGTGTGTACACTGAAGAGTGTGGCAACGGGGTAGGTAGGTATGAACGTGGCATTTTTGACCACTCCCTCAAGGTAAAGGCCGGAAGCACAGATTCTTTTTCACATGACAAGTGCATCACGTTGCAACATTCTTCTGAGTGTGATGTGTTCATCTGTTCTCACAGATTTATGTTTGTACTTTACATTCCACGTACATTTGTTTTATATGCTTCCTATCTATTTAAAGATCAAATCTAATTTGGTCCCAAGGAGTTTATGTACAGGCGCCTCTCCTTTGTTGGGTAGTTGTGGGTACTAGAAGATGTTAGCCTCATCTGTTAAACTATCTTCTTTCAACAGAACATGTGTCCTGGTGTGTGGGTTCCCACAGTTGTCAGTTCAGCCTAGAAAAATCACTGGTATATAGCTACATCACACCAGGAGCACCACTGGTAAGGGACCCTTAAATTCATTCATTACTTCCCTACACTGTGTGAGGATGTATGTGACTTCTGTGGGTTTTTGTCTGTTCCTTGCTTTGTGCTACCAGTACATTCCAAATTAATTCTTGCAGTTGGCAGTGGAGGGGAAGGTAAATTAGGGTGGATAGCAATGTAACAAATGAAGAAAGGAGCTTCAATTTGCCTATTTCTTTTTCTTTTTTTTTTTTTAATTGTTTATCATTTTGTGAAGGGACTGTCTAGTAGTACATACATGATCCTTGTGATCTAGGGCAACTTTGAATCAGTGAAACAACAAAGGGCAAAATACATTTCCTGCCCTGGCACTACTACTTTATACCCTGCATGGATGTACTGTACTTATTAACCAAGGGTAAAACTGCACTACAGTGAGTTTCACCAGCCACTGAGTGCAGATCGTTTGCAGAGGAGAAACTACCATTTCTATTGCTGGCCAATAAAATACTGTGCTATTTAGAAAAGGCAGTTGAGTGCTTAGAAAGCATCAGGGTAAGCGTATTAAATAAAACAATGGGTGGTGGTTGTTTATGCGGATGCCCAAAATGATCTGGAAATGAGTTTAACTAAATCAAAGATAACATGTTAGACTTTACGTAACCTGTTTGGAAACATAATGTTAATCACTTAAAAGATCCCTTTTCCTCTGCTATTCTTAAAGCATTGCTGAGTCCTGAGTGTCTAGGGGTGAGTGAGCAAGCCAGCCTTGTGTGACCCAGCCCCTGCAGACCACAGGTGACGTCTGTCCCAGCAGAACTGGTCAAGAACTGGTCATCTCCATTCCTTCCATCTCCACAATTTAAGCTAATTCTGACTGGTTTCACTTGTTGGCCCACACTCCCTTGGCTCAGGGATCAGCCTTGGTGATAATATGTAGTTAGCAGAGGTGTTCTGTATTTTGACTGATACATAGCTGAATCAAATCCTGCTCTGGTGAAAGGTTCTGCAAAGAGGAGAAAAGTAGCCAATTCCTCAATGAAAATCTGCAGCAAAAAGGTGAACCACTGCTGCTCTGAAGCCGCCCCACTTCCCAAGTACACAGGTAGATTCTGTGCGTGCAGTCTTCTGGGTGGGGAGAAGCACGAGTACACGTGTATTGTAGGAAATGAGTGAGGAGGGAGTGTTGTTCTGCAGCATCGCTGGGGACGATGACTATTACTGGCCAGGTTGGGGGAGGTCGTGCTGTAGTGCTTACTCAGCTGCAGTGTTGCAATGGAGGCAATTGTATGTTTCTAGCAGGGCATTACAGGGGCTTGCTCATTCGTAATTGCTCTCTTATCTGACTTGGTGGCCACAGCAATCCAAACTGTATTGAGCAAAGCACATAAACAGTTTCGTCTAGCTTCATTTTGAAGGTAGGAATACTTGCTTAATTTTCAGTGTACTGTTGCTCTGGCATTAGTAATGCTGACAGAGTTTATTTGCCAGGATTCAGGAAGAGCAGTGCTGTAAGCACACAGCCTAATTGTGATCATTAAGCACACTATTTAGCAGTTATAATATGACAGTGCAAATAATGATCATGGTTTTGCTGACTCACAATGAAATTCTCAATATTTGTTCAAAGCAACATTAACCTCATGGTAAATTAAGGAACTGGATACTTCAGTTTGCTCTCTTTCCCCGCTCCTGCCTTCAAATACGAAGAAAAGCTGTTATCAGTGTATTAAGGTTGTTAGAGGCCAAAAGCTGGCTCCTCACTTTGGGAACAGCCACTTATTGTCCCTTTATAGTCAGTTTTATTTGGTTTGCTAACAGGCTGACCTGGAACAGGTTTACCAATGCAGTGTCAAATCCAGCACATAAAGCTGTGCTCCTGCTGCTGGATGATGTACACCAAGGCAATTTGTACAGGGATTTCTGTGCATTTGCTGTGAGGTTGTTCCCAACAGGCAGCAACCTTCAGCCAGCCCCTCTCACCAAGCAGTGCAGCACTTTGTACTGGCTGTATTCCAGCCTGCAGCCTTGTTCAGGCTGTAGGTTGCTGTGGCTTCACTCTCTAGCTGGGCAGGAACATTTCACAAGGCACTGAGCAGAGCCTAGTGAGGTACCTCCTGCTTACCAAGTTGTTCCATACCATTTCTGAATAAAATTAGCACCTATGTCAGTGTGACTGATTTGCACTGGACATGTTGGAACAAAACTTCATATTGCTATGTTGTCCATCAGGTCACAGTTAAATTAATGAGTGCTGTGAGAGCTTTTCTGGTTTGTACAAATAAATTCCTGAACTGAAGGCACTACTTGCCAGACTCTGCTGACAAGCTTCATGTTAGGGTAAATCTGGTCTAGGATCTCCCACGAGACATTGTTTCCCTCTTTTCTTATTTTCAGACACTGACAGAGCTCTGGCATCTAAATCTGTTTGTATTTACTCCTGCCCCAACACTTCTCCTGCAACAACACTCTGACCTGAGCCCCCTGCAGTATCCAAAACCCTGTGGCGAAGGGGCTCCCTGCTTAAGGTCAAAGGACTGCTGCTGTTTCAGACATATCGTCTCTCCACATTTACAGCTTCACTACAGGTAGTTCTGTGTGTGAACAAGTGCTATAGATCTGAATGATTGCTTCCCTCTATGGTTGTACCCAGGGACAGTCTAAGCCCCTACAGAAGAGGTAAGCCCATGTCTCTTTCCCACCCTCTTCTCCCCTCTTCAGCCTTATTGCAAGGTAACTCCCAACATTAAGTGCTTTTTAAGGTTTCACCACCAGTGACTTTTTCAAGCCAAGTCCACGAGAAGGAAGAATACCTCTTAGCCATAAGCCTGCTGATTTATTGCTGAATGAGATTATTGCTTTAAGTGAAACCGCGTGAAGCGAAAGGCATAGAAAGGATTTAGGCTGCACCTGGCTACAGCAGACAGCATTAAAGGGAGCTTAGTTATCGCAGTTATTCCCTTTGCTCTTCCTTCCAGGCAAGGGAAACGTTGATTTGTTCTGGGACTGGGAGAGTTTGCTTGCTAGGAAGGTGAATGGCTCAAGCAGTGTTTTCCGATCTGTCACAGTCACTTCCCACAGTCTCACTTTCTCAGCCCTTGCCCATTGTTGCGCTGCTTCTGTTTCCACTTGTCTTTGCTCCAGGAGGTCCATTTTATTTCCCAAGACGATAACTGTTACCTACAAATGAAACGAACGGGTGAGCTTTGTGCAAAGAGCATCCACCGTGCTCTTTAAACAAACAGCAGACATGCTGTAACACAATTCAGGCCTGTTCTTTAACTTAGCACTGGCACAAGGCAAGCTGCATATGATTTGGAAGAGTAGGGTCTGGGGTTCAAACCTGCCTTGCCTAGTTGCGGCCTGGGAGCGAGCTGCTTTAATCATAAGATATGCAAGACTTAGCCCACAGGCTGCTTAAAGGGAAGCCATACCCAAAAAAGCAGAAGTTAAACAGTCCTATTCTCCATTTACTTTGCAATTGAGCTGCCCTAGAGAAGTAACATGAGTGTGGCATCTGAGTCAGTCAGGTGCTTGAGAAATGAAAATGGTTTATGGCAGCAGGGAAGATGTGGATACAAGGGTTTTGCCCAGCCTGTTTGTGTCCCAGCCCCAGGCAGCAGGTGTTGACAGCCCTGGGGGCTGCCTGCTGCCTCTCCTTCAGCCAGCACTGAATGTAGTCCCTTAAAGCTACCAGTCCTGCTTGGTTTAACTTGACCACTTTCTAAAAATGTTTTAACAGCATCAGTCAATGGGGGAAATCATGCCTGTATTTATAGTGCAAGGTCCTTACTTGAACTCTGGTCTCATCTCTGCACTCCATGGTGGTTTGACAAACCTAAAATAATGAAGTCCTCTCCCCATGACTGGGCTTTTGGCCATGTCCACACCCACTAGCCCTTTCCTGCTCATCAGGCTGCCCCTAGAATGTCTCCTGTTTCTCTCCAGCTAGAGATGTTTGTCCTGTTCCTGTGAGCTCTGAGGCTCCCTTTCCTTTCTACAGCAGCCCATGCTGTTTGAGTAGGCGTTCACCCCTTTGTAAGAAGCCATCATTTTCCAGTACTTTTACCAACTGAATTTTGCCTATGGTCAAACTCTGCCAGTATGAGAGAAGACAATCTCCATTCAGTACAAAAATAGGCCATGCTTTAAGGAGCATGCTGAGGGAAGGCAGGAGGCTGCCACCTGTGCTTTACAGCCCTGGCTGTGTGGTACAGGGCTGTGCTGCTTGGCGGGGCAAAGGCTTGCCAGCTCAGAGGCACCGCAGATGGAGATGAATCCTGAATCTGGTTATGGCTGCAGAGACTTTAAGGCTGCTGATACTTTTTTAAGGACTCTTGATCTCACCTTCAGAGAGTATTTTGTACGCAATAGAAATCAGAGGAATAAAACTGACTTATCCAGCCTGCTGTGGGCACCACTATTTTTCAATTGTGTCACCCTCAAGAAACACAGTGTCTGGGTGAATGTCCTGCTTGTCATCTCCCCTGGTCCTGCAGGGTAGCTGTGGCCAGCTGCCATACTCCTGACATCCGTACCCTGACAGCATGCAGCTCACACCAGCCCCACCAGCCAACATATCTCTCTGTCTCCATTTTTGACTGCCATCAAGCTTTGAGCCTGCCTTCCTGCAGTACTTCTGCAAGTACTGACCAAGTTACTCTTTGGAAAGTCTCTTCCTACCATTACCCAATTAATTCTTCATGTACTTTTTGCTTTTTCTAAACAGCATAAAATAGACATTTGGAGAGCTGTAGGCTAAAGACGTTTAGCAGGGAAAGCTACTGGAGAACACAAAGATACTGTAAGAAAAGCCATAATGTTAATGCCACATGTAAGTTATATTTGTTTAGCTAAGCTGGAACACTGTCAGCTGAAAACGCTAGCTGCTTTCTAAGGGAAAATAGAGCAGTCATTTCACACAATTGAATTGATTCAATATGGTTGTTAAGATACATTAAAGCTGCTTTGCCAATTGACTAATGTCTGGGAGACCCACTGTCAATTACACTAGTTTGTAAGCCATCGAGTACGTGAATACAAAACAAACAAAAATAATGTTCTTCATTACATTATTCTGTGCACTTGACTTCCCGTGTACAATACCTAAGAAAAAAAAAATAAGAACTGCACTGCTGTAGACCATATGGTTTATTACTCATAAGTGTCCAAACTGATGCATCCAGCTAACTGGATTTTAGCTGTGGTAGAGGAAGTAAGAAAAAAAAAAAAAAAAAAAACAACACTTAACTTGTTTGAGCTGCACAGCATGTGAATGAGGCTTCCCCATCATGAGAAAGCTCCCTTTGTCTGGATTGCCCAAGGCTGTGGGTATGCTTGTTTTCCTCTCTATGCAAGTCTGACAGTTTTTTATGCTTTGTAACATTAACTTCCTATCACTGATATGCCAATAAGCCAAGCAACTAGGGCACCACGCATTTACCTCCTTTTTGTCTCTGAAGATATCGATCTCTTTTTTGAGCTGCTCAACTCTCTGGAAGGCTTCGAGGCTGGTGATGGCATACACGAGAATGAAGCCATCAGCAACAGAGAAGTAGTGCTTCGGCAGCTCTATGCCTTCCTGCAGACCCCTGGTGTCATACAGCCGCAGCTGCTCCTTCACACCTCGGTCCGTCTCCACCGATGCCAAGTACACGTCTTCCATTGTGGCACCCTCTTCTAAACCTGTTTTAAAACAAGCAGGAAGGGTCAGCTGGTGTAAGTACAGCACCACTATAATAAATGCTTGTGGTGCGGCAGAACTTTACCCTGCAATAGCTTTCAGCTCATATTTTTCCAGGGTGACTTGACCTGCATTCGACCTCAATTGTCATGCAAGGGTTGTATCCATAGATCACCATGCCAGCTCTTTACAGGAGTGACACTATGTAAATACAACCATCTAATATACGAGCCCGTAAAATTAATCTATACAACATGTAAGCACAGGACGTGATAAGATATATGGCTCTTCCCCCAGGTTTCCCAAACTCCAACCACCCAGTGTACCAGCTCTCTGCCAAACACGCTGCAAGTGGGCCTGCCCAAACATACCCTCAGGGAAGAACAGCCAAGGAACACCAGAGAGGCAAGTACTGACATCTTGAGCCTGCTCCTCAGCTTCGTGCTGGGCTGGATTGTACTGCAGAAGCAGGAGCCAAAGGAGCAGTTCTGGAAATGAACATGCCTTGGTACAACTAACCAACAAGTGAAACCAAGCCCAACAGGGGAGAGGATGTCTGTATGCAAGCAAAGTTGCATGCTATATTTACCCAAACACACAGTGAGCTTTTTCCATCCCTTAGGGATTTAACATGACTCAGATTTGCTAATAGGAGCGAGCTCATTTACTGCAGGTTAAGAGCATGCACAAGGTATCAAGCTCCCATATATATCACTTGCTCCATGGTAACTATCTGCATACTAGCTCTCCTTCCTTCCCCTTCCCATGGTAAATGGGAGGTAATATGAGGTACCTTACTCTGAATTAATTAAAACCTTACTTTCCAAGGCAGACCCTGAAAGCACATGGATCTCCTTAGCTTTACGATCACCCTGGATGCAGGTCCATATGGCTGCAGGTCCCGACAAACTGCATAATGCAGCTGGGTTACTTTCAGGGTTAGTTTGAAGAATTCTCATAAACCCTCTGCATGTTTTTGCCTCCACTGCATTCCTATACACAGGGACTGTTCGCTGGTGCAGGGCTACAGTAATGAGCACTGCATTGTTCCCTTTGTCTGCCAAAAGGGGACCATGTTAGTGCATTGTTTAAGAAAACATGAGGGATTATCTGGCTGTGAAAATAAGGATTTTGCTATATTCAGTGACAGTATTCAAAATACTTTGCATTGACAAACAAGCTAAAGAATTCCACCCACGCGCATGGTTTCTCATGATATATGCAGCATTCCTGAGCAGGAAAGTGGCACAAGCTGTTCTCTCTGCCCCTCTTTGTGCAGCCTGCGTAGATCAAAACTCTTATTAGGTTTGCAACCAATTATTTTATTTTGCCTCCAAATATAGCCATGCTAGCATGCAAGAGCACAAGTAAGAGCAGAACAAAACAAAGGTTAATAAAAACAGAAAGGGTGAACACACTCTGTGCAGCTGGAGAATGTGTTACAAGGGCATTTTTGAAGACGAAAGTAGGTCTTCTGGATATAGCACTATTTTTTCTTGCTCTGCTTCATCTCATTGTACAGACAGGTCAAGGAAGAATCTAGCATCAGTAAATATTGTTTTGGCAAGAAGGAATGAACCATAAGTACCTGCATTTTCTTTTTAGAAAGCCATGAATAACGTTGGGCAGGTTTTTATCACCTAAATGCTGCACTGTAATTCAGCAGTCTTTAATATATCTGCATTCTCCTGTGACAGTCTCTTCCTAATGGCATTAAAAGTAGCAGTGGAAATTACATCTTTTAACATCCTCCTTGAAAATGAAGAGGAAAAATTAAGATCTGTGAGGCAAGTCAGCAGAACAGAGCAACAAATTTTGATGTTAAATGGCAGAGTGGGGGATGGGACACTTTGGAAGGTTCTGGAATTTGTGCATCAGGATCAGTTTCCAGAGGTGAAATTTCACCTGCACACGCAGGGGGAGGAAGCACTGCAAGTAGGTTACTCAACAAACACAGTTTTCAGTCATACCGTGTCACTTTGTTCTAGGCTTTACTTCTAAAGCCCAGACTGTGCGTTAGCCAAATCCTGCTGACACCGCTCTCTGGTTAGCACATCCCATCCCAACTCTTTCCTGACCTCCATTCAGACGTGCTGGGCAAGCTGTCGTACGAGCAGCAGAACCGATGAGGGAAGCCTGGTGCCTGGCACCACCATCTCCCCCGCCACGCTGCCGACTTCACAGGTGTCCCCCGCTGTCCTGCCCCTCTGCCAGGGGTGAAGGCAGCTCCGCCGGGCCCTGCTGCCCACAGGCTGCTACAGCACAGGTGGCTTTGCTCTCTCTCCTGCCACTGTTTTCCTAAACTACAGAAACAGATTTGGAAGTACCCACTGTTGTGATGCAGATAAATGGACAGATGGAACCAGCTTTCAGGTTTGGAAGCCAGGGGGGAAAAGGGGGACTAGCATTACAGCAATCAATTTCACAGTTTCTTTGGAAACTAGGCTAAAGATGAAGAAATACACGACTCAGAGAAGAGCTGGACAGCTCTTTGGAGCTGGACCGACAGGAGCTGACATGTCTGGATTTAGCTGCTGGTTAGGTACTGGTCCTGTCAACCAGAGCCATGGCTGTGACCTTCTGTTACATAAGCTTGGCTTCATTTTCATGCATTTCTAAAAACCAAAGCTGACTCCAGTTCTATTTATTTAAGAAACAAAGGTCTGTGAATACTTCATTTGGTTCACACCTTTGAGCTGTGAAAGTCTTTCAGCCAAAACCCCAGGTCCCCCAAGTTGAAACCTGACAAGGCAAATTCTCTCTGACTGGGTTCTAACCAGTTTTCATTCATACATACAGTTTTCATTCCTAGCTAGATGACTTGAAGCAGCTGGCCATGAGCAACCTGGCCATACAGCTATTTGTGTAGTCAGGAGGCAGAGATAAGGAAAACAGTGTTCTCTATTGGAAGAGTTCTCATCTCCTTCCCTTTAGCTGATCAGCTTCACCACAGGTTGAGGTACCAGAGGCATTCCCAAGGCAGGACACTACTTTCTAAGCCCTCACTGAGCAGAGGCGCTGCTGAAGGAAAAGCACCTTCCTTCTTTGCAGACACACTGTGTGCCAGAGCTGTGCCGGTAACTTCCCTTGGGCACACAGTGCCGGGTACCACTGATGTTAGGTGGGACCAGCTTCCTTTGCCAACAAAGGACTCGCCTCATCCTTTTCCTGATATGCAACCTGCCCCTCCCCTGACACAGCTCAATGCTGTTCCCTCAGGCCCTTTTGCTGTCACACAGAGCAGAGCTCAGCGCTGCCCTCCGCTCCCTCTGAGGAGCTGCAGCTGCCATGAGGCCTCCCCTCAACTCCTCTGCTCTGGGCTGAGCAAACCCAGGGAGCTCAGCCACTCCTCAAACATCTTGTCTTCCTGACCCTTTCCCGTCTCTGCAGCCCTCCTCTGGACAGTCACTAACAGTTTTATGTCATTTGCAGGAGTGCTAGCTGCTGACCATGTAGGGACTTCATCCATTATAAGCCAGGGAGCAAGCCAAAAGAGCAAATTTTCCTAGGAAAAACCCCGC
This sequence comes from Phasianus colchicus, assembly GCF_987193195.1. Lineage (NCBI taxonomy): Eukaryota > Metazoa > Chordata > Aves > Galliformes > Phasianidae > Phasianus > Phasianus colchicus. The sequence continues at coordinate 16,715,493 of NC_143441.1, read as the reverse complement.
AGTGCTGCTGGGCTTTCAGCAGCATTCTCAACTCACAGCCAGGAGCACGGGCTCAAAGCCAAGGCTCAGTATAGCAGCGTGAAACCTCGGAGGACACTAATCACTTCCTGCAGCAGCTGTGCCACCACTCCTTTGTGAAGGCAAACGGGCAGCAGGCTCGCTAGCACTGACAGGCTCGTGGCTCACTATTAGCCCTGGAAAGCAATGACAGAAAGAAAGCAAAGCTCCTGGGAGAGGAGGTGAAGGTCTGTGCCGCTCGGTGCTAAGCCAGGCAGAGCATCAGGGAGTGATCGGGGACACGCACGCGGCCTTCCCCATTATGTCAGTGAGCATCCTGCCATTACGCAATGCCACCGCAGCCACTCTCAGGAGCAGCCAGAAATAGCTCCTGGGGCTCAGCACATGGAGCAGCGGAGGGCAGCAGGGATAGTGCAGCACTGAGGGTCACCTGGCAGGGCAGGTGAGGGGCAGACCAAGGAAAAATTCACAGCCTGCAGGCATTGGAGCTCATGCTGAGAGCTACAGGGAGCTGTGTGGGATGCTGGTCGGATGCTGCAAGCAGGTGTTGCTGCAACATTAGGGGAAATCCTCCTTTGAAACAAGGGCATTAGTGTACAGCTCAGCATCATGATTTGCAAGCAAATTCCTCCCATTGAGGCATTTTAGAGGCACGGTGCCTGCCAAGTAGACAGCTAGAAATCCTAATATTTATCCAACAGCTCACCCCAGCATTGAATTTACCAGCTTAGAGAATAGACACTGGATGCCCTCTGTCAAAGCCCGGAGATCCCCCCTCTGCAGACACCATTTGCTGCCCTTCATCTGATAGCTGGAGGGGGTGGTTCCGTGCTCCCCCTACACAGCCCTCGGAACCCAGAGAGGGACCTAAAGCAGAGCTGCTTTCCTTTCCAGTACTCTGACTAACCATGAGCCAAAACCAAAACAAGGAAGTTCTAAGAAGGCATGACAGAGGTCTAAGCAGTCTCTCTATTTATAATATCATATCTATTTACCTTTCAGGCACCAAAAGCATCTGAGGCACTGGTACAGGTTGCCCTGAGAAGCTGTGGATGTCCCATCCCTGGAGAAGCCCAAGGCCAGGTTGGATGGGGCCCTGGGCAGCCTGAGCTGATGGGTGACAGCCCCACAGCATGGGGTTGGAACTGTGTGGGCTATAAGGTGCCTTCCAGCCTGAGCCATTCTGTGGTTCTATGATTCTGATCTTTTGGGGAATAACATATTTCTTGTTTGCATACTCCTCATGTAAATGGGCAGTGAGCAAAGCATCTGCTTTTGTGTCTGTTTCTTTTTAAGTACTCCTGTAGTTTGGAACCGGGAACACCACAGAAGGGCTTTTCCCAACCACTTCTAGATTTTAGGGGCCTACAAGTCCCAGAGAAGGCCTTGAGATGAGCCAAGGCCACGCTCTCGTCCTCCCTCAGCTCAGTGAATGTCCCTGGGTCACCACTTTTGGGTCCACACACAACGTTCAGCCCAAGGAAACGATCCGCACACGCACACACAAAAGACAAAACCACCTCACCGACAGTGTGCTTTCCATAGAGAAGCTTCTCCAAAATCGCGGTTTTCCCCACAGACGCCATTCCACAGACCACCACCTTGTAGCCCTTCCCCATCGTCCCCAGGCCGGCGGGCGGCGAGCGCTGTCCCAATGCAGCCGTGTGACGGGGCCGGCGGCGGCAGGGACACGTGTGGGACACACGTGGCACTTCTGGCCTGCACAGACAGAACTGCGAGGCACTGCGGTCAGAGGCACAGGGCAGCGCTGAGGCTTTGGGGTCTGTGCGAGGCTGTGCGCGGGGCTGGTCCCAGCGGGCAGCCTGCAGAATCCGGCGGGCTCTTGCCGGGCCAGTGACATCAGTGTGACACTGGGAATTGACGGGCGCAGCTGGGCACACACTTACGGTGGCGAGGGGCTGGCTGCGGCCAGGCGAGGCCTAGCTCTCGCTCTGCTCCTCAGCGAGCCCCGAGTCCGCCCAGGAGCGCTGCCGCCCCGGGACGGGGTCAGCAGAGCCCGCAGCACGAGGCACAGCGCTGCCGCGCAGCAGGCTCGGTGCAGACGCGCAGAGGAAGGCTGCCAGCGGCTCGGGACAGGGACTGAGGCGCCGACAAGGTTTTCCCTTAGGACGTTTTATTTCATTTTAGGATCTGTCATTTTTATTTTTAGGAACCCTCACGCCTTCTATTTAGGACTTATTTTAAAGCGCTTTTCTACGGCCCGAGCTGGCGGGCTTGGGGCTCTCACGGAGGCGCTCCAGGCGCTGCCCGTGCCCCGACCCCCCGCCCCAAGCCATGCCCGCCGCGCGCGCCCCCGGCCCCGACCGCCCCCCGATCCCGCGCCACCGCGCACCTGGGCTCAGCGTCCCACGCCGCCCATTGAGCCGCCCCGGGACACGCCCCCTGTCGCTCATTGGCTGGCGCGGGGTCGCGGCGGGGCGGGGCCGGCGGTGGCGGAGGAGAGCGGCTGAGCTCCCCCCCACAGGACTACATTACCCATGAGGCGCCGGGGCCGTCCCCGGAAGTGTGGCGCCGCCGCAAGGGGGTGTGGGAGGCGGGCCTCTTCCTTTTCGGCGTTGGGCGCCATCGGTCTGGGTACGTCCGTGCTCGGCTAGTCCTCCATCCGCTCCCATCCCCGTTCTCTGCCGGCCGCCCGCCCGCCTCGCTGCCGGCCCTGCGCAGTGCGGCCCTGGCGGGGCGGGATGCGGCCGCTTCGGCGGGCGGGCGAGCGGCAGAGCGCGGCAGGATGGTGCGGGGCCTGTGGGCCGCGCTTCGCCGTGCGGCTTGATCGCGGGCTGCGGGCCGGGAGCAGCCGGGCGGGAGGGGGCTGCGAGAGCGGGGGCCGCGTGCCTGGGTTAGGCGCCTGGCGTGCAGCTTTGCGGTGGGTCGTGCCGCAATGCAGACCTGAAATGGGGCGGCGGGAGGTCGGCTGCGGCTGGGCCGATTCACGGAGAAGAGCGTGGGGTGCTTTTCACACGAGGAACCTTTTGTTTGATTGTTTTTAATTGTGATTTGAGTGGTGGCTTGATGGTGTTGACTTACAGCTGCTGGAGTCTGAGCACTCTAGGTGTGTGAGAGCTAAGCAGGTCCTAGAGATACTTGAATCATCTTTATAGTAAAAACTAGGCCACTCACAGTCACATACCTCTTTAAAGAGCAACATTTAAAGCGAGTCAGGTGCTCTCTCTCCATTTTAATAATGTTTGCAATTCATGAAGCAGTAGCTTCTTGGATGAGGAGTGCTAGAGAACGATTTATACATTCTTCACTAACATTAAAAAAATGAAATAGGAAGTTTTGCAGTCAGAGTGGTGAGGCCCTGGCACAGCCGTCTGGAGAAGCTGTGGAAGCCCCATCCCTTGAGGCATTTAAAGCCATGTTGCATGGAGCTCTCTGCAGCCTGATCTGCTGGGTGGCAGTCCTGCCTGTGCCAGCCTTGCCCATGGCAGTGAGGTTAGAACTGGGTGGGCTTTAGGGTGCCTTCCGACCCAAAGCATTCTTTGAAATGGATGGAAATTGCTGACAATGGTAACTGCTGTGTGTCTCATTGTAGGCTGCTGAGACATGTTACCAAGTGCACTAATGATTCAAAAGAGCATGAAAGCATAATGCGTACCACTGATGCTGTATGTGCGGTTTAGTGCAGTATCTTTTTATTGGAAGCTGTGCAGTTCTGGAGCCAGATTTGCTACCTTCACCGATCTCTTGTCTCAGCAGGTAACCAAACATGGGTGCCTACAAGTACATCCAGGAGCTATGGAGGAAAAAGCAGTCAGATGTGATGCGTTTCCTCCTTCGTGTGCGCTGCTGGCAGTACCGCCAGCTGTCTGCTTTGCATCGCGCTCCCCGGCCAACGAGGCCAGACAAAGCTCGCAGGCTGGGATATAAGGCCAAGCAAGGTAATAGGACAAGGAGATGAAGAGTGCCTGGTGATGTAGTGACCATGGTTTTGTCAACTTGCTTCGTTCTATAACTGATAATAGAATGACAAAGTGAAAAGCTTGGATGTCCTGGAAAAGACTGATGTCCTGTATTAAATAAATTTATAAGTATGTTCAGTTAGTAGCAGTGCCCACAGCACAAAACTATATTTCGTGTAATTTGAGTTAATGTCCCTGCGACCAATTAGGCAGATGAAGATCAAGTGGATTCAGGCTGTAATTCTCCTTGTGCTGCCTTATGGCAGCACTGACCAGTGTTTTTAGAAGGGTAGGTTTGGAGCAAGGAGGTTTCTTCCTCAGGCCAGACTCTTTCACTAGTTACTTGATATCTGTCTGTGCTTGAGTGGGGATAAAGTTACTTAATTTCTATGATCAGTAAGAAACAGTTACTGATCAGAGAAACAAATTAACTGAGGGAAAGTGGACTTCTGTCTGTAAGGAGCAAATCCTTGAAGCTAGTCACCATGTTTGTTTTCAGTTATGATCTAAAAGTAAAGAGTATAAGCTTCTATTCCTATTTGTGAGGTTTGCTTCATTTCTTAATGTTTCAGTAGAGTTTGTTGGTATCTTGTACTTCAGTACTTCTTGAATGGTGCTTTTACTATGTGGCCCTTCGGTTTTGGGGTTATTTTATTGCCTTCTGGGGCTGGATTTTTTGTGTTGTGGCATTGGTGTTCTTAGTTTATATGAAAATGCATAATGGAAAAGTGCTGTGAACTCTGGTTTGGAACTAAAAAAGTCCTGACAACTGTACATCACTCTATTCAGTTACAAAGGAGGTAACAAAAATGATCTGTGCTAGCGACTTAAGAGTTGTACGAGTCAGTGCAGATGAGTGTGAAGACCTGCTTTATTGCAACATTTCATGCAAAGCTTTTGGGGTTGGAAATGCAGTATGAGCATGTGAATTGCCTTACCATAACGTGTGCTTGCTACACTAAATGGCCTTTTCTTCCAGGTTATGTTATCTACCGTGTCCGTGTTCGTCGTGGTGGTCGTAAGCGCCCTGTCCCAAAAGGTGCAACCTATGGGAAGCCTGTGCATCACGGTGTCAACCAGCTCAAGTTTGCCCGCAGTCTTCAGTCTGTAGCAGAGGTGACTTTTTTGGTTATTGCTCAGATAATTGGGGTTACACCTAGTCTGTAAAAGTGGAAGAGGCTTAGTGACCAAACCAGTAACTGTTCTGAAATGTATTAGGTAAAAGATCTTGAGTATTGATGGCAGGAGAGCACCACAGTGTCTTGAAAAACTGTACTGAGACAAATGAGTGAAACCTATTCACGCTCTGCATGTAGGGAATGTGGAAAGAACCACTAAGGTGGTTTGTTGAAGATTCTGGGGTATGCTTCTTTCAGAAGCATGCTGCAATACTTGTAATGAAAGACATACAACTGACAAAGGCCTGAAAAATAAAGGGCTGGGTATGAGAAACTGATATTCAAATATGCTGAACTGTGTGACTGCAGTCACTGCTAAATCCTGTTCCCTACCGTGTCCTTTCACAAAGGTCCTTTCACAAAACACAAGTAAATGCCTGTCTTAAAGACTGCAGCACCTGTTTGTATGGTAGGAGTGCTGTGCAGTGTACTTAGCTGTATCATACTCTCTGAAAACAGCAAGCCAGAGACATGTTGAAGTTAAAAATATCTCTGGTAGCTCATAAGCTTGAAGATTGGTACTTAAATAGACGTTGTTACCTGCTAAAATGCTGAAAATGGAGGCTTTCCATCCAGGAGAACTTTGTTATATTTCATAATGCTGCAGCTGTACTTCTCATGTATGGGAAAAAAAAAAAAAACAAACTGCAAGACTTAGAGTAGTACTGACCAGCACTCCCCAAAAGAGGCACTGTAAAGGCAGTGAGCAGTCTCCATTCTTGTATGTCTTTAAGCAGATGACTTTTCCCAGAACCAAAAAAGCATTCCTATTTCAGCAGGAAGTTGCTTACGGGGTGGTTACGGTTTTGTTTCTTTGTTTCGTTTACTTTTTATTTTTTAACAAAAGTGATGAGTTTAAATTTAAAAGCTTTGTTTTGAGTGCTCATGGTGCTCACATATGGTATTCCCAAATGTCTGATAATGCTTGGTTCTGGTGAAAGCTCATGAAAAGAGGTGGTTGGCCCTCTGATTTCAGTCCAAAATTGTTGTGGATCTGGCTTGCTTTCTCCTAGAAGGCTTCTTTTCTTCAGATAAAGATGTTCAAGAAATGCCAACCTTGGTTGTCACTGTCATCCCCACATAGAAGCTAGTTGAGGATGAATGTTATTTTAATGTTTAGTGTGTGTCACAGCCACGTGCTAGAGTAAGGGAAAGACTTGAAGAAGATGCATGAAATATGCAAGAAGTTGTAAGATGGTGGTTGGTGGACATCTGTAGTAATAGGTTTGAGTTAGAGGTTGGATGGATCTGTAGTGATGATGATAATGTCCTAGAGTGAAAAGGGGAGGTCTTGACAGGAGAGGCAGATGGAGTTCTGTAACTCAACTTATTTTCTGCTTTGCTTCCCAAACAAGGACTGTTTCTTTCCAACTGCAGCCAAGAATAGGAATAGCATATTGAAGGCTTGTTACATCAACTGTTCCTCTTTTTTCCTATCAATATGGGCTTCTGTCCTCTGGACCTTTTCCTCAATAACTTTGGACATTCAGATTGATTGGTCTTTCACAATTTTCAAAAGTGTTCCACAGCCCCAAGTGTGGCTGGTGATCTTAAGTTTTAACTCTGTGTTTATCTTCAGGGCTCTTCTGCATGTGGAATGGTTCTTTATTTTATGATCAACCAAATTCATTCATCGTTACATTCTTTAAAACCTGTCTCACTTAAGAATTCCAGCAGCCTTTTTTGAATACAGTGTTTTTGTCAGCATTACTTTTTCAGGTGTTTTTGTTGCCAGAGGCTGCGTGGTTCTTTTCAGAAGAGTGCTTTGCTCTGAGCAAAACAAAAACTCTAGAAAAAAATTAGGTTTGGGTTATTCACATCCTTTCACATGAAGAGTGCCCTTGCTTCCATGGTTTTACAGCGTTTTGTATTTATTTTTTTCCTCTAGGAGCGTGCTGGCCGTCACTGTGGGGCTCTGAGAGTCTTGAACTCCTATTGGGTGGGTGAAGATTCCACTTACAAGTTTTTTGAGGTGATCCTGATCGACCCCTTCCACAAGGCCATCCGCCGCAACCCTGACACCCAGTGGATCACCAAACCCGTTCACAAGCACAGAGAGATGCGTGGGCTGACGTCAGCCGGGAGGAAGAGCCGTGGTCTTGGCAAGGGCCACAAATTCCATCACACCATTGGCGGCTCACGTCGCGCTGCCTGGAGAAGGCGCAATACCCTGCAGCTGCACCGCTACCGCTAATTCGTGTAAACACAACAGTCTAATAAAGCTGACGTGGGTTGTTGAATTGAACCAGTGCTTCTGCTCCTTCTTGCTTTATGTGGAGAAGTGTAGAATTCTCCAGAAGTTTGCTTGCTTTTATATATTGAAAGGTTTTTTGAAAATGTAATTTGGTATTTGTGAGGATTCTAGACCACAAAGTTAGAATGTGATGGGTTTCACTTTTGATAAGACTGAAAAGAGAAGTGCAGTGTGAGTTGAAATCCTGATGGCTTGGTCCACATCCCTGTTCTGGTGTCTTGAACGTATTCTTCACTGTCTCTTGATGGGTGTCACTGTGTCCTGTGTTAAAACTGAAGGCCTGCTTTGATCGTGCGCAATGAGATGTAAACTGGAAGTGCTGTTTTTTTTTTTAATAGATGATTAAATACTAATGACAATTAGATTTTACTAGTTCTGTTCTGTTTTTTTTGTTTTCAGTGTGAAGCCAGCTCTTGAGCCTGATTATCTGCTACCGTAGGCTAAACCAACAAAGCACCAAGTGAAAAGGAGCAGCTTTGTTCATTGAGGCATGCAATATGTCACTGTTTACTGTGACAGTAGTATCAGTTCATTTGTACAGTATTCCAGGCCACTCATTTTGTATTGGAGACAGTGTCTTAGTTCTGACTTTTGATATCAAAATATTGTTTTTATATCAAAACAATATTTTTCTGCAGGAGCTGTACTTAGATTGTCTCTGCATGGGTATGTGATAAAAACAGTTGCATTTGGATGACATTTAAATAATGTATTTGAGGCTGCCATTGGGTAGTGATGGGAGACAGGGTTGATAGAAGACCTAATAGCTTGTATTTTGCCAGTTTCAAACTGGGCTGTGTGGAAAAGAATTAAAAATAATAATTTCATCTGAGAAATAAACTTACTCATTTGCTCTTTTGATTTAAGTTCTTAATGGGAGGATTATAATCTGAAGAGATTTCTTGGCAGCATGTTCTTCAATCCAGGAACAACTTGAGAGCAGTCCTTTCATCCTGTTTTCTTTGGCTGAAGCAAAGAAAAAAATGTTATGCTAAGAACTGCTATCTGCTTCTTGAGAAGACAGAAGTTTGTTGTTATTACTAATCTTGTTTTTTACCTTTCCTGTGATGAAGGAACTAATCAGCAAATTCAGTGAATGAGGTCTCCCCTGAGCATAGTGGGACCGGTGCTTCCCTGTTTCTTAAGGTTTAAGGGCTGAAGTGGTAAGGTAACAGCTTTGGATTCAATGATACTCATCTAGTGCTTGTTAAGCTGTTCAATGGCCCTTGCAGTGGATGGGGAAGATGGTGCCAGATGACAGAGCTGTTGGCACTAATGCTGTATTGTTTGCCAGAGTTCAAAATTGCTAGTGTGTGCAAGGGACATTGTCTTCAGTTAAACTTGCCTTTTCCCTTGCAGTCCTGTAGCTTCTTCAGCTTCAAACTAGAGGGGAAAATACCATCCCCTTCAGAGAGTTCATTGAAGTCTGCTGGTGAAGACGTATGTGAAAGGGCATAATGTGTACCAGACAGGCTAAGTAATTTGAAACAGATGGTGGTATTTGCAGCGGGAGGTCAGGGTACATACAGCTCATCTCAAGCCTCCAGGAGCTCGGGCTGCCTTAGCATCTTCTCACGATGGAAGTTTCTTAGCTCTGTTTAACTTAGCGTTTGGGGTTGGAAGGAGAGGGAATTGCATCACAGCATTTGTGTGAAGAGGAAAGGTAGATGATAATCTTCATTAAAATATATTTTAAAAAGGCAAAACATCAAGGAAAATCTTGTTTTGAGGGCTTGGCAGCTTCAGGATCCAGACTTAGAGAGGTTATATGATTTCTCTCTTTCCTAACTGCTGGGTTTTTTGTTTTTTTTTTCCTTTGAACGTGCTGTGTAAGCTCTACAGAGTGCAGATCTCTGTTCTGAGTTTCAGCTGAGGCTTAGCAGTTGTCCTAATGAGAGGCAGCCTCGAGTTCAGCCCTCCTTAAACTTGAGGAGTCTGCTTGGAACACAGATACTGAGCTGTAGCTTGGTGGGGGTGGCAAGGGAAGAGGAAGCTTCAGGAATTTCACTCGGACACCTAGGTATCCTGTAATTGATTTTTCAAACCATCTTCTCTGCTTGCTGGACTGCTTATTTCTTGCTCTGAACAGTCATGTTTTAGATGTGATTAAAAGAGCTGTCTCCTTTCTAAGCAAGACAAAATGGGTATCACAGCTACACTGCATAGAAACAGGGCTGTATGCCAACAGCCTATTTCAGCATGATGTCAGGTGCTGATGAAAATGGCCAACTGTAAGCCTTTACTAGACAGTGGATCTTACATTTGTGTAGCCACGTGGATTAACTAATTAGCATTTGGTAGATGGTGAGGATCTGATCATTTTTTTCAGCTGCTGTTCAAAATTAATTCTGTCCTTCTAGGGGGCAGGATGCATTAAAACAGATTGCGTAATTTAGCATGTTCTTTAAGTAAGCAAGTAGTGAACTCCTTTCCATGTGGCTCATAGAGGTGTGCTCATCACTTGGCAACACCAGCTAAGTTGAAAAGGGCAGACTGTACTAATCAACAGTGAGTGTAGTTGTTTCCATACATTGTCTGCAGCTCTGGGAGTCTTTCAGCCAGACAGCTCTATGTGGCAGAAGGCCTGGCTGGCTCTGACATGTCTCAAGGCATGGACTGCTGGGTGCTGCCTGTGTTAGGCACAGGTGCTGGCAGAAGGGCAGTCAGCTCCCTGCAGCAGCAGGTCCTTGAATGTCATTGCTGACGTTGTGTGGGTCTTAAAGTGAAGCAATTAGCAGCAGAGGAGAGTGGTGTCTGGGCTTGCCGTCTTATCTCTGTCCTTGAAATGCAGTGGTTGTTCAGCAGTCTCAACCCAGTGACAAAAGTGGCTGTGTGTGAGCAGTCTTGTCTACCTATGAATCAAAAAGCTGGGCTGAAAATAAGGCCTGATTCCTATTCTTACGTACTCGCTCTCCAAGATGGTAGGAACACCCTTTTTTGCCCTCAAATGGCTCTTTTCTTGTGTAGCACATACAAGTATCGTTCTGAAAATGTCATGCCAAAATACCCAGAATGCTGGATATACTGCTTCAGCCACAAGAAAATAGGTAATTTGGAATTGAACTGGTCACTCTTCTCTGAGGCTTTGAAAAACAACCAGTGTTTTGATCCAGTCCTCTCCAAGTAATTGCTTGAAATCTATACACGTGTAAAAGGATGGAGAGTCCGTGGGCTGTTCTTATCTTCATATGTCAAGGTTCTGAATCAGCTCCCATTTAATAATTACATACAGAGTGTGTAGGTTGCAAAGCCTTGCTCCCTGAAGTTAGGAAGTGCTTGGGCCATATTGCTTGTGCAACATCTAATTTGATGTCTCTCGTGCTCCAACACAATGCGCCAGAAGAGGCCCCTGGGGAAGCCAGGATGGACACCCAGTTCTTGTCACTGCCTGAAATCTGAAAGAACATTCTTTTCTTCAGTATTGAGTGATATTCAATGACATCATATAATTAAAGGCTCTTTTGTAACGAAGATGACATTTAATCTCATCCAATGCCGTCACCTCCATCATTCAGAAAAGTGCAGAACTGGGGTATCCTGGTGAACAAGGAGCTCAGTGGGAGTCAGTGAGCACGTCAATACAGTCCAGTTCCGCTGTTAAGATCAATGCTGACTTCAAGTGCTCTCAGATCAAAGGTAGCCCCCTCAAGGCTTCCAAAGCTTGGAAGCTTGGCACCAGGCTTCAGAAAGTACTTACAGTTAACATGCTGTTAACCAAACTGACTCCTTGAGTGCACCCAGGTTGTTGCTGTGTAAGGGCTGCAGGGATGCACCTATGGACCCCAGATGGCTCTCTCCTGCAAGCTGAGATGTTCCCTTGAAAGAAGAAGAATAAAGATGAACAAAAATAAAAAAGGAAGAGGTCAGGTCAGCTGGCCTGCTGGTGATGCAGCAAAAGGCACAGCTGGCCAGGGTCAGTCCGCCAGCTCTGCCACTGCTACTCTGGCCATGGCTGAGCAGGGCTGTCCCGTGCAGGCTGAAGCAGCAGTCAGCAAGCTTGGCATGGTGCAGTGCCCGCAGGACAAACCTGGCCAGATCCCACTTTCCTCAGAGAAGCAGCAGCTTAGTAGGTCCATGGTGTCAGTCTGCACATGAATGTGAAGCAGAACGATGGTTCTCAGCTGGTGCTGAGAAATGCTCTGTGAAATGCATTCCTTGCAGTGGTCAAGCTCCCTGCTTCCCAGGCCTCGTTGTGTGTCACAGCCAAACCAGCAGATGCAAATTGAGGCCTTAATACATTGTATTGCATTCATACATCATGCACGTAATGAAAATGAGTTGCCATCCCAGCAGAGCTCACGCGCTAAGTGTAGGAAGTAGCTCATTAATCCAGTATTCACTCATTCATTTATTCATACATTTTTCTTCCAGCATTGTTTTAATGTGACTAGCAAGCAATTATCTGAATCCTTTCCTTGTACGAGAACTGTGGCCATTCAACTCATCCACTGTTACAAACCACCTGTCTCTCTCATGGTTTCATTGTTAGTCAGATGAGTTTAGATAGTGGGTTACACAATCTTTATAAACCACTGGATAGATGATGTGTTTTGAGCTTTATGTTTTCAGCTCATCCAGAGCTATATATAAAAGTGATGTCTTTGCTATGTTGTTTGCAACTATTTGCACAGCAGTTTTGTCAATGTGTGGTCAAACAAAGTCATAGTAAATCTTCTAAGTAAAATAGAAAATTCCATCTTATTTTCACACTGTTTACAATGTACTGCTGTAGTGTTCAATGGAGAACATTTGCGTATATTTTTGGCAGGAGACAAAAGAAGGTTTGGCTACGCAGTAAAATCCAAGGACAGACGTGAGCACGTTAACAACTAGAAATTTAGGAAAAGAGGTATAAATAAAAGGAACTTTATTGATTTTCATAGATTCATGCATTCATTATTTATTCAAAATATATTATTCAATTGATTCTATTTAATCTGGAGAGTCTAGTTCCTAATCTTAATAGGTGGTTTATTAACCACCTGATTGTCTGTTCTTAATAGAAATGGGCTTAAAAAAAGAAGGACACGAACTGATAATGAGACACCAAGTTTTTCACGTTAAGGCCAATGCTTTGTAGTGCAAAGATGATAGCTGTGCTTTATCAGTGATACGTATTTTAGATTACACTTGCAGCTTTGGTTTTGTACCCATTTTTCCCCAAACAGCAGTTTTAAAGCAATGGTTATAACTTATCTATAGGAAACAAAAAAATAAGTTAAAAGAAAAAGTAATGATTATTTTGACCAGTGCACTGGGAACCCAATTCTTAGTTTTATCATTAAAAAAAAAAAAAAAGGGAGAAAAGATAACAACCTCCATGAAAACTGAATTGTTGTTCTGAGTCCTGAAATTAAATGAAAACTCGGCTATGTTTTTTTTTTTTTCAATGGCTAGTTTAATAAAAATGTAAGTACCACCAAACTACGGAAAAGATATAGTATGCAGAAGTTCTCTTTTCTCCAGGGATGTTCCTCTATGCCTGGGGCTGAAAACTTTAAAATATCTTGCTAATAAAGCACCTGACCTCATAGTATGTACCATCATAGTAGGTGCCACCCTGGCAGTGCTCTTCACTAATTTTAAGAAAAATTATCTAAAAATAAGGAAATAATAATGAATAATGACTTCAGTGAAATTGTGACCATGCAGAAATGAGCTGCAGAACTCTGGCTTTGTCCAGATCACAATGAACACTGAGAATTGATGTGTTTTGCAAATTTTGCAGATTGTCCTGAAGTCATATTAACTGTATTACAGTTTGAATATTGCGGCCCTTCTGTAAGAACTCTGGGACAACAGGAAAAGCTGAAGAAGTTGTGTTGTGCACAAAGGCAAGGAACACTAGGGAAGGGATTACCTTCCATCTTTCCTCTCCTTGCCCCTTGAAGAGGTATCCCTGGACTAGCTCCCAGCAACTAGGAGCCAACCTAACCTGATCAGCCTCATTCCTCCTGGTTTTATCACAGCTGCTGAGTCAGTTCTTTGGGGTTATTTTGGTGGTGATGTTCAGGATGAGTGAGATTGCCAAAGCTGCAATCAGTTGGTTTTGTGAAAAATAAGCTCCTCAGCTTTGTGTGCCCAAGCTTTGATGACAGCTCTGAGCCCAGCAAGGAGGACAGGCCGGGCAGCAGCAGCTCGAGCTGGCCAGCTTCGAAGCAGGAAATCTCCTCAACCAAAGGCAGAGCCAGTGTGCTGCATCCTGCTGAGAGCTGTCACACAGGCTCAGATAACCACTTGGCATTGCCTCAAAGGAAAGAAAGAGGCATGAGCTAGTGAAGCCTCTCGCACTGGTGATGTGCAGCATGGGGGACGCAGTGCTCAGTGGTGCTCAGCCTCCTCCGAGCAGGTCACTCCAGTGGCTGAGTAACAGCATGGTGTCCTTCTGACAGGGACCCGTGATAAGTATATCAGTATAGAGCAGGTCTGGCTCTGTGTGTGCCATCTCAGGCTCTCTGACAAGCAGGGAATGGAGTTCCTTGCCCCTGGGCTTGTGTTGTCCTTCTCAGCAGCCGCACCAGGCCCTGCATGAGAATGGCACCAGGAGAGCCGTCAGCCCAGCACCACCAGCAGCTCCACCAGTGTCCAGCTCAGCACGAGGCAGGCTGCATCCGGGCACGGGATAGCATCTGAAGGTGGATGAGGAGCAAATGACTTCCCTGAGTCATACGTGTCTGCTGTAATTTGAAATGGGAAATGGAAACACAGCCTGTTTTGATGGTCTGCTCCTGGAAGCTCACTGAGCGAGAGACTTTCCGGATGACTCAGAGCAAGACGATTGCTGGCTGAGAACTGCTGCATCAAGGATTTGGCAGGATTATATAACAAGCAGCTGTCCTCCTCCACCGTGCCTGCTCTGCAAGATTTATGCTTACAATTGACCGTTTTTGAGGAGCTGCAATAAAACACAATGGCAAATGTCTGGAGGCATTTTGGGATGCAGCTGAGCCCCTGCCAGGAGCAGACTTATCAGTTGTTTCTGGACATTATACTGCAGTTGTTTAGGAAGGGCAGATAAAATTTCCCTGCTAGCCTCATGATGCCGTGCAGTCCTTCAAGACAGTCCTGCTCACATAGCTCTATCCAGCTGAAGCACTACTGGAGAACGTACCTGTTTCTTCTGCAGTTACAACAGCTAACGTCCAAAGAGTTTCTGTTTTTTTGGAGCCACAGCTGGCTTATTTTGTTTGTTTGAATTGTGCTGTGTTTTTTTCAGTGCTCCCTGAAGCTTGTACTGTGTAGGGCGTAGGTGAAAATTATCAGTGTTCCTCCCTGGGTTGAACAAAAACTGTTAGCATTCTCCCAGGTCAGGAAAAAAATGAAGAAACAGGAATGCTTCCTGCTGTTAGTGTCTGATGTGTTATTTGACATTGCCTTTGGAGCGAATAAATGACTATGGAGGGGAATTCCAAATGTTTTTGGTCCTTGGAGTTGTCTTCTAGACCTTAGCTGGGAATAACAAGTGATCGCTGATGTTCATGCAACAATTGAGGAAGTGACCATGAATATAATACTAAAACCAGGAGATTTTGTCAGTTCATCCATCATCACTAGAATGAATGAGAGAATTTGCTTCTTTTGTTCTTATTTTTAATGGTTTAGACCAGAAAGCTCTTGCTGTGGTTCATTGTAGAGAGCCACATGTGAAGCTAGCAGCTCATTCTGACTAAATGCCTTTCTGACTTTATTCACAAGACTGATCACATCCAGCTCTGTTTCCATTCCATCAGATATGGATGTCCCTTTGGAGGAACGCCCCTGCATCAGGAGTGATCTGGGTAATCTGTGAGGCACAGCGCAGACAGGGTGCAGGACAGCCAGGGAGGTCAGCATTGCCACCACTGTTCAAGCACCAGCATTACTAACACGCATTCACTTGCATCCACAGCAACATTTGCATTGAGAGATGTCTCACAAGCACATTTCCAAGACTCTGAGAACATCATTTTGATCTGACATTGGCACTGTATGATTCTAACTCTTTTCCTTTCAATCGAGTTATTCCAGAATCTTTACCTAGATTCTATTTACCTAGAATCTTAAGTTATATTAAGAAGAAGGGTTGTGTATTGCAAAATAGTTTGGATACCTAAGGTTTGTTTCACTCTCACTATGTATGCTTTGCACAGGATTTTATGGAAAACTACGTTTGTTTTAACGATTAAGTTTTATAGCTGGAAGCAATTTTCTTTAGTGTAACATTTCAGAAGCCCTTTAAGGCTAGCAGTATTTCATTGAAAGCCTGAAGAGTGAGAACCACTGCATGACTTTATCATGTAGAAAGCTTATTATCTGACATAATTTGGTGCATAGCAGGCTTATTTATTTAAAAGGTCGCACAATCGTATTTCACCACTGGTAATGGCATTTTTATCCATTTAATAGGTTTATCCTAAAGCATATTTATTCCGAGTGCATTTTATTCTGAAGCCAGTTAATAACTTTAACTCTTCAGAGCCTAGCAGAACAGAGGAGACAGCACTTTGGAAATGAAATTTCATCAGCTGACAAGCTCTGACAGGCCTAATCCAGGAGGATGCAAGGTCTGACCAGGTCTTTCATGCTGCCCCTCCTGATGCAACCCAGCACCTTGCAGCCTTACAGCACCTTCTGACCTCCAACTGAGGCTGGGCTCAGGAAACACTGTGCTAGATAGAGCTGCTAAAAATATGTAGCTGTCCTGGCCCTTAAGTCACAAACTATGCCTTGGGTATTTTTGTGTAATAATTCTCTGGGCCAGAACATGCTTTGGTTTATTCCCAAGGGAGATGTCATTGTTTTGTCTGGGTGTAAAAAGACAGTGCTCTGCCTCTGGAGCAATGGTCCTTGTAACAAAAGGGCTGGTCACCGTGACTCTAAGTCTTGGAGCTTCAGTGAGAGCAAAGGGCGGCTTTTTGTGCATCCTTAGCACAATTCACTCTGCTTGCCTTCCAAAAATTGTGACTGGCCCAATCAAGCAATAAATACTCCCATCTTCATTTCATTAGCTGGTGATTTCCCCTCTGGTTAAGCAGATGGTGCACCAGCAGATTAGGCAATTTATAGCACAGAAGGAAAAGGTAAACAGTGATATTATAACCATATATCACGGGCTTCATTTTATGCAAGATCACAGAATCACGGGAAGGGACTTCTGCAGGTCATCTAGTCCAACTAGACTGCTAAGGCAGGTTTCCTGGAGTAGGTTGCACAGGAAAGGATCCTGTAACGTTTGGTCTTTTTGGAATGAATGTCCAAGCCCTCACCTTCCATTAAAATCTGTTTCCTGCACTTGTAACCAGCCTAGAAGCCCTTTGCATTACCCATTTCTGTGAATAAAAAGCATACCTGCAAAAACACTTGGTCAGACAGAAAAGCTACGTGTTGGGTGCTTCGGGCCACAACCCAGCTGCTAAGAAGCTGAATCAGGATGAAAGTTGTCCTATGGGCAAATTAGCATTTAGCCAGCTATTATGAGCTTTTATATCCTCCTCCAAGCCTCTGATACTTGGCACAGAGGGACAGGATGTGTGAGCGGGTGAACAAGCCGTGAGCCAGTTCCTCTCTCTCGGTTATACTTAGCTCCATGACTACTCTGCTCCCGGTACCCAAGCTGGTTGCACTCGTGCCATACAGGCATGCCCTTAATGGGTAGGCTCTAACTGTTCTATATTTAGCTTTTGCTTCTTCCCAAAGCATTCTGCACATATTCAGCCTGTGCAAGGATGCAGTGATAAGCTGAAGACCCCTGGGACCTCCTTGTTGGGGTTTTGCTTCAAGAGAGGAGAGAAAAAGTGCAACCAGCTGAACAGTGAGATGCACATGTGGAATGGAAGTGGGAAATAAGTAGGGCAAGGGGTCAGGAAGCGCTGTGTAGGGCTGAACAATCAATAGGAAAATTTCCACTGGCTTCCAGAGGCTGGGATTCATTAGGCAAGTTATTTATATCGCTAATGTGGGAAAGAAGTCAGGGCTGTAGCTGTCATCACAGCAGCTATCAGTGAGCAGCATGTAAGCTGCTAGCCGAATACAGCAAGGAAACCTTTGCTTTAAAGTAGCTATGGATGCAGCGATGGTGCCTCAGCCAGGGGAAGCATCCTGCCTGCTTGCATCTTGAGTGCTATACCCAATTTTGTGCCCTTCACTTACAAGAAAGACACTGAGGCCCTGGAGTGTGTCCAGAGAAGGGCAACAAAGCCGTGAGGGGACTGGAGCACAAGGCTTATGGGGAGCGGCTGACGGAGCTGGGATTGTTCAGTCCAGAGAAGAGGAGGCTCAGGGGAGACCTGATCACTGTCTACAGCTGCCTGAAAGGAAGCTGTGGCGAGGTGGGGTTGGCCTCTTCTCGCAGGCAACAGTGATAGGATGAGAGGAAATGGCCTCAAGTTGCATCAGGGAGGTTCAGGTTGGATACTGGGAAAAAAATTATTCTCAGTGTTCCAGTGGCATTGGAACAGGCTGCTCAGGGAGGTCACCATCCCTGGAGGTGTTCAAGAACTGTGTAGCTGTGGCACTGAGGGACATGGTCATGAGGCACGGTGGGGACGGGTCGATGACTGGACTAGATAGATGGCCTTAGAGACCTTTCCAACCTCAGTGATTCCACGGTTCTATGATCCTATGTACTGGTTCCACCCGCAGCTGTGGAGCACAAGGAGCTCAGGACACTGCTGTGCTGCAGGACCTCAGGGATCAAAGGGACAGAGTGCTTTGTACGGGGCAAAACAACTTTCCCTATAAATAGACCACCAGAAGCTGGAAGTTAGCAGGGAAGAGTGCTGGGAGCTACTGCAGACCTGTAGACGTGTCAGCCAGCCAGGTGGGAGGAGGCTGGATTGCTCCGAGGCGAAAGAAAGAAGCAGAGAACGCCGGGCAGTGCTGAGGCTGGAAAGGATGCCGCCCTCGGCACTCTTTGCAAGGTTTGCGGCTCAGACGAGCTCCGCGGCGAGCGCACCAGGCCGCCTCGACCCACCCGCCCTATAACGAGCTCCCGACGCCCGGGCTACGCTCCGGCGCCGGGAGGGCCTCCCCACACGGGCGGGAAGGGGCGGCTCCGCGCGGGCCGAGCACCCCGGGGCCTCGGGAAGGAGCCGCGGGGAACAGCGCCGAGATTCGGCCCCGGCCGCGCGGCGGCGGCTCGGTCCGGGACGCCGTCCCCCTCCGGGCGCGCATCCCCCCCAGCCGCCGCCGCCGCCGCCGCCTGTCCCCGCGTCACCCCGGCGGCCCGCGGCGCCCCCCCGCCACCCGCACGCGCCCGCCGCACGTGAGCGCCGCCGCCCCGCGCCGCGCGGAAAGTGTGTCACTGGGTGAGGGGGGCGGGCGGGGCGGGGCCGGGGCGGGGCCTGCCGGGGGCGGGGCGGGGCGGGCCCGGCGGTGCCGCACTGTGCGCGGCCGCCGCTCGCTTTTGTTGTAAAGGGGAGGGCGGCGCGCGGGCACGGGCGGCCGCGGCTCTGACAGGCGCGGAGCCGCAGCGGGCAGCGGGCGCCGGGCGGCGCATGTAGCTCGGCGGAGGGCAGCGCGGAGCACGGCGGCGCGGCCGAGCGCGGCGCCGCGTCGCGGCGGAGCGCCGCCATGGAAGTCAGCGCGGGTAAGCGGGGCGCCGCCGGGCCGGCGGGGGGCGCGGGGGGCGCGGCGGTCCCGGGCGCGGCCCCGACCCCGGCCCCGCGGGCGGGCGGGCGGCCGCGCGCCGCCTCACATGGCCCCGCCGGCCGGGCCATGTGCGCGCTGTGTTTACGTTCCGCGCGGCGTGCGCGCCCATTGGCCGTGCGAGGCGGTGACGCGCGCATTGCATAATAGCGGCGGGCGGCGGCGCGGGGCGACGGGCGGCGCGGACACGTGAGGCGGGAGGGAGGGAGGCCGCTGTTTGGGTGACCTACATTCGGGGCGGCGGCGGGGCGCGGGGGGACACGTGGGGCTGCGGCGCCCCCGGCCCCGCCCCGCCCCGGGCTGAGGACGGGAGAGGAGAGGAGAGCAGAGCGGCGGGGGGGGGCCGCACGCGCGCGGCCGTGTGCGCGGCGGGGCGGCCCGCGCGCCCCTCACGTGGCCCGGCCCGGTGCCGGCGCGCGGGGGAGGCGTTGTGTAACGGCCGCGCCGCGCGGGGCCGCCGTCCCGTGGCCGTGCCCGGCTCTAACGGGGCCGCGCGTGGCGGGGCGCGAGCCGGGCCGGGGCCGCGGAGCCGCGTCCGGAGCGAAGCGCGGGCGCTGCGGGGCCGCCGCCGCTCGTGGCGGGCGTCGGAGTTCCGTGCGCGCCCCGTAGCGCCGCTCCCGTGGTCCTGCCTGCCGCGTGGGGGATCCCGGCTGCGGCCCCCGCTGAGCGCCGGCGCGGTGCGGCGGGACCCGCTTTTCTTTGAGGCCCAGCACGCCCCGACGAGCTGTTAGCGGGTACAGGGTCTCCTCCCGTAGGCTGGCCGTGTGTGCGCCTGGGGGGGTGGCCGCCCTGCGGCTGGGAGGTGCGGCTCCTGGCAAAGCACCGATGTCGGGGTTCCAGCTGCCCTTCACAGAAGTGGGAAACCCCAGTCATGCAGGAGCAGCCTGGCTCCCTGGAGCTCCTCAGGCTTCCGAAAAAGAGGGGACGAGGAGGAACCCCCATCATCGGTGTGCTCTTTCTGTGCCCTCCTCTGACATCCCTCAGGGAAGCGTGTCTCTTTCTGTGACCCAGGGTTTGGTGGCACTGGGCTCATGGCAGAGAGGCGTTGCTTCCCGCAGGAGATAAGGCTGGCGCCTGGGTCTGCCTCTCTGCTCCTGTGTGCCCCTGGCACTTCCTGCCCCGCAGCACCGTGAGCCTTAGCCTGGCTGCCTGCTGCCCTGCGTGGGGTGCTTCCAGCACACCTGCCTGTGGATGGCTGCGGTGCTGAGGATCCGTGAGGAACAGCAGGCAGGTGGCTGTCTGGGCTGACCCCTGCTCACCAAGTGGCATGCGGGGTGTGAGGCCTTTGGTAGGGAAAGTGAATGTTAGAGGGGGAACGGGCTGGTAACACTGGCATTGGAATGTTAAGAGGGCTGCTGGAACACTTCATTGCTTTTGTCAACTATAACAACATTTCTCGCAGCGAGCACCAGCTCTTCCTGGGATCCCAGGACTGTCTAACAGTGCAGCAGCTTTGGGCTGTGGGGAGGGAGGTTGGTGGAAGGGGTGATGCACAGACCCCTGTACCACCTCTGTCGCTTGGTCAGGGGCCCCGCTGCCACAGATGTCTCTTTCTTTCAAAGAAAGGCAGTGCATGGCCATTGTTGCAGTCCTCCATTCTTCCTGATGTGTGGCACTCCTTGCTCCAGTGTGAAGAATTTTCTCTGCAGAGACACCTAGAGCAATGCTTGTATGGAGCCAAGGAGATAGAATCATGGAATTGTTTGAGTTGGAAGGGACCTTTAAAAGTCATCTACTCCAACTCCCCTGCAGTGTACAGGGATGTCTACAGCTAGACTGGTTGCTCAGAGCCTGGTCCAGCCTGACCTTGCTGGCTGTCATTTGTTTAAACAAGTGCATGGCTTTTGCTGCTGAATTTCTGTGTGTGAAATATCAAATGCTTTTGTACTGACTTTTGAAATAGTGAGTTTTAGTGACAAACTCAGGTGAAGTGAAAACAATTTCTCTTCTTAACAAGCAAGAAAAAGGAGCAGAACTGCTTCCATGTCTGCCTGAGGACAAAAAGCTGTTTCATCCTTAAGTGTCAGTCTGCAAGCAGCTCTGTCCTCCTGTGCCCTGCACAGAGCAAGCAGCTGGAGTTTCTTTGCTGCTAGTGGTGCTGCAAGAGCTTGCAGTAGGACACATGACATTAAATAGGCTAACCAGGCTGCAGTGCTGTTTCTTTCCTTTGCCTGCTTCTTCCCTTCTGCATCATGAGCACCTCCCAGCCCTTCCTTTCTGTGCCTCTGGCTTCCAGCCTGCGTGCTCTGCCCTATTTCTGTCCCTAACCTAGCCTGTTTGCTTTCTGATCCGCAGTGCTGTAAGATCGTGCCTTTTCCCCAGCCTCCACGTGCGCTCCAGGCAAGGTCTGCTCATAGGGCACCCGGGGAACCCCCCTCTCTGGGCCTCGTGCCCTGTCCCCGTTGTTGCCTGCCCTGCCCGCACGCAGCTCGCTGCTCCGCCTGTCTCTTTATCTAATCTCAAACCGAGGGTGGCTGCTGCAGCAGGGAGGCGGATGGGTCAGATCTGGAGGTCAGTCGCTGCACACGGATGGGGAGGAAGGAGCACGAGGGAGCGCTGGAAAGGAGTGTGTCCAGGAACACGTGACAGCTGGGTCTGGCGGTGCTGGGTCATGGCGTGGCTCACATGGCCGTGGTGCATGTCTGCTTGTTATGTCACTACATGCCGCCTTTTTTTCTTGCCTTAGGGGGTGTGATAGCTTACATCAGCTCTTCGAGCTCAGCATCTAGCCCAGCCTCATGTCACAGCGAGAGCTCAGACAGCGGTTTCCAGTCATCCTCTTCGCCTGTACCATCTTCTCCGAACAGCTCCTCCTCGGAAAGCAGCTGCACTGGTCGGAGCAGCGAGGGCTCCGATGGGGCACCAAAGAGTGACCGGCTAGAGGAGGCTGTTAAACCGAGCCAGTCGGGTGTTGCTGGCTTGACAAAAGGCCATAACGGAGTCACAAGTATGTTTGGTGCCTGTTTGTGAAACTACTGTTTTCCCCCTTTACATCCCTACACTGTGGAACTATACATTCTATGCATTACAAGCAGGTCCTCTGTGGCTTTCTCTGACAGCATGTAGCTGAGCCTTGTCTATTTTTTTTTTTTTTTAATTTTTGTATGTTATATGTATGGTATGGTACTACCATACAGGTGCTAGTAGATGAGAGGTCTCCTTGCTGCTGGATCAAACAGCCCATAAATACAGTCCTGCTCTATTGCTGATTTTCGCTAATGAGAATTGATCTTAATAAAAATCAAACCCTCACTTAAGAAGATGTGATGAAGTAATCTTGTGTAAAACCTTAAAGTCTTTTAAATAATGGAGTGATAGTAATGATTAAGGCTGCCTGAAAGAGTATTTATGGAGCTGTCTTGTAAATCTGGCTTCCTTTTAAATTTGTTTTTATTTTTATACTCCTACCTTTGCCCACTAACTTTCCATCCCCCTCAATTTCTTTGAGGAACAAAATGAATGAATTACCAATATTTGCTCATAAGCTTGAACTAAAGGATAGCCTTGCAAAATGTGTTTAGCAGTTTAGCTACCACTGTTTGCTTTATATTTACTCTGTTGATCAGAGAAGACCACAACATGGAAATACATTTGATAGGTTTTGGAAGGATAGGACAGTATTTAATGAGTATTCCTACAAATGCTCAGCTGGAGTTCAGATTGGACTTTTGAAAGCTGGATTCTTTAATGGGCTAAATTGTTTTATTGCTTTGAATTGATAGGAAGCTATAATTAGTATACAACAGTTCTACCTTAAAAATGTGTCAAATTTTTTTCCCTTTCTTCTCAGTGTTGCTACTATAAGTTCTTAGTTAGAACCTTCACTTGCTCTTAAATGTAATAGCAACTAGGTTGTTGGTATCAGCAGAGGTTCCTGAAGATGAAACCTGCTGTAGACTGTAGGTGTATAGGTAGGTAATGGGTTTAGATCAATATTAGTTATATAAAATATGGAAAACCTGTGGTTTGGTTCTTTTTCAAAACCTTATGGGGGAAAAGAAAAAATTCTCTTCACAAGTGAAACCTGAGTGTCAAAAAAAAATTGCTTTTTTGATAGAACACAGTTCTATTGGAGCAATTCCAACTGTGTCTGTTACTCAGCATTAAGGTAACTTTGTGGTTATTGAAGTCATTGGTAAAAACTCCCATTTGCTTTGGTAAAGACAGTGTTAGGCCATTGCTAAGGACCTGCAAAAGTTCTTCATTGATAAAATGAATTAAAATGAGGCAGAAACTTGGAACCCATAAATATGTTTACAGAGCTATGAAGGTATTTTCATATCAGAGTGTGTGAGAGAATACGTCTGCCCTCAGTTGAGGAAACTGCAGCCATTATATGTGCTTTCTTGTCCTGATGGAAAGACAGATTGAGCCAAAACTTCGATGGCCTAGTTACCTAAATGATCCTTTTAAAATGCTAAGTGTAAGCAGACTCTTTTTCTACAAATGAGTACAGTGCTACAGTGATTCAAAGTCCAGTGAATACATGCATTCTTCCTGTTCTGTTGAGTGCTTCATGGTTGTTTGCTTTTTTTTTTCCCATCTTCCGGTGCACTGGTACCTTCTGAACTGTTCAAGGTTTTCATACTTTCTTGCTTTCTGTTGGTTGTTTTCTGTGGGATATATATATATTTTTGTATCTTAACTGACCTGGACATATTTTGCTGTTAGTACAGATTTTAAAAAGCTGGAAGTTCCTGCAGTTGTCACTGACTTTCTGTATCCTTGAATTTTCTGTTCTGATTCTAGAATTCAATGGAATGGTTCTTCTTTGCAAGGTCTGTGGAGATGTTGCTTCAGGATTTCATTATGGTGTTCATGCCTGTGAGGGCTGCAAGGTGAGGTATATTTTTTTTTTTCATCTTCCTGCAGGTACAATGCCCTCAAGGGTGTTTCCTCAAGGGAAATGCAGTGATAATGCTAAAATCATAAAATATTGCTATGCTTCTCTGTTAAAATTAAATTGAGAAGTTTCAGGCAGTGGATGTGTTGTAGGAAAGGGTGAGCCACTCAGCAATTCACAGCATTTTCCAAGCTCTGCAGTACTTTGTGTTCTCACCCTTAATCCAGTCTTTCCTGACCTGGAGAGTGTGGCAAAGAAGAACTGGAGATAGGTGGGAAGGACTGTGTCACGCAAGACATGACTATTAACTGCATTAGGAGATAGAGGGTATGTGCGTTGTAACCTGGGATGACACAGAACAAAACAGCTTTGGAAAGGCAGTTATTTTACCATGGGAGTAAAAACCAAAACTGGGTGCTTGTATGCTCATGCATCAATAAAGGCGTATTTTCTGATACTATAAAGCTGCAGATGTTGTGTTCCGTGATGGAGTTTATCAGTTTTGGGGTAGAAGCTGTAGAAGAACTACCTTTGAAAGCTCTGTGGTGCAGTAAGATAATCCCCATAGTCTGGAAACAGAACTGAAATAAAAAAAAAAACCTGATTTTTGACTTTCATCTTTGTGTTTGATGTCATAGGAGTTTGAGGGCATATCTCATAAACTGGCAGTACAATGATGAAAATAAGGTATTTAGCTTTTAGATGCTGACTATGCAAGGAGCAACTTAGCATCTCCTGTAGGTAGAAATCGTAACTAGTTTACTTTTCAGCATGTGATCTGCATGTAAGGAAGTAAGTCATTAGGAATAGCAACGTTCTTTTAAATTCACTTAGGGTTGCTGGCCTGAAGCAGCTGATGAGGTGAAGTGAAGTTCTCTGCGCTTACAGAGGGGTGTATCTTGACAGGAGAATTTGACATACTCTGTAATAAAAAATTGTGGTGGTTTTGTTGCTTGTTTACAGGGTTTTTTCAGAAGAAGCATTCAGCAAAACATCCAGTATAAGAAGTGCTTGAAGAATAACAACTGCTCTATAATGAGAATGAATAGAAACAGATGCCAGCAGTGTCGTTTCAAAAAGTGTCTGTCTGTTGGAATGTCAAGAGATGGTATGTTCCTGAACTGTGCATCAATCCTCTGCGAGTGAATATGCTGCCCACCACAAAACTCATTGCTAAGAGTCTTAATGACTGAAATGCGGCTGATCATACTATCAGGGACAGATTCCTTATCAAAGTGCTCTTAGATCAGTTTGCCACCTTGCCCTGTAAGTTTTCCTGACCTGGTAATGTAATACCAGCCAAAGAACCATCCTCCCTTCCCTGAGGGTTGACAGAGTGAGGTGTGCTGCAGTGGTCTGTTAGGGATGCAGATACAGGAGTTTTGGTCTTGTTTTACTGAGGTAATATTTTAACCTGTATCCTTCCTGAATCCTGGCAAGATTCTTTGCTGGCATTATTTCTTCAACAGGGAATTCTGCTGAGGCAGGATCTTTTTTTTTTTTTCTTTTTTAACTAAATGGGGCGGCTTTTTAGTATGAGTTGGATCAGAACCATTGGAGTTCAGGTAGTTGGGGTAGCCCTAGAGTAACCATCGTGGAGTTGAAAGAGTTAGTTTTGGGTGCATAGACCAAGCATATATGTATGTTATTCTTATTATTTTTCTTGAGGGGGTGGGGAGGACGGGATAATGCTGAGCTGAGTGTCTGGTCACCTTGCTGACTGCTCCTCCTGACCTATTTTTTGGTAGGTGTAGTTTATCAGTCAGCTACAACTTACTGATATAAAACAGAACTCTGCCTTCTGTGTCACTTTTTGATTTAGTCTGGATTTTTATTTCACAAGAACTAGGAATCTTGGACTGTTAATAATTTAGTGGGTGGAGTGTTTAAAACTTATTTAAAATAATTGTTCTGAGTTCTTGTTGTACATAGGAGTTATTTCATCCCCTAGGTGCCTGTTTGCACAAAAGATTGCACCTGCTTAAATGAAAGGAGTTTAGCTACATTAACGATGGACTACTGCATGAATATAATTGCATCAGTCAAAACTGGTTATAAGCCCTCTTAAGGCTGTGGTTGGATAGGATGGTAAAGGCAGTTGTAGGTTCCCCAGGACAGGGTCAAATGTGCTGCAGCCACAGTGATGCCCATCCCCTTGCCAGCAGAAAATGTCCTTGTCAAGGCAAAGTTATCAGGAAAGTTTGCACAGGTAAGCTTAATTCAGCATTGATTCTCTTCATTGTTTTTGCAAGTTGGATAACTAGACCATAAGGAATTGTCTTGTAGGACTGTATTCAAAAACTGTATGAGCTGTGCTTAAATTGAGCTGATTGTCAGCGCACAAAATTGTACCTGTTTAATCGATCCAGTCTTAAAGCCTACCATTTAATTAACTAACACAACTGTGTGTGTAGTCCTTAGGTTTGTAGCAAAAGGGGAAAAGACTTGACAGATTGTGCTTTATAACTGCTTTCTTTTTGAATGTAAACAGCAGCATATAATTCATATCTCATGCGTATCCTATGCCCAGGAGCTCTTTGACTTTAGTGGTAATACTCCTTTTGTAGTATTAGTGAGATCAGTAAAAGCCCTCACAGCAGGGTTATTGGTTGTTTTGTGTATGTGTGTGCTTTGTTTTCCATTTTGGTTTGATGACTGTGCCTGTTCTAACACTTTCAGGATTGACTTTAACTTTTTGTTTCTCCTCCTTGGTAGCTGTTCGATTTGGCCGCATTCCTAAACGTGAAAAGCAGAGAATGCTGATTGAAATGCAGAGTGCCATGAAAACCATGATGAACAGTCAGTTCAGCGGTCACTTACCCAATGAAGCGTTAGCTGAACATCAAGATCAAGCACCTCAAGAAGACCTTTCCTCTAAACCCAAACAAGAGCGGGAAACCCTCAAAAGCCCTTCTCCTCCTCCTAGCTCTGACATGGCTAAGGAAGAGGTGATTGGTATGGTCACTAGGGCCCACAAAGATACTTTCATGTACAACCAAGAACAGTCTCAAAACCCAGCAGAGATGATGCAGTCCCAGAGTGGGGAGAGGATGTCAAAAAACACTGAACAATATATGTTGAGCAGCGAGCACTGTGTTAGTGGGCTCAGTGGCCCTCAGTACCCTGAAAGTGAGCAGCACCTGGGCGGACAGTACAAAGGGAGAAGCACAATGCATTATCCAAGTGGGCATGCCGTGTGTTTCACAAATGGCCACTGCATGAACTTCACCAATGGTTACACTCAGCGACTGTGTGATAGAATCCCAGAAGATGTCTTTTCTCCAAACAGAAACACCACTTATTCTTGCAGCACTGGAGGAAGAATGCATCTGGTATATTGATATCATATTTCATTTGGTGAAAGGCTTAGTGATGTTTGTTTTGGTTTTTTTGAACATCAAACTAATACTTCAGAATAGATTGAGTCACTGACTTTTAGTGAGTGGAGCTGCATGCAGTTAATTGGCATCACTGCTGGAACTTGACATAATAGTACAAGTTTAATAGCATGACCTGTGATGAAGGAGAGTAATAGTTCCAGTTGTGTGCAGGATTTGAAATCATACAAGGGATGGAGTTTCTTGGCTCAGTTGCTAGCCAGCTGAAAATAGATTAATATCTAAGAGTACTGGTTGAAGAAAAGTTTTTTTTCTAGCTGCCTTGATTTTAAAAATGAAAATGGTTATGAGTTTGTAAGTTCCCTTCTGTGAAACCTTTTGAAGACTTCACTTTAAAATGATCTACAGAATCAGATATGCTGTGTTTTCTATAAAAATATTGCAAACAAATTTCTGGAGTGAAACATCAGAGCTAGGATTTGAAGTTGGTTAAGCTGAACACCTTGCTATTGTGATCTAAAATCTCTTCTTGGGTAGGCTGTTTGTTATTAATTCATTACAGGAATGGCCTTATTCTGTTACAGGCCATGTAACATAGGGGTTCAGTGGGCACCCACAGGGTAAGCATCCTTCTCCTTTAGAACATCTTCAAATCTGAACAGAGGCAGAAGGAAGATACACTGTTAAGCACTTGAGAGAAGTTCGGGATCTTCATAGTACTTGCACAAGTGAGGCTCTGAGTACACTTCTGGGTACCCTAGACAGCTTTGCTAGATCATTTTGTAACTCAATTCTTAAGAAAAATCATTCCTATTTTCTGGCATTTTTTCCCATTTCCTTAACAAAGGTCCCTCCTCTTTACATTGCACCTGCTCTTTCCTTGCCATTCAGGCAACTGGTTCTTTAAATCTTTAAAATAGATTGTCTTTGTTATTGGAACTGCCTGGGAAGAGGAAACATCCTTGTGCTCATCCTGCATTGCTAGTGAGAAGTGTGGACCCCTAGCCTTTCTGAAGTGGTTGAACTCCCAGTCTTTTTCTTCCTAGTTTGTAAAGATTGTTTGCGGGTGCTTGCAGGCCTATGGAAAAACATCCGTGTTATAAAGGTTGTTTGTTTTCGGGCAAGATTTTAGTGTTTCTCTGACTACTGCATATGTGGACCATGCCATCTCTAGCAGGCTCTGACCTCTAATTGCAGACTCCGGGCACTGCACCACGGCAAATAATAATAATTCCCAACCTTTCTTCCTTGCAGGGAAAGTATTTGGAGTCATTGCAACAGCATTCTTGGCACTCCTGAGAAGCAGAGGTTAAACCTGTCAGTGTGGGCAGGCAGGGAGTGGCTGTGCCTGCATCCACCCAACCAGTCAGTTTGACCTGTGTATAGCAGCTGCAGGAAGGTTTAGCATAGTCTGCAATGAGGAAACAAAACCAAGTCAAACAGAGAACTACACGCTCCCACTGCATCCCTGACATTAACGAGAGTTTTGCCAGAGAATTCAATGAGAGCACGATCTGACCAAAATGAGTAGCTGCAAGGGAATGTAATTAGACTCTGAAACAATACAAAGAGACGTTTAGGGGCATGGTGTTTATTTTGGTTTCTTTGTTCATTGACTGCTGATGCACATACGTGTGCATGCAAACAGAAAAGTACTGCTTATAGTTTTTTTTGAAAAAGCTGCTCTCAGAAGAGCTAAGTGACTGCATAAGCAGCAAAACCTCCTCTATAGGAATGACAGTCAGGTAGATTTTTCTCAAGAGAACTTGGATATAGTACGTGGGAGGAAGAAGCACTAGCTTCCCTTCAGGACCATTTGCATGAAGGTTAGGATGAACAACTGTAGTGTGAGACACAGAGGTGTTTTTTGTTTAATCCTCTGTAGTATGCTGAACCAGAGATTCCTAATCTATAGAGAGCACTACATTTGTGACAATAACTGCATGAAGTTCAGCAGTGGTTAGTGTCACCTTTGCTTCTGACTGCATGCCTAGATCTTTTGTCAGAAGTATTTCCAGATGAAAAACAGTTTATTTTGATTCAGAATGATTTTCAGTTTATGAAAAAGATCCTTTTCCAGGCCAGAGGTAAAAGGTTTTGAGTATTGTCCTCAGAAATACAACATTCTGAATCACAAATGAACCAAGAAATCTGCAGTTTGCTTGATTGCCTTTGGGGAGAGTGAAAGGTGGGAGCTTTCTGTATGTTGAATGCCCGGTTAGTAACTGATACTTGGTAGGAGGAAGTACAGAAATATCTATCTTCATCTTGGTTTTCCCTCTCTGATATCATATATACCCAGTGCACTGTTGAGTATGTTTTTGTAGTGGATCTTAAGATATCAGAAGCAAAGAATTGCTGGACAGATTCAAGATGCTTTGCAAGCAGTAAAACTCTGAGGAATTATTGTTTCGTTGTTTTATCTTTGCTTTGATGATATGATGTAGGGTTATATATACTATTTAGTATGCTTTTGAAGAATACTTAAAGGAATTTTTGTCCTCAGTGACAGATGAAGTAAGGATTAAAAGCTTTAAATGTCGCTACAAGATGCAAGTTTTGTGAAGCAGAAATGAAAATCTCTCAGAGCATCTCTTCATAGAGAGAATGTTCTGGAAGTCGCTTTGACAGATGAGTTGATCACATTAGATGTGTTCTGACTTTCTACGAAAAGTTAATACATGTTTATTTAAAAGAGAGTATTTTGTCATCTTGTGATTGAGCAAAACTGGAATACAAGTTCCTTGGTCTGTAAAGTAAAGTAAAAGCAAACATGTAGGGTAGGAAGGTTGTTCTAGTAATGAAGGTGTAAGCTTGTGACTCAGAAAACCACAGCTCAGTTCCTTGCTCTGGTGTTGACATCTTGATCACCTTGACTGAATCACTTGAATTGCCTGCAAAACAAGACAGATCTACGAGAATGAATGTAGTAGTGATTATGAGATTACACGCTGATTCGTGATTTTTGAAATCATGATGAATTGCAAGATTATATTGATAATACAAGGAAGAGAAATCCAGATATCGGCTATGAGTGAGACCAGGAAGAATAATACAACCTCGATTCTCTCAAGTCTTTCACTGTAAACTGTGTTTAGAAATGCTTTGCTAAGGACTTCCAAAGTTTGTGTCTTTTAGGGGGGATTGGATGGTTGGTTTTGATTGCTTTTTTTCTTTTAAAGGAGAGGTTTTAAAGGATAGGGGAAAATGTTGCATAGGGATTTGACTAAAGAATACTGTTGTTTGTTTGTTTTTTTTAATCTCTGTGGATCATTGAGAAGCTTTCTTGGAGAATAAATCTGCTTCTTTCAACAGTTTTTCAGTATTTTGATTGATGTCTTTATGAGTTGATCTCTCTATGTATTTTGTAAATATTAGGTCTGCCCAATGAGTAAGACTCCTCATGTGGATCCAAACAAGTCTGGCCATGAAGTCTGGGAAGAGTTTTCCCTGAGCTTTACTCCTGCAGTGAAAGAAGTGGTGGAGTTTGCCAAGCGCATCCCGGGGTTCCGAGATCTCTCACAACATGACCAGGTTAACCTTCTGAAGGCTGGGACCTTTGAGGTGAGACCACTGTGTATTGCAGACTTGACAAGCTGTCATTTTGACCTCCTTAAGAAAAAAATAAATAGAACTGTGTTGTATCAGGTAACACTCTTTTCTTTTAAATGGATGCTAACTCTGAGTTTTCCTTAAGCTGATGGTGTCCACTGCTGTCTAGTCAGATAATGGTGAGCTTGTCCTTGTTCCAGCTAGCTCAGAAGTGCTCAGTCCTTCTATCATTCCTGCTTCCCTGGGCGTTAAACAGTTAATGAGGAGCTTCTTTGTTTTGTATAGCAGCAGTTACTTTGATAGCTACCTCTGCTTACCCTGGAGAGAAGCAGACTGCATCTGGAAGGGTGGATAGTTTAGAAAGCCATGTATTGACTTAACAATAATATAGAGGAATATTTTTATCAGTCTGCATGTCCTTCATTATTCCACTGTGTTCCATGCCGATGCCAGGGCATCCATCTTGATCACAAGTCTTTGGCAACTGGGGATCACTGAAGTTTCCATCATTCTCCAAGACGCTGACAACTATCTGCAGCTGATAGCTGCCATAGTTCTGTAGACACCATCTACCAGCTGGACTTTGACTTACTGTAGGCCTCAATCCTACCAGGTCCTCATGCTAAATTTCACCCACTTGCAGTTCGTTACATACATGTGAATTAGTGGTGTTAAACTGAAAATGATGCCAGAAGGCTTGGTTCTGTTTTATAATTAGTGACCTTCATGAAGGGAACTGTTACTTAGGATTCTAGTTGCTGTTCTAGACTCTATTGTCTATGTGACAAAGTTCACGTTTTGTAAGTACATAAATGTGAAGTTTAGTCACGGGGTCAGAAGAGATAAGTCTCAAGTACTTGACGTTACTGTGGTTTTTTGAACGAGTCAGGTTTGGTGATGCTTTTGCTCTCATTTACTTGATTTTTTTCTTTCAAAGAGAGATACTGGATTTTGCATTTACCTGAACCAAAGACATTTCTCTTTTAATGGGTTGGGTCTCTTACTAGCCTAGTTCTAAAACTGATGATTGCTGAGTTGGGAGGTACGAGATACACTGGAAAATTCTGTGCCTCAAGTGTGTCAATTTCTCTGTTTATTCCATTTAGCTGTAATGTTTTGTGTTTTTTTTATTTTTTGCTGTTGTACTCATCATTAACTTTTTAATATTAATCTAAAACTCTTCTGTAGCTAGGAGCAGTATTTTTACTACTTCAACCTCAGCTGTGCTGTTAACATAACACAGAAATGTTGGTTCCTTCCTCTGAAAGTGGGATACTGTCCAGTGCCTTCAGAGGAGGGTGGAAAATCAGGCTTGAACTGTTCATATAACTTAAAGCCAAACTAATATTTTGCAAGTAAAATGTTTTGTCTTGGCACTTCTTCATCTCGGCCTCCTCTAAACCATTATTCATATGCCTTTTTTTGCCAGTTTTAAGAACTGCTCATAAAAAGGTTTGTATATCTAGGGGAATTAATTCATTCATTTATAAGAAACATTAATAATTATTTCTGTTAGTGAACTGGAACCTGGAGCTAAAAGCCTATGTGGCACTTTAGCAAGAGAGAAAAATTGATAACATTGCAGAGCAATGAAAAAAACAGGATTAATGAAACCATTTCAGTAGAGGCAAAAGCATCTTCAAAGCCTGGTGTCTACGAGGTCATTTCTGTCTTCTGAGTAACTAAACTAGGATATTCTTGTATCTGCATGTTAATAGAAAAGCCTGAGTAAAACTACTGCCACCAAGCCTATTTTGGCTTCCCTGGGCACTAGCGTGTGGCTGTCTTGGCACTGTGCTTAACAGCAGCTCGTATTCGAGGAATGCTTCATCATTTGAAGATGAGAAGGTGCATGGAAACAATGTGGGTGCAGAAGCAACATAGCTATATATATATATATATATATTCACACACATGTAACTAAAATTCCGTCTTAGAACTGGGAGTACTGTAGAGCTTAGAGAATCTTAGTGGCATTTGCCTGACTTTGTGTGGGAGTTCAGTAGAGTAGCAGTGAGCCTAAAGTGAGGACCTCAGCTGAACTTCAACTGGTGCTTCCCTGCTCCAAATGTAATTAATGCTAGAGGTAGTGAGCCCCCTGGATTCACTGGGCTAGTAGCTCAGTTATCTACAGACTCACTAACTCGGCAGATTGGCTGCAGGTGGTAGGGAAGTGAGCAAGCGCTTAACTGTGTGGAGTTTCTGTGCTTATATTGCTACGATTAGGTGATAGGATCGATCAGGTATGTCCTCGGCGTGTACAAATTGGAGCCTGGCTTGAGATGGAACAGGAAGAATTAATCACGTGCTATACTGTAGTCTACACTGTTCTTCCTTGAGTTAAAATTGCATCATTGAAATTTCTTTGTCAGGGCTTTGTCTTATTATAAATCTACACAGCTTTATGGGCTTCAGTTTTGAAGACTAGTGTTAGTACCAGTTGCTCATTATTTGAAGTTAGTGATTCATGTTTCTAAAGCCCTGTTCTTTAAGAGCAATAGCATTTTGAACTGGAAAGCTGAATATACATGGATTCCTGCTAATGCATGAGTTCAGCTTTGTCTGTCTGCACTTCCAGCCTCCTTTTGTTGTATTTTGAGGACTTCTATAGAGCCTAGGTTTCTGCTCCCTGTAGTAAATGTCATAAAAAGAGATAAAGCTTAGGTGACTAAGGTGAATAATATATGGTGCTTACATGTCCATCAAGAGTGTTGCATGTCATTTGGCTGTTTAAATTAAGCAGCAGGTCATGTAATGTGCATGGATGATGTGTGAATTCTTAAATTTCTTTTTTTCTGAACCCTCCTGTTTTTTAAGCTTGTCAGAGGCACTTGTGTTTGTTGAAAACCCAGTTCTTCTCATTTATAGTAAACATCATTTAAATTAATGCAGTTATATAGTGTGAGGAAAAGATGGCATGCTGAGAGGGTACAGCAAATATGAAGTTTCAAGCAGTGTGAGTTGGTTCAATTTTTCTAACTAAGAAGGCTGTTGTGTGCAACTTAAACCTTGAAAATGTAAATGAGGTTGTTGAACATGAGCAAATGAAACTTTACAAGCCATTCCACAGGGAAACATTTCACAATACGGCTGAGAAAACCACAAGAGAAATTTCAGCCCAGAGGGGTAAGTTCAGCGTATGTCAACTGCTCCAGCCCAGGTGCTTGTACCATGGAGTATTTCGAGCTGCAGCTACAGACCAGGTGCTGTTTCAAGCCCTGCTTTCTTAGCCTTTTGAAGGCTGTACATGCGGCTCCTTTCTACCAGAGCTCATTAACATTCCTGTGGAAACAGTGATGCAGCATGGTACTTTCCTAAAGAATGCCTAGTGGGCCAGATCACCAGGTGGTGTAAATCAGCATTGTTTCAATGGAGCTGCTCCAGTTTACACCAAGCAAGAATCTGGTTCAATACCTTTTCTTTGCTGCTCATTAAGTGTGGCCAAGAAAACAGTTCTTCTAATGCTCTTAGACTGCCTTTGGCTGTTCAGTTGCTTAAGCAAATTGTCCTAGTGGCATATTTATGAATGGCATTGTCTTTGTGGCTGAAGCTGTCTAATGCTTAATTTTTTATTTCCCTTCCTTTCATGTTCTGTAGCCCCTTCCCTGTCTTTGCTCTCTAAATTTTTTTTGCTTGTTTCTCTAATACAACTGGGGCAGAGCTTGCACTGTTTTCTGCAGCTTGATGGTTGCTGAGAGTTTCTCTACAGACTGCTTGTACAGCGATCAATAAGAATGAGAGTTAGAATTATGTTAAATTGCTTAATTTTTTTCTTCTTTCTCTAGAAATCCACTTATATTTCTCTGCTTTTTATTTTTTCTTCCACCAGGTTTTAATGGTACGGTTTGCATCTTTGTTTGATGCAAGAGAACGTACTGTCACCTTCCTTAGTGGAAAGAAGTACAGTGTGGATGACTTGCATTCAATGGGAGCTGGTGATCTGCTCAATTCCATGTTTGAATTTAGCGAGAAACTAAATGCCCTGCAACTTAGTGATGAGGAGATGAGTTTATTTACAGCGGTTGTCCTGGTATCTGCTGGTAAGGAGAGAAAATTAATTTACATCTCTGCTAAATTTTGAATATGATTCTCTGCTAACAGATTTCTGTAAATGGCATATCTTATTATTTTGAGTATAAGTCCAATTTAGTAGGTTTCACACTACTAGACTAGCAGCCTATAATTTACTTTTCTACACATCTGTTACGTCTAATACTGTCTTTCAGAAAAATGTGGCAAAAGACCTATGCTTTCCTGCTTCTTTCTGTAGAATTCAAAAATACATTTCATGGCTGCTCAGTGACTATTTAGAAGCTATTTGTCTGACTCATCTAAGTTTCACAGGACACCATCAATGAAATTAGTCCTGACTTGGACAGCCTAAGTCTTGGGATAAAGTGGTATTTTTACTTCCAAGTACGGTCATTGAAGTCTACTGCATATCTTACTTAAGTCTAAATCCAACAGTTTGATCTCTGCCTATGTCAGCATAAAGCCCTATTAATGTGCATCGTGACTTCTTAGAGCTAAAGGTCTGCCAATCCACTAACATCTCCACCGGCCTCATGTCTTCTTTCCGTCCCTGGATAGATGGAACACCCTGGTCCAGATTCAAAGGATTAAGCACCTACTTCTGCGGTATTATCTAAAGCCTCACATTAGGCACATTAGCTCTGCATATGATGCCTGGAGTGCAAGATGCAGAATTCGTGCTTGCTGGCTAAGGAGCTCTCTAGAGGTAGCTAGCAGAAATGCTGGCAGTGCCCATTTCTTACACAAAAAGCTAATGTCTGGGACCTGTTCATCTCCTGAGCAAGTGCTTTAGGCTTGCCTCTCTGTTATCAGGGGGGAACACTAGAGGCTTAAGCATGGTGCATAGGCACATGAGATCTCTGTATACTGACATTTGATAGCAAAGGATGGAATGCAGCCGTGGCCTCTTCAGTTTGTATGCAGTGGTGATGAGCAGTAGGTGATAGGGAATCTGTAAGCTTCAAAGCCAGAAGGAAGGGAAGTGTGACACTGTAGTCTGTTAGTAAAAATGTTCAGGTAGCAGAGAGAAACTGGGATTTCAGTTGCTCTTCCAGACTCTGCTTTACTTTTTTTTAATCTTTCCAAAAATAAATTGACAAGAACAGAAGATGGGCTTCAAAACAAGGAGTGAGAACTAGGCCTCCTCCCTCCTTGTGCAATGTCATAACTAGGCCACAGCTGTTCTTCCTGTTGTTCAGCTGCAGGGCTCTAGAATATCATAAGCTCTGGACTGTCTGTTTTGAATATAATTGGGTCTCTCTGCTCTGTTAGACTGTGCTAAAAGCACACTTCTCTGCCTTTCTCTAGCCTTTTAAACCCTGCTTCATGCTCTTGCTAGTTCCCAGTAGAGCTTAGCTTAGAGACAGCTGGAACAGTTCTAGGCAGGTCCAAGCAGTGATAGAGCTGTGGAACAAGACATAAAGATGAGGTGTTTCAGCTCCTCATAGCTGCTGACGATTTTTCAGACACTGGCTTTGGACATTTGTGCTACCTATCTTTCTTTTGGACCTGATCTGAAGTCTGATCAGCACCTCTCTGGACTTCTTCCCAAAATATTTATGGAGTTTTTATAAAGTACAGCTTTAATGATCTTTAATATTTGGACCCAAACTTGGCATGTTTCAGGTTTAATGGTAACCTTGACTGTCACTGCCAGTTCAGAACATGCAAGGAATGCAATGATTTTCTGACATTACAGTGTAGCTTGCAATAAAACAAAAATGGTTGTAGTCATGACTTGGACAAATAAGTGAGCGAGCTTCATAGTTGAGCAGATACCTAAGAAATGGCTCCTGACAGAGCTCATAGAAAAGGAAGGACCTTGTAGCATTCCTGGGGAAGATATCTGCCAGAAGTAGAAGGGGCTGAAAGACTGTGGGCACCTTCTGATTAAGAGAACATTTAAAAACAGATCCTTTGCACCCTATCCCTCAAGCAGAAGCATGGAGTCATTTGCCATAACGTGGAGGAGGAGCTCAATTACAGAAGGAAAGACAGTACATTAGAGAGAATATTATGGAGATGCAAGCAAAGGCAAAAAGAACTGTAGCTGGAAGAAGAACAGTAGAAGTAGAACAGAAAGTAGAAGAGTAAGGCTATTGAGATTTCTTCATCTAAGAATGAAAGTTACAAAGAAGATGAAAAGGAGGATAGTAATCAAGATGCACATCATTTCCAGAAGCAGACAGGAATCTATGATTGTTGAATGTTGTTTAAGTGATCCAGTCTAAAATATTGTACTGCATGACTTAAAGTATCTTTGAAAAAGACTTTTGCCTGTAAAATATCAGTGGAAGAAAAAAAAAAACTCATAAGCCTATAAACAGTGCTAGCAGGGAGAATGCTTGTCAGAAGTATCTCTACATGGCACTGGATGAATGAATACTTTGCCTCTGGCTTCAGTTAGCTGGAATTGTCGAAAATGGAGGGGAAATAGCATGATGGATCATTGGCACTGAAGAAAGAGGAAGCAAAGCTGAAAGAATGTGGTTTGTGTGGGTCTAGTGACCAGATAATCTCTCAACTGAGGGTGATGAAAAGGAAATACACACCCTCTATTATTCTTTTATTTGGATAGTACTGAGGAAAAACTTCAGCTGACCACAACCAAAGTAGACTGAAGAGGGGGAAGAAGGACTTGAGTTAATTGAGCAGAGGGGACTACAGCAAGTGACCTAAGGCAGCCAGGAGAGGCCAGAGTGCCTTTTTCTCCCTGCTGAGGTGAGGAAGCTGCTGTTGCTCAGAATTCTTGAGAAAAGTCACCTGGTGATCTTTGTTCAGATGCTGTCATCCCTGCTCAGGATAGAGCAAAGCCTGAGGTGTTGCAGAGGTGGTCAAGTGGAGTAGATTGCTTAACAAAGGCAGAGAGGCATCTTTTGGCTCGGTATTCTCGTGCATCCTCTCTTGAAGAGTAGCCATCAAACCTAATGGACAGTTCTTAGGTAAGAATGGAATGGTTGTTTATAATCATGTTTTGATATTAGTCAGGGTTCATAATTCTTTGAACAAAAGTTTCTGAAACAATCTTTCTATAAGGGGAAAAAAAAAAGACAAGTTAACTGCTTTAAGATGAATCCTTAAGTGGGTTGTATAATACTTCTTCCTATAAGGTTAGGGAACAGCACTGAATAGTCAAGGAGGACTTTTGTAGATTCTTCACCTGAAAAGTCAAGTCAGATTGACACTGACAGCATAAGGATGGCATTTTCACTCTGTATGATCTACTCAGTGGTTCTCTTCCAGAAGGCTGTTGTAATACTGCATCCCAGTTCTGTGTCCCAGTGTTCAACTACATGTGTGCATCAAAGCATATTTCTGGTCATGTCCTTCACCTGTGTATGTATGTACCCTGCTAAATTTAC
Organism: Phasianus colchicus; assembly: GCF_987193195.1. Lineage (NCBI taxonomy): Eukaryota > Metazoa > Chordata > Aves > Galliformes > Phasianidae > Phasianus > Phasianus colchicus. Next base: position 16,677,371 of record NC_143441.1, on the reverse strand, counting down.
GTGGAGTTCAAGAATAGCTAGGAAAAAAACAGCTATTGTGCATGATTAGTAGGTGAGGTATTTAGCTTAAAATTTGTCATTTTAAGCTACTGCTTAGACTCCACCTAAGGAAAACAAACATATACTAAAATATTGCTTTCTTGAAAGAGATGCTTTAGGTGAAAGATGAGTGCAGTATGTAAAAACACGATATTTTTCTTGATGTTGAAATTCCTCCTCTTTTAATTAGAATTCTTTGGGTGCATTATGTTTCATTGTAATTGCTTGCAGAACGCTGTCAAAGATGGTGCTCGGTCACATCAAGGTATATACCTTCATTGCCCCTTGGAGTCCCATTGTGCAAAAAACAAGTGTGACTTGTCCTGAGTGGGATTTCTGTATCCAAACAAGAATCTCAGATTTAGAGTTCTGTGTCCAGCCTTGAGAAGCACTTGAAATGCCTACTTCCAAGTGCTTCGTGTCCCTTCTTTGTGCTGAAAGTTGTGATTTAGCAAAACGTTTAAGTATACATTTCAGTTTGTCCTTTTCTGGAAAATGGGTAAATGAACAGAAAAGGTGACTAAATATGCCAGTTCAGCATGAGCTTAATACTTTGTAAAGCTGATACTAAATAATGTTTAAAAAGACTTCTGGTATTTGAGTTTGAAACTTCTGGCATAAATATGTAATTTTTCTGTTCCTAATGGATTAATTCATAAAATGGCTTTGTATTGCAAAGTACATCTGTTCAGTTTTATTGTTTCTTCTTTTTTTCTTCTTTCTCTTTTGTCCACCCTCTCTTCTATAGATCGCTCTGGAATAGAAAATGTCAATTCTGTGGAGGCACTTCAGGAGACGCTAATCCGTGCATTAAGGACCTTAATCATGAAAAATCACCCAAACGAAGCCTCTATTTTCACAAAACTTCTTCTGAAGTTACCTGACTTGCGTTCCTTAAACAACATGCACTCTGAAGAACTCTTGGCCTTCAAAGTTCACCCATAGGCCTTTAGGTTTCATTTACCTGGACTTGCCTCGTGTTAAACTGTTTCGTGCTAAAATATGTATTTATACAGTTGTACCACTTGCTGGAGAGAGAGTTCACAGACTGTGAGCAATTGATAGCTGTTCCATAACCATGCAATAATGCTTCAGCAGGTGCTTTCAGCTAACATCAGTGCAGCATTTGGAGTCCTCCAAGACATCCAGACCCAGCTGTGCTGCACTTCTGTAGAAGAGGTTGCAATGAGCCTGAGTAAATATGGACTATTCTTTCACTTAGAAAAAGAACCACCACTGCCCTCTCAAGTAAACTGAATGCTGAATAGCTATGTGTACATATGGAATGTGGAATGGGGGGAACAATCCTGTGTTAATAGGAAAATCAAAGAGCTGATTTAATTGGTCTTTCCCTTATCTAATATATGTATGTCTGTGTCTCTTGATAATTCACTCATGGTTTCACTGTTGTTATTCCATTAAACCTGATGGAATGATTTCAGCCCGCACCAACTCTTCACTGAGTGTGTTCATGCCATGTGTATATAATATAAATAGCTAAGTAATGGGTGTTTATGACTATAAAGTACAGAGTTGTGTGTATATATGTGTATGTATATAAATAGTTCTATACATAAAGTATACATATAATTTCTTCACAATATTTTAAACTGTGAAGGAATTTAAACTTACAAAAGAAGGTGATCTATGGAAAGAACCAAATAGATGCACTTTGCATTTTGCTGAACTAACAATCTGAACATTTCTACTTTTTAGAAAACATCAAATTTGCATTAATAAGCTGTGTTTGTTAATTTGAAAAAATACATACATAGAGTGACACCAAAGGGGCAGAGTAAGATTCAATTTCTGGAGTGGCTTCTAGAGAACCTTCAATGGCACTACTGAAGTTGGTTGTCCATGGCCACTGAGGTTTGTACACTCTGTTAATGTTTAAAGAAGCACCAGGTGCTCTTCAAAAAACTTCAGCACAGCCAGAAAGAAACTATCAGATGAATAATAGCATTTGAGAAAAAAGATGTTCTAATGCTTATTCATAATTGCATTTGGGGTGTGTGTGTGTTCTGTGACCATTTCTTTCTTACCATGTGTCATTTTGCTGCTTCATCGCTAAATGAGAATTTAATATAGGAATGGGAGATTCCCTGTGTCTCTTCACAGTCCAGGCTTTGTGGTTCCCATGCCTGTTCTTCTGGAGCTCTCCACTTCTGTGTGTACGTATGTGTGTATGTGCAAGGAAGGTGCACTGGATGGCCTGGATATTTTTCTTAAAAAAAAAACAAAAAACAAAACAAAAAAAAACCCACAAAAACAAAACAAAACCCCACAAACGAGACTTTTTTGTTCATGCCAGTAGCAAATTGCAGAGCAGATCCTTGAGATTCTGCTGGTTTTTTTCCATCTAGGAAAGCAGTTGTCCATGGGTTTTTGCCATTTGTAGCAGGATCTGATGCCAGAGAAGAGATTAAAAAAAGTCAAAGCACTTGTGTTAAGTAGTTGTTTGTTTTGCTAACATGGGAAGAAGATGCTCTGTTACGCTTGTGTTTAGTTAGCTTACCTGAGAGATAAACCCTCTTGGGGCTAAACTAAACCATACTAAATGTCTGGTGATGTTTAGATGTGTGCAGTAGCTCAGGCATACGCCAGGAAGCCCTCTGACTGCAGGAGTCCTGCTGGCCATGCAGGAGCAGCTCTCAAGCAGCAGTGAGTGATGGGAACCCTTGCTCCTGCAGCAGAGCTGGAGGAGCTGCAGACCTCCCTCCATTTCCCCAGGAGCAGCTCAGCGCCCCGCTCTCGGTTGGTTGTCTTCGGACTGGGATTTCCACTCAGAAGTCGGTAAGCTCACCCCACCAGAGGGTGGGGAGCAGATGGGGACAGGTGCTGAGTGGCAAGGAACTGAGGGCAGCCAGCTTCAGCCTTGGCTAAATCAGAGGAGCACGCCCTCTCCTCAGCTGCTGCAGGGAGTGTTGCCCTGCTTCACGCTGCCTGAACCACTGGATAATAGCCTCCTAATACCTGTAGATTGCTATCCAAATACACTATCAGGGCATATTGTCCTAATTTCTGTTAACAGTCTGCATCCTACCAGTATTACTTGTATGAGAGCTTCACTGAGTTACGCATAGAACCATTCAGACTCTAGAAAGGACAGTCATGTCTTGTATCATCTAGGAGCTGGAATGACTTTGTAGGCCCAGTTCAAATGCAGAAAGTAAAGCTAATCCTTGGTTGTTTAGGGAAGGGGAGGATTCTCACAGGTTGCCACCCTACAACTGCGTTCTGTTTAGTTTTGTTTTCTTTTCTTAAAACTGTATTATTAAGCCTTTAGGAATGTATAACCAGGACTGAGTAATTACTGCTTATTAAATTTTTTAGTTAGAATGACCATGTATGCCTATAGATAGATAATTGAACTTGTACAACTTCATTTGAAATAAATCTTCCTGTATATAATGGAAAAATTCATAACAGAAAGAAGCCCCAAACAGATTGACTGAATGCAAAAGCTGATTGAAGTGCTGTCCAAAAGTGACCTGCATATTGCAAACCCTAGCTGGACTCTTAGAAGCAAATCGGAACTCCTTGTATTAGCCATGTATCGTGAGCTCTTCTTTTCCTGTGTCACTGGTTATACACTTGTTAAACGCTGAGATAATAGACTTCATGGCAGGCATTTGAGTACTGTAGATTGGGTCATTGCTGAAAGATTAATGTACTGTATGACTTAAATGAAATTTTTATTCTTGATTTTATTCTTGATTTTGTTCTCGTTTTAAAAGATTAAATATGGGCATTATGTCAGCAAGCTAAGCTGTGTTTGTGTTCTTTGTACGGACTCAGGAGGGAAGGCTAACACATGGGGATGAGCAAAGCGGTGATGGCCATCAGCTGCTGCAGGGCACAGAAGCTGGACGTTTTTCCTGTGATGCAGCCTGTCAGTGCAGGGGGGCTGGATGGGGTTTGCTGCCTTTACTACTAACGGCCTTGTCTGAGCTACTTCATTAAAATAGGCAGCAAAGTAAACACCCTCACTGCATTTCAAGAATATGGCTTCGTAACTCTAAATGAGGTATGGCTTAGTTTTTGGGAAAGAGGGTTTCTAAGCAAGATTGAAGAGCTGGGTGGAAAATAACATATGAAGGCAAAAGTCTTTTTTTTTTTTTTTCCCACCTTAATTTTCTTGTTGCAAGTGTTTGCTGTGTTAGGAGGTAAGAAGCTTTTCTAGGAAGCGTATTTATCAGTATTTTAAAGAAAACAACATCCCAAAACCAAGACTTCCAACTTATAACACTGGAAAAAAATGGCAGGAAAAAAAAAACCAGCAACCCACAACTTTTTTTTCTTAGTGTGCTTTTGGTGGAGGCTTTTGTGACTCCCCTGGCAGCTGCCATGAGCAGGGCTGGGAGCTGTGAGATCAGGCGCCAGGGCAGGGCTCCTTACTGTCTATAGCTCACGAGGGGAGTTTTAACTCATCAAATAGTGGGGGGGAGGAGGATGACACACCACCTTCTCAGGTTAGTCACTCTCTGGCCCAGGGACATCTAGTGCTGGTCCTTGTTCGTGTGGAGCGTGGAGGAGGCAATGCTGCCATGAACCTGTCCTTACCATGCTGCCCGGGCACAGTGCACACTATAAGGAAACGGTGAATTTTGTAAAGAAACAAAGGAATTAGTGTGGTGATGTGAAAGTAGAGAGAGAGGAGGGTGCGGACTAGTCATTGCCTCATCCTGCAGCCTGTGAAGGACTGGCTGTATGCAGGCAGGAGGGAATGATCATTAACTGAACCGCAGAGCACTTTGATTCCAGAAACAGTTTGTACCAGGAAATAATCGGTGCTTCCTTTTCCTTGATGAGACCAGCAGGCAGCTGCCGGAGCTTTAATCAGTACGTGCCTTTTTTTTATTTTACAGTTGAGGCGTGGACTGGGGAGGAAAGGGGAGAGCACTGCCCAGCCTGGGGCATTGCTGGCAGTGGGCAGCTTAGGAGCAGTCTGAGGGGAGCTGCCCTCAGGGGACAGAAACGTTGGTAAGACAACGTCCAGAGGAGGGTCTGGAGGGCAAGGTGTATAAGGAGCCGCTGAGTTCCTTGGCTTTGCTCATCCAAGAGCAGAGGAGCTGAGAGGAGGCCTGATGGCAGCTGCAGCTCCTCACAGGGAGCGGAGGGCAGCGCTGAGCTCTGCTCTGTGTGACTGTGACAGGGCCCGAGGGAACGGCATGGAGCTGTCAGGGGAGGGCAGCTGGGGGTCAGGGAAAGGGTCTGCACCACAGGGCAGTGGGCATGGAACAGCCTCCCCGGGGCAGTGGGCACAGCACTGAGCTTTGCAGAGTTCAAGGGGTGTTTGGACAGTGCTCTCAGACATATGGTCTCATTTTTGTGTGGTCCTGTGTGGAGCAGAAGTTGGACTCAGTGACCCTTTTTTGGGTCCCTTCCAGTTCAGCGTATCTATGATTCTCTGACTCTATGACACAGCAGTGTCAGCAGTGAGAGAGAGAGGCACAGAGCTGGCATTGGCGAGGCCTGCATGGTTGTTATCAGGAACAAATGGGTCTGTCCAATCCAACAAAGCACTGCTTGTGCAGCTGCCGCTCTGCCGTATCGGGGCCTTCACAGGGCAGTGGAGATCTGCTGCTGGCATGCACATGTCTGAGCACTTCTGGTTTAATGGCGGAGGGCTGAGCCTCTGCAGCTCTGCATTTGCCTATGGCAATGGAAATGAACTGTGCCTGCCTGCCCTGGGTGCCTGGAGCAGGCTGCGTGGCTGTGCCCAGATGGCACAAACGGGAGAGCCTTTATTTTTGGCTGGAGGAAGAACCTCGGGTGGCTTTTGCTAAAACAAATGCTGCTTTGTTTTTTGTTTACTTCAATGGAGGTATTCACAGTGATGGTTTATAAGCGGAGACTGCAATGATTGCACCCCTTTATGCCAGGCACAGTCTCAGCTGCTGACACACCCTGGCAGACTGGGAGCTGGCTCTTTTCTTGTGCAGTCCCACAACAGGGAGGACTGGAGCACAAACTCAGGCTCCCCTCGGCCCTCTTCTCCCTCCCACTTGTGGTCCAAACAGGGTGCAGAAGCCCTGGGAAGCAGTCCAAGTCCAAGCTCTGACATCCAGGTGGGTGACGGCTTATCTGCACGACACTATGGGGAAGAGAACCTCCTGGATAAGTGGCACGTATGCACTGGGTCCCTGGAGGCGGATGAAATAAGCTGTGTAACCGTGCTTTGTTTCCACAGGCTCCTGTGTCGGCTCAGCCCAGGGTCACGGCTACAGAGGCTCTGTCAGCAGCAGGGCTCCAACGAGGGCCGTGTCATTGCCAGCGCGGCGGGCAGGGGGCACTCGGGCACCGGGATCGCAGCCGGCTGAGGGGCGCGGCGGCAGGGAGGACTGGACTGGCTGTGGGACGGGGAGCGGAGCAGCGGATTTATGGGAACGTCCAGGCAAATGGGTGCGATGCCCACCGAGGCACCGAAAGGGGAAAAGAAAAAAGGTAACAGCTGATAAAAAAAAAAAAAAAAAAGAAATTGGCAAACACAGCGCGATGTGGAGCAATTAGCCCAGGGTGGAAGAAAAGCAGATGTGCAGTACGGAGATACACCAACAGCACTGGCAGAGCGCAGCTCGAAAACAGTAAAACGAAAATATAATTAAGGCCAATCCAAGGCACCCAGCTGCACTAATGTCTCAGCCCGATGCCAGGCTCCGCTGGGAACAGCCTGCGGCTGCGTGGCAACGCCCAGCCACCCCTTGCCTGGTGGAGGCACGGGGAGGAGGGAGCTCTGAGCCACTGCTGGGCACAGCTGGCACTGGGGCACGTGGGATGGGCCTGTGGGGTGCATTTCTGTCCTTAATGAAGCCCACTACCTGTCCACCACTGTGTAGAATAGCTGCAGGCCACTGGAGTAGGCAGCTCTCATTTGTACTTAGCGTGTCTGGGAAGCCCAGTAACAGCCAGCAGTGTTTTGTTAAAGACAAAGTGATTGAGGAGAGGAGAAGGGTCAAGGGGTGAATTAGCACAAGGCCCAGAATAAGTGTCCTGGGAGAAGGACAGCTCTGTACTGCCATCGGGCTGGCCGCTTCAGCTGCAGCTTTAGTCTGGTTCAGATAAATCAAACATTCGGGTTTCTCCTGCTGTTCACACCAGACTGCTGTAGTAGGCAATTCCGGGGTTATCTGTTCAGGTGGGTGGCGAGAACCAGGTTCTGCTGCAGGGAATTCCTGCCAAGACAGCAACTCTGAGTGATGGCCAACTTCTATAAAGAACATTTCTAAGTGGTTCTGCAGGACAAGTTTTGCATTTAAAACCTTCAGGCTTGATCTGCTGGTGCTTGGGAAACCTAGTTTACTTTCTTCCTTGTTTACTTATAAACCTGATTCAGTGCTGAGTTGAGCAGTAACAGCAGGTAGGAACGTCCTTCCAGTCAGTTGGGAAAGCCTTCCTCACAGGGAGTGGGGGGCAGCGCTGAGCTCTGCCCTGTGTGACAGCGACAGGGCCTGAGGGAACGGCATGCAGCTGCGTCAGGGGATGGCAGCTGGGGGTCAGGGAAAGGTTCTGCACCAAAGGGTGGTGAGCATGGAACAGGCTGCCCAGGGCAGTGGGCACAGCGCTGAGCTTTGCAGAGTTCAACGAGTGTTTGGACAGTGCTCTCAGTCATGTGGTTGGATTTTGTGTGGTCCCATGTGGAGCAGGAGTTGAACTCGATGATCCCTGAGGGTCCCTTCCAACTCGGGATATTCTATGATTCTATTCTATGATTCAGACACTCTGTGACTCCAGTGTGTCCCCAGGGTCTGACATTCAGTAATGGTTTTAGTGGCAATGTAGCATACACAAGTGTGAGCAAGGTTGCATCTACAGAAAAAAAAAAAAAATAGTGAGGCTGGGAAAGTACTAGCTTTAAAGGGGCTGTCAGCAATGCATTGTTGGGCTAAAGAATATAATGGTACAGCAGGCAGCCTCCATGGGAGCACTGCCAGCCCCCATCTCTGCTGCAGCATCTCCAGCTGCGGTGATGTCTGCTCAGGGCTGAAGAAGACTTGTTGTCTCTGCTGCTGGCATGTGGCTGGGGAACAGCATCCCAAACTGAGCAGCAGGAGCTGTTATCTGAGGTTAGCAAGGGGATCATTTAAATTCATAGTCATCAAATGAAATCACTGAAGGTTCATCAAGTATGGGTTCTCCAGCTGTGCTGCAGTGATTCATGGCCCCATATCCTCATTCTGTGCCTGACAGATTTTACATCAACAGGAAAGGTTTTTCTCCATCACCCTAAAGCCACTGTGGGCTTCCTCAGACATTTCAGCGCCCTCAGAGGTGGGTAGCCTAGTCAGGGAGAGGATGCTCGGCTATTTAGCAATCTGTGGATGTGGCAATAGGGTTGTATAAGGTTAAGAATTTCTGTCATACTGTTTTCATCAGTGTAATAGAAAGATCTAGTCAATCAATCTAGTAGTGATTATGATCATAATTTATGTTCAGCCAAAACAACATCGAGGACAAGTTTTTCAAGCGCCCATGACAATGGTAAAGAAGTGCTAGCTCCATTTTTTGGCTGCTACTCTCATTAATTAACGTGACTTGTGCTTCCATTGTGATGAGAAACACTTCAGAAAGATGCCAAACTTAAAAGTTAACAGTGAAGTGAGATGAAGTCAGAAAATGGTGGACAGGAGAAATAGCTAAGCTTTCCCACACCATCACTTTGTTGTATTCCCTTTTTTATCCAGCCCTTGCCTACAGAGATCGTAAATCCCCAGAGAAGAGAAAACTTTACTGTTGAGGCTGTTAATGTCAACAAAGCTTGCTGAATGATGCCCTTGGTTTCCTCATCTATCAGCAGCATATCTGAAGAGCTGGGGCAAAGGAACAAAAAATACACACCTGATGGCTCGGTTTTAAAGCTCTTCAAAGGTAAACTCTTCTCTCTGAGCCATCTGAAACCACAAAACTGCACAGAAATACTATTTATGTACAGTTCAAAAGCATCCAAATCTCTCTTCAGACTCCAAAGGATTCCATCGGAATGCCACACATCACTGAAACCCATGACACAGCTGCATGGGCCCATGAGGCACCTGCCCCTTAGCATCTCTCCATGGCAGTAGCTGGAACCTCGGAGGTGGAGCTCCTCCAGAAAGCCCTCTTCTTCAAAATGTTCCCTGTAGCACTGGCGTACGGCACCCTGAAGTCATGCAAACAACTCACATCATCCTTATCAAGAGAGAAGGTAAATAACATTTAATGTGGGGCCTAAAGACTTAAAATTTTAACTCATTAACTTCCTCTTCCTTTCTGCTAAGGAATATTTCCTGTTTGATAAAAAGAGTCATAGAATCATAGGATGACTTGGGTTGTAAGGGACCTCAAGGATCATCAAGTTCCAGCCCCCCGCCATAGGCAGGGTTGCCAACCACCAAATCAAGTATTAGATCAGATTGCCCAGGGTCCTATCCAACCTGGCCTTAAACACCTCTAGGAATGGGACAACCACAACCTCTCTGGGCAACCTGTTCCAGCACCTCTTCACTCTCTCAGTAAAACGCTTCCCCCAGTATCTAATCTAAATCTCCCCTCCTTTAGTTTTAAACCATTTCCCCTTGTCCTGTCACTATCTGCCCTTATAAAAAGTTGATTTGCCTCATGTTTATAAACTCACTTTAAATACTGAAGGGCACAATGAGGTTTCCCTGCAGCCTTCTCTTTTCCAGGCTGAACAAGCCCAGTTCCTTCAGCCTGTTTTGACAGGAGAGATGCTCCAGCCCTTTGGTCATCTTTGTGACCCTCCTCTGGATGCTCTCCAAAAGCTCCACATCTTTTTGTGTTGAGGGCCCCAGACCTGGGAACAATACTCCAGCTGGGGCCTCACACAGATAGAACGGAGGGGGACAATCACCTCCCTCGCTCTGCTGGCCACCCCTCTTCTGATGGAACCCAGGATACCATTGGCCTTCTGATCTGCAAGTACATGCTGCTGACTCATGTTAAGTTTTTCATCAACCAGGACCCCAAAGTCCTTCTCAGTAGACCTTCTTTCAAGGATTTCTCCCCCTTTGTATATATATCTGGAATTACCTTGACCCAGGCGCCAAAACTTGCACTGTGCTTTGTTGAACCCCATTATGTTCACAAGGGCCCACCATTAAAGTTTATTAGGGTCCCTCTGGATGGCATCTCTTCCTTCTGCTGTGTCAACCGCATCGCTCAGCTTTGTGTCATCAGAAAACATGCTGAGGGTGCACTTAATCCCATCATCTGTGTCACTGATTAAGATGTTAAAGAGTACTGGTCCCAAGACAGACTCCTGAGGGACACCGCTTGTTACTGACTTCACCTGAACATAGAACCACTGGCCCCAACCTTCTGGCTGCAACCATACAACCAAGTCCTTTTCCAATGAATAGTCCATGCTTCAAATCCATATTTCTACATTTCAGAGATAAAGATGTGATGTGGGACCATGTCAAAGGCCTTGCAGAAGTCCAAGTAGATGACATCAATTGTCTTCTCTTTGTTCACCAATGCTGGCACTCCAATTGGTCAGACACAACCCTCCCTTGGTGAAGCCATGCTGGCTGTCTCAGATCACCCACTTGTAATCAAGGGCTGCAAAAGTGTTGACAGTAGTTAGCTATGATTTCGTGCACTCTTCACATTTCTGCAATGTGGGCATTCGCTCACTCTCTCACTTCTCTTCCTCCCACATAGAAGCCTTTCTGTTGGAGAAGCACTAAGCTCTGCTTACACAACAGAGGGGAACAAGGCCTCTCTGCTATCTTGAAGCCTTTTGATGGGCACTCAGAAGATCTCTCATTCTCTAGAAAACACCCAGATTCAGAAGTTGTTGATGGGAGGGGAGGATAAATATCAACATCTGCAAAAGCAGAGAGGTAAACACACACACAGCATGACTGCAGGCACCTCGAGGAGCCTTTCTGTAACTTGATCTGTGAAAGCAAAGCACCAAGTGTAGCAGAGACGGGAGAAAACCTTGTGTTCCATGTGGCTTACTCCTGGCTACAAGACGTGCCATTAACACTGGGGCACACTGAGATGGGTGAACTGCAGAGGTCAGGATGTGCTTGTCTGCTGCAGACATGGCGAAGTGGCTGGAGCACACTGACCAGATAACTCTGCTTGGACAACAGCGTCCTTTTCCATTTCACTGCTTCTGTTTCTGTGTCGGAAGAGCAGTCCTCACTGGCACAACACCTGTGCTTGCCAGAAGGAGAAGTCCTGACCTCCCAGAGACTCTTAATTCTTAATTGAATTCTGCTCAATTAATTCTGTTAACACTTTGATGACTATGTTCCATCATGATGATCCTTTCTTAACAGGAGCCATGCAAAACCTCGTAATACTGTGTGTGCTGCTGTTAATTGCCTTGTCAGGACACCATGAAAAGCCTGATAAAAAGAACTGGCTTTAAACCACCACCTAGAATAGAAAATCTGATTCAGAGGACTATAGCAAGTTTTACTAACAGTGTTATATCCAAGGAGTGGTATTCAATTTGACACACACAGAAGAGATTGGTCTCTCTTACATTGCTCTTAAAGGTGTAAATAGGGCTCTCAGTATTATGCTATTTCTACATTATCAGTGCTCCAGGAAGGCAGGGATATGTTACTTCCTTTTTGCAGGCAGTTTATCTTAAGACATGCCTAAGATCCAGCAAAGAAACCCTGGCTAAGGTGAGAACTTACTTTATGTCTCCTGAATGCCAGTTCCCGCCATCATCCCTTTCCTATCTTGATATGAAATAATGCTGAACAGAGTCGACACCCAAATGGCCACCATCGCATGTCACAGAGGTCAAGGGGAGACAAGGGACAGGTGGGGAAAAGGTGGTGCAGGCTTCACCTCTTGCTGTGCCTCAGATGAGCAGAGAAGCTGCCCAGAGCTGCTCTGGGAGCAAGTTCTCTTAGATTTGTTAAGGCACATGGGCAGCATGAAGAATACAGGAAGAAACCCCTATGCAAGGGATCTTCCACTGCTCTCATTTACAAACAATATATGTGAGGCAGAACTGTCCTGCCCTGCCATCTAATGCTTATTGGAATATGAGGCAATGAACATCAACTCTCCAAACATGGAGTGCTTTGAGGGGTGGGTGTGATCCAGGGTGCAGTAATCAATGTATATTGCTTTTCTTCGTATAGTCTGGCAGGCTCCTTATCTCAGGGTTTGCTGTAGTTTGGATTATCTTGGGTTGCTAATATTGATTTAAAGAGAAAGAAGGAAAAACTATCTGAGCTTCACAGTGCATTTCTATATCTAGAATCCACAGAGGAATACTTGCATCCCAGTGGCCCTCTCTAAAGGCTGATTGTTCTCCCCATTATGCCTTGGCTGAAAACCAAGAAACACGTAGCATTTTGAAGCAGGACAGTCACCTGTTATGAAATAGGTAACTAACACTTGAATCATGAATGCTGGTAGGATTATGTTAGGCTGATATGGAGATGCTGATGCTGTCAGGCTTGGAACAGATACAAACACGGTGATGCTGGGGTGCTTGATTTGTCCATCATGGGCGTTCTCTTGCTGGCCAGGGAATGCACCCAGGCCTCCTGGCTGTGGAAATGTGTGGTATCATCAGAACAACAGGTTTGGCTCATTCTCCTCCTCCAGGCTGTAAGGGATAAAGGGCAGGTACCACAAACAGCTGGGATTATATCATTTACATCTGTTACCTCTTTTCCCATGTCCTGGTCCTCCCTTTCTCCACCCCAGTCTCCTCCCAAATAAACAAGTTGTCCCAAATTACTTTATCCCCCTCAATCCAAGTTCGGTTACACCCATACCCAAATTCTGTATTTAATAACGAAATGTAGGTAATCTTGACTTGATGTGACATAGCTGATATGGTTACACAGGCACTACGGGCCTTACATGATTCCACTCCCAAAAAGGTTCATAACACCCCCTTCCAGTTGTCTTTGAAGTCTGGTTATCCCTCACGTAACTCACTTTATAGCCATCTGTGGAATCCAGCCATTCCTCATGGCACTATACTTGTTGTATATTTGTTGTCATTGCACATTGGTACCAATCATACTTGGCAATTGCTTGTGTCATGTCCAGTGGTTTCTTATGTCCTGTTCAGTTAGCTCATAGGCAGATTGGGATGTAGTGATCTGACTGCATCCTTAATAAAATACCACATGATTTTCAGGCAGCCCATGATATCCACCCCAGCTATTTGCTGAAGGAATTATGGAATGATCCAAAAAATGTCTGAACCTTTCAGAAGCTCCAACATGAACTCAGACACACTGAGAATCATAGCCAGGTTGCATTTCTCAGCAGGCAAATAATTTCCTGCATTTGTTTATCAGTGCATCTGTCACAAAAGCTATGGTTCATGCTGTATAGGTGCACAACCAACATTAACACCATAATGAACCAACCATTACACATGAGGAACATGTGAATTCTGAACAACTGCAGTGCAAATGCTCTGTCCCATAGCTGCCATGGTCTGATCAAGCACCTTGTCATGAATCACAGGTTCAGGTAAAGGGCAAAGTCAGGGTTCAGTAACATCTGTACTGAATGAATACTTTTATTTCCTTTGGCTTTCTACAAAAGCAGAAGAGAAATTCTAATTTGTGACAATGTAAATTTTTGCTAGTGCAGATGGTCTCCATTCTTCAAAGAGGACTGGTGTGTACCAGGAACATCCTCTCTCTTAAAAAACTTTGGCACTTGGCCTCTGACCCAGATGCAGGAGCATCCCTTTGCTAAAGAAAATGTCCAGGAGTCAGGGTGTGCAGGTGGGTAAGATGTAGGAAGAAGGCTAACTGGCCAGCACAGAAAAGTGTCTCCTTTACAAATAAATGTGCCAAATGTTCACCATGAGCAATAGGGAAGTGTTTCATCTGCAACAGCCATACCACATGATTCCTCCCATCTCTGAGCTGACTGTTACAAACCTCATGTGAACTTACAGGAACTCATCAATGGAAGTCAAACATGTTCTAAGTCTCTTCCTGAAGGTCAGAAAAAAGGGAAAAGAAAAAAAAAAAACATTTTCTTTACTTCCTTAGTAAAAGCAGGGGAATGCAAAAGTAGTCCTGAAGGCGTTCCTGGGTTTGGCTTGCTGCACCAGTTGAGTGGACATGCAGCACTACAGTTGCTGGCTTATCAAAGGGATGCTGAAACCTGACTGGTTTGTCTGGCCTCTTTCCTGTCCTGGACACCTATCTTGTTATGATATCACCCAATTAAAACTCTTATTAGCACTTCTTTTCATACTAAAGGGAAAAAAAAAAAAAAAAAAAAAAAAAAAAAAAAAAACCAAGAAAAGAAAAAATGGGGTAGGTAGCTGGCATTGTTCTGAATCAAAAAACACTGCCATCATCCTCATCATCGTGTGAGAACAAACATGGGTGGGAATAATGGAATGTGTAGGTGCATTCAGCTATCTGAAGCCAAGGCCAGAGGCAGATCAGATCAGATCAGCATAGAGAGAAATGTGACAAAGTGTAATTAACACTGAACGATGCTATAATGTCACTACTGATTGTTTGAATAGAACTTCAAAATTCAAAATGAAATTGAGAGGGATTCCACGCCAGTACCCACATGGTCTCCATGTGCCCTCTGAGCCTGCTCAGCAGCCAGGTCCCAGCCACGGCTGCAGGGCACCGACAGCTGCCTTGGCTCTGTAGCTGCTGCCCAAGCCTGGCTTGTATTGCCATTTGTATTTCCCAAATTCTGGAGAGAGAGAAGGATAACCTAAAACCATTATGCATGTTTTCATCTTAGGAATTGCTTGGACCACTTGAAGTCCTTGTGCATGTTGAATTGCTCTCCCCTGGGCATGCGCTTTGTCTGATCCTTGTGTTCTCCTGACACCAGGATCTCTCCTCTTCTTCTCCTTCATCGGTCCTGGATGTTTTCATATCTTCATCTACTTGCCAGGACTTGCCACGACCTCAGATATTTTGTATTGGTGTGGTTGTTTTTTTTCAGGTCTTTGGCTCATTTTTTTTAGCCCATTTTCCTGTTCTGTACTTTAGAGTGGGGAGTCTGACTCTGAGGTTTCACTTTGGTGGGTTTTGGTTTTGGAGGTTTTCAGATTTAGACCATGTTTGTTTGGTCAGGCACTGGAATGGGCTGCCCAGATAGGTGGAGGAGTCGCTGTCCCAAGAGGTGTTCAAGAAACATTTAGATGTTGTAGTGAGGGACGTGGTTTAATGGGAAACATTGGTGGTAGGTGGACGGTTGGACTGGATGGTCTTGGAGGTGATCTCCAACCTTGGTGATTTTGTGATTCTATGGTTCATTCCTTCCCTTTTTAATATGCATATCCAGGGCTCTTACAGCTCCAATTAGATTAATTTTTTTTCCTCTATGTTCAATATTGTCTCTTTTCTCCAAACTTGTACAGTAACTTCGCACACACAGTCAGGTGTGCATTTTCATTTCCATTTGAAATATCACATCAGGCAGTGAACACTGCTTCCTCTAAAAGGTGAGAAGAGAGATACCAAAAACTGATCTCATTGGCCACTGTGCAGCATCCCTCTGAACAGAAGTCTTCAAAGCAATGCTTTCTTCCACATCCACTCAGATAGCCTCTTGCAAGTTCAGATTCCATTGGCATTTGGTAAGTGATTTGTTCATGGTTTTGCTTTTGAATTTTAGAGGCCTTTTTAAGTTTTCTTTTAAACCACTTTCTAAGCAATCTACTACAGATTTTTCCTTGTTAAAGGCCACTTTGGTCCTGCACAGGAGGTACCAAGCCTGTATCACTTTTCTAATTTGATGATTTTTCCATGGTGATGAAGACACTAGAGGGTTAGGGTGATCCAGGATGATCCTTTTTTCTCCCTGTGAGACTTGCATGGTCTGGCAGGTAGGGTTAGACATTTGTCTTAGTAGCATGCACCACAATAGATGTTGCTCTATACAAGAATATTTTAATATACATGAGGCATTGCCAAGCTAGTCTGGCATGACTTTGCCAGTGACCTGTTGACCTGAGATGCAGCCCAGTGTAAAGTGGGCAAGTGGAGAAAGGTGATGATCATGCATATTCTCTCAAGCCCTTGGAAAGCCCGGTTTACCAGCAGAAGTGGCCAGCAGCACAAGTCACTTCCCAACCTGTACCATCAGGTTGGTGGTATTAAACTGATTATTTTCTCTCCCCTCAGGTGCTATCTGCTGAGCTAATAGAAACCAGCTGGTTGCTGAGTTCTACAAAGGGAAGCTTACAGCAAGCTGAAAGCATGCTTATTCTGGCTGTGCCCAAAGCATGGGCTCCATCACCACTGCAAACAACAAGGCCTGAGGATGTTACAGCCAATACACTGAGGTTTGTAGCAGCAGAATTATTTCTTCTCTCAAGATTTCTGCAAAGGAGTATGAGGGCAAAGTGAACATTTTAACAAGGAGATATTCAACAGGTAGCTGGCTGTGAAACATGCTGTTTGGCAGTACAGGAAGTCTCTTGAATTCTTTTGAATTGCTATTGCTTAATCTTCTTGCGAATGCTTAATTGAGAAGATATTTTCCATATGAAAATATTTTCCCCTCCAGCTTTATTATTATGCACTTTGTACAAATCAGGCAAACGTGGATCTTGAAAGACAATCTCTATGAAAATGCCAGACATGAAATCCTAGCTGTATATGTTAGAGACTCCATTCAAGTAAAATTAAATCAATATCTACTCTGATCTTCTTCAGGTGTCTCAAACTTCACTTTCAGTTGTTTCAACTCTTATATATCTTGGAAAAATACAGGAATTATATTTTCTACAGTACACTTTTCATGGCATCAGATCAAAGGAGCTGATCCTGCCCCTCTGCTCTGCGCTGGTGAGACCTCACCTGGAGAACTGTGTCCAGATGTGGAGTCCTCAGTACAGGACAGACACAGACCTGTTGGAGTGCATCCAGAGGAGGGCCTCGAAAATGATACAAGTGAGGTGACATCTCTCCTACAAGGGCAGGCTGAAAGAGCTGGGGCTGCTCCAGGTAGATTTGAAAGGCCACTACCTTTCAATATCTAAAGGGGGGCTGTAAGGAGGAAGGGGACAGACTCTTTAGCAGGGTTTTTAGCTTTTGAAATAGGATAGGCGGAAATTATTTCAGACTAAGTGATTTAGATTGGATATAAGAAAGAAACATTTCTTACGATAGGGTCAGTGAAGCACTGGAACAGGTTGCCCTAAGGTGTGGTGGAGGAGTGGTCTGTAGAGATATTCAGGGTCAGACTGGATGGTGCTCTGAGCAATCTGATATAGCTGTAGATGTCCCTGTTGCAAGGGAGTTAGACTAGATGACCTTTAAAGGTCCCTTCCAAGTTAACTCCTAGACTTCCACATTCAGTTTCCTTCTGCTCAGAAAACTATGTTGTTGTATCAGGTGTCTTTGAATACTCCAAGACTCATATATCAAACATATTCTAAGTTTTTATCTTTGAACAGTAACACCCAGCAGATGTTCTTTTTTAGTAAGGCATTAACCAATTTCTGCTCTAGCTTGAAAAAAGCATTTTCCAGCTCTGACACTGCACTGTCCAGATGAAAATGCCTCTGTAATTGAAAGGGAAAAAAAAAGCAATTGGAAGCAACCAATATAGTCTTTGTTTAACAAGTCCTTCAGAAAGCAACTTGTAAATAGACCTGACTGAGAATTCCTCTAAACGATTGCAGTTTGGAAATTCTAGCTGCAGGCCACATCTATTTTCCTGAATGGGTTTTTCTAAATCTTTTACTTTCTAGCAGCTGTTGACTATATAAACGCTAATTGCACCACTGAACAACAGTCCTCTCTTAACTGTTTGGTACATAATGAAAATAGACTGAGATGAGAAAACAATCTTCACATTTTCTATTCTGCTCGTAACTTAATTTGAATGGTTTATCCTTTACTAACATTAATGTATACTTTTGATAATAGGTGAAAATTACTTCATAATTACTTCAAAAGCAGCAGTTATGTTTTAGAAACTATACCTAACTTCTACTTAGATTTGTTTACTTTTGTCTGGACCCATTCTCACTAAGGAAATGATATTGTCAGACTACTGGCAAATCTCTGAAATAAAGTAAGAAGGCTCATTTCTATTACTATCAACCTCCATTTCACTTCTATGTATTTGTCCAGCAGCATATTTGAGAATTCCCTGAAGGAAAAAAGGGAAAACTTAATGAATGACAGTATTTCCAGGACAGCAATCAATTTCAACAGCGTGAAATTCCTTTACTTTTCCAGTCAGAAAAATAAGTGTACTTTATAGATCTTTTCAAATGTAAATGCAGGTCTCTAAAATTATCTAGTTGATTAATAATTACATTGGACCAGTTTTTCTATTCAAACAGTGCTTGGTCTAACCAAAATAATAATTTTCCCAATAAACTTTGCCTCACTTACAGCTAACATGTTTTGCATTTGGCCAGCTAGCCATTAGTGGTTTCTGGCAATGCTGATAAGGTCTTTTAGCCATTACTCAACCATGTGCTTGACATGAATGTACTGACTATGATTAAATGTGCTTGGTTTCTTTCTTTTTTGCCATCCAGAAGTCATTCCTTGTAACTAGCTTCTTTTCCTAAGTGTGCTTATCAAGATAAAATAACTTCTTTATCACTTTATTTTTACTACTGCTTTTAGTGGCAGTGACAAATGTTATTACAGCTCTCAAACGCTCCGAGTTTTGTTTCTAAACACCTATGTTCTATTTTCTGATAATCTCTTCTTTGTTTAAATAATTAACAAATTCTGCTTATTCTACTTTACTTATATCTTAAAACATTTGTATTTCTTTCTTACCATAAGAACGTACGTATGGTCTATCTCCTCTTTATTATCTGGTACTGTTTATGTCTCCTAGGATCATAGAATCACCAAAGTTGGAAAAGACCTCCAAGATCATCTAGTCTTGCCTGGTAAGTGGATCTTTCTTGCTCACGTACCCTTTACTGTAAGCAAATTCATGTTTTTGTCTATGAAGATTGATGCAATATTTTGTCTGGGTTAGTTTATCACAAGCAGGTGTATTCCTGTGGCAAAACAATTGTTAGAGTGACTGGATTTGGAGGATTAAAAAACGCAATCTCAGCTCAGGTTTGACCTCATGTCAATGAGGCATGTGGACAGAGTTGCACCACATGTATACGTGACGTTAGAAGAGTCAGAGCTGTGGTTGTGGGAGCATTCTAGGCACTTCTCGTTGGATTTTGTATCTGGGTGTGGTGCTACATGTTCTTATCCATCACATTGTGTTAGAGGGCTAACTAATGGGCTTTTAAGGCAGGAAGTTGTTTTTCCCATCTAAGCTAGCAGTTGAATCTGGAACACCCTATGTGATATTAGTTGCTTGTTTTGGTTGATTCTATGATCAAAATCTTCAAATAAGAGGAACTATAATATTTTTATTAGACCTTTGTAAAACAAATTGATAATCCAGTCCTTGGTAAAAAACTAAGTTTAAAATTCTGACTGACTTCATCAAAGGAGCTTAAATGGCTTTGCCTTGTCAGACAATTAAACCCACTGGGTTTGGTTTTGTGAAGTCACTTTCAGTCATGCACATTGATCATGCAAGGAACTGCCAGGGCAGAAGGGCAGCCATGCTCTGGTGTCCCACAGTAAGTTCTTGTTGTAGGCAACTGGGAGGCATTCAGAAACCCAGCTAGGATATCCTGCCATGGCTTCACCTGTCTCATAATCAGCCCCTGCATCAGGCAACTGTGTGGTGATGATGTAAAAGCATGAGGGTAGCTCAACTCGGTCAGAAGAGTAGATGTAACCTGTATTTCACTACTTATATCAAAGCAAGAGGTGGGTTGAAAGCTACAATGGTACAAGAAGGTGTATAGTGTGAGAATGGAGGAAAAAAGTGAACGTAACATCTGTTATGCAGAGTAGCAAATACAAAACTGCATTTGTTCTATCCTTTGTTCTATCCTTTGGATAGAAGTTCAGACTGTTTGGTGATTGGCTCACTAGGCTGTTGTGCTTTCAGCCACCTTTGGAGTTACAGAATATCATTTTAGCTCCTACTGCTAAAATTTTTAGAAATAGGCATCTTACATGTTTCACTTTCAGTGAAATACTTCTGAATATTCAGCACATACACAAGAGAAGCAAACGAGTGTGAGTTAACTGAAGATGAGCCAACATATATCTTGTTAAGGTAAAATTCATGTGCTTTAAATCATCACAGCTGCATTAAATATAATACCATCTTGATGTGGAGATTTGTTTTGAAACATTTGCAGTTAATCATTGGAGTAGATAAGCAGGTAAAATTATTAATAAATAGATTTATGGATGAAATTCCAGAGAA
Organism: Phasianus colchicus; assembly: GCF_987193195.1. NCBI lineage: Eukaryota > Metazoa > Chordata > Aves > Galliformes > Phasianidae > Phasianus > Phasianus colchicus. The sequence goes on along the minus strand of NC_143441.1, from coordinate 16,657,067 downwards.
TATATATATACAGGGGCTATTACATAGGTTGGATAGAGTTGTCTCTTCTGCTACAGACATAATTTATTATCAATACTTTAACTGGCTTAAGTAGAAACAGAAACTGTCATTTTAAGTTCAGATAAAAATCAGTAATCCCACAGCACTGTTACAAAAACACATATACAAATTAATAACACTGATGTTGTACGTAATAGACTAGTAGGGTGTATATTACTATAAGTGTGAGCAAAGGGAGAAACAGAAGTCAATGAAATGCACGTTATTGTTTCTTCTGAACTCTTTCACGGAGTGTATATCATTAAATCATCCATCAGTTGACCAAAGGCCTGGCTTTCGCCATTGGCAGCAATAAGCATAAAGCCAGGAGCAAGTAAACAAAAGTTTCCCAACACCTTCAACTCAAAGCATGCCACAGACACCATCACACCCACATTTACCCCACCACACACACACGTACACATGTACTGCTTTCTGAGTCATTTTTGCCTCTTCTTTCACCTCACACGCTTCATAACTGTGTAACTGAGAACACAGAAACTGCTGTCTGTTAGCACGTGTCCATGCTCATATTCTCCACTCTAAGCTAGGGACCATAACAGAAAGAACAATAATACCTAAGATATTAAATGCACCTGTAATGGCTTTTACATCTTTTTGTTCTATTTTTGTGTGTTTGTGTGTGCGCCAGTGCATATCTTATGAGTGGGTTTGCAATGGTTGTATCTGCTAGTAACTCACTGAAGGACAACTCCAAACTAAAGAAAAGGGTTTTGCTCCCTCTCTTTTGTAGCTGCCTTCACCCAAAATGATGAAAATGCAAATGATAATGATGTCAGGGGAAATTCTACTATCTGTGGTAAGATCTCCAATTAGCTAGAGAATAAGCAATGTCACAAAAGCATCAAATGCCAGCAAGTCTCAGCACATCTGCTTTTTTTCTTCACTTTCATACTTGTAAGAGATGTTGTGTAAGGTCTGTGAGTGGGTTTATAAAGTGGGCTTCTAAAGCAATCTGTTTCACTGCCTTATACAGAATATGTCCCCAGCCTTCAGCCTCCTCACTCCTTTCTTTCAGAGCACCTTTTCTCTCAAAATCGGTTGTATACAAAATAGATGTGAGAGCATCCATACTCCTGGCTGCATGTTAGGAAGCTTCTCTGCTTTGTTTGAGTCTTCAAATGCATGTTCTTTCAGGTTTCTGTATGATGACCATGTAGTGTGGTCATTTCTACACTCTCCTCATGTTCTCATCACATTTTTAGAGTTATGATGGATCTTGCCCATCATCTGGAGGGCCCAGAACCCTTCTACCCCACTGTGATTTGTTCCAGAGGTATTAACTGTTGTATTAACAAACAACTTGGTCACTTCTGTAGAACAGTTTTCAGTGTTGTCCAACATAAATGGAGAAAAATAAATAGTTCTCAGCTCCATCGCACCTTCATTTATAACCTAAACCACAGCAAAATAATCTGGAGGGTATCAACTAATGGAGATGAAAGCTCTTCAACGAAATACTATAATTAATTATAGCCTTATTACAGTGTCTAGGGTCAGATCTGTGCTATCTTTGCTCCAGGTGTAGACAAGCAATAACAGCAATTGTCACTTGGTGGAGCCAGATCACTCTGCAACTGGAATGCGCCTTAAAAGTGTCTTGCAAAAAGGTCTCAAGTCAGGATTTGTAAAGAATGGTGTGGAGAAAGAAAGCTGGGTACCAGGGGCCTTAAATCTTTTGAGAAGTAACAATATTTTGCATTTTTCCTTTTAGTTAGTATGGCATAGGAGAAGTAAAGGTCTTACCAGCTGAGGGAATGTTGTTTGGTTGGAAAAGGGTGAAAGTACAGTATTGTGCATTTGGTATTCTATGTGCAAATGTGTGAGATGCAACCAAAGCTGTCACTTTTCAGTGGTTACTCTTTAAAGGACTTCAGATGACTGAAGCTAAACTGTGCCACCTTTTTTATCAATTACTTGTCTTTAAAAACATTTTTCTCTTTTACTCATCTCTCTCTTACCTTTTCTTAATAAGAGAGAAATAGCCTAATTTATTTATGGTGTTAAACACTATTGTAAAAGGAAAAAATGAGAGGGTTCCAAACTATAAATATCTTTTATGCTCTTCTGATATCAACCTTTCCTCACCGTATGTTCCTTTCCTTTCCTGTCCATATGTTTTGGGTATTTTAATTAATGAGGTGTTATTATTAGAAGCTCCTCTGGCTTCTGATTCTGTGCTATATTTACTGTAACTGCTGTAACAGAGCTCAGGCAATTTGCATCTCTTTATCTTCAATGAGCAGGAAGATATACATTCTCTCTGCCATTTTTGTATCTTCTCATTACACAGCTTTTCCCTGTATTGAATTGCTCCAAACCAGACAGATAATGCTAGAAGGAGGGTCTGCTTTTGAGGACATGTGCTGACAGGCACTTACACGAAGTCTTACTTATTCTTTCCATATATTTTTTAGATCCATCAGATCTCACATGTTGGGGAAAAAACTTTGTTTGCTCCAGCTAAGTACTTTTTTTCAAAATATATTGAAATCAAAGGGAGGAGAACTCTTCTTTGGTCAGTGACCCCACAGGCCAGAAGAGGCAGGTTGGCTTAATCTGATGCCAGCAACAAAATGTCCAGCATCCCAGTCCCACGTGTTGTGTGGCTGGACTCAGCTCTAATGCCCACCTGGAAGTGCATTTCTTTCCATGACATGCTGGATCAGATGGAAGCTGCTTTTAGGCAGGAACGAAGGATCCCTGAACACCAGCCCTCTGCTTAGCTTCAGGGATGTAGTCTGGAGAAGAGGAGGCTCAGGGGTGACCTCATGGCTCTCTCAAGTACCTGAAGGGAGGTTGTGGTGAGGTGAGAGTTGGCCTCTTCTCCCAGGTAACTACCAGTAGGACTAGAGGGAATGGCCTCTAGTTGTGCTGGGGAGGTTCATGTTGTATGTTAGAAAATAGCTCTTATCTGAGAGAGTGGTCAGGCACTGCAGTGGGCTGCTCGGGGAGGTGGTGGAGTCACCAACCCTGGAGGTGTTCAAGGAACGTGTAGATGTTGTACTGAGGGCCATGGTTTAGTGGGAAACTTTGGTGATGGGTGGACAGCTGGACCACATGACCTTGGAGGTAATCTCCAACATTGGTGATTCTATTCTATGATTCTACTCAGTTCTATTCTATGTCCAGAGAGAACACAGCAATGACTAGAGCTGTGGCAGGCATTTGAGGTCTGTTCCTATTTCTGGAGAATCTGTCTGGCACTTGAAGAGAGTAATTGGACATTTTTTTGCTTTTATGGCCTGCTTTGCTATTTTTCAAGCTTCAGAGGCCATATGAAACTCAGTATTTGAGTTCCTTGGTTTGGAGCTCTCGTCATATATCAAGCTTTTTGCATAGTCACAGGATTTCAGGTTTCCCCCAATGAAGGGCAAAACACACATTTAGCTGGATTGCTTCAATCTTTGTTTGAAAAAATTGATTTCATGTCGTCGTCGTCTTTGAACTGTTATTATTTTTATAACCCTCAAGTCAATATTTAGCATTTTCCAATCAGTGAATCCTTTTTAAACTGAGCATTCAGGATTCCTGTGGTGTAAGAGTTTCCTGTTTTTCACTTTATGGAGTTTTCAGCTCTCCAGTCGTTTTTGCTATTGGTTTGGGCAAAACTCATCTGTAAAAATGACAGCATTCCTTGCAAAACTTGTGAAAAACCAAAGACTTTGCAGAGGAGACGGAAGGATAAGTTTGAGTAGTTAATTTCTAAATCCTGATCAACATACATTTTGGCAAGCTCCTTGTCCTGGGATCTGCTGTAATTTTGATTAGCTGGATTTTTCCTCTTTTTGTGACTTTTGTAGTTTTGGCAAGACTTTGGGCAAAAAAGTGGCTGAAGAAAAATCTTTCAATTCCCCTCTCTTCTACAGTTTCTCTCAGAAATGTCAGGGAGTGCTCTACCAGCATGTGGAGTGAGTGCTGTGTCCCTGTTCTCCTGCACAGGAGAACTGTTATTAAAGCAGATCCAAGGCTTGGATCTTACTGTCAGTGATCAGTTACTTCATACAAAACTTACACCTGATGCCCTACCTCCAGCAGGCCTGAAGGGACAGGAAGAAGACTGAAGAATTCAGTACAAACCACTCAGTATCAATTTTGGGGATGCCATGGGAGCTCAGAAGGAAGGCAACAAGCAGATTTCTCAATACAATAATATTACATCAACTTCTAAAATTAGCATCAAGCAAATTTAAGTACTGAATATGCTCTTGTGTTCAGTGCTCTACCACTTGAAATTTGGTCCAAGAATAATGCAGTCCTTAGCCATCCTACAGCTTGCGACAACAGAGGTTGTCTTAATTGGTTGTGAGCTTTTGCAATAGCAAAAATCTCACCATGCTCCTCTTCACCAAGAATGTAACTTTTTGTGGTGTAATGCTTGGAGGGCAGATGCACTGTAGAGAGCTCCAGCATACTCTCAGAAGAGCCCTGACTCCAGGGAGGTGGTGCAGTCACCGTCCTTGAAGGTGTTCATGAACTGTGTAGATGTGGCACTGAGGGACGTGGTCAGCGGGCATGGTGGTGATGGGCTGATAGTTGGACTAGGTGATCTTAGGGGTTTTCAACCTGAATGGTTCCGTGATTCTATGAGTCTATAAGACCTCGGTCCCTGGCCTCTGGAAAGGGCAGGAGTTACTGCTACCTGCAGGAAAAAAAGAAGATGTAGAAGTTGCAGGAGCGATGGCCAACTGGTCAGTGCAGGGAAGTGTTCCCTTTAGTAATTCAACAACTTGTCTGCTTGAAAAACGCCTCATCTGGGAGGGGAGAATTTCTCTGCAGTAGATGCACCACAAAACAACAGCAGCTGAGAGGGGCTCACTAGTGGAAGTCAAACATCTCCTGAGTCTCTTCTGAAGCCCAGAGAAAGGAAGAAAATCTTTTTTTCTTTATGTCAGTAACAAAAATATTACTAGGGAGGGGTAAACATGAAGAAAGTAACTGAAAAACCTGGCTTGTTTGTCCAGCCACTTGTCCCATCCCAGGCAGCTCCTGATTAAAATCCCCAATACTGCGTTCTTTCTCACCGTAAATAAATAGAATTGTTAGCTTCGTTTTGCAGTTGAAACACTGTCATAGTCCTTAGTTCAGGAGAAATAAAGTGTGTAGGTGCACTCAACTGCCCAAAGCCATGGCTGGAGGCAAATCAGATCAGCAAAGCTAGAAACGTGTCAAGGTGTGATTAATGTTGAATGATGCATTAATTTCATTTTTGTGCACTTAAAATAAAAGTGAAATGGAGAGGGGTCCCACCCCTGGGTGATTAGGAGAAATCCTGGGCAACTAAAATGAGCAGCCAGCCCCAGTTCACTCAAAGGGCAATCAGGAGAGTCTGCATCTGTTTTATCAGCATTGGCTGTTGGAGTGATGGAGTTTGGGTTTTTAGCCCTATGCTCCATCTAAAGTTACCATGCAATGTGCAGTGAGCTCAGATCCCTCAGCCTCTGTTGGAATGGCTTCTTCCTTTGAACTGACACTCCCCACAGGGGGTTGGCAGCACTACTCACACCCTGGGAGCCCTGGTGACAGGATATCTCTGCAGAGCACAGATAAGTGGCTGATGCGGAGTTTTATAACAACCACTGACTCATTTTAACCCTAGAGTCCTAATAAACAGTGCTTTGTACCTGAGCTTTGCACACAGGGTTCAGAGGCAGCAGCTCTGTTCTTATTGTCACCATTCACTTCCTCCAGACTCATGTTAGTGATGGTGTCTCCATCACTATACCTGCAAGCCTGGTGAGGAGAAGTTTGCTCTGGTGCCCCTCATCCCATCTCTGGTGTCAGCACGACTTCCAGGGATGGCTCATGCCTCTGGGCTATGTTTATTCTGCATGGATGCAGAGATGCTGGCAACTTCTCTGGCTCAGATATACAGCAAGAGGGTGCTGATACAGTTTCTGCCATCCTTGGACACTCTCTTGGAGCTTCTGGGCATCACGGCAGCTTCACAGGCATCCAACACTCCTCCGTGTCCGCTGTGTCCCCAGTATCTCAAGGCACATGTGGAGCACAGGGCCCTGTCCCCATCCATCAGCACAGTGCAGGTCGAAGGCAGCCCCTCGGTCACTTTTGTTTTGGTCCTCTCTTGCTACAGGCAGTCCCACATTGACTTTGCTGGAGCAACTATGACTTGCTAAGCCGGATACCAGCTGTGCTCTGCTCTCCAGCCAGGCTGCATGTGTGCGGACATGAGCAGAAGAGCAAAGGCAAATTTGATGCCTTGGGGAGCTTAGCAATGCGTTTGACATGTATAGTTCACAGCCAAAGTGTGTCTGGTGAGGGAGATGCGATTCACATGGAGGAAATGCCCAGATGTGTGGTAAAAAACAATCACCAAGCTTCAGTCCTGTAGGGTCTCTTTTACTCATGCTTACCATTCTAGGCATGGAGTATATTTCTGCAGTAGAGCAGCAGAACATTTTCTTCTGTGTTTTGTGAAAGCAACTGATGGGATCTGTGAGCTCCCGTCCATCCCAGGAGCAAGGAACAACCTTACCATGCCCAGAACCTGGGTCTCAAATGGCCTCGGGCTGCATAAGATTTGTTCTCTGACACTGTAATGCAAAAGCACTTGTGCAAAAGGTTTACCAACCCCAAAGAAAATAGGCAGAGGCAAGTTAGCATTCAGTTTAATAGAGAAATACTCATGCTGCTGGCTGCCAAGTTCTCGGTACTGGTGGCATCTGACTGGTATAGTGTTTGCTCTGGGATTACCCCCAGAAAATATCAGCAGCAGCAGGCTGGCAAGATGTCATTTCACTCCCTTAACACTGTGGCCATATATATCACAGTGGGAGTCTATAAAGCATCACATACCAGAATAACCAGAGTCATTCACAGAAAGCAAGGAGACTTAGTCACATCTACAGAGCAGTTTCTCACAAACAAGTTACTTCTGCATGCAGAAGCTAAAGGCAGTTTACTTGTGCTCCCAACTTAATATGAGCTCTTTTTCACAGGCTAGTCATCTGCTCAGGCTGCGATCTGTATTTTTTCCACGCAGACACTCATCTATCACTCCCCACTTTGTGATTGAATGAGGCCATGCAGCGACAGCACAATTCACCCTCCTCAAGTGGGTCCCAGCCTGAAGTGCTCACCTGTAGCTGGGTGGTGCAAAATCAGGAGGTGAGGGCTGACCCTTCAGCTTCTCCCTGCCTCACAGCTCTGCCTCATCACAGCCCCTGGCTAACGAGGCCCCGCTGCAGGCTGTCCTCAGAGCCACTGCCCAAGCTGCAAAGGACTTGCGTTGTCATAGATGGTCCTTTGCAGTATGCTGAGCACTGAGCCACAGTGTGATGATGTTAGCTTGCTCCAGATTCTGGAGGGAGAAAATGACAGCCTAAAGCCACTATGCATACTTTCATCCAGAGCAAGCAAACCTAGGATTGCTTGGATCACATCAAGTCATTGTGTGTGCTGAATTGCTCTCCTCGCGTATGCACTGTCTGATCCTTGTGTTCTCCTAACAGTGCTCTTCCTCTTCCTTTCTTTCATTGGCCTCCACTGTCTCTACACCTTCACCTACTTGCCAGGACTTGCTGCAGCCTTAGATATTTTGTATTGGTGTATTTTTTTTTTTTTCCAGGTCTTTGGCTCCTTATTTTCCTGTTTTCCTGCACCTTAGAGTGGAGTCTGTCTCTGAGGTTTCACTTGGATGCGTTTTCCGCGTTAGACAAATTCTTTGGTAACTTTTAGACACATTTTAGATACATTCAGGTATGCACAGTATGCACAGACTCTCATTTCCATATTACCATTGCAGCAGCCAGCAAAGCTTGCTGCTCTCATATTTATTCCAGCGAAGAAAACTTGTTCCCTTTTTGCTGCTACCTCTGAGCAGGGTCATATCAAAAAGACCCTGCAGCTACGAAGAAGTGCTTCTTTTTCCCTTTATACATTGTTTTTCTGTGGAGTTTGCAACACTATTTTTTACTTCTTGCAACTCAGAATTTCTGTTCAGGTGGACACTGCTCTGAGCTACTTTTATTCCCCATTATCCACATCTCTTGCAAGTTCAGATTCCACTGGCATTTGGGGTAGCACTCATTCATGGCTTTTGCTGGAGTCCTTTTCTGTTGTTAGTTTTTTTTTTTTTAAACTGTGTTTTCCAAGCAAAACTCACTTACAGACTGACCTGCTTTCCCTGTAAAATCCACCCTGGCTCTGTACAGCAGTGCTGAACTTGTATCACCTTTCCAGGCCTGTGTTTTCCCAAAGCACCCAAAGGTCAGGGTGATGCAGGAGACTTCCATCTCCTTTTGGGACCTCACAAATATTTCACTATTGTTTGTTCAAAGTCAGTGAATCTGCAGGCACTCTGTATGAACACTGTTAATTCTCCATCACTGATACTATTGGGCATACCACAGTGCACAAATGGCCATGAGGGTAAGATTTGGGTATTTAAAGTTAGACTCATAAATCCATGCTGGGAAAGTGTCCGAGACATGGCACATTTTTCAAGGGGAGAGCAGTCTCACCTGCTGCTCCCACGAGGCAGAACCTGGTGCAGCTGTACACAGAATGGCTCAGGGTGCACAGGATGGCTCGCACCAGCCTGCTCTGGTCATACCCATTCTGGCAGTGCCCAGTGCTCACCCTCAAGAACCACCTTCTATTTCACCCTTTGCAATAATGTACACGTACTGGAGCAAATGCAGCAGACAGACTTCTGCTCCTCTCCACAGAGGAGCCTCAAACCACTTCTGGGTGGGCACAGCCTCCATCACGCTGCCAACAACGAAGACGTCACAGCCAACACCGTGAGGTCTGCGGCAGCAGAATTCCTTCTTCTCTACAGCCAACAACTGTGCTGCAGCAAATCAGTGCCTCACTCCATGGTGGGACCGAGCAGCCCGCAACACCCACATCTACTGCACAGCAACCTGCCCTCGGGCTTTGGTAGGACCTCCACACTCAGAGGCCCGAAACCAAGTGCTTTAAGGGATTTAATTTAGGGAGAACATGGATTCATTGCTTTCCCCCAGGCTCCTCAGCATGAGCCTTGGCCCTGGAAGGCAGGCCCCATTCCCACAGGCAGCAGTGCCCAGCGCCTTCCCTTCAGGACAGGCCAAGTAACCACTGTGGATCTGGGCCCCAGGTTTTGCTTTACTGCTGAAGGGGTGAAAGACCCCTTGAGACCACCACAAAGGAGCATGAGAGTAGAGGGAAGATTTGAACGAGGAGATCTCCGACAGATAGCTGACTGAGGTACGGAAAATGTGAAGAGACAAGAAGACTATTTCTCTTGTCACAACAGCCCCACCTAGACTGGGAACAAACACAGAAAGAAAGGGCGTTCCCTTAAAAACTGTAATTGAATGAGACATAAATCACGGCTCACCAAAGTGGGTTAGGTTTGGCCGATGTACAGAGCTGGGAAGTGAAAGTCACTGGCTGGGTGCCCAAGGGAGGGGAGGAGATTGGGCACGAGATAGGCAATGAAGGGGTGCAGACAGATAGAATGTGAGCAGGTCAGTGCCAACACAACACATCGCTCTGGGCCCTACTTCTGCCATGCCCGCAGTGTGAGGTGTGTGGCAGAACTGACTACACAGCCTGGAACAAAGAGAAGGAGAGACCAGGACCACCGTTCAGTTATAAGCTTTTTCTTTTTTAGAATTCAAGCTTACACAGTTATCTATGCCCACTATATTCATAATTACATTTTAATATCTGCATACAAAAGCTATGTAAAAATTATTTTCTTCCCCCAAATATACAAATTTTTTCTTTAGATAGTTTAAAACATTTGTGATCACAGATTTTTAATATATTTTAGGCTGAAAAAATATTACCAATCTAGCATAACTCTTAACACTGCTTGCAAAAAAATACATCATCCAAGGTAATTTTTTTTTACTGTACTGCGTAACGTTTGCCTTACCCTCAGGGCACGAAACTGGTATAAAAAAATAAACCAAATAAGCAAAACCCACAAACCTCATAGACAAAGTAAGAAGTCCTTCCACCTAACTTCATAAAAACAAACAAACAACCCAAACCACCCTTCTCTTCAAAAAAAAAAAAAAAAAAAAAAAAAGAATAACTAATCTGATGTATTCGTGAGCAAACTAAAACTGAAGAGTGCTAAGGAAGTAGGAAAAGAGAAAAAGAAATTACAGCATGTCAGCTAGTTCATGCCCTGATACTATCTTCACCAACATTAAGTGTGTAATTAAATAAAGTGTCTTTTAATGTTTTACATTGTGCTCAGTAATTTACATGAATTTAATCTACACCCGGGTGTTGATGTAGATTTACATTTGATTGTCTTGTGCATAAACAAGGTTAGCTTTTAAAGAAGGTAAACTGTGCAATGGACAGTCACAAACAACTTATTACCTGCACAATATTGCTTTTTGAAGGCGACATCAGTCAATGTGGATACACACAAATAATGCATACTCTTTGCATTTGCTAACATCTATACGACACACTAAAACTTTGTGGTAAGGCCAAACCTTTTTTTTTTTTTTTTGTTTTTAATTTTAAAGCAAAAATATACCGTAGTAAAAAAATGTGCTCACATTGTTTTGAGTCTTTAAGTGGAAAATAAATCTCTATCACACTAGAATAAAATTTCTCTCTATAAAATTTAAATACGGATCACTTCATCGCTATATCAAAAGGAAACGTCTGGCAATCATTTCCAGATGATCACAATAACAAGACACATCAAGAGGTCCTACTGCCTCTTCCTTTGAGAAAAGATAAACGTTCAACTCTTTCAACTGCTCTCACAGTGAGAGGAGTACGTTTCTTGGTTGTGGATTTTGATTCAGTCAATGAAAAAGGTTTAGCCTTAGGAATGCTGGCTACATCTCAAAACCATAGGACTGATTTTTATAATTTATGATTCATGCAGCAAAAAGTCAATATGACACATACAGGTTAGAGTTCCATAGCATAAAAATGCATCGCTAGCAATGACATGCTCTGCTTGTGATCAACAGCCCTGTCTTGGCAGATTTCGGATACAGCTGATAATTCTGGACAGGTTTTTTTTTTTTTTTTTTCACTTTCTGATGCCTGCTTCTGAAGAAGCAAGCATTTTGCTCAAGGATGGTTTTGCATCTCAGAGGTCTAACTCTAACACCTACATTTTGGCAGAATGTAAACAAAAGTCATTATTATGCATGTAATATGTCATTATAAATATCATAACTTAACGGAGATGACACATGAAATGAGTATCTTAATGGGTATGTTACTCGGGGCAAAACCGTGAACGATGACAATCAGGTTGATAGGAAGCATCTCTTATGCAAGACCTACATGTAGATCACAAAGCAAAAACGAAGGTTATGTGGCACCATCAGAAACAAGACCCTGAACTGCAGTGAAAAGTGCCGTCTGTTGCTGCCCTCAGAAGAACAGGTCCTACAAACCCTGCTGACTGATGTCTGCCACTCAGATGGTAAATCCAGTGTCTCAGTCCTACAGTGACCTGAGTCATTGCAGGACTAAGTTCAGCATTCACCAGTAAGAGACTGCAAAAGCATCCTCACAGATTCTAGTTTTGCTCTCGTGATCATGTAAATCAGGAGTCAGACCGAGGAAGTCAATGAAGACACACAGAGTAAGACTGGTACGAGATCAGAGGTCATTAGATATCAGACTAAGAGCGTGGTCTTAGTCTTCAGTTAAGGAATGCTACTAATCCCCCTTGGTTAATCAAAACCAGATTCCAACGTAATCTAAAAAGCTAGAAAAGTACAATGATGTATCCTTACTGCTTAAAGGACTACTCAACTTTTCCAAGTTGGTTGCCTAATTGCCCATCTGCAGTCATCTAACAGAAGATGCTCAGTTTTCTGAATCCTGATTAGCTGCAACCCCAAACTGCTTCAGTATCAGGAAGTCAGGCCATGAGCTTGGATGCCTAAATGCAGCTTGACATGCTTGAATTCAGACATCCACCTGTGTAGGCTGTGTTTTAAAACTTCTTTAACTGAACTGCTATAGTAACCTTGGCAGACAAATTCCTGTATGAGCAATGATTTTTACATCAGCCTGTGCAAAGCGTTTGTTCTCAGCACTACCTCAAGCTGCAATTCTGTCCAAGGTATTGCAAGTTTCTTCATCTCTCACTGCTTCCCCATGCCAATCCAGTAACTCTCACATTTTTTCTAACTTCTGACCTTTATTTTTTGATTAATGCAGTACCAACACTCCCAAAAGCCAGTAGTCTGGGCCCCAGTAATTAAAAGTAGTTAAAAAGCAAGAAGTCACTACTGAGTACTGACTTCCAACCTCAACACTTAGGCTTCTGTTTTTCTTTATAACCCAGAGGATGAGAAATGTTGATCTTAATGACAGACTGAACATCTCAAGCAGCAGTGTGACTCTAAGAAACCGAGGTTCTGAGAAACACAAAATATCATGGAGCCTGCAGTGAGGTCACTGCGAATACTACCAGGAGAAAGTGACTTTCTTTCTCCTTGGTCTCATCTGCAGCACAGTTACAAGTTTTTACACTAACTCAAGCTCACATTTAGCAAGTAGGTAAGATACTCAGGCTGATTTCAGAAGGAACTCCATGATTTTGGGAGTATAAACCTCCAAAAGATAACTTCTTCTTGAGAGCCATTTGGGTATAGATACTGAGTTTTTTTGCTTTCCCTATATACTATCAGTGCCCTACCAAGCCACCCTCAAATCACATATCTAATATTCTTCACTTACTGCAGATGCTGCTCATCTGAGACTGTGCAGAACTGAAGCCATGTAAGCTTGTCTTGTTGTGTGATCCAAAGGCTAGAAGTTTCCTGATTGTTGTCTCCAAGATGTAGTGCTCTACACGGAATCTGTGTTGCTAGCACACCTTTTGAGATTGAGAAAATGGAGCCAGCCCACAACAGAGGTTCTTCAATTTCAGCAAGCATTTAAAGACTTATTTTCGAAGGCCTGTCTACATGGTACCTTCAAAAAGCCCTGAACATCCCATTGTCTTTTATACTGTCATGAAATTATGGGCTTAACTCCTAAGGAATACAACGCTCAACACTCACCATGGGTACATATGATATCAAAGAACAGGCACAAGAAGATTCCATAACCCTGACAATAGAGCCAATAGCACTCCAAACACTTCATCAATGTTAAAGGGAAATGGAGGTGAGAAGAATGTAATCCCTGGCACAAAGATACTGTGCTCCACCTATATATTTTCCTGAGTATCGTGATCTTATGAGGGGACAAATATATAACATATGGGTTTGGACATGGGGCATGAGCTTTGAAAATCAACACATCAGTTCTAACAGTGCCCACTGAGTTTCTGGGCAGATGTATCAATGAATAGCAGAGACAGAAACTGGTACAAATGACTGCACAACACAAAAGAACGTGGGATATGAGGAAGTGCAAAACAGGTATCTTGAGTTTCCAGGAAGAACAGAAGAATGCTTTTGATGTATCATGCAAATTCAGAGAATGGTTTAATATCAAGTTTATAAAATCCAGGGACAACAGCCCTAAATGGCGACGGATAACAGAAAGGAATCACTCTTTACCAATAAAGCCCTCATTACCAGCTTCAAACAGTCCAGCATCACTGAGTACTGACTTGCAGATTTTGGCAGCTGGACTTCCTATCTTTCAGTTCAGTTTCTGCTAGTGCAGTTAGTGGAAATAAATTATGTGAAGGAATCAAGTGAGAAACTAGCCAAACAAAACACATACACACACTGAGGAGGGGAGAACCTAGCTGATCAACGCACATACACACACAGGAGAGGGTAAGAGAAGGAATGTGAGAGAGATGATAAAAACATGGAAATATGTTTAAGACATCTGCTGAAGATTCATAATTATATATATATAAAATATTATATATACGTGCATATAAACTTTATATATATATAAAACAGAAGATTACTGCCAAGCAATACTAGTACTACTGGGACAAAGCTGTACAGCCTTGAGTGTCATCAATAACACAGTTGGTTTCTGTTCCCTCTGATGGTCATCCCATACGTTTCATTCATTCACATCCCTGAATAACTCATAGGAAATACTGCTATTCTGACAAACAGCCTACTCCTTCAGAGTGCTGAATTTACCACAAACCTCAGAAAAAGCAGACTTCCCTACTCAGGAAAAAGCATATCAGAGAATCAAATCTCCCTCTATCCCCCAACAAAGTTTCCAGTGAAGTTACCTGGAGTAGTAAGAACCAAACAATCTTACTTTCTGTACACATGGAAAAAAATGAATCAGTCCCTTCTTTCACTTTGCATACACTAAATATTTGATTTATGGGGCATGGCTAAACCACATCCATTCGAACAATCCTAAGATAATGATGGGATCATGACAATGATGAAAGTCCTAAATCATAAGGGTGATTGTTACAATAGAAACAACCATGAAGACTAGAAATTTCATCTCATGGAATCGTCACTAGTACCCTGCAAAGTGAGGTAACGGCAGACAGAATTGCCACGATCAAATTATAAATAGCTGTTTTAACTTGGAGGCCAATTTATTTTCTGCCACTTCAATTTATCTCCCATATTTTCCAAGCAATGATGCATGTGAGCTGGTGACCACGCAAGTGCTGGTGAATGAAACTGGTCTGTTTCTATTTTCACTGTTAAGCTGTCAAAGCATTCACATCAAAGGACTGAAGAACAAATTGCAATAGTCACAAGTACCAGCAGAAAGGGATGTTTTCATCCATGTGTATACAACTGCCCCCAGCAACCCCAAAGAAAAACTCAAACAAAAGCCCAACCCCATCTCAAGAATCAGAAGAGAACAAAAGAAGAACAAACAGGTGTGAGAAGAGCTGGGCAATGGAATGAAATGACAGCCAGTAGTGCGACAGGGGTGCAGAGGACCGCTCCAGTCTCTCTAATCCTCAAACACCTCCAGGAACAATGGAGGGAAGAGTTCTGTGGGGCACTCCACCTTCATGTGCAGGAAGCGGCTGGCATGGCAGGCTCCAATCATTCGCAGATCTGTCACTTTCATCAGCAGTTTTGGCCAAAAATGTGCAACATGGTGTTTTCTGTAATTAATGTAGTGTTCAAATGCCAGGAGGAAACCCTCTTGACACTTTTCTATCCTCTCGACGCAAACAAGGCCTGGGCGATCTGCAGATTCAAAGAAACAGAATTATCTTTAAAATTCATTTACTTTACGGAATATCTGATCATAAATTAGGAAAGATAGAACTATTCTGTTGTAAGAAAGGGAGCCAAGGAATCTGGCTCTGGCACAAACAATTTCTTTGACCCTGAGCATACTGTTTATTTGTGCCTCAGTATTATCCCTGATAAAACAAGGAGATAATCCCTTCCTTCTTTGTCCTTTGTTTCTTTTGCCCATTTAGAAGATAGCTGTTTGGGAACTGCAGTGACTGGAGCAGCACATTCTCAATCTCAGATCTATATCTTCTATCTATATCTTACTGTAAAAAACTAATAATTAGAAAATGTCCTTGTCAGTTATCTTGCAGTTCTTTCCCATCTGTTTCACCACAGTCTGACCAAGGCTTTGATCAGATTTTGATCTTAAAATAAGCATCAAAGGAATTTGTTACGGAGCACCATGGAACAACAAATGCCACAAGTTAGGCAGACTGTCTGAACTGGGTCCCATGTGAGTGCTGCAAAAGCTCCTTTCATAGGTCACTCTTCAGGAGACATTCAGGACAGCCGATCATCTGAAATGCCTTCTAAGGCTCCCAGTTATGTATCACTGTGTGGGGAACCAAAAAAATCAGAATGTTTTGACTGAGAAAGCCAAGCGCTGTGTTGCGATGAATGTGGAAACCTTTCTGTCACAAACACAGTTAATCCTTGTTAATCACTGTCTACATACTGTTATCCAGTGCTCAACCTTCAAAATGGTCTTAAAACAAAACTCTTCTGAATCCGCCACTGCCCAAGAATGGAATTTCCTCTTTGGGCTGGCACAATCAGTAGTGCAAAGGACCAAGGGGCAAATGTGGTCACCCCTTTTCTTTTAAAGAGAGATTTCTGACAAAGAGTGAAGTGTTTCAAAATGGTTGGGAATCTAATATATTTCTCACCAATATATAGTTCTCACCTGATGACATGAGCAGAACAGCCTGGAGAAGGGCAACCTCGGTGTCATCCAGGTTAAATGAAGAAAGAGACATGCCCAGGTCGAAAATGGCATCAGACACTACGCCAAGACCCCCATTTTTCAGCTGGCCCCTTGTCACCGCCATCTCCCCATTTAGTGTTAAAGTCTCACTCTCGGGGTCATAGCGAACTGCTGCTCGGAGGGACATTATCTCCATACAGCAGCCTTTCAGAAGGATGATCTGGTCTTCACATGGCAGCTGCAGAAATTAGAAATGGTAAAGAAAAAGATGTGTTTTTCAAACTGAGATGATTTACAACTACAGTAAATCCACGATCATGAATTCACGGTGAACAACTCAGGACACTACCTAGCGAAGTACAGTCATCCTGGAAACACGCTGCTTGCCAACTAGCTTACCAGCTAGTTCTTGTGTACAGCACAAAAGCCCAAAACTCATATTCCTGCTTTCAAAAAGTCCTGGCAGGTTAACATCCCCACATATTCTTAGGAAATCTAGTGATGACACAGCTGTAGGGAAGTGGCCCTGGGCAAGATATTCACAGCAAACCGAAGTGCAGGTGCTTAGGAGAAGTGGCTCAGCTTTCTGAAGCTCTCGATTCCAGGGCATCTCTTAGTTCGTGGCAACGTTATAGAATTAAGCCCAGTAAACCTAAAGGACATAGCTTCCTGTTTGCAAATATTTCACAAGGTGGGGAGGATGAGGCAGACCTGTCAGTTGCCAGGTTAGTGGTAACATACATTGTCAGCTTTGTCTTGCATAAGGGTGGATCAAACTGAGGTGGCTGAAATGATCACTGTTCTCAGCTGTTTACCTTTCTCTCTTCCACTCCTGAGCTCTCTCAGCTTACAGCTTGGCATAACCTGCAACTGGGGCTGGTAAAGGTATCAGCCATCCCAGTTAAATGCACTGTGAGCCATGCTTGATTTTCACCTGACCAAGATGAGGAAAAATGTTTGAGAGAGTCCATCAGAGTAGACTGTTTTTTAAATAAACAGAATGAAATATATATATTTATCTAAAAGACATATGTCAATCCGTGGATGTTGTGAATTCTCTGTCCATTTTAAACATCAGACAACTTACTAGGGTATGTTTAGCCTATTACAATTGATCTCCCAAGACTATATTACTGTATTACTGTTGGACGGACAAAAAATCTATGGTATAGGTCCAGCTGTTATGCTCCTGCATAACTGTGATCTTCAGGGCATATAGCAAGACTCATCTCCTTCATACTTCAATAAAAGTGGTAAGCTGTCCAAATTGGCAGATGTAGGTTCTGTTTTCTGTCAAGCATGTCTTTATGTTTACATAGGTAATTCAATGATAGCAAAAGGAAAAAAAAATCACCAGTGCTATTTCGAGACTGTCATTAAATGAACGGCAAAACATCACATACGTGGAAAAGTAATTCTAATTTCTGTGGATTACTATTATATCTACTTGAATTGCAATTAGAAATGAAAAAAAAACCCAACACCACAACAATACAAAGAAACACTATAGGATTATGTGGCAACTGTGCATTCACAAAGGAATTGCATTTACTTGGTGTAAAACCATGTAGAGTGGATACTGTAAAATTACCTGACATGAGTGGAAGGTCTGTTAGAGAAGAGTTGTAAGTACAAAGCCAGCCACAGTCAGCAAAGCAGTTGAATCATACCACTATTTTTCCAGCAATTACAACTCCAACTTCAGGTGTAAAGTGTTTGATACATAAGAAAAATGACTCATCCTGTTCAGGGCAATCACTCTGTTTGAGACTCATACTCAGTTCAGCAGTACTGTATGGAAGGCTGCGCAAACAGAGTGGCAGTCTTGCTACCAGTGACAAAGCCACTGTGACTCTGAGACTGAAGCAGGAAAGGAATATAGTAAGAAAAAAGATGTCTGAGGGCAGCCATGAGAAATAAAGAAAAGGTAAGGACAGAGAAAAAGTGAACATAAGAGAAAGAATTGTAAAATCATTAAGAAATGAAAAAAGGGAGAAGAAAGGAAAGGTCCTGGAAGAACTAGTTGATGTGATTGCCATTGATTATCTCTTTCATGTTTGTAAAGGCATGGCTCTCAGGCAAAGTCCCCTGTGACTGGGAAAAAGGAGGCATCATTCCAATTTACAAGAAAGGAAGAAAGGAAGACCTGGTGAACTACAGGTCGGTAAGCCTCATGTCTGTTCTTTGGAAGATCATGGAACAGATGGAAGGGATGTTAAAACACACACAAGAAGAGGTGATCCAAGGCAGCCAGCACAACTTCAGCAAGGGCAGGTCATGCTTGACCAATCTGGTGGCCTTCTACAGCATAGCAAAAGCATCAGCAGACAAGAGAAAAGCAACTCATGTCAACTGGCTGGACTTTTGCAAGGCCTTTGACATGGTCCCCCACACATCCTTATTTCTAAATTGGAGAGAGACAGTTTTGAAGCTGGACTATTTGGTGGATAAAGAATTGGTAGTAGGGCTGCAGCAAGAAAGTTGTGATCAACAGATCTGTGTTGACCATGTTGCTGAGGCTGATGATGAGTGGTGTTCCTCAGGGGTCCTATCTTGGGACATGTCCTGTTCAACATCTTAATCAATGTCGAAGATAGTGAGATTGAGTGTACCCTCAGCAAATGTGCTGATGACAAAAAGCGGAGTGGTGCAGTTCACACAATGAAAAGGAAGCAATGCCACCCAAAGGGACCTGGACAGGCTCAAAAAGAGGGCCCACGTGAACCTAATGAGGCTCAACAAGGCTAAGTAAAAGGTGCTACAAAGGGGTCAATCCCAGATATATGTATAGACTGGGAGAAGAACTCATTAAGAACAGCCCTGAGGAGAAGGATTTGAGGGTCCTGGTGAATGAAAGCTGGACATAAGCTAGCAGTGTGCACCTGCAGTCTGGAAAGCTAACTGTTTCCCAAGCTTCATTAAAAGAGGGGTGGCCAGAAGGGACAGGGAGATGATTGTCCCCTTGTATTCTACCCTCATGAAGACCCATCTGGAATACTGCCTGGGGCCCCCAAGAAAGACATGGAGCTGCTGGAGAAGTTCCAGAGAAGGGCCAGGAAGATGACTAGAGTGCTGGAGCATCTCTTATAAACTCACATCAAACTCATTAAGTGCTGCTTAGTCAATCACCTTCATAGAGATATACAGCACTCTCAGACTGAGCCTCTGTGGAAATTAAGAATTGAGATAATATTTGAATATTTGAATGCTGTATAGTTCTTTTTTTTTTTTTTCCTTATAAACACAGCCCACACAGTATTCCTTCTAAGAAAAAGATGTGGATTAGAAAACAAAGTTAACAAGACAGTGCCCTCTCCAAAAAGGAGCAAACATTTGTCATTTTCTTTATGCTTCAGCAGGAACTGTATGACAGCTCAGGACAGCTGTCCTATCCCTTTCCATTCACTATGTGTTGTCCTTCTCTGCTGTCAAACCGTGGTGCATACGGGTGTCAGGTTTACACAGTGGTTCAGCTGTAAACAAAGCCCATCCTAGCTGAACTGTGCAGCCTACAGAGGTGATGCCAAACAACTCCTTGACTTCTTCAGCCATGCTTCCTGTTCAGCTCTGACACAAGTGGGCCCATGGTAGCCAGGAGGGGTAGAAGATGTCAGATGGGCACTGTAGTCTGCGTGTGACTGGCAAAGCCTTCTAAATTGAAAAGACTACCTTGTTATGTCAGTGCAACTTCCCACCAACAAACACCAAATCAGAGGAGACAGCTTCCCTTAGACACTGGATGCTGCAGGGGCTTCCTGATCTATGGATACATTCCTTGTCTTTAAAGTCTTCATGCTTGGTCACTATTTCATGCTCTGATGGAGCCAATGTTAAGGTTAGCCAGCAAAAGCTACTTACACTACGGCAACTATTGACATTTAACACTTCTTATTCTGTAGATGCTAAGGGATGTAAAGACCATTAGCTGACATAAATAACTCTCCTTGAGTGACCTTAAAGAAAAGCTGTCAACCACAGAGGAGGAAAATACTACTTAGACTTCTTTCCTGGCTGATTGTGTGTAAGAGGGAAAAGCAGTTCTCATCCTATGGAACACAATGAACTCCCCAAACGTGGTCACACACAGGTGCTTCTCTGCAGTGTGGGAGGGAAGGCACGTATACGTCCACAGCTGGGCTGAGGATATTTCTGCATTAAAACTCCAATGGCTGTGGATCCTAAGGGACCCACAAGACTTAACATTATTAAAATTATTAAATCTGAATTACTATTTCAGTTATATTCAGGCTGCACTTATGATAATGTTTTTTAATCTAGGAAAAAAAATCATCAGCCATTGCATCTGCTCCTCCAATAAAAATGCTACTTTGCTGTAAATGAAATCAGCCTAGGGCCTCTCTATTCCTAATGTGCAGCCAAGCCTGTTTCAGTCTATTTAGAGTGTATTTTACATGTGAGTACCTACCTGGAATGACACTCTTTTACTCTTTTATGCACTCCCTCCCTATTAAGGAAGAAAAGCCTAGGGAAAACAATGAAGCAAGTGTCACTCCTGGATAGGGATGCATTCCTGAATTTGGAGAATTTATTACTGCACACATCCAACTCCACAATAGTACACTTATCAAGGAGCTGGAAAGTACAGAAGGAAGCCTGTGCTAAAATATCTGATTAAACGTATAAAATATAACTCTAGATGGTCTGTTTTTGTTCATTGCTTTGCTCAAGGCTACTCATGAAGCCACATTCAGGTTCCCAGTGAATTGTGATGAATTCTAGATGAACAAAATCAGGAGTTCAGTAGTCATGGGAAAAAGAAAAGTCATAAAAATACTGACGATTCTAATCCAGTTTTGATTCTCCTATTTTTTCTGATTTTAAACATAGTGATTTTTTTTTAAGTAGAATCCTTTCTGTTACAGTTCTGTGCAAGTATTTTGAATACAGCATAACCATAGCTTTGTAAATGAGGGATGCAAGGAGTTTGTCTTACCTCACAAAACATAGGCAACTTTTTGGCAAAATCCACCACTCTTGTAATCGCTGGTGTGATTATTTTTGTAAACTGGCTGAAGGCTTCTAAATCCACTTTCCCCCCTTCTGGGGCATTAACTATTGGTGCTTGTCCAATGTCTTCTGGCTAAGGATATAAACAAAGATATTTAAAGGAACAATCGATCTTACAGTAAGCGTTAGATATTCTAAAAAATTCTGTTTGGCTAACATTACAATTATAAATGATACTATCCTCTTTTTAAGTGATGTCCTGTTGTGCCACAAAATGTGAATTCTGTGAAAGAGAAGTCTGCACACAGAAATGGGGGTCTGGCATACCACTATGCTATGTGGACAGCTGCATTAGAGGTGCAAGTAGTTTCTTCCTTGTACCTCCATCCGAATATTTTGTGGGTGTAGCTTATGTGCTTTTTGATTAAAAATATAGGCATGATCTTGTTTCTCACAATGATGAGAACTCCCAAGCTAATCTAAAAGGGAGCTGAGATGACTTGCTACCCTCAGAATATTCTCAGAACTTTGCAGTACAAGGCAATTTAACCTACTCCAAGTTCTGAAATCTTCCCCAGAACAGATTGCCTGGTATCACTGAGCTCCAGACAATTGCCAAGGCCTGTTTCCAAAACTAGGCTAAAACAACAGATGACTAAGAAAAGGCAACACAAAGCTTGTCTGGATAAAATGACTAGAATTTGAGCTTGTCTGGTAAAATTCTTGTTGAAAATCACCTTCTGCGTGACTTCAAATCAAGGCTTCTTCAAGTGAGAAAAAAAAAAAAACAATTTTCAAGCTAACTGCAGAAACACAGAATGCAGTAGGTATGATCAATATCTACAATGAGTACTTTTTATTCCAATTGCATTTCAACTTGTTCACCTGATTCTGTGACAGTTTGTGAATGTTATTATGTGTTTTTAAAACACATATCAAAGTTGTTCCTCTGTTTGCTAAGCGCAGCTTTGCAGCTATAAAATATCTGCCAAAGAGTATCCAGAAATTCCATTTTGTTCGTGTTAGATAGTTAAAAACTGGATAAGACTTAGAGAAGAATGCCTTTAAAACTGATGGATTTCATGACATTTATGTAAGGGCACTTAAACAGGAGAGGTGCTGAAACTGCTGTTGATAATGAAAACTCGTGCTCAATATTTTTTTAAAGCAACACATCATAGAAGAGCCTTCCTGATCCTTGTCATCAATCCGAATCCAAAACCTAACTTCTTTCATGAAAAAACTCAGCAGTGAGCTAATAAAATAAGTATCAATTGTAAAAGAACAATGAAGAGGACTGGGTTCAATTATCTAGGAGTTCCTCCTGCTAAAAAGCTGAAATAGGCTGACTCTCCCCATCTCTGAATCTTGGGAAACTAAGCCACATTGTCTGTGTGCTCATGATAAACAATCTTCATCACTTTCAAGCACGAAGACCCAAAGCAAAAGCCACACATAACAGTGTTAGCAAGAAAAAGAGAGAACATAGCGTTGCCACGGGAAAGCCAGAAGAATTCAGGATGACTAGCTAAAATCAACACACTCCAGAAAGGCAAGCTGCTGGAGAGTCCTTGCCATCTATCTCACCTCAATAGGAAAAAATGTCCAGACTTCCAGGGAGTTCCCACTGTTGAAGAACCAGCCTCAGCTGCCAAAGGGCTGACCCACTGCTGCTGGGGTGTGCAGTCAGCTCCTCTTGCTCCCCGACAGCTTCTGGCAGAGTTTTCAAAGCCCTCTGCCTGGAGTTGTCAGGCCATCCTGGACTTTCCCTTCTGTGCTCACTACAGGATGTCAGTGAGCTCCCTACACTTAGCTTGAAACTGTAGGGCTTCAGCATGTGAGCCCTGAAATAAACAAGGAGGCCCTGGAGCACTGAGAGCAGTTTGATCTGGCCTAGGAACCAGCTGTGGAAATCACAGCTGGTTTTTGAGCTGCCTGTTACAGCTGTTACTCCTGCCTTTGCCCCATCTGACCTCTTTCCCAGGAGTCCTGTCCTCACATCACCTCATGTTCCCCTTTTTACTCTAAAGCAAGTGACTCCAAAAAAACACTACTGTCTGAGTAATCAAATATGCTACCACAGCTGATGTTACAATTTCAGCTTCTTGGCCTGTTAAAAACAATGCAGGAAAACTGGAAATCTCTCTGTTGCTTCTTGCCAGCAACCACTGGCTGCATGTTCTTGACTGCACACTACTGTGAATATGTGGCCATTCGTATAGAAATTGCTACTAGAATTAACATAACTCTGTAAAAGCGATAAGCTGCTTTGAATCTAAAACTTATCTTAGCAATTTAACAGTGGGTCATGATTCCCATTGTGGATTAGGCAGTAGGAGCCTATGCTTGCAAAAAAAAGAATATTTTCTACCTGATTTGGTATACACAGACTGTTAAACATGCCTATGAATTCCTGACATTTAGTCTATAATCCCTCTTTTGTGCTGCCTAAACATTCTGTATTCTGCACAGTTTTTCCTTAAAATCTGAGTTAGAAAAAACTCCCCACACATTCTTTTTCCTAAGCTTAAGCATCACAAATCACCACAGATTTTCCTCAGCAATACTCTGAAGATTCATAATTTGCAAACCTGCAATACTATAGTTCAAGTATCTTCCTGCTATCATTGAAATTTATTTTTGTCAAATTTAATTAATGTATTTCCTTTGGAACAAGGAAACAAAAAGTACAAGTTATTAATTAAAAATGTCAGCTTCCATTTAAAATTTGCCATTGTTTTCAGCATCTAAAATATTTTGTATGCAAGTCCCAAGACAATGAATACTATATATAATAAATAAATAAAAGATGTATTATACATTATAGATGGATATTGCTCTTAATCAGAAGAGAATCATTTTTTTACTTTTTCTTATCAAAGAACATTAAAAATATCCAGCTGGGTAAGCCTTAACTCATCAGAAAGCTATTTATCTATTAAATACACGGTCTGATCAAATATTGAGACTCAGCCAAGAATAAACAATCATCAATTTTTCATATAAGTCAAAACACTGGCACATACAACAGTGGTTGCAATGCTGGGCAGGGATTTCAGAAGAAAAAAAGGAACTTGACTTCAAGAGCAGTGTAAATGTCTGCAGTCCCTACCAGAAATTTCCTTTTCTGCTTCCAGTGGCTTCCTTGTGCATTGGTGGCCACATGTGCTTCAGTGACAATTTTGATTAGCTCCCATTCCTCATCTGTTGGTTCTGGTTTGTGACCAATTGTTTTCTGCAGCTCTTCCCGACGCCTCTTCTCTCGATTTTCTTCTATCAGCTTCCTCTTTGCCAGACGCTTGCTGTCATCCAACACCACTAGCAGGGATAAAAGCATACAAAAATGGCAGGAAGTAATTAAAGTTGTCTGAACTTTGGTCTTTTCTATCTATAGCTGATGTACTAATTGATTACCAACACCTTAACTAATGATAGAATGCTTTGAGTTGGAATGGATTTTAAAGATCATCTAGTGTACCACTCTACTATGGGCAGGGCTGCCACCCACCAGCTTAGGCTGCCCAGGGCCCCATCCAACCTGGCCTTGAAAGCCTCCAGGGATGAGGCATCTCAGTTTCTATGTACCAGGGACTCACCACTTTCACGCTGAAGAATTTATTCCTTATATTCATTCTAAATCTCTTTCAGTTTAAAGTCAATAATATCTCTTGCAAAAAGTTGGTCTTCCTTCTGTTTATAAGTTTAAGTACTGGAAGGTATGAGGTCTCCTGGAAACCTTATTTTCTCCAGGCTGAACAAGATCAGCTCCCTCAACATTTCTTCATAAAAGGTGCTCCAGCCCTCTGATCATCTTAGTGACCCTGCTCTGGAAGTGCTTCAAAAGCTCAACATCTTCCCTGTGCTGGGGGCCCCAGGCCTCCAGATGGAGCTTCTTGAGGGCAGAGTAGAGCGGGACAATCACCTCCCCCTCGGCTGGCCATCCCTCTTCTGATGGGACTCAGGATACAGTTGGCTTTCTGGGCTGCACGCACACACTACCACCTCACATCCAATTTTTCATCCACTAGAATCCCTAAGTCTTTCTCTGCAGTGTTGTCCTGAATCTATTCATTCTTCAGTCTGTACTGAAGCTTAGAGATAGCTGGCTTGTCTGCCACTGTCCATGACAGCTCCTCTGACACACCTGTATGTGCTTTCTACACCTCTTTATGGTATTGATAACTGCTGGTCAGAATTAGATTCAGACAAACTTCTCATTCTGCGCAGCTCCTAAATGGCTGATGCTCAGTACTGTCTGATGTGTCAAAATGAGCTGGATTTGAAATGATGACCCAGAGTCATTCAGTTCTCTCTCCTTACGTACCATCTGCCTTTGATGAAATTGCTTCACTTCTGTTTCATTTTATACAGAAACTGCCACACATTACATTATAACTGAAAAATGCTAAGTTGGAATATTTTTATCTTCCTTATTGGGTCTGAGGTTTTTGGTTTGTTTGTTTGTTTGTTGTTTTTTGTTTTTGTTTTTGCAGAGGATTACAATGGCAACAACCATTAACAGTAACGCATAGGGGGATTTACATGATTTCCTCACATTGCACTAATTGAAGTTATTGGTGTAAATCCCTGTGCAGTGGCAGGAAAAGAAGATTCCTAAGGGTTAATCTTACAGCCATATGTTCTAGTTCTTTAGAATGAGAGTCAAATTATTTGCAGATAACTTCTTCAGGGCTAAAAATAAAACAAACAACTGCAGGATGACTCATACAACGACATTCAATTTCACATCCTCCAGAATTTTCTAAACAAGATGTTTTTTTCAAGCAAAGTGTCCATCCAGATGCATTTCTCCCTCTTCTCCTCCTAAGAGTTAACATTCCTATTGTTACTCAGTCCAGTAAGGCCAGGAGAAGGTGCAGTCTGGTAAAGCGTAAACAAAAAATTAGAGCATTCAGAAGTAAATTGCTGCAGTGAGCATAATTTTCCAGAACAAATGATTAAAAACAAAAAATGTTGGCAGTTCCACTCTATTTTAACAATCTTCACCAATCAACATACTTTAAACAAATAAGAACATTAAAAAAAAAAAAAGAGAGAGAGATAATGAAGAAAAAGAGAAAAATATACTTACAATCTGTTGCCATGCCAACAAAGATACATTTTTTGAAGCGACATTCCTGGCACTGATTTCTTGTTACTTTGTCTATCACACATTTTCCTTCATATTTACAGGAATAGGTTGGATGGAGGTTTTTCTGAATGGTTCTTCTGAAAAATCCCTAAGTGCAATAAATAAATACATTGAAAAACATTACTGTGTAATTTTTTCAAATTGGTAGCCATTTGGTTTGGTAGAAGTGTACCTATGTATGCAGCATAAAATGCTCCATTAAATTCTCAAGGAGGAAGAGAACAAAACATTATTATAGATTATGGTATTTCTTTTCTGAGTTTCAAGAAACATTTCTTCCCTAAAAATTAAAACATATAGGCACCTGAGATATGTAAAAAAAGTTGTCAGAAAAGTTGTCTTGAGGAAGAAGATACTGATTATGTGTTTTCAAGACCTGCATTCCCATGTGTAAATTTTACTGTTGATTTGAATTAGTTTTTATTTTGAGCCCCCTTCCTAATTACACAGTGGTTTCAAAGGATATTAGGAGACATATATGTAATTAAAGGACAGCTTTTGCAAATAGCAAAACTGGTGGTTTATAATTAAGTGTAACTAGAGGACTAAGAATGAACATGTCCTCATGTCCTTCCACTGAAGTCAAATAACCAACCAAACAAACAAATCCGGGCAAGACTATGAATTTTGCAGTCAAACACAATTCACTCAACCTTTGAGTTGGGTCCTAAATAATGGATCCATAATTCTGAAATGATATGCATTTCTGAGAAAAGGAATTCATTCATCTTTCCCACAGATGTCTGTATTCAAAACAAACATCACCAACAAAGAGCTCCCTATGCATATTCTATCTATCTATAATAATGTATGTACAGCCAATTGCAGTTGATAGGAGGTCAGATCCTGAGCTCACACGAAGTACCACATACCACACAGCCTGGCCTTACGTAAAGAAATCAGATACAACTTCTCTCCAAACACTGTAGACCTAATCCTGTTACAGATGTCAACATGAGTTATCTCACAGACTTTGGCAAGAGCTGGATGAAATACCCAAAAGCACAGTAGCATGGACCAGACAGACTGCTAAGGGCAGAAATTTACTTCACTTTCCACCACTGTTTGAGACTGTCTACACTTAGCAACACAGTTTGGAACTACCTTGACATAAAGAACACGCTGAGATATTGGTCCTGTTTGACTGGGGCCACTGTGAATAGCTTCAGTTTCATTGCAAACAATGGTAAAATCCAAGTGAGATGGGATTTTATCTAACATACAGTCTTGTCAGCTCAGATTTTAGTTACTGAACATCTTTTCACTTCACTAAGCAAAAAGTCTCTTTTTAATCATATTAAATAACACAAGGTAAAATCTTATAACAGTAATATCTTTTAACACAGAACATTTAATTAAGACATACAGATAAATCTGCAGTTCAGCTTGAGCTCCCAACTCCTGCAAATACAGTGAAGCACACTCTCATTAGAATTTTATCTTATGACAACCATCTTGAGCTAAGGGTAAAATTCTTTTTTTCTTCATAATAAAAAGACTTAAAATCTCAATTAAATTGAGCTGCATAAAGCATAGATAAGAGTCTTTCTAAGACTGGGATCTGTGGGGTTGAGTCAAAATCCAGGAAGTCAATGGTAAGATGTCCTTACATGGAGTCTGGATCTCAAATTCTCATCCTCCCAACTGGGTTTGGATCCACTCTCTACCCTGTGTCAAATTCCTAAAGATGGGACCTGTTCCTTTCCTTCATGAAGATGGCTCTGAACACTCAGGTGCACTGGCTGACTTCTAATTACAGCAAGAAATGGAGAAAGCTCTGATGATCTCTGAAAGTGGTACTGAACTTCTGTTTTCCAAATTTCCCATGAGACTTACTGTAGCTCAAGTTTAATAACTGTTAACACTTTTCATCATGCATATGCTGTATGGAGTCCAGCTTTGTATTCTCCCATAGCTTTGCATTCCTTACATTTTTTTTTGTTGTTAAAAAACGTCTTTGACCATCACTAGATGCAATATGATAAGGAACTTGCTCTCCATATTTGTCCAAACTCATCAGATTACCATTTCTCTGCCTTGAATCACTTCCAGCCTTAGTCTCGGTGACTGTACACAAATTTATGTCACTTTTGTTTCTTGCACTTTGCTCATATATGCACATGGAAATAGGCGTGCACCTATACAATCATGCATATTGCTACATTTGATTCTTCTGAAAGATGATTCAGACTTCTGTACACATGCACACAGTGAAATGTAGAAAAGGCATTTCTAAACAATAAAGAGAGCAATTAGAAAAAAAAAGCAAAAACGTATTAAATATAAGCATTACCAGCAAAAGAAAGCATATTTTATTGTACATTCTACTTTCCTAAATTCTTTACTTTTTGGCAATAGATCAGTGGGTCCAGCTTAGAGAAATATTTCAGTGACATTAGAATTTGTTTTATTTATGTTTCAATCATAGAATCATAGATTGGCTTGGATTGGAGAAGACTTTAAAGACTGTCTAGTATCTGTCCCCCTGCCATAGGCAGAGTTGTCATTCACTGGATCAGTGGCCAAGGCCCCATCCAACTTGGCCTTGAACTCATCCAGGGATGGGGTATCCACAATTTTTCTGGGCAACCACTTCCAGTGCTGCTTCACCTTCTGAGCAAAAAAAAAATTACACTGATATCTATGTCTCCTCTCTTTTAGTTTAACGCCATTCCCCATCGTCCTATCAATATCAGACAGTTGGTTCCTTTCTGTTTGTAAGCTCCCTTCATGTAGGAAGGCAGCAATAAGTCTCCCCAAAGCCGTCTGCTTTCCAGACTGAATAAGATCAGCTTCCTGAATTCCCCAGCTCCACAGGAGTGGTGCTGTAGTTCTTTAATCATCTTCATGGCTCTCCTCTGCAACTGCTCCAACTGCTCCATGTTGTTCTGAAGTTGAAGATCACTGTTCCCAAGACAGATCCATGGAGGACAGCAATTATTGTTGGCCTCCACTTAAACACAGATTTGTTGACACAACCCTCTGGTTACAACCGTACAACCAATTCCTTCTCGACCAAATAACCCACCCTTCAAATCCATATCTTTCCAATTTAGAGATATGAATGTGATGTGGGACTGTATCAAAGGACTTGCAGAATTCTAGGTGGATGAAATCAATCTCTTTTCCTTTTTCTAGCGATGCTGTCATTCCATTGTGGAAGGCCGCCAGACTGGTCAGGCATGATCTGGCATTGGTGAAGCTGTGCTGGCTGTCTCGGAACATCTCTGCTTCTTGCATGTGTCTTAACACCTCTTCCAGGAGAATCTGTTCCATGATCTTCTCAGGAACAGATGTGAGGCTCACTGGCTTGTAGTTCCCTGGGTCTTCCTCTATCCCTTTCTTAAAAACTGGAGTGATACCTCCACTTCAGGCACTTGGGATACATGTCACCAGGCCCCATAGACAGTCAGTCTCATCAGGTGGTCTTGATCTTGCTCTCTGTTTACAAAGGAATGGATTTTTCTATCCTAACCCTTGCCTAGAGGTTCAGGGACCTCTCTTGAGAGAAGTGGGAAGTCTGACTGCTAATGAAGCCTGAGTCAAAGAATTTGCTGAGTATCTCTGCCTTCTCCATGTCTGCTGTTACCAGTTTTCCCTTCTCATTTAGCAGAGGGGGTCCTGGCCTGTCCTTGGACTGTTTCTGTTGACCAGTGTCTCTCTTCTAATTTTTCACATCCCTAGCCAGGTTCAGTTCCACCTGCACCTTTGTTTTTCTGATTCAATCTCTGTATGACCAGATTACATGCTCGCATTCTTCCCAGGCCACACACTCCTGTTTCCACTGACTGTGCATTTCCTTCTTATCCCTCAGTTTGACCAGCAGGTCCATGCTCAGCCATACCAGTTTCCTGTCTCCTCTGCTTGATTTCTTACGTTGGGAAATGGAGAGCTCTTGTGCTCTCAGACAGATGTCCTAAAAGAGCTGACAGCTCTGTTCCATTCCTTTGTCCCTAGAGACAGTTTCCTAGGGGATCTCATCTAACAGTTCCTTAAACAGCAGAAAGTTAGCTCTCCTGACCTTTGTCAAATCCATATTTTCCTTTCAATTTATTCTCCGAAAATCACATGCGAGCACTTGCCAAAGTAAATTTTTGGCTATCAGCCAAAAATAAATTTTGCTATAAAATTAGTTTTCAGTGGAAGCAACTAGTAAATGTTAAATTTTTGAGAACTGATTACATGCAACTTTGCTGATAATTCATACAACTCAAAATGCGTATGCAGATCCTCCAAAATGAGAGTTGAAATTGTTCACACAAAATAGCTGTCAAACCAGCTTGTACAGTTAATACAATACAAGTTAATATAATGCAAAAATAACAAAACAACACAGTCTGGAAGCTAACTGTTGGAGAAAAAAATTAATTACTTGTTGCAAATTGTCAACTTGGCTCTTTGTGCATGAAAGCATTACTTTAAATTATATATCAGAAGATATAACTAGATTTGTTATACTATATTTTACAATAGCTGGTGGGCATAAAAATAAATACTTCAGTTCAAATAACAAAAAAAACCTTAGCAGGAAATATGGCAATATTGAAATATGGAAATACTGCTGTTCAGCTGGGAGCAGAAGCTATTTCATAATGCCACACTATTGCTTACTTGTCATTGTATCTGAATTAAGCCATATTCCTGAGCTTTATGTGTTGTTATTGCCTGGTATATGTGATGTGTAAAAATCACTTGTTTGGTTCCACAATTTTTCTCACATATAAACATTTTTTAATAAATATGTATGTGTATAAAACTGTGATGAATATTACTACAAACCTCCTACACACACGATATTTAAGTCTTTGCTCATCTCATAGATGTATCAAAATGCAATGATGTACAACAAAACAAACTACTTCAATATTGTTACTGTGATGTGGGGATCTAATGCCAATCCATACCCAACATTTCATATTCAAATATTCCTGACTCTGGAGACTAACAAAATATGACTTTTGTGGTTCAGTCCCATGACACTAGTGCATGACATGTGTGGTTCCATTTGTTTAGAAAAAAATTCCTTTTCTGTAAGAAAGAATAGCTTTCTTACAGGATCTCAAGCCATCAGGCAAATTTATGACAGTGAAATCACGCAAAATGTGCCTGATCATGTTATTCATTTATTTTTTTCATTTACATGCCCAAAGCAATCTTTTTTTTTTCTTTTCATTTTTTCATGTAGCTTTAGAGATGAAAAAGACTGAAAGCATATTTTCAGTTATGGTTAAGCTGAAGAAGTAAAAAAAAAATTAAATCTGTTTTAACTTTGTGTTGATGCTTCCTGAAGTGATGGATGTTACTGTCACATGAGCATGTGGATGAGATTTTTGGTTTTTGGTCTTTGCAGTGATAATGAGATACACTGGAACACTGTTAATCACCACAGAGTTGTCGTGGCCATAGGCAGAATCTCAACTATTGCATAAAGAGTTTCATTGAAGTTTTTGTGAGGATGGTAATGTACACTGGCTGAGAACTCGGTCAGAAAAAAAACACAAAAAATGGGAAAGAAAAAGCTAACAGTTAACAACAAAAAACTTAAATTCTCTGTCTTTTCATAAGCAAACACTGCTAAAATCAACTATATTCCTTATGTATATGTAGATCGACAGCACAGCCAGATAATATGATGATATTATCATCAGTACTGGATGTTCTTATTCGCTTCTAATCTGTCTTTGTTTTATTTGGTAGTACAGTTCAGGCAATCTGTATAAATGGAGAAGCTGGAGAGCTATTTCTGATTCCCACTTTCCCGCTAGACCATTTACCTTGCAACCTTCACAAGTGATGCAGCGATAATGATATCCGGTGGCTTTGTCCCCACATACTACACATAGCTCATCCTTGTCTAAGTAACTGGGTATATACCCTGCAAAGAAAAAGAGGATGTGGCATGTAAACTCTATAAAATGATATGATACATTTGATATAAAAATACTGTATTAACATTCACTGCAGATATTGTCTGCTGGCCCCACACTTCTCAACGCACTGGATTTCCTGAATAAAAAGCTCATGCTAACAATATCACAGAAGTATTTAAACGTTGTATGCAGTATCTTCTACTTTTCAGATTGTTTCAGCACCTGCTGGTCAAGAGGGAAAAGGCATAACATAACTGCTTTCTCCTGAAACAAAACAATAGCTCAGAAAAACAAATATATTTATTTTTATATCAAGGGCTTTGATGTGAAAAATTAAGTAACAGCAAAACAGAGAGTCCACTTCTCTTCTGTTTCTGAAAAACAACTGATGTGCTTGTATTCTGAGATAAGATGCCAGGTTGCAAAGTGACTCAGGGACATGCTAGTAAGAAACATTTACTGACAGTGTATTTGTTTCAAAACAGCTCTGCAGGTGTGTTTGAGAAGTACCAGCAACAGATTGTAAAAGCTGCATTGATCATACCTTACCTGGGTGTGTTTCACTGTTGCATTTAATATAGCTTGAATTTAGGGCAAAATATGTGGGTATTCAAATATGTGTGTGTGTACATATACGTGTGGGAATGACATTATCTCTTCTGGAGTGGTTTATGAGACAACTAATGAGTGAAATCAAATATTACTACTATGAAAAACTGTCGGGAATGCTTTGTTCTTTTCCCAAAACATCATTAGTTTTGACAATATAAACATATTTTTGCTCTTATGTAAAACAAACGAACAAACAAACCAAAAAAACAAACAGAACAATTTTGATGGCAACCAACATAATTCCAAGCCAAAGAGAACTTTCAAATGTAGTAAAATACAAAGCTTTCAAAGTGTTTCCATAATTCATAATTCAAAGGAGTTATGGTACATATTTTTTCTTAATGAAAAACTTCTCTGTATGCAAAGGTCTAAGATTCACTTTGAGAGGAGAAAGAGGGAAATGCAGCTATTCATTTAACGCTTTAAAATTATTGAGGTACAGTAAATACTTCAGAGAATGACCGAGAGGCTGAGGGTCTCGGTCACCTCTAGAGATCTCCTGGTCCAACCTCCCTGCTGCAGCAGGGACATCATAGGTCAGGGTCATGTCTGGCTGAGTTTTGACTGTCCATAAGGATGGAGACTCTCTAACTCCTGTGAGCAATCTGTGCCCTCACAGTAAAAGAAGATTATTTCATTATGTTTGTATGGAATTCACTGTATGTTTACATGTGCTCTTTACCTCTTGTCCTGTCATTAGACAACACTGAGATGAGTTTGCTCTGCCTTCATCAGTCAGCCCTGTCGAGTTTTTTTACACATGGATAGGATCCCAGTGAATGTTCTCTGTTCCAGGCCAACCAGTCCCAGCACTCCCAATCTCTCCTCCTATGTCACACTCTCCAGTCTCTTCTCCACCTTTGTGCCCTTTCACGGGACTTGTCCCACTGTGACCACATCTGTCTCGTACCTCATAGTCTAGAATCGGTCCCAGCAATGCAGATACATCTCAGCAGTGCAGAGCAGAGGGAAGGCTCACCTCCCTCATCCTGCTGGTGATGACCCTCCTAACTGAGACCAAGATGTTGCTGGCCTTCCTCACCTCAAGGGCACTCTTTTTGCTCACATTCAACTTGTTGCCCACCAGGAATTCCCAAGTACTTCTCTGCAAATCCCCTCCCAGCCAGCAGGCATCCAGCCTTTATTGCTGCATTTATTCCACCCCAGGTGGAAGAACTGCTATGTCACTTTATGGACCTCAACAGATTTCTCTCAGCCATTTCTACAAACTGTTTGGGTCCCTCTGAATGGCAGCATACCCATCTAGGGCATCAGCCATCCTTCCCCACATTGCATCATCTACAAACTAGCTGAGTGCAATTTATGAGTGCAATTTGGGACAGTCCTTTGGACACAGCTGGCTGGGACATTATCACTTCCATTGCCTTGCTGCATCCATCAGCAGCATGACACGTTAAACCAGACTCAAAATTTTCTGCCCTGTCATCAGCACAGCTCGGTGCAGCTTGGGGACTTGCATGGAGATCAACCAACACTAGGACTCAGGCACCAGCAGGCTGTCAGAGGATGCTGCCGGGGGATGGCTGTCATCTTCCTGTGACTAAAACCCAGAGTAAGCTCAGTAACAGGAGGCTTAAAGGAGAATGCTTTTGTAAGACTACACTTGCCACAGGTTCTCCAGAAAGAAAAGCCCTCAACAGACAGCAAACACTTGAAATTACTTCAGCTTAAATTAAATGAACTTTCCAGGGCTGATTTGGAGAAAGGAGGAAGAAACAAGGCAAGAAGTAATTGTAATGTGCACTTTATATTTTTGAGCATAATTCTGAGAACCTGAAATTACAGGAAACAAATACACCTCTTAGGTAACACTGGGAAACAGAACCCAGTTGCCTGCATCATCGATTTACTAATACTCCTACCATCTCGATCTACAGTATGGCAAAACATTAGATTCACATTTAAGTTATATTTCTATATTAAAAACTTGGGTAAAGACTGGTGGACACACAGATCTGGTTCCTGACCTCGAGGGAAGAGAGACAGCAGGGTTTCGGTTCTAATTTACATCATGACTGCTAACGGACATTATGCCAGTGGAGGATTAGCAGAGGCTATTATCCCCATCCTGCCCCCCTTTTGCTCACACAACACACACCCTGCATGCAGCTGACAAAGGAGGAAGCAGGGTCAGCAAAGGGATGCAGGATTTTCTACGTTTTTTGTAACAATCAATGACTTCTAGTTACTCCTATTCATAAAAGGCAGACTTAGTTTAGCATAGATTATGCCCTCTAAAATTCAGTATCGCCAGCTTTTGCTTCCTCAAGAAATACTTCTAAATTAAATGCCTTGATATTTCATTAAGCATATAATCTGGTTAGCACTGCTCATGTAATGGCAGCTTTGTTCTATTGGAGCAGCAGGAGACGACTTGTTTAAACTGCTTCCTTAAATATATACAGCAGCCTGCACATGTGACCCATGATGTCCATCCTCTTCTTGGAGTTTCAGGACTTTATCCTACTCAGGAAACAGTTCTCATTCTGGCTGGAAAGAAATCCTCTACAGGCACTCCAAGTTAGAAATTAAAAATGGAATCACTACATGTAAGCACATTCCTAACTGTTCTTTTATCAGAAGTGTTAATTGCTTTCTACTTAAATTACTTAAATCTAAGTTATCATGTTCATCATTTTTACAGGATTGTCCCTATGACACAAGAAAAACACATACCCTGCCCTCCTTCACTGACTCAGTAGAGAATGTGGCAGACCACACCCGAAGGGATAAGGAAAATCAGTTCTTGCAAACTGTAACATTCACTGTAAATAATTCCTAGGAGTTGCAATTCCTGAGTAGTTAGCAATTAGCTAACAGAATCACTCAAAAGCAACATAGATATCACTGAACTGTACAGTAATAGCCAATTTTGTTACCTTGTCTTTCAAGCCAGAAGAAGGACATGCACTTGGAGTGAGTCTAGAGGAGGGATGTGAGGATATTCAGAGGGCTGGAGCAATTCTATGATGAAAAGCTGTGGCAGCTGAGTTTGTTCAGATTGGAGAAGAGAAGGTGCTGGGGAGACCTCACTGTGTCCTTTGGGTGGGACACATAATGGGGGGCCACATGAAAGCTGGAGGATTTTTTTATTTTTTATTTTTTTTGCAGGCAACAGTCTGTAGAGATAGGACGAAGGGTAATGGCTGTAAACTGAAATAGGGTAGACTTGAGTTAGATATTAGGAATAAACTATTTACTGTGAGAGTAGTAAGGCCACAGCACAGGCTGCTCAGAGAAGCTGTGGATGCTCCATTCCTGGAGGTGCTCAAGGTGAGGTTGGATGGGGCCCTGGGCAGCCTGAGCTGGTGAGCGGTAGCCCTGTCCGCAGCAGGGGTTAGAACTGGTTGGGCTTTGATTTCCTTTCCAATCCAAGCCATTCTGTGGTTCTATAATACTATGCTGTATTCAGATTTTCATTTGGTACGTCCAGTATGATCCTCAAAGTTAAGCACTGAGATTGATTTGACATCATTGTTCACTGTTGATCTTTGATTTGAACGGAGATCACCGATGAACAACTTTGATCTGTCTTGTCTGCTGTTTCTTCTACAGCCTAAGGCAGTTCCTTTGCTCTCTTACCTTCTACCAGCCTGCCTAATCTTACCTTCTTGGCAAGGCTAAATGCCCAGCAGGACCAGCTGCCTCTATCCTGGAAGAGCATGTTGAGTGTGTTGTATAATTCACTGAGTCTTGATGGCGATCTACGCCAACTTTTAAATTGCAGTTGCAGCTTGTAATATTCCTGGTACTGGTGTGGCAAGAAACAATTTTCTTCTGCAGGAAAATGTTCTACAAATGCAAGGCAGATGAAGATCTGCTAACCTAACCAGTTATCTGATGTAGTCTGTACCTTTAACACCATATGCCTATGGTCTCATTTGTAGGAGTGACACCTCAATGCGCAGTGTAACAGATTGGTAGGACTCAGAAGAGACAATTGGGCTATTCTTGCCCCCTGCAGTAAGGCAAAGAAAAGCTATTTAAATGGAAACAACCCCTGAAAAATGGTAAAGCATTTTTTCTTTGTACCTTGCGCATATTCAGACAAACACATTTTGAGAAAAGCAAATGTCAGTTTTGTTAAAGAACCGTTGCACAGACTTCCCACTTCTAGCTCTATGTATGTATGCACAATATAATATTAACTTAGGAATTAATCCACACCTTAAAAAATTCCTAGGATCAAACTGTGTTTGACTGTCCAACAGGAATATGTGAGACTGACACCAACAAACAGTGTTTATAAACCAGATGCTCATCGGCTTGCTCCTGATCCTTCATAGGCTTATTCCTTGCAAGCAGGGAAAGCCATTTTTGCTATTGGAGAACATTTTCAGACCATTACACCATCTTTGTTTTCACTGTGCATTGGCAGAGTCATGTAATAAATGTACTCCCTGAAATCTTTCTTTCTTCAAGCAAGCTGTGTGACTAGAGATCACTCAAGAAAATGTGGAGTTCAGGCTTACTCCTAAGCTCGTATTCACTTACTAAACACTGCAGTATGAAAATGAATAAGAAGAAATTAATTACTACCTTGGGAGTCCCGAACTGTATCAGAACTGAAAAGAAAATTTATACTGCTGTAAAACTGATTTTATAGTCACATTGCAATTACTTGCGAAGAATAAGAAAATTAACAAGAAGCATCCAGTTATCATCCTTGGTGTACTTGTGTAGAAGTCTACTGAACATCTATTGGACAAAGCACAGAGCTGAGTCAGAAAAATCATACTCCTGTTTGTTTGTACAATCATTGTTATTCATCTGAAAGGCTATGTGATACACTGATCTCTATTTGCCACCTTCTTTAATTCCTCCTGAGAAAAGTCGTTTAACTCTCCATAGAGCATCTCTTTTCTTCCTGACTTTTCTTGTGAGCTAGCTGGCTTTCTTGTCCACAACTTTATGAACATTCTTTGATTTATGGAATTAGTAAAATTCGGCAAGAGATTCTGCAAAGACAGTATGAACAACATTTCCTACAGTCTCTTTTCTCTGAGTGACTTTCCTAAATATTAGCACTCATGTTTGGCATGAGTCAGAATTCTTGTCAAAGAAGCTCAAACCCTGCTATCGCTTGAACTGCTGCTATCACTACTGCAGTTGCACCCATTACCAGGTATAGGGACAAAATGCATTACTGTACATAATACTTGAGTGTCGGGTCATTCAACTTTTTTTTTTCACCAAATTATTAAAATGGTTTTAGAGAACATGCCACAGTATGATAAATAATTTACTTATCTAGAAATCTCAGTGAACATCAGTTTTACTACAGATGCAAAAGCAAAGCATGACAGTTTACTCTCCCATCCTTCATTTTGTTGTGCAAGGGTTAGAGTAAATCAGGTGGAAACACATTTTCCACTGACATTTTTCTTAAAAAAGAGATGTAATTCCAACTGCATAATAATTTGCTGGAATGGATGCCAATTCTCTGATCATGGCTACTTCCTTATTTGGGTGGTCAAAAGTGAAATTAACCATTCGTAAGCTAAAAATAACTGTTAGCTTAGTTAGAGCTACTCAGCTACTCTCCTTTAGGAGCCAAAGATGAAAAGTACTCAGTCTTTTTGTAACTTCATTATATGCACACACACACCCTGCGCTGTTAAGAAGACATTTTTACATGAACTCCAGGTTGTATTTTCTGAGGTATTCAAAGATTAGCCCCGTGTTTTCACACTGCTAATAACTCAGTTTGGACTAATTCAGTAGTGTAAGCTAGCAGTCTTTTAGTCAGCTGCATACAAACTGGCTGAGAAAATACAAAGGGAAATGACAATGACAATTACAGTAACAACAATAACTTTTAAACCCTATCTGCCACTATACCAAGGGCCCTTAAAAATATGTCATTAACCTCACCCGGGAAAAAAAAGGTGATCAACAGGGCTAAGTAGTGAAATTGCTAACGCACAACTCAAGAATCTGAGCCTGCAGATCAGTACTTTTCAGGGCAGCTTCCAGTTACTTCTGGCCTCCTCCACATCGCCTGAGGTTAAGGCCTAAATTCACAGACAGCAGCCAGCATCTTTTGTTAACTTTGCCTGTGAAATGACTGTGTGCAAAGGGAAATGAAATCCAACCCTCAGCCCACATTCAGCTTCGCAGACCTATTTTCCATCTTGCCAAAATATTGCTCATGAAGCAAATATGGGGATACAGAGGATTCTGGGACTCTGTAAACAGTTCTTTTGCACTTTCTGGACTGTGCTACCTCTGTGCTGTCCCAAGGTGTTCCTCCTTGCTGTACAGACAGCGGGAGGAGGCATAGGGGTGTTCTGTGGAGCCCCTCAAGCTCAGGGCAGAGGTTGTTACACGGCACGGCTCCCCAAAGGAGCACCGTCTGCCTATTGTCAGCTCTGTTCTGCTCACTGGATATCACAGCCTTTCTTCCTTAGAAGTCACGTCTTTCATCAAAGCCATCAGGAAAATATAGCTTTCAATGCACTGCGGAGAAGCTTGAATGTTTTCTTTTGTTCTGGAATAGCTAGATATACTTTCAAACTACTTACTTTTCCCCTTTTGTGATACCTTATTGGGGTCTTTTCTTATTTTTTGAAGTTACTTTGTGACTTTTTTGACTTTCAAAGTGACAATAACACAGAGAAATAGTTAGACTCCCCTTTACAAAGGTTAACTTTCTCAGCATGAGATGCTGGTATTTCTTTCTGCTTCTCAGATGGAAAGGAAGACTTTAAACATCTAAAAAACTAACAAAAGTTTTGATTTGAAAAGCCTCCATGTGCTACTGTAAAGTACGATCTGATTTGAACAGCTGGAAATCTTACTGAGATTACTACAAATTTCAAGGGACTAACAGAAATATCAACTGCAACAATCAGGACCCCTCATGGACACCTGCTTAGGGACTTAATTTTGCTTTAATGGGCTATTACCAAGGCTTCCCTTAACAAACTCCTTCCCCCCTCAAAATCAATTCTGGATCAATACAGGCACACATGCCCTGTATGCAGCCTTCTGTTCTTAGGACAGGATTAAAAGATTCGTTAGTTTTATGATAGCTTGGTTAAAAGATGAAAATTGTAACAACAACAACAACAACAAAAAAAACCAAAAACCAAACCAAAACAAAAAAGAGATGCACGTGTCCCACAGGGTTTATATCTGTTCTGCTTAACAAACTCAGCGCTTGCAAAGGTCTGACAGAAGGTATGCAACTTGGCATTGTCACAGCAATGCGGCTCTAAGGAGTCCCAGAGAACAGTGCTCAATCCCGGTGGATGATCAATTAAAAGCCTGCTTGAGAGATGCCTTCCATCAAAATTCACTGCATTTTTAGGTAACATAAACTGAGCTAACAGCAAACACGGGCAGACCAGCAGTTTTCAAAAAGAACTCTGTTCCTTTAACCAAACAAGTAAAAAACTTTAAGCAGAGCACGAATTGTATGAGATATCTGAGTACTGAAATAAGTTAATTAAAGCTCTGATATAGGTAAATTTAAGAACCTTTAGCACTATGAAAAATATGTTACTTAAATAACTTTGCAATAGTAAGACCATTTTCTTTTTGAACCAAATCCAAGACATAAAAAATGTCCATAAAGAGTTGTAAGTTCATTAGTTAAATCCCAATAGTAAACAGCCTTAAAAAGCATTTAAAATGCTGAACAATACAAAAGCATGCATCATCCACAGCTATTCAATCTATAATTCACTCATCTTCTTACAGCTTCCAGACATAAGATTTTTTTTTTAAATATTTCCTGCATTATGACCTACAGTGGTGTTCAAAGAATAAAACTAAGACATTTTTCTACCAAATATACAGATTTACTGCACTGAGCGCTAATGAATATTACTTGCACAAAGGAAAATACTTCAGATTTCTATTATTAATAATACCAACCAGTCTACAAAGCCACTTTAAAAATAGTAAATAGTGTTATATCTACCTAGCTAGTTATACTGCATTCATTCGGGTTTTGGATAACTGCATACAGGAAATCTGGTCTTAATAGAAAAAGGACATTATGTTGCTACAGCAGACTGTGTATGTTTATTCTTTAATGATGAGACTGTAAAGAAACAAAAGGATGTATATTCTCTGTGCATCAGTTTGCTTGTCTGACTTCAAAACAAACAACACTGAGAAGATTCTCAAGCGTTTGTTGGTATCTGGGGCTCTTCCTGAGAAGGAATACCTGCTCTGACTGCGTGGAAGAAAAAGAAGGAAATCTAAAAGCAATGATTTAATCTTAAGGGAGCTAATGCTGCACTGATTTTCTATCAGAAACATACTGACTATATCAACTTTTTGGATGCAGAATAGTCTTTGTTGCACAGAGATAAACTTGAATTTTCAGTCTTTTTTGCTTTGTACAATCAGAAAGTATATGGTTTTCATTTAAAAGAGTCACTCTACCAAATGCATTCATTTTTCCCACACGTATTTACAGTTCTATTTTCAAAATACTTTGCCTGAGTTGCTGAGTAAACAGAGTTCACATTTACTGGCAACAAAGACTCTCACAAACCGTATCCAACTAGAAAACACAGCTTTAGATGAAGAATATACAGCGACGACATTTCAGATGAGAAACTTTCTTATCTAGCTCACTGCTGAATAGTACATGAACTTAATTGCCACAAAAAGCAGAAAGCAAGCAATAGAATGAAAATGTCTTTTACAGATTAAGAAAAAGTGCTTGGAAATCCTCATCGCTCACAGAAAACCTTACAATCACCTAGCAACCTCTGTTACTGCTGCTTTCAATTTTGAACAGGCAGCCTTCACATTCAAAGATGTATCTGAGCCAACTGATGCAACTGTAAGTTTAAAGCAAAACAAAAACATAAACAGAGATTTTTTTTTGTTATTTAAATAAATTGCCCCTACCTTTCTTCTGAGAGTACGATGGCGACTGCACTTGAGAAAAAGTAGGTTTTTCTTCGGTGAAATATTCAGGTTGGTTGTACTGATTCAGGGCCATGTCCATGTCAGAGTACTCGCTTTTAAACACGTTTCCAGGGTAACTACAGGTATAAGGCTGATTCACCGCCCAGGCCTGTTCCATATATATGTTGTTACTGTGCAGGACCTGAGCATCACAACTGCTGTAACCCTGATTATCTTCAATATATGTGCAATAATCAGTGGACTGCATGTAGCAATTGCTACCAGCAGCTGGGTGCACTTCATATATTTCTTGCATACAGTAGTTCATTTTGTTAGCCTATCTCAGCTCCTACTTTACGCACGCACACACACACACACAGGCATGCATACACATGGGACGGGAAAGGAGCACTGAATATACAACACCGACAAAGTCGACAGCAAAACAGCCCTTTTTACTTTGGAGCGGCACCTGATGTGCTAAAATCCTATTTATACTGGGATGGCTTCTGAACTCCCCTGCCAGTCAAACATATTGGGAAGCAGATTTATGACAGTCAAAGGTCTTAATCTGTGACTGTAAGTTAATTCCAAGGGAAGATGGCAGACAGGTAGCAATGAGCACCAGACAAAGAAGCGACGTCCCGACAACCCTCCTGTTCCACTGTTTGTCTGTAATAATCATTTTATAAACCGTTTTCAGCCCTTCTCAATATGATTAGAAAATGACTACTAAGGCAAGGACACAGTTATGTCACTGTAGTTGTCAACTTAAGTGTGAAGCATTATAAAGACTGCTTAAGAACTCCCAGAGGGGACACGCTGAAAATCCTAAAATCAATAATCCTGTTTTTCAGCATTAAACCACAGAAAATCCAATAGTGCTGTGTTGATGACCCTAACAGAAGTCTAGTTTTACAAAATTTAGCAACTTAATCTGTTATCAGCTTTATTGATTTTGTTTTACAGAATTACATGCATGAATCTCCCCAGCCTTCCACACAGGCACAATCCTCCCTATTGCCTGGTAATGCGTTTACGGGAAAGCAGCTTTTTTAAACTTCAGTGATTTGGGGAGGTAATTTCTATTGAGTTCAACAGGTGGGAAACTTCAAAATAATGTCAGTTAATCAGCAAAAGGAACACCGCTTAAACATCATCAGTAAGCTAATTGTTTGGCTATTTTGCTTTGTTAATGTTTATGTTTCAGTAAGGAAGCGCTTTTAGAAACCCATCTTTGTGACAACATACAGAAGAGAGTAAGGAGAGATTTTTGCTTGTTTTGGCTCACGTATGAGCTATGAACCTTTTAATGCTACTACAACAAATACTATGTGTTCTTATAATTGCTAAACGTATCCCAAACATTATTGCAATTACTGTATCTTGTTTAAACA
Organism: Phasianus colchicus; assembly: GCF_987193195.1. NCBI lineage: Eukaryota > Metazoa > Chordata > Aves > Galliformes > Phasianidae > Phasianus > Phasianus colchicus. Next base: position 16,614,033 of record NC_143441.1, on the reverse strand, counting down.
GCCTTTCTTTTTTCATCCAGAAGAAATTGCTTCATTTTTAGTTTGAATTAGCTGCCTTTTTTTTTTTTTTTCCACTAGGCAAAATGCATTTTCTTTACAGCACAGCTGAAACGTGGTAAAACTTGTGAAGTCAGAAATAAGATGGCATCTCTTTTTAATGTCTGTACTTATTATTATGAAGCAGAATTACTGATTTGACAATCAGGTCTCGGCTTTGCTATTTCACTCATTTTAAACAATGCACAAGATTGGCAAAACAATCCTTTTCATATACAACTTTAAGAACACATCTAACAACCTAAATCAACATACAACTTAAATGGTCCTCACATGTTCTCTTAAATACAAAAGAATCGGGCATGACATGTACACATTTCTCCTTACCCAACACTGTTAAATGTTTCAGACTACTGTGAAGAGCCCACAGAGAAATGGTCTCCGTTCTAACACATAAGTGAACTAATTCAGTTAAGAAAGAAGCGTTGCCAGTCAGTATGTAACATGTAGGCTGAACAGAACTCAAGCTTCTGAAGATGAGAGAAGTTATAGTTTATGCTTGGAATACTTTTAACTATAAAAGAAGCATTTCTCATTAACACATCCACAAAGAGTTCTACATTAAATAGGTTGAAACATACTCTATCAAGATTAGTTCTACTGATGTCTAACTTCTAATGAAGCTACTTCCAAAATGAACTTACTCTGATAAAACTGATAATTTAAAGTAATAATTTTCTTCACTAAAAGCACTAGTAGTTAGCAAAATCCCAGAAGTAGAACATCAGTGAACCCACACTCTCTGTGCTCTTTTTAACAAAGATCTAACTCAACAAACAGCACTGTGAAACTGTGACAAAGCTCACATAGAAAATTTCATTTGAGCTCCAGTTCATCTAGATTTTACAAAGAGTAAATTTGTCTATGATAAAAAGTATGTACATGGCAGGACCTGATTTTTCTAGAAAGGATGTTCAGCACTTCCTCTAAAAAGATGCCTCACTTTCCTCTAAAAAGAAAATTTGTAATAGCTGTTTAAACAGAAACCCTCAAACCATGCCCATTTATGTGATCGGCTGGTAATTCTGCACTACATACAAATGTGATGCATACAACCTGCCAAGCTTACTTCTCCACATTTCCCAGAAAGAAAACATTCCACAAGTGAGATTGCACAAAGGTGAGGCTGTATTTTACAGGACAGCAGAGCAGAACGCTTAAGATATTTTTGCACCATCCAGAAAAACATTTTGAGGGCTGAACTTCAAGTTCTCAGTGGGTATTTCTCCCCTTGGGGATTTGTTCTGCCAGATGAAACAAAATTTTTTTCTTGCTTGTTCTTCCCTTTCATTGATATAGGTTTGTTATTGAAAAACTAAACAGAATTGAGACCATATGCAGACACAGCCATCCCAGCCAGGATTAAACCTGAGGATATGGTATCATGATGTGGCACAGTCTGTGAATTTCTTTCTATTCCAGGATCAATTCCTCAAAACATTTTTTGTTTTCTGTTGCTCTGTCAATAATATTTTGAAGTGTGTCATATGTACTACTTTTCACAGAATGACTGTGATATCAGAAGGAAATTAATTTACAAGATGCTGCAAAGAATGAAGAGAAAAAGCAAAGGGGATGGATGAGTCTTTCCTTACCAAAAAAAAAAAAAAAAGATAAACATTGCCAGGGAATGAGGTTTCTACCTGTAATGTGCTAGCATTGAAAAGGTTGATAGCACTGCAGATTGCTGTTCCCTTGGAAACAAATCAGTTCAAAAAACACTGTAAAGATTTAACATCACTATTAAAACTGAAATATTCCTATAATATTTTCATGTGACTCTTTCAGGGTCCAATTCTGGAGGCCCCTTTCATGCATTACTTTGAATTAAATCATCTGATAAAAGGCCGTCAGACAGGTCTTTATCAAAAGTCTGAAAGTAGAGTAGAAAACAGTATTTACAACTGTTCTTCATCTTGTATTTTGATTTGAACATTAGAGTCTTAAAACATGTCAAGTTGAGCTTTCACTGCTTTCAGCAATGTAGTATCACGTTTAGAATATTCTTGGTTCACAAGTGTCTGGTTTTGGTAACACATGAAAATCGACTGCTAGTGGAACAAAACCTCAGCTGCAGGCAGAGACCAATGGCAGAACCTTTAACATCGTGGCAGGAGAGGATTCAAAGCATGAATCCTAGGAAGAAGTTGGAGGTGTCGGTTCATCGTATCAAAAAAAAAAAAAACCCAAACCCTGAATGCCCCAAACGTACTGAGATACTCACCTGATGTAAATCAGAAGTAAGTGCAGTGCAGTCAGTGATGCTACTGTGGCTGAGCAGAACTACACAGCCTTGCTGCGTATGCCTGAGGGAGGCTTCTGCAGGCAGATTGCCTTACAGTACATCACACTGCTCCCCACAGACTCATGTGTTACAGTCGCAGCCGAAAACCTTTATGAACAAATAAATGCCCCAACAAGCTACACTTCTCTTGTGACTTAACTCAGTTATCAAAATATCAAAATGAACTCTCTGTTTCAAGGAAAAACATTCCTGTGGATGACACTCTCACAATGGAACACCCCAAACAGCTGAGATTCTGAACACAGAAAAAACACCACTGCTCAATGCAATCCACCCCACCTCGTACCACTGCTACCCGTGGGACTGCAGCATGCTACCCACAGGAGTCACTTCACCTCACTGCTCCTAAACTGCGCTCCTGCTCTTCTCAGGGCTATCTCAAGGCAGGGCTGCTACGCTCCACTTCCAAATATTCAGCATATGTGGAAAGTATTGCACAGCATTCAGATTGTACAGGGTTCTGCAGGACCCAAGGATCTTACTGAGGCTCTGTTTACACTTTATGCATACAGATGGAAAAAACTGAACTATTTAGTCACGAAGAGCTTTGCACATTGGAGTATGTTGTTGCAAGGATTAACCGTACCTTTCTAAATTCTCTTATCCATGTTCATATTACCAGCACCTAGTTTTTAATATGCATCTTTACATGTTACAAAATAAATTGCATTTCCTATTTGTAGTTCTTCGCCTTGCCTGCATTCTCTCAGTTACTTCTAATGAAGGTTATATGTGAAAAATAAATCAGATCGCTGCTTTCCAAAATGACTCAGGACTCCTAGCATTTAACATGGAACACATCCCAGTCTGTATCTCTGCATATCAGGAAGAGAATATACTGAAAAAAAACTTTTAAGCAGTGCTAATATGGCTTTTGCAACACATCAACTGTCAAAGTTCAGCTATCTCATTGCCCACAAGTTACAGCCATGAGTTAATGCATAGCTTTGCACTACCTTACAATTCATGCACTTTACACTCTGTGACCAGAGAAGACTCAAAATGATGCTTCAAAAATACAATGTGCAAATTTCTTGTTTGTGGTGGCTGGGTATCTGCTTATCACACCAGTTCTGACCCTCACAGATAGCATTACAAACTAAGAAAGAAAAACTCAAACTTCAGAATCCAAAATGATACCAAGCACTCACAAGAACAGAAAAGGATCTCTATACAATATTTATCTTATTTTGAAAACTCTACTTCTGACTGAATCAAAAAGTACGTTAAACAATTTTATTGCTGTAAAATTACAATTTGATGGTTCAGAGAGAGCGTCTCAATGGAATCAAAGACACTAAAATTGTCACTTTGTCTGCCCTGCATTTGTAATATCAAGCAATAGAGTACAGGGAAAAAAAGCTGAAGCCTTCTGGCATAAAATCATTTCTTTGTGTTTGGAACAGATACAGCAAGCTTCAAACTAGCTGCCTTTGGTTTAAACCTGATGAAGTGCTTACTTACACAACATACGTCTCTTTTTCTCAACATGTGTCAGTTTGCTCCTTCTCAGAAACTGCTTCTCTCACAAAAGCTGCTATACTTTGCTTATGACATGCCACTAGATTTGTAGGTGGCTCACAAAACGCCAGTGTGATATGCCTTTCATTGAAACTTCAGATTCATTAGTCCGTATGGATAACAAAGAATGTAATGATTTGTATTTAAATTTCAGATTCACTACAAATCCAGCTCTCCCTTAAAATATTTGACATCTTGAATTTGTCATCAAATGAAGAGAACAGAGCCTTCTTTTTCATGACCAAGAATCTTCCAGGTTTTGTTCTTGCTTTTTCTTACACTATGAATAGAGTAGAGTAGAATGGGACAGAACAGAATTTCCTTGCACTCTTCATGACATGTGAAAATAATATGCTGTCTTTCCAGAAAGAATTTGTTCCTCAAGACCTTTGCCAAAAAACTGTCTAACAAAAGTCTTTAAATAGTGTTTGATAACTTTTAAGATAGTGTCTGAATAAATATTGCTAAAAGTAATCATAGGCATGTGACCCAGACAACCCAATTTGTTAAGTCTCCCCGTATCTCATAATTGGAAGACTCTGTTAGCAGACATCACTTAATTACAGAGCTTATCTCACGAAAAAGTAACTGCAAACACTTAAAATGCAAACCTTATCTGAGTCATTCCCTTGCCCAGCTCCACATGAAAACTTTAAAGTAAAAAGCTCAGTTTGTTCAAAAGTAGAACAGAAAAAGCAGTTAATGCTTGACACAACACGATTTAAGACTCTCGGTTGGGACCGTCTGGGTTTGGCAGCCTCCTGACAGCCCCAAGTAAGACGTTAAAGCGATCAACACCTGACATCTGTTAGCAAGGAGGCATTCTGAGGTGAAGAGCAACTAAATCTAAAGAAATCAGGTACTTAGACCAGTTTAACTTTTTCATGAGGTGATATCCTTCCTGACACTTTAATCTTTCTTCCTGGAGTGATGCAAGACTTAAAACAAAACAACGTGTAGTCCCTCCCTTCTTCCCAGTATGCAGCATTTATCTCTTAGGCAAAGAAGAACAAAGAACGATTTATCCCAGTTTAAAAAGGAATAAAATTAACGTAAGCACTAAATTTTTGCTAATATCTAAACTGTGATTCTCAAAAGGAATTTCTTTGATGCTGCTCTAACCAACAAAAAAAGCTATCTGAAAGAGGATGGTGAATTCTTCTGATTACCAAATCAAAGAATATTCAGAACATAAAGCTGCATTTATCTGAGTTCTTAATGTGCAGTTACTGAAGCTTTGAGGGATGGTTAATAGTGGGAAAGAAGAAAAGGCAAACAGCACAGTCACAGGTGAGAGATGAATACCCTCAAAGTAGTAAGCAAGTACTTTAATTTGTCTATGCTTTTTTAAGGCATTAAGGAAATGCTTTATTCAAAAAGTCCACATTCAAAAAAGATTTTTGATCTGCTTATCACGACCACAAAGAGAGAAATAAACTTTTAAAGGGCTAAAGGATTATAAATGATTTTAAATTAGATACTAAATTAGATAAAATCCCAGTAAGTATTTATCACACTGTCATTAGGGCTCCCCACAAAGCTAACAACTTATGTAAAAAAGAATACTAAAAATCACAATTACCTGTGGTGCAAAACACAGCAAAATAGTAACAAGAAAACTCTCCTCACATAATAATGCTATTACCAATGGCAAATCCCATGAACGTTAACATAAATATAACAGCCTTTTTCCTTTTAATACACTGTTTGCTATGCTTTGCATAGTAAAGTCAGTTACCTTTATATTTTTTTTCTTCTTTTTGATATTCCTGGGAACTTGACAAGACTTGAAAGTTTGCTTTTGCATGGCCTGGCTGGAAAATTGTGCTAGTCCAAGTTGAAGTATGCCGACACTGTGAGAGTTGCTGTCCATTCCTCTGGATACCATCACTTTTGGAGAGCCTTTTCCTAAACAAATCACTTTCTGCTATGCCCACTACATTCCACTTCCGATTTCCTTCAGGAGGGTGAATCAGCCTGTGCCATGACAAGAGGCCACTTTCTGGATGGCTGGCAAATACCGTCGGGCTACAAACAGTTGGCATTGCCAGAATCTTGCTCAGGTGTGGAGTTTTGGAAAGCAGGTGCTTCCCCAGCTCTCCTGCTGCCGCAGCACTCCCATCCACTTGGCTGCACCGGTATGATGCAGAGCCTCTCAGCCATGCCCATTCAGCTACCATAGTTCCCCTCCAGTACAATTAAATATAAAACAATCCCATCTGTGAAGCCTAAACAAGTAGGCAGATCTATGTGGACTAACACTAGATGTAACTTTTACAACTCCACAACCATGACATGGGCCCCCGGGCAAGTTACCACCAATTTATTGCCCTGCCCATATGATCATTTGAGGTCTTGTAGGTCGAGGCTGGTCGTGAACAATTTTCAGATACTTAAAACACAAAACATCACGGATTCAGCCTTGTTTGACTTTGCTCTTATCGCAGGCTGACCTGAGGGACACTCTGTTACCTAAGTGTGACATTCTTATGTGGGCATGCTTAGCAGTTCCGCTTTTGCTACCTACTGCCTTTCTCTAGTTGTGGTCACACTGGAGTACCAGACACTAATTTTATCACAGGAGTTCAGACATGTGGGTCCAGTGTCAGTTAGAAAAGAGACTAAGGCAGCATGACTTGACCTACTTGGTCAAAATACTTAGGTGAATTTATTTATCCCTTCATTTAGAAGAAACCGAGGTAACACTAATTGATAAATCTGTACAGATAAATATAACCTATCTTCTATTTTGGGGAAGCAAAATTATATGCTATAGGAATTATGCATTTAAAGAAGTTATTTTAAACTACATTCATCAGAATTCAAATTCAAGATAGCTTTCTAACTTGCATCCTGATAACAATGTTTACAATTAACTTTGGATTTCAGTTACCAGATCTATCATACCATTATTATTTTTGAAAGATTTGTCCTAAGAGTTAAGTCGAACATTACTAATACAGATCATATTTAGTTATGGTTAATATTAATTTCTGGTATTCTATATTAAAACCCTGCTCACACTTACAGATCTGCTCAGTGTGTTGGTTAGTTTAAGTGTATATTCATACTTTTGTTTCCTACCGGGAGCATAAGTTCACCTGATATTTTAAGTTTAAGGTCTGCTCCTTCCACCCATTTTATCTCAGTTGGACTTAATAGCATGAATTTGTCTGAGACACTATCTGGCATCACAGATCTCAGTGCATCAGACACGTCCAGACAATGACCGAATTTGACCATACCCACTTTCTTCAGACTTGTTTTTCTTAGCAAAACTGAAGACTGACTTTAAATGCAGGCAATATGTTAAGAGTATATCGCTTGTAGGAGGATAACTTAATTTAAAATAGAATAGTGAATACAACCCAGAAAATAATAGGCAATTAAAAACAAATTAACATGCTTTTTTTTTTTTTCCTCCATAGTTTTAACACTTTTCTGTCTTCTAGACTCCATAATAAGCTCAGACTCAGACAGAGAGATTGGATTATTCTGGTAAAACCCTCCAGGAGCTGCACAGAATTTCCCTGCAAGATCTGAATCTAACTTGGCCATTCATTCTTCTTGGCACACAGAAGAACCATCCACTGTAACCCAGCCTTCCACAGCCAATGGTAACCTCAGATAAGGGATCCTTCAACACAACTCTACTTTCTTCGTTTTCCATCATATTCTAATTATTAATGCTGTATCTTTATATATCTCAAATCTAGGAGACAAGCAAGTGCACTATGTATGTAACAGATGTAGACAATTCTATAACTCACTCATAAATAGGTATTTCTGTGTTTTGTGAGATTTTCAAGAAGATCATTGACCCCACATAACCCTATGCCTTGTTAAAAAAAAATAATTACTTATATCCTCTGTTACTCAGTTGTTGCTGTTATTACTGGAAATGAGATCAATGGTTCGTAACCCAGGCTGTTCAATCTTGTTAAGCAAAACTTCCAACATCTTCTTCTCTACTTTATCTTTGTTATTAAAGGCCATCTTTGCTGTTTTTTAGCCTGTGTTATGAGTCTTTGCCTTACCTTTGATTTTAATTAAAAGACACACACACATCACAATGGTACATCTTTCCTAAGGATTCAAACAGGATGTCAAACGAGACTTACAGATTTTTAAATAGAGCAAGAAACTGTAAAGCCCCCCTTAGCTTAAAAAAGAACATTAAAACAAGTTTGCCAATTACTGTACTCACAAGCATCTCTGGGATTTTTCAAACTGACACATTCATTTCAACTATGAGAATAAACAGATTATGTTACAGCTCCTATCATTCAGAATTTGCCCAGGCAGTTTCTCAAAGGCTTGCCCATTTCAAGTTACTTTGTCTATTCTTTTAGCTCCCTCTGAAATTTGTCTCACTATTTCGACCCCTAGGTTAGCTACAGTTTATTTAATTTTACAAGCCTCTATCATATTTGTCAAATTCTCCCCAGTCATCAGGAATGTTCTACATTCAAATTTCACTAGATGAAGAGTAAGCAGTAAGGAACTAGCACTGAGGGATCTCGTATTTTATCCCTTTTTCCTACACTTCTGTGATGCAGAAAATAAGCATTTCCTAGTTTACCATTTAGCTTATTACATTGTTAAATTACAATTTCTCTACAGGACTACAATTTCTCTACAGAATATTATTTATTCTACTACTTTTCTTTCCACATATCTCACTTGATTTTGTCTAAAGCTGTGTTTTGTTGTTTTGTTTGTTTGCTTGTTTGTTGTTTTGCAACAGAGGGCAGTTTTTAAATCTTCTACATCTCATCTTGATTTTGTCAAACCAAAACTCTTTATAAAGGATGATCATGTAATTTGTAATAGCTCCCTAACTGCATGAGAATCATCTCTCTCCCCACCCCTAGCCACTTTTAAAATGGCCCTAATCAAGGTAGGAAGCAGCACAACCTACTGGGATGAATCATGACTGAAACCACAGGCCCTATTTCAGAATGAAGAAAGACAAGTAAGAAGGGCCTGGAATTCTTCTTGTCTATGTTAGTAAAGGAATCATCAAGTAATTTCAGAGGTAGAAAAGCAGCACATTGTAGGGATAACTGGCATACAAATAGTCAACCGTTGAAAAAAAATTTCTCAAGATCCCATCAGTGTTTTTAAAGGTAAGTCTGTTTTACAGATGAAACAAAATTTTAACAGATGAAGGGCCTGCTGAGCTGAACAAGTACAGACTAGAAGAATTCATCAGAAATTATTCACTACAGGCCAAGATAAAGACACCTAATGGATGAATACAAAGGTCAGCCAGTTCACAGCTAGGCAATGTTGTCTGAATGACAGTACATAATGCACTATGAAAACAGTGAAACAATTCATTTCATTCCATCTATTTCTCTGCTATTATCCTCCAAGAGTTATTTTCTATTCAAGAACTGCATCAGCTTGTAAGCATTTCAACTTGCAGTTCGTCGGAATTACAGCAATAAGTGAATATACAAGTAGTCTGAATTGTCACTACCTTACCTGACTGGAAAACAAAAGATTGACAAAGGTTTACCTATTCTCTTATCTGAAGTCTAATGAAAGCTGAGCAGCAAGTGCAACAGCATGTTTGCTGGTTTTTTAAAACGTAGAAGTATACAAGCATCTAAGGACATGGAAGTGGGCTGGTTTCAGGGAGATCAACTAAGGCAAATGTAATCAGGATTAGGACTAAGGGGTGCACAATAGGTTGATCAAGCAGCCTAGCTTTGTGTGGACCCTGTCCAATAGCACTAAATGATATTTTTAACTAATGACTTAATACAAAAACAAAAAAAGCTACAATTAAAGGATGCCACCCCTCCAGGCAAAATTAAAATGACATTCTTACTGTGTACTAGCATTTTAAAGCACACAGAGTAACAAAACCTAAAAGCATACTAACTTGTCATATGCTTGTGCTGGGAATGATAAAACTGTCTGTGCCAGACAGGGCGAAGGTTCCGCTTCCTCACATTACTGTTGCATCAGTTCACAGCATTTTCTTTCCTTTGTTCCCTTTCCTTCTCTTTTCTCCTAAATAACACCATAACATCTTATTTGCCCTTACAAACACCTGAACAATTCACAATGGAGTTTCCCAACTTTTAAACCAGGTCCGTGCAACTCCTGAGTAAGAGGAAGGATGGGGCCAAATTTTTATTTATAAATCGCAATCCATGCTACCATACAATATGCTCAATAACTACCTGAGAACAAGTGATTTTATATTTATTTTAACATGTAAGAATAAAACTGTAAGAGAAAAATGTACCCTGAGTGACAAAGAGCTCTAACCAGAAGGTGAATTAGTGATGTCCACTGAAACCAGCAGGTGGTTTCACTATTTCAAACATGTTTGCATGTCTACTTGACCAAGGAAACTGTACAAGGATTATTTAATCCCAGACTGTTATGCTGTCACTCCTTCTAGCAGTGACAACATTATAAAGTGTTTAAATGCTACAAGATAATATGAAATACTGATACTACATAGTAAATATTAAAACATCTTGGAATACGGTTTTGAATATGTAGCATATTTCAAATATTTTCCAACAACCTTTTGGCCAAATATTAAATCATTGTGAAAGAACAATGTAGAGATACTAACATAACTGTTGGAACATGCTCTTAGTGTGTAAGGACAGATATTATTGAGGAACTTGCACTGTGAAGTGCAATACCTTTCTCCTGGTTCTTGCTGACAGCTATCACAATGAGCTCCACAGTGTGAACCACATTTTAAATAAGCACTGAATTTCTATTAACTATCAAAGTAAAACTAGGCATATTCTTGTCTCATGTTCTGCCCAGATGGGTACCTGGGCAGAACCATCCCTCTGCTTTGAACCAGGATTAATTTGTTGTCAAAACAACGATCCAACTCTCCAGAACTCACCACTGATTGTGTGAATAGGGGAATGTTGATGATTATTGCCTTCTTAATATTATGTTGGGTAATTGTTTTTGGTAATTCTCGTAATTGCCTGGAAATCTACTAATTCTCTTATTGCCTGAGAAAGGAAAATACCATTTACAGATTAGGGATAAAACAGCATAAAATATTTCTTTTTAAATGTATAATCTCAAAGGAACCATTTGGGAAACCAAGTTGCCCTATAACTCATCCCCCCACACTTATGGAAAATCTTGATATACTCAGTACTGCTTTGGCCATAAACCTTCAAATCCATTCACATGGTCCTTCCTCGGTCCCACCCTGGACCTTCCATCCCTGTCCACTGATGTGGACACTGTTCACTAACAGCAAGTCCTGGGGATACGTGCACACGACGGAAGCTCTTTGGTGTTTTTTTTCACTATGAAGAAATAGTTTAAGTTATTTTACTTCTAGAATATTTAAAGAAACTTTGTATTCTCAAATAGGACCTCCTGTTTAAGGACCATCATACGAGAAACATTCAGTTAAAAAGAAGGGTACTAAAACTAGCAGTCTTAACAAACATATATTTTAGAAAGACAAAACTAACAAACATAAAACCAAAACAACACAAACTAATAAAAGTTTGCCTGAATAATGCAAAGAAAGAAAGACAAACAGGGATGTGAGGAGAGAATTCTTTAAAACCTAAAACAAACTCAAGTTTTGTAGAAGCCTAAAATAAATGATTTTCAGACAAGTGATCACATACACAATAAAACAGATCTGAAAGTTTGGCCTTCCTGTTTTGAAACCTGACTTCTTTAAACACTAATCTTAAATTACATAGAATGCAGTAGCATATCTATTTTTCATCACAAATGCATTTAGGAAATGTAAAAGGTTGCCGTATTTTTTGTTTTGTTTTGTTTGTTTTTAATGTGGAAATAACTGGTAAATACCTGATAGGATAGTAGCTCCCCCATAGCTCACGAACAGCTTTAGACTTGGTATAAAAATACATATGCTCCTCTCTACATATCAGACTAGGTATAGAGGGCATGTAGCATGAGCTCACTGTTCTGACACAGTCAGAAGAAACAAACAGCAGTCTGTGGTCAGGCTAATGAAGAACATATAATGGCAGGCTGCTGCTCTGGCAGCAAGTATAGCAAACAAGTATTTTATTTTATAGGTTAGAGAAGAAGAGTTAGAAAAAAAAAGATTTTTTTTTTTTTTTAATAACTACTTTAATAGGCTCTTTCCTGCAAAATTAACAAGTATGTTATATATTGACATTATTCACCCCCTCCAACTGATGGCAGCAATACACAGTGTTACACAGTCTAAGAATGATATTCAAGATTTCAAACGCTTAACAGTCTGCTGCCATCAGAAATACAGTCAGAGAGATGAGTTAACAAAAAGAACCACCTCTGGTTAAAACACAATTACTATAGAAATGGGCTAAGTATACTTGTGGATTATTTAAAAAATGAAAAGGGAAAACCAGGGCTAACACAATGAAACATACTTAAGAAAATGGCTAGCAGATGTTGCAAAGCTAAAACAAATGCATGTTTGCCTTCTCTGTTTATTGTGAAATTTAACCAGACCTGAATGCTTTGAAAAATACATGCATCTTTTCCAGAAAATATAGCAGGTATCCATGAGTTGTAAGTACAAACTTAAATACCTTCAGAAACACACAGAAGTAAGATTTTCACATTTACATGAAGAGAAAACACTCTTTAAGAGAGCCATCTTTATGAAAACCCTAACACGTTTTTAGGGATGAACATCCCTAATCCTAATGTTTGAATGAACATCCAAACACTACAAAATGTCACACAGACAGACTACTTGCCTTTCGAAACTTTTTAAAGCACATAAAACATTAAAGTTTAAAATGTAAAAGTTAAAATTAAGCTAGAACGTCTGTAACCCAGAACTTTCTAAGTGTGATATTTTTAACTGCATATTCAAAAATACGTTTCTAAGTAATAAGAGCCATCATGGAATGATTCATAGCTTCATGCAAAAACATCCCACAATATAAATCTTGTTAACCTTTTGCAAATCCCCAAATGCTCATTACAAAGCTGCTGAATCCCAGTTTAACAAAACCTTATATTAAAGTATTTACTGTCCTTCTAAAAAGTCCATTACTTAAAAGAAACAGTACACTTGAGTTAGCAGGATTTTATCGTGGTCTAGTGTAAAAGTGTCAGAGTCTTTTATCCTAAATTAAATTATTCTAAGAAAATCACTATGGAAGTTCAGAAGAAATCATTTCACAGCTGAGGTTACTCAATAAACTGTTGTCTTTCCAAATTAACAGCAAGTTTAAAGGATAATTAGCATTGCTGTGAAAAGATTCATGAAGAAAACATGCTACATTTCCTACTCTAATATTTTTCCCAGTTCTTGGAAACTACATACAACACCCTCAGAGGTACTGCTTTCAAATAGATTTGTTTGCATAAGGGCTGGCTAATTTTCCTCTTTAAACGAGCAACCTGTTAGAAGAAACGTTGCATATTACATTCTGCTTATTGAAAACATTAATTTTTGACATTTAAATTATATTCCCTAATGTAAGCACTTAATTTTATTATAACTCCTATCTTGATCTAACTTTACAGCCATTACCAAATAAAACACCAGGCATATTTGAGAGTAGAAGCACAATGTTTGGGTCTATTAAAGAAAACAAATCTCACTCCAAGTAAAATCAGAGGAAAATCCTGGCCTTGGTGAAGCTGGTACTGCAGACTTCATGAAGACCACAACCATGTTCATTTTAATTTTCATCTATAACGAAGGGGAAATGAAAAAGATTTACAGTATTCTACAAATACTGCTTTCTGATTTTTAGACCCTGTTCTTGAATTCCTTCTTCAGTTCTCACTCTAATAAGAGGCAGATCTGACTCAGGGCCTTTTCTGAATCCTGGAAGAAAATGGACAAAAGACTGCCTTCAGGGACAGACTGTGAGTAAATAATACTACAGGCAAAAGCTTCACTGGAGTTTTTGGATAGCAAGAACTTTGTTATGAATCATGCTGTATATTTATTTGAAACTACTGTATCATATCAAGGAGAAAATACTATTTTCCAGCTTTAAAAATTTCCTATTCTATTGTGCAAACAAATGGAAGAAGGAACGGTAGTTAATGCTGAATTAAGACTGGTATTTAAATACTTATGGCTTTTTTTTTTTTTTTTTTCAGGTATTACTCCATGAACAGTAATTGCTCGTGTCATCTGTAAAGCTGCTGATGAACTCTGGGCGAGCTACTACCACACAGGCATTTCCCAGTTACTTGCATTTTTTAAAAAACACTTAAGTCTTTTAATTCTCAATATACATTACTGATGGTCTTTAAAAGCATCAACTCTGTTACTGCATTCATCAGAACAGACTAGGAATGTTTAAAAAATAATTGTTTCAAAACAGGGAAACTAAACTTGCAGAATTTGCTTTGTTACATTCATGTATGTGACCACTTGTCGGAAAACTGCTTATTTTAGGGATTACCAAGCTTCATTTTATGAGAACAGAATGTCTCTGTCTCTCATTTAGTACTCAGCTACAAGATGTACATTACATCCAGCTCTTCCTCCTCCCCAGAATAATCGTTTTATGTCAGTGTTTGGCCATCATCGAAGATACGTGTACATAAAACTGTTTAGGCAACTTCTGGCCCTCAGAACTGGCGTAGCTGCAGAAATACACTGAGAAGCAGTGTTTACAAAACCTGCAGGTCCCGCTTGTCACTTCTGATGTCATCAAGTACACAACATTAAGTGCTCATTAACTCCAACTGCGTTTGTGTGAACTCTAATTTGATTGCATTCTAAGAAAAAGCAAATGTAGTTCAGACTTTTTAACTATTTATTTTTCAGTTTATTTTTGCATGAAAAAAGGCACCTGCTACATTTTTTTTCCATTTCATTCATTTTTAAGCAACTGCTCCTCTCTTCTGAAATCCTTCCATGTTATCTGTAACTTAAGTTCCCAAAACAATTTTGGAAAACTTGAACTGTCTCTTTACTTAACGCCCTCAGCACATACAAATAGAGACATGTGCCAGAAAATAATCAGACCAATAAATACTTTTAAAGTTGAGAAGTCAAAAATGCAAAATATTTTTCCTGTGGCAACTGCAAAAAGGAGTAAAGCTCAGCTTTATTACTAAGGGCCAAATTACACAATCTTCTATCAGATCAAGTTCAGTAGATTGCACAAGAAACTGGAGGCTTTGGGGCAGTGCCTACAAGAGAAAAATCCTTACTGCAATAAAAAATATTACATGGGCAGAGCAATTATCTGTCAAAAATCAGAATAATACAATCCATTATTTTATGCAACTAGTTTCACTTTGGATGTGATTTTTTCTCTCATATTGCAGAAACAAAATCTAAGCTTTCCTTTTCATCCATTAGAGAAGGAGTCCCATGTGGCTTTGGAGGGTGGTATTTATGCAGTTTTTATAGTTTGAAAGCTTTTTTATTTCAACTATGCTTCTTTTCACATTCACTCTCATGTAGGAAATTTCATTTGTATAATGAGAAACAGAAAACATAAAGTGCTCACAATGAAAAGTGCTGGACATCTACAGCTGTACCAACAGCCATCTTCTACAATTTAATCTTTTTTTTTTTTCCCCCACACCATTATTATTTTCCTTGCACATATTGATTCTACTCACTTCCTTCTAATGAAATGAAGGCCCTTCCAATTACTCTCTGAGTTTCTTCCATGAGCATAACAGACCTGCCCTACAATGGTGAAGTCCAGAGGTCAGATCTGGTCAGCCAGTGGGAATTTGCTGCAAAGCCCACCCCAAAAAGAAGACACATTCCAAACTGCTAAGGTGAAGATAAAGAAGGTATACTGCATTTCCATCCATGTCTTTTGCCATCACAAAGCATTAGACGCTAATCACTCCCTCTAAAGCCACAGCAAAATTAAGCCTTGTAGTAAAAGATCAAAAAAACATAACATGGGACAGAAGAGAGTACGTGACAGAACTGATGAGACTGAGTTACATTCAGTGCTGCACACTGTTCCTGAAATAGGTATTTGCTAAATGAAATTGCTCTGAAGTAACGATACCAATTCCCTCCAACCCTCATGCGGTGTGATGCTAACCCAGATCCTGACACACCTATCACGGCTCAGGAACTTTACTCCACCAAAAGCTCAGCACCATCTGCTTCCAACTTATATTCACCCATGCCTAAATTCTAGTTCAGACAACAGCAAAGAAGCCGTAAAAACAGAAGTCAAATATCATCTTTCATGTTTTCAAATAATTCATTTTACTATGAAAATATCCATTTAAATAATATTTTGTTTTCGCCATAGATTTTACTCTCCTTCTCATATCTACGACCCAAAACTCAAAAGAACTCAGTTGATGAATAAAAGCTGCTACCATTTTATGGTCAGTATAAAAGGATAGGAGTGGAAAGGATATTCCATCTGCTCAGCCAGTAAAAATAAGCTATTCCTTGAATAGGAATTCAGCCTTGTTTGTGATGAGTTTCTCTATGTAGCATGTACTGCATTTTACAAAGAGGCTTTAGAGGTCCCAGTTATACATATTTCAAAAGATGAATGCCATTGGCGTTTGTCAATGTATCAGCAGAACATTTTCTTCTCTTATGCAAATAATAAAACATAGCCTGGAAGTTTTAGCTTCTCTGTATGACCTCCATGTAATAACTGCATCTTTGCAGACACACTGTTCCTGAATTAGAATACATCTTTTTTTTTTTTTAAAACGTGATTCATGCATAGCCTTCAAATGCTTTACAACTGACAGGGGTAAGAAGGTGAAGAGGACTTAAAATGGTTAATGGTCATTTCACTTTGGATCTTCTGCCCAACTGCACCCCCGGTCAATCATTACCTAAAGAGTACTTGGCAATCTGTGTAAAACGAATTGGATTGTCTCACTTTGAACGTCAGAAGATACATTCCTGTTACAAAGTAACTTAAGCCAATATGCTCACAGACACAGCCATTGTACCAGCGGTGGCGGCTGAAGGAAAACAGAGGAGGGTAAGTGTCCCAGGGCAAAGATGCTGGGGATGATTACTATATGTCCCACAACTCTGCTCTGAATGGATGAAAAACCTTAAATTCTCAGCATCCCCAGCAACGCATTCAGAACTTGTGAAGCACTATTTCGCAGTAAATTCTGAATAATAACAACTCCAACAAAGAGAGAAATATTGTATATATGCTCTAATGGAATATAGTTACCTGACATACTGCTGAGAGTTACAGATATGTAATCATTCTTGTTCTTCTTCTGTCACCAATGCCACCTGACAAGAAAAAGAAAAAACAAATCCCACATGTAATACATCCATAAACACAAATCTGCAGAACACAGTCAGTATTTAAACAGAATGGAATATTTTGGATCTTGAATACCATGCCAAAGCCCAGCAGACTGGAGGAGCTGTGGGCAACTGCGCTTCAGAAGCAATGTCAGAATGCTGACAGCAGCAGAAAAAAATGCTTCTGCTCCTTTGTGACACTTTCCCCTGATTTTTTGTAGAAGTTATTCAGGATTAATATGTAACTTTAGAAACTGTAAGAGAAAATATTGTGTTCCTGACGATACACGCGGATTGTTTTCATGTTTAGTAACAATGGAGGATTCAAAGGAATTACAAATTCTCTGCCTACAGTTACACTGATTGTTCCTCATGTCACTTGAAACACAGAAACCCATTAACTTTTACAAAGTCTTGAGATACACATCAGTCATTTTACTCATTCGGTAGAATGGTAGCTTACTTGTACTCCTAACGTTCTAACAATAATTTTCAAATGATTTTTAACCATGTTAGCATTGCAGAGAAACAATGCTGTTCAGTGTTTCTGAATGAAAGCCAATGAGGACAATGCTTAAGGACTGCCTCATAGCTGTTCTTTGGTGACAATGTACAGATCCAGATTATCCTCAGAAATATTTACTGACGACCAGAAATGAGAAATGCCTCACTGGCAGGAATAAACACTCCTCTGCTTTTCCCTGTTGATACATAAACCATCATCATTCAATGCAGTGCTGCTGTTCTGAGAACCCTCTTGAGGTTTTATGTAGGTCAGTCCGAAAGTAATGCTTCCCATTTATTTCCATGGAAACTACAACAAAGAGCACAATAACACTATTTGAAAGAACAGATTCTCAGCTACAAACCACTTTTCAATAGTCACCACCATCAGCCAGCTGATTGAAACACTCTTCATCTCGTGGTGTGTCAGCTGCGTGAACAACATGTGTAAGGTGGCTTGTATATAGCAACTGAAACGCATCACCCAACATCTTATTGTGTTCACATCCCTTGTTTGGTCCCAGCAAGTGTCGCTGAATGTCAATTGGCACCATTTTTTTTCACATGGAGGAATTCAGTTCTACACTTCTGCTTCATCTGCACTCCCATGTCAGACACCATTGTGTCAGACTGCTCTTCTGCTGCCATCTGTCACACAGCAACAACATGTCACAGAATTCTGGTGGGAGGATTCGGCCTCTACTGCCATACCACCACCATACGACCCTGACGTCATAGGCCAACATAACACAATGGCATTACTTTTGGAGCAACCCTCAGAGAACTGAAGCAATAAGGAACTGGATTTGTTTCTGAAAGTAATGGTTTTAATGTTTAGAACTGTAAAATTTTGAATTGGAAGGGGCCTTTAAATGTCATCTAGCACAACTTCCCTACAATGAACAGGGACACGTACAGCTACATCAGGTTGCTCAGAGCGCTGTCCATTCTGACCTTGAATGTCTCCAGGGACGGGGCATCCACCACCTCTCTGGGCATGTTGCAGTGCTTCACTAGCCTTAGCATAAAAAACTTCTTCCTTATGTCCAATCTAAATCTCCTCTATTTTAGTTTAAAACTATTTCCCTTTGTCCTACCACAACAGACCCTGAAAGAGTCTGTTCCCTTCTTTCTTACAACCCCCTTTAGATATGGATATCTCTCTCAGGTCTCCCCAGAGCCTTCTCTTCTCCAGGCTGAACAGCCCCAACTCTCTCAGTCTGTCCTCCCTGTAGGGAAGATCATTTCCGTGGCCCACCTTTGGACACACTCCAACAGGTCCATATCTCTCCTGTACTGAGGACTCCACATCTGGATGCAGTATTCCAGGTGAGGCCTCACCAGTGCAGAGTAGAGGGGCAGGATCACCTTCCTCAACCTACTGATCATGCTTCTTTTGATACAGCCCAGGATACAGCTGGCTTTACGGGCTGCAAGGATGCACTGCCGGCTCATGTCCAGCTTGCCATCCATCAGTATATCATAGTCTTTTCAGTAGGGCTGTTCTCAAGCCTCTCATCCCTCAGCTTGTATTGACAGTGGGGAGTTGCTGTGACCCAGCTGCGAGACCTGCACTTGAATCTGCTGAATCTCATTATGTTCTCCACTTCTCAAGTCTATCTAGGTCCCTCTGAATTGCATCCCGTCTCTTGGGCATGTAGATCACACCATAGAGCTTGGAAAACTTTGGAAGGGTGCATTCGATCCCACTGCTGATGTAATTGAGGAAGATATTAAATAGCATCAGCCCCAGTACTGAGTCCTCATCGACACCAGTCATCACTGATATCCATCTGAGATCTCCAATTTAGTTTGTCTTTTCATTTCCTATGTGCATATGAACGTGCCGAGGGTAATATTAACTATTCTTCCTTTTTGCTTGCTATCAAAGACCAAAGGCCCGTGAGCTGATTTTCTAACAGGAGAGAAAATCACAGACAGCAGCCACAGCACCTTTGTTTGCAGCACCTGCATTTAAACCAGCCACACCACTTTTCAGAGGTTTCTCAGGCAGCACGCCCTCATTCAGACATCTCAGCCCCAAACGAACAGCCTCATTTGATTGTTCAAGAGAGGTGCAGATGTAGCCTTGAGAGACATGGTTCAGTGGACATGGCAGGAATAGGTCAATGGTTGAATTACATGATCTTAGCGGTCATTTCCAACCTTAACTATTCTATGATCCTGTAATTCCTGCTAGCTTTGTAGCTTTAGGACAGATGATCCAGCCCACAGAGACAGTGCAGAGAGACAATACTGCAGGCATTACTCCAGAACAAAGGCAAGATCTCCTTAGATTTTTTTTAGTATGAAATCCTGGGCCCCAGCGTGCAAAACTGACCCCACTAACACCAATGTAAAACTAGCAAGGTATGGCAGCCAGCTTCTTTTATCAGCAGAGAATGCATATCGTGTTGGCATAGAAGTGATATTTTATACAGGAAATAGAATCCTTCTTTGCTTGTCCTGATCAATACTTAACAATCTGCCCTTTGGGCTTCATTTCTCTCTTCACATTCAGCACTGCCATATTTCCTTTCGGCCGCTGGCCCTTCACACCAGGAGTTTCCCTTCCTCGCCCCTGAAATAGCGTTCCACCAACAGCTGGCTGAAAGGACATCGAGTGCACCTGCTCTACTTAGGCACGGACTACGAAACCAGAATTAGAAAGCAGGTGAACGACGGCGATCGCATGTACCACATAATTAATGTATCTGGGACGCAGCCTGCCGGTTTCACCTCAGCTCATCAGCCCCTCCTGTGCAGCCCGAAAACCCTCCGACCAGCTCCGCCGCGCCCCGGACACCTGCGGCATTACAGCCGCTCGTCACACGCACCACGAAACGACAGAGGGACGCCCTCGCACGCCGTACTACTTCCCGCCCCGCTCCTCGACGAGGGGGAAGCCCGCGTTTTGGAGAGGCCGGGGGCCAGGCGCCGAGCCTCCCACAGCGGGCTTCCTCACGCACCCTCTGCCGGCCCGGAGCGGGCCCGGCCCCGCGGCGCAGTACTGTGGTGCCCCCAGGCGGCCGCACGGGAGCAGCCCGCAACCCCTCCGTGCCGGCGGGCTCAACATCGACCCCCGCCCCCCAACCCCACCCTGCGCAACCTCGCCAGCTTTTCTTTATTATTTTTTTTTTTGTTTTATTTTTGTTTTTGTTCCCTCCTTCCCCCCATCCCATTCAATCCAGCGCTCTGAATTAACAGTTCTCTTATCTTCTCTGTAACGTTCTCCCTATCTCTGCCATCACTTCATGCCTCGTTACATTAATTGGGCAGATCTGATAAATCTTCAAACTAAATTGATTGCTGCTCCAAGATTCAACATTGCTCCATGATTCAAAAAACAAAACAAAACAAAAACAAACAAAACAACAACAACAAAAACAACCCAAACAACAAACAAACAAACAAAAAATCCACAAGCCTTCATGTTCGCTGTGTCTGTAAACTGCAAAGTGAAACCTATGGAAAGTTTTACAGCAGAAAATGCTAAAATGTCCTCCAGCATACATGCTGTAATATGTTTTTATCTCCTTGTCTTTTCTTCCACGGAAACTACTCAAAACTCCATCAGAGCTCTTCTCAGAAAGACAGCATCTCCTTCAACTCTGAGGGGAAAAACAAATATTCTACTTGGTATTTGCCATGTACAAACAGCACAACCAGAGGCAATAAAACAAGAGTTTTCTTTGCTGCTGACACCTCATGGAACTTCACAATCCTCTACAGGCTGTCAATCTAAAGAGTAAGGGGATACAAATTTAGCCCTCCAATTATAATCAGCCTTTTCCATGGGACCCCAGGAACCTCAACAATAAACCAGTTCCCAGAATTTAATTGTGGTTTGGTGACTCACTGACACATAAGCACTCTTGAAGTAAACAATTCAGTGTTTTATTCCACCCCTCCTGTAAATAATTAGCTACTAATCCTAAAATTATTAGTTTTGCACCAATCCATATAAAAAAAAAAAAAGAGAGGAAAAAAAAGGAGAAATATAAAATTCCTCAGTGAATTCTGTATAAAGAGAAGAATTTGAGCCCTGCTGGAGCTCTGCCATTTCCCTCACGGGACCAGGATTTGGCATGGAGGCAGCTGCCACTTGTGTAAAAAGTCTAATTAAGAAACTACTGTAGGAAAAGACAGCCCTTTGTTTAAAGCACTATACCAACACATCTGGTTTTGGCACAGTCTTCCCATATCCCACAGCTTGAAATGGAGAGCGCAGATCCTTTTTATGTCTACTGTTTATGATTAAAATAATCCTCCATTCTGGTACCCAAAACTTGGGCTACCCTCTGAGGGCTCTATGTCAGTGGAGGAGTAGGCCGCATCTACATTAATTACAGCAGTCGCCCCTTACAGGCATCCATGTGGAAGGCAGTGTTGGAAATCATATTCTTTTTCAGTCTGCGACTCAGGTGTCTGTGATGGGACACGAGTGGGAAGGAGGCAGATGAATCACCACATCAGGCCAATAGTATTTGGGAGTCTTTGCAGATTAAGTTTTTCTCTTGCCAGAAGTGACACAACTTTTACGTAGGTGCTTTGCTACCATCACAGCAGCGTTCATTAGATTATCCTTTATGTGTAGAGAGCATTTGCCTGCTCACAAGGAGCTAGCCAAGGTCTCATGGCTCTGAGTCATGGGCCCCGAGCAAGCAGGAGGAGCTCCAGAGGCTGCCTCAGCACCCCATGAGCCCCAGAGGGCAATCAGCAGGGCCATAGGACAGGCAGTGTGTTCCTGCTCGAACGCCAAATCAAAGAATACCCATCATTGGGATCTTCTCCTCTGGCCTCAAAAGGTCAGGCTTCAGTCTCCAATCCAGCAACAGCTCAAGCCACATTGCAAATTACTGCACTTACTTTCTTCTCCTATAATGAAAGGTGATTAACCAATTAACACTAATCACTGTGGTTAAGCATTCTCCCACTCTCACGGAGCACCACCTCCTCCACACAAACACACTGCATTAACCAGTTGAGTGCATAAAAGCACTGCATCCTTACTCAGTCACTTGAGATGCAGATTGTGGCTGCCTCTGTTAGGCCATAGGCACAGTAACACTGTGGTTTGAATCTTGGTCTCTTGCACATTCAAACCATGTGCTGCTTGGCAGGCCTCAGACCTCCTTTCCATGTGGTCCTTTCTATTTGGCCAAGGCTATAAAGGAAGACCAGCGCTGTTTCTGATCATCTCTTTTCAAGAGAGGTGAGAGCAAAAGCTGGAAAAAGGGGGTTTTGCAACTCTCAGGAGCACTGACAAGCCACCCAACTCCTAACCCTTAACTGGACCATCCCTTAATGTACCTTTTAAAAGGCAAAGGGAAGACCATGGTCTGACATGGCATATCCACACAGGTGCCTCCTGTTACTGTATTCATACCATACTTTTCCCAAAAGGTGAGGAATAAAGGTACAGAGTGGGATAAGAGACAGCATAAGCCCCAGGGTAATGAAAGATGACAGGAAAAAATGAAAGGGGCAGAAAATCCTTGAGCGTATGAGGGGGTACTGATGTTAAGCAGGAGAACATGGTGTGTATCTGCACATGATGGCTAGAAGACAACAAGGAAATGGGAGACAGTGGGAAAAGCAGGGAATGTGAACATGGCGAACAGAATGATAAACAGTGCCAACAGCTGGGAGAGAAAATACTGCAGAGGAAGTGAGCACTACTCCCTTCTGGAGATTCATTGTTTTCTGAAAACATTTTCAATTGACTCTTGAATCTAGAAGTTCAAACTGAAGAAAATAAGAAAATTATAGGCAGGTGTATTTCCACCAAAGGTTAAAAAAAAAAAAAAAGAGAGAGAGAGAAAGAAGAGCAACTTTCTAATTTCTGTCATGTTCATCTAATTTTTTGGGAGCTTTGGTATTTTTTGCAGGCAGCATCAGTATTGTACCTGAGGGCATCGGGCTGATCACACAGACACAAGACCAGGCCTTACTTTTGGGAAGAACAGTGAAAAAACCAGCCAGAGGGAGAATTAAACCCTTGCTAAACTTCAAATATCTAAGTAATAACCCAAGTAATGGCCAAAGGCAGTAGTAGATTTAACATCCTGACCTGTATGAGGATATGACAAAGCATATCAGAGCTTTCGTGGGGACATGCCCAAGAAGTGAAAAAACTAGCAATGCCACAACAGAGAAATGACGAGGTAACCTCTAGGCTGTGTTAGTACCAAACTGAACCTTTAAATGTTTTCAGTATTTAGCAGGAAAGCAAAATCCCTATTTTGGAGCACATTAATACAGAGAATTTTTACTAATACATATTCCGTGGAGACTGTACTAGGCCATGACTTATAGAACACGATACATATATAATGAGCAAGCTGTATAAAATACACTGAACAACTGCACATCACATGAAAAATAAAAATCTATGTAGTATGAGATATGTTTAATGAAAAGCCCCCATCAGAGCTGGCTCGTAGGCACAATCTCAGCAGCAGGCTGACTCATGCTTTTTATCACTAGCTTAGTTCAATCCACAAAAACATAAAAGTGCTACAAGGAACAAAATCAAAAATGAAGTACATTACCCATATAAACATCTGCAGTCTATCCTGAAATACTTAATCAAAAGGCAAAGAAATACTGACTTTTCTGATACGAACATTCAGTAGTTCTGTGTGATCCTTTTCTTCTCACACAGACCTCACAGTGGCTCAGATTTGTTACCGTTCAGGCCCAGAATTTCCTGTTTTAACTTGTTTCTTGAACACTCCAAAAATTGCAGAGCGCTAACAAGTCAAGATTATAATAGCTCTGCAACAGTCAGGATCAGACCACAATACGGTATGTGCTCCGTGCTGGGCAGGCTTCAGCAGCTATTTTACAGCATAAAAGCCAGAAAATTACTATATGCAGGCAATGAGCCTGATAAGTTATAATTGTAACCTCAGTGTTTTACAGGTTTTTGAAAACACTTGGGCTTCAATGAGCAGAACATGTTAATTCAATGGATAAAATCATTCCTCCTGTAGTCCAGCACTGGTTGGACCCCAGATGTGCCACACCGTTTGTAGGACAGGCTGAATGATAAAGCCATTGCGCTGAACATTACCTGCAGGAAATGGAGGTATCCCAGGCCAGGCTGGATGGGGCCATGGGCAACTTGATCTAGCATCTGATCTAGAGGCTGGCAACCCTGCCCATGGCAGGGAGTAGATCATCTTTGAGGTCCCCTCCAGCCCAAGCCAATCTATGATTCTGCAGATATGCAGGTAAACATCGTTTTTAATGCTTCAACATAACTTTATGTCTTAATGTATTTAGGTAAATGTATCTTTTTATAAAACAACATAAAATACAGGAATTATTTTTGCCTTGGCAAAAAAGGAAACTGCAGAATTGTGTTAGTAACGTAAGGAGCTCCCCAGCAGTCAGGTCACAGCAGAAAAGCAGTCTTGTAAGAGTCATCAAAACGCATCATCAAAACAACATAGGAGAATAGTGCAGCGTTACCTTTAACCCACTTAGGCATCGAGCAGAACACTGCGTATGCAATGCTTCTCTTACTCTGTATTTGTAGAAATAAAATATCATCTCACTCACTGTTTCTCCATCATTTGTAATTGATGATCACCACGTGGAGCCATTGCATTTCCCTGACATGCATATGCCCAAAGAAATCCGCGTGTAATCTGCTTAGGACTGTGTCAGAACAGTGAGTGCAGCCTCCTCGTTGTTTTCCGTCAAGCCTGGCAGAGATGTCAGCAATCTCACTATTTCACGCCACTCTGGCCTACTGCATGTGTACACAGGAGGGCATGCGAGGAGCACAGAACTGGCAGCAGCTCTCTAGCCACTGGTCTGATAACCAGTGCCGTGCTCTCACAAACCAGCTCTCTGACAGCTTAGCTCTTCTCGCAGGAGCTCCGTCTCTGATGAGGTTATCAGCAATGAAGTTGCATGACTGTCTTTATACGGCATACAGGAATTACACACAGCACAAACACCCTGCGCTCACTTCTGTTGTTTGCAGTGGGGGTAAAGACGACCTAGTATGATAGGCAATGAAGCGTGAAACTTCAAGAAAAGAAAGAATGTATTTGGAGCATTAATGCCAAATATTTCTTGTGGGGCTCCTTAATATAAAGTGGTACAGTGAAAGCCGTAACACAGTTGTAGAAGCATGTAAGATGCATGTAAGGAGACATTTACCAGAAGAGATTTAGCCTTAACTCAGACAGACCTCTGCAAACTTGCCTAAACATCCAAGTGAACAAGGATCCTGGAGGGCTATTGACAGAAAAGCAAAAGAGATTGCATTAAAAGGTCTCATATTCAAGTGAGACCTTATTCATTATTTCTGTGTTTTTTGAAGAGCCTTACAGATACTTCACAGCTTATGTGTTCGTTTTGTGCATGGGAGTATCATTCAGACAACAGCTTTGACGTAAAGCTTTTCTTCTTTTTCTGTTTTGTTCTGTCAATTCAGGAAATTCTAGCTCTCACCGAAATTTCAACAAGGGACAATTTATGTTCAGTACTAATTTCTCTTATTACTCATTTTGAAGCATGTATTACACAGCTGTCTTGAGCTACCCAGCAAATCTCCACAACCAATTGACTGACGATAAGCCCAAAGACACTGAATTTTGAAGACTTTTGTTGAAATGGGTGATTTTCCACCATCAACGTGATGGTAGTTCAGAAAAATGTTTTCTGAACATCAGGAGGGAAGGTATCTAAACGAATTCTGTTAACAATAATGAATACTGTCACTGCATCCTATATGTACTGTGCCTAAAAAATAAAAATAAAAATAAATCAATGAAGCAGAAATCAGTAGATTGCAAACACAAATGTCACTCTCCTGAATGGGGATAAGCATTATCCTCAAGATTAGTAATAGCATTTGCCTGAGCTATTTCAGGGGTTCAGTTATGAACAGCAGAATTAATGCAGTTTTAGGCTCTCTGTTTTTCTTAACCACAGCTTCAGAAGGTTCTTAGTTTCAAAAAGAAGTTCTGAATACAGTAAAAATCATTCCCTGCAGTCCTTCAGTTACAGTGTGCACATATATAGAACTCCGCAGAAACCTTTGGAAAATTGATCAGAGATGTGGTCACAGATACAGGTTTAGCTCCATTGGGGTTTGCATATTGCACTACTTGAGTTTCCAAACCCGAATCCATTTGTCCTAAAAGCTGATAGCTGATAACTGATAGTTGATAACTGCAAAACTGTTGAGTTCTGAAATGTTCAACATGCATTCCAGACCTGAAATGTATGGCTTAAATTCAATTATAAGTGGAAACCACCATAAAGAATCTTATTTCCAACAAAATTAAGGTAACAGGTAAGAACAAGTTAGCTGTTTTCTTAAATACATACCCCTAACCAGCAAAGCCAATGCTAGGGAGAAAAGGACAAGCTAAAAATCTACCCAGATCATTTCTCAATCTCTAAAATCAAATCAGTGGTCCTGGAGTGTTCTTCAGCCACTGCAGAAGGAGCTCAAAAGAAGCAGGCATTAGACATAAGCTCAAAGAATGTTCTGCACCTGAAGAGAACCGTGCATCTCTGGATCCGTGCACTAAGGCCCCGTGTCAAGCAGCACAGCATGGCAGAGGCACAAAAAGTATCAGCTGCAGAAAAGGAGGGACAGACAAAGTTAAAAGACTGAGGGGCCAACCGACATATCAGTTCAGAGCTAACTACAACTTGGCAGGAAAGCAAGCAAACGATAACCCTGTCCAAAAGAGAGCAAGGACTGGTAGAAGAATGAGACTTATGGGAAACTCAGTTAACTTATACTAATGGTTACTGGTGGGCATGTATTTAGGTTAGGGGGCAGCTATATTTAAAAAGTATTCCTGCCTGGTTTTAATTGATATTTTGAAATGGAGAAGCCCATATTTCTATTTCTGAGGTTTACCCAAAGCTTATTTTTCAAAAGAAAAATTCCATGACTTCAGTAATAATTAGACTCAAGTTGGAGAAACTTTTCTGCAAACATTTCCTCTGAAATTTCAAAATACAAAACATATGTTTTATATATACATAAATATATTTGTAATTATTATAGATAAATAAAGAGTTTCAAGTTACCTGGCCATAAGCTGGTGGTCATAAAATACAACTGTATTAAAACTGTATCAATGCCCATTTACTTATGGTTTTGGGCAGAGGAGAGTCATGGAGAGAAAGAATAATACTTGTGAAAACAAAGCAAAAAACTCTTAATTTCGCTGATTTTAACAGAGTACTGCTTGAATCCTCTGTATTAGGGTACAACACTGCATGAAATTAACTGATTTCAGCTGAGAATTTTCACAGGTCAAAAGCTGCCCTGTTCAAAGTTCTGTCCCTCTTTATTCTCCCTTTTTGAAAACAAACATATTATGGCACCTTCCCAACTAAATAATTCACTCATTTAAATCAGGTAGTTCCCTATGAGGTGTGCTCTAATCTCTACTGCTCTTCATGTCATTTTATTGTCTTCAGTGGTGCCTCGGTGTGGACAGTAGGGCTACCAATGCCACTTCACCTTTGAAAAGCATATGTCCTAGCATGGCACAGAAGCATTATGGATGCAAACCTACTTTTTGGGTACAGACTGGAAACAAACCACACAGCCTCAGTGCTAACAATGGCCTTTCAGTACATCTGATAAAACTGATTTTTTTTAAGCCTATATTCTTGTTTGCTGCCTCATTTACAGCTAATAATAGTAGAATCAGGCCCAGAAATTAAAAGAAAAAGTTTAATTGCTGATGATTCCGCTATCTGTCCTGAGCAAACAACAGAAGTCCACAACCTTTTAACCTTTTCCATCCTATTTGCTAATTACTTGTTTTGTAATTAACCCATTATGCATCTGTCATTGTATTCTAAATTAAATCACTTTAATTGCTAGTAAGTAGGGTCTATTTAGTTCCTGGTATGGTTGCACGGGGTCATGAATGGGGAGCTGTTGAAACACTGAGTTACAGGTGGCTCTCTGCAAAACTGCTGAAGTTGCTTAAGATAAAGACGAGTTAAGCTGCTTTCCTTAGGTGATTTGATTTTAATTTCCAACGGCATATTTCTAAAGCAGAAAAGTTTACTACGAATACTGCTTTTATTCCTCATATATATGTCACATTGAGCACTTTGTTTTTGTTTTGAAGAAAAAAAGGAAAAGTGAGTACAATGAGATTCATAATAATTTCTTTCAGTATTTAGAGTCTCAAATGCCCAAGAAAGACACTAAAGGATGCATGTGGTATGCTCTACAGAATGGTGATATCAGTGAGTAAGATCAGTCTTCCCTTTAATACTAACCAAAGTCAAGAACCTAGCCTTGGACATGGGAGTATATTTCCAGCAAGAATTCAACTCCACACCTTTGCTAAGTAAGCATTTGTTAGACTTGTAGTTATACGTAGGTAAATTAAGTCCAGATAAATGAAAGCTAGCTGATTTTTTAAGCTCTGCAACCCATGCAGACTTTGTTCTGAGAACAACGTTAGAATCCATGATTAACCAAGATGTTAAACATTTGCTGGCTCCTACCAGAATAAAGTAAGTGCACGAAAAAGAGTATAACCTACATAACCCTTCCAAAAGGCAATCTCTGACCAATTACACTTTTCAGCTTGCTAGGTCATCTCTGCATTTTTACCACTGACTCTCCCAAAACATGGTGCATGGCAGGGAGATTCTGGTACATATGCAATACTTTGCTGCTGCCAAATGTGTACTGCTGCATCCATACTGATGAGCAACTTCTCAGCTCAGTGGGCAGCACACAGGGCTTGCCTTGTCACAACCCTTCTCTCATCATTGTGCTGTACTTCAGCAGAGCAACCAATCTCAGCATTCCCACTGTTAGCACTGCAAGACCAGACTTATAGGTGCTGGGAAGGAGGTTAGGTACAGCAGAATGATGCAGAGGGGAACGAGAAGCAAAGTGGTGACTTTCACACTTAGAATGAGGAGCCTTTGGAGAAGCTTCAAGTCATCACAGCCTGTCAGAGGGACACCGTCAAAAGAACAATAAATGGATAAACTTGTTGTACAGAGCCAAATGATGACATTAGAAAGCTTATAATTGATTAGAAAAGGGGAACAGGGGCAAAGATGCATCCATGGAATTAAATTACAAACCAGATACACCTGACAGTTTTATTCTGAATATGCTTAATACATTGTATGACTCATCTTGAGACTGAGGGGAGGATCTCAGCAAGCATTCTAGAAGTTCAGACCAATACAGAAAACCCAAATTATAGAAGACAACTTGTCTTGAGAAGCACACAGCTCTGAGGGAGGCCTGTGTGTAGATGCAGATATAGACTCATTCTAAAAACAGGCCTAAGTCTACAGGAGAATGGCAGGGAAAGAATGAGGAAAGAGAAATGCAGTTGTAAAGCTGTATTCTGCACCACTTAACTTTGCTTGAGGTTTGAGGGGGACATTTGTACCTCTTTTGATTTTTTTGCTTTGCCAGTCATTGGCTTAGTACCCTCAAATCCTCCCAGTTTCACCATCACCTGCATTCAGCCCCCCCAAGAGGCAACATGCTGGGACCTCAGAAACTTGTTCAAAGCTCTAATACTAGAGTTCCTCAAAGGGCAGGAGGAGATGCACATGGAAACAGCATTCTCCCAGTTATTCAGATGGATTACCTTTTCTCATAAAGCACAGTCTCTTCTTCTCTCCCCTCCCTCTGTGCCTTTTTCTCCTCTTTCCATTCTGCCCTCATCTCTTCCTGTTTTAGTTTCTAGCTGTGTTTGCATGAATGTGTAGATAGGAAAACTGCATGCTGCATTTGATTCTGAAGGAAATCAGACTTCTGTGCTTTCTGGCCCATTAAAATACCAAACACCAAAGTTACAGCCCCAATTACTCAACCTTTGTCTACTGCTCTTGTGTATCTGCCATGTGAAGAACAAAGCCTCAATGAACACAGCTGCTATAAGGGGCAATCAGTCAAAGAAAACTCAACTTTATAATACTAAACCTAACTGACTTTCAAAGGTTAGAAGGAAGACACCGAATCTGACCCAGGCAGCGACAGAACAGGGTGTGTGAGAAGCATACTGGGTAGACTGAAAACCCAGGAGAGTACTAAACAGATTTAAAAAAGCTTTCAGAATTTTCTGTTAGAAAGCTCTATGAAAATGTATTGCACAAGACAAGGTGAAAATTGCTGCTTTTTCAGTAGATTTCATGTCCCCATTTAGGGTCATCTCTGTTTAACATGGAGTTTGATTTTAGCCAGGCACTCAGAGATAACTTTTACGCTGCTTGTCTCAGATGGAGATGCAGAATGGGATGTCATCCCTCCACTGCCGATAGTCAGGCTTCTCCTGATTTATCTCAGCAGCATCACATGGATACTGAAAAGGACAGCAGCAATGCATGATCACACAAGTGATATGGCTGATGGAAAGCAAGTGAATTACCTGCACCCATGCTAAAAAAGTATGAGAGATATCTTTTTCCTCTCACTTTCCAGTGTCATAAGCAGTAAAATGTTGAAGGTGTCAAATATGATGCAGCAATGTAAATTAAGGATGTAGACATCCTCCCATCCTGTGACAGGAAGAAGCTAATCTATCAAAACAGTTTTAGAGTGAATCAGTTTCATAATTATTAATATAGGGATCTAATCTACATTCAATTCTGTCCAAATTACCTTCTGCTGAAAGAATAAGTCCTGTGTAATGAAGAGAAACAAATGAAGCTCAGAGAAAAATAATTAAAGCTGGGAGTTGGAATGGGAATTGGAATCAGCATGTCTTCAATGTTCCGTGTTGAAAATTTATTCTTACAGTAACCCAGCTTCCTCATCCATAGGTGGAGATGATAATTCTCATCTAAGTTCCAAGAGTATGCCACAAAGATGTACAGATAAGCCATTAGAATTGCTATTATTAATACTATATATAGCTGACATGCAAATTAAAAACAAACAAATGAAAAACCCAACTTCAAAGCAGTTTCAGACTGCAATTCTGGTGTACCCTCTTTTGGAAACTGCTTCTATACGCTTCAGAAAAGGGAAAAATTATTCTTAATTTATTTACTACTTTTGAGCATATCTTTTGCCATCGACTTCAATTCTATTTTACAGCTTATTAGTTTTACAGGACTTTCTTCTCTTTAAGATGTGGAAACACAGTAGCACAGTGATTCAATGAACACCAGTTTTACCAACCTGCCAGATTTAACAGGCTATTTCTTGTTGTATCCTATAAACACAGGGAGCAGCCAATCTGATATTTAATGATACAAACCATAAGCAGAGGTACTGTTTTGTGCCAAGATACAATATGTGGTGATTGCAAAAGCTTATAGAGAAATTTTGAGAAAAAAATACAGCATGGAGTTTGAGTTGTTCTTCCATGGGTATAAAATAAAAAGCTATCTTTAGTATGAGAAGCAGATAAATTAGAAAGCTTCCAAAGGCTCTAGCAGAATGAGAGAAAACTCTTTGTTGTCCTTTTTATCTATGGAAAGTATCTGCAACCAACTGAACTTTTTATGGGAAAACTTTATCAAAAGGATTCATATTTTCCTGTTCTACCATCTGCTAGCTAAGAGACTTTGGTATGAACAATAACGCAACCTGATTATAGGGTAAGACTAAATCTACTACCTTCTAAAAGATGAGTATTTTTCAGATTCTTAAAGGTTCTTCAACAACTTCATGAAGTTCTTTATAATGACACAAAATTTTTTTAAGTTATCCTAGCCAAATTATAACCTACTCTGTTTCACAAGTCTTTTTTTTGTACCTCTTAAGAGGAGTTAGTTGTTGTCATTTTTTCTTCTCCTTAAAAACATCTTCGTACAACTCTCAGAAGTGAGATTTTTATACCAGTAGGATTTTCTGAACTGGCATAAGAAGCACAACTTTACAGTCTGGGGTAGGTACTGCAGTGCTGTCCTTGCTCATATACAGACATTAAAAAGAATCAACACAAGTCCTAAAAATTCAAAATGAAAAAGCAGCGTTGCCAGTAATGACCTGGTGTGTGCTAGAAGTTGGCAGCACTGAATCACTGGAAATGTTTTAATGATCAGAAATCAGTCCCCTCCTGCGCAAACTGATATCAACATCATCCATTAACTTGCTGGAATTCACAAACACGTGGATCTTTATTTCTGAGCTATTGTATTAAAAAGCTATAGCCAAAATACGTGTTTTCACCCAGTTCTCTTATTTCACTGATATCCTCTGACTACGTTTTACATGTTTCTTCATTTCAGTTTTATTCCTCCCTGCGCTTTTTGTAGAGTCATGAACTACAACCCTACAGAGCTGTACAAATACTCTTTCATGCTCCAGGACAGATTTAAGCTGTCACTGTCAGCACTAGGATATCTGTCAGTAGTGCCATTCTGCCAGCTTTAGATAATAAGAAAAACGGTAAGGCCCACAGAAGCAGATAGAGCCTATTGACATCAGCTATTTTGTACCACGTTCTTCTAGCCTGAATTAGGGCACAAAGAGTAGCTCCTCATGCCAAATTCCGTACTTAATTCTTCACGTGCACTCAGTTTTATTGAGCAGACTCAAAGTCTACCGGGACCACCATTCCTGTACCCTTTGTGCAACTTTTACCTTACTTCATGCATTCTCTCTGGGCAAGTAGCCAGGCCTTCATATTTTTCAAAGCCTTTTTCTCTGCCAGTCTGAGTTCATTCCTTTGCTTCATTCCTGTTTACTGTACTTCCTTTACCAGGTTCAAAGAAGTTGGTTCTTTGTCAGATATTTACCCTTTGGAAACAATAAAACTGGCAGCAATGTGTCTTTGTCAAAATTGGGCCCAAAATATTTGTCATCATTAGGGACATTATCTCCACGGACAAAGCAGCCTGCCTGCTGAGCACCACAGCCCAGCTCCCCTCTGACACCCTGCCAGCTGGGCTCATGCCTGCTTTCAGGCAGACCGCTGCCTCAGCCATGGGTCACATGGCAGCCAGCAATATTCCTCTGCTCTCCCAATCCCATTGCCATGTCCAAGGATTGTCCAGAAAAACTACTGTTTTATGCCCCGTACTGGAGATGTTCAAGGCCAGTCTGAATGGAGACCTGAGCGGCTGGATCTAGCGGGTGGCAGCCCTGCCCATGGCAGTGGGGTTGGAACTACGTGATCTTTAAGGTCCCTTCTAACCCATGCCATACTGTGATTTTATGATATAAGGCCACAATTGCTGAAGTAATGGTGTCTGGAATATAAACTGAGAGTTGCCATGGTGCTCATGCCAGTGCTGGCAGCACCAACCCCTTCCTGACCTCTTCCACAACAGCAGCAGAAGCCCTCTCCCACAACCCATTTTCCCAAATAGCTGCAGCTAAACTGACAGAGACAGTGGTACTTTGACACTGGCATAGCTTCATACATATTAGTGACTGCCAGAATAATTTCACTGGCTAGATAGGGAAGATTATTTTTCTATGCCCCTACACAACATATATATGCTGGCAAAAATCATCAAAAGCCACTTCACTGCTTGCCCAGTCACAAATGAGTTAGTATCTACAAGTTAAGTAAGTGGCAGAGTGAGGAATGAAATTGAATTGCACATATTTCTCCACAAAAACGCTGCATGAAACAACTGCATTCTTGTTTTTCAGGCATTATATTTTTGTGGCAATAGAGAGTGAAAAAGAGAAGTCTCTTCCTTTCAATTGCTATTTTTTCCACTTGCACTTTTAAAATTAGATCTTTTTCCAGCTGGTTACATGCAGATATGGTTTTCCTTGCAAGTATTAGTCTTTGCATACTGCACAAATTAAAAGAGTACACAGTACATTATCCTCAGAGATGGACAAAACCCACCACCAAATCTGAATGTTGGCCACTGATGCTGATCAGTGAAAATAACCATGGCTTAACATACAGCTAAGTGCCAGCTAGGCTTCTGAGCTTTTTACTTCAAAGATGAAGTCAGATAACAGAGAAGAAAATGCATTTGTCTACAAGAGTCAACAACTTCCAAAATAAAAGGGGAGTCCTACACTCTCAACTGAAGATAGATAAGTGGAAGAAAAAGGGTCTGAGTAAGGAGAAGCCTTAATAAAATCCAGAGACCAGCTTGCTGAATAACATCTGACTGGCTCCAAACCAAGACATTAACATTGGATATAAACCCAGGAACTTCACAAATAGATGGTCTCTTACTCACTATGGGGTTCACGAAAAGCAATTCCATTTTCCCAGAGACCATGACTGAGCAGTATAGCACCTCCTGCATTCATATCACATTTACATTTCCAACAGAGTAAAGCAATGATGAATGTTACAGACGCAAAGAGCTGCACAAAGCCGTGCAGCTCTGGAATATCCAGCCACTCCTAAGAAGAATTTGGGATAAGGGATGTTCACAGTTGCCAGCATTTTTGTTTGGTTTAGCAACCCACTAGAATATTTAACAATACATTTCTTTTTTAAACACACTGTCATGAGGAGCAGTATTTTATACATAGCTCATTTGTAATAAGAATAAGATTCTGAATTGCAAAAGAAAAAACCCTATTTGCTGGGATTTGTGCCTCACTGAAACAGTCAACAGTTTGGAAGCAGATCAGTGTACACAGAATGTCAAAAATCTCATTTACAAGCTAAATAAAGTAAGACTTATATGCAGTTTTTCATTGTTGCAATGTGAGGAAAACTTCTGACACAGGTGGAACAATCTTTCTCATTAGAGACCAGTGAATTCCAAACAGATTTTAAAAATTAAAGAAATTAGATGGGAAGAAGTTGCACTGACTCCAGTTTAAAAACCAACGCGATGGCTGGTGTGACTGCCCATCAGAAGTTGAGATTCACAACTGGAATACTCTGACTGCCAAAAGTACAAACTGACAAGCAGCCTGATCCTGTTCCCATTTATCCTGGGAGAACTTCTACTCGCTGTTCTGTCACAGGAAAGCAGAAAGCTCAAGGCAGCAGGCAAGGTAGGCAGCAGCCTGGAGCCGAAAGCTGCCTACACCCAGGAGAAGATGGAGCAAGGCACTCATTTGCAATTCCATAGCCTTTCCTAGCAGGTCTCAAATGCACTGGCTGATACAAAGGCCTTCATCTGAAATGTGACATGGATAAGAACAGGCATCAATTACAAGTCTAAACTGTTCTGGAATATGATAGCTGATTTCTGAAATATTCTTACAAATCTGTATTGTTGTGTAATTCACCTCCTGAATAAATCTATGCTTTCAAAAAGTGACAGAATGAACCCTTACTTCAGGCAGGGGAATATTTGTTTCTCTCAGTGTGCTTTCCATACTGTTTTATAAAATTCATGTAAGGCTCTAGGCTGATTTCTGTTCCATCCTGCACAGAATTCTCCCAGACAAGACTGATATTATTCTCTTTGCAGTTGTATAGAATATTTAATATATAGAGAGAGAACAGCAGCTTCAGCTGGGATCCTGAGAGACCTTGCCCTGGACAATGCTATCTATCTGTTAAGGAGATGCAAAGCCAGAGTTCACATCAGGGAGGAGATGTGGGGCTACAGGCAGGAAGCATCAGTGCTACCTCCACCCTGCAGTGCACAGGGCATTTCCTTCTGGTTTTGGGAGACAGGGTCTGATCTGACTTAGCTGGCCCTAGAAGTAATGCTGTGGATGCAAATCCTGAGACATGGAAGGAGCAGTCCACTCAAATTCATCAGCCATGGAGCAGGACTTGGCTTCAATTCTTGCCAGTGTATTTCTCCTATGGGCAGTTGGACCAGATCTATGTCAAGGTGCCATAAACTGACCTTCAGACTCTGAGGAAAAGGTGCTACAAAGCAGAGCTTCTATGCCTTTACCTACAAAGGACTCTCGTACCGTACTCAGCACTTTGAGCTCCAAACTTACTGCCCCCTCCTTGAAAGAATGTAGAATAAAGTCTATTTCAGTTTGATAAGAGTTGCTTCACTCCTCCTGTGTACAAACTCCTAAAATTTTATCTTTCTGGTCTTTGTAAAAGTCAGAAAATAATAAAAAAAAGAAATCAGTGAATGTTTTTAAACATTTTAGTTGCCAGAGTATGACTTGAATGGTTACAATCTGTGATTCACTTCAAACGATTTTCTATGTCCTCGACTTTTAAAGATTACCCAGAAGACAGTTGTTTATATCACCAAATCAAAAAAATCAAATGAATATCCGGCATAAGCAAATTCTTAGTCAGAAACCACACCAAGTGTCATCAGCTTTCCAAAGAATGGCATACAGAAAGCAAAGTTCACCAATAAGAGGGAAACTTTAGAGGAATCCATTGACCAGAAAGTATCCGTATCACATTCAGCACTTTCATGCAATAATAAATTTTTGTTTGACAACAGCAGGAATCCCCCCCCACCCCCACAAAAATAGCCCTGAAACAGAATGACAAAGATGTCACGAAAGTACCATCAAGGAATCCAGCTAAGAAGTATTCTTGGATGTTGCCAAGAGAACTGGGAATATTTTTAGAGGGAAAAATTCTGGTCTGCTTTCCCAAATCTGAATACTTGCCCAAAATAAAGGCAATAGCAGATTCCCCCTTTGTGGCTTCAGTCTTTCAGCAGCGGTCAGTCCATCATCACTTGCATGAACTCTGGCTTGCAAATAGAAACCTTAGATTTTTGCATATTTCTATAGCTAGTTGCAAAGGATTTCAGCACAATGCCACACTACTGAGAATGTGCTAACACGCTTCGTCCTTCTCTATATTGCCATTACAAGTCAGCCTGCTGTTAGGGACATCTGAGTTAATTTTGCCAATATTCTGTGCTGTGTCATGTGCTGCTTATTAGGAACTGTGGGCAGACAGTCTCAGCTGGTCAGCTGCAGGAGCTGCAGAAATCCTCCCCATCTCTCCAGTGGCAAAGATGCCAAGTCTGCCACTATCACAATTCTCTTCAGGAGAAGCAAAGCAGAAAGCACTAATTATGTAAGGTGCCATGGTAGGCAGTACAGCAAATGCCATTCAGAATGAACAGTCGAGTGTGAAGGACAGAAAGTTTGCTTTCTCTTTCCAAGAAACACAGCAGAAAGTTGAACGCTGGATACCCTCTCTGAAATAGGACAATCTGCATGCATTTTTCCCAGTTTATGCATAGCAATGAAACGCCCTTAAGCCTTCCATTAGAAACTTATTTGCAGCAGGCTCTCACTATTCCAACAAACCTGAAGTTCCCCATGCAGACATCAGCTAACATCCAGCAGCAGATCTCCTTCATCTGGCCATATGGACACAGTAGTGGGTTGGATACCGCTGCAACTAATTCATGAGCAGGGTTTGCAGTAAGTGGTTTTGGAGCCAGGCAAAGTAGTGGAGGACAGAAGTGTTTAAAAAAAAAAAAAAAAGCTTTTCACCTGACAAAGCTTTATATAAGTTCTGGTATAGTGCAGGTTACCTATCAGGACTACAGTAAATGTCCTACAAGACAAATCACACACCTCACTGCATGGGACTAAAGGAGATTCACTTCTTGGTGAATATCTCTTGTAAGTGTAGTGCCACTTATGTTAGCATCAAACTCCACACTTACTCTAAGTAATCCCTTCTATTGCTCACCTCTTTCTTCAGTTACAGCCTTTCTTCCCTGATCTGGAGTTCTCCTGCTGCAAATTCAACTCTTGGCATCCTGCTATATTTATGAACAGTGCTGGCCCTTCTCTCTCCTTCAAAGCTAATTTTTATGCATTTCTAGAGAAATATCATGGTCTTTCAAACAGTCTTTCTGAGTAACTAGCAGCTGTGCTTCTCTAACTCTTTACTCAGAACTCCACTTTCCTAAGCCTTCAATATTTCTTGCTGCTGTCATCTAGCCACTCCTACTTTTCCCTGGTTCTCCAGCCAGGACATCAGCAGGGAAGCATCATGATGTGCATGTCTCTGAGCCATTACTGAAAGGAATCTATACATTAATCATACTGGACCCTCTCTTCTGGAGTAAGCCTGTTTCCTTCAGTTCAAATCAAACTATGCTGAGATTAGCCTGAAAAAAGAATAAAAGTGTCCCTTTATATAGTAACTCTGGAGTAGCTACCCTGTCTCATGTATTTACTGACATTTCCAAATTAATTTCTGGTTGCACTCCTTAATCAATACATGCACATGCACCAACTCACACATTTCTCCATTTTGGACTTGGTGCCTAGATCCATACTGTAGTAGATGGTTAGACTTTTAGCAGTTCTGCATTTAGTGACAGCTACTGAAGGCAGAAGGAGAATGTCAGTGAGAATTTCTGAAAGTAAAACCTAGCTTTGGATCTTTTTCTTTCCCGGCTACCTAGAAAGCAAATGACACATTTTTATTCTAATAATGGATTAGATATCATTATTGTTCAAGAAAGATTATACTTAAGTGAAATCCTAAATGTTATTTTATGGGAATAACCAACACATCACAGCCCAGTTTTCATTCACAGCACTGTAAAAGGTCAGCATGCAAATGCAGTATGCTAAAAATGGATCTGCTCTGAGTAATACCCAATAAACTTAATGAAACTAAATCCTGAAGACAAAGTTAATCTTTTTGTTTTACCTCTGATATTTTGAATTTGTCCTACAGACTAAGGCTTGATTAAAATGTCAGAGGAAAAAAGAAGAAAAATTAAGTAATGCAAAAATAACATTTTCTTTCATTATGCACAATCTATTTATACGGTAGCTATCTCTGCACTACTTTTTCCAGGAAAAGCACCAAAATTATGAGCAAAGTTTATTCTGCTTTTTTTTCCCCAACTTCAGTCTTGCTCTATTTCAATTTAAGTATGTATACAATCCATTAAATGAACATTAAAACAATGTTATCGCGATATACGCTCCTTTCTGCCAGGCAAGAAATAAGCCATTAAGCCAGCTGAAAGCAACAGGACTTTGAAGTCCTGTCTCATCAGCATAACCTCCAGAGCTCTGTGGGTGACAGACATAATTTTGCGATTTTATTTTTGGTAGAAACGGGACATGTCAAACATGGAATAAAATATAAAGCCATAAATGAAATGATCCAAACACCAGTGTGTCCATGAACACATGATTAAAGTGTATTTTTTTTCTTATTAAACACTTAAGCTCTTTAGGTGAGTGGGGAGGGAAAAAGGGAAATAATTAAGCACAGTATGAATACCCAACTTAACGTGCAGGTTTGAAACTAGAACAACTGAGATATACACAGGCTATATAATAACTGCTGTATCTGAGAAGTACTTGTTACATCTCTGTGCTTAACACCTACAGGCACAAGTTCTGTTGGGTTATACTACTCCCCAGTTAAAGGAATAAATACAGGATTTGATCAGTATAATAGCTGTATGCACATACATCTGAATACTCCCGTTCAAGAAGTCCTTTGAGACTACCACATCCTGGAATAAAACTTAATGGAAGACATGCTACAGCAAAGTACATACAACTGTAGCCAGCTAAACTATCCTTCTTTACTAAGGATGGCTTCTGCTCTGCATGAAGTTATTTGTAACCATCATTCCTGTAATTCCATCTGTGTGAGACTTCATACAGATAAGGCTTTATTTTTTTTTTCAGATAACTTTTTCATATTTTTCTTTGTTATTCACCAGTAAGATTAACTGCCAGATCTTCTTTCAAAATGTAACAATACTGAC
Organism: Phasianus colchicus; assembly: GCF_987193195.1. Classification (NCBI taxonomy): domain Eukaryota; kingdom Metazoa; phylum Chordata; class Aves; order Galliformes; family Phasianidae; genus Phasianus; species Phasianus colchicus. The sequence goes on along the minus strand of NC_143441.1, from coordinate 16,573,846 downwards.
AAGCATTCATACTGGAAAAAGTAGAAAAGAATAAGATGCAGAGTCTACCTAAATCCACTCTTCAGTATTACTTCAGTATTACAGGAAATCTAGATCATGCTACAGCAAGGTTCATCTATGGTTTGAAAATAAAATACTGTGTTCTCCAACAATCCTTTACAGTGGGTGCTTTACTGAAAGGCACTGCATGTGCCCTGATGTCGCAGACAAAATTCCCATAGGTCAAAAGGGACAAAGATCCCATCAGTTGAATGCAGTCATATGTGGATAGAAATATGGAGAATCTGGCACTTCCCTTCACTCCCTTCCGAAAAATTTCCACTGCTTGTTTATGACCTTTGATAGGAACTTGGCTGTAACTTTTATAAAATCATTTGTTAAACACTAGCACCTCTCCCTGACTGCTAGCTCATCAGCCATGACCCGAACTCTCCTCTGTGTAAAAATCTCATTTACTTTCACTGAGTTTCCTTTGCCACCTCAGTACGCAGTCACACTGCCAGATACCTTTGCAACTCTTCCTGGCTGACTCTAGGGCTGTCAGAAGGTGTTACTCTTCCGATCTGACCCTTTTCCATACGCCAAACAACACAGACTCTTGGACAGACGCCATCAGGACTTCATTGGTGACTTCCCCCAATTGTAAACCTTGACCACTTACTCCCCTTTGCTTCCTAATGTATAATCTGTTGTAAATTTGGGACAGGAATTTCTCTTTCATTGCACAGCAGCTTTATTTCTGCATGAGCCTTAAAGAAACTTACTGAAAGCTTTTGGAAACCAAAATTAGTAAGTGGATCACATTTTTCCCCTCAAATCTTTTTCTCTCTTGGAGAAAAAAAGACTTGATTGGCTGTCAGAGAAGAAATGGTAAAGAATTACGGATTTTTTTTTTTTTTTTAAAAGATCATTTCCCCTACCCACTTCTTACATGCTTCTTTCTCCAATGAAGTAGAAACTAACAGGGAAGGGAAAGAGGAGAAAATCATCAGTGTGGTGAAAGGAGCTTTCTTGGAGTTCGTGGGGAAGAAAGCCAATGAGCCACAAGCAGAGGTGCCCAAAATGAAGGCTTCCAAGCTGATGGATTACTTCAAACCTTTGAGGGACTGAGAAGGAAAACTGGATGTCTTCAGAAAACAAGGCATTAGGGAATTTCTCCCTGGGTCTAGCACAGACTTATCTCACTAGATAAGCTTTGAATTGAACCTTACATTTAGTAAATAGTAGTTCTCCTTTCAAAATTTCAACCCAGGACTCCTAGCTAGTTCAGATACCAGAGCTAAGGTGCTACACTTTGTGCTCCTGCACAGTATTAAAGCTGTTCTGCCACGTTGCATGACACTGGGGCTGTAGGTATAGGCTGATGATTTAATATTGCGTTTTAACTGTAATGTCTAAAGAATTTTGGCTGGCTGGTAAAGAGGATAGTAGACAAAGGCCAAAGTACAGTTACTCACACCCTGTTTTATGGCTTGGTTTTCCTCATGTTATGACATGAGATGCAAGAAACATAGTACAGAGGTTTCTATCAGCTAGAACAGATAAATGCATGATCCCTTACAGAAACAAACTCTATAGTGACATCCCAATAATTACTGTATTTATCTTTGAGATGCTTGTAAGTATTCAAATATATTCATAGACACAGATACATGCCTACAGAGGAAAAACAAAAAAAGCTTATGTTAGTCTAGACAATAATTGCAACATACTGAAAATAGTTCAGTTGTAACATACCATGTGCAAATAGAATGTCTTTTTAAAAGTGCTTACATTGTTATAGTTCAATGTTCATCCAAATTATATGAAAATCAGCTAGTGCTTACTTAGAAGGGTAATTTTCTCCCTACTGTTTATCATTACAGGTTTGCAAAATAATTCTTATACATCAATCTTGCAAGAAATACTTGAAAGTAAGGAAATAGGAGCCAAAGCTACTGTTTCCAGAGCTGTTTCCCAAGGAAAAGCCAGTTTCTTATTCTCCATGTTCTAATGCTGGCACACTGTTACATCCCAAATCTGATAAAAATAACAAGCTATAAGAATATTCAGGTCTAGAAACACAAGCTACACAAAACTTTTACTGTGAGATAGCCTTCCTTAATATTCCTTAATATTATATACGTTTTTAAAGAAAGCAAAGGCAATATCTCAACAAATCAAAGCAGAAACCTGGAAGGGTAGCAACGGAGGGAAAAGCTTCCGCAAGTTAAATAACTGTACACTCCAGAGCTTTGCAAAAACCCATCAATAGGTAAGACAGTGAACAAAAACACATGAAAGAGTTGAAAATTGAACAATGTAGTTGTTAGTCATCACTCTTTCTTTTGAAAAAGAGCATTCCAAAAAAGCATCACCAAAACGTAAGACGCCACAACAGAAAGACATGTTATGTATCAACAAATATTGTTTGAAGAGGCATCACAAAAACTGCATTGCAGTCTTGAAATAGATATTTAATCCCACAGCAGACAATCCCTTGGTTTAACTGGGTACAAAGAAGGGTGGCTTAGATGTCAGTTTGTCTAAATTCAGCTCACAAAAACCAGCATTTGCTTTTATTTAATTTTTTGCTGCTGCTGTTAAAAAACCAAAAAAAAAAAAAACCACAATACAGAAGAAATAGAGTTTTTCTCTTTCTCTACATCAAGGCAAATCTTTGCTTTGTTAACTTGAAAGAACTTTTCATTCTAACTCTGAGTTTTCACACATAAATATCAGAAAGGTGATACAGATAAAAATGAACCTGGTTTAGTCCTGCCAGGGCACAGCACAGATATGGAGTTAACTTTCCCCTTTCCAAATCACAACATATTAAGTTTTGTTATATTCTTCAGAACGTTAATTTTTAATTCCCCAGTCACATCCTCTACTACTCTCACCTAATTTGAGGGCAATAGGTTACAGTAACTTTTATTGCTGCAGTGGACGTTTTTCTGTTTTGAGGGTGGGCTTTTATGTTATGCCAAAATTGCCTGAAGTGCATGTGAATAAGTATGGTGGGTGGTTTTTTCTGTTGTTATTTTTTTAAGAATGTGTGTACATTCAAATAAACAATTTTGCTTTCTGCTTGGATGCTCAACAAGCAGCATTTCTGAGCATGTCAGCATCGCACTATTGTTCGTGTCCGCACCCACCGCATCTGTTCCACAGAAGTCACATTTCTCCTTTTCTGTATCACGTTGGGTGTTACACAAAAACATCCCAAGGATCTGAGAAGGGTTTAAGGGCATGCTCTACTCATCCCATGGCAGAGCTCTGCCCCGTGCAAGAAGGCAGCAGCAGTGCCCAGCTCGGCACAGGCTTTGCCTTTCCCTGCCTGGCCAGCTCTTGCTCTGGCAGAAGGGAGCCCACAAGAGAACTGCTGCCTTCCAACAAGCTTTCTGAATGCTGCATCTTGAAAAGCACAAAGAGCACGTTTAGGAACCAATCCATTGGCTGCTGTTGAGCCTGAAGAGGAGTGAGGGAGAAAAAGCAGAGAGGACTCACCAAGGCACATCCTCATGTAGGGAGCACGGCTTTCGTAGCACTCCTCAACAGTCTGAAGCCAATATGCTTTCTCTCTGGTCTTTGACTTTCTCAGTCCCCCCCCCCCACCAATTTCCCCATTTAAGGCAGAAAATAACAAGGCAGAAGATGCCAAGAGACTTTCATGACATAAACAATAAGGCCTTCCTGTGCCAACATTTCCTTTAAAAACACTTGCCAATAAAACTCCTGGAGGCCAGTGAAAGAAAGAAATGCCGAAACAGCCGTGACATGAACTTGGCATATTTTCTGACTCACTCACTTCCCCTGAGACAATCCCGCCAAGAGAACGTTGAAGGATAATGGGAAAATTTCTTCCTCTGCAGAGGACCATGGCTACCCATGCTGTAGAAGAAAACTGCCAATTAACTTTATTTCTGTTTACCTACAGGCGCGCTCACGCAGCCATCTCGGCTGGCATGCTTCCTGACTCACACACTTGCGTTCGTGCACTGATCTCACAATTCTGATGTCTGAAAAAAGAGGCTTCTTTTTTTCCTATAAATTTTCCTGGAGAATTCCTGACTCCAAATAATTTCTGCAGAGCTGAAAAAATGATCAATAATTTATAGACAGTCATCTGTTTCAAATATCACTCCTTTTCCCTTTTCCTTTTCTCTTATCCCTGCTATTCAGACTTCTGCAGAGAATCACAGAATGGATTAAGTTGGAACTGGGTGGGCTTTAAGTTCCCTTCCAACCCTCCTGCCGTGGGCATGGCTGCCACCCACCAGATCATGCTGCCCAGGGCCCCATTCACCCTGGCCTTGAGCACCTCCAGCGACAAAGCACGCACTCACTCACTGCTGGGGCGAGGCTGTCCCTTGTCCAAAGCAGAAGTTTCTCGCTGCAGGGGGAGATGTTGATTACAGGTCTCAGCACTGCAGTGACAACACAGCTTATCTTCCTTTCATCACACTCAGTGGCAGGCACGGAGTGAAGACCCAGCCATCCCGTCACACAAACCTTGTGTCCCGCTGCCACGCGAGTTCATGCTCCGAAGAAGGCAGCCAGCACTGCCATGCTCTCCTCACTCAGTGGAGGTGGTTGCAGTTTCTGAGGTTTCTCTGGTTTTGCATTCAACTTCTTAGATTAGCATCAGAGTATCGCATATCAAAATAACCACTAGTGAGGATTTGCTGGCCTTCTCACAAGTGAGGGTTCACCGTACCTACAGCTGCATAATTTCACTGCAATGTAGTCTGCACCTCCTACTTTCTAATTTCTAGTAACTTGCTTGCTGCTTTAGCATTTCATCTTATATTGGGGCTCTGAAGCCTGCTGACCCTTAGGACCACTGAAGACTCTCAGCAATTACACCTATGTTACCTTTCCTCTCAGCACAAGGGAATCGCTCTTCTGATGGCACTGCTCTATCTGCCCAAGAATCTGCTGATACAGCAACAGTATCTAGTTGTCACTGTTGTATTGTTATTTTTTCTATTGCCAGCTAGCATGGCTCTTCTTGCGAAATACCATACCATGCTTTAATATATATGGTCAACAGTACAAGCTATCTACTAGCTCACCTTTTCTCCTGCTAAGTGCCTTGCCGACGCGCATATGTACTGCAAGCCTCTTTTTCCTCATTCATTTTTTCCTGTCCACTGGATAAGCTAACACTGGCTTGTTTTAGGTTTGTTTTCATCAAAACCTGAGAAAAGAGGTGTTTTTTGTAGTGACACAGCAGCAAGCTGCCTGTGGTTGGTTGGCAAACTCTGAAATTCAGGGTTGGGGCAGAAATATTCAGGAGTCAAAAAAAGCTGACTTGCTCAAGAAATTAAAGCCCTTCTGACAATCTTCCAACGAACCCCTGAGGAAAAGGGAGGGAACCAGAGAGACTCAAGGAAAATGGATGGGAGCCCAGCGTGGAGATTCAAGCCAGAGCAGTTCCCAGCCAAGAAGGAAGGTTGGCAAGTAGACAGATACAGGCTTTCATAGGCAGCATTGTAAACAAGACATTAAAAATATTAATCCATTTAGATTTCAAGCACCAAGATGAGATTTACTTAAGAAGCAGAATTTTGCTGCTAATGGCTCCTCAAACATTTCAGCTGAATGTCAAAACTTTTGCTCAGCTGTATCAAGTGAAAACACACAGAGCTGTTGACACTCTAATATTCAAACAGGCAGTCGTATGGTAGAGCTGGAAAAACACAGGGGATGGCAAAGGAACACTTCAGCCTTGGGCAAAAGCTCAAGTCCTCACAAGGAAACTGCATTCACAAATTATTTTTACCTTCATTTCTGCACCAAAATAATAAACTGAAGTGCGATGGTTTCTCAAAGCTAAACTTCCTTTCAGAAATCTTTTCAAATAAAGTGTAAATTACTTCTGACAAAATACTTTGTTTTCAAGTAGGAACAGTCACCTAGAACAGAATGTCTTTTTGTGTGAAAGAAAGTTCAAGCAGACTTTGAACACCTTGGACTTCATTTCATTTTAAAAAGAAGTTTTTTCTTTCCAGAAGGAACCATTACGTCTTCCCCATTAGTAAAGACACACTTAATCATTTAGAGTATTTCAATGTTTGTAATGGACTAGACAAAATATCTCCACAGAAAGTAAACAGGCATTCAGGACAATCCTGAATCCATGCTTCCTACCACTGTACAGGAGGCCTGAAATACAGAAGACACGTGCAAGCTTTTGCTGAACATGGTAAGCGTTCAGTCAACTCAAGTCTGGCATGGCCAGAGGACCCATGAGTTGCCTTCTACAAGCTGGTGTACTGAGGGGTAAGCATGTCAGGGGAGATTACATGGCACAAAGCATAAAGCAAATGCCCTGACCCGAGAGAAAAATGGGGGCTGCAGTCGCTGTAGAAGGCAAGTAACTGAGAGACTCAGGAATGGTTAAAGGAAAGCCCAGTAATTCTTGACTCAACCAGGCTGCCCTTCATCCAAGCCTCTACTCAAAGAAGGTCCTCTTCCCTTCTGGTAGCACCAATGAACATTTCAAAATGTCATGCACAGAGAGAACGAGATACCTCAAAGCACTAGAAACATTATAAGAGAGAAGCTAAAATTCTCCATTATGTTTAGTCACTTAAAGAAACTTAGTTAACTTAGTGAAAAAGGATAGAAGAATCCCATCTCTTGCAAACTCAGACACAGCACACATCCCTCAGAATTTGACTTCTTATCAGGTTTCTTAACAAGAAGAATGAAATGAAAAAAAATAAAGCCACTAAGCTCTTTTCCCTACTTGTATCTTCAGCCACCCACAAACTTATCTCAAACTTTCCACAGCATCTGAAATGGAAGATCTGAGCAAAAGAAAACCTCAAAGCACAGAGTTAAAGGAGGAATAGCTTCATTCTGGTTAGAAGTAGAAAAAAAAAATCAATTAAAGTTTAAAGAACTGAAATTTTTTAACATTTTAAAGATTCAAAAGCAAATGTAAGTAGCAACATATGAATTATAGAAATACTGTAGCTCTGCTGATCTCATGAATCATACTATGAAATCTGCTTTCTGCACTCTTAGTGCAACCACAGTGAAATACTGGCATCTCAGATATCTTGCAGCAATACACAAACAGCACATTTAATAAAATGCTAAGTTATTAAAATTAATACTATCTCACATATATCTGTTTCAAAATGTTCTAGCTGAAGGTACTTCCATGAAAGCTCCTCACCCTTTACATACCACAACCAGCACAGCTGCACAGCTGGGGAACCCCGTTCATCCCATGAAAGGAGCAGCCCCAAGCAGAACGCTGCTTGGCAAACAGGAGCTCACACGCTGGAGCTGCAGTATTATCCTGGCTTCCCTACACATTAAGTGTAGGACTACATTCAAAGTAAACATGTGGTCATAATTAAATAATAATTATGACTAGCATTTGTGTAACACCATTCATCCACAGAGTTTAAAGCACTAGGTAAATCTGCAAACAATGGGCCTAATCCTGCACCCTTTACTCGCATAATGCCCTTCAGCCCAAATGGCCTACGTAGATCTTGTCTACACAGACTTAATTGCTCTCAATTAACTTCACTTCATAACAGTCCTTCCAGCCTGTCTTGATCCCATTTAGCTTGATTCACCCACTGTCTACCCACAGGTGAATGCTGTTCCTCTGTTCTTGCTAATTTGAAATCCTTATTACAGATCCTTTCCTTAACAGATTCCACTCTGCTTTTCAAACTTCAGCACAGCCCTGTATCTCTTACATTTCTAATGAGACAAATTGTTTTTTGAATGTGAGGAAACTCATTTCTTCACAGTACACTTAAAGGGCTGATCAGCATCCAGGCTTGCATCTGTAACCTCATGATGTACAATTTCTATTCTCATACCTAAATTACACAAATAGCCTTCTTCATGCAACACACTTCAGAATAAAACCACAGGAAATGGTTAAGAACAGGGGAAAATTCTGCAGTTTCTAAAAATATAACATATTTGGAAGCAGACATACAACTACTTTTATGCATTTGTGGTACAAATGATGTCTGTTTCAGAGAACCAAAGTCGCTAAATGAGTTAGAAATCAAGAAGAACTTATAGACCTTCTGACATTTTGGCGTCAGTCTGCCGTGACAGCTGGGGAACTGGAGAGCAGGAGCACCACAGTCAGATCTCATTTTGGCTCTGCTATGGACAGTTACTGTTTTGTCTCAGTTGCAGCACCCATGAACCAAGCCTGGCATTGCCCCCTTCAGTTGGACACAATTCTTCATGGCCCTTTGAAGACAAATACTGCTTACTAGCAGTAGCTATTATTCACCTTTTATCTTTTTCTCCCTGTCCATCTTAAATTTTGCAAAGAAGGTCACTGCTACATCTCACTCACACTCCTGCCAATTCTCATCTTTTCTTGCAAGCAGTATGCTCTTATTTGTATTCCATGTAACTATGGCATGGCATACATCTGAAAAGATTCATTTCAGCATTAGACAAAAACACTGACTATCAGGAAAGCTCACACTAGGGCAACAGTGAAATAAGGTTCTCCCCATAAAATCTTGTGATAGGGTTAGACATTTCTCTGCTTTCTTTATTCAGAAAAAACTGCAGTAATTGTGTTAACTAGACACAATGCAGTAAAGTTTTACAAGAAGCTAATGGCACAACAGCAATCCTAACTGTAGAAAAAAAATCCTACGGAAGTCTCCACAACTACATACACAGAACATAAGGATTTCTTATGAATTCATTGGAAGGCTCAAAGCTGCTCACTAATCAGGACACAGCTGTCCACGTTCACTGCTAACACCCACAGCTCTGCACTCTTCATCCTGTGTAGGGGTAGTGCCTGCGGACCTTACATGATACATAAGACTACAAAGAAAGAGACACTCAGCACTACCTCTGAGCAGAGTTATAATCCAGGAGAATTTATCTACAGGAAGAGGCCAGGTCACACTACGCTCAATGTAACTCATGATGCATCACTCAGCACTGCAACAATCCATGCAGGGCTTTCCTAGGGCCTTCTTACAGCCCTAAGGTTCAGCTTGGAGGGCTGAGAAGCTACCTGAAGTGAAAATGAACAGTATGTTAAATGCAGGCACACAGGGCAAACACACTTGGTCATTCGGGTTTCCAGAGCTGCTTCTGAGTAGAAGGGAATGAACCAATTTGACACAAGAGTGGGCCATTCCACATCTATAACTAGTGATGGTAACAGGTAATCGCTTAGGAAGTTTCTGTGTTTAATGCTGGAAATGCAGAATCAAATCTGCTTGAATACACAAAGCATATTCATCAAAACAGCCATCAGTTTTACTTCATTTATTACAGTAGGCTACAAACTGCACCAGCTCAGGTGTGCACCTGATAGGAAAAGCAGCAGCCCAGAGGGTGAGCACCATTTCAGGCATGTTAGCTGAATGCCCCCGAGTCAGAGCTGAATGCAAATGCATCTAGAGAGGACACAAATAACATTCAGGCACAGAAAGCAAGTCAAAACTTTTTCCACATCCAATTAGGACAAATAAAAGCACATACTTCATTTTTTCCTTAATTTGAAAACAGTCCCCTTATAGTTGCAACGGCATCTCACTGTTCTTCTCATCATTTATTTATTATATGATTATACACATACCTTGGTACTAACTGAGTTTATCATATCACTGACTTTAAATTTTTATGTGCTAATTTAGGGCTCTTACTTCCCCAAAAATGTAGTACTCCAAATCTCAGCGAGCACCGTGGGTTCTGAACAACCCCATAGTATGAACTTCTGACATCAAGTACATCCAGTGCACAGAAAAATGCAACTAATACCAAAACTTCTTGTCAGATCTGACCAAAATACTGATTGCATTTAACAATGAATAACAGAAGAACGACTTCTATCTGTTTAAGAGAGAGGACTGTAAAACACAGGCCAGAATCTGACCAGATCCTTCTGTTAGCATACTGTCTTGGATACATTTTTTTTTCCAGGATGAAATCATGTTGTGACAGAATTAAGAGTTAAAATAAGAGTTCAATTCAGCTGTCCCCACAGGGCCTCAGGTATCTATGATATGAAAATCATGAGATGAACAAAGATACTTTCATATTACACAAACTTCTGAGTTAGCCCTCTTCTTGGGGTACACCCTTGCAGCAATCAAGTTAAAAATTCCATCAGAATCTTCAGGTAGTTTCTACCACGCCAGAATCTAGCAGAAGTCACTGGCAATTCTTTGCTATCTGTCCTCGAAATGCTGCATAATATCATGACATCTCAGGCCTTTAAACTCAGAATTTTTATTAAGGATAACCTGATGAGGCTCTCTCTCATTGCAGGGGTGTATTTCAACTTGAAGCTAAAAATAAACTTTCTTTCCACTGAGAATTTTTTTTTTTTTTAAACAAAATACATTTCCTTTTACTAAAAAGGAAAAATAACTTCAGGCTAAATTTCTACATAAACTGTAAAATGTGATACAACTACATTACAGCTGCATCACCTTCTAACAAACTCACTGTGGGAGGGTGTTTTCTGAAGGGAGGGAAGTCCTAGGAAACAAAACGCTCTTAGTAGAATGCTGAATAGTTTCATTGAGTATTTTTAGTCTGGCCTCTTGAGATGCTCTGCAAACATTTGCAAAACTATAAAACAGAGCCACGGTTATGTCACTCTCTTTGGTACAAATAATTTGTGAGGAATTACTTTGTTCTGGCAAAGGGATATATCAAGAGAGGATGCGTGAACTGGCTTGTTTTCTTTTGGATTAGTGTTGTTTGTCAACTGAAGGCTGTCTTTATGAGGAAAGAGCAAAGTGCCAAGAAGTACATTTCACCATGCCAAAATTAGAGGGAGGAGTTCAGAAACAGTCTTTTATTACCTAATTACTTTTATCAAATGACACAGATCAACTAACAGGAGATAACTAATAGGAAAAAGGGGTCTAATGAAAAAGTAAGTTATCAGCTGGATCCTCTCCAGAAAACAATTATCTCTAAGTAAACAAGTGCTGCAGCTGGGAGGTCAGACACACAGGGCAAGAAATGGAGGTCTTCTCAGGATACTGGCCTTCAACAGAGATGAAAAGGGGGGAGCTAAAGAAAGCCGTGGCACTGAGAAAAAGGGAAGACTTGTTACTGCAGAAGCTAGGATCCTTAGATAAATTAATTCCTATTTAGCCTGTAGATATCCTACAAGTTTGCTTTATCAGTTTTTTTTTTTTTTAAACACAAATCAAATACAGCCTGTGAGATTAGTATCTCTATTCATAATAAAAAATAGGACTACAATAAGAACAGCCACATTCACCTGCTCCAGAATAACATTTTATAGCAAGCAGAGAAAATGGACGCTCACAGATCTTGTTTTATCTTTATTGTCCTTGTAATAATGGAAGGGATGCTTAAAAAAGCAATACAGAGTAGATGATACTCAGCTTTACCTAGAACAGCTAGATGTGGTATTTGAAAGGTATTTTAAATACATTTATGTTGCTTTCTCATCATTTTTTCCATTGCATGATGTAAACCGGACAATTCAAACTCAGGTGGCCCACGTTCAGATTACATCAACTTTCAATTCTTAATCTGAACAATACTTTCAAGGTTTTCATTTTTACTTATCTACTATACATCTAGAAATATGCAAAACCTGTCTAATTATTTTAGCTAGCAAAATGACACCAGACATGTAACAGCACAAAGGCATTTAATAAGGCTTGCAGGGAAAAAAAATTCTCCCCAAATAAGGATTTAATTGACTAAAGATCTGTGCCCCCAGCAGCTTGAAAAGAAGCAACATCAATTTTTAAAAACATTCTCTGAGAATTACGAGTGATGCAACCAAAGAGTTTTATTATGCTATTCTTTCCCTGCACTCTCTTCCTTCATCCTCCATCATCAGTTAATCTGAAAACAGATGGGGCACAGAAATTATGGAAAAATGCTCCATCTATTGGGGATCTACAGCTTGCTGCAGAACAGTAGGGACCACAAGGAAGCTTACTGTAAGTAATATATGTAATAACCTCTAATAAGGCATAATAGAAACAAAACTACTGAAGAAACCTAAAAACTAGCCACTGTAATTGAAAATACCAACTAGTGCCATCCCAAAACCATCCTGAGAACAGGCATAAAATATTTACAAGGCCTTGGCACATCCAGTGCAGGGCTGGGTAATACAGATGGGAAGTGTTGGTCCATTGCCAGTATGCCTTTCCCTTCATGGAAAGACTGAGCTAGGTATGAAGTTCTCATTAGGACAAGGTATCCACACAGCCCCACACCTTACTGACAGCACCTGCTCAGACACAGACCCCATCCTTGAGTGGCCTCGTGGGTCCACGGCATCATGGCTCTTCCATGGGAAAACTGACATTGCTGTTTGGCTGCAAGTGGAAACAGGTATCACCACCCCACTGTGTCTAAGTGGAATTAGAAGTCTGATAATGGATTTTGGGGGCTCTGCAATAAGAGAGTCATGGAAAAAAAATAAAGAGCACAGTATTGGAACATAAATGAATGATCTCACACAGGCACAAATAGAAAGCAGGTTTAGCTGTGGAATGAAATAACCAGAGAATGAACTTCATCCATCTGCCATCTACCTTTAAAGCCCTGCAAATAAAAAGACTGCAAGATTCACAATCTTTCTAAGTCTCTAAGTGATTCCATGAGGAGCAAAATTCTCTGCCAAAAGCAGCCCCAGCCTTCATTTTCCTCCAGAGTCAACTCTTTGCTGGCAAACCTCAGCTACTTACGCTCTCCTGACCTGCACACAGATGAGGTCACTGACCACAACTGGCACATGCAGTGCAGATCTCAATTTATATGTCAGCTTTTCCCCATTGCATGATCCTTTGTTTCCACAGAACACTCCTGGACTTCTGTTTTCTCTTCTTCTCTCCGTGCCCCACCGCCTTCTTGTTCTTCCTTCTATCACATCCCATCACACTAGGGCTGACTGCAAGACATAGTGTCATTCTACTGGGGCAGAATGATCCTGAGCTCTGCCCACCTGGAAAGCCTATTGTGGAAGGAAAAGCTTGACAGAGTCACTACTCTGTGCTAGGACAGCAAGTAAAACCAGAAAAATACCCACTGTTTTCACTACAACCACCCGAAAATCCAGTGACACACCTTTCCTTTCCATACAGAAGTTCTGTAGCCAACAAACTACCATTTTAGTGGCGCATCCTTACAAAGGGTTTGATCATACATGCTGTGCAATGATAATGAATTTCCAAATGCTCAGCTAACTTTTCTTTTACTCCTTTCCCTCATGTGCCGTAAGCAGCAAATATCCACCTGAGAACCAAGTAGCAGAGGTTTCTGGAATCAAGTCCCAGATCCATTTGTTTAATGCTGGGCAATGATTTACTGGATTTGATCAGATCACCCAAATTATCCAGCTCTACTGATAACACTGTGAGAAAAGTCCCCATGAAGGAGTGTACATCCCAGCTACAGCCAGAGCAAGGCTCTGGGAGGAGATTTATCTGTACTCAAGATGCAGCTAACACCCAGGTTCATATTTTCCAATATTTCCAATATTTTTCTTTTTCCAAAAGGAAAAGTTGGCATAAGGCAACAAATCCCTTTTCATTTAAGAAAAAAATCCCTTATTGTTTAAGACACACACGCAGAAAAAAAAGAGTACCAAGGGCTTTTTGAAATTAACAGTGAATGATTATTTGAGGCACACATAATGAAAATACAGCAGAGTCTCTTAGCTAGGGTAGATATTTAGCCAAAGCCTTCCTCTGCCTCCTGCTGAGAACAGCACAATATGGAAATAACCAAATTATGCCGTTAGAAGAATGAAGACAGAAGGCTTTCTGATAAGTCATTGTTTGCATGAATCATGAAATGCAATACAGCTTTCTATGTCATAATAACCACTTACATGATAAATTCACTGTACATTTTTAAGGATGGGCAAACTTTTTATGATTATTCTATTATGCGTAGAAGTAACATCTATAAAGGACACTGAGCATTTGGTCCTCATCCTTCTGGTATAAAACTTAAACTTGGCCAAGAGTTGACAGCCAATTAACAGATTTAACAATGTACGATTAGCTGTAGTCATATTATAACAGAGGGATTCTTGAGCAATATTGAATTAAGTGATATGAATTTCAGCAAAAGCTATTGGATAAGGGTGTGTGCTATTTGCATGTAGACTTAAAAGGTTTTCTTTCAAATTCAGTATACATAGACAGCAACTGTAATACAGTCCATTACCAAGGTTTACCCAATGCTTCCCATAAGATCCAATTTTCACTTGCTTATAATTTCACCTGACTAATTGTTTGAGCTGAAACACTCCACAGTGGATCTGCACCTCAGGCTATTTTTTTTTTTTCTGACATCAGCCAAAACTGTTCAATGATTTCCAAGATAAAAGCCAGGAAAAAAAGACATTGTTTTTCAATGAGAAAACAATATCTTGTAGCCCTTCCTTCAAGAATCCCAATATCCTCCTTGTTTTAAAGAGGGAAAAATATACTTTTTGGGCAGGGAAATATCTTTTGCCAGACCAATTAAAGCCAGTTAAAACCTGGTATTACTTCAAAGCTCCACAAAATTGGTGAGAGGTGCTGAGTCTACTTACATAGAAAACCAAGATAAGGATCTGCTAAAGAGTGGGTAGAATGAAAAGGTTTTGATTAACCGACTGAAGTGACTTGCCATGATACAGTGGGCTGCAGCTCTGACCTCTGGCAGAGGAACAGGGTGAGCCCTCTGCCTCAGCAATGAAAGGCTTCAAAACTTTTCATCAATTCCTGCAGTGATTTTTGTATTATAGCCAGACAGCAACAGCAAGGGTTGTTTGACCGTTCATCTCTCTGGTATTGTTTGCTCAGTGCTCACTTACCTACACTGTGGTCCTGAAGTAAAATAGGACAAAATAGGGCAGATGAACATCTGTGACAGTAGGCTCAGAATGGTACCAGGACATTATACTTAGAAGTATGCATAAGAATGAATTAATTTTCAAAAATTGCCATTGATAGTAACGTTTCTTCTTCCCCCCTTTTATCTCCAGTTCATGTTCTACATTGCTTATTTCTTCTCTTTAAGCAGTGGAAACCACATTGCACAACTATCTGGTTATACAACAACTCAGTCTAAAGATTGAAGAAAGAGAATGCTGGCTGAGAAGCTGGACCCCTCTTTTGTTTCTACCCTGTCTGTTATCATTTATTCTGGCAGATATAAACTTCCATGCCCATTACAATACTGTTGTCATTGATTACACGCTTATTAATGTCAACTTTCCTGCAACAAAGGAAATAATCTCCTCTCAGGAGAAAGATGATCTGCAATTTCAGAATAATTGCAGTGTCTCTTAAGTAGATCCAATTTTAAAAGGACAGAGTACATCTTGTTTCACAAGGATGGCAGAATCATTACACAGCACAGTGTCACAGACTTTGCAGAATACAAATATTTCCATAGAGACAGAAGAAAAGCAAATCTAATTCTCTCTGAATTTAGATTTTTTTTTTAAGTACTGAAGAAACATATTGAGACTCTAGATACTACACATCTCAGAAGACAAACATAAAAACAAGAAATCCAGAAAAGGCCCCTGAAAAATCTTCCAGTGTTGTTTTCCTACATCATTTTCATATAAATAGATGAGATTTTAAGTATTTTGGTGGTGAAAAAGAACACACCAATAACTTCATTTGCGTGACACCCAAAGTGATGGATTTACCTAAGACAGATGCCCTGTTCCCCAGCCTTGATCCTCCAGTACAGAAATTTGCTCCAGGGAGTGCTGCCCAACATGGCACAAGATTCCCATAATGGGGCAGCCAGTGGTACAGAGCTTTTTCTCACCCTCAATTCCGGCTGCATTCAGTCCTAATACTTGTCACTGACATCTGCTTCTTCTCTATGAAAACTAGCTCTAGAGCTAGCAGGGGAATCTAGTAAAAAAAAACCACAAAAATCAGTAGTACCACTACTATTTGAATCACAGCTGATCCAGTTGCTAAACACTCTAGTAGAGATTTGCTAGATCTGGCCCAGAAGTTACCATCAACAAATTATGACAAAATGTGTGTTGATAAAGTGAAAGGAATTGCCTCAGAAAAGCAACACAAAGCACCAAGTGAATTGGAAACAGTGAATTGAAAGGCAAAGGGCAGAGCACTGAAGCTCTTTCATGCTCTTTCAAGCAGTACATGGTAACAACCAAAACATGCTGCTACAGAGCAAGCCCAAACTCTCCTCCAGCACAAAATCCCACCCTCCTGTCTCCCCTCTGCTCCTCATATCATTGCAGGGATGAAAGAAATTCATAAACTGTAACTCTGAATCTTACACTGCTTTGGACAGAATTCAAGCTCAATAATTAATTACATTCTGCTTCTCCAAATTCCCACATTAGGTTGATGAAGGGAAATAACTCTTCTCCTCTGAGACAAAGTTTTTATATGGCTAGTGGAGACTATTCTACAACAGAGAGAGCTGGCAGGTGAACTGGAGATAAATAAGAGGTATGTATAATATGTATAATATAAGATGACAGCAGCAGATTAGAAGAGAATAACATTACATTAAGTTTGAAGATTATGCCAACCCAAGAGCCAAATCACTGCTACATTTTCTGTAAGGGAATAAAAGCACAGATGATCACACAGGACGGGCAGCTGTCAGGATTTGGTGTCCGTGGGACAGTAATACAGACTGAATGACGTGGGATAGCAAGCTATTGAGACAACTCAGAAGGATGGTAAGTCCACAAGGTAGAACATTTAAACATAGCACCAGGCTGAGACAAGGCACAGAAAGCAACCAAACCACTTCTGCCTGAAGAACATGGAGAATTAAAACTAAGCTATGTCATCAGACATCCACAAAACAAAACTGTATAGGTTGACAGATAGAAGCTACAGACTTAAGTAGCATTCTTGCAAGGTTTTATTTGTAGTATATTGCATGTGTATTTCTAAAGGACTTAATTAGCTTCTTTCCCTTCTAGTACAACAAGTGTGCATCAGCAATAAATTAATAAGGAAATAAAACCAAAGGCAAGGCTACTGTGAAGGGTCTTGCTAATACTACATTTATTTTACAGTGACAAAAACCAGTACATCTTTTTCTGAAAACTTCATTTGTCTTTGAAGAAAAAAAACTTGTGTTGCTCCTCCCTGACTCCAGTCTGTCATATTTGCTGCCTGTGCTGCTCTTTAAAGGATGGCCTGTACCTGCAGCCCAGAGGTTGTATGCATGCAGGCATTAACATATTAATAAATGGTGACAAACTGCTTTTTGCATTAACCAGATTACTACAGAGAAGATAAACCTAGGATGTTGCCAAAACTACAGTATTGCTCTCTGTGAACCAGATGGTAGTTTTCAATCCTCTGTTTCTGTTTAGTTTTGATGCCTAGAACCTCTCCAATTCTAAATCAGAAGCAGGGTGATTTAAGTCCTCCTTCACTTGAAAGCTAATGTTGGAACAATTAGTTCAACTCTGCTCCAATTGTTCATTCATTCCACTCATTTCTGATCTGCAAGGCTTAAAACCTCCATATTTTTCTTCAAATAAGGTTCAAGATACTACAAGCACATCTGCAGGAGGCACTGGATGATGTGCTCTTATGGGCCTTCTGTGCATGGCTCTCAGATTTACTGCAACAAACTCAGGGCTTTACGGCAATGAATTCAACACACCTGGACTCCGTGTCACCTTCTCCACGTCAACAGCACATCACACTAACTGTGCAGAGACTGAGCAGAACAGCTCAGGTAGTATGATTAGTATTGTGGACTGCACTACAAATAAGTCATCTTCAGCAGCAAATACATGTATATTGGCTGAGAGACAATTAAGCAGTTTTCTGAGCATGAAAATGGTAAACAATATTTTGGGAAATGCTTCTTTTACTCTACACTTTGACTTGGTACTATATATAGTATTTAACATTAACTTAGCAAAAAAAACAACACTGGAAGAGTCATATCTTGATAATTGTTTTATATTTCATATGAAATAACAAACAAACTTGTACATCATTTTCCATACTTTTACACAACAGCCTAAACCATCCCACCCATGAAAAACATGTAAAAAACTACGACAACTGCCCATCTAAACATACTGCGTTTGTCACCAGTTGTAGAGGATAGAGCCATGAGATGTTTACCTCTATGCCAGCCTTTATTTCAAACTAAAAACTGTTCTCAGCACTCTTTCCCAATCACGTCCCAAAACTGCTATCCCCACAGCTCATAATGCAAGAACTTGATTCACACTTCTACTCCTGATCAGTTTTATAACTCATTATCCGTTCATTTTGATTCCTTAACATTCATATTAATGTCTGATAATAGTGAGACCACATACTGTGCCTTCAACATGTGAACTGAAAGCGTTCAGGTCTCCAGTAACCAGCTAGAATGAGTTAACTCCCACTTTTTGTAGAGTTGCAATATAGTTTCATCGACTTAGGTGCAATTATTTTAAATTTACACATTTGGCAATTGAGGAAAATCAGCATTACTGAGTAGGTAGCATAGATGTCCCCAGATTTTCTCTCTGTAGTAGGTGTTTGTTTATTGTACACTGTCATTTGATTTAGAATGGCCCACCGCACAACTCTACCAGCACAACCATCAGTATCACAATTTTCTTGCTGCCATCCTTTCACCTCGTAAAGATCTGCAATACGCAATAAGAGCTCCAATACTGCTGCAAAGCCAAAACACATGAAAAAGCAACATAAATCATGTTTATTTCCACTTCTTGGTCACAAGATGTAATTATAGTTGAATCTAAGCACAATGCATAAGTTTTTCTCAGAATATTATGATTCTAATGCTGCTTATAAGTTCAAATGTAAATCTGCAGACTCCGCACAACACACAGCTAAGAGAACTACAAATAAGAGGCCATCATTGCTCTAGGACACATAAGAGGTGCTTTATTTGAAATGGATTTCCTAGCTTGAAGAGGATTCATGTCTATTTCAGACAGAGCACTGAAAACCCCGCACTCCCACCTGTCATCTCAAACACACTCCATGAAATTCACACTTCTAAACTCAGCATAATCAAAGGAGTCTGAAAATAAAGTGAAAAGGCTGTTAATTTACTGAGGATCTGGCTGGTTACCTCCATTAGGAGGAACGTAGATCACAGGAGCCACCATGTACCAAGGGTATGTGGAAAAATGTCTTTCCTTGGAGGGTGACATGGCACCAGAAAACAGGGTGCCCACAGAGGTTGTAGAGTCTCCTTCTCTGGAGATACTCAAAACCTGCCAGGTGCTTTCCTGTGTGCCTACTGCAGGGAGCCTGCTTTTACAGGGGGCTGGGTTAGACGATGTCCAAAGGTCTCTTCTGACCCCTGTGATTCTGTGGTAAAGAGTGCTCAAGTGAAAACATGCACTTTCAAGGCACATGTGCAAAGTAAAATATCTTATAGAGAGGAAGAAGGACTGGTATGAGCCCACTTTTTACCTCAAACCCAAGTGGCCTCTCATGAGTGCTGGACTTCAAGATTTAGCATTTAAAGGAAGGAGGGACAGGCTTGCCATCTGATGTACTGCACAGGCCACATGCCTTAATAATCTACCTATACATATGTCATGAACATAAGATATAACATAGATGCAACCAGATAAATACTATATATATATATTGATGTACAGCTATAGTAAATACTCATACACACATACTAATTAACTCATCTTTAACTTCAGCACATTTTCCTTAATGACAAAATGCCTTTAAAGAAAATCTGAAAGGCATGGAGAATCCAGGGCTTTGTGGTGGTTCCCTGTGCATCTCCAGAATTTTTGGTCATAGCTGCTAGCTCTTCCCAACACTGGAGGCAATCCCTGGAGCACCTCAGCTGCTTGGCAAGCAGAGTGCAAACTAGACAATACCACTTAAGTCTTAGAACTTTTGCTAACTAGCAGATGCAACATGAATGCTGTCAAGTAACGCCTAATTTTTTAATTAAGCAGTAAAAATTATGGAGGTTGGGCAAATGCTATAATATTTTTCAGCTGTTCATGAGTTTCAGAAAATATCCACTAAAAATCCTCTACCTTTCTCAGGAGGTCCTGGGACTCCAAATGAATACGATAATTAGATCAATCCAATCTAAAATAAGTATGGAGACTTCAAAAATTTGTAAAAATATAAAAAATAATGTCATAGTGCTAATGATGAAACACGTTGCGGTGAAATGGCCGGTCCATTTCTCCAAGACTTCCAGAGTACCTGAGACACCAATGAACCTTAGAAATTTAACTAGCAATAGTCTCATGTAAGTGATGTGTGGGTTTAAAAAGCTTTCTTGATCTTGAAGATCAGACTGAAACACCACCTGGAAAAGTGACTCTTTCGTAATATAACCCTGCTGATTATTTCTGTTTATTTACTACATTTATTTTTAATGTGTATGATTCACTCTGTTTCCTCATTGAGGTTATGGACAATAGGTGGTTAACCTAACCACTTGATATCACTGTGAATAAGAAGAGTGAGATTTGCAGATTTCACCTGAAAAGGAGTGATCAAGAACACCTGAAACAGAAAATTTGAAGTGCTTCACACAATGGAGCCATTACTTTATGAAGTTACTGTACGTTAAATACATTACATAAATGTTACTTATATTTTATTTTGTTGGCATGGTACATTGCCAGCCTCGCTCATAGTAACACATACTTTTAAATAATCTGTTCAAATTTATCAGCAGAGCTAGATTTATTGTACACATGTAGACACCTGCTTTATAAGCCAGACAAACTGTGCTGGAATGACCACGTTGAAATCCTCTGGCTTTCATCCAAGAGGAAGTGCATTACAAACTTCTCTGAAACTCCCTAAGAATCTTCAGTTTTATAACAAAGAGACAATCAGTCAAACTGGAGGACATTTCAGCATTTGCTAGTTTTCATGTTAAGTAGGAGAGGCAAAAAATAAGTTTTGGTCATCTGAAGCACAAAATGAATGCCAAGTCTTCACCTCTACTGAAAAGAGGCTGATATATTTGCTGTCTATATGGTCCCCTCTAGAATAGATACATATGCCATATGATGTTGGGAAAAGTCCAACACTCAAAGGTAAAAAAAAAAAACAACAACCACCACACACAAAAAGAACCCAACAAATAAAAAAAAGACACCAAGATACTAAGATAATTTAAATGATGTAATGATTTCACTCTGCTCCCCACTTTCATACAGCTTCTCAACACTCCCTAGTGGCTATCTTCCAAATGAGACAATCTTTTGCAGCCACTGTCAGAGACCAAATGGGACTTGTGACATTTTAAAGCATCACTGGCCATCAATGTATTGGCAACTAAACTGAAACAGTTATATCCCAAAGTGTGAGACTGCTGTCACTCAAAGGCACTCTTCATGATTAAGATTTGTTGCTCATAAGCCTTCTATATTAGGAGTCTAATGGAAAAAAAAAAGTGATAGAAAATAATCTGAGGAATTCCACACGCTGCAGCACTTGATGAAAGGATGCTTCCAAAAGGTTTTTGCTGTTCTGCCTACCAAGATATCTGCTTTGCCTGAGGCACACCTTGGTAGTGCAGTAAATGGACCGGCCAGTATCAATCCAAGTACAATAAAACAAATGAAGGTTGTAAGTTCAAAAAAAATCTGTATTCAGTTTGCTTTTACTCACTGTTGTGAAAACTTATAACAGTTAGAACTTTGATTCAGGCCATCTCTACCACATACAGATTTCCACCTGACAGATAAAGGTCGTCTTCAGCTCTGAAGGTTAGTTATTCCTCTCTACAGCTGACCTCTCAAACTAAGCCAAAGATTCCTTATGAAATTTCCAGTGATTAAAAAGCATGTATATGTACAGAATAGCTTCTAACGTTGTTTCCTGGCCAAACTAGTTGGAAAAGCCTTTCTTTATATCCACAGCTTTAAGATTTCACAAATGTGATATAGAAGTATGGTGCTATTACTTGTTCAAAGTCAGTTGTCCAGAAAGATGCACATAGGGAGGAGCATTGGTATAGTGTGGTGTGATGGATTTTACTTCATAAGATAATGGCAAACAGTGATGCCAGTTATCCAGACAATGACAACAATACTGAGTACTGAGCAATTGTATTCCTCTGTAGCTCATTTCCATTCCGGTTAACCAAGGTTTAATATTTTTAAAACTTAGTGCTAAGTAGAATAATAGACAAGTTCTTTCTCAGGGAAAAAGTCATTTCCAGAAGACTTCAGAATCAACGCAGAAATAGACAAGTATTTTGATGTCTTTGTGTATAGGGAGACATAACATACAGGCAAAGGAAGGAAGGAAGGGAAGACACTCTGGAGATGGTTATTGCAGGACATTGACATTAAAAAAATAATAAATAACTACAAAAAATGAGAGGAAGATACCTTTGAGTAAAGTACTGCTTAAAGTATACTTGCAGTTGTGAACCAAGGAAGTTCTTAAAAGTTAATGAAAAAAGCTTAGGGGTGGTTTTGTGCCTTTTATTTTACTTTATTATTACTATTCTTAAATGACACTACATGAAAGACATAATCCCTCTTCCCTCAACAGTCAGGAAGACCTTAGAAGCAAATTTTGATAAGCTATCTACCATATAGCATAAGATGATGACTGGTTTATATTGACTACCGAATGTTCCACAGATAGCAGTGACTTATCTCTAGTAATGAAATGCTTCAGCCTTAGGCAAACAGATTTTCTGCTTTACAGTGCTCACAGAGGAAAGAGTTATCACACTTAAAAATATTTCAAAGTTCAGTCAAGAGCTTTACTTCGATTTTGGACTTAATGTTTTCTTTTACCTGAAGGGCTAATTTATTGTATTTTCCTTCTTATTCTTTCCTGTTAAGGCTGTGTGGTTAGGTCTCACATCTTTTTTGTATGGGACTTAAATAATAAAATAATGTTTTGATACTAAAAATAAACAGATTTTGGAATGCTACAATGACAGAATAAAACAGCAGGATTATTAAAAAAAATTAACAATTTATAGCCACAAGTTCAAGGATTATCATTGTCAGGTCAGCTTGAGTTAACAAGCAGGATAACAACCCATTTCATTTTTGAATGGCACTGTCAAACAATTTTGAAAAAGCATTTTTATGGGATTATTCATTTTTAAGAGTTTTGTGGAAACTGGAAATGGAAGGATTTTCAGCATTTCTGCTCTCGTTGTAAACATGTAGTAATTGTTATACTCTTTTCTGCAGAGCCACTAAATATCTGGTATTTGCTGTAAAACTGTAAACAAGAGGGCTATCCGAACTTTACAAAACAAGAAAAAATAAGAAAACTGAAATTTAATATGTAGCAACTCCAAGGTGATCTTTTCCTAGCTCTATGCTTACAGCTTTCACATATTGTTAGAGTTGCAATATAACTCATTTTGCACTTTTACAAACGGATCAGAGTGCGAAGAGTCAGTGCTTGATATATTTTGTGGCATTGGTAATGGTCATTACCAAACATCAAACTCTTTGGGCTTCCTCAAGCACAGCACAGGAAAAAAAAACTGGCTAGGTAGGTAAGTTCTGATCACAGGAAAAGTTTAAAATGCTTTCAAAGAAGTTATTTCTCCAGAAGTCAGTGGGATTTTTTCTTTTCAGAAAAGACTGCCATAAGGAGTTCATTGAGAACATGACCTCAAAGCTTGTTTTTTCCTTTCCATCAGAAATCAGTCTTTGCACTAAATAAAAAGACAGCACTATAGTAACCTACACTCAGTTCATTTACTAAAGCCTGCTGAGCTACGTGCAGTGCACTGGATCTGCCTCTTCTTAGCCATCCAGGAGAGGCACACAGTTCTGACAAACAAGAACAGTGAACCATCTCACCAAGATATTGGAAAATCAGCAAGAAATACCACATTTCCAATGACATCTGAGAAATTTCACCTGGTCTTAGCCAACTCACACACACTCATGGTCGGAATCTAGATGAAAAGTCTGTGATTTAAACAGCCCTGATCTAGATCTGAGCAGATAGTAATCTGTAAGCACCCATCTTTTTTCACTGTTTAGGCCAAACAATACTAGAAAGTTCCTTCCCATGTAATCTCATTTCCAAGTGCATGACTCTCAAGATCTATTCCTGTTTCAGTATATTAGATTTGATTTGCTAGATGATAGTGAAAACACTTCTGCCAGCTGCAATTGAAATGGATAAAATCCAAACACGTCTGCAGATCAATCTCAGTAAAAAAAATTAGTTATATTTGATTACCTCCCAAGTGTCTCAAGAGCAACAATTGTTTATCATTTGCTATAGGATACAAAATCTACAAAATTACAATTTGCACAAGGCAGCAAGCTTCAGACCACTGTAATTTTTTAATGAAAGCTGTGAAATTGCTTGTAGAAGTGCAGACAGATAGCATAATGTAACATCACCTCACTGATGTATAATTTGAACATTGTGCATTCAAAAGAGATCTGTCAGAACACCTCATAGCACCCAGAAGAGTCAAACACTTTATTCCTTCTGTCAAACAATTAACTGTCTCTTTTTCTTTCATCAAAAAATGAGTGCATAAATATTATGCTAACTTGGAACAAAGTTATCTGAAATTCAGATTTATATTTGGGCTGAAACTCCATACCTAAAATAGATATCCTAAACAGTGTCTTCCTTTCAAATATTTAATTGGGAAAAAAAAACAACCATAGTACAGAGCTCCTGCAATGCTTGAGCTGAGTTTATTTTGAGCCTCGTTCACCTTGCATGAAGCAACACGGTTTCAAATAAAACCATATGGAAATCTATGACTTCCAAGGATAAAATCTGGCAAGAAAGTCTTTAAACCAAAAGGATAGTTTCAGCTGCAGATACGCTTTTCAGGAATGGAACCGAATCTGCATTTCCACTGTGGGCTGTTGACGCCCTCTGAGAGAAACACAGTTGGTTATTCCAGATCTGGGAGAGCAGAGAGCAGTGCCAAAGCTTGAAGCACCCCGGTCACAGTCAGGCCATGAAGAGTCACCACCCTTCAGTGGGATGCGATCAGCTTGTGACGCAGCGACTCAGTAGCTGCAACTTTTTTGGAACAAGCATCAGGCTATAAAAAAAACTTAAGTTAAAAATTTAAGTAAATATCAGAGTTGAATCAAAACACAATAGGTTTTTTTTTTCCCTTCTTAAGCAAAACTACGTACACATAAAGGTCCACCACTATCAAGAAATCTCTCTCAGATGGTCATGAATAATGAGATGCTCTTAGCAGGATTCACCCAGGTCTCCCCAGTCCTAATCAGTAGAGAGAATAGAAAACAAAAACAGCAACAAAAAAAAAACCCTAACCAAGCACTAAAAAATAAAAAACAACAAAAACATCTCAGGAACAACAACAGGAAGCAGTATCTTCCCAGTGGAAGCCATAATCAAAGCTTTTTACTTAATTATGAACCTTCCCAATTATTTCCAGCACTGAGCAACATCCGGAATGTAGCAACTTCACTTTCTGTTCCCAGCTGCAATACTGTCTTCTAGCTGAGTAGCAGCCTGCAAATCAAAGTGCAACACATATTCAGTGTAGACTAAAAAAAGAAAGGCCCATTGTCACCACAGTCACCTGTTATTGCAGTCAGGAACAACCTGACTCATGCACAACATGCCCAAAGGCTGCAATCACTTGCTCACACCCTTTGTGCACCTGGCTATTTTACCCACCAAATGCATGCTCAGCAATGCCATCTAGTTTTATAAAGAGAAACCCTGCAGACAGGTACTGGCTTGGCTACTGTGCCAAAAGCCCTCACAGCCCTGGAAATAATCCAGTGCCAGGCTGGGCAAACCACTGGAAGCAATGCCAGTTTCATATTCTATAGTCTTGGAAAGGGAAAGATGGACATGGTCAAGTCACTGAGCCCAGCAGGTGATTAAGAGACTATTCAAAAAGGTTACCATTTAAAAAAAAAACAACACAAAAATCTGAACCTAACAGAATACACAAACATTCCTTAGTAAGGGAAAGGAAGATTTACTGTGAATATGTTCCCAAGCCAAGCACACATTTCGTCCTGAAACAGAGGAAGGGCTTTGTAAAACCATTGTGTAGATGTGAAGCTGCTTCTATGAAACTCCCTTTACAAGAGAAGCATGCAGTATCATGTTTCTTAAGTACTGCTGAGACAGAAGTACAGTCATTGAGATATTTGCATATTTTATAGTAAAATATAATTTATACTAACAGTCTGTTGTCACATTACCTTCAAACAAGTAACCAGGGTTAGGTTCATTACTCTATGTCTCAGGCTGTAGGATGGTACAACTTTAAGGTCTCATAAAAGCAATGGAAAAAGCACTATAAATTTCTCAATTCAGGATAAGTAAGTGGTAGGACACAGGGTGCTTCTGAAAAATCATTGATTAATTTACCTTATTTATTGCTGTAATGAAATGACTTCCTTGTAAACTCCAAGTTTTTAAACCTACACTTCAAAGTAGTGCTGAAATGGTCAGGGTTGCCTCACAAAGAACAAAGCGACCAGACCTGCAGCTGCACAACGCAGCAGCACCGCTGCCTCCTGGTCACCCCTGCTCCTACCCACCAGCCACATCCCAGAGCACATTCAGTCTGATGCCTGACCCCACACAGCCTAACAGCTGTAACTGCTGTCTCCCAGTTTCCAGCCTCAACACACAGATCAGTCTGCACATCCTCCCATGCCTATGCTGGCCTTAGTCAGCCAAAACAATCGGTGACTTTTCTCCTTCCCTAGTGCCTCACTGCATCAGGGAAGGTAGGAAAAGGCAGGAAGAGGAAGAGGCAAATTAACTTCAGTGTGTACACACACATACATGTGTATATTAACATCTACTTATAGGTATACAGTATACCTAAAATTAGGTTTACAAATATGAGATATCTATATAATTAGAAAGGTGGAATTACGAATCCACAGACTAAGCTGCTTTGCCTAATGGCTTCAAGTTTTGCTCCTATTCACATGAGGTAATCCTGGAGAAATGCAGCATATATTGAAGCTCAATGGCTGACTTGACCCAGTATGCTGGGTGAACCCAAGGATACTCCTTTAAATCACTGTGACCAACACCTGGTGCTCAAGAAGTGAAGGGAAGATGCTCTGCCGCAGAATTCGGTGCTATGAAGCAAATAAAAAAATGCACAAAAGCATCATATGCTTTTATTGTATGCACTGCTAGGATCACAGGGTATTAAAAAGCTTCAAGAAATCAATTTTAAAATAGTTTGAGATTTTCTTCAGAGATGGCAAGTAGATAAGAAGAGTATTCGTTTTGTTTCAGGTGGAGTAGCTAAGGTACTGCAAATTCATGGGAGGACATCTACCACCATGAGTGATCTGGTGTAGTCAGAAAACCAAATTAAATCAAAAGAAGCCATTCTTAATGCAGCGCAGTACCATCAGCATATTCCTTTCACAGGTATTCTGGAACAGTACAGACCAACCACAGATAAAAACAAAGACGGAACAATTCCAAACTATGTAGTTAATATCTCTTTTCTCATTCCATCCCAATAATATTCTCCCACAAATCCTATGGGACTGTAGCATCTTTCACTTCATCTTGCAAATAACAGGGATGTTTCTGTATAATTCGGTAAAATAATACTTCCCCTTGAAAGAATTAGTAGATTATTGTACCACATATGTCCAAGTTTAACAATGAAAATTTTAAAGAATTGTGGAAGTTTTAGACTAACGTTTCTTTGTGTTGTGCTCCTAAGAAAAAGAAATTTTACAGTGGATGCATAACATCCAAATAAAATTGCTGACAAAGTCTTAAGTACCAGAACACAGCAAAATGTCCCCAAACTAAATTAAACAAAAATAAATATACTGAGTTACAATGAGATTTCCTAATTCTAGTCATTAGCTGTGTTAAGATTTGTAGCGTATTTTGGTTATTAAGTAGAAAACAGTTTTATTTATGTGTAAAAGTTTGGGACTTGCCTCATGTGACCTCCCTGGCACACCACCAAAGCTCTGCTCTTGCTGACATTTAATCTGAACGTAATCCCCGAAATCTCCATGCCATTGCTGGGCTGCGTGGGAATGATTCTGACAGTGTACACAGAATTGTATTGCAAATTTTGTTTTCTGCTCATGCTTGTTTACTTTCCATTCCAGCCACTGCAAGTTATTTTTTTTCCTGAATATAAGATAGTAAGATAGTCCCTTTACAGGGCCATATAGGAACTAAAAAGAAAAGCAAGCCCAACCATTCTTATTTCAGTTGTTTTTCTACTGGTGTCTACCATATTTTTAAAAGAACAAGCTCTAAAAAGCAAATAAAATTCAGCAGCTGATGAACACCCCAGGCAATGAGCTGAAGTGGCTCAGTCTCACCAGCTCTATACAGGAGCAGGACCACATGGCAGCAGAGGAATGAGGGTTCCAGCTGGGGGTACTTGCACTTGACTGTGGTCTTCTGAATGAGCAATTGCCTTTACTAAAAGGCATACACTTAAAGAGCTTTTTCTCATTGAAGAATGCCTCTGATCTCTGAGGCCAACTTCATTTTTGTCATGAACGCTATGAAAAATCACAGTGTCCAAGATTTCCACATCTGTGGCTTTTGGCATTTGTGCAAGGGTAGGAACTCATGTTTAAACAACAGTAATGAAACTGAAGGAACACAGTAATTTGTAAAGTGTAGAAAAGCCCCACAGCCATTTCAACAAGATGAGTATGAATCTATCTTTGTTTTCGGTGTGCTCAGCATTTCACAAGTATATTTCCCCTGATTTCAGAAAGGAGTTAGGTAACCAAAGTAGAGCTGACTTGATGCTTGTTAATGCAGGTCCTACAGCATCACGTATTTGGTTTTGTGAACCTCCCCACTAACTGGACTTTTACTTCAGTGACAGTTTAAGTGCCATTACAGATCATCTGAACTAGTGGAGGTCCATGTGTTTTCACCATGGTCCAATTCTGTCTGTAGAAGAGATTGGCTTGTGTTGAGACTTCTTACTCCCTGAGTGATCCCAATATTTTTCCCTCCATGTAAAGTTAGTAAATACAATCACAGAATCATAGAATCATACAATATCCCAAGTTGGAAGGGACCCATACAGATCCCTGAGTCCAACTCCTAGTTCCATACAGGATCACCCCAAAATCAGATCACATGTCTGAGAGCACTACCCAGATGCTTCTTGAATTTTGACAGGCTTGTGGATGTGATCAGTGCCCTAGGGAGCCAGTTCCAAGGCTTGATTACCACAGAATCACAAAGGTTGGAAAAGACCTCTAAAACCATCTAGTCCCACCATCAAGCTATCTCTGCCATGCCCACTAACCATGTCCCTCAGTGCCACATCTACACATTTTTGAATACTTTCAGCTATGGTGACTCCATCACATGCCTAGGGAGCCTGTTCCAGTGCCTTATCACTCCTTCTGAGAATAATTTTTTTCTAATATCCAACCTGAACTTTCTCCAACATAACTTAAGGCCATTACCTCTCATCCTATCACTAGTTACACAGGAGAAGTCAAATCCCACCTTGCTACACCTCCTTTAAGGTAGTTAGAGAGTAATCAAGTTTCCCCTGGGCCTCCCCTTCTCCAGACTGAACAATCCCAGCTCCTTCAGCTGCTCCCCATAAGACTTGTGCTCCAGACCCTCCACTGCTTCACTGCCTTTCTCTAGGGCCTCAATGTCTTTCTTGAAGTGAGGGGCCCAAAACTGAACACAGTACTCATGGCATGGCCTTACCAGGGCCAAGACAATCACATCCCTGATCCTGAAACCTTCCTGATGAACAGTCTTTTTCCAATATCCAACCTGAATCTCCCGTCTCAGCTTCATGCCATTCCATCAGGTCCTATTGCTGGTCACCAGAGATAAGAGATCAGCACCTGCCCCTTTGCTCCTCCTTTCAGTTAACAATAAAGATTGATCTCATCATTCATAATGATTAATTAAAGGGCAAAGCAATGACACAAAGTAATTTTCATTTTTTAACTCTTAGTTTAGAGCAAAAAGCTTGAAGTCATCAGCACAGCAGGCTCCTTAGCAGGCACATTAACTTCTTCTCACAAAGAGATTTCCTACACAAAGGCAGCCAAGCCAGCAAAGGTCATGATTTCATGGGAAAAGAAAAAGTGCTCCAAAGCATTCATAAAGACTTTAAAGTATTATTACCTCTAAGTAATCCCTAATGCTGACCTCTTCATATATGCAAACATATATTCTATTTCAAAGGTACAGTTTTGGGTTGACATGCAGGTGACTTCTCCATTCTTCTGCCATTAAGAAAGCTAGTTCAACATGAAAAAATAGGAGTTCCATTTCCTACAGCTGAGCAGCCTGATCCAACCAATAGCCACTTAAATTGTTGGGGAGAGAAATTAAAAAACATGTTTTGGGCTGGTTTCAGCCAGGCACACTGGCATTATTAACCAGTGGCTGCTCTATGAAGATCCTCTGAAGTGTCCCATAGGAGATAAGGATCCTTGAGAACAATGCAAACCCCTCAACCCAATCTCAAAGAGGGGAGAAATCACTGCAGCTTTATGACAAACCTGTTTAGGTGTTCCAGCATCAGCCTACCAGCAGAGAAGCCCACAGAGCACGTCAGAGTTGTTGCAGAGCTGGCCTTCCAGGGGCCTCATGTCACAGCTCCCAGCCAGTCTTCACAGCACTGCAGCTGCCCCATCAGCCCCACCACTGCAGCCAGGCTCATCTGGTTTTACAGCTGGGACCACCAAAGACTACAAGAACATGTAGCTAGCACAGTCCCCTCCAGATCGACTTTCCAGTCTCTTCAGCTAATAAATACCAACAGCAGTACATACACTGGCACCAGCTGTGAACAGTTTATACATACCTGGCTCTGTGCCTCTTTAAAGCTCTTCTTTCTTAAGAATTTCTGCATGACTGTTGCTGTAATGCCCTCACCAACCTCTGAAGAAAACTGTTCACCAGACTAGCTTGCAAAAACCTCATTTCACCTAGTACTGACACAACAAAATCCTCCCTACAATAATAGTGCTGTACACAAAGCATCACAATGAGGAAGAGCTCTGCTGGTTTGTCCACTGACTCAGCAGTGAGTTCTTGAATGGCTATTCCAGAGGCACCAGAAACTAGCTCAGGAGCTTCAATCTTGATGCTAAATACATGCTCACTGTGCAGCCAGTCCTACTGTTTTCCAGACAACAGGCTACAGCTATCAGCGATGCATAACCTAATAGTTAACATGTACTACCTAAATGAAAAATCATTTTCAACACTGACTGAAGGAGAATCTGGTTTTAGTAATTGCAATTAAAGTGTCAGACAACAGAATAAATCAGAAAGAGAGCAACAGATAACTGTACAGACTATTGTATGTATAGTATAGCCTACAGAAGCAGTTTTTTGAAGAACAGATTTACCTACAGTGCTCAGAAATTAAATGATGCTTTCCAAAAGAGAATTGCAGAAGTCTTAAAGCAGAAATCCCAGAGACAAGCTAACAATTCCTATTTTCATGTACACTGTCCCCATCTAAATTTATGAGTGCGAATTTCAAAAAAGCCCATGTATCCAAACAAACATATGATTGGCACATACAATTAACTATGGCCCTGTAGGGCAAATACAAACAAACCAGAACAGGAATTATTGCCACTGTTGGGCTGCGACAACACTGGCTTTGTGAGCTGCACTTGTACCTCCCCTGGCAAATTAGTTGCGTTATGGAAGACCACGCTCTTGGAAACTCACAGGGCTTTTGCTGTGTTGCTACTTTGACAGAAAGCCTGAGTTGTGCCCCTCATCTAACTCCTCTTCAAAGTAGTAAGATTTTAGTGCTGTGAAAGTGGTGAAAGCAGGCCTCAGCAGATGGCCCATGGGAGGAGGTGGCGTGGGCCAATGCTGATGCTGATGGCAGCACTAGAAATGCAGCTAGGAAGTAGGAGCTTGCATTTTGCCATCCTTCTCCAGTGCTAACCCCAAGGAGACAGCAGTCTCTTAAATAAAATGCACCAATATCCAGTAATTCAGGGGACTCAACCAGTTCTATGCCTCAAGTTTGAGCTCTGGTGCCTGCCACAACATAGTCACTGTCTCCATGAAGTCTGCAGAGAACAGCTCCCCTCCCACACCCAGAGGTGTCCTCTGTGAATGTGCTAATTGGTACGGGCCAAAACCTCGCCAAGGCACATGCTTGGAATTAAACAATATGGACAATCACAATACAATACTCAAATACCATTCTTGTCCCTTTCCATTTACCAGTGCAGACAAAGCTCCAGTGAAGCGGATCTTTTCAACCCCATTGCTGCAGTTAAAATACAAACATCAGGAACAGTGCCGTAAAGCAGAACAAAGGCCCAAATGTTCATCCCATAACTGCAAGATGCTCCTATTACCACCAGAAGAAAGCAGGAAGCACAAGTAAATAAATGAGTTCCGAACACAAAGTCAAATGTTTCTCAGAAAGTAAAGGAGCCAGAAGATGAGTGCTACAATAGATAGCACAGCACTGGCAAAGGAAAAGTGTGAAGTGGATGCTTTCCAGCATTCAGTTTAGGAAGACAAACA
Organism: Phasianus colchicus; assembly: GCF_987193195.1. Taxonomy (NCBI): domain Eukaryota; kingdom Metazoa; phylum Chordata; class Aves; order Galliformes; family Phasianidae; genus Phasianus; species Phasianus colchicus. The sequence continues at coordinate 16,541,378 of NC_143441.1, read as the reverse complement.
TTGTTTCACAAATTCACTGTAGCCCTGCTTATGTTCCAAGCTCCTTAATTCATGCCAAAGGGCTTGGACTTTCTGAACATCCTGTTCTGTTTCCTCCACCACTGGTCTGAGTCCTCTGTGTTAAATGTCTTTATTTCAGAGTCCTATTTTCTATCATTTTATTCCAGACTCCTCATTCTGTAGGTTTTGCGTTTTACCTCTGGGTAAGAGTGAAGACAAGCAGATTAATGAGAAGTCTGAGCAGCACATTAAGCTATACCTATTTTAAGAGCCTTCTCCAGTTAGCATCCCAAGGCACAGTATAAAAATAAAACTACACAAATCACATTTAGAACTAACAAAAAGCTCACAGATGCTGGCGTGCCTTGAAGCATAAATATAAAGATCAATGATTAAATGTTTCAATGATTCCCCGAAGTCTCAGAGCCACATGAACACAGACCATTTTACCTGTCATTACTAGGACACGTTAGCAACCAGATCAGATGTGAAGTCAAGGCATCTTTATGACAGCTCGCTGGCAGGAAAAACACACCCCCCTGACAAGGAAAGAGCTTCGGTGTACAAGTAGCAACTGGCTGTTCCAGGGATTTCCTGACTGACTGAAGGCAGTGCGCTCTGCACCTCTCAGACACAGCTGCAGAATGCTCTCCCATTCTCTGCCTCACTACAGCTACAGGACTTGAGTGGTCTCATGAAGGGAACTACAGTAGCAAAGGAAAAGCAATATTATCCCTCGTCATAATGATGTATAGGCCCCAGATGCCTGCTCTTGGGGCTTCACAAATATCACAAGAAAAGGCCTCAGAACACCTGCCAGTGGCCTGAGCTTATCCATTTATACAGGCACACTCCTGGTGACTAGGATGAGGCAGCATGGAACAAGCACTGAACAAGGCATTTCTCTTCATCACTGCTGCTCTAAACTGCGAGAGCGACTGCTGCCGCCGCTGCTGACACAGACACAAAAGCAGCCCACTTACTAATGTTCTGCCATAAGACTTCTGTATAATCAATAGGTGTACAATCAATAGGTATATAGAGGTTAGGCTTACTAAGATTATCACAGTGGAAAGATAACCAGAAATGCTCACCGGTGTCATAGTCTCACAGCAAAACTCCCCAAGGAGCAATCTCCAGACAGAGATCCTTCCCCAGTGGCAGTCAGTCCTTAAATAGGGTCCAGGAGAGGTGCAGCCAGGCTCCACCCCTTCTGGTAGCACAGATGAATTGCCTTCACCTGTGCTCCTGTGGCTGACTCACTGCTTGCTTCAGGTGGTCAATCAGAGCTTCAGGCCGTGATCAACAGTTCCCATACAGACTTCCCATCTTCCTTCCTTCCTTCTTCCCCACAGCAACACTTAGGCTGAGATCAAAGCACATAGCTGGAGATACAAAGAACCAATTGTGACCTTATTTGCCTTTATTAACTGCATTTCTACACTGTCTCCCTATGGCACCCTCACAGCCACAGGACATGGCAGAAGCTCCTGTGGGAACTTCAGACTTCATCAATTCCAGAAGCACCTCCAGAACCTCCCATTAATGAGCATAAGTGACTCTGCACTCAATCTCATACCCACCAGGAGCTGTGGAAGATTATCCCTATCTGCATCTCCAGAGCCCCCAGGGCCCCTCTGTATGACCCTCTGTGGGATCACTCCAGGGTATATCCTCACTCCCAGCTCCCATGCTGCATACGCTGCTGTCTGGTAAACATGAATTCTGTGTGAAGCTGCCATATAACTACTTCATCTTACCCTGCTAGAGCCAGTACTAAAACTACTGGGACGGTTTTATCTCAGAGGTTCCTCAGCAGCAGATGTGTCAATCAGTCTATTGCCTGGAGTTTATGCCAATCCCTAGGACTTCTTAAGAAACTAGGATGGGCAGCTGGTGTTTTCAAGGACTATAAACACAATAGAGAGCTATTAGTAACTTTCCAAATTATTTTTTTCCAGTCTTAAAACTCATTCCCTCTTTATTGTCTCCTTCCAGTTTCTTGCTTGACTCAAAGATTCATCTTGCACTGCAACCACACTCCCACCCCTATGGGAAGCTCTTGAAAAATAAGGAGGGATGCACAGTTTTGGAACAAGGCAACTTCAGTGCAAATGCAGCAGTGCTTAAAGTAGTGCATAGACAACCAGCTGGTTCTTGGTCAGACTCACTTACCTTTCTCCATTCTGAACAAAGAGTTCGGTATAAAAGAACAAAGTTTCTCATCAGCCATCCCTTTAAGTAACGTTGGAAGATTGGCTCTGGCTTGCAACATTACCAAACAGCACTGTAGTTCATGGTAGATAAAAAACTACCTTAAAATCATGTATATGTTAACACACACTCACACAAAAGAAAAATGATGTCAGGCCCAAGAGCCATTAAAACTTCAACAGGTTCAGATTATTTCATGAGCAGCTGAGCGGATCATCAGAATCTAGAATTTGTGGAGTTCCAACCAAAAAAAAAAAGAATGCCTGACATAGTGAAATTTGTGAAGAGAACTGACTTTAATAAGTTAGAGAAAACCAGAGCTATAAACTTGTGAGAAGGACATGGAATAGTATTAGCATAAGAAGAACAAGAAGTTCTGAACAACGCTGGAATCACATTTTGAAACCAATTCAAGAATATGTATGTGAAATCAACCAACCAGAAAAAACTGGGATAAAATGAGTTTCATTTTACACTGATTCTTCAATAAAGGACAGACAAGATTTCAATCTCACATTGCTCAAGCAAAGAACACTTTCCTTACCAGCTGGCTCAAAAATTACTTGGACTCCAGATTAGCCTTCTAATCACCAACAGGAAAGCTGAGAAACTATTTTAAGAAAGCATCACTAGACGCAATGAAAGGAAAAAGAAAGTGGTCAGTGATAAATACAGTATGAAGATTTCACCATTTATATTTTTAAGGCTATTTATATTTGAAAGCTTTTCCTTTGAAACACTGACAGGCAGGCTTCCACACTCATCAGTCTGGTACTCATTCAACTGAATAGTATTTATAGAAACATGTAAAGGCCAATAGAAACAGAAAAGACATTCAAATTACTTTCTGTCACAATTTGGCATTGTTATTATCACCTCACATAGAAGTTCAGCCACATACAAAGAAAACATTACACAACATTACACAACACTACACTGCTGCATGTTTTGAATGCTCCATATGAAATTCTGCTCCAGCAAATACTACACCATGAAAAAAAAACACTATCATTTCAGTTTGACTCAGTCTTACATTGCCTGAAGGCAAGCTCTCGCAGATAGACTTGCTGTTTGGGCTTGATTTCTCAAAGACCTGAACACCTCATTCAGGATATCTGTGATGGTAAGACCATGATGCGCCTATACAAAACCAACCCACTGCAGCACAAATAGGAACAGCAGAGCTGAAGCGAAAGGATCTGTGGGAGTAGGATGCCTGGTGAGAGGATGATGATGATGAAAAACCACTGAAATATCCCTCACCATCTACTTCCAAAGAAGTTGCATTTGGCTTCTTAGAAACTAAGATATTTGAAGAAAGTGCCTCTCCTCTTGTGCATCTCTGAAGGTCGTCAGAAAACAGTCTGTGCTTCTACTTAAGAACACGCCCCATTTTGAAAATGCCAACAGTGACCCATGCTGCTCCTCCAGTGATGCAGATGACTGAATGTGTGAAGCTGCCATATAACTACTTCATCTTACCCTGCTAGAACCAGTACTGAAACTAGTGGGATGGTTTTAGCTCAGAGGTTCCTCAGCAGCAGGAACTTATTTTCAGAGTCAATTGACTGCTTTCTGCTAGAAACTTGTTACTCTTAGATTTGTTTATGTGTCAGCACCATTCAGGGATATCGGCTAGCATTCCTCCCTAGTAGTCCCTTCCCTGATGTACTTATTAAGACTATCCCAGCATGTCTCAGCTTTCACTTTGCTAGTCTGCTCTGCTACAACAGCAGCTTTCAGAAATGCTCTTCTTTCTACACTTGTTCTACTTTTAAGTTGTCTTAACTTCAGACTCCAGAGTTACATACAGTGAAACACCTGAAATTTCATTTTGTACATTTTTTCTATAATGACAGTAAAACTTCCACATCACCACTACCTTCATGTTATCCTCACTCTGGTCTAGATCGGTATTTACCCTTTCAGCGACCACACTGCTCACCTACTTCAGTCTGGAGATTCCACTTGTTTTTATACAAGTTTTAAATATTTTTTAATAGATTTTTTTCTCAACTTTTAAAGATCAAGGCTTTTTACCCCAGCCAATTTAACTACCTATCGATCTCATTAACTTGTTTAATTAATTTCACGTCTTGCTCTTCTGTAAGAAAGAGATTTATTCGTGGACTTACTTTTGCTTATACTAGTATTAATTTATATAGAAACAAATTCACTCTTCATCCAAGCTTATTGTCTGTACATCAGAATGAAATCTAAGAGAGCATTTCCACATCTCAGTTCAGTAACTTCTAAAGGAATCCTACTTATTCACTGTCACAATTTGCACCTAAGGCAGCCTGTCCAAAGTTTCCAAAAACTGCATCTACTGAAGGGAGCCATTTACATCTCTCTTTCTGCAAGCAAAACAAACATGCCCAAGGTGGCAGAGGCCAACTGGCACAGAAAGGTGCCATGCTATTAAATTCTCTCATCCTTCAGAACAAGGTGATTGCTTCCAAACTTCCTGTTTGGAATAATCCCAAGGTAACTTTCAAACTTTACCTGGGAATAATTCAGGTGAATTCCTGTAGATAGAAACCAAAACTGTGCCAGGAACAGTTAACGGTAGATACAATTGATTTTCAGAGCCTGGGAATGCTTCCTAGCACTGTTTAATTTACCAGTACAGACATGGCTTTTGTAGCTGTTGTATAATATTAATATGATATGATATATGATAAATGTAGATATTAAGGGGTTATTACCCATGACCCTAAGTTTTTCATAGTTGTTTGTAGATCTACATTAGCTTGTTATTTTCTCACCTTTCTTCTTAGGGATCAAAATAATTTAGGTGATAATACACCAGCCACACCTTTTAAGAGAGTTTTTCTCTGGCTTGGCACATTAATCTTCATTCTGTTCTGCTGAGATCTTTGTTTCAACATTCTTCTTTAGGACTTTCTCAGCTTTAGGTTCATACAGTGTTTCTTTGCTCCCAGAAGACAAAACATCGCTCTTTCCTCTAGCTGAGCTCTGTTGACAGATCTTTCTTTCCACCTAAAGAAAGAGAGTCTTCATACATACACGTCTGTGCCTTCCTCATACTGTTACAAATTACAGATAATCATGTTTTTATTTGTTTAGGTGTTTTCCTACTTTTTCCCTGCTGCAACTATTTTTCTAACTATTCTCTCCCTACAGTTCTTTAATAGCATACTTGTTCCTCCTCAGCCTCAAGTCTCACCTCCATCTTGCATTTCTTTTTTTTCATGGTGCCAGTCTTCTGCTTTGTAGTCACCAGTTTCTGACTTTTTCTCCTGAGTTCTCCACCAGAACAAACATATTTCTCCATCACCAAATAGTGTCTGCCCCATCACTGCAAGGTCACCTTCCACACAGACCTCTCACTTCCAACTGCTGTTTCTATATACAGCTGTGCATTCAGACCATCTCGACTGCTTTTCCTCTTCCCTCATTTCTTCAGCTCCCTGTCTCTAGCTACATCTAGACTACACGGATATTCCCTCTTCTGAGTTCTGTCAACTGACATTTCTATGTAAAAATAGATCCTATAAGGTAACACTGAAGAGAGTTCATATTCTTCTGTTCCTGCATCCAGTCTCACTGTCTTCTCTGCTATCCTTCACTCAGTGCTGCATCACTGCACATCATTCCTTGCCTATGCCTTCAAGGAAAAAGAAACAGCCCAGAAAAAAATGATACAAACACTGAATTGTCATTAAGTGCCAGATGCTTTCTCTGGTCACTGACTTTCTAAACTTTCGGCCACATCTGAAAGGCAGTTAGGTGCCCAGCCTAAACTAAGCTTGCTTAAGTGAAAGGTTTTGGTTGTGACCAAAGGCAGAATATATCTTTCATGTCCTTCTGCTAAAACAAGTTCAGTCCACTGACAACTGCAAATAGGTCCCACAAACTTCAAAAACAAATATGTAAATACAAACAAAAGGAAAAGCAGGTAAAGTAATTGATACATAGGGAAAGAATTTCTGAAGGTAAAACTTTACTACTACTTAAAGAAAAACTGATCCTCATCTGGAATCTGTGCCCAGGCCTGGGACCCTCAGAACAAGAAAGATGTGGAGCCGTCAGAGCAGGTCCAGAGGAAGGCTATGAAGATGAGCAGAGGGCTGGGGCTCCTCTCCTATGAAGAAAGGTTGAGGGAGCTGAGCTTGTACAGACTGGAGAAGAGAAGGCTCTGAAGAAACCTCAGTTGCAGTCATCCAGTACTTGAGAGGAGCTTTTAAGCAGGAGGGGAACCTATTTATTACATGGTCTGATTGTGATAAGACAAGGGACAATGGCTTTAATCTAAAGGAGGGGAAGTTTAGGTTAGATGTTAGGAAGAAATTCTTTACTCGGAGGTTTGTGAGGCCTGGCACAGGTTGCCCTGGAGGATTTCAAGGCCAGGCTGGATGGAGCCTGGGGCAGCTTGAGCTTGTGGGTGGCAGCCCTGCCCATGGCAGAGGTTGGGGCTGGGTGGGCTTTAAGGTCTCCTCAGACCTAAGCCATTCTGTGATTCTATGATCCATCCTAAACAGAAGAAAATGAAAGAAGCAGTAGTAGGAAAAGATTAAAAAAGTCTGAGTAGTCTTCATTTTCTACTAAGGGTCTAGTTACTAATTGTTACCCCATCATGCTTGTGAAACGAAAAATAAAAGTTTATGTGAACTTCAGATACAGATTCATTACTTGAATTTTCTGCAAAACTGGAAGTAATTGCTGAAGCACACAGCTAAAAATAAAATGTAATTTAAGAACTTAACGTCTTTATGCAAATTGGAGTACTGACTACAATCCCTTATCACTCCTATCAGTGCGAAATCATACTAAGAAATGCACCATGTAATCTAAACTGCCATTTACTGGCCTTTTCCCTTGAAACAATACAGTGTTTACAGAAAGACTAGTAAGGGCAGATTTTTAAAGGACATGCAAATGTGGGAGAAAGAACTACAAAGCAGAGTATCATCTTCGGTGTCCCTTGGAGGGGCACAAAGATGATAAAGGTCCTGGAGTGCTTCCCCTATGAGGAAAGGCTGAGTAACGTGAGTCTGTTCAGCCTTGAGAAAAGAAGACTGAGAGGGAATCTTATTAATGTTTATAAATATCTTAAGTGTGGGAGACAAAGGGAGATGGCAAACCTTTTTTAAGTTGTCTGTGGGGACAGGACAAGGAGAAACAGCCATAAACTGGAGCACAGAAAGTTCTGCACTAATATGCGAAGGAACTTGGCATATTCTTCACAGTGAGGGTGATGGAGCATTGAAATGGGCTGCCCAGAGAGGTTGTGGATTCTCCTTCTCTGGAGATATTCAAGATCTGTCTGGATGCCTACCTGTGCAATCTGACACGGGGGCCTGCTTTGGCGGGGGTGTTGGACCTGATGATCTCTGAAGATCCCTTCCAGCCCCTACAATTCTGTGACCTCTTATGAACTTTATGACTGTATAAATAAAAACAGCACTTCTGTTTGAAAATTGAGAGTCTACCAGCTTCACTTTCAGCACAAGGCTTTCCTGCACATCCACACGTATACGAGGAGAGAGTGAAATGAAGGAAAGCCTCCTGCACATAGCACTTAGGTTCATCTCCAGAACTCTAAATCCAGCAATGCTGATAAATAAATAAGACACAGTGAGACACAAACAGAAAGAGAGTGCCAGTTGCTTTCATGTAAACAAGCATCCAGGCATCAAATTTAATTGTTAGTAACTGCGAAGATTTTCAAAGACAATATATGGACAAGTTCAAAAGATTTTCAAGGCTGGCCTAAATCATCTCTCTGTATCTGTAAATCTGTAACTCCTGAAAATTACAAAATCTCCTTCAGTGCTGTTACAGATTTTGGAACACGTATTCACTATAAATACTATACTAATTATAATTAATTACATCCATTTCCTCTCATGGTTTATGCTGCAATTTTCCTAAAATGTAGCAGGTCAAGAACACATCCAAATACACACCTCCTCCCCAAGGTCACCAAACACAGTGCTATGTTCTGGCTTACTGGCCTCAGCAGGCCACTGCCTGGAACCCAAATAGGACACCAGTGAAAATGAGAGCAAAGGGTTTATTTTTAATTTTCTTTGGATTCATCATAAAACTACCATGCAAGCTGAAGCTGCTAGACTTTTCTTGTCAGGAAACATCCCTGAGAATTGAGCAGTGCATGACCAGTCAGGCTGGAGGTACAGCCAGTCTTATACTTCCCCTGACTGTTACATGTTGCCACAACAGCTAGAGAAAGCCCATTAACACCTTTCCAGCAGATCACATTCACTGGTGACCCCTACAACAAAATGCAATGTGGAGACTGACTCGTGGATCCTGGCCAAAAAAGAAAAAAAGGAATCTATTAGTTAGCTTTAAATTGGAGCCATTCTTTCCATTAACAGTGCAGACAGAGGTGCCGTCTTTGACTCACCACTGCTACAATGAATATTTTTGAAAGATATTATTTCTAAACATATTTCTAAAGCTTATTTCTGAAAAAAGAAAAGGTATATCAGAGTGAAAGCCTGCATCATTAATTCTATAATCAATATAAAATTTATGGAGATGAATCAATGTGTAAGCCTTTCACAGCTCCTTCTAAAAATTCAGAAACCTTCCTCTGAATTCCCAGTGTGGCTTTGACTTGCTCTCTAAACTAGTTCTTTGCCAGAGGTGCTATATAATTGTTTATGGCTCATCTAACCTGAGGTGGAAACAGAAAATAAATAAATAAATATGCAAATATCTGCTAGTGATTTGTACTTGCAAATTATAATACAAATATTTATTGCTGTCCTATTTAAGACGTTCCCAGAGACATATTTCAAGCTACAGATTAAATGCCAATAGGATTTTATTTCCTAAGAACCACCAGGGAAGAAGCACTGATAAACTGTGTAAAGAAGTTTCTGAACAAGATTCCAAAGATAAAACCTTTTGTTATGAAAAATATTTGAAGAAGTATTCTTAACAGAGCAATCTGATTGCCTATTTCAGTACTCAACTACTTGTGACATATTTACACCAAGGAAAAGCATTTTTCCCACCAGTGGAAGAACTTAATTGCATAGGGTGCAGGGAAAGGAAAAAATCCATTGTGAAAAGGCTCTTTCACCATGCCAGTCAAAGTGATTGTTTCAAAATATGTCAGCTGGACAAAGAGAAAATACAAAAGATGATTAAAGATAGTGTATCTTCACCTAGCAATTGGTATGTATGTGTTCCAGCCAGAGAAAACACCAGGAAGGCTACTGGAGGAGTTTTCCTTTGGCTCAGGGAACAGATGAGCAAGAGTTCTCCTAAGGCATTGCTTTACAAAGCCAAAAGCTGTTAAATTCAGTGGTGGTTAAAGCACGTTTCAACTCAGTCGGCTCCAGCCTCTGTGGACAGAGCCAAGCTGCAGTATAATAACATTTAGGGGAAATGAGAGAGAGGCGAAGGGAGAAAACACACCTTACAATTTTGTCCAAAGGAAGCTCACAGAGCTGCCTCGACCCAGTCAGAAGACAGAGGTAAGGAGTCTTCTGCTCAGACTGTGCTCACCTCCAGCAATGCAGATCTCAGAGAGGTATTTTCCAGGGTTTATTCAATTGGGTTTCCAATTCCAAAACACATGGGATGCTTTATTTGGAAAATCATAGCACTTACTGTCCCTGGGGATGGCTTTTCCAGTCCAATGAATCTACTCTCTCCTGACATGCATTCTTCCTCAGTTAATCTAATTTTTCCTATATTCCAGTTTACCATCTCAAGCAGCTCTGACTGGTGCATTTTGATCAAACCACTCCTGCAGCGTTGCTTTCTTTGCGCCGTTATCCTACATGAAATCTCTCACAATTTGTCCTTGCACTGTCCTTCACATCCATGGTTCGTTTCCTCAGAATTTCAGTTAGACCATATAGAATGATGCAAAGAGCAGGGGGAAGTTTAAAAAGCCACTGACGTGAAAAACTTGCTCAGATTGAGAACAGAAGCTACAGACTGTTTTCTGGTCAGCTGTGCAGCTCTATCTCATTACATAAGCATGTGTGTAAAATTATTCTGCAACTTCAAATAACTCTGATTTGTTTAATTTCCACTTAATTTAAGAATTAGCTTGAACAAAAGTACTGGCATTCTAAGGAAGAGAGAAAGTTACGAGGACCTCAAAGGTTTCAATACAAAGAGTGAGATGCTCTGTTAATCAACCAAATACGAAGAATTCATAAGGATGAATCAGTTCAGGTTCTGTTGTAGTTTAACTTTTAAGAAGCAGGGAATAATAACATTCAAAGAGAACTATGAATGTTAGCACACTTCACAGCAGTCTCTTGTTTAACTTTCTCATCTTTCTGTATGTGAAAGCTTTACCTCTAAACAGTCATCAGAAATGTACCAAATACAGCCATGCAGGATGGGAACCATCAGGGTCAGCCTGCCTGCCACTTTCCCACCAAGGACAGACTACTGAGTGAACTGAGTATTCCCTGCCATTTTCACTTCTTTTTTATTCTGCCAGTCAAGCGGGAGCTCTTCCCATAAATCTCAGTAATTTCCCATCCGTTAATTTTCAGAAATTACAATTTTGCCATAAAAACAAGATTTCTCATATCTCAAGAAGTTACATGCTAAAGAATATTTGCATTGTGGCTACTTACTAGGAAATCTCGATGTGCTAGTAGTGTCATTATATTTTAATGTGGCTTTACAATGGATATTTCATTACCATACATGCCCCTCCAACTGATAAACCCACTCTGCAATTGTCAGAAACAAGGCGCTCTGAATCAGCCACCATTAAGGGTGAGATGTATGGTATGTGGTTAGTGTGTTAACACAAAGGAAGCCAGAAGTGTCAAAACTTGTTACAACTGGTCAGTAAGATTCTCTATCTCAGTACCACACATCCACTACCATTAAAGGACTAAGACGTTTTAATCCAGCTTCCTCACAGTCAGCAAATAGTCAGTTTTTCTTTTCTGTGCTAACAGTCAGATGCAGCAAAGAGTGTTCTCTTTGGTTTCTGGATGACCTTTAGGAACATGTGCTGCCTTTCCATGACATGCACATGCATCTGAAGTGCAAGTTCAGAAAGTACAACTTCTGTCCGTGAAACTTTTTTTTTTCTGTGCTTATTAAATCAAAGAAGGGATGTTTGGTTTTTAAATTAATCTGCTAAAGGACAATCAGAGAAAGATGCTGACTAGAAGGATGGGGTGAGCTTCTAACAGATCAGAAGTGAGCACTAATAGACAGACGGGTCTGGGTTTTCTTGAATGCAAGCATGACAACTGCCTTAAGCCTGATTCATTACAAATACAGGCCTGCCTGTCATGTTCCAGTGGAAGAGCTGTTAGGCTTTGTTGAGTGTACTGCAAACTACTGCTCTGCAGATGAAGGGAAAATGGCAGCAGTTCATGTCCATAGGAAAAATATAGAGGACTCTGTTCAGTTTTTGCTCCCTTGGCAACAAAAACACCCCCAGTTAAAAAAAAATAAAACAAAATAAAAAATCCCAACAAACAAAAACAAATGGAGAAAATCTTCAAATCTTTATCTTCTGTTCTGCCCAATTATAACCATGGGAGCTGAAGCTTTCATAGGGATCCATTTCCAATGCCTTTACCAGCACCCAGAACTCACATGAGCCCCTCTGGAGGCCAAACTTTACTCTTTGTGGAACACCTGGCATCAGACACACGCTCTGCACACAATAACCTGCAAGTGGGGCCTCTGAATACAGAGCCGACTATATCATATGAGATCAAGGAAGCATGAAGGAATCGATAAATGCAGCCCCCAAGAGTCCCTGGCCCCTCCACTTCAGGCATGCGGAGGTAGCTTTGCAACTGAAAAGAAAAGCACTGGAGGCTCTATTTATGTTTGGGATTTTTGCAAAGCAATTTTAACTGATCCAGTTCATCACACAACCCAAATCAATCAAACAGGCATGCTGGCTTGCAACTTGGTTTACATTTATCTTTTCTTCTGTCTGGCTGCACCTAAATTTCATTTTCAGAAACTCTAGGATATGCACGCATTTTACTTTGAACTTCTTGCTAGACTGCATTTGCACTTACTTGAGTGAAAAGTCAGAACTTCCACATCTCTCACTGCCTGAGGGAACCAAAAATATTAGTGCTGATTAAATATTTATTTTGCAGAAACATGAAATCTATCATACTACAGAAAACTATTTTGAATGATACTTCCTTGAGCAAGGCTGGGACTTATGGCTTTTTCTCTTACTGTGTTACACGTTCAGTAAAAATACAGCTGGGCCAAGAAAACTCTGTTTTGTTTTGGCAAAGCATCAGACGGTATCTTCTGGTTTGCCAACACAGGCAGAATCTTGTCTAGCTGTGGGATGCTCTTGGGTTTACTATTAGCAAAACTATTAAGAAGCACTGAGAAGTTCCAGTCCCTTTTACGTATCTTTAGTCTAATCTCATTAGTTTGCAAGCTCTCAATTTGCACCAAAAACAGAGCAGTCTTTTCTCACCTCTCAGGGAAAATTTAATAGCAGTGTTAAGTCTCATGTTACTAGGACTTCATTACTTTTACAAGATTTGTTAAATAATTAAAATGCACTTGTCAAATAAGTGATTAGAGAACATTTTGTGCTGCAGTGTCATTTTTTTCTTTCTGTTTACCTCGACTGTCAAAATTGAATAATTCACACTGAATCTCCAACACAACACTATAAACAACCGAGATTCTAAAGCTGGAAAGGGGGAGAGCTGTGGGACTCAGAAAAAGTGTATATAGGATGTGATTAAAGAAAGAGCACTGGATTAAAGATGCAGATGAGGAAATTGAAACAACAGAGACAAAGCTTGCTCCAAGGATGCTTCTGAACAAGAATGACCTAAAAGAAGATCTAGCCAACACCATTTACGTCAGCAGTAGCTTCTATCAGGTTTTCTGTGGAGTCTCAGATCCTAAAAGTGAGCAAAAAGGCAGGGAATGGGTACATGCTGTGTAGAGAGAACAGAACTAATGATTTTCAGACAACACTGACTTTCTCTGATTTACCTTCTTAATCATCATTTTGTAATGAGTTGCACATTTGAATGGATACCACTGAGAACAGGTCACATTCTCATATATTTTTACAGTAATATATTTTTTCTGTGCTTTGCCTAGTGCTACTAAGCAGAATACAGTAATCTGAAATATAAAAAGAATCCCACTGTACTGAAGTAGAATCATAGAATCAAAGAGTATCCCAAATCAGAAGGGATCCATAAGAATCGAGTACAACTCCTAACTCTACACAGGACCACACAAAAATAAGACCATACTGAGAGCACCTTGGACTCTGCAAGGCTCAGCGCTGTGCCCACTGCCCTGAGCAGCCTGTTCCATGCTCACCATCCTCTGGTGAAGAATCTTCTCCTGACCCCCAGCTGCCGTCCCCTGACACAGCTCCATGCCGTTCCCTCGGGCCCTGTCGCAGTCACACAGAGCAGAGCTGCAGCCGCCATCAGGCCTCCCCTCAGCTCCTCTGCTCTGGACAGAACCAACCTGGGATTCTCAGCCGCTCCTCATACACCTTGCCCCTTCAACCCCTTTTCCATCTTGATAGCCCTCCTCTGGATGCTCTTTAACAGTTTTATGTCCTTTTTGCACAGTATGTGCATAGTGGGATACTCACTTCACTTGATCTGCTAGCGGGCCATACTTGATGCACCTCAGGACACAACAAGTAGGGGGGCTGCTACCATGTGAAATGGCAAAGGTAGAAATATTAGATAAGTAATCTCTGGGAAAGAAGATCATTTCCATAATGTCACAAGACAGAAAGTATTTCTGACCAGTGCCCACTGCCCTACCCATCCTTCTTCTCCATGGGCAGGTTTTGGGATATCACCCCCAGTCAGCAGGATGACCCACAGGACCAAAAGGAGCAGCTGGATCCAAGTGGACTGCAGGGTGTCTCTCCTGCTAGGGGAGTTTATCTGCCTGGTAGTTTTTCAGAAGCAGCCTTCTAAAGGGTGCTCAAAATAAAGCACCTTCCAGATGTGGATCCCTTCTGCTAGCAGCTACATGTATGCTGTACCAGCCTGTCATCATGGGAGCCACATCTGCCCTGCTGCAGCAACCGGCAGCAGGATCTGGTGCCTTGGGATTTTAACACCATCGCTGTGTTCACGCTGGACTCCATCACTGACACAGTCACACAGCCTGCTACTTTTAAAGGCACTATTCACCAAAAGCCACGTTTCCATTAAGCAGGAGAGAACATTCCCGATGCTCTCGCTCTCTCACGGCATCCGAATTTCCCTGAATCGACACTTTTGGCAGAGTTACGTAACAGCAAGCACAGCACACATAACTCTGATCCAAGCAGACACTGCGAGCACAGTCTGAGCACCAGGGTACTTCTTTACACTGAACTGTGCTCTAACCCAGCATGTGAATTACAAATAAAAGGAGTACATTTACTTCTTGGAACAGAACATCAAGCTGCCCAGATCGGAGATTCTTGTACAGGGGTTATTAAGTAAACAAGGTACAGGACACAACATTCAATACTTTTTAAATGCAGTAAAACTGAGCTTTTAATGCAAGCACAGTTATTCAAAATAAATAAAAAATTCTGGGCTAGCATTGCATTGGAAAGGAGCCAGAGGAACTCCCCAGGCCTCAACACAACTCCTCTTCTGTCATCTGGAGTGCTTCCACAGCATTGCCTGAACCAAAAGAAAAGCCACAGAAGCTCTCAATGATATCCAAAATTAATTCTATAGCCTCATGTATCACTGTCCAGTTGAGGAATTTCTTCTGTGGTATAGAAGACTGTTTTCTTTTACACTAAATGACTTAGCCATGAGCTTTCACACAGAAGAAAACAGCAGCAATTTGATGGCTCAAATCCGTTTGTTAATGGAGACAGCAATTTTGTTCCATGGCACAACCTCCTCCCCTCCTTTTCAGAACTGAGGTATCCAGTAAGAGTGACTCTGTAATAGCAAAAAAAGGTAAATAAAGACATCCTGACGCTTGCTTTGAAATGCTCTCCATAGCCAGTATTATGGCTATCAGGAATTTGTGAAAACCATAAGTATGTAATAGATTTTCAAGACATACTGTGCACACTAAAAAGTTTAAATCATTTGGCAGTAAGCAGCAAAACATCATAGAGTATTGACTAACAGTTTTCTCTCTTCAACATTGCTGCAAAACCTTTACCTACCAGCAAGAAAAATTCTTGAGAGCCCACGTAAGCAAGTGTAGCCTCCATGTGCAGAGACACACACTTACTCATCCCAGCCACCTTACTTTGGGTTATCAAACAATATTTCTCTGTTTTTGCTCTTCTATGGTTTTAATCTAATAATATTCCCAACTGTAGTTTAAACTGCAGGTGTTAAAGTTGGCCTCCACCAAACAGAGAGACCTCAAGTATCAGGGAGAAGATACTTCAGGTCTATGTGCTTTTCTTCTCAGTGTAACTGTAATCCAGCAGCATCACCCCAGGCACCCATGTGCCAGCACTGCAGCAGGCTGCTCTGTCTGCTTCTGTTAAAACTAATGGAGGATGCTTGGCCACATACAGAACATACATAGGTGTTATTCCAGGAAGGGAGAGCAGCACGGATATTCAGAGTGCAGGAACAAGTGACATATGTGGTGCCAACCACCTGTCTGCAAGCCAGCTATCACCTGTGTTGGAACACATATTCTGCTATACCTGGCTTCACCCTTGAATCAGCCTGGTAAACTCTAGTTTCTGAAGGTTTTACAGAGCAGCTTTTTTGCTACTTTTTAAACAGAGACAGAAATATATGAAAATGAGCAATTTTTCACAACCTCATATGGCCAACACAATATTTAGTTATCCTGTCCTATTAGATTCTACACTCCTGTAACAGATGCTATGCTATACAGGTGCAGTAGAACAACACCATTCTGATCTCAACAATTTTTTTTCCATTTGTAGCATTTTGCGTATTAATTCCCAATTAATTTTGGATGATAGAAAGTAAAGCAAAGTTAAAAACAAAGTTTAAAGGTTAAGCAAAGTAACAAATGGAGTCAGGGCTATCCTTTTTCAGCACGTTGTTTTAAGTTCTTCTAATATAAAACTAGTTTTTGATCAACCATTTTCAAGTATTTTCTCTGAAAAAGATCTGTTGTCTCCTTCCCTGCAGCAGATGGGAACTGAAAGACAAGTATCCTCCACACTCTCAATATCCCATGCAGGTCAAACAGCAAACACACAAGGTACTTCTTATCTTGCTCTTTCTACTCATACAGATACGATTTTCAAACATGGCCCCTGACTATAGAAAACCCCATGGTAAAGATGACATGCTCACAGATAACTGGAGATAACTGCTCTTCCAGTACTTGAAGGGAGCTTATAAGCAGGAATGGGAACAACTGTGTACATAGTAGTGACAGGACAAGGGGGAATGGTTTTATACTAAGACAGGGAAGGTTTAGGTGAGATATTAGGAGGAAGTTTTTCACACAGAGTGGTGACACACTGGAACAGGTTGCCCAAGTAGTGGATGCCCCATCCCTGGATATATTCAAGACAAGGCTGGATGTGGCTCTGGGCAGCCTGGTCTAGCAGCTGGCAACCCTGCACATAGCAGGGGGGTTGAAACTAGATGATCTTTGAGGTACTTTTCAACCCAGGCCGTTCTATCATTCTATGAAAATTCTGAATTTAAGCAGGATTTTAGTAATATGACAGAAGGGATTCAATAATCGTCACGTATAAATTACAGCATTTTAGTGATCTTAATATAAATGCAATCTATTAAGGAAGTCTGGAGAAATGTAGAAGATGTATGTAGAAAAACATGCCTGTGGATCAAGCAGTAACAGAAACTGGTTCATCACCACCATGCATCAGTGCAGACAAAAAACTTGCCAATTCAGTGGTGCTGTACCCTCTACTGAGCTTCTTCACCAATCTGCTCAAAGACTTTTCAACCTTTTCATGGTTCTTGGTAAGTCACCACTGAAACAAGAGAGAACTGCTCCAGTGGTGATTTTGGAAATTCTGTGGCTGCCTGTACCACATAAGAGCCTTTGTTCATGGATATGTGGATTTAGAAGGCCTAAAGGAACTATTATGATAATCTGGTCTGACTTCCTGCTTGGCACAGGCCATAATACCTCACGCAGCAATTTCTTTACAAAGCACAAAAACTTGTAACTCTTCTAGAAGATATCTCAGAAGAAGATCTAATCTTGATTTAATTACTCTAAGTGATCTACCACATTCCTTTCTAAGCATTTCCAATGGTTAATTACACCTACGGTATCGTATTTCCAATGTGAACTTGCTTATCTTGCTGTGTGTTTGTGTCTGTTGGAGCCCTATCCTATCTCCCTACATAGATATTTTTAGATGCTAACCACATCACACCTCAAAATTCTCTGACTTGAGATAAATAGTTTCCCTACTGCTTGGCAAATCAAAACAGAGATTCCTGAATCCAACGCACACAGCTGCTGGGGGTTAGTGCTCCTGGTGGTATTACAGAGAGCTTTTGACATATAGATTTGAGAAGTCAATTCAAGTACAAGGTGAAGGCACTGAGGATCTTTAACATGCTTTCCCAGCTTTCACTGCAGTAACAAGTTTGTAAAACCTGGAAATTTGGGACAAATAGCACTGCAATCTGGAGAGTTTCCTTTGTACTCAGTCGATAATTGCAAGCTCCAACCAGATCGCTAGTTACTGCAGCTAATTCATAAAGTAATTGATGGCTTGTGGCAGGTGGTTTTCTCCTACTCATATGTCAAAATCACATAAAAATTCTGTTAATGGAATGAACCAGTACTTCTGCAGGCACTGCCAAGGCAGAAATCTAGGAGTGAGCAATATGTACCCTGAGCTACTTCCAGTTGTGACTCCAGGAAAGAAAACGCGTAAATTTCCACTACTGCTGTCATGTTGTATTACCTAGGCATATTACTTGGAAGTTTACATTACTGTAGCTTACAGAGACTCCTCATAAGGCTCTCTTGTGTTAGGTGATCAAACAGAAAACAGAGCAAGCTTAATTCATTTTTGCAACATTTGCTCAGCTCCCATATGGCTGAATCCAGGTAAGGAGACAGGAGGACTTGTGTCCTCTCTAGAACATAGAAATTGATGAGATCAGTGTACAGAGACTGTGCAGAACGAGAATTGCTTCTGGAATTTATTAAATCCCTGTACTACCCATGTGATTGTTAACACATTATGAAGTTCTGTAACTGACTGTATGCCAGAAGGGCTTTCAGTCCTTTGCACTGATTTGCTGCAGAACAGCAGCATCTTTCTGTCTCTCAGATGTATTATATATGCATACACCTTCGTAACTGCAAATGCATGCACGCAGACATATACTCTATGCACTAATACAGAGCAGGAATATCCAAACCTAGGTTGTCTGCTATTTACAACACCACTTAAAAATTTTCCACAACAAAAAACGTGGTATGACACCTCATTATTTTTTCACAACACTTCTGTTTTTTGCCATTAATATTTCACATCTCTACTCACTTGTGGTTTCAAACACTTTCCATTCCACATAGCCTAACTGTTTTCTAGTCTCCTTCTTCTCTATTCCAAGGATGCCCCTCTAGAAATCAGGAACACAGTTTATACAGATGTATCAAGTTTTACTGGTTTACGACTTCAGTGATTTAAAAATTCTTCCTTTTCATTGCACTTCTGTTAGGAAGGAATTTGACTTGAAATAGGTGCAGAACCCAGATAAGAACTCCAAAAGCTTTTACTTCAATAACTGATAAAAACCAAATCTGGCAGATACAGGCAGAAGGGAAAACAATTACAGATACAATACTTCCCTTCCTTAGTATCCCATGAATGGCTACAGAAACTAAGAAATCACCTGAAAAACATGACTGAAAAGTAACTATATATTTGTTATTCTCCAAAAGAGTTCATGCTGCAGCTTGCCTGCCAGAACAGCCTGCTGTCACACACCTGATTATGTTATTTGACATTGCTGTTTCATGGTATAAGCATACAGTGTTCTGGATGATGCAGCAGATGACTGTCAGTATCCTCACTACTGATGAAAGAAAGGAAGATTGAAGCTCCATTTTTTTAACACCTCTTCTAGTTGGTAATGTACAGGAAGAGCACTTTCAGTTTTTGCTTATCAGTAAGTGCATACAGTATCTTCTTCCAGAATGCAGCCTGAATCATGTTGCATAGAAGAGGATAAAATACTCCTAGAAGAGTTCACTCCTTCTTTACAGACCCATTTACTTGACCATAAGTCATAAACTCTCAACACTACAACTCATAAACTAAAAATTTGGTACAAAGTTACTTATTTTATCAGTATGTACACCAACGTTTCATTTTCAAACTGCAAGAAACTTTCCCTTACAACATCCTAATTGACTGAGTAGTGAAAACAATAGTCTGATGAAAAATAATTGCCTGCAAATTTTCCATAGGGAAAAAGACATTTCCAAATCTATGCAGGTATTTTATTGTGTTTAAAAGATGAAATATTGGCTCAGTAAGAGTGGTGAGGCACTGGAATGGGCTGCGCAGGGAGGTGGCGGAGTCACCATCCCTGGAAGAGTTTAAGGAAAGGGTAGATATAGTGCTTAGGGACATGGTTTATAGTGGGCAATATTGGTGGTAGGTGGATGGTTGGGCAATATGGTTAAGATCATCTGTCTTTTCCAACCTTATGATTCTATGATTCCATGAAATATTGTTTGATTCATACTGCAATGTTATCTTCTCTCCTTTCTAGTTTGTTTTAATATGCTGACCCGTGCCATATCTAGGATCTACCCAAAACTTTGAGCAAATGTAAAATTACCTGTGTTTGACTTGAATATTTTACTGAAGTGGAATAAAGAAATCTTACCTTACTAGAGCTTCATTTTCTGTTCTCTCACTGAAAAGAGTAAAGAAATCTGTATTAAAGATCTATGTGGTAAAAAGGTACTCTATTTCAGTTTCAATTAACACAAAAGCTGTGGGTGTCTTTTAATATAACAGAAATGAATTTCCATTTTTTTTGAATGATAATCATTCTCAATGCTTTGGAAGGGAGGCATTTGTTTGTTTATTTGTTTGCAATCTTTGCTAGCCAACTGTTTCTCAACAAGCATTTGAAATATTTGGGAAACAAAAATTCAAACAACTGATCTAGTCAATTCACTGCCTGAACTGCAGGTTAGGTGTGTTTTGTAGGTTTAATTTTCACTGCAAGCAGAACTTTATGATCAGTATTTGTATCGCTGCTATCTTCATTTAACAGTGAATATTGTTTCTTGTAAGACAAAGCCTGGAAATTGTTTAATTATTTGTTTTTTAAAATAAAATAGGTTCTGTTCCATCCCAAAACAGCCACCAGTTGTAAAAGAATGACAACATCAATCCACTTCATTAACATCTGCTTCAGCTAATCCACATTGATGACACATGTGCCAACAGCTTCCCAATGTACATCATGAAATCCCAAAAAAGTAAGCTGTGACACTATGCTGAAGAAGTTTCAGCATGACTCAGAACAACTGATGAATTTTGAGGCCTGCAAAAATAATACTTCATTTATTTGTGACTTGTTCCATCCTTTACAACCAATGAGAACTACCCACAGGTATCAACAATATAGGTGGGAATTGGATTCTGGTAACTCTGAAGTAAATAGGAGTTTCTGCCACAAGTACGTATGTGCAAGAACTGAATCACATCATCTGATTCCATTTTCTAAGTTAGAACAATGTGCAGCATAAATTAAAGAACAAAAAGTCGAGTCTAGTAAAATGACCAGTAAATGGTATTTGTAAAAAACAGAGAAAATCACGTAGTCAAAGGGCCTCAGCCACTGGCACCTTCTGTACAGTTCCCTATCCATCAAACAATACATCTGGAATTTCACGGATGAAGGGAAAATATGAAGAGAACTCATTAATCTTTGTCAGTGACTAATTCAACACTTGGCCTCTAACCATGGGATCTGTGCAATGGTCGAAGATAAAATTCTCAGCTCTACAATTAAAATGCTCCTCTGGAGGGAGAAAGAAATGTCAATAATGACGTCTTCTAAGAATGGCTGCAAATCTGTTAATCTAAGGCAAGTAAATCTTAGGTGAATTGTAGAATCCTCTTTCACTAACTTAGAGTATGTTCAGCCAGTACTTTAAGAGAGACCAAATATGAGCCTATTTCAGAAAAAGCAGAGATAAAAAGAGACATTTCTGAAGTGCACAGATTCATTAGATTAAACATCCTTTTTGTGAAAAAGGATGAAATCTCTGACTTCTAGGAATCAGCACATGTTTACAAAGTCTGATTTACCACAGCTGAGCATCTGCACACGTATACCTTTAAAGGAAGAGGAATAACTGCAAGTTCATTTTATCACTTAGTGAAATATATAAAACCTCATAGGTTTAATTTTCTACATCTCTTTCTGATAATCAGCTAGTAAAACATGCAGATTACTTCACGCTTATCAATCTGGCTACAGGTCACCATTAGAGATAACTTAAGAAAGGTTTTACATACATTACAGGAATAAAGGGACAGGACCAGTAGGTACTGTATCACTGGATAATACGCAGGGTTTCAATAGGATTGAATGGGATTTATTACAGCACGAGCCAAATCCTTCTTACCTTTTCTCACGCAGAACATCCATTGAAGCTAGACAGAGTGCAACTGAGGACATCTTACATCTGGTTCTGTCCCTAAACTACAGTGGTCCACAGCACAAAGTCTACGGGATCAGCATGTGATTTTGTGGGTAGGGAAAGGAATATCTTAAAGAATGGTCCAGAGGTCCCAAAGCAGGTCCAGAGGCAAGTCTGAAGAAGTCCAGAAGTCATTTTGGATCTGTGACAAGATCCACAACTTCCGAAGCAAAATATTTTTATGCTAGAAACACTTGCAGTGTGGACTGCTTTGAAGCATGTTTAACTTATCCTATGTATTTTTAAAAGAAGAATGAAATCTGACTTTGGCGAGTTTTATGACACCCAGAAGAAAAAAATACATTCTAACATGCTTAATGAAAGATTTTGCATAACATTATCTTATCTAATCTAGCTGCTGATAACAAGGGAACCTATAATGATGCCGTGAGCACCTCCCATCATATGTTCTCACGGGTTCCTGGAGGTTGTCAAGAAAAGGGTAGATGTGGTGCTGAGGACACAGTTCTGTGGGCATGATGGTGATGGGTCGATGCTTGAACTTCATGATCTTTGTGGTCTTTTCCAACCTTAATGGTTCTAAGATTCAATTATTCTGTGACTCACTGCTTTCCTAGCTTGATGATGTCAGTAGACATTTGACCAGAAGGACCATGCCCTAGAGAAATGAAGGCATGATACTGCTCTTCCTCAGGTAGAAAGAAGCTTCTTTCCATCTTCACATGCTCTTTCTCTATCCAAGCAGACAGAACCTTCAACTTAATGCCCCAAACCAGCCTGGTGTTCCCTGCAGAAGATCTGTAGGGCTTCCTGCCTTACCTGCCTTTGATAGTGTGACAGAAGTCTACGTGGGCTCTCAGCATCCATGTTAAAAATACAACATACCCTGTCAAATGCCTGTGCTGCTTTCGTGCTTAATGACTTGCTTGCTTAGAGGAAGGGGAAGATCTCTACCAAAAAAAGACTTTCATTGCAATATTCATATGTCTCCTTTTTTTTAAGTGTGTCAATTTACAGCAAAAACTGTCCTTGTTGCCTGTTACCAACTGTATTGACTCTGGTTTCTAATAGACTGTCTCAGAAGAAAATCTATAACATCAAATTAAATAAAGTAGACAACAATCCATGCTCAGTGACAAAAGGCTCTATAATTTCAACAATTCTTGCAAGCTTCATCATTCTCAGAACTACTCCTTAGTAATTGGTTTAATAAACACTAAAACTAACACTGAAAAACCCTACTGACAGAAACTGCTTTACTAATGAACTTTGCTACCGATATTGTGCATAAGTCTTCTCTCAAAAGATCAACTCCAGTCAAAACACAGAAGATTAATACTGCCAAACTGACTGAACAGTGGAATTAACATAGAGGAAAATTTCCTTCTTTACTATACTTAGACGCTCAGGTCGGATGTGAGGAAATACTTCTCCAAGAGAGGTCAGGCACTGGAATGGGCTGTGGTGGTGGAATCACCATCCCTGGAGGTGTTCAAGACATGTTTAGATGCTGTACTGGGGGACGTGGTTTAGTGGGAAATATTGGCGATGGGCAGACAGATGAACTGGATGACCTTAGTGGTCTTTTCAGACCTTGGTGACTCTATGATTCTATGATTCTGTGAAAACTTTTGACAGAATGGAGCAGTATGCATAAAAGGGTTCCTTCTTGTTTCAATCATTTTTATTTCACCTTTTCTATTGCATATTGTTGAGTAGATATTGCAAAGCTGAAGCTATGGAAACATTTTACCATTAAGCAAAGCATAGTTTGGATCCCTATAATGAATACACCCAAACATCTAAAACAAATTCTTTCCAAATGATTCAGCACTTATCCAGTACACAGTAGGACAAAAGGCATCCAGGTGCACTTCACAAAATTTAGATATAAATGATATATTCTGCCTAAGTCTTTGAATAGGTATTCATTTATAGGGATGAGGGCACTCCTTTTTCTCTTACACATTTATCCTTATCCAACAAAATCCCATTAATCCTGTTACAAATTACTTTTAGGCTCCTGAAATCCTTCACAGATCTTTTCAATTACAGAGAAACACCTAGGTAAAAAATTCTTTAGTTACCAAAAGATCCAAATACAAACTCACCATCCATCACCCCAGAGTCTGCTTCAGTTTACTTCTATGGTCCCTGCAGGATGCTTTGATGATTAGAGCTCCACAAGGAGACTGACTGAGCAAAGCATCTACCATTTCCTTTCTCATGAAATACCCAAAGAAGCCAACTGAGCCTGGAAAGGCCACCGATTTCTCACTCCACAACAAGAATTGAGAAAGAAAAAAGAAGGTGGTGGGGGATGAAGAACCCTGAGCAGGAGATAAATTAATTCCCAAAGCCGCTTCATTAAGTTTAGCTTTCAGTTCTATACTTCAGCAGCTCCCACTACGAATTAAAACACCTAAGAGTTGAAAAACAAATGACAACAATAACAAAAAAACATGGATAATCTCATAGACCTCCCTCAGAAAAGTTCTTCCTCAACAGGCACAGAAAAATAACGTAATCCTTACTGCCCACTGCACTTGACTCAAGGCCATTTGATTTCACAGTTCTAACAGTCACAGTAGTTAGCGAATTGTGCATTCACTTTGTAGAGAGAAAAGCCATGACTGCAGCATGCCGAAGTCTGAACTGTTACAGGCACTTTCATTTCTGAAATTCTACACAACAGTTTGAATCGCGTGGTGTTTCCTTAGTGTGAGTCAGCCTCTGTGGGTATGGGAAGGCAGTAGATGTGCCTGTTTGCACAGCCTGCAATATACAGATGCATCCTGAGAATGTTTACTCCTAGTACAATGCTAATCATAATTACCATGCTGGTATATGTTATCTGCAGGATAAAAGGCTAGAAGAAAGCCCGTGTTTAGACTGGACTGCAAAGACAAGATCATAGCTGGAAGGCAGACAACACATAAAACAGCTCCATGTAAGGCATATGTATAGATTAAAAATTAACCATCGTTGCCAAAAAAATTGAACACAACCCCACCCGTAGCTATAGATGCTTACACATAATCACCAACTGCAAGAGAAACACACAGTCCCTGTTCTGGCTCCCTACCATCACAGACAGCTATGAAGCTACCACTTCAAGCTCGTCCCTCTCCCCAAGAAAGAGCTGAACACCAAGCACAAGCCTCTTTCTTCAGTCATCATTTATTACTGCTTTTGATGACTGGCTGTAACCAAAATGATAGAATTCAGTGATTTGCAAGCCAGTCCTTCTCATAGGTCTGAAGAAGACAACTTAAGCCAGGTAGCTTGTCCTAGTAGTTCAGAGGTGGAATAACAAGGAACCAAAAATGACCACTGCTGTTGTCACTGTTACTGATATTGCCTGAGACCATCCTAAACAACTGACATTTCACTTTACTGGTGAAGATATGGAAGTGCAATGAATGAGCTGTCCAGAAGTTATTGTCCTCTCCAGTACGTGGTGAATCCACAGACTGTAAAGTCTGTAGTCCTGCTTTCACAGCATTTCAATTACAAATCTCTGTTTTAATGAAGAATTGACAAGATCAAAAGATATTCTGGCTAATAAGCCTTCAAGTTCAGTTACAGTGAATTGTATTTATACTATAAATATAAACATCACAATGTTCCTAGACTTCAAAAGGACATAGATAAATTGATATATTTTTAGAATAAAAATTGTATTTAAAAATAATTCTTTCAAATTCACAAATTTTCTGCTCTTTCTACAAATTCTATTATTTGTCTCACTTAAAAGGAAAGCTAACGTGTTACTCTTAGGTATGGCTTTCATAAAATTCAACACAGCTAAGCAGTTCTCAGAAAAAGGCAGCTCTTCTCTCTTTGCATAACTTAGTCATATGCCATAAAACCAACTCTCTTCTCCTCTGAAAGATACTTTTCTAAGGATGTCATCCCTGTAGGGCCCAACCCAGGGCTACCAAAGTTAGGGCCATGATTCACACTGCACTCACTCAGAAACCTTCCATTCAGCCCAGGCTTGAAAACCTGGCCTAAGCTCAAGAATCCCATTAAGAAATGCATCAAGGTGCTGAAAACAATCCTTTGTGCATATTTTTGTACTATCAGCGTTCACTGCTTTTCCGAGTATTGCCCCAAATGTCACAGATCTGTCTTCAGGCTTTCAATGCAATGCATGACAGTGGTGAAAGTTTGGGAGACTGTACGGGTACCCATCCCATGTGCTTAACCATGCACTGCAGCTATTGGTGGAAGTGGCCACTTTTGAGACAGGAGGTGCACACAACAGCCTGGGATTCATCAGCTTACTGAAGAGGAACCCAGAGAGCAGACAGGCTGAGACAGCCAAATCATGGTGAGATGAATTTCATCCTTAGGTTTAAACTAGTTGCCCGATTTTAATCATTGTGAGTTTGGCTAAAAATAAACTACAGCAGAACTAAGACTGGGACCTTCAAACCCTTGATCGGAACGCACATATGTTTCTGCTTATAACCACCCCACTGTAATGAGAATAATTAAGGTTGGTTTATTTGTCCTTTGTTTGTCTCCTATGAAATGGCAGAATGGAGATGGCCGGAACCTTCAAGAATGGACATACAGTAAATGCATCCGCAGCCAGTGCAGGTCACTACAGAGTCCCGGAATGAAACATGACGTGCCCCACCACAACATCATCTCCAGGATGCCAGTCCCAATCCAAGACATTACAAAGCCTGAAGCTTGGCAGCCTCCACCTACTCAATGTGCATTCAGGATGTATTGTATTTCCCACAACATTTTTCTAAAAACTAAGTCAGTGTTGACATGCACTCCTTGGAATGGTAGATGATATCCCTGACACCAGTACACTGGAATGCAGCTCTTACAGTAATTCCCATCCAAAATCAAAGCAAAAAAAGTATTATGAAAGTAGAGGTTTAATATGTGTTTTTAATAAAAAGGAGAAAAAAAACAAAGTATGATGACTTAGCCCATAGCACATTAACTGCTTTAAGACCCCAATGAAATTTTGGTTGATAAATTCCTTTCTTCAGTTTTCTCTACTGGTATGGCACATGCCCTAATTAATTCCCCTGTACAGCACATGTCCCAGTGCAACTCTGAGCCATGGCCACAGGCTGCATGACTTGAGCAGGTAACATGTCCCTGCAGCTTTGCTCATAGTTTGGAAGCTACAAAAAAACCCCTAAGAATAAATAAATAAAATGTTAATCTGTCATGTGAAAGCGCAAAGCAAGTTTAAAGTGAAGAGTTGTTTCTTCTTGTTTATGGCACACTAATGATTTTAAGAAGGCCAGCAATTCTGCTGGGATGTGTTTCTCAAAAGGTACATTTGGCTGCCTATGTAAGACATAGATAATGAAACAGCCATTTCTCAAAAGTATTTTGGAAAACGTCTCCCTGTGCACAACATGCACAGCACACACATCTTCACTGAATGGCAACTACACTTCGTTAGTCAGCTGCCTAACTTCATTTTTGGAAAGCTGGTGGTAAGCAGGGCTATGGAGAATAAAATCATTTGCTAGTGATAACCAACTATGAGTAAATGCAAAATACTGTTTCGTTAAGACTTTCTGGCTAAGCTAACAGGATAAAAGCCTTAAGAAATGATACTTGCTTTATTTTCTGGAGTTAAGCTCAACCACAGTGAAGCTCCATGTTTTTTTTGAAGGATGGAACTAAACTCAACTCTGATTAAGAGACAAACTGACAGATTTAAACATTTGTTTACTAAGTACACAGGCATATATCAAAACCATTCTGTTGCAATAGTCTTTTGCGTTTGTTTCTAGCCAAGGAGATGAGAAAAAATTCCATCCAAATACATTGAAAAGTACAATCATTCACACTGAAAACTTCTAACTGCATGAATAGCAGAAAAGAGGAAAGTGGCATTTTTCACATCATGGATGCTCTGCAAAAGAAATTAATTTACATTTCTGTGTTTTTAGAAAGACAATGGTATTGGAACGTTGATTTTTCTTTCCTCCAGCGTATTACAGAAATACCAGCTGCCAGGTTTATGAGGTATTTGCAGCTGTAACTCAACAGACAAATCCTTTGTTACTAATAAAGAATAAACAGTGGGGATTTACAAAGCTGTAATTACACTGACAGGGTTTATGCGCAAGGGTGTATTAAAGGAAATGTTATAAGCAAAATCGTATCTTAAAGAAATCCTCTGAGAATTATCATCATTTGTGCTACAGACCCTTCTATGACATTGCCATAAAAGGGCTTTTAAGTGCATGTCATCCTTTAAAGGATGCCTGCAGGCTCCTCCAAGGTCTCTTAAGCAGGCTGGATTTGGTACCATGTACCTGTTTCAGTTAGCACTCAGTGACAGCAGAGCAGAGCAAGCTTTGAAATCACAAAGTCAAGACAATCTTAGAACATAGAATCATTAAGCTTGGAAAAGACCACTAAGACCATCTAGCCCGACCGTGACGCATCCCTACCATGCCCACTAAGCAAGTCCCTCAGTGCCACATCTCCATGTTTCTTGAACACCTCCAGGGAAGATTACTCCACCATCTCCCTGGGCAGCCTGTGCCAGTGTCTCACCATACTTTCTGAGAAGAAATTTTTCCAAATATCCAACCTGAGCCTCCCCTGGCACAACATAAAGTCATTATTTCTCATTCCATCTCAGTTACCTGGGAGAAGAGGCTGGCCTCAACCTTGCCACCATCTCCTTTTCACGTCATGGTCATTGTAGAGAGTGATAAAGTCTCTCCTGAGTCTCCTCCTCTCCTGAAATCTTATTAAATTTTAATAAAGTTATACTGAAATCCTTTTGATCTTACTGGCTTACTCATAAAATTACTAAAAACAGGAGAATCTGACTGTCATTCAAGAAATTTTCCCAAGCCACTTTCCCAAACCTCTAAGATCAGTGATTCATTGCCATACTTCACTTTTTGTAAATAATTAATTACTGATAGGCAATATCATGAAGACTTAGGCACTAGATTTTTACCCTTCGACGCTCAAAACAATTACTAATGCTATATGTGATAAAAAGTCCACCAGCTGATGATTAATTGCTTTGGTGCAGAGAGTCACAACCAGCAGTTAGAAGGTAAGCAGAAATCCAGTTCCAATGCAACAGATGCCAATACTCTGAGTAATGTGTCCCACATAGAATAGTTTTTTAAAATCATTTTTTACTTCTGGCACAGATCCCTGAGCTGGACAGGCATGCACGAAGGCAGCGCAATGGGAACTCGCAGGAAGAAGTGAAAAGGCATGAGCAAGTGCAACAAACCACAGCACACACGGTAAGTGATCTGCATTTGCAGGCAGGGGAAGTGAGCAGCATCACCTCCACCCTCCTTCCAGGTCAACATGAAGCTGATGGGAAAAGGAGATTCTCGTAACACACTGGTACACAAGAGGGGCAGAGAAGCAACTTGGGGAAAATACGGGGGAGGAGTCCACAGGGAATGTTAGGCACAAAATAACATATTTTTTTATTTCTCTAACTTGTTCAGAAAAGATTCTCATATTTTGTTTTGCTTCTTTTATAAGGAAGGAATTTTCTTCAGCAAATGCATCAGAAGAACAATATAACAAAGCAGCTGAATGTTACAGTTAAATTACAACGGTGCAGAGATCCACATTTTTAATTTACAAACCAGAAGAGCTTTTCTTTCATATAACATTTCAACATTTTTTTTTTTTTTAAATTTCAGGCTTAATTTACAACATTGGTATTTGGGATGGTTCATAAGGACTATGTAATGGAAAAACCCTATAACTTATCTGAATCATTATTTTATTTTGTCCTACTGTGCTTCCAACAGTTCATCATTAATTAGATCCAGTAACAACATCTCATTGTGCAGAAGACATATACTCTGTTTTAATCAAAATCTTGGACTGCATTTTGGATGGCATCTTTAGCAACTTGGACAGAATATTTGGTGGTTTCCTCACCGATGAAGAATCAAAACAATTAACTATGAACACGTCTTCCACTGAATGCTGACAGCTATAATCAGGTTATTCTGATGAACTTCTATATAGTACAAGGAATTAGTTTAGATTTCCTTGTATTTTTTACATAACTTCTTCCTTCAAAACAACAATGAACTGTACGCCTGTCACACAGGATGTATCCATGGTGAACTCCTAAATCATTTTTGAATTATTCATTTTATGCTATCTTGAAAGACATACTGTAAACACAGAAGATGACTGTACTGGCCCCATCTACTTGAAACCACATCTTTTCCTTTATGATTTTCAAAAGATTTTTAACCATTATTTTAGCACTGCAGAGAAACAGTGTTTCTGAATGAAACATGCCACCAAGACAATGCTTAAGGACTGCCCTCATAGCTGCTCTTTGGTGACAATGTATGGATCCAGGTTATCTTCAGACATATTTACTGATGACACAACGAGAGAAATGTCTCATTGGCAGGAATAAACACTGCTCTACTTTTCCCTATTGATACATAAATTGTTGTTCAATGACAATCATGGTTGCCGTGCTGCTGTTTGAGAACCTTCCTGAGGTTTTATGTATGTCACTCCGAAAGTAACATCTTCCATTTATTTTCATGAAAACTACAACAGATACGAAGAGCACAATAACATTATTTGATAGAACAAATTCCCAGCTACAAAACACTATTTTTCAGAACAGTCACCACCACTAGCTATGCATTTTGGCCTGCCACGAACAAGAGCCTGCATGCTGCACTCATAAAAATCTGCAGCAGTGGAGGAGATCCACTGTCGCTGTTGCAGCTGCTGAAACGCATCACCCACCACCTCACTGTGCTCACATCCACTGTCTGGTCTACAGAAAAGTTCAGCAAGTGCTGGTGAATGTCCATGGGTGCCATCTTTTCCTCACAGAGGAAATCAATGTCACAGCTTTGCTTCATCCGTACTTCCATGTCAGACACCACTGTGTCACACTGCCCCTCTGCTGCCTTCAGTCACACAGCAACAGAATGGAATGGAATACTGTTGGGGAGGTTCAACCTCTACTACCGTACCAACAACATCCTCCTCTGACGTCATGAGCCAACATAATAAAACAGGAGGTGCTACTTTCCATGCAGCCCTACACACTGCTCCATTCCTCACACACCACTCTATTCAGCATCCTTCTTCCTGCATCCTCTCCTGCTGAATCTGCTGCTTTATGATCACGTGTAGCAGAGCCACCACTGACAGCCATAGGAGACAAACAGCCAAAGGAGGAAGAGCCACTACATCACTCAGTGCTGCCAGGCCTGCAGCCAGAATTGTCTGGAGTTTGGGAAACCAAGACCACAATAGCTTATGGCTGTGCAACTACACCATCTGTCAGATTGTATCATAAAAATGAGCTATATCTAATACACTGTCTGGCCATCAGTTACTCCTTTTAGCCTTCCCTGTATAACAATACAGACAGTAATGTAGTTGTTTTATAATAAAATACATTATATAATAAGCTATAATACAATCACATCACATTGTGTTATGTAATTACAAGTATATGTACACATTTGTTTGTTTTTCATCTTTTTCAAATAATGAAAAGCATTCAATCACAGTCTGAAATTAAACCCAGTAAGTTATGTTTGCACATATCACAGTGTAACAGTAGTGATTTTGGATGTCTGGGCATTTCACTGACAAACCAAAATATCTGTAGAGGAACCCTGTTTCCAGTAAGAACTGAATACCATCTTTCAGATGTTTTAGGTTATGCAGTCTAAGATGGACTCAGGCCAAGTCATGACTCACTTTCAAAAATGTGAGATCCTGTATTTGGTGTTGAAAAACAGCAAAATAAAGTAATTCTGTAACTGTTATCAGAGTGGCATCATAATTTAGAGAAAAAGAAAAGCCTATTTTCCTTGTTTGTTTGTTTTCCCTAAAACAAAACAAAACAAAACAGAAAAGATTCTCCCCTGACAAGATAGGAAAGAAGCAAAGACACAAGCAGCAACACAAAAAACCAAGCCTCTGCCTTACTTAGGGAAACATTACAGATTTCTCACAATTAAGCACTTTCTGCCTGTATTTTAGAAGGAAAAAAAAAAAAAGCAAAATAGCAATAATAAAAGCTCATCTACTTTCCAACAAGGTGGTACATACGCCTCATCAAGCATTGTGCCTCTGGGAGTTCAAACCAAATAGATCATATTTTTACTACTGCATATTAATGCTGAGGGTCAAAATCCCCAAAGAGCATCCAGCAGTAGTATCACAAACAGCAGTGTGCCATGTGAGGACTGACATTTCAAAACACACTTCCTGCACTGCTCGAGTTTGCTTCTATTGCACAGCACCAAATTCTGCACTCATGCTCAAAGTAAAAAGGAAAAGCAGAGACCAAGAGGAAAGCAATACACAAATACCATATTAGTAATTTCCAGTGAGTATCATAAGTGGCTGACAGACATAGGCTTTCTGAAAACAAAAAAAGATATCAAGATAGCTGAAATTGGGTTGGTTTCATGCTACAGCACAGAAGACAGCAGCTCTATATGCCAGCACAGCAAAAAAACAAATTGCTTTTAACAGACAAGTGTTTAATGCAATTTTTATAATCTGCACTGACATTTCCTACTTTGTATTCTGTAAGCCAACAGTTAAAGTTTCACTTTTCTACAGTATACTGTGTGTCTCTGACAAAATGGGCAAGGTGCCTTATTAGCTTACACTCCATTTTTAAGCTATTTTAGCAGCAAGAGAGGCAAGAATTATCAGATTCCTCATATCCTTTCCAGAACTACTGTCTTCTGTTGTTCTGTGTTTGTGCTGCTATGCAGTCATTAACTCAATGGGTTTCAGCAGGGACTGTTATTCATTTATTTAGCAGGGCTCATATTTTAAGTCTAAGAACGTCTTTGAGCAGTTTAATCCTCCACGTAGAATAGTTCAAAAAGTAAAGAAAAATACAGGAAATACTAAAGAGTTGGGATTTCAAAAACCAGGCAAGGTCAATACATTTTGCTTGTGTAATCCTACAATACCTCCTTTTCTAAACTCAAGAAAAAGGGACAAAAAACAAGGAAATCAGCAGGATGCGACAGTTCTTGTAACAAACCACGCATCATAGAGTCATAAAACTGCTCAGGTTGGAAAAGACCTTAAAGATCATTGAGTCCAACCATGACCTAACTATTCTACTCTAATTCTAACAACCCTCCACTAGATCATGTCCCTGAGCACCACATCCAAAAGGTTTTTAAACACATCCAGGGATGGTGACTGAACCACCTCCCCAAGGAGCCTATCCCAATGCAGAATGTAAGAACATCCAGAGAATGCCAACGAATACATCTGAAGAAGCAAGGTGCCCACCTTGCCTTAGATTTCAGCAGGGTGCAATGCCTAACTCTTTGGGGCACAATTAGAATCCTAACCACGATAATTTTCAACACTACGGCTGCAAAGACAACTTCTCACCCGTGAAGGGACTGAGCCTTCAAAGAACCCCAAGGATGCCCAACTCATGAGTCTGGAACCTTCACAGACCCAGCTGCATGAAAGACTCAAAATGGCATTCAGCAGTGGGTACAGAGAGGTCAGAAACAGCAAAACAGGTAAAGACAGAGCTGCTTTGATGGAAATTCAGCTTATAACCCTAAGATACGTTTATCAATAGTTAATTCCTTCCCAATCTTTCTGTCCATCTACCCACCATTATTCATCTCAGTGCTGCCCCAGGTTAAATCTGATAACTTAATCCTAACCCTTTCAAGATAGCCAGCTCTGACAGACTTACTTGTTTTTGATAGACAAACAAAGCTCTCAAAGTGCCAACAAGTCTGCACATTCCAGAGTTAACACTCAAAGAAGCACATGATTAAAATGTAGAGATTTTGCAAGGCAAGTTCATCAGGGCTACACATAGAGAACACAGCATCAAAAAATCTCATCAATCAGAGACACCTGAGCACCAGAGAGAGACATGAAGCATAAAAGAAATGAAACCTTCAGAAACAATGAGTTCTGGACAAATTGATTAGGCAACACTGGATGAATGAGTTATATAGGAGATGCTTTATGGTGTAGATGTGCCCAGCATGTTTGTGATTTCTCTTAAAAAGAACCATTCTCTCTGCCCTGCTAGTAGCAGACAGCTCTTGTCACGTCTGCCTTCCCACACAGTGTATTCCATCATAAATAACCGTGCTGTTAGCAGACAGCTAACAGCTCCTCCCAGCACATCTCACCTCCATCGAGGTGCCCCATGCCAGGCCGCCAGCCTCCAGCCCACCCAGCCCAAGACCTGCCCACATCACACGCACAGATAGCACTGCTGGGCTTGCCACAACACCTGGGCCCATGGAACAGGCACCAGGCCGCCATTCAGCCTCAAACTCCTCTCTGGAGCGAGCACAGGGCGTTTTCTGAGCCCACTGCTAATGCTGCCATGTGCTCTGCAGGCAAAGCAACACGGTGCTCCCATCACAGAGCGCCACTGACATCTTCCCCTCTAATTCCTTTCGCCCAGTTTTATATCCCAGATGTCAAACAGCAAGGAAGAAGTTCATACGCTTCACTGGGATGTCTCCTTCTAAAAAGAATTATACAGAAAAACTTCAGAATTAACAAAGCCTCCAGTTTTTTCTACAGAGGCTTTCAGAGCGCTACAAACAGAAGAGTTTTCCATTTATCAGGCTGCGCGCAGGGAAGGGCTTCCCATGAGGTGATTTTGAAATTTGTGGTCAAAGGTTAACTTGGCTTGTAACTTCAAAGTGCAGAAAATAGTGGAGGCTGAAAGAATACAGGGGCAAGGGCTGCCCTAAACTCAAAGCTCTGGGGGCACATATATCCATGAAGCTGTTCCCTGCACTTGCCCAGCTCTTTGTTTCACCAAGAAGCGAAAAGAAAAAGTCTTAAGAATTTAAAACATAACCACATTTTTCTGGCTCATGGCAGAGAAGAAGGAAAGGTAGTTTCATTAATTAAGATCTGAACTCCTGTTCTGACTCCAGTTTTTCTTGATGTTGCTAGATATTTGAAAATACAGTACTCACTCATTGGAGGGTGCAGTTCCCGCAGGGCAGTGAGTAATGGTTTTACTCTTGCTCCAGCACTGGCAGCAGCATGTTGGACTGGAAAACGAACCTCTACTTCCTATCTATTTTTACGACCAGTTTATCCATCATCTCCTTGATTCTTACCCCCTTATGTATGATAGAAGCAAAGCACTCTCAGTACTATGATGAAATGCATTTGAGAGTCCCACTGACTCTGCCACCCAAGGATGGGATTTGACCCTGAACAGCAACTCTGTTCTGCAGGAGAAATTCGTGAGTTAAATCTTTTTAATTCTCTTAAAACAGGAGACAAAATGAGAGAACATCGCAGGGAATGATTCCAAATCTAAACCTAGAGCATTATTTTAAGGAAAGTAAGTGGTAATAGACACAAATTATTACATCATTTTCTTTTTATTTTCTGTTCTGTTTTTGTGTGTGTGTTCATTAACTGAAAAAACTTTAGAATACCAACTAAACACAGTACTGACATTTCGGACACAAAATATAAATCTGTACTATTACGTGTCTGCATCTACTGGCTGGAGACCTGAAATCTTACATGTTATCATGTTTACATTTTTATTTGCAAGCTTTTGGTTTTCTCTAATACAACCATTATTTTGGTATCTTGCAACTAGCTCTGTTTGATGAGGTGATGTGAGCTGTAGCAGTGACAGCTGGCAGGGACTTCTGAATGGAAGGGTCCCTAACGATACACAGTTCTGTGTTAGCTCTCACAAGATGCACTATTTACTAAAGATGATTACCCATAAGTAAATAATGAGTCATGATACTCTTAAAAAAAGCAAACACACAGAGTTAAAGAATAATTTCCAATGTGGGT
The DNA here is from genome assembly GCF_987193195.1 of Phasianus colchicus. Lineage (NCBI taxonomy): Eukaryota > Metazoa > Chordata > Aves > Galliformes > Phasianidae > Phasianus > Phasianus colchicus. The sequence continues at coordinate 16,505,720 of NC_143441.1, read as the reverse complement.
AAACAGACATAGCTGCAAACTGAACCACTGCCATGCATTTTTTCACAATAAAGTGTTAAAAATTATAAAAGCTATAGAAAATAACCAAATTAGATGAAAATGAGACAGAACATCTTGGAAAGAATCTTTTCATATGTCTGTAAAGCATCATTTATGGACAAATGAAAACATAAATACAATCATAAATATATGCAGGAACCAATGGAAGAAAGGCTTTCATTTGGTAGACAAATAACAGAAACACACCATGACCATTTCATCATTCTCAGTGGGTTACCATACTAATTAACAACGACCACTGAAACTTCACATATATCAATGGAAAGCAGTAGAGTAAATCTAACACCGTAATTACCACACGCAGTTAAACTTCTCAATTTAACTACATATCATCAGATATGCAATATATATGTGTATATACACTTCCTAAAATATTTCCTTTTTTATACTTTGAGAATTCACTGCCGAGGAATTAATCTCCAGACAATCAGTGTCTGGGATATACTCTCCCCTCCATTATCGCTACTTTGCACGTGAGGCTTTTTTCTGATGCCTCCGACAAACCTGTGTGTGTATACATAAATATATATATATACACACACACAGAGAAGAATATATACCAAATCTGACAGTTCTGACACAGAGGCAGTGGTGCTTTCCCCCCTTTCTCCACTGTGTATTTCTGCTCACATACTACTCCTGAAAAGCATTCTCCAATGCTTTGACCAATCTACAACCTACATATTGTTATCCACAGTCCACTTTTCAAAACGATGTGATTTTACATCACAAGTTTTTTAACACTGCCTTAACATCTTAAATGACATTTTTTTAAGAAGAGAACCATACAGCTGGTGTGATGGGCAATCACAGGTGGTTTCCCAACACAACCTGTCCTACAAGTTTCTTAAATTACCCACACTTGCACTTCTGAATCAGGGTCGTGTGCATGTAATATGTAGTTCTAAGAGGTACAGCTCATTTTGTGGCTGACTGATGGTTGCTAAGACCACTGAATAGGCACCAAGTAGCTTTCACTGCCAACAATCTTAGCAGAAAAGATGACATTTCTTCCCCAACAGTCCTCAAAACTGAAAACACTGCCATAAGGGGAAGGAGAAGAAGGAAGAGATGAATGCAGGCTGAGCAGTTCAACTAGAAAAAAGACTCCTTTAGGGCACTTTAACTGTCACAGTTTAAAGCTCAAAGGGAAAATGAAATAACATCTAAAATGCCGCATAGTTCTTACAAGATTACACATATCTACATTAGGCAAATACAAGAGAAGGAGAATTTTTGTTTGTACTATTGCAGATGTTTTTTGTTAAGAAAAATACAAAACTAAAAATAGGAAATACCATATTTTCCTTTATTTCTTTTTGTAACGTTTTCTCAGTGTTGCTATACTGCACTTAAATTAGGTCACAGGCATTGTCTTGTGCTCAACAGACATAACACTGAAACACATCACAACTATCAAAATAATCACACCAGAGGGAACTTCAGTGGCTGCCTATCCCCTGTCCTATCAAAACAGTTCATACTGTACAGCTGCTGCTGCTTTACACAACTGAGATTTAAAGGCTTCCTCAATCCCTTCCAAGGTAACAGCACCATCACAGACCGAAGTTTTATTTCCAATAAGAGATCACAGTATGAAAACTAAAAAGCACTTTCACTTTTTACAGTTACCCTTTACAAATATTTGCAGACAATTAAGACGTGTTGCCAATATAATTGCACAGGTACCTTTTCATCTTTATCAGTGCCATTTTCCTTTCACTCCCTCTACTTTTCCAGCTCTTCCTTGAACTCTCTATTTAATCTATTCTGGTCAGAAAAAATAATAAATCGTGAGGAGCACGGAACAGGGAACATGGTGTTCTAAAACTGGTCCTGTGTGAGACACAGGGAAATGGCACAGAGCTGAGAAAAGCTATGATCTGCGCCGAGTGACATCATGACCTCTATTTACAGCCATAAATCTCAGCACAGAGACAGTGTTACGCATGACAGTGCATTGCTTCATTTTCCTTTCCTCTCCTTTCCGTTTTTTCCTTTCTGTATTTTTACCATGCCTGACTTTGCTTTACTGATTCTAGTTATTTCCTACACTTTGATACTTGGATGGTTTTATCCTATCTTCCCAAGCAGAGGACCAGCTTTTACTGTCTACACAACCAATTCAAAGCAGCTAACCTGTTATGGAAACATCAAAGCCAGGGCGTACTCATAATCTTCCAATTTCCTATGCTAACCAAAGTGATAATATTATTCTTCATTAACAAGAGGCAATTCAGCAAATGTATGAATTTCAAAATTACTTTGGGCAGAAAATGAAATTTATTGATTCAAAAATATAAGGCATTTACTAAGAAATTCAGCTACTGATCTATAAAATATTCAAAAGATTTTTTTAAAGTGCAAAATAGTGCAATATGTTGATTTGCTACTTTTTGTTATGTTCGTCGGATTTCTTAATGTCTATTAGAAGATACCAGCTTGGATTAAAAAGGGAGGAGCACGAGTTGCTCTCAGTGAGTGGTTGAGATGGAAAGGTACAAAAAAAGGACTCTTTAACACTGAGTTTTCACAAACTTTCACCAAGTTTTTCATAGAGATAGCAGCAAACAGGAAACACAACAAAATTCACTAATGAGATTCCACATTACATCATCAGAAAAACCCACAAGTGATATAGCAAAAGGCTGACCAAAAAAGACAACAAACGAGCTGAATATAAATTTAATCCCTAAATCAAGATATTAGGCTCAACATATGTACAGATGCAGATGATGGGATATAATGATTCCAAACTTAGTACTGTAGATAAAATGATTTCCATCTTAAATCACACTGTAACAGATCATTTGCCTCACAAACCTGTTGAATTTTGGAAAACATGAAGCTTCCACTCAGCCTTATCACCTACTTTTATTTTCACCTTTCTCAGTTTCCAGACTGTAGGAACCACTGAAGCCAATCTCACCCATAACTCAGACTGACTTTTGGTTTTGGGTCCCAACCCAATTTCAAACATTGCAGGAATTTGTGTATTTATTTAAAGATAATACATAAAGCAGATTCAAAAATCATTGTTATTTTTCCTGACTTAACACTTCGGGGCACTATTGGAAGTGGTGATCTGTCTTTGATGCTCACTGAGATTTTTTCACTTTGAAATTAGATACAAATTTCATCCCGTTGCCAACATTAACAGTTAACTCACTCACTATTAAGAACGTTATTGAAGAATGTATTTTAGGAGAATTAACAGTAAAATATCTCAAAGTCTGCTAGAATCTGCTGGATACATCCTCATAACTTAGATTTATCATTCTGAAGTTGTATACAACAGGCGTAGCACCAGCCATCACTTTTTTCTGACCTAATCAAAAAGCATCTATCCAAAATTTTAAAAAGCACACAACAAACATGAAGCTCCAAGGATGATCCTCAGTAAGTGATAAGCTTTCTTAAAAACTCAGCTCATTAAAAGCGAGTGTTTAAACTATAACTTATGATCTGCCCATCTGCTTTTCCCACTTAGCCCTTCTTTCCAGATGGGAAAACAGGTGAGGTCTGCAATTACTCATACATCGCTCTATAGTTTTGCCCACACCCTTCTTTCTCTTACACCATCACCCAAGTGTTGTGAAACTTGGATCTCCTAGCAGAGATTGCAGCTTTTAACCTCACACAGCAATAGGAAAATTTCAGACCTATTCTATCTGAAGCCTTGCAACATCTCATGAGCTGAATCTCTCAAATTCCTCTTGCATACTGTTCTGAGTTTAAACATTTTTTTCTCAGAAAGAAGGAAAAATGATACTGAGGTTTTCATAAGCCTAGTTTGCAAACTGTTTTACACTCTTTTAGATTATATTACATTACAAAGCAAACAGTAATACTGTATTACTATCATCTCCTAAAAATGGTTAGGGCTGCACAAGGTTTATGGTGTATTTGCTATTTTCCAGCTACCTGTGTTCACAAATGGCATTGATTTCAAGAGATATTTGCAAAATTATGGGATGCTCCACTCATCCAAAGGTATTTAAAGGAGCAAGACCTAAAGAATTATTGGCAAGATTAGGCACGACATATCAGGAAATCTTTAGCAACAAAACATTTACATAAAAAAAATCAGACTAGATTTGATCTTGTAAGTCTGCACTTACATGAGTGGTAAAGGTCTTTCTTTACATACCTTTCTTGTACCATCAATTCATTAATTCAGCTGCAGAGCTGCAATGATCAACACGGACTACACCTCTGTCTACACAGATACATTCTGAAGAGATTGAATTCAAGTTATAACTTGGCATGGAGCTGAACATCATGAAGGGGAGCCTTACATCTTACTGCATGTTACACTTGCCCAGACAGCAAGCAACATCCTGTCAACAATCCATTTCCCCTTTGCCTTCCATCTCCAAGGTGAACTGCTGACAAGCCTTCCTTTTAGTCTCTGTGGGCTGAGAAAATAAAATATGTAAAAAATATTGAGAAATAGAAAGCTTCTAGAAAAAAAATAATCTGCCAGCAGTATTGCTACAAAATGCAGGTTAAACTAATAAGAACTTACATTACCAGCATGAACTTTCAGCTGCTGCTTGTGGATGATCTCAAGCTATCCACAAAGGTAAGAAGATGTCTACTAAATGCCCTGGCTGCCTGCCAGCATCCACACGGTCCCCACAGTCTGCCTCACTAAAAAGTGTGGTAATAAGAGAGGGAAGATTGACTACTTGATTTCAAATTCTGCAGGTGCAATTCCACCACTTTTTTGCTTTCAGAATTTGGATTTCTCACTGGAGGGAGACATGTAATTCAAGAAAAAAAACCTCTGGAAAAGTTCTGGAAGCCAATCTGGACAGCAAAGGTCAAGGGAGAGGGGAGGGTAAGGGTTCACAGAGTAGTTTGCTTATGTAAATTTGGCTTTTTACACTTACTTACATTCCTGTGAGCAATGCATGATCAGAAAACTATTCCCAAGCTCAGTCAAGTTCTGGCTACTTTTTATGCCAATATGACTCTTTATATGGGATCAAAGGCATTAATCTTGAGCATTGGCCCCATATGTGCAAAGGCCAGAATATTCTGGCTCTAAGTTTTGAATAAGCTGGCAACTTCTGCATGTGCGTGGAAAATGTCTGTAGGACACTTTTTACAATTATACAGCAGCTTGAGTTGTTTGCTTCAACAGAAGTGTTAAGATGTGCTGCTATTTTGTTGTGAATTCGTAAGATTTTTATTGACTCCCTGAATTTATTATAGGCAGACCAGTAACACTGATCTATTTAAAATTATTTATTACTTCACTCATCTCTAATCATGTGAACTGAGCATCCTCATATCAAACCATCCATCTCAGGACAAAATTCTCAGAATGTTTCAGTCACAGAACGGCAGTAATTGGAAGGCACCTCTGGAGACCAACTAGTTAAGCACCCTTCTCATTTCCTTCATGATCAGGACTACTTCCAGTTGGACTTTATAACAACTTCAAGGATGGTGATAGCACAGCCTGTAGGAGTTACTCGTGACAGTCAAAGTGATTTTGGTATTTCTGCAGAAGTAGCCAAATGAAACAGCTGAGATTCTGTTTTGTTTTGGTTTTATTTTTACCTATGTGAAGAACTTTAGACTCTTTCAGCCACTTTAGTTCTCCAATTCCTTGAAGCAGAACTTGTAATTTGGCAAACAAAGCCTTTATGTCAAGAATGAATCGCTTCTTGTCCCTGAGAAGATCTGGTCAGAATGGGAAAGTGATGGAGGCAGGCTTGCCGAAGTTTGCGTTCCACAGAAACTCTTCCAGTATTTGGAAAACAAACACCCATCTCATTCTTGAATTTAACAGCTGCCTGGCATTTCAGAAGATCTGAAGGCATCTGCAAACAGAATAAAGGATTCTATTTCTTGTACATGTGTTTCTCCACATATACAGCACCATGTAATGTAACAGACGCTGCAAGGACAGCCCAAGGCATGGCCTCAGCTGGGCCTGTCTCAGGAGAAGCTGGTGCCACCTGCGGAAGGCCAATGCCTTGACAGCTAGCCAGCCACATGCTTGCCCTATGAGGCCCTTCATGCAAACATAAACGGACAGCAGGAAAGAGAGGTATAGCCTGGGGCAGACTGGAGAAAGCCTGCTTGTCTCCCCGCTCTTGTCAGGCCAGAAGTGTGGCCCAGACACAACGCTTCATCCAATTCATGCTGTCTGGTTTGGAGTTATGAAAGCCCCTCACCAGCAGAAGTACTGCAAAGGCCTGGACATGAGGCATCGAGCCTGTCTGTATCCTTTGAAAAAGGTAAAAGAAGGACTTAATAATGGAGGACAGGATTGATCATACCCCAGTTTAACCATAAATGGAGAACACTGGCAGCACACAGAGCTGTGCCCCAGCCCACAACATCTCACCCACACCTAACTAGTGCAAGAAGCACTGCTGCAAAATCCAAGAGCTTTCTGATGCAAAGCCTCTTGAAAGCATCACAGCAGCAGATCTCTCTGTCTCTCAAAGCACAGTCCCACCATCCACTGACTGAAAGGTATGGTCGGAGCAGCTGCAAGCACATTCCTTGCACCCTACTAAGAGAGTGGCAGCAGGAAGCATCCATCTTCCCCAGGCAGAGGATGAAAAGTTCGTTCAGGAAGCAAGAGCCAGCACTGTGCTGACAGAGCCATCTCCAGGTTCTCTAAGAGCTCAGTGGAAGGGAAGACAGCTGCCACTGAGGCAGCATCTCATGCAGCAGTCAATTTGAAAAACAGGATTCATTTATTTCTGAGAGAATCACCATTTTCACCAAAGTCTCATTTCATGTCCCAGTGGTCACATACACATACAGCATAACTGCAAAGTGTGGGGTCTGGTGACAAAAAGTGACAGGCCTGAGGACAAAAAATAACCACCACCAACAGAAACCTAATACTCTGTAATGCAAAAGCTGATGAGAAAACAAAAGCTTAGGGTCTGGCCAGCACAAGCAGAAGTCCTGGCAACTTCACGCCTGTTGGTGGAAACAAGGCCCTGTCAAAGAGAGCCAGGCAGCAGATGACTCCTGGAACAGTAACACCTCTCTGCCAACACCAAGAGCATGGCAGCTGCCCCCAGCACCTGGCAGATCCAGCAACCACAGCAACTGACAGCACATCCTATGGGGAAATGAGGTTGAGGGTGGCACGTCCATGGATGGGACTCTTGAAGGAAGGGGAGTGTCTCTACAGACTCTCCTGAGTTTCTGGCAAAGGAAGATAATCCGTGTATTATCCGTGGCAGGGGGCTTTGTGGTGAAAACAAGAGAAGTGGACAGCTTACACCTGAATGCTAAATTGGAGAATAAGGTCTGATACTTTCATGGTGCACATTTCCCAAGTGATTTTCAACACAAAATTTACAATAATCAGTGACAAATTACAGTTATATGTTACAATCTGCAGTCACAGATCCCATGCTCATCATATTCTCATCATATTCTACTCAGTCAACCACATTCCCTGGCATCTAATGTTGAGAACTTTGACAGTTTTAAACAAAGTTAATAGGATCTATAGTTTTCAAACACAACTATTTCTACATACTGATAAGCAACCTGAATAATGAAGCTGTACTGTCCATGAACTATAAACCTTAATTTACCTGCACATACTCAAAGATATCAGAATGAAGGCTATATAATTAATCTTAATTCTGGTATTTCTTTCCCTCGGTGCTTGACATTATAACCTTAATAATCAGCAACTTATGCAGTTAAACAGATGATCCAAGTCATCTGGCTCAGACAAGCTGTTTTATTCTGGTCACGTACAGCACTTCAATAACCCAAATCACTTCAGCAAGTCACATCAGCCGAACGGTACAACATAAATTATGTGCAGTTCAACACTCCATGTGAAGTACTTCATGTTCCAGTTACAATTTTCTCTATATTTGTAGAAATAAACCCATACATTAATATTTAATGAAAGCAGTTATTTTGCTTCAAAATGAAATTTGTTACAAATGTCATACAGACTAATACTCTTTTAATGTACATGTGTATGTATACTTCTGCATTTACACAAATATGTCTGTACAGAATCTTTCCTTTTTTATCTAGCCAGATGATGTGTATCACCTCATCTTTGGAGAACAAACACAGTATGGAAAGTAAGACATCTGACTTAAAGAAGGCTCAAGATAAACCATTCCATCTCCTGAAGCCATGAACAAAGTTACTCTAAGCCTTATACCGAAATACTGCAGCTCCTAACTATGCCTGAAGCACCTTATGCACAGACTCATCCCATTTTTTAAAAGATGCTTGACATGTATAAATAAATATAAAAAGAACCCAAAGTAAAGCAATAAGTCATAGAAATGAAATTATTTTAATATAAAGCTAGAAAACAGACAGTATGATGTCACACATCAGTCTCCCCTACCAGAAATGGTAAGGGAGTAGGGAGATAAACAACACATGACGAGTCTGTACTTAAGGCCAGAAGAAAGAACAACACTAAAGGAGTATCTACAATTTATTAGTGCTTATTCTTCTTCTAGGTAGGAAACCAAGCAGCAGTACTCCACACCTGCTGATGTATAGCTTGGCTTGAACGTATGGCAAGTAGCTGGCATAGCTGAGTTAAGGGAAATGCTGCAAAGTCATGGATGGGAGCTGCAGAGTTAACAATTACACTAAGGGAGAACAAGGTGCAAGACCAAGAAGATGGAAGAAAGATCTGCATGAGAAACGAAAAGACTCAGAGTTCAAGAACCCTGTACAGCTATAGGGACTGCAAGGAAACGTGACATGCCACACAAGGAAGCAGTCTTGCAGTGGTGATGAAAGCAGCTTTTCTTACCCACAGAAATTCTTTTTTTGTTAGTATTTTCAATATGGTTCATCCATATGCATGCCACTACGATGTGAATTATCGAGTGATTGTCAGTAATCCAGGTACTTTTTTAATTAGAAAGCACTTCCAACTTTCCTCAACGAGTGCCTTCATTTTTCCACACCAAAGCTGTTCCAAAGCACATCCTACAGCTGGGTAATGGTGCCATACCTGCGTGTTACAGCTCACTCCTACCAACTCCCATGAAGTAATCCAGAAGGCATTCAAACATCACTGTTAAAATAGGCAAAAATATTTAGTAGGTGAGGAGGATTAATGATCTTCTCTCCAGGATGAAAAAGTATGTATTGTGAATGCATACATGTAAGTAATCTGGTTCTGTGTGTGCTAAATTCACCCTCGCCTCATTCAGCACAAGAAAGACTTGCACTTTGACTTTAAATTCACTTGAGAAGACATTGAACTCCCTGCCCTGTTTTCTACCTTCCTACTACGCAGCTTGGCAGTCAGTCCTTTTATTTCTTCCAATGGAAAACAGAACTCTAATTTATTGGGTTAGGTTCACCAGAGGACACAGAATGACTCCATAATCTAGAACGATTACACTGCTTTCATGCATATAATCTAATTATAGCAAAAGAGTATTTGCCATTTTGGTTCATCAGTAAAAATTATTACAATTCTGTATATATAAGACACCTATTCTTTGACTATTTTACTGGTATGTATTACATAGGACCCTTAGTTTCTCATAAGCTACAACAGATCAGAAGAAAGTGTGACTTTAATGATTAAAAGCATTCAGAATTGGATACAAAATTTAATACTTAAGTTTTAAAAAAGCATTTCATATGCCCACAATTTCATCCTGCTATTATTACATGCATCTCGGTGATGTGACCATAAGCTGAAAAGGTTAACAGCAGCACCACAGAGCTTTTTCAATCAATCCCTTTACTTGCATTGTACCCCTACCACAAAAATGATTAAAGTGAAGTAGTTGTGATGAGTAATGGAAACGATGTTGTTCACATGTTGTGAATTACATGAGAGAAACAACTTATGCAAGATTCATTTACTTCATTCAGAATGTCCTCTCAGACCACAAACAGCTGATTAAATAACAGAGAAAAAATACTATTCTTTAATCTTTGCACAGAAAGTAAGTTTATTTACAGCCTGCATTTCATTTTCATAACAAAGCTTCTTGTAATACATGTGTTACTTGTTTAGTTGTCCTTGTAAAATATGTAAAATCCCAACTCATCCCAGAAAAGACAGAGTACTTCTACTCAACACAATGACAAGTTCAAGAAGCATCAAAAGCAGTACTACCACACTAATGGCCACGCTGACTATTCTGCTCACCTCTTTGATAGGTTAACTTAACCCAGGCAAACTGCCAAACTCATATACCTAAACTGCATTTCCTACTGAAGATTACCTCGAAGTCCCACAGGCCTTTCTTCAGGTAAGCAGATATAAGGAGGATTATTTATTCATTTGAATGGGGCCACATAGGAGAGAATCTAGGAGTGCATATGCAACTCTTTCTAAAATTTGTAAAGGAGGGAATAAAGAAGAACAGTGTAAATAATAGGACAATTTTTCCTGACTGATCCTATTTATCAGAATGACTGTACCCTCCATTAGCCAGCACACGCATGGCCAACATGTGTATTCCACCTCGCCTCACAAGGGCAGAAGGGCAGACAGCCCACAGCAGTACCTCCTCCCTTCCTCCACCTGCCAGACCCTCACCCATTTTGGAAATCCAGCACACTAAAGGACAAGACAGAAGAAATCAGGTTGGATATTAGGAAAAATTACTTCTCAGAAAGACTGGAGAGGCAGTGGAGTCACTGCCCCTGAAGGTGCTCAAGAAACATGTAGATGTGGCACTGAGGGACAAGGTTCAGTGGGCATGCTGCAGTTAGGCTGATGGCTGGACTTGATGATCTTAACTGCTTTTCCAACCTTAATGATTCTGTGATTCTATGAAATGTGCATCGCTGCATTGCTACTCTGCTGTACAGCTCTGCCCTATGCTGTGACAGAGATCTCCCATTAAATAGCAGATTTGTTTCACTGAAACAATTAGTGCTTCCCAAGTCCGACAAGGAAATGCAAGACAGAGGCATGCATAAAAATTGTGCTACCTTCCTTCTAATAACTCCCCTCATCCCACACTGTTTATCCGAGTTTCTTTCATATTCATACCTCCTTTGCCTTCCTCAACTTTTAGTAATAAGCAAACCTCAGATCAGTAAACCAGAATATCATGGAGAAGAGATAACGAGCTCCAGAATTTCCATTCCCAGCAAGCCAAAATTCCTGGTCTCGCCCTTCCTGTAGCAAATGAGATTCTTGCTGGAGGATGTCCTGCCTCAAAATCAGGTGGCTTTGTTGAGGTTTCATCTCAACTCCCTTCCAAATAGAATCAAATTTCAAGACAGGCTACACTAAACAATGAACTGCCAACTTCCATGATTTATGTTCAGTAATCCTCCTCCCTGCTTTTCTCGTGGCTTGGTTTTTACATATAGCCAAGAGGAAAAATCCTGCTCATCACCAACAACAGGGAAGCAAGAAGGATGCATGCCTACCACAGGTATGTGTTATTTTGCAAGCTTCTGTAAGGAGCACCCTGTTACCACTAAACACTCTCCCTTTCACCTTAAAGAAATAAAAGAAAGAAAATAGCAAACAGCAACATACTGAACAGGGGCAGTACAACATGCACATCAGAGAAAGGACATCTCAGGTGTTCAGGTGCCCTATTGCCACAGACTCTTTGAAACATCCCTGAAAAAAACTGTCCTCAGGGCAGGCAGCCATCAGTGCAAACAGATCTGCTTAGAAGTCCCCCGTTTGGGGGAGAATTTAGAAAAGGAATGCACTGTCCTCGTGTGCATAGAGATGATCATATAATAAAATGATGCCGTATCATTTGAAAAAGTGAACCAAATCACCAGCATCGGCACTATATAACAAACAGAAAGGCCATTCCCACACAGGAAAAGGGGAAACCATGGTAATTTTCTCCTTACATAATGACTTCGATAAGCAAAGAATTCCAAAAGCACAAAAGTTGAGAGTAGCCATGCTGTGCTTGCTCATACCGGCCGGATCCAAACCCACTGAAATCTCCAGGGGTTTTCCATCGGCTCTAGCAGACGTTGGATCAGCTGTCTCAGCTCCCCATTAGAAGCTGATGCGGACAAAGTTAAATCCTTTCTCATCCAGCAAAGAGTCATCAAACACTTAAATTCCGCTGGGACCATTGTGTGGTGGAGACTTCAGTTTCACAATGGGTCTGTCAGGACCAGGTTGTTCCATCACTAATAGCACATAACAACCGAGAGCACAACCTCACCCAAAGGTCATCGACCGACAGAAAGCTGCGCCTGACTGAAGGGTCCGGCACTGATAGGAAGGGTGATGTGAGCCGTTAGCAGGGAAAAAAAACCCGGGGAGGAAGGAAGTAGGCATATCCAGTTTCACAGAACGTTTGTTGTTGTCCCTTAACAGCTGTTTTGTGAGAAAACGAAGGGCTGTACTCTGCAGTGACTTAGTGCAGCTCCTTCTCACCTTTTAGGTCACTTTTTAAGAGGCTACACATTTACGTATCCATTCTGCACAGTAAGGCTCACACCTCCCGTTGTATGGCAGTACTAATAGGACCGCATCGATCTAGCAAAGTCTCCTGAAAATTACCTCTTTGCTACACAAATATCTTATGAAGAACAAGCCGCTGCTCTGTTTTTTTCCCCTGACATGTTTGTCTATTCAGAAGCTGGGCTGGGAAAGCAGGAACCAGAGAGTCGAGTAAATTGCCTCAACAGACAGGTCGCACCGATACGTAAAAGGAAAACAAATCCCCTTACGAAAAGATGCAGCCTGTCGATTATGCAGACACGTCTTTCTGACAGCCCAGCGCTGTAGCCACGAGCCCAGCACGCTGCCTGGGCTGGCAGATGGCTCCGCTCGGATGTACGAGCTCTGAGCTCCGCGGCTGGAGCGGGGCGCGGACGTTGCGGCTCTTCCCGAGCCGAGCCGAGCCGAGCCGCCCCGCCGCCGGCAGCGCTCGCAACGCAGGTGCTGCTCCGCCGCCGCCGCCCTCCCCGCACCGCGGCTCTCCTCCGCCCGCTCCGCGCGCCCACCGCAGCCCGCGCCCTCCCCTCCCGCCCGTGGTTAACAATTAACGCGTCGGGCTCTGCGCTGCGCGGGCGCCCGTTTGTTGTTGCGTTAGAAAGTCGAACGCAACTTCGGCAGATGAACTTCGGAAGCGAAGCGCGCCGCCGCCGCCGCCGCCAACCCCCGCGCAGGAACAGCGCACCGCGCCGGCCCCGACCCCGCCCGCCGCCCCCGCCGCCCCGACGGGCGCTGCCGGACGGGCACCGGGGGCCGCCCGACACAGCGCCCGCACGGCTCGGAGAAGCGCTGCCGGGCGGCGACTTACCGGGCGCGGAGCCTCCCGCCGCTCCCCGCCGCCAGCCGCCGTCTGCCTGCGGACGTGACCCGGATTCCCCCCCGCCCGCGCCGCCTCCCGCGGGGCCGCGCACCGCCGCGCTGCGCCCCCCGGCTCCACCCGCCGCCGCCGCCGCTCACCTCCGGCCGCGGCCACCGCCGCGCCTCGCCCGCCGCCGGCCCCGGCGCCGTGCGGAGCGCGTTACGCAACGCGGCCCCTCCGCGCAGCGGAGAGGGTCGCCGGGAGGCGGGCGCGGGGCGGGGGGAAGCGCGGCCCGGCAGATAGCGGCCCCGGCCCCGCCGCCGCTTGCAGCGCCGGGCCGGGGCTGCCCCGGGCGGGGCGGGCTCCGGGTCACCGCCCCTCCGGACGCGCCGCCGGGCTCGGCGGCTCGCGGGCTGCGGGGGTCTCGGTGCCGAGGGAGGGGGAATCTCGCGCCCGGAGCTCGGCCGGGAGCCGTCCTCGCGGCGCGGCACGGGGGGAGGAAGATCGCCGCGATCAGAGGCTGAAGGCGGCGGCCGCTGTCGGCGGCTTTACCCGGGCACCGACGCCGTGCCCCAGCCCCGCCGCGGACACCAGGGCCGGCGCAGCGCTCCCGGGTCCCGGGATGCGGCCGGCCCTCGCCCGCAGGCCTCGAGCAGGGGAGCGGCGTGAGCAGAGCGCTGCGGAATCCCCGTGGCCCCCGGCACTTATTTTGGGGAGCCGACCCTGGGCGCAGCGCTGCGCGAACAGCGAGCGACGGGCCCTGACCTGCACGGCTGGAGCGTAGAGGCGCACCGCCGAGGGCTCGCACCGCTGGTGCTGGGACACGTGCTGGTTGGGTTTCAGTCACGCTGAGATGGATGGCAGCACATCCCACCACCACTCTAATGCTCTAACGCACAAGGCGGGAAGGGAAGGAGGATCACCTCGAGCCTCACAGCTGTTGGCAAGGAAGATGGCGTCTGGAGGCACAGGCGCGAAGGCAACAGCTACCTGAAAGTACGATTGGATTGTTTTTCCTCCAGGAATTACAGGAACCGTCCTTGCAGTTATAAGTCATTTAATGCAAATCATTTAATCCAAACAGAATTTTTACAGGCTCATGAGGCTCACTCATTTTGCCAAGAGTGAGTCATGTACAAATAAAATGAAACCAACAAAGAAAAGAACTCTCTTACCATGTGTATGTGGGTGATCCTTTGAAAAACTGGTAATTATTTTTTAACTCTGCTGCAGCCAGGAGGACGGGTCTGTGAGGGAAGGGTGAGAGGACGCTGAGCTGCGGCCCCTCGGCACTTGGCTTCCCATCGCCCAGAGCGGCACAGCGGGGCCATGCTGGCCGGCAGCAACCGTGGCCTCAGAGGCCCCCAGATGCCCCAACCTCAAACCAAACTGTGCACTGCCGTACTGCGCAATCAAAAGACTTCTAAAAAATGGAAATAATGTTAAGTGATTAATACTTAGTAGAAGAATGCAGTAGGCAGTTAATCCCTCACTTGAGGGTTAGTTAAGGACGTGAGTTAAACTTCATTCTTCCCTCAGCATGTCATAAATATCTGCTGCTAAACACAGGGCGCCCAACAAGCCAGCAGGGTGGTGATGCACGGCTCTGAAATGACTGAAATGTGGGGACATGGGGTCATGTGATGGTGAGAGTATCAGCTTCAAATGTGTCATCAAACCTGGCACACGGAACCACCCCCACACCGCCATCCACCAACAGAAGCACGGGTACGTGCGGACACCTCACAGCTCAGTGCTGCCACGGGTCCTTGTGCCACTCCCCACAAAAGATGAGACATCGTCAGGAAGGGACACATCACAGTGCCCATCCACTGAGGTGGTGGAGTCACCGTCCCTGGCGGTGTTCAAGAAACATGTGGATATGGCACTTAGGGATATGGTTCGGTGGGCATGGTGGTGATGGGTCGGCAGTTGGACTAGAGGATCTTAGTGGTCTTTTCCAACCATAATGATTCTGTGAGTCTCTGATACTGAACTCTGATGCTGTACCCAACATCATTTGTTCCACTGTTCCTTCCTGATGTCCCAGCACCTGACTACAAGTACCCTTTAGGAACCTCAGCTTGCCCTCTTGCTAGCAGGGTGTCTCTTTGGATGGGCAAGCTGCACCAGCCATACATTCACATAGACTGAACATCCACACAGATGTTTTTCTTAGGCAGAGAACGTTTGATGGGCATTTAACATAGCTGCAGTACACATCAAGGGCCTGCAGCAAGCTCTATAGAGGGAGGAGGCAGAACCATGCAGCTCATGTGGCCAAGAAAGCAGTGACATTATCCTCCTCCCTTGGAACTGATTTGAGGTCATTTGCAGGCACTCCCACCGCATCAGCTGCCCATGGATTGTGGTTTGTTCACAAACACAAGAGTCATGAATTTCCTCCAATTTAAAAGCAAGCTAAAGCCAACATCTTTACATGACCGGGAGCCAGAGAGCATCTAACATAATCCAGCTCCGAGGTGAACTAGAAGAGAATCCATAAATCTTTCAAGGCATAAGGCTCAGTATTTTTTTCATTTTAATTTTAACAAAAAGACAGAACTTGACACGTTGGTGGATTTCAGCTTTTGTTGTTGTTGTTGTTCTCAATTTATTTTTCCTCATTAGTACTTTCTGCCTGGCTCCCAGCCAACAACATACCAACATACTGGGGTGGGTTGGCAGGGGAGAACAACAGTCCAGCTGATCTTCCCAATGGTAATGGATGTCTTGCGCCTACCATCAGCTTACAGATTTCCTCCTTGCTGGTTATTTTCCTTGCGTTTCCCTATGGGTATCTGAATTTACATTGCCCGCTTAGCAAATCTGTTCATACACAAATGAGTTTGTCTTTCTCAGAAATATTACAAACTTCATGTGTTTTGTTTTGATGTTTTTTGGGAGAGGAGCCACTCATTTGTTCATACACAGCAGGCAGGCAGATAGTGCAGACCAATGAAGCACGAGCTAAGGAAGCAGCTGAATCACATGGCTGCCTACCACGCATCATCCGGTGGGCAGAGGAGCCCCAAACCACTTGCTCAGGGAGGGTCTTACAAACGTGCAGTTTTTCCTACTGTTTGCAATTTTCCCTTATTTCCCCAAGCCTCTGAAATAGCATGTGTCACAGTGCACAAGAACATGGGGATTGAGGACAAGAAGAGTTACAGAAAAACAGCCCAAGGGTCAGTAATTTAAGATTGCTGTGGAGTCTCGTGACTAAATGAGACCCACACCTTCTGGCTAAATAAATAAATAAATAAATAAAATCCAAAATGTTTCACTTAAAAAACTTTATGGTAAATGTGGAAATCAGAGAAGAATACACATCCTTTTTCATGCTTTGGACTAGCAGCTGTGACTCAGCACAGCAGAAAGCATTCTGTGTCTGTCCCTCTTTACACCATAAATGACCAGTGTTTTTCCATACCTCAGAACTACTACGCAGGATGCAAATACAGTAACTGCAGAGTAACTTCAATTTATTATTAATGATAGCTGAGGCCAGTCTGTTCTAAACACCATGAAAGGCTTCAATGTTTTTTAGTGGCAATTGAAGGCATTTGGCCAACAACCTATAGACTTTGTCTGGGGCAAATATCCATGTACTGTAAAAATGTGATACTAAACCACTAATACAATACATTATTTAATATTTTCCTTCTTATCATACATTGTAATAATCTATGTCTGTTTCAAGACTTCTGGGGAACCTAAAAATACCCTAATGTAATACCTTTTTTTTCTGTTCTGTTCTTTTTTTTTTTTTTTTTTTTTCCACAGACATCTAATTCCATTCTATTATCAGAATTGAGGGGGAATAACAGTGGATGTGTGAGAACAGAAGAGGCATGTATGAAAATCCAGGCAAATAGGAAAGAAAAATAAATAATGAAGAGGAAAGCAAGGGAGACAAACAAACCTAGAGGCACAATCTAACCTCCACCACACAGTTCATATCACTGCATATTTCAACAAATATCCATTTTCAATCTTGCATGAAAAATACAGCTCGGAATTTTTTCCAAGTTACGCAGGGATGCACATGGCACCACAGGACATTAATGCTTGGTCCACAAAACCAAATGAATAAGGGGAAAAAAAATAGAAGAAGGGAAAAAAAAAAAGATCTGTATTTCTGAACTGCAATAACAAAGTCTTTGAGAAGACAGTCTGAGCCCTCCTACACTGAAGCAGGCTTCCAGACTAAATAGGGATTTGTGGATATTCTCCTTTTTATTGCAAAAGCTGTTTTACTATAAAAGACTGTCTGGACTGTCATCAAAGGATGATGTGGAGGTTCAAGAAAGTTCAGAACGGATCAGACAATTTATGGTCGATAAGTCTATCAATGGCGAGTAAACATGATGATGCAATCCTGTGAAATCTCTGGCTCAGGAAATTCCCATAACCTCTGACTGCCAGAAGTTAGGAAATTCTACACTTATCCCATTGCTTCCAGTCTTTTGGTAAGCATCCTCTATTTGTCAGCATCAGTCCAAGGCATCTGGGCTAGATGGGCTGCTGGAATAAATAAAAACGGTGATTCATACTTCTTATCTTCTGACGAGATAATCAAGGTCGTTCTTGTCATTTTCTGCTGCCGCCTGTGATGAAAATTTTTATGATCAGTGGCTCCAAATCTCATGAAAATGGCAGCGGGCCTAGTTTGGATTTCAAAAAATACACAACAGAGGCTGTAATAACATTAATGGAAAAAATAGATGATGAGTGACAAGCTCAGTTAGTTCAGATGCATAGCTTTCCTTTCATACTGAAGAGAACAGAGGATGAGACTGAGACAGTAGTGAGGACATTCCGTCAGGCAAAAGAAAGCTCCATTTAAGAGACCTGCAGAAATGTCTCCAGTTCGGAACAGGTGTGACAATACCACAGCTTTCCACACAGCTCTGTTTTGCTGATGGGTAAGGGACATCTCTTTCAGGAAGAATCAGAGTGAGCGTGAATGCAGCTCTGTTGGAGGCAGAGTGGTAGGACAGCCTGTAGTCCTACTCAGACCAGATCCTGTGTCCCAAACCACTGTGGTTCCAGTTAAAAGATTAGGGCTTGGAAAGGCTCTGGCAGTTGTAATGATAGCTGGGTTATTCTGAGGGAACGCTAAAACCCACTGGGTAGAGATTTGATTTTGGAGGCCTGACAGAAGCAAAAGTTTAGCAAGTTCTCTTGCTCCTAATGGAGGGCTATACAGACCTCAAGTAGCAGGTGGGTTGGTAGGAGGATTAACTGAGGGAATGTGCAGCTCATCGTATTCTAGATCAACTTGTTTGTATTTAAGCACTACAATGGAAAACATACAGATGCCACAAAATATAGTGTAAAACTGATAGAAACTAGGAATGTAGATTCTGTCCTACTCAACTCAGAGCAAAACTTAGAAGCCTACATCTCTTCCTTGAAGAAAATTAGGACATCTGCTCATTTCAGTAACTGAAAACATAAAGTATTGCACTAGCATCTTTCTGTTTTGCTGTCTTTTGCTTTAGCCACATTTTATTAAGCTTTATCTTAGCAGGCCTGAACATGGACTGAATGAGCTCACTTTATGTTCTTCATCCTGAAACCACTCTTAGTTGGATGTCTGGAATAATTTAGACATGTATAGTTTTCATCAAAGCATTTTCATTCCCAAGTTCTCTTCAGAGGTATGGAAGATAAATATTACCATGGTGCTAGCAGAAATGCTACAGTGGTATAGTACTGTAATTCTATTACTTTTGAGTACATTGCCATTTTTTACTGCAGGCATAGCATATAGCATAGTATGAGTATATATATATACCTGACCAGTGTGGTATGCAGCATTGGTACAGTTCCAGCAGTCTTATTTCAGTAAAAAACAATTGAAGCAAGATTTGCCTCCTGATTTACAAGAGGAAAGTGTCTTCTGAATGTGACTATGGATTTCATGTAGTGATACTTATGCTAATAGTGCTTGAAAAAAGCAGCAGTTCCTTCCCCTGGAGCACCTGATCTGTCAGGAATCCCCAAGAGGTGCTTTGGAGGCCAGTTTGAAAACTCTTGCTGTAGAACCTGCCAAGGAGGAGTCCTATTTCAGTCAGACCTCTTGTTTTTTCTAGTGACCTTAAGCAATACAAGCTTGCTTTGAGCATTTGCAACATTATCAAGAGTGCATCAGTCTTTGAAGAGGGAAGTATTTCAGTACAGGCACTTGTTTTACTCCTACAGAATAAGTACAGCAAGTCATCACACAGCAGTTTGTGTACTCATCTATTGGTAGAAACCACTGCCAGAACAGTGGCATTAAGGAGGCATGAAAAAATGACAGATGTAATCATTTGCACTCTGAATGCACTATGCAGAAAAGAGCATAAATGTAATTTGAGGACATACTTTTTATAGTTCCCTGGTTAGCCAAAACACAAAATCATTACCATTAAAAAGCCATGTATGACCCAAATGCAAAGAGTGGTAGTATATAACCACCCACGGATCCTACCTGGTGCACTCAGACTCACGGCTACAAACTCCTGGAACAAATTAGAAACTGAAGCAACCATAACAGCTGGAAATCTCATTTCTTTAGGATACATTTGAATGAACAGAACATGAACAAACAAGCAGTGGATGAGATAGGTGGCTAATTCCAACATGTAGGAACCTCCTGCTTGTTAATGTATCCAGTAGAACATCCAGCCCTATTTCTTCAGAAGAAACTTTCTGTCAAATCTATACTTGTGTACCAAGGCTACAAACAAATTAGAAATGCACCTAAACAGGCTGAACAACTTGCACTTCGTTTTTTAATTATCTTTATAAAAATGAGAACTCAGGGAGGAGTTGAGGATGATTAGAAACTGATGATGGCATGCGCTGCCTGCTTTTCCTCCCTCCCAACACGTCACTTCATTTCTTCCCATTCACTGGTCTTTCAGACTACACAGCAGTGGTTACTTGTTCTTTCTGAAGACTTCTAGAAAGCTGGTGCTTACACTTTTAGCACCATGAAGAGCAAAGAAACTTCTTTGAAGTAATCTTACCTGCTAAAACCACTTCTTAATGGTCTAACGATCTTTTAAAAACAACATCTTGAATTTTGCCAACAATGTCATTACAAAGCAGACTGGAGAAACTGTTTCTCAATCCTGGCTATAGAATTCCCAGTACAATGTAATAATCATCAAAAGGGAGGAGATTCTCCAAAAAGAAATATACATTTATTGTTCATTGCAGTGCCACATTTCATCATGCAATGCTGAAAATGCCCAATAATAAAATAGCACTCATTATAACAATTCCAGTTCAAAAATTTCTTTTTGGAACGCTAATTGATCCTCCAAATGAGCTTTATTAATCATTGATGGAAAACTGGCAAAATCCTGGTCTGTACTTTGGCGAACTTTCAAAATGTTTAATTAGGTCAAATCAGGAAAGCTCTAGAAACCAATTACAGAAACACTTCAAAGCCAAAAAATAAAAATAAAAAAAAACAAAAAAAAACCTTATTGTATTCTGATATAAATGCAGCACTATAGGAATGAAAAAACAACCTACCACCTCACTCATAAACTGTGTATGCACCTGAGGTACCACCTCCATAGAAATGTGAGAAATAGCCACTCCTTGAACCACATCAGTCAATCATATTTGCTCACAGGTTTTCTTTATTAGTGTCATAGATGCCACTGAGCAGTTCACCATAAGGAATGGTGCCAGCCAGGTCCTTAGAAGTCAAGCGAACACTGGTTCGCCTTCAACATTTTTCTACACATCTCATCTTCAGTGGTGTAATTTCACAGGTATATGAAGTCTTCACCTTTTCATGAGTTTCATGAGTTCTGTATACTCCACCAACATGTTTGTACATTAACACATATGTTGACAACATGATAAAAATAATCCTGGCAGCAACAACAAAAGCCACCTTTATCTAACTTCTCAAGAATTTGATCTTCACTTCTGCAGGATTACTGCAGGTACAGCCATAGGTTCTGGTGGGCTGTTTGAGGTGTGTGTTGCTGCCAGCCCTAATCCCACCACCCACAGTTGTGAATTAATTAGGACTTGAAGTTGCCAAAGGGAAGCAAACAAAACAAAAATAGCGTTGTAATTGACTGTAAACAATAATTAAAATTCTGCATTATGTTTAGTATCTGCACATTTCTAGACTTACTGCAGTGAGTGACTCCACATCTAATGAAAACATACAGCTCAATCCCAGAAGACTGGGCAGATCTCAGATCCTAAATACATCTCCTATAATAACTCAAAACAGTAAGTAAGTCATGCATCCTTACTGTGAAAACTAATAATTAAAAATTCAAAAACTGGCATGGTAAAGGAACCAAAATCCATCTACCCTGGCCAGACTGAAGGAGAACAAAACATGCACCCACACAGTAAAAACTTCTGAATTTTCCATTCCAGATGTGGACTGTTCTGCAGTTTCACACCACAGTGGCCCCACTTTAATATGCTTATAATTTATTGAGTTACAAAGTTTATTATTCATTTATTTATTTGCAGTACACTTTCATTTTTTTACTACTCTTTTTAAATTAACTTGCCATTATACTAACAAAATTAAGGCTAGTTCTCACATTACTTCTGATTCCAAACTGCATTAAATTCCAGTGTCAACACAAATCCCTCTGAACTTCTTATCAATTTTACTTTTCTCTGACATCCAGTCTTCACCTGGCTATGTTACAGACTGGACCTCATCAATTTGTCTCCACATCAGGTACTGCATTCTCTGCACTCATGTTGGAAGAAGTCATTTGTCATTCAGAAGTCAAACTTCTTAACAAAAATCTCCTTACCTTTATCAGGAGGACAGGTAAACTTCCTGAAGTTTTACTTTACCGTGAGCTTGACCAAAGGTAATCAGAGGACCTCCAGTAACCTAAAGAAAAACATCTCTGAAATAACCACACGGCTTTGTATTCTGTCATTTCCCAGGAATGGTGAGCCCAAACCTCTTAATGTTTATTCAGCACAGCCAACATGTTAATTCACAAAAGAAAGATAATCACTTTCATAATTCCATTTACATAAGGCATTCAATTTTACAGCCCCCAATATCTCTTTAAAATTATAGCTAATGCATGGCAGACAATTGCAATATGCTAGCTAATATGCTGAAAGCTTTGTGTGGATCCTTTTTCTCCCTCCTGTTATTTGTTTACTAATCCGTTAATATAAAAATCACAACATGTTTGGAAGATATGGTGTATTTCCAGCCCTCTTCCAGCTCAGGTTTCATAGGTTTCTCAGATTTCATAGGTTTTTCCCTGACATGCTAACTGGTAGGTACAGAAGATTAACTGATCAGAAATTATGTAATTAATGTTTTCAGTTGTAATGCACTTCTTTTGAAATTCAAGTTGAAGAACTGTAATGGAAGTATTAGGAACTTCAGGAAAGCTGACTGCTGTGTATTCAGGAAGCCAAGCCCAGACCTAAATGTAAGGCCACCTTAGGATGCACCCTGATGGAAGAACACCTTTTGTTATCAATGGCTGTTATTTTCTGGACTGATTGCAAACACAGCTAAATTGCTTTGTCGACCTGGAAATTGTAGAAAGTTTAATACAGACATCTTGTTCTTTTCATTTTATTTATTTCTGCCCTTTCTTTAACCATTTATATTCATGACTTCCATGCTTCAGCACTTGGTTCTCTCCATAAAAGTTTTCCTCACGTTTTCCTTTTCTTTTGACACACCATTCAGTATCAGCAGGTTTTTTTGGCTTCATCATTTTCAGCTTCCTGGAAAAGCAGCCTTCAGTGCATTTGAGAATTTCTTAGGTTTCTCCAGCACATCTTCACTTGCACAGAAAACAAAAGAGGAAGATCTTGGCCTTCCCCAGCATCCACACACGAGGCCCACAGCTCCCCAGGACAGGAGCTCTGCAGCCCTCCTTCCCAGCAGAAGTCTCAAGGCCGCCTGCAGCAGCACAGCCACCTGCTGGCGTTCTGCTCCCCACTCCCATTCCACCAGTCCTTTCAACAGCTTTTCCACGAGCAGCCCCTCTTCTGGGTCATTACTGGGTCTGATCTCAGCTCTAGACAATTGCTGTGATGGAAGCAAATATCTCTCTTCTCCTTAGTCTCTGTGGCTTGCTGAGTAATACGAACCTACCTCTGCTTTGCAGCCAACCAACTCAAATACAACCTTATGAATATTTTCATCTTACCCAGAGCACTTCAACTTTTTTTTTAACAAAATGTTTCCATTATTGTCAAAGACACCTCTTTGGATTTCACTTTTTTTACCAACCCTTTTTCTTTGAAGTTCTACATTTCAGTTTCCTCCACAAACTCAAAGTAATGTTGCAGGTTCTTATTCCTTCTTTCTTTCCAGTAGGCCTCATTTTTAAGAGATTTCCTTTTTATATCTGAGACAATGTTTTTTTTCATTTCCCCAGTAATTCCTGATACATTTCCCCAGCATTTTTTTTTTTTTTTTTACTAGCAATGACTTCTTTGTCCTGTTCAAGCTTTTTGTCAACTGCTCAGTTTAAGTTCACATGAGAAGCTGTATATTTTCATCTTCATATTTGCCCCTCACTACAGGAAAGACATGGAGGCCCTGGAGCGTGTCCAGAGAAGGGCAATGAAACTGGTGAGGGGTCTGGAGCACAAGTCTTATGAGGAGCAGCTGAGGGAGCTGGGATTGTTCAGTCTGAAAAAGAGGAGGCTCAGGGGAGACCTCACTGCACTCTACAACTTCCTGAAGGGAGGTTGTGGTGAAGAGGGGTTTGGCCTCTTCTCCCAGGCAACGAACAGGACCCAGGGAAATGGCCACAAGTTGTACCAGAGGAGGTTTACGTTAGACATGAGGAAAAACTTTTTCTCTCAGAGAGTGGTGAGGCACTGGAATGGCCTGCCAAGGGAGGTGGTGGAGTTGCTGTCCCTGGCATGTTCAAGAGGCATCTGGATGAGGAGCTATGAGATATGGTTTAGTCTGTGATAGCAATGGTAATGAGAAGATGGTAATCAGAAGACTGGGTGATCTTACAGGTCGTTTCCAACCTTGTGATTCTATGATTCTATGATCTTATCTGTACTGATACAATGAGAGAGACCTTACACTTACACACATACTATTCTGCTTTGAATTCCTAACCAAGTCTTGCTCTTCTTGGAAACCTTGCTTCTCCAGACCCTACTATTTATTTAGTGACATCTTTCTGTTTCCTTTTGCTACTCATTCAGTCTCAGTGACCCCACACAGTCTTTTCTTTCAGGCACACTTTGTTTTAAGGAAATGAGATCCCTGCTAGGTGGAGCTGCTTCCTTTCCATTGGGACCTTCCCACTTCTTCCTGCCCCACATGCCACCAGCTGAGCACACCTTTCTCCTGCAATGGCAGCAGTCAGCCAAGCACACAGGGTGGCATTCACACCCCAAAATGGCACAACTTTCTCATGAGAGCACCACTCTCCAAGTCGTAGGGCTGAGATGCAAGCTACATTTTTTCCCAGAGGTGCTTTCATAGTATCAGAATCATTAAGCTTGGAACTTCTATTCCAATTGTCAACCCATACCCACCATGCCCACAGACCATGTCCCTCAGTGCCACATCTACACATTTCTTGAACATCTCCAGGGGATGGTGACTCCACCACCTGTTCCAGTGCCTTTGGAACACTCAGAAGAAATGTTTCTTAATATCCAACTTGAACCTCCCCTGGTGCAATGGAAGGCCATTCCCTCTCATCCTATTTCTAGTTACCTGAGAGAAGAGGTAAGGTCTCCCCCGAGCTTCCTCTTCTCAAGACTGAACAATCCCAGTTCCCTCAGCCACTCCCCATAAGATTGTTCTCCAGATCCCTCACAGCTTTGTTGCTGTGTCCAGGCCCTCAATGTCTTTCATGTAATGAAGGGACCAAAACTGAATGCAGTACTTGAAGTGCGGCCTCACCACTGCCAAGCACAGAGGGATGATCACCTTCCTGCTCCTGCTGGCTGCATTAATTCTGGTACAAGCCAGGCTGCCATCGGCCTTCTTGGCCACCTGGACACATTGCTGGCTCAAAAGTCTGATAAGATTAAATAGATCTCTGGGTTTCCTGCCGCATCCCTATAAGCAGGGCCAGCCCTGCCTTTCCTGCAGGCAGCAGCATTTTGCTGTGGTTTCACTGAGACGAGGCCCTGCCCTGTGGGAGGAAGGCACAAGGCCAGCAGCCACCTGTCACCCTGGGCCTCGGGTTGGGTTCCTCCACGCTGTCGCATTCCCCCATCCCTCTCTGCCTCAAGGCTTGCCCCAGCACACGCTGACAGCTGCGTGTCACTGCTACAAAGCGCTCAGTTGCCTTGACCAGGAGGTCAGTAGTGACCACTGGTTTTAAAGCACTGGTCAATCTGCCTTTCCAGTCACACACACCGTGAACAGAGTTAGGGCACGCACAACGAGCCGCTCACAACTTGTGTCCCCACGTGCATCTGCTGACAGCTTGACAGCGCACACCAACTCTGCCACCCGACCCCCGGGCAGTCAGGCAGCATCCTCATAGATGCCAGGGCAGGGACGGCGGCCCGGAGCGCTCCCGCACGGCACCGGGATGGACCCGGCAGAAGCCCCGGGCGCGTCCTCGGGCCGTCCGCTCCCCGCAGACATCCATCTGGGAGGCGGACGGGGGACCCGAAGCCTCGGGGAGCCCGCTGAGGAGAACGCGACCCGACAGCAGGAGGATGACACCGCGCGGCCCCGCGGTCCCCCCGCCCCGACCCCTCCGTCTCCCGGACGCGCTCGACCGCGGCCCCCGCCCGGCCCCTCCGCCCCGGGGCTCCCCCGGCCCCTCCGCCGCCGCCGCGAGCGGGAGGACGCGGGCGGTCTCACCTGCCACCGGCGAGCGCCGAGCGGGAGGCGCCGGGGCGGCTGCGGCGCTTCCTGCGGCGGGAGGCGGGCGCTGTCCCCGGCTGACCCCGCTGGAGGCAGCGCGGGGGGAGCGGAGCGGGAGGCGGCGCGGCGGCCGGGCGGGAGGCGGGCGGGGCCGGGCGCCCGGTGGCTGTCATGGCAGCGCGGCCCGGTGCGGCGCGGCGCCCCGCGAGGAGAAGGGGCACCGGGGGGATCTCGGCCGCAGGAGCTCCCGAGGGGCGGCCGGCGCCTCCCGACCGCGGGGCGCCGCGGAAGGATCGGCGGCGGCACCGCGCCGGGGCCGGGCCCGAGGCACCGCGGAGCGAGAGCGCCTTGCGACCGGGGACCGCGGGAGCGGCGGAGGACGGGCTGCGGCTGCGAGAGATGCGCCAGAGCGGCACTGCGAGCCGCTGCCGGCTCTGCTGCACCGCAGGGCAGGGCGGTTGCGTAAGAGCAGAGCCCGGTCCTTTGGCAGGGAGCTCGCCGACACGGCGCGGGCGGCCCGGCGCTCTGCCCGGCTCACTTCGCACCGCTGCGCACCGGCCGAGCCCTGCCGCTGCCGAAATACGCGCACGTCGGGCTCACGGCTTCTAACCGGCTTTGGAAATTCGGCTTCTTTCTGCTCGCGACTTCCTTAGCAGTATGCTTGGCATATAACAAGCGAAAGAAAAAGAGAGAAGGGCAAAGCGGGGCTGAGCTGTCACCGTGCTGCCTGCGCTGGGAGCGCACACGGAGCGCCCACCTGCCTGCGGCAAAGGGATGCCGTCAGCATGACCGGGCGGTGCGGTAACGGCACAGCTGAGAGCGAAGCGCAGTTCCAAGGTGGTAAAACGATTAAAATGCCATTCCAGTTAGTATCTGAACCTCCCGAGCACTGCTCCCTAATAGCACCATCCTGCTCTGAAAGTACAAGCCATGTGCTTGCTGTGTTTGCAGCATCCCAGGCTCAGCTGACACGTAAAGATGTTGGCACTCAGTTACCATCCTGCAAAACATCCATGCTGCTCAACTGTCGTAGCAGTTACCTAAGTACAGTGTGCTGGAATACACTGAACTCTGGCTTCTCATATGCACCATTTAATTACTCCTACACAAAAAGCATACAACATCTTCACAATCTAGCTAAAACTCAATATTCATTCTAAACTAGAATTAATTCAATTATGTAACTGAATGAATGACAGCAAAACTCAACAAATATCAGTTGATCTCAGCAGGAAAGAGCACAAGCAGGCAGCCTAGATTCTCTGTTAAGATCAAAGAACCTTAGAATCACAGCACGGTTTGGGTCAGAAGGGACCTTAAAGCCCATCCAGTTCCATCCCCTGCCATGGGCAGGGCTGCCACCCACTAGCTTAGACTGCCCCAGGCCCCACCCAACCCGGCCTTGAGCACCTCCAGGGATGGGGCACTCACAGCTCCTCTGGGCAGCTCTACCAGGGCCTCACCACCCTCTGAGTGAAAAATTGCCCCCTGACATCCAATTACCTGATACTTTGGCCCTGACTCCAGGAGGAACATTGCAGAGGGCCTCCCCTAACCATGCTGTTGGATCTATAGGATTTGAAAATCACAGTACTGAGCAGTTGCCTGGAAAAGTTTCATTGCCTTCTAAAGCAACAAGGAAGGACTGTTCTTGCTCTAGCAAAATCAAAAATTGCACACTTTTAAATAGCTGAAGGTAATGATCTGGATTAAATCCATTATTTTTTAAACAATTTTTCAGTTTTTCACCTAGAATAAACATGTAAGGTGTGACTGTACTGCCTTTATCTCTTAAACCATTACTTCCCATACCCAGTGGGGCTGGTTGCTCCATGCAGGAAAAGCTCTGTAGGACTGAAACAAGTCAGCAAAAGAACCAATGGCAAAAGATGAGGGGAGGGGTGATGCTAAGATTAATAAATAAATAAATAAATCAGTGATGAAGGAGCAAGGTGATGGGAAGTAAGGACATAAAATCCATCTTGATGTAGGAGGGGAGGGGAAACAGCTGGCCACTGAGATGAGGTGAATGAGCCAGAAGCAAGACTGGTGACCATCAGGGGAACAGATGACATTGTTTTCAAAGCCTCTCTGGAGATACATCTCTTGCTTCTACCCAGCAGCAAGTAAACACATCTAACCTCTGCATGGTTTCACCAGTGGGCAGTTTTGTGTTTCTGTACCAGAGGTTTATTCGGAGGGAGGAACACAGCTGGCTGGAACTGGTAAGTACTTGAGAGTAGATGAGGCCCCCTGTATTTGTAGGGAAAGGCAATAGCAGATAACCAGTTCTAAAGTACCCAAAAAAGGGTGATGGTTCATAATTCAGTTGAAAAAAGATCTGCCTACTCATTGCAAGGATCAGGGCTTGCCAAATACTCCAAGAGGAGGGAACTCCAGGTAGAGAACCTTCCGTTGTGGCAGCCAGCCCTTAAATGAGGTTAGGTGAATTGCTTTCACCTGTGCTGCGTCCCCTCACCAAGTGCTCAATCATCGGTTCAGGCCGTGACTTAGCAGTTCCCGTACAGTATTGAAAAACAGTGTCTGGAGGAGAGTCTGAAGCTGTGCTGCTCATGCTTCCTTAGAGACTGTTGCAATACATTCTGTAGTGCCACGATGATTTTTTTAAAGCACAGAAATATAAATGACCAAAAGTCCATCTCTGTATTTTCGGAGGGGGGGGGTGGGGGGGGGAGGAAGTATGTGTGTGTGTGTGTGTGTGTGTGTGTGTGTGTGTGTGGCATATATATATATATATGGTATATATATATATGGTTTTCTATTCATTAATATCACAGACGTTTAAGTAAGACCCGGCTCCGCGCTTCCCGGCGGCGGCCAGCAGCGGGCTGCAGCCGGCGGCGGAGCTGTCCGTGGTCACGGCCGCCAGCGGCGCCGAGGGGCGGCCCGGCCCGTGGGAGGGTCCCTTCCAACGCTCCCTTCTTACAAATACTTCTGAGTACGCTTTGACCGCTGTAATAACGCCTCTTTTCCTTTTCCTCTTTTTTAAATTTTTTTTAAAATTTTTTTAGGGTGTTTCATCAGGTTTCCTGCACAACTGCCTCTACTTTTGGTAGATTTCCAGCTTTCACATCCATCTGTCAAGTTGAAAATAACATGAATTGAATATTCAGTTTGTTCTTGAAAGTGAAGACTTTCAGGGACTGAATCTTATTTAAGCAGATAAATGCAGTTGCTGCCTGGCCAATTTGTGACATTATTTCCTTTGAGATGTCCCCACTGGCTTGCACAGTACTGGCAAGGTATTCAGGTTGACTCATCTCTTACACTCCTTTACCTTGTAAAGCTAGTGCTGGAATTTTAGACTTCTCGCTGGAATGACTCTTTGCTTACAAGTGTTAACCCTATGTTTACATGCTTGGTAGTCTTCTAGTTCACCTCTTCAGGCAGTTTTGTCTGAGTTGACATTTAAAACCTATGTCACTGGCAAAATAAAATTGCAGCATTCTGCTATTGAGCCATATGATGTCTAACCGCCCAGTTATCCATACCTTCTGATAGCAAATATGTGGAAAAGCCAAAGCATTTAACGGTTTGGCACTGTCAGTTTTTGTTGATCACCTTCATATGCAAGAACTTTGGCACCTCCTCGTTCACTGAAACCATGTTCAGTGTTAATCATCAAACAGAATATTTCATCTGTTTTCACTCATACTTAATCTGTGCATGCTGCACCTGGGTATAAAGCTGTGTTGATAGTAATTACTTTCCTTGACAAAACACATCGCTTCAAGATTCAACAAAACAAATAATGGTAGAGACTGTCAAATGCTACAGAGACTTGTGTGGTTCATATTAGCGAGTTTTTGCTATTCAGTCTTCTTCTCGTGACTGCTAACACTGTGAGAAGTTAGAGTAATGATAGATTATAGAGAAATCTTATGTGCCAGAAACTGAGCAAGAGTAATGCCCCCTTGGCACTTGCAAAGCTCATATGGAGAAAGATGCATTGTAGCTTGCTAGGGCCTTCACTGACTGGTTGCTGCAGATGCTGGTTGCTGGCTACTGGAACTAGCTTTAAACACATTAGCTTTAAACCAGCAGTGACAGGCATGCAACAATCCTTTGAGTAAATTGAGTTTACAGTCTAGTACAACTTCATCCAGATCAAAGCTTCCTCCATGAGCTTTGCTTCAGCCAGCTCACTATACAACAAGGTCCATCCACAAAGAAATAAAGGGACAGACAATGGATCACTTAATGGATTATCCTGGTATCGATACTCTGAGAAAAAAAAAAAAAAAGATTTTAAGAGCTGAACATTTCAGTCAGAGAGTGACCCTCACTCTCTGCCAGCAACACAGCTCTGCTGTAGCCATTCCTTCTGGCCCCAGCCTGGTACCTCTCGCCTTCCTACTTAATTCTTTGTGTGATTCCTGGGTGAGATCTGCAAAAAGAGCTGTTATAAGGCTAAGCCCTAAGCGATCTCCTGTTTGTGCACATGGCTGCTCATGTATTGAAACATGGATTTCAGAGAATAAAGAAATGTGATGTTTCTAATAGGAACATTTCAAGCATAAGCAATTTAATTACTTCTTTCTGATCCAAAATGAACTGAAAAATTCCTTGGTTATCATTTCTGTCAGGGGGCATTACTGGCTTCAAATCGGTGCTAGACATGTAGTGGTTGAAATGGCAGTTTTGTCCAAGATTTCTTCCATAGTAATATGCCAGCATACGTGTTCAGAGTGCCCATATGGCACACTTCCTTATGCTGTCTCACTTTAACCAAAGCATAGATATATTTCTCCTTCTATTTCTGCAGAAATAACAAGGCAGAAAGCTTTACAGAAGAAACTCATTTCACATATAGGTGAGGAATTCACTTCAGAGAAGACATTATTTTCTTGCTCACATAGGGGGTGGGTAGGGAACAGATTCCTCAGTAACAGGAAGGAAGAGAAAGAAAAAAGAAAAACAATAACAAAACAAAGAGACATCCTTCTGTTTGGTTCTATTCTCCACCTACATTAAATGACCCAAGTAATGAGTAGAGAATGATTTAGATCCAGTAGTACACAACCATATTAGGTCAGTAACTGCTTGCTGCTGGCTGACAGTGTGAACTGGCCATGAGCAAAAATGTGCTGTCATTTCAGAACATTTTTTAGACTTAGCTATGGAAATATTTCCTAGAACAGACAGATTCCTTCGCTACACAACAATTAACACCAAGAGCTTAAAAATGCAGAGAGGCCTGATGTGTTTTTTAAGAGCCCAGATGCCTCCGGGGTTGGTCAATGAAGCATGAATGGCTAATATAAGATTCTGTGAATACTACAACTTAAAAACAAATGAACAAAAAACAACTTCTGAGAGCTTTCAAAATATACTTCTGGCTAACTTAGTTTTACATAAGGGTATTTTTTTCTGTCCTGCCTCTCCTATTTGCTGCCCTGATTTGCTGTGAGCTTTTAAATTAATTTGCAAACTCCAAAGAGCATGAGCTATGACTGGGTTTGCATCACATCCACCCCTGAAGAGTTAACCTAGGATTGGAAAGCAGCATTTTTTATGGATAATGAAAAAGAAATGAGAAAAAAAAAAAAAAAAAAAAAAAAAGACAGAGAGAGAGAGAGAGGAACTTGACTAATCACATATTTAAACCTGGGACAAAGAATGGGTGGGTGTCCTGGTCCAGTGATCCCTGTGTTTTGAAGAATGGACTTTGAATGGGCATCAAGGATCATGGTGACACTGCACTTCTACAGTAGGAATGTGGTCCCATTTGGGCAAATGCCAAGGTAATCTCAGTGTAGTGTGCAAAGAAATACTCTGGAGACGAAAAGGCTTTTCTACAACACACTGTTCAGAACCCTTCTTCTGGTTTAGGTCACCTCTCACAAAGTGTCATTTCTTGACAAATCTACCTTTTGTGTTGCTATTTTTATGGGCTACATGGACAATTAGTAAATGTTTCCATGGCAATTCATAGACAGTTTCTCCAAGATAGATTTTAGCATTCACAGACAAAGACTGTTCTTCCTTTCTGTTTTTAAAGTATTTTTAAGGCTAACCAAGTAGGATCATGTAGGAGTATGTTCTGCTACAGTAACAATATCACTGTGAGGATATGTAGGGATTTCCAAGTTAAAAGTATTCTATTAATATCTTAAACATACATGTTAAAAACACATTCAGATGAGACTGGGGCACATGTAAATCAGTTTTTTTTTTCTGCTGTAGCTGGAGAAATAGATTATGTTCTTCTTTTCTTAGTTGAAGCCTCAATCAGTACAAAGCTGAGGAAGGATATCAAGACTTACTGCCAGTGGTCAATCCTAGCGTCAACCTCTTCACCCCTCCCGGATGTTTGTTTCAAGGTTGACTCTGGTGTGGTGCAGCTGCTCAACCAGGAAACAGACTGCATTTAATCTCATGCCCAAATTCTTGGCTCCTGTTTGAGCTATGCCACAGCTGTGCCTGCACTTGGCTTTCTGACTTCTTCATTCTGATCCTGATCTCGATCCTGGCCTGCTGACTTGACATCTGTGCTTGGCTTCAGACCTGCCTAATCACTGAGAGCTTACCTGGCAAAGTGGGGACTGTCACCTCGCTCAGGGACTGTGGGATCAATTCCCTTGCTGGTCAAGCCCCTGCCCAGCCAGCCTTGCTGTCACTCTTGCCTCCCAGCTATTCTGACTTCAGGGAGGTGCTCGTCCTCACTGTGCTCTGGTGCCTCTTGGACCAAACAAAGCCTGTGGTAAAGTACCACATAATGGTGCAAAGCTGCTCCAGTAAATTGTCTTAGAGTCAGGGAGACTGTAAGTGAAAATATAAATGTAATTGGTTCAATTGTTCCCCCAAACCATTATCTGTTTATATTGAGAGAGGAAGGCTGACATTGGACTAACAAGAAAATTAGCAGCTCAGGTGTTCTTATCATATAATAGGTGACAACTTCTCACACGTACCAGGATCAGAGTTCTACTGTGAGAGAGGTCTGTGATACAAAAAGAATCCACAAACCTTCAAAATAGGGTTAAATTTTGGAGCTTCAAAAAGGATTAACAGTGTGAACTGTGGCACAGCTGGGATGGACTCAAATAGCTGAAGAGCTATGGATTGGTCATTTCACTCCTTTCATTTCAGACAGCCAACATACAGCGAGCTGCTGTGCAGATATACTTAGTTTTCGCTTTTGAAGTGCAGTTGGACAGTCTACAGGAAAAGTCTTGGAAATGAGAACTGCAAAAACAAAGAAACAAACAAAGGAAACACATGCCAAGCAATTTAACAGGGGTCAGAAGGAAAGAGCCTGCTCATTCCTCTTCCAGTGAAATGGACATCCCTTTGTGAAAGGAGAAAGGGAAGAACTGCTGATACTTACTGCAAAGTGAGATTCTGCAGTCTAACCTATGATTATGACCCATTAATAATTTTCTCTGTGAGCAACTCAACAAAGGGGGCAAATAGCAGGGGGCAGGCATAAAATGCCATCCCCAGCTTGACATTTTAACCAAAGTTTCAATCCTATTCATAAATTATTTGAGTATTAATGTCTAAATGTACAAAGCTAGCTTACTATATTACCTTTCTAACCATCATATTACCTAAGTTTTCTTTTTTTTTTCTTACAAATAAGATACAATATTTTGCAAATACTGTATATTATAAACAGTGCTCCTTGACCATCCTGTAAATATTCATAATGTAATCTGAAAACAAATATCAGTTCTTTCTGATCTCATAGTATGATGTGTCTTCCAGAACTACTGCATTTTTTTTGTACAATTCAGCAGACTCTGAAAACATCCAGAAGAGTTATTCCTCTCCTAGGTTGTGGGTATGCTACACTTCCACTTAAGATCAGTTCATGCTGGCTCCATAGGCACCAGAGCTCACTGTTCAGGAAAGCTGGAGCTCAGCAGAAGCCTATCTCACAAGCAATCAGGTGACAGAACCTGGTGTTCCTAAGAAAAACCTAATGTTGTTGAGCCTTAGAAGTAACTAAAACAAATGTGAACCATTCCACATTAAAAAAAAAAAAAACAGAATCTTTTTATTCTCTGTGAAAGAATAACTTTGTTAAAGTTGCAAAACTGGTGATGCCACTTCTTGTAGGAACTGCTGCAGTGCAGACATTTGTGTAACCTGAAGTCTCAGAACAAAAACCTGGAATCTTAGACTTATTTGCACAGCACATTTGTCTTCTCAGAACATCTATTTGACTCTACATTTGCCCTTGTGAAACTTTATCAGGTTCCTCTCTGCCCAACTCTCCAATCTGTCCACATCTCACTGAATGGCAGCACAGCCTTCTGGTGCGTCAGCCACTCCTCTCAGCTTTGTACCACCAACAAACTTGCTGCCAGTGCATTCTATCCCTTCATTTTGGTCACTGATGAAGATGTTGAACAAGACCCCACACTTATTTGTGGGGAATACCACTAGTTGTAGCTTCCAGCCAGACTCTGTGCCACTGCTTACAACCCTCTGAGCTCTGCAGGTCAAACAGTTCTCAGTCCACTTCACCTTCCACTCGTCTATCTCACCTTTCTTAAGCTTACCTATGAAACATACTCAGACATGCATATATGTATTTTTTTTAGAGGGCATATATGTTACATCTTTCCAAAACAGTTTTGCATAGTTTACAGGTAGACCACCGTACTGAAAAGATGTAAATAGTCTAGCCTTCTAGAAATGGAAATTAATGGTTATTGTGGGAAAATTACTGTTTGGCAGAATATTTGACTTCCAAGAGCATATTAAATTAAAGCAGCTTATGTTCAGCATCCACCTATGAATGTACAGAGACATTTACCTTGAAATCTTGGTCTGCAGAATTGAATCCCCACTAGCCCAGCTTATGTGGGGATACCAGGGAGTGTAACTGTGGTTCTGTTTGAGTGATGCCAAAAGGCAGAACTGCCGAGGGCAGCTGCAGGAGCATAAGCATCTAGGGACTGAAGTTGTATTACTAGGACTGCCATCATCTTCTGCTTTGTTCTCACAGTGGATTTTAATTCTCTTAGTTTCTTTTCTCCGACAATAAACAGAGCTGAGACTGTTTACTCACTTCAGCAGAACCATTTGAATGTAACAGGTAAACAGTGAACAAAGCTAATTCAATAAATTTAAGTACAACTTCACTACACTGCTAAAGCCTAATAGACAAAGCAGAGGATTTAGAAAGCAACTTAATGTACTGCATTAGGTACATAACAAAGACTGTTGGAATAAGTTTGGATTTTCTGAAGTCAAACCTACTTCCAACAAGCTCAAAATGCTAAGAAAGAGAAGCAAAGTCAGTTCTGGTATCTGGTATCTCACTGCACAGCAATAAAATAAATCATTGTAAACAGTCATGAACACCTTAAAACAAAATGCACAAGTACAAACAGAGCATCTGACAGGGTGGAAACAAAAGAAATTACATAATAATTACAACATGCAATTCTCAGATTAGATCTGCTGTTATTTTTTCACAGTAATAAACAAAGGTTGGTACTGACAACAGATGCTATTCCTCAGTATTCAATATAATATTGCTGCTGCTGCATTTCCAAATTACTGAGGGTATTACCAAGAAAGCTGCTGCACAAGGAAGAGAAAAAGATGGAAGGAATATCATTGCTTCTATGCTAAGCTGCTGTGGAGGCAGCCTTCTCAGCAGTGACCAAAGATAAAAACAATTAGGTAGTTTTTGCCATTCAGTTCCTGTGATGTTTATTTTAAATATGTAACACTTCAGTGTCTGTGTATGTTTTCTTCTCAAGTGTGGGCTAAACAGAGGCGTAGTGAAAAAATAGACTGACTTCACGTTGACATCAACAGAGTTGAATTTCACCCAAATGTTCTTAACTGTGTGCATCTCTTTGTAAGAGCACTACTGATATTCCATTTCTTCCACTTAATATTGCAAGCAGAAGTGTGAAGAGCAGGATAAATTTCAATCCCATTAGAATTAGCAGCAAACCTCCTGCTAATTTACATGCATAGAACACAAACATACTGTTGAGTTAGAAACAGAGGAAGATAAGGAAATGCTCTCTCTCTGGCTGGAATCAGGGTGGATGAGCAGTGCCCAACTTGCCTATGCTGTTCTCTGCTTTAATGCCACTGTGGTCCTTTTTCCACCAGAAAGGAACTGCTCCTTTCTTCACCAGAACCAGGGTTCCCACCTCGCAGGGCTGTGTGCTGGTGGGCACACAGATGAGGGGGGAGCTGAACAGCTGAAGGGTACCAAAGCAGGTACTGTTGAGTGCAGAGACGAGGAGGAGAGGAAGAGTGGCCTCTTTATCTCAGCAGGCTTGTAAGACACGTCTTGCACATAAACATGCTGGAAGAAGTCCAGTCGGAGAACTGGATAGATATATTTTAATACCACTATTTTTAGGTTATATGAGAGAAGGCTGCTGGGAGTCTAAGTTTAAAACAAATGGTAGGTTGCTTCTTTCTGTTACAGGCATAGAACTGTGTCACGACTGAAAAAGAAACACATGGCTGAGAGATTTCTTGAACTCCTGCATGGTGGTTAATTTTTCAGCAGTTCTTTTAATGGATATGAGAGCATAATACAGCAGAATCCACAAAGTCAGCTCTCACTGTCAGTTCCTCAGTATGATTCTGGAGAAAATCCCATCTCTCTTTCCAATGTTTTAATTTTTAGTTGTGTTCCTTCCCTATCTCTCTGGTCAGCTTTTGAATGAATTGCAGAATTTGAATCAGATTTTTGAAACAGTCTACAGAAGCATTGCTTTTTGAACCATGCTTGTATAACTCTGCATCTGACTAACCTGCTAAATTCCTAGTCTCAACAGACATGCAGAAATGACCCACTTTCAGTGGTGCATTACCTTATATAAACAGAAGTCCTATTATATGTTATATATATTATTATATGTCTATACTTACATACATAAGTTTGCATGACAGGACACAAGCAATCCTCAGCTGCCTCTTGATATCCTCTAATGATTCTGTTGTGCTGGAATGAAGCTTTTTTTTAATTATTTCACAGAGCAATGGAAAAATATATATATATAATTGAAGTAGATTGGAATGCTTGATGTCTTAGGATTTAAAATCCAAAGCCAGCTCATTTACATGCGGCTAATCATTCCTGGTTTATGACGGACTATGGAAGACAATAAAGTTCTCATACTGTTCCGAGTGGCCAGATATTCATATCCCAGCCCCACCAGCATATCTGAGTTACTAGCATGCATTTTGGCAATCAGCAAAGAAACGCTGCAGGCTGAATGTCTGCCAACATGTATGCATAATGTGAGCCAATACTGCAGGAAAATTCAGGTCCAACCTTGCTGAGTGGACATCTAACTACAGAGTTTGAGGAGCAGTGAGGGGAAGGGAGGGAGGGATGGACTCTGACCTTCTAAGGCAGGGCACCTTCCCATCGGAGTCTGCAGAAGTTTGGACATTATTTTTGCAGCCTTGGGTCAAGTGTCTTCTCAGATACTGATTTGTGAAGGTTTGGGAGTTATTTTTTATTTCTGTTAGCTCTGCATAGCTAAGCCAACCCGAGAAAGTAGAATAGATTCTGTTACTTATTTTGTACAACATCAGATGTACACATGCTGTATGTGTGCCGAGCTACTGAACTCTATCTCATCACCAAGTGTGACTGATGGCAGAACCAGCCTGCTGGTGACACTGGAAAAACAAGAGAAAGAATCCAAACTGACATGCAGCATCTAAGCAAGCTGAGCCAAGTTTTGGCAACTTAATACATTAGGAGAAGGGAGATGACTTTCTTTTCCACTTGTAAAATTGGACACATCTTGTCTGGAACAAATCAGAGCAACATAAAAATGTAACATGGTTGTGTCATTTTTCGAGCACCACTTTTTAGAAAATAGATTTGTAATTTAAGGCTCTATGTAGTGCCTGGGACAAGCTCCATCCAAATCAACAGGAGCTTCTCCTGATTTTTATGGAAATTAGTTCAGGATGCTGAAAATCCACTTTGCTGCCAACCACGAAATCTCAGGAGTACAAAGTCTTATTGATCTGGTTATCAGTTGAAGCTTTATTTATTAATCTCCTTATACAGATTTGTGGGAACACGGTGGAAGAAAGAGTTAGATGGGGAAGAAGCGTTTAGCTGTGCAGTAAATACAAATAAGAAGATAAACTTAAGCCTCTAAATGGGTCCTGCTGAGTGGGAGGGACACTGCACCGCTCCTCATGAACACAGCAGCTTGCGGTTGTTGCACTGAATAGAGGCCTTGTACCAGAAGGAAAACTGGCTTTGAAAAGCAACTAGTCAGACCCAAACAAATTATTTTAGTAAACTGAGGTGTTTTGTCCTTTGTATTCTGAGGGAAATGCATCTGCCAGGCTGTTTTTTATAAACCCGTTTCTCAATTAAAAAAAACATGTGAGCTGATAGATGTTATGATTTCCTAACTTCTGCCACAAGAGTACTTTGCTCTCTGGGACACTGAGCCCCTCAGCCTGCCAGCAGCACACTGTGTTGGACAGGCTATTGAACAGTGACCCAAAGGAGAAATGTAACCGCGTTAATAAAGACAGTGGCTGAGGAGATCTGGCAATAATTTATCTGGCAAGAGTTTATTAATGGAATTGCAAGCCACATCATCAGTGTTTCCAGAGACTATTTTTCCAACAAGAAGATAGCAGAACTATATCAAACAAACAAAAAGCAAGATAAAACTTCAAAACTTCGACTTTCTTTGGAAAGAACATCTCTTTTACTTATTGCGTTTCTCGGGTTTAAAGAATTATACAATGAAGAATGAGGGTTATCCTTGGTAATGGATTTTAAAATGTAACCCTCTTAGAAGCAGACAATGTAAAATAGCTATTACAACAGCAAACATCACGGAACACTTTGTACCAGAAGGAAATTTACAAGTCAGAGTTAAGTTCAATAGAACATCCATAAAGCCCATATCCAAGTCACTCTTTGTTGTATAATGGGAATGTAATTAACGAGATGAAATCCCACAGATGTGCATTATCTTCCTTTGAAGCTGTTGCCCTGCCAAAGCCAGGCATCTCACAAAAAATACTTTAGTTCCATGTTAAATGTATTAAGGGTGTTTTTTACTGTTTCGCTTTTTTTTTGTTTGTGTGTGGAGTTTCTTTCACTTTAAAATATATGGTAATGTTAAGCTTGAGTTGTGTTGGGATTTTTTCTGCGGGGACAGACCAGTACCTGTGCCTAGTGACCATGCCTATGGCGATGTCAGCAGTGGGCAGCTGAAGCTGGGCACTCCTCTCCAGCCGGCTCCACACCTCAGCTTGCTTCCCATGAGGTGCTGGGAGCCAGGGCCACTGAATGTTCTCCATAGCTGTAGCAGATGACATAGGAAAAAGATGAAGGTTTCCCTGATAAGCTCTACAAGTAGAGGTGTTCAAGTAGTGTGTAGATGTGGCACTGAGGGCCATGGTTCAGTGGGCATGATGGGGATGGGCTGATGGTCAGACTAAATGATCTTAGAGCTTTCCTCAATAATTCAGGCCAGATTTGGCCAGCCTATTCTGTATGGCATATACTATAAGAGATGAGATTTCTCTCATGCTTAAACTACTATTTAGCCATTGAAGTAGGCACTAGGTATCACTAAAGCGTTGATCATTACCAGTACTACATAATTATTCACAGGAGCAAGCCACTGACTTGGATTAGAGTTAGCCTGTGTTCCTCATTTCCATCTAAAGCTCTGCTATAAAGGGGTTCTTGAACTGTGCTGTATCTCAAAAAACAGAACAAATAGGATTTGGCTCTGGCTACTTCAGAGCTAGTACTGAATTTGCAATTGAAGAGAAGTCCAATGGTAATTACTGTCATTAACAACAACAAAAAAGTTTACATTTTTATATTTGCCCAGTGATACATTTAATTGAATTTTACCCATCAGAACATAAGAGGAAAGCCCACAGATGAACTCAACAATCAAAGGAACTACAGAAAAAATATTTCAATGCATGCTTTTTCCCTTTGTAAACATTTGCAAAATAAATCTGTCCTAAGCTTCACTGTATCAAATGATTTTTTTTTTTTTAATGTTGTTTTATCCTTCCTGCTTCTGAAGCAAAGAATCTTTGTGATACTCTGCAATGAGTCTGTGTCTGGGGCCAAAAAGAATGATTTGGAAATCATCCAGAAAAGCACCTCCTTCCTCAAGATCTGGGTCAGTAATAATTATAAATTGCAGTTATAATAACTTAGCATGGGCTATAATATTTATTATCTGTGTCATGCTACATTTGCGTGATTCCTACATTTTGTTTACAGGAAAGGTTGAAGAAATTATCTGCCCAAATTCATTAAACAGTAAACTTTTATTCTAATATATTCATTTTCTTCACTTACAACTATGTATGTAGAAATCCAACCATCTGATTCCCCAGAAGCATGATTCATTTGACAGATCTAATAACTGGTAAGTGTAAGATTTCATCATACCTTGTAATTTTGTTCGTGGGACTTGGCAGGGAGTTTTCATGCACTGAATTTGGAATGTATCAGTTATTCCACTTCAGTGTTTAAGTGTGACAGAAGGGAAATAAAGAGCTGTGAGAGAAAAGTGCAGATGGAGACACTGACCAAGGAAGACCATGGTGGGTTTGTCACGGAGACCAAAGGGGTTATAGCCTTCTTCACAATGCCTCATGCAGTAATCACTTTTGGATTGCTCACAGAGGGAGCAACCTTCATGCTCCCCTACCTGCTGGATTGCATACAGCCTCAATCAGATTCTTACAAGCAGCAGCCTGGGATTCTTCATGCCTGTGCCACTGTCCTAAGGGAGAGCCTGTACTGACATCTCTACTCATGAACGTTTTGCCTAAACAAAGTTTATGTATTGTTAATACTCCAGTTTTACAGAAGGACAGCAAAACCCAATGGAAAAAAGTAAAACAAGTTTTTTCAAGTATCATGATGAGATCGTCTCTGCCCAAGGAAAATTGAGAGAAATTAGGTTGATTTAAATAGAAACAGGGTCGGGTCCTTTGTATCAGGGATTGACTCAAAGCCTAGAAAACAACTAGAGAATGCTATTATTAATATTCTAATATTTCTGTTAATATTTGTTCCGATGCATACAGAGAGACATACAAGGAATTTAGTTACATAAATTAAAAATAGGTGGATCATCTATAAGTGCAAAAGGAGGTATAAGGCAATCCAATTATTGCATAAGAAAATCCATCAGGAAATAGTTAAGCACCACAGAACATATTTCAAACAACTTGACTTGGCAACAGCATGAGAATTTAAAGAAACTGCACAAAGGAGAGAGATGCATCTTTTCAGTGGAAGTATATCTGAAGCCCAGAATTCAGGTTCTCCAGACTCCCAGACTCGGGAGCAAAGCAGTACTTCTCCATTTGGTGACCTCCCATCTTGTTTTCACAGCAACTTCAGCACTGGGTCTAATGACCATGTGCCTGTATATCAGCCACTTTTTTCTTCTGAAGATTGCTCATGGGATATCCATGACCTCTATGCAGATTCTGGAAACTGGAAGCTTTCAATCAGTATGGACGCAGTCAAGGAGCAAGAGATCCTTAAATTCTTTGGGGGAAAAAATGTAGCCTGACTGTCTACACTGTGAGCAGTTGTCCATGGATGCCAATGACTGATCCAGCTCACCACACAATGTAAAGCTTAATTGCCACTCTAGCAATAGAAACAGAAAAGTGATTTTCTCAATAGCTTAGTCTGAGACTGATTTCTGAAAGCCAGCATCACTATAAGGTTTGTGAAATGTTTGATTTAAAATGTTGCTAAGGAGGTAAGCACGACTGCTGAACTCTTGGATAATACCAGTTTGATCCAGGGATTTGAAATATGCAGACACATTTATTACTAGACGTTTCAATCTCACAGATAGTAACCTATCATTTGAATATTTACAAACCCTTGCAAAGCTGAGTAATACAATACTTAAAATTCTTATTACATGGGTAATCAAGGGAGTTACTGTTTGTTTGTTTGTTTGTTTGTTTAAATTATGGGTAATATCCTGTCCCTACTGGAGTTGGAAGAAGGCATTCTGTGAAATTACCTTAACACTGTGCTACAGAATATGCAGCTACGTGTTTAATGCCAATGATGAACAGTAGCTAATGAGACATTTTAATAGCTGGTAGTGATTAAGTACTCTACAGAATCCAAATGCATGGTCAGCAGGTAAGGAGCTCTCTCTGTCTGACTTCACATGATATGTGACACATGGAACTGCCATTTCTGAGTCTACTTCATATTCATTCCATCATAATTCTCTAAAGCATACAAAATAAAATATTTTTTTATTCCAGCTGGCAGGAGGATTCATTGCAACCAGCCAAAATTATGAATTTCTTAATTATAATGAAAGAACTTGTAGAGAAGACTAAGCTAGGTGTGATAGCATCAGAATGAACTTCTCAAGAATCTGTGCAAAGTGAATATATTTTGCAGGCTGGATGGGGACTGTTAGAATCCAGCAGGCTTAGTGTAGGAGGACAGTGACATTACAGATTGTTTAAGTCAACAACTTCAGAAGCTGTCATAGCCTTATTCAATCTGAAGAGGACAGTTATTTTTCACTGTTGCGGGTTTAGTCCTATCAGAAAATAGCCAAGAATTTCTTATTTAATGTACCAGATTTATTGTTTCTAGCTCCTGTTTTCATAAATTTTAATTAAAAATAAGAAAAGGAAGAAATGTGGCTTGCAGCTATACACAATTCAAGAGTATGAAATTTCACTAGACAATCAACAAAGAAAGCAGTATTTTTATATCCTTCCAAAGTAATTCAGAAATACCATGTATTTATGCAATTATGGGCCATCACATAACACAATCTGGAGCTGTTAAATACTGGGTGGCAAATCTTCAAACATCTCTATAGGGCCACATTTGCAGATGGCAAATTGAAGGCTTAATTCAGCAAATCTTACTGATAGAAGTAATTCTGATTTTTGCATGTCTTCTCACGGATTTCAAACTCCCTATTAACTTGAATGTTTCAGTTGCCCTCTGTAGTACTAACTGTGAGAGTGGAGTTTCCAGTATCAGTCCAGATGTCATAAATTCGACTGTGTAAATAAGCAGTTGTAGATTGCTTAAAGGATATGTGTTAAGAGATTGTTCATCAGCACCAGAATAATTCCTTATTGTTTTTTTCTTTCCCTGTGACAAAGCTTATGGACTACTTTGTCTTCCTACCCTAAACAGCTTAAAATTTATGCGTAAGAGAAAAAAAAAAAAAAAAAAGAACATATCCCTAGAATAAACAGCATTATATATAGTTACCACAAATGAGACAGAATAGACTAAGATACAATAAGACTAAGTTAATTGAGACAGTATATCCAACACAAGCACTAGTAGTGGGATTCATCCTGCCTAACTTTAGATGTGTAAAAGTTAAGTATTCAGTTTCTGTCATTCAGGTCGTTGCTATAGTCCAAGGACAGAGACAGTTTAAGAAATGATCCACTCATCTGACATATTTTAAGAGGTGATGAATCACTTTCTGGATGTGGTAGTGTCCGTTGGCTGTGAGAGGCACCCAGATAACTAGTCTACATTTACCACTTAAATGTGTTTCAGATGGCCAAATTAGGTGATAGAACCCAGCCAAACTACTTTGCAAATGTCACCTAACTGTGAAGGTGAGTTTTGAGGAAGGATTTAAGGACAGTAAATTCAGTTAGACAAGAAACAAGTATTTGTTTGTGAATGCTGTATCACTGGTCAATAGGTCAGAGCTGAAATATACAGTGTGTTTTCACTATCTGATTTCCCATTCATTCTTGCAATTCCAGACATTATTTTGGCCTT
Source organism: Phasianus colchicus (assembly GCF_987193195.1). NCBI lineage: Eukaryota > Metazoa > Chordata > Aves > Galliformes > Phasianidae > Phasianus > Phasianus colchicus. Next base: position 16,461,802 of record NC_143441.1, on the reverse strand, counting down.
TACAACTTGCTGTATGCAAGGGAAGAAAACTTTGGCCATTTAATGAAACAGTAAAACTGAAGTCAAGGTGCTGGCAAATGCTCAGTGCAGACAGCTAAAAAAAAATCTTTTCCTGTGCAATTATGCAGGAATTAGACAGTGCATCATGAGTAGATATTAAAAATGTTTTAGGTACAAATGAAAGCAGTTAAAAAGTCAGAAAATACCAGAACTACAGTAGATAAACACTACTTCCAAAAAAGCAAGTTTTCAGAAATGTCTATTGATTTCACAGGTCTCCACATAGCTAACAAAAATATCACTGTCTGCTTGTGAAATTTTTTATCAAAAATAATTCTTGCATGAGGTCTTTAAGCCCTTGTAGTCATAACTTCTATGGAAAAAAAAATAGATAAACACAGGAAAGGTATGTGAAATCTGTATTATGTTTAAAGGAAGAGAAAATAATTGCTGAAGTTATAAATTGTTTTGTCAGCTGAGACGTATTTACATTCCAATTACTTGGTTTAGTATTTTTGCAGTTTACTCAGTGCACTTAAAAAATCCTTAAAAGAAGTAACTTAAATAAAGAAATGCAAGATTTGATGTACTTTAAAGGAAATAGTAATTCGTAACTATTATTATCATTTGTATTATATACATAATGATTTAATAATACCATTGTGTTTTATGAAAGCGTAACAGCAAGGAGTCCATCCTGGAGGCTATGAACTCAGCAGCAAGAGAGCAGATAAATCAAAGGAAAGAGGACTGCCAAACTTGTATGTGACATTGAAATGATCCTGGTTGCCCTTCAGGTCTTAAATCTACTTCTGCATTTGCAGATGCATCTTGATATTAAAATGGTTCCAATCAGTCTTTCTCTTGATGTCAACTTTTGATATTACTGAACAATAATAAACTTACGTCAATCCATAAAATGTTACAGACACAAGCCTTGTAATTTTTTCCACTTTCACTTTTCGTCCAGAGCTGATAAAAACATCCATCACACAAGCTCCAAAGCCTGGGTTGCTGGTAACAAATACTCAGACAGAAGTTGGTGTGGAAAGAAAAAACCCTTCAGTATTCTGATGTCTTCTTAATCTAATGACACATTCAATTTGATTCTAGACATGTCTTCAAATTAGATATAACAACTGCGTCTACTATTAACAGTATTTGTTTATTCTGTTAAAATGTACTGACTGTTGCTACTGTCAAATTTGCCTGTCTAAATTAGCAGTGAAGTACTTTGCCTTGCTGCAATTTCAGAACAGGGATGGCCCAGCTTAGAAAAATGTACTATAATTATCCATGAGGAACAGCCTATTTTCTTGTACTTTAACTCTAGCCCATATACTTGCAGCACAGATGAGGAACCTAAACTCTTTTTCCATTTTAATGGGATAAAAAAACAAATGAAGAACTCAGATGTTAGACAAAGGCATCCTTGGTCAGTTATGTGTATCATCACCTAAAAAACTGGAACAAGACAAAAATGCAAAGTGTGTCCTTCTCCACAAAGTCATTGATTCGCTGACTTTTATTTTTTCCAGATTAAAAAAATATTTAGAAAGAACTAATTTAACAAGCAGCCCTCTGATGCTCTCCTTCTAGCAACCTTGGGCACTTCAAGGAACTGTCTGAAAAGGCACAGAATCACAGAATTGAAAGGGTTGGAAGGGACAACTCCCTGCAGATCAGTTTCCCGACAGTAAGTTGCACAGGAAAGCATGCAGGTGGGTTTGGAGTATTTCCAGAGAAGGAGACTCCATGAACTCACTGGGCAGCCTGTTCCAGTGTTCTGTCACACAGTAAAGAAGTTTTTCCTCATGTTTGTACAGAATTTCTGTGTTCCAATTTGTGCCCACTGCCCCTTGTTCTGTTGCTGGGCGCTACCGTAAAGAGTCTGGCCCCACTCTCTTGACATCCATTCTTTAAAAACTTGCATGTGTGGATAAAATGCCCTCTCAGTCATCTCCAGCCTGAATAGTCACAGGTCTCTCCTCAGTCTTTCCTCTTAATAGAGATGCTCCAGGGCCCATATCATCTTTGAGGCCCTCTGCTGGAGTCTCTCCAGTAGTTCCATTAGCAGGTTGCAGGGCTCAGTTGAGAGGTAGCATTACACAAACTATATCAGATGTCAGATGTAGCCTATGGTAACTAATCAAAACTAGTCAGCAGAGGTTGATTCCTTGTGGCAATGGGATGGACCCAGCACCAGAAAACAAGTGCAGATGACTGGACACAGCAAAAGAGGAGCTCCTTCCCAGCTTCAGTGTCATTCACTCAGGGCAATTGCAACATGAGCTACCTCCTGCCTGAACTTTCATACAAAAAAATCCAGGGGAAAAAGCACAGGTAGAGCCCTGTGCACGTCTGAACTGAGTGCTTTTGCTGTTTGTGAAGCAGATAACATTTACAGTGCTTTTAAAAATGATTATTTTTGACTTGTGTTTGATTTTGACTGTGTTATAGATTGCTAAGTAGCAGGCACAGGTAAGCTCGCAGATATGTTCTTCTTGCCTATCTGGACTCATCTGTACCCTCTGTATCACAGAATTGATCACTACTATACCCATCACAGGTCGATGAAAAGTTCCCCAGTTCAATATTAGCTCCACATGCAAGATCTTTTAAATTATCTTTTTTCCTGGGGTTCCTCTGCAGACTTACACACATAGATAGAGAGAATATTCTGGGGTGGGCACCAGTACCCTATGTGACTGCAGCATCACCAAGTATTAAAGCAATACCACAACTGGGCCATGATCAGAGGGTTGGAGCACCTTTCCTCCAAAGGCATGCTGAGACAGTTGGAGTTGTTCAGCTAGGAGAAGACAAAGCTCCAAGGAGACCTTACTGCAGTCTTCCAGTACTCATAAGAAAAATGGAGGGATACTTTTCATAGAGGCATGTAGTGATAAACAAGAGGTAATCGTTTTAAGCTAAGAGAGGGTAGATATAATTTAGAGATAGGGAAGAACTTTCTCACTATGGGGGTAGTGAGGTGTTGGAACAGGTCACCCAGAAAAGCACAGGTGTTCAAGGCCAGGTTGGATGGGGCCTTAGACAGCCTGAACTAATGTAGCAACTCTGACCATAGCATGGGAGTAGAACTGGATGGGCTACTATGTTCCTTCCGAACCAAGCTATTCTCTCCTCTCCTCTCCTCTCCTCTCCTCTCCTCTCCTCTCCTCTCCTCTCCTCTCCTCTCCTCTCCTCTCCTCTCCTCTCCTCTCCTCTCCTCTCCTCTCCTCTCCTCTCCTCTCCTCTCCTCTCCTCTCCTCTCCTCTCCTCTCCTCTCCTCTCCTCTCCTCTCATTTTCCTTTCCATTCCATCCCATTCCAATCATTTTATGAACTGTAGCAACAGCCAATGCAGTAATGGTAAAGGCTGGTCTCCATTCACACTGTGCACTTAACATTACCATTCAATAAAACAGAAAAAAATGACTTCCCTGTTAGGAGTTTCATGGCTTGCTAACTTATGCACAAGTAACTATGAAGCCATACTTTATTATAATTCATGAAAGGAAATGAAATACAAGTCTTAACATATTCCAAACATCAGTTCCTCCCTTCATATAGATAAAGAGTGAAACTATATTTAGCATTATTTACTTCCTTTCCAGATGATCCTTAAAGGGTCCCTAAGTTATTTTCCATACACTAAATCAGACTTGTCCCAAACAGTAATATAGGACTGATTAATCAATTATAATCCTCTGCTATTACAGCTAACTACAGCTGATTAACCTTTGCTCTTGAATCATTTGAAGTTTTTGGTCCCTCTCCCCCTAGAAGCCTGCTCTGAGAGTAATGCCTCCTATTATGTTGGCCCACAAATCAGAGGTGGATGTTGTTGGTATGGCTGTAGAGGCTGAACCATCCCACTGATGTTCCGTTATGTGCTGTTGCCATGTGGCAGATGGCAGCAGAGGGGCAGTCTGACAGAATGGCATCTAACGTGGAAGAGCGGATGAAGCAAAGAAAACTGAATTCTTCCATACAGAAACAATTGCACCCATCGACATTCATACACTTGCTGAGCATTTATGGAGACCAAACAGTGGATGCGAGCACAGTGAGGTGGTGCATTTCAACAGCAACACGGGGACACTTGTGCTCGTACAGATTTTCGCTGGTGGCAAAAATGCATGGCTAATGGTGGTGACTATGTTGAAAAACAGTGTTCTGTAGCTTAGAAGTTTGTTTGTCAAATAGTGTTATTTGACAGTGTTATTGTGCTCTTTGCATCTGTTGCAGTTTCCATGGAAATAAATAGGAGGCATTACTTTTGGAATGACTTATATATACATCTATGACAGTGCCTGGTTTCATTTCCATAATATCTGATTACTCTGGAATGCTGTTGGTTAGATACAAGTGCTCACAGAAAACATGGCAAAAAAACCATATGTACTCATTAGTGAAAAAGATCATCATGACAGATTGTAGTCCATATGTGGAAATTCTTTCTGGTAATCTTGCTATTTACATAACACATGATAAATCGATCGTTTTCTAACAACAAGTTTCATTTTATATAATATCTTTTAAATCATAAAGACATGAAAAAGGTTATTTTGTTTATATTTATTCTATTAGGAATGATCTGACAAAAATGTATGTTATATTTGTTGCTTTAGTTTTAGTGTATTTATTTATTCATAGTGAAACAGAGACATTGCAATACTGGTTGGAACCAATAGAAGTAAAACAGGACAGAATAACTGATGCCTCTAATTCATGTCACGAAGTTCAGAAAATTCAGTATACTTCAGAAATTTGCCTCCAGCAGTTTTCTAATCTACTGTATGTGGGAAAAGGAAAGTGTTTATTAGTAAATCAAAGAAGCCAATTAAATCTTGCAATGCAAATGCTAGAATTTACTTATATTTAATTAAACCTTACTGTATAATTTTAATTATTTATTTTCAAAATATTAGTAATATTGAAATATTAGTCAAATAATTCTTACTTGGCATTTGAATAGTTTAGAAGTTAAATATTTATAAAGAAAAGTTTCATTTAGGAGATTCAAATAGTAAGAAGATATAGCTGAAAAGTGTGCAGTCTGGAAAGCAGATGACTTTATCTCAGCGAGTTTTTTTGTTCCTTTTAAGTACTGAGATGTTCAACAAAAAATGTTAAATGGAAATTTCTTAAAATAGTTATTTTCTTTATTTCTTAAAATAGAATCATTTTCCTGTAATCTTTCCTTAGGCAGAACCTTAACCTGAAGACATGTACAATCTGTTCCAGAACTCATGTAATCAGTGGAAACACTTCAATTTACTTCAGTGAGTTTTAGAGAAGGAAATATTAAAAAGTAGCAGACTGCTCTGTCACATATTTGGACAGCAAGCACATCACATCTTTGTGTCAGAGCTGCTCTGGACTCCAGCATAGATTATTGCACATGATATTCAGACACCCAAATTTCCTCTCTGGATTGGAAACAATGCCTGAAGCAGATCATAAACAAAGATTTTTTTTCAGATATATTTACTGGAAAAAAAAAGTAAATAAATTGAATTTGTGTGGTTTTGTGGCACTGTTTTATAGAACTGTTTATCTTATGGTAGTGCCTTTCTTCAGGGAGCTTGAAAGATAGTGTGGTGACATGAAGGAATATACCTGTATCCACACTGAAACCGTGGGTAATGATTAACTACTAAGTATTTTGTGAAAAACAAATAAACAATCAAGCAAAAAAAACAAAACCACATAGAATACAGTGGGCAAATTGCTGTATTTTTCCAGAGTGACAAATTCAGAAATGTGACTGCCCTATGCATTTGATTATCAATGTGTCTATTTTTCTTCTAAATGGGCAAGAATTTGGAGAAGCTTCATCCTTATTTTCTTTTTATTTAGTGTAGGTAGATAAATACATAAATAACCCAACCAACTGCCAAGAGGTGATTTTATTTAATTTTCATTAAAGTTCTCAGAAAAACGCCTAAGCAGTATCAAGGATAGTGTAACCACATTACTTAATCTACTTTAACAGTGTGCTTCCAACACAAGAATTTATTGTTTTCTGGATGAATGCATTTATCTGCTGTAATAAATCACTCTTTTTATATTACCAAATAAGTATTTATGGTGACATTAATTACGTACTTTGGCTGCAGGCAGTTTTGCACAGATCTGTAGAGATCTGTGACAACAGCAAAGAACTATATTAATCATACATTCTTTGTTAGGCACCTGTTAGCATATCCAATTTTTTTTATGCAATACTCCAAAAGGACTTGATATGTACGCCTCCATTTTTATGGAAAACTCTCTGAAAATAGCAGCTCACTGCTTGAAGCAAAGCAAAACTCTCTGCCTGTTTGGGAATGGCTACACTCTGGTTATCATTATGCCAGCAGAGTATTTTTACTGATACTTATTACTGGTTTAGAAACAGGGATGGATTTTAGGGAAAATACCTTTCTTGAGCACAGTAGTGACAATAAATACAGCAGAAGAAGACAAAAGGGATGTGACAGTTGACAGAATTTAGTCTTGTGTCACTTGAGTAGATCTTGTAGATTTGAAGACTCAGCTCATGAATTATTTTTTTTACTTTTTAATTTTAATGATTTTAGGCTTTGGAGAGCCCCTGTATTTCAAGTTGAATTATCAAACTTTCCAGACAGTCCCCTGGCCAAAGTTGTCTTTGAGGAATTATTGATAACTTACCAGATAGATACTATTGCTATCTTACCACTGACTGGCAAAAAATCAGTAAGTAAGTATTTTCAAAATACTTTTTGATCATATTAGTTATGAAATAACCCCAAAGTTCTTTATAGAGAATTACTGCAATTTATTTGAGCTTTTATTTGAATAAGGACCAATGTCACATTTATTTCTCCCATGGTGAAATAAGTAGGTTGGGTTGTCGGATGTAATTTCCTCTGTATTGCCCTAAGAACTGCAAATACTTCGAGGGGAACAATCCTGAAACCATCGTCAGAAAGTCTCTATCGCATAGAAATCAGAGCAAATTATTAAAATATAAAAATAAAAATAAACTTGTATAGAGTCTTTTTTTTCCTGAAACATGCCAAAGAAATAATAAAGAGAAAAAAAAGGGTCAGAGAGTCCATGGAGCCATTACTGCTGTTGCTTTAATGAGGAAATGGATGCTTGGATGAGAGGTGACCAAAACAGTGGCTCTGCCTGGAAGGGTTACTTCTGCTAATCACTGTGACTCAGATTGCTCTGTGAGGAGGGCAGCCTGTGATGTCTGCCTGGGAAACCAGGCAGGCAGGAAGGGTAGGAGTATTTCACACAAGTTGGCTGTTTTTGCATTTCTTTTATCTTGTCCAAGATCAGCTACTAAGTGACTGTTATGTATGTGTGGTTTTTTAAGCATCCTATTTTGCAGCTAGTACTAATTCAGCCTTAGTAATGTTTTGTTTGGCTGTGATTCACTTTGAACAAAGCCTTTCAGGAAACCCCTCCAAGCAGCTGTTCTGTTCTGAGGCCTTCTGGTACCAGACTCAAAATCTCAGGCAAGTTTCTTTTATTAAATTATTGAAAGATACTTATGAAATTCCAGTGTCTGACAAGGATGGGTACAGTGCGAGTTGTATAAAAGAAAACTAGATGATATGAGAAACTAGATGTTTCTGATGATGTTCATCAGCAAAACTTGTAGTGAGAAGTGAATCCCTTGAGTAATCCCAAAGCTATAAAATGCACATTCCTTCTATCTGTCATCCCTTTTACTTGGTGTCACTGAAGTCAAAACTTTCACTGACCTTACTTGGCCCTATATGTTACAGCAAGGACACAAGCAATGTTTTGATTTCAATGCATTTGGACGACTTAGGGCTCAAGATTTCTATTCTCCACTATTGTGTTTTGCCTAATCAGTCCAGATCCCTAAAAATACTGGGGTTTTCCACAAGGAATCCATTATTTTAAAGATGCTTATTATCCATTAATAAGAATATATATAAATCTAAGCAAATGTACACTCTGATTAATATTTGTCAATGTGTAACATGGGAAATATAGTGGGTGTCTCTTAGTGATAGGACAATATAGCTAATATTACTCACACACACCACCAGACAGAGGAAAGAGTCTGTGTAACTTTGCCAAACTTACATGAACTTAAGGAAATATATGGGGTTAGATTTGCATTAAGAAAATTAAATTAAGAAAATTCACAGAGAATCCAATAAAAAAAACTATGTTGTATGCTTTATAAAAAGGAAGAGGTTGTTATACAGACCTTAGAATTATCTCTTCAATGCTAGGCAGGTCTCTTTTCTAGGACCTGCATCCTGATGCCTGTAAAGTTACAAGTAAAGTTTTCTCAGAGAGTTTCAGCAGAGGCTTTCCAGGGAAAAAACAAAATTGACTTTTTCACACCTTGGTTTCTTTTTCACGAATAAGAGATTTTTCAGACCCTATCTAGATGTGTCAAAATTCAGGGTTTTTTTTTTTTTTTTTTTTTTTCTGAAACCCCATAGGACTTTGCTTTCAGACAAGATGCAAACAATGAATTCTATTTTCTTACTAATATCAACTACTCTGTGTATTTGTAACAACAAAGATTTCACAGTCTTATGAAGACATGAGAAACTGAATAAAGCCTACACATAACTCCTGTTGACACAGTCTTATTTTGCCATCAGTTATGTTTGAGAAAAAATTAATTTACCTTCTTAATCTGACCATTATGAAAAAGTAATAGGTATCCCTCCAGATTAGACTGAAGTAACTTTCCACTGTTGGTTTGAATTTGAAAACCATTCATATCTCTCTCCCTTATTTCTGAAATTTGGGCTGCCTTATTTTATTTAAGGAACTGGGCTAGTATTTGAGAGCAGAAGTATTAGCTTCCCGCCTGGAAAAATTCAGACAAGGACCAGATCTTCATCTGGTGTTAATGAATCTTGAGGTTTCAGTTTCAGAGAAATAAAGTGATACTAACCAGATGAGGATTTGGCTGATGCACTTTTGTACATTAACTTGTCATCCATTATTTGAAACTTTCCCAAACATTTTTGTTGATTCACAGTGGCTTCTTCTATCATACTTGAATCTGTGTACTCCTTTGGCTTTGCTTAAAAGAAGGCTCTGTAATATGCTAGGAAGATTAGTCTTAGTTTAAGCAGTAAAATGAGCTGAAGAATCCTGAAAAGTGTTATTGGACTTCTCTGTCTATACAATGGGATTCTCTACTCTTACCAACCTAACCTTAATGACCACGCAGTAGGAAAGAAGAAAATTGATATGCATCACCCTTGTGCCTCTTGTAATCTGAAGGCTCCCTTATTAAAGCCAAAGCTGCTATAAGGCTATGTGGAGCACAATAGTGCCTAGCCTCATCCATGTGCTTTGTGCTACTAAGGCAGGGGACAGAGGAGATGCCAGCAACTAAGGCTTCATGGAACAGTCTGAGAGCAGGCAAAGCCCCAGTTATCAGCCTTAGATGAATCATGCTTCTGAAGCAACATAAAGACTACGGATCACAGAAAATCCAGTTCACAAAGGTGGCAATGACAACAAATGGCAGATGTCAGCAAAAATTATGTCACTAACCATCAAACCACTTGACAGTTATGAAACAACTTCTAACTGACTTTTTTATTTACAAGCTCAAGATCAAAGTTTTCTTTCTGAATGACAACAATGTATTTAAGAATTTTATCATCACAAGATTAAATGCTGGTTTGTCACAATGCTTATTCAGATCATTTCAAGAAAAGATGAAGTCTTCTATTGGCCATAGAAATCAAAAACAGTAACTGTATCATCTTCCTACTGTCAGAGTCTAAAAAATGCACTCAGTTTACAAGGTCCTTACTGATTTTCTGTATTGTATATTTTCTATGTCTTTATGAAGTATACTTAGAACTGCATGTAATATAGTTCTAGGAAAATATACCATGTTTGCATAGTTTCTATGCAAAGCACAGGATTAGACAAATTTTTAAAACACTGACATTAATAATGCTATGAACAATTTGCAACCCATTCTGAGGCAAAATGTCACTTAGAGGAGGGTGGAGAATATTCTAGATGCCAAGATACAGATACTAAACAATGGTGAGAGAAGACCAATGTACTGTCAGGTTTTTTGTGGTTGTTTTTTTAATTTTTTTGGGGGGGGGGGCGGGGGGGAGGGGTTTGGAGGGTAAGTACTGAAAAATGAGGAGAAAGCAAGCAAAAAGCAACTGTCCAAGACTGAGGTAAAAAAAGCTTCCCATCTTCATCATGAAAAATAGAATAGCCACAGACAGGAACTGTCTGGGAGGAAGTAAGCATTTTCCTTTAAACAGCAAAGAAAATAAGCTTGTTGAATAAAATAAACTGGCAAAATGCTGCATTCATGCCTTCCACTGGAGGCTTCTGTCAAACATACCAAAGATCTTTCCCAGGGACCATTTGTGTGAGCAAAACCAGACTTGCACAGCACACATTGAAAAATCTGGTGGCCTACTGCTTTATAACATCGACAGCAGCAGCAGCAGAGTTGGCCCTGTAGCTTCTATGTGCAGATGGCAATCTGGATAACAGCTGGCTCCTGGGGTGCTTCTCTGCTCTCTGCTCCCCACGATGGGGACATGGCTCTGTGCTCCAGCTGGGAGCCCTGCGGCAGTGGGTGTGCAGCCACACAGGTGGCCTTTCCTGGCCTGGAGAATGGATACCTCAGGTCCCACACTCTCTTTTATTCACGGACATTTAATGACAATGAGGCTTAAAAGGTTATATATTGTAACACAAAGTTGCAAGCAAATAAAAGCCCTTCTATCCTACTCAACAGGATTATTTTAACCATGATTTTTGGTGTCTCACTATAGTTCTTTTCAAATGTCCTAGATATGATATGTCCCAGATTTTGTAGCAAAATCATGTGCTCATCTGCCCTGAACTTTTGTTACTTCACTTTTCATTGATTTCCATTTACATTTCCTTGGATACAGTCTGAGATACAAATGCAGCTTATTCTCTCCGGACAGCATGTTGAGCACATTACTGTTATTTCTCCCCAGTTCACCAAAACCACCTGCGGGTATACAACCCATCTGTGTGATTACCTTAGTGCTACTGCTGCTTCTCCTAGGGCAGTGTCTTTGAGTCACCTAAAGGTAACCAACCCATTCTCCTCCTCTCAGGCCCACTGCTGGGTGGTTCCCCTCTCCTCTTTTACAACAGATTCGGACAGAGCTGCTAGTATACTCAAAAGATTACACAAAACAAATGTTACATTTATATTTTCACAAGAACACTTCATCATGAAGCTTTGTGTGGAAAACACAAAGCACGGCTTTATGGTGAATGTCAGACTTGGTCACAGGGGCCAGTTCAAGCATGAAGACTTCAGTCACTTTCTGGTCACTGCATATCCCGAGGCCAAAGGCAGCTACAAGCTCAGTGCATGCGTGTTGGCTGGGCACCTGCAGTGAGACAGGATGGCTGCAGGCCTTGTCACTTAGGCTGCAACAGCAGCTTCTCCTTTCCTGCTTTTACCACTGTTTCTGTTGGACTGAAAGGATCTCAAAACAAGTTAGTTTGTTTTATGGCAGGAATACTAATTTAGACAGAAAACTGAAATGAAAGGTGGAATGTGAAAGCATGCAAGAGGCCTCTCTTCCACTCTCTTGTCCTCTATCAAGGTGCTTTTTGCAGAGAAGATCCCGAAGAAGGTGACTGGCTGCTCTCCTACTGGGGTTATCCAGAGCAGGGAATGGCTGTGCTGCAGTCAGTGTGGGGTTTCCCTCCTGCAGAAGGGGAAGTGCACATTATCTCCATCACATTATCACACAGATGCCCCACAAATGGCATCCTGGCTTACCTGCCTAAAGCTACTACAGATCCCAGTGTGGAAATCAAATGTTGTTTCTGCATTAGAATTGGATAATACTTTTTTTTTAATTTCATGATCTATATCATGAAATAAAAAACTTCATCATAATAAAAAACTTCCATCACTTATTCTCTAGACGATCCTTCCCAGGAATGCACACTCTGTATATAGGTGTATATATGTATATTTTGTCATACACATTGCAAGAATATCCTGCACGAGACCAAACCAGAGAACAAGTGATGGCATGCCCAAGGAAGCGCCTGAAGAGACATCGGAAGGCCTGGCATCATCTTTCCCCCCTCCTTCTCCCCCCCCACTGCTCTTTGTTTAAGGAAGACTTTGAAGAAAATCACCATATCAATATGACAAGAAGAGCACTGAGACATCTTGGAAACAACAGGATGGCTACTGACTGACACCAGATAAAACACGAATCAACAAATGTAAACTGTGATAAGACTGTGAACCTAGAGTACCCAGCCAATGGAGAAACAGGGCAGAGGGATGGATAAAGGGAAAAACAGGGTATAAAGACTGTCATCTTGTGTCCACAGGCGCGCTCCTGCTTGTGGGACGCCCACCATTGCAATCGTGAATAAAATCTGCTTTTACCAGAGATACCGTCCTCACAAAAATTATTTGGATGCTTCCAACACCAGGAGGCCGCAAGATGGCTGGTGTCTGTGCAGAGAGAGAGGAGAGCAAAGGAGGCTTGGCTCTGTTAGGTGAAGTGCTGGCTCAGTTCTGGTGACAGCAAATGTCTGCCTCTTATTCTAACCACTAGACATCACTGCTTTTGGCCAAGCGATTAAAAGAGCCAGAATCTTTAACCAAAACTCTTATTTCATCCCAAAGTTTCCATTGGACTGGTTTACACATCCTTTGCTCATTTTTAAGGGTGGGGAAAATCCCTCAATGTAGTCAGTGATGACTGCTAGAGGAGACTGATGCTATTTGCATGCCTTATTGCCATCAGCAAGCACTGAAAGTCATGAATAAGAGCCCAAACATCACAAGCTTGCCTAAAAAGTATAAAGTAATAATAAAATTTAAAATAAAGTTTTAAAATTGCAAAGTGATGTTCTTCTCATTACACTTCAGCTGTTGGAAATTTGGGTTCATTTTTTACCACTCCTTTTCCACCGTCTTGCAGCCTGGAAACATTTTGCAGAAATGAAAGCTGAGATTTACACACTTCTGACTGCTGGTACATTGCAGCTTCTATTCAGTTTCATGATAAAGCTTTGAAAGCTGAGAATGTAATGCAAATTGCATTTTAAATAGTTACTTTAAACTTACAAACAAAAGCTGGGAAATAAATACAATAGCGTCATTTCTTAGCATTTTTAAATAATGAAAATATTTACCATACATAATAAACCATATATTCAGTGACAGAAAACTTGATGTAGAGTTTTATATTTCTATATCCTGCCATAGCAGTGGGAAGCAAAAATATGGACTATTTAATCCTGAATTTCTCACCATAGATGTGTTTACAAGAGACCAAAGAGGTACCAAAACCTTGTTTTCACATACAAAATAAAATGTATGCCCATAAAAGGCAGCAGCAGAGCAAGAGATCTTTCCAGAAAAGGAGGTTGGTTTCCTCACTATTGTGAATACAATACTTAGAGCAAGAACTGGAACTTCTGCATTTTCTAACCAATGCATTCACATTTGTAAACAGTACGACATTCACAAGTTTTATTTTTCTTTAACAAATTCCAGAACTGAAAACTGTTGTTCTTATTAGAAACAGTACTTTTAGTGTCTCAGTTTGATTATGTTTTCCTCTTCTCTCCATTTCACATCTTCTAAAAATGCAGACTTCCCTTCACTTCTCTGAATTTGCAGTAGCACTCCATTCTTTTTAACTATGCCCTACAAAAATCCCAGGAAATCTAGTTACAGATTTTTATTCATTCTAAACAATCTGATTCAGGATTGTCTATTAAGAATTACTAACTTCTCTTGAACTGTCAATAGCAACACTGAATCTTCTTGCCTGTTCTACTGAAAGACTTACCTAGGTGTTAAGAAACTGCACTTAATTTTTAGTTTCCAGTTCTAAATGGCTCCACTGTGATTCTCATTTGGAACTTTGTCACCCTCTAGTGTCACGACAATGGAAGTGAGAAGAAAAAAGGTAAAATGTGAAGATATCTAAAAGGTACCCATAGTGACCTCGTACTGTGGCTACAGAAATAACCAGGATTCAAACAATAGCTATATTGAGAGCAATCATCTTATTGCCTTATACTTGTACAAGAGTCAGCTGCTGGTGTGGATAATAAGGCTAAAATCATCTGTCTTTACCAAGGCCATCAGGACTGAGCAGCAAGCCTCGGGCAGTACATCACAACACACACGTGCCCTGGCTAAGCACAAAGGTCTGTCAAACCTCTCCTTGTGTTTACTTATCTGTGGCTCACAAAGACATTTTTGAAAAGAAAATGTTTTTGCATTTGACTGACCAAACACTTGCCTTCTAGCACAGCTTAATGCTGTTCAGACCAGGTTAGGTGAAAGTAAACCCAACCCAAGCTCTACTTTTCCCTTGGTCTTCCACAGTAACAGGTGACAAACAGACTCAGCACATCTGTTTCCTTCTAGTGCTTCATCTCTGATCTCAGCAAAATCATCTGAACTCTTGGAACCCTATACCAACATTCATGTCTTCTCTCAGCTCCTCAAACTCCACCTCTCCCATGCTCACTCCTTACATATTCTTTGTGGTGTTGTCTTTTCTTGCTGTCATTTTTCGTTATTGCTCCTGCTTCCTTTCATGCTGCAGTGAGATTGCACATACACCTTTTTATTTTTTTCAGCTTATATTCTCCATTCCTACCCTCAGAGAAGATTACGGGGTAAAGGCTGCACAGAGCAAGAAGATATAAGCTGGTGTCACTGTAGCTGTTGCAGAATGAAAACCAAGAAGCTGGAAGGGAGACTCATCTCAGTGAAAAAGAGATTTGGGGTTAGAAAGGTTTGTATGAAAGGTAGAAGGAGGAAAACAAAAGGCTCTGTAGTACTTGCAGGCTTTGGCGACTGGAAGGATGGGAAGCTCAGGAGTTTTGGTCTGGAGACCAAAGAGGATAGAAATGGAATTGCACCCCAGAGCTCATCTACTCAGGATCAGTTCAGAAGCAGAGACCTGCACAAGGGCACCTTCTGCCAAACTGCTGGGTTCTATCAGAAATGTGGCAGTCCTGCTGTACAGCCCTACGTTTGGAGCAGTTCCCATGCCTTATCCACAGCACAATGCTTGCTGAAAGCATTTGCCTGAAAGCATTTTTTTGAAGTGCATGGGCCGTTACAGACTGCCCCAGACAGCAGGGAATGTCTACCTTCATTACTGCTAGAACAATCAGATTTTGAGAGCTCGCTTAGCAATGAATGTACTTCAATGTCTACTTGGTGAAGCATCATTAAACCTAGAATATTTTTAATTACAATCAATAATAATGCTGGTTTTAATGGAGTGTATATTTATATTGCAAAACTACCCAGAACTGAGTCTGTCTGCCAAAAATAGTACCAGAACTGAGAGGCAGTGGCAGAGCTCTGCAGTGATATTTGCACAGTCTGCACCTTCTCAGGCCATTGCCTGGCTTCCATAGTGCTGCCCTCTCCTTTTTGTAAGCAAACTAAGATATTTAGTTAAAAGATTGGAGATGCATAAGGTGAGACGGAGGTTCAAATCCAGTGAGTTAATCATCCCAGAAGTTCAAGCCTGATCCTGGCCTGTCTTTTGTTGTTGTTTTGTTTCAATCTGTCTTTAAATGGCACACATATTTCCTGTTTGTCATTGAATATTTGCCACATTTCACCATAGAAATGTTCCACTGCTCAACAGAGTAGTTCGTCTAGCACTTTGTGATCCTTCAGATGAAAGAAAAATTGAAATAATGTATGCCATTTAGAGTAAGGACTTGGGAAAATCTACAAAATATCGATCATCTCCTACTGAATAATTTACTGTGTAAAACTGTTTCAGGCAAATGGTCGAGCAACAGGTCACATTTTTAAATATGCTTTTTGAATGATTATGCTTAAAGTATGTTTTTGGATCTTGGTTTCTAGAAACACAAGCACCATTTAGTTAATCCACATCTGGTATGCAGTATATAATGCTGAATGCTTTACTCAGAGTCATGCCAAAATTTAAGTGATCAACAGAAACAGTGTCTGCAAAGTGAATATATGAGAACATAAATTACAGTGACAAAAGATTGGAAATTTAAGATGCCAAACATAGAATCCAAATAAAATTGATATATCGAGAATCTGCACTCCAGGGGCCAAGAAACCAATTCATATAATTTGACACACTAGGCAGGGGCTTCCCATAGAGGGTAATTGACACTTTGCAGGATCAGGCCCACAGAGAAAGAATTATCTGTGAGTTTTAAACTGTAGATGAAACTCATGTATTTGGCAGTCTAACAAAACCTTGCTAGATGAATGGGTCAGAATTTTTCATAGTGCTGTATTAATTCTACAGCTGTTTACACTGCACTAATTTTAAAATGGTAAACTCATATTTAAAAAGAGGTGATACTGATAGCATCAGCTGTGAATAAGTTTGCTTGACACTTTCTGTGTCAAGCACCCTGTATTCTGTTGCTATAACTTAGCAACTAAGTTGACTGTTTGCTATTTTAATGTTGAAATTTCACATCTTATTTTATTCTGTGCACTCACACTTGCTAGAAACCACCTTTCCTCTCTCGCTCCTTCCCTTCCTTCTTCACTCACTCATTCCCTCTGTCTCTCCTCATATTCTCCAAAGTCAGGGCCAGATTACACAGACTTGTGTTTATTCACCACCTTTTCTCTTTCTCTACTGTACACCTCAGGGAAGTGAACTGAGACTTGTAAGGGGACAGGTTTTGTGTTGTAAATATGCCCTTTCCTGAGTTCAGTGAGAAGCTTAGCAAGCTTAACCAGGGTCCAAGACTTCAAAAGATCTCTACATCAGTGCTCAGGAGGGACTGACTTGCTAGCACTTTGTGGCTGGAACTCCAAAAGGTGCAATGACACTCTCAGCCAGGAGTGACAGAGCTTTTCCTACCAATAGCTGCATTTCTGCAATGTTACAGATTAAGACCGAGAACTTATCTTATCTGGACTTTTATTCCCCCTTCTCTCCCCTCCCCTCCCATTTTCTCCTTTCTGTTACAGGTAGAGGATGAAGCTGCAGGTTACGAATGGGTATGAATGTAATACATGAAGATAGTACTGGGAAAACACAGTAGAAACGGGAACTGGAAGTTTGTGGAAAGAAAGAAAAATTGGCTCAAGAATTTATGATGGGAAGATGGTAGGAGTGAGGGTCAGAAATGAGAGAGGGAAGAACAAACAATAAAACAAGGAACTTAGTGGAGACATTGGGACTAGAGCCAGAATTCTGCATGGGATATGCTGCAAAAACAATAGAACAAATTATAAATCTCTGGAAAACCATCATTTGAGTAGATAGCAGTACTTGTTATTCACTTCCAAACTTCACAGATTGTATTAGTACTCATCACATTCTCCCAAATTCTTGACTCACATGTTAGGTCATGTACTCAACACTAGAATTCAAGTAACCATGGACATAGTTAAGATTTTTCTTTCTGTTTTACCTTCGAATTTATCCTTTGGCCAAAGGAAGATACACTGAATCAAGATCTGGGAACTGTAAGTTCTAGTTTCATACGTAAGTAATGTATTATTACTGTCATTGTTAATGGGTCCTTTCCTCAGCAAGCTAGCCACATTACAACTAACATTGCTTTGTATTTTTATTTTGTACAGAAATACCGTGCAGAGATGTGTAACAAGATTTATACTGATGCAGCGTGTAATTACAACACACAAAAAAAGTATAATTTCTTGGATGCCAGTTTTCAAAAAAAAATACTTTTAAGACTTTCTGTGTGTGTACGTAACTCTTTTAACTCAGAAACACCAACCCAGCAAAACCTCTAGTTTGCAAGCCAGCAACATTTTGAACAATACCTATAAGTTCAAATTGCTGGTTAAAAGCTGGTGAAAGATTCTGAATAGGCATGAACCTAGGAAAGAAGACATTTAGTACTTGGCAAGATTAAGTCCTCTGCATGTAGCTTGGACAACACTGGAAATCAATGCATCCTGGATCCCATCCCTCTGCAGTAACAACAAATTACATCACGTTGCCTGTTCCATCATTTTACAGTGCAGTCCCTTTGCTAAATTAATTTTTGGTTTATGCAAGCACAGTTCCCAGCTTTAGATGGCTTTCCACTACCTTCACACCACAGCCAAGTATCTCCCTCCCCCACCAAGCATCACACTAGTGCATAACTCATGCAAGACTGTGCTCTCCCAGCTTTCTCCCCACTGGACATGCAATTAACACCCTTACAGCCTAGCACATTTAAAATCCCATCAGCATTGCCTGAATTCTTTAGTAGCAGCCTAAGTTTAGAAAAGGACAAATAAACTCATTTATACAAGTTACATTAAAAATAGTGGTTATGCTGTGACAATAGAAGCAGGGGAAATCCCAGTTGGTTTTTGGAACATTTCAGGCTTCCTGCTTCATTGCCTCTGCTCCAGTATACTCAGTTACATAACCCAGCAAACAGCACTGACATACTCATCTGAGCAGGAATGTCGCCAAAAATATTTGGTCTATTGAACACCCCTGGTATACAGCCTGAAGACTTTTGTGACTCTCCTCCATATGAACTTCAGCTTTAAATGGCAGAGAAGTGTTTGTGCTGCTCTCCCTTGAGAAACCTAGACTTAGTTTTATGAAGCCATCAATATTAATGTTCATGCAGCATTAAGAAAAGCTGTTTTCCCCTTGTAGTCCCAAACATGAATGACAAAGTAGCTTTGTAATCAATATCAATTTAGAACTTCTTGTTTCTACCCCTCACTTTTCCCCATCTCTTTGTGGGGTACTCTTTTGTTTGTTTGTTTGTTTGTTTATTGCTGGGCTCTATCTTCACTTTTCTTTCTAATATTTCCCCTGTTTATTTATGTGGCCTTCTTAGCCTTGGGCTTACATCAAGGTCCTCTGCAGCGTGCAGTCATGTAGTTACACAAATGTCTCCATAAAGCTGAAATTATCACATACTTTCCATGTGAAATCCACAGTGCTTTGCTTTTTAAGAAAAACAGAGAAGGGAGAAGTACACTTTGAAGCACATGCATTCAAGATCTTGGAAGGTGTACATTCCCTATAAAATCTTTGAGAACTACAACCATTACTCTGTTCTATACAGCTACTCACCAGAGCAGGGTCCTTGCAGACTTCTTTCTCTTCTGAACTCTAGGTGCTTCTGAGATGAAAATGTATTTTTCAGAAAAGATCTCCTAAAATTCATCCAGCAGAGATTGCATTTCACTGGAGACTGACTGTTCTATAGGGCTAATGATAGAATTTTCTACATGTATAAAGTTTAAACTGCAGTATTTTTGCAGACAGCTCCTATTTCAAAAAATAATCAAGCAGAGAAAGTTGTTTTACTTTCACACAATACTTTTTAAGGAATCCAGAGAATTTAGAAACTAACCTATCTTTTTTTGAGTTCTACCAATGCCCACCTAATGACTTTCATGTAAATACTGTATTCAACTTGCTGTGGCTGCTTCACAGCAGCTGGGAATAAGTGCAGCTGACAGCCAGCTTGTGTCAGCAAGCTGGGGAAGGGCCTTGGTCCAAGCTATACGATGAAGACATGTCTATGTAGTCAGGTGGAGACAGTTGTGGAACAGCTTAGCTCATTTTCTAAGCTGCAAAATGGAAGATACATTCAGTCCAAAGACTGTTTGGACATGCTAACATGGAACTGAGCCCAAGCTAATAAGTTCTGCTCAGAGGCAGGTTATTCTTTTACATAAGTTGGCTGGTCCCTTATTTGGTGAGGTATATATGCTACAGCTTGAAATAACACAGTTCAGCCTTTAGTACGAATGTTGATTGCTCGACAGTCTGCTCAGAAAACCAGACCTTCTTCTCCTTTTTCTTGTTCACCATTCTGAAGATCCCAGGAAATCTGTCAACTAATATAGGGTATATTTTGCTTGCACGGCATGGCAGACATTAAACTGAAATTAAGATGCTAAATCTCTTAAAGGTTTCTCTTTCATACTCTCAATGTCTTTCACTTAGTAGAACCAAGCAAAAGCAGAGAGAACTTCTAACTATTCTCCCTTGTAACTATCTTCTATACACATTATGGTAGCAATGTATTTTACAATACACTTGGAGTTTATCATTTTTTAAGTTCAATATTACAGTCTTGAACTAAAGTGCCTAAAATGGTTTCTGGGCTATGCAGAACTTCATGACCTCCTAGACATATATATGTGCACACATATATCCTGATTGAAATACCTTGCAGGCTGCATCTCACAGTGTCAAGTACTTTGTCTTCACAAAATATGTTCAGTACCTTAAAAAGTAAATGCATCCAGATATGGAGCCCTTGGTTGAGGAGAGACATGGACTGGTTGGAGTGCATCCAGAGGAGGGCCACATAAATGATCCAAGGGATGGAGCACCTCTCCTATGAGGACAGGCTGACAGAGCTGGGGCTCTTCAGAATGGAGAAGAGAACGGCTCCAGAAAGACCTGAGAGTGGCCTTTCAGTGTGTAAAGGGGAGCTTTAAGAAGGAAGGGGATGGATTCTTTGGCAGGGTCTGTAGTGCTAGGAGTAAGAGAGATGGTTTCAATCTAAAAGAGGGAAGATTTACACTGGATATAAGGAAAAAAGTTTTTTATGATAAAGAGGCATTCTGGATGGGGCTCTGAGCAACCTGATCTAGCTGTATGTGTCCCTGTTCATTGCAGAGGGGTTGTACTAGATGGCCTTTAACAGTCCCTTCCAACTCAAACAATTCTATGATTCTATGCAGAGATACACTGTGGGAAAAGACTGATGCTTTTCTGATGAAAAGACTGATGAAGTTGTAGAAGTTGTTTTCACTGCAGAGCTAAATTGCAATCCATGCTGCATAATTGACTCTTGCACTCTCTTGAACAAAATCTTTTGCATAAAAAACACAGAAATGCCACTTAAACTCAGTGCTGTAGCACAGTGGACTCCAGAGCTGAACAAATTTAAATGCTCCCTGTCTCTAGTGGGACTTCCACACCAATTGGTGAGTATAATTGGGTATTTGTGCACTGTAGATCTCTACTTAACCATGGGAAAAATCCTGTTGCAGGACCTAATTCTGTTCTGTATAGAAGGAAAACAGGTAGCTGCCTTATACCAGATACCAGCTTACAGATCACAAATCTCAGCTGGGATGCATCCCATCCAGTAATAACAATTCACATTTTAGTGAAAAAATTATTAGTGTTTACCTGGGATAGTTACAACTTTTGACATACATACGACTACTGCAAAAAGGAGTGGTAAAACTGAAAAGTGCAACTAACAGAGAGAGACCTCTTCCTCGGGGGCACACAACTCACCATTTCCCTAGGAATCCCTATGGATTCCATTCCTCTCTCACAGCAGTGAGAACCTACTGTCTGTCTGTCATGTCCTTTTGTCTTTATTACCTTTTTCAAATCTCCATGAAATGGGAGTTGCTGCTAAGACAGTGACTGCTGTGCCACAGCAACCCTTATCAGAACAGATATGTTCTTATGTTGTGAACACATGAATTGGTTTTCTCTCCGTTAAATATTCTCCTAGGATTACTTCTGTGGTTTATTTGTTGTTGTTGTTTATTTGTTTGTTTGATTGATTTTTATAATCTATTTGACCTTTGCAGATCCAGATTATCCCATGGCAATAAGTTTCACAGTTTTGTTACCACTGTATGAAAACCTACTTCCTTCTCTTGATTTTGATCCTATCACCTGTAAATGACAATTTGGGCAACTCAGCTTTTAAACTGTGAAAGACAGGAAAGAATCACTCCATATTCATTCTTTCCACGCCATTACTGGTTTCATATTATATTGCCAACAGTTTTTTTGTAACCAACTTAAAGTACCCTGAGCTTATCCATTTTCTTCTTCTGTGGAGCCACTCCTCATTTTTGTTCTCATGTATTTTCATCATCGCAATACTTCCCACTTCCACAGGTGTTTTTTTTTAAGAGCATAAACAGAATAATGCAGTTTTCAAAATACAAATCAGATTTATAAATCTGGATCTGGAAACTGCATCATAGCTATAATTGCATCATGATTTCTGCGTTATTCTCCATTTTCTTCTTCTAATATTTTTCTGTGTTATTCTCCATTTCCTTCTTCTAATACTTTGTTTGCCATTGCTGAGCAGTAATCTAACATTTGCATACAGTATCACTCCAGGAACTCAGGCACCTCCTTCTGTAGTTGTTATGACTTATTCAGAGCTGCATTTGTATAATTAGAATGAGGATTTTTTTCCCCCTTGGGCATTACCTTGCATTTAATGTTGAATTTCTTCTACCATTTATTGCCAAATTGCTCTGTATTGAAAGAACTTTCTGCACCCCATTGTAACTGGCTCTTAATTCACATCATCTGATCTTAACTCCTCACCATTTACTTCTTTTCATTAATTTACTACTTCTAAAACTCAAAGTGTAAAATAACATAGGTCTGAGCATGAAACCTTGAAGAGCACCTCAAAGTCAAATAACTCCCCTGTGAAAATGGAACACAACCATTTCATTCTCTACCCTAATTTCTAAAGTTTATCTCTCAACTATATATTAATGCCTGAGAAAATGTATCTGATGCTTGTTTTCCATAGCACTTTGGTGAAGGATCTTGCAGAAGGTTTTTGGAAATGCATCAACACTGAATTAACCAAATAATTATAGTTTGCATTCTGATTCTTTCAAAGAACTCTGCTTATTTGTACATCATATCATACCTTTACAAAAGCCTTATAAACTTTCTCTTTTCATATCATGGTTGGCTCTAAATCTGCTCATTTTTCATCACAGTTGGTATCAGCTTACTCTGTGCAAGGCTCAGGTTTATTGGTATATAATTCCTGAGATCCCCCTGAATTTAAAAACAAAAGCGATGTCATATTTGTCACATTCCATTCCTTTGGAACAGAGGCCAAACCAAGTGTTGAGTTACATCACAGTTAATAATTTGTCACATATATCAGGCTTCCTTTAGAAGTGTTTTGAGAACCTGATCTAATCTAGGTGATTTGTTACCATTTGGTTCTATCTAATCTGAAATTGCTTCTCTGACACTTCAATTTGAGATAATTTCTTTGACTTGGCCCCATAAAAAAGGTTTTGCTGTGGAGACCTGCCTAAGCTTGCCTATGGTGATCTTTAATGTGAAAAATTTATTTTGCATTTTTGCTCTAGGCTTATCTTCTTTAAACGCTCCTTTTATATTCCAAACATTAGAGAATGCCTATAAAGTGTCTGGCACAACTCACACTTCTGATGTGTTTAGAGAAAGTTTTCATATCCATTCTTATGCTTATCACAAGTTATTCCTGAAAATATTTTTGGCCCACTTTATAAGGAGTTTATATTAAATGTGGAAGAGTTTCTGTTCTTTTCTGTTTTTCTCATTTCAACATAATTTCCACTTTTTGAAGACTGTCTTTTATTTCTAACTGCCTCTTTCACATTTCTGTTTAATCATGCCAGCTTTCTGTGTGCGTGTGGTCCTTCTAAAGTCTTTTCTGATAAAGAGTAAAGGTTTGCTCTCAGTCTTGAGACCAGTATCTTTAAACAACTAGTATGCCACCTGCAAACTTTTTACCCTTTTGGCTTTCCTTTTTAATTCCTCTATAATAGCCAGGATTTGCATATTTCAATAATACATTTGAATACACTTGAGCCTGATAATATACAGGAGATACATATTCTTTGATATTGTCTTTTGGTTTCTAGGCAAATCCTCATAAGGTAGGAATTTCTTTTATATTATGATTCCTAATAACATCTGTGTGTTGTTAGACTCCCTCAGCCCCTTGCTTTGTTTCTCGGAGGAATTCAAAAGCTTGTCAATAAAACAAGTATCAATCAGATCTCAGATAATACAGCACAGAGCAAACCACCTTCCTGCTGCCCTAAGCCCTACAGAGTAGGTTGGCAGAGCCAGGCCTGATGTAGGCTTGCTCATAGGGCTCACAGTGAGCACTGTGAATGCCACATGGGGCACACACAGACCTGGAAAGCAAGGCCCCCACCTTCCACTTATGTCTGCCTCTGGGTGCAGCTTTATATGAATGCACGTTTACAGTTAGCTGCACAGTGGGTTTTTTTTGGTGTACAGGAGGAAAATTAAAAATGTTAGACAACTAAATATTGCTGGACCCCTGGCATTACCAACAAGTACAATTCAGAGATGTTCATTTCAAGAAAAGTAGCACCAGCTGAAGCAAATAAATAAAAAGAATGTGGGATCACAAAATTAACTATCACATAGTGAATTCTTATGGATTTGCTAAGCAAAGTGAAATAACTTCAGTTCATGAAGTCTTACGAAGCACTTCTGCTGAATGTGAGTCACATCCAGATTTCAAGACATTTTCTCTCCCAAATAAACTGCAAGACCATTAAAATTAATAACTGATGATATAGAAAGATAAAATTTTGATACAAGAGAGCTGCATGCATACTAGTAAGAAAGGGAGGGAAGAAAATGGAAATGCAAACAAAAATTCAGCAACAGGAGCATTCATCATACTCATTGTGGGCATGTCAAACATTTTCTCTCCTGCACTGCCACCCGGTGGTACGCTGTACAAAAAGCTGGTTCTCATCCGACTGATTTTAGCAGTGTTTGTGCTAGGAAGGCTTCTAACCTCCAATTCTGTTTCTCACAGCTTACTGTGTTTAAGTTTTTGGAATGGCTTGATTGCTGTTTTTCTAGACATAGGTTTTTTTAATTTTAGTGCACATTATATTTTAGTTATACCTACATTTATTTTTAAAAGCCTTGCTTCCTGAGGCCTAGTCTTTATATGCACGCAATCACCAGATAAAATAATAAAGTTATGTTCTTTTAGGAAAATACGTAAAATCTTTTTTCACTGTTAGTTACTAAAATTTTTTTTCCATCCAACAAAAAAACTCTATAAAAAGGAAAAAAAAAATGGCACATTTCAATTTCTAGAAAATAATCCTTGTCATGATGAAACGTTTGGGAAAAATGCAATTTTGGACATAAGACCATAGCTCAGAAAGTTTTCTTCCCTTCTGGTGGAAGCAGCAAAGGAAACGTTTGTCTTGCCTGCTGTAGAAGAAAGTGCATTACATCTCCGAGAGCAACTTACACCTGCCATCTTGTCACTGGCTGACTCTCACTCCAGATGTACAGCAGCAATCAAGAAGAGAGCTTGAGGAAGTCTCAGGAGACCTATAAAGTCAACAAAATGGCTTATGACCTCTTTTTTGTTCAATATTTCATGACGTATAAAGAAAATAACAAAGCACTGAGGTTTTCCATTTGATTTTCCATTTAAAAGATAGATACTGCAAGAGTGTAAGGTTTATCACATCAGGGAAATGGGAGAAGTGTAATTCAGTTGAGATGTTTTTCAGCTCAGGCTGTTTTCAGCTCTTCAGATTGTTCCTTTATTTTTGTACAATTAATTTGTGTATCTAGAAAGGAAAGTTCAATATCCCCGTTTATCTCAGAGAAGAGAATAGAGAACACTCTCACCTCAGACCTCTGGGTAATCCACATGTCCTCCATGACAACAAAGCAAAACAAGCCTTGAAATTTTAATGTAAATATTTAGGTAGGTGAGAGTACTTTAACAAAATGATGCTGTTCAAATCAAAGCTTTTGTTGGTGCAGTGAAAAATCCAAGTAGTTCAACTAATCACATTATTTTATCACTGCCACATTTATGGTCCTTATGTTATTATCAGTGAAAATGCTGTAGGGTAATACAGGGTTAGTACAGCATCAGACTAAATTGGCTTCTGTGTCAGATTAAGAATTATCTGGAAATCTGCCTCAGCCTCATCTTGCTCAATTCCTTACACTCCCATTTCATCCAGTTTACATTCTGAACAGGATATTCTGCTTCTGTCACTTGTATTCCTAATGCTTTTGAGTTCAAAATCTTTCTGTGGGAGCTGCTCGGTGTGTCTCTTCTGCCTAATTTAACCGTAGTTTATATGGCTATAAGATAAAGATATTTTATACCTCACTAGTCAACTGTAAACTATTACAGTAAATCGTGTTATTTTCACAAGTTTGGTAACAAGTGCTAGCTGGCATTATAAGTGTGGAAGTAACACTTTTATTTCCACTTTCCTGCTTTCATCATTCACATTTATATCTTCAGGGGAAGAAGGATACTTGATGTCACATTGAGGAGTGTCTCTCTACTACATTTAATTCCTGGGCTGGGAAAAAAATATTGCCTAAATACAAAAGGTCACAATTAAAGTCTCCAGTATAAATGTACCACTCCCAATTCCTCTGTTTTATTAAGCCTTAACAGCATCTGACTGAAACAGAACACTGTCCTGAGGCCACAAGGAACATTTTCTCAAGCACTGCTTAAGACTGTTTCTCTTTGTTTTCCTTCAGTTGCTTTTTTGAGCTACTATAGCAATGAGGAGAGGAGCTGTGTGCTTGTACCTAGTGTTCACCTACTCACATTTACACCAGCAGCTAGTTCCAGAATGATTTAGGTGAAAGTTCTATAATTGCAACCAACCCACATTTAGACCTGGCTGTGTTTCCAGGTCAGAGAAGTATTTTTAAGTTAAAAAAAAAGCAAAATGCAGATTCCAGTAAGGAAGAGAAATAAAGGATACACAGTGCAAGGAAAGGCAATTCCTTGTTGTTTCCTATCACATTCATGATACAATTTCTCCAGCAAAGAGTCACAAATTCATTTTAACACAAAAGAGACAAATTGCATTTGGCATCCTAAACCTGCTTCCTCCAAATTCAATGAGCCCAACTGTGTTTGGTATGCTAAGCTCCCTTTTTGCTGCTAAAAACCAAGATCTGATCATTCTGCAGGTGGGATATTCTTTCACTTTTTGGGTGTTCCACGATTGCTCAGTGCAAAAGTTCTGCAAATGGTACTTATGTGAATATCTGAAAGCGTATCAATGGTTCTGATTCACCTCAGTGGCATTTGGAGTATCTATATTCAAAATAAAGGATAAACAGAATATGGACAGTTGTCTCACAACAAAAATTTTGTTCTTGAAATAAAATCAAGGTTTGGAATTTGCTATGTCAGAATCGCTCAGAAAAATATCTTCTAGAAATTAATCTTGGCAAAAACATTCCCGAATTTAATATCATTCAACTATTACATTCCAAACAATATGCTCCATGTTTTCAAAGGTGCCAGAGCTCTGTTGCTCTCCAAACACAAAGAGAAAGCAACGCCCTAAAAGCTATCAGGCTGAAGCACAGACGGTGAATGCAGCGTATTTGTGGGGTGCTTGGAGACAAATGAGATTTGGCGTAGTGGTGACTCATTTAATTGCACAGCTATCACAAGATAATGTGATAGTATTAACATAAGTAACTATGTGCTACAATTATTCCTCTCACAGTGTTATATGTTAGCATTTATGATAGTGTTCAACACTTCCAGCTCATAAAACAAATCCTGAAACAATTCTCACTGAAATTACTTTGGAAGTATTCTGAATGAGCTATTGGGTTTTGTTTGTGCATGGTGCTGAGCTGGTGGTCTCTCACAGGGGTAGGAGTGGGCAGCTCGGTGCCCAGAGCTCGCAGCAACAGCACTGCCAGGCCACCAAGAGGAAAGTCTCGAAGCAGGCATTCCCAAGCAACAGCACACACCAACAGTGGAGCACTAATGCTGCCAGAATACAAAAATGCAAAAGGAGGTGTGCTGAATTGCAGCTCTTGGCCATACAGAGTTTGAAAGCTGGGCTCTCTTAAAGAAGATAGGGAACATTTGACTACTGAATGCTGCTGGGGTCTGTGGAATCTACACGTGCCAACTTTCTGGAGCAAATGAGGCACAGTTACATCCTGATTACAGAGCAAAGTGTGTAGGGTGGCAAATGCTGGTGATGCATTAATTGCATTTTCTATGCGTCTTGCAGTCTCTCTTGAGTAAAGTAACAGAACAAGGGCACAGAGAAAAGAGAAGTAGCAGAGCTGAAAAGATTAAGACAAGCAGAGCAACAGCAAGTAACAGTAGGTGGCAATAAAGTATCTTCTCCATTTTCTTGGTTTTAACAGCAATTGATGCCTTGATTTCTTATTTTCTCAAGACTTCAAGCACAGACTTCCTTTGGTATCACTTGGTCAGTCAGTCTCATTTCCAAAGCCTAAATGATGAATATGAGGCACATGCTACAGCAAGGGGGTAGGAGCCATTTGCTAACAGGGATGAAAGCTCATCTCTAGATGCAGACCCCTCTCAGCACCTGACTCTGTGCAATGACTGTGCCCTGTGATACAGCCCATAGGGAGGTGAGATGGACACAACTATCACACTGGGATTGTGTCCCTGAGTTTTTAATACCAATTTTTATTGACTTCCCATTTGAAGTCAAGCACTCTCTTGAGCCTTCTGACAGTAACTTTTATTCATCTGCTATGGACTTCAGACATATCTGATGGAGATACAGAGGCTGTAAAGATGTTCCTGCAGGTATCAAGAAAATAGGTGGCTACATGTAGGAGTATCTCATCAGAGCCCTTAAGAGAGAGTACACGAAGCACAAGTTTCTTCTTTATCACACACAGTGAAATTGCATAGCAAGTTTGAGTGCACAAAACCTTCACTTTGTCATGGACACTGCAGAATCCGGCCAGGAGGCACAGCCAGAAGCCCTGAGCTTCTCTCTGCCTACACAATTAGTTGTGCAAAGAAGCTGTTTTCAGCCCAGCAGGCTATACTATTTTGATCACTCACTGGCTGCTGTCCCACTAATTGAGTAACAGCAGATAGAGGATTGTCTGCTGACATTCATTGCATCCGACTCTATAATAGCCAAGGGCTCATCAAAATAGTCACTGTGAAGAACACCCAGGCAAATCGTTTCTAAGCTGGATAGGTAGCAAAGGATCTTGGAAGACGGTATAACAGAAAAGGACAGTGGTTATGCCTGGGTTTGGCCTAATTTTGGTAACATGTGTGTTTGGATAACATTTTTAAAACATTCTTCATTTACTCCCTGAATTATAGTGGGTTCTAACCCATGTCTTCACCTTCTTAAAATGACATCTGAATGGTGATATTACAAATTTAAACAGGCAGTCATATGTAAATCAGTTAATAGAGCATTCCCTTTGGTAGTTTGGCATGCATTATTCAGCTCTGGGTATCTTCTTTTTCCCCTGCGGGCTGCAGCCATGATTAAAATGTTACTTCAAAATGAATGTCTCCACAGAGACAAAGATGGATTTAATATATAATGGATTCTCTCTCACCAAGCTATTAAGCAAGGAAGTTACCTCAGCATGAAGATTTCATTACATCTCAACAAAGGTACTCCATTGCCATCTCAAAGATTCCACCAGGCCTAGATGGATTAAAGCTCAGGATCTCTTCAGAGAATATTCTCTTTCAAAAATAAAATAAAATAAAATAAAATAAAATAAAATAAAATAAAATAAAATAAAATAAAATAAAAATCCAAAGACATAACAAGGTGACCTCCTTTCTGTTAAGGTTTCCTGTGGAGATGACTGTCAGTGCACACACATACCAAGTTTTTAGAAAAATACAGTTTATTAGTCTTAGGAACACAGTCTGGAATGGTATAAAGTCTGCAAGACCACTATGCGCAGTGCTGTTCAACGTGAAGTTCTCAACCACATGTTTTATTAAGAAGGTCTCTGTGGTTCACTGGCACAGAGTCAGGCTCCCTTTTAGAGCACCAGATGACTCAAAGGCTTTGGGGTCAGCACAGCACAGTACTTAGAAGAGGAATTTGGACCACATGGTTTCAGATCACAACTTGTATTTTGGTACTTTCTGCATAAGTAATAAACTGCATTCCAGCAAAGCTGCCTATGGACGCTGCCTAGAGAGATGCTTCAAACAGACCGTGGTGCAATTAACTACAATCCAAACGGTGGGATATGGTGGTTAAACAGAAATAAATCTCCATATATTGCCATTCAGGTTTAAGCATAGCTGTTTTCTTAATCTAACCAGAGGAAAAATAAGTCCATGGCCATGTTCCTTTCTTCTTTCCTAGAACAGGCAACAATTGACTGCAGTGAGCAGAGCAGCCTCAGGAGATGTCCTAAGCTGCAGAAACTCATCACCTCCTTGTCTCTGAAGAAACTCCTGCCTGCACTACTACTGCACACAAAAGAGACTGATTTTTCAATGGTTCAAGTAGAAGTCAAGGTTATTTTCTCCACATAGCATCAATACAAATAGTCCTAGATTAGAGCAAGCAAACGCAAGTATGACTGTTTAATTCCTTGAATTCCAGGTTCCTTCCTAACTCTTCCATTAGTCCTTGCAGCAGTGCAATTACAGCAAATTCAGTGTCTGCAGTTTTGACAGTAAGTTATAACACAGCTGATTACTAAGCACACATTTTTATGTGTGATGGTCACACAGAAATTCCCAAGGACTGCTCTTTAAATATCTTTAAATACTCCAGTCTCTGTCAGAATTGCTGATGTCTGTACAGATCGTATATAAAGCATAAAAAACGCGCAAAAACAAAGGAATATTTAAGAAAAAAGCAACCTTGTATTTGTCTTCACAAATTGAAATATGAAAACTCTGAAAAACACCTTGAATTACAATGGGTGAAGTTCTTTGAGCTTATAGCATGCAACATCAAATCACTTCATTGCATTTTTCACAGAATCACAGAATCACGGAAACACCAAGGTTGGAGAAGACCTACAAGATCATCCACCTCTCACCAATAGTTCTCATAAACCACATCCCTTAACACAAAATCCAAATGTTCCTTGAACAACTCCAGGGTCGGTGACTCCACCCCCTCCCTGGGCAGCCCATTCCAGTGCCTGACCACTCCTTCAGAAAAGTAGTATTTCCTAACGTCCAGCCTAAATCTCCCCTGGTGCAGCTTGAAGCTGAGAAATAAAACTATGTAATAAAAACAATCAATCTCAAAAATTGTAAAGTTACATAATCAAGGTTTTAGGAGATTTATTTGCCTGGGTAAGTTACCCAGGCAAATAAAGGTGATGGAATACAGCTGAGGTTGTTTTTATTTTCACTCTATGTTAAACATGAAACTTTTCTTCTTAGATCTGAAGTTAAAGGGCTGTGAGTGAAGCCAAACTAATATGAGACGATTTCCCTCAGTTACCAAATACACTTGGTCTGGGTTTGCTTTCCATTGGCTTCTGTCCGTGCTTTACTAAACAGATGTACTAGAAGATCTCGGGGGAACATTTTGACCTCAAAATAAGGTAGAATTTGCATTTCTGCCTGGGTCCAAAAATTTTTACTTAGAAGAGACAATACAGAACCACATGAATGGTGGTTCAAGCAGATAATCAAAATAAGCTAAACTGACTCCAACTATGTAAAATTTGATCTGCAGGTGAGGAAACGATAAGTCTAACAATCCACGGTTCTTCTGGTCTACTTACACACAGTAAACGAGTACAGAGATGGAGACAAGGGCAAAGTTCAGCACTGCACAGTTGTAGAAATAGATCTGCAGAGAAAATGCATTAGTCAAAAAGTTATGCTACTGATGAAACCCAGCTCAGTTATTTATCCAGATTTGTATTGCAAGCAATGTTGCAGAGGCCCATGAGCAGTCCAGAAATAGTCCCTCAGCTAAACTGGGGAGAGATCTGGATTAGCGTAGCTACCGCTCAGTTAGCAACTAGCATGTGTGATACAGCTGAAAGACAAACGGGTGAGATTAAAACTAGCAGTCTGTGGGACAGCATGGGGCAGCTGTGGGCAAGTGAGCCAGGGTCTCTGGGGCTGAGGCAGACTGCATGATCTGGCAGGGAAAACGGATTAAATGTAAAGGTAGGTGTGATCTAGGGTGGTATCAAGGTTTATAGAGCTCTCTGAATGACTACAGATAGAGATTTAAATACTAATGCATTCTTTGTTTATTTTGTTCAGTTGTAAAACAAGAGTATCTATAGAGATAAATGCATATTGTTCTTACAAAACTTTCTAACTAAAACATTTTCTGTCATGGCTGGAGAGAAAACAGATCAGTAGCCTTAAGTAATAATATCCTGAGCTCCAACAACACGTTCCTTTCAGTAAAGTATGTAACCAGGATCCTTGCACATTACCTAGGAATAGTTTGGTGACTCCTATAAACAATAAGCTCTGTTTCCACCTACAAAAAAAAAAAAAGAACTCTTCATGTCAGTGGTAATATGATTGTCCAGAAATACCCTCGTTCTCATCTCATTTTGTTTTACTGTAAATGTCGCTAAAGAAAGAAGAAATCGAGTAATTTTTATCTGAAAGGATATTAAATGCACGATCTTTCATTTGTCAAAATTACTAATACCAACAGCAGCCCAGCTGGATTTCCTCTGTTCCCAGAGGAAGACTAAAATTAGGATGAATTAGATCTCTTCCATACCATTGTACCACTTCTGCCTGTAGGAGAACGTGGGAGGAAAACTGTTAATGCTGAGGCCAATTTATTGTTTATGTCATATATTTGCATGCTTAATTAATGTAAATTACCAGCAGCTACAGAAGTTTATACACAATCACAACACTGCCATTTCTGTAGCTAGAACCTCCAGGAGAAAAACATGGCCTGTTTATACCCTCACTATATCAACAATAGCAATTTCCAAGTTTTATTAATTTATTCTACTTTTGGAATTAGGAACCAGGCAATAATTATTTAAATAGGGAAAAAAAGAGATTATAATGAGGCTCAGACTCGGGCAGATGGAAAACAGTCCTTGTTCCCACTGAGCAAAACATGAGTAGGTCTGTTTTCTGGGCATGCCCTGGAAAACAATATTGCACTGTGCAAAGAAGCCGTTTCGGTGGTATTGGCTTTATTAAAAAAAAAAAAAAAATCCTCATTTTCTAAAAACAACACGATGTGAAAGAATTTCCAAGTACAAAAACTCCCAGACAAAGACCCGATAATGGAAGCCGTGACAGGGCTTTGCAAAACAAGCCCAGTGTGCGCAGCACTAGAACGAAGCCCGCGATGATTAGACTTCTGAATAATCAGGCAAACAGCCCGCACTGTAACAAGCACTGTTTATGGGGCTGAAGCAAACACCGACAAGTTTCATTCACATGCCTCAGTAAGCGCAAAAACACTTGTAACAAGGAGCCTTGCAGACTGAGCAATTAGGGCTGTGGAAGCAGCCGCTGCCCTAGGAAGCTCACAAGCTCGGTGAGAGGCAGCGAGCGCTCGGCCAAGCCGGGACGCGCGAGGGATGGCTCACAGCTCCCAGACAGGCAACAATGGCAAGAGCGGCCCTGACTGCGGCCGCAGTTCCCATCCAGCTGCATCAGCAAAATGTGCCCCAAAGGTCTGAGCAGAATTACATAAAAGTCATGCGAATGAAAACCCCACAAAAAGTAGCGCTGAACATCAGAGAGTTTCTAAAGCTGTTGCAGAAGGTATAATTTCAGTAAACAGCGCTTTGTTGGCCTTATGACAAAACTGTAACATAAACTATCCCAGCTGCAGCAGCTGAGATGCAGGTTTGTGCTTGTAGTAAAAGTGAATGCACGAGGCATTACGTGGATCTAGAAGTATGCATATCATGTTGATCCCCTCACAGATACGTTTACTCTGTGTAAATACAGACCCACTGCATTGCTCCCCAGACCCTTCTGTGCCACACTTTTTTTAAGAACAAAATTCTCCTCAGCACAACCTCCTCAGGGCTTTGTTTTATGGAGGGATACCACCTAATAGGGCTGTAGCCATGAAGGTGTTACCGTGGTATAGCTGCTAGAACCCTTCCCATTTTCTGGCGTCACTGCCAGTGCCTGGGTGTCTCTGTAGCCCCATAGGGTTTTCATGCTTTTGGCCAGCTGGGCTTGGTCCCACCACACTTCAAGGGAAAGGCTCACCCTGGTCCCAGGATACAAAGGGTAGGAGCACTGAGCTGTCCAAGCTTACAGCTCTCCTACGCAAGAAACACATCGTGCTCCCATGTTTAGCTAAAGGAAACCCTACAACCATTTCTGCTTCGATACTTCTGTCACGGCTGATTGCAGTAAAAAGCTCCTTTTCTAGGTCATGGACTTCATGGGCTGCACATGACATATAACCCTTTTCTAGGGCCACCTTCTTTGGATCACCTGCTCTCTTATTGTAGGCTCTTTTCATAGAAGGGATGAGCTACGCTAAGTGCACTTGCAAAGCTTCAGACAGTATTAAATTAATTGTCCTGAAATGCATGTAGCTGTTTGTACCTTACATGCTGTAATAAAATTGATTGTTCCTATGGTGTACCTTTGTGTCATCCTTTTACTACCAACTCCTTCTGTTTCCGAAGCCCCAGCTGCTCTGACATCTTCAGATCAGCCTGCAGCTTGTGGCTGACCTCCTTACACTTATGGCTTAGCGTCTTGTGTGAATTTGACTGTGTCAGAGATCACACGATACAGGAAGACACAAACAGCTGTGCAGAGACGCCTGCTCTTTGTTCCATGTTTTAACATCGCCGAGTCCAAAAGGACTGGGAAATCCTGAATGAACACAGACTGCAGTTAGCTGGAACAACCATCACTATTGTGCTTGCTTCATCTTTGTGACAGAATCAGTGTCACGTGCCTCAGGAAGGTGCTCTGCTGAGCACCAGGCAATCTGTGGGTCAAAAAAGATTGCTGCGTGTCAGAAGTAGGAGGCCCCTTGCCTGTAGACTAGACAAAATTGTTTGCCACTTAAGAGATGCTACTGGAATTCAATAATTGTTTCTGTAAGGCAATTGTATATTCTAAATACAACCAAATCAAATAAAACTGGTTTATAATTAACCCACTTTCTTTCCTTACTATGTATTTATGTTTCTGTGCTCAATTTCTGTGCTAGTCAAGACACGCCTCTCTTGAAAATCACTGCACTTTGCGACTCCTGCTTCTTCTGTATGCAATTACACAAGAATTTGAAGTTAAGTTTACAACCCCCCTTTAGGGACCCAAGGCTAGATCTCTTTTTCCAACTGAACTGGTTGGTCCAAGAGAAAATTTAACCCCCTACCTGTAAACTCTGTCATTTCAATCATTCCAAAATATTTTATATGTGGATTTATGTCTTCAAGCCTTTAAAATATTGTTCTTTGCTACAAGCTATTAGGAACTGCCAAGCAAAAAGCAGGTCGTTCAGCTATGTTTCTGAACTGTTGATGCTTTCTATTCAACTTCAAGGACGTATTTTTTTCTTTCATGTTAACAATCATTACAAATATTTAACAATCAGCTCACTGTAGTTTATTGCACCTACAGCGTGTGAGATTGGTGTTAATTTCCAAAAATGACATTGCCAGAAGATGGCACCTGCTATACATTTTTGATGCTGCTAAAACAACAAAAGATGTGTAGGCTGCTATAGAACAGCGAGGACACATTAATGATTTTGTCCACTTTGTATTTCAGGGTTTAGAGAGTGGAGGACATATTCATGACACAATGACACTCAGTGACTTTTATAAAAGCAGAATTTAGACACAGTCTTAAATACAACCACAATAAAAATGAAAGTCTGGTGCATGATTGTCAGGTATTACAGAACAATCATTTCCTTTAATCCATAGTTACTTGGAATTTCTATTGCCCCACTCGCAATTATCTGCTGACTTTTCCCAGTTTACAAAGATGAGCATGTTTTGAACTTTTTTTTTTTCCCCTTCAGAGCAGTTAGAGTGACAAAAGGAAGAAGAAATATGAAAAGATTAAAAGTGTCAGAAACATGATCATTTTTACTTCACTCAGTCACACAAATGGAGGATTCTTTAGAATGGATCTTTCCATTGGTACCAAACACCCATGGATACATTCAATTATTGCTGCAGGTGGGCTGCGACCATTGAAATCTGTACAAATATTTTCATTTTCACACCAATTTTTTAACATCTAGGGGATACTTAAACTTTGAGAGTGAAGCTTTTATTGCAAAGAGGATTAATTGTTTCTGGAAAACTTTGAGTTAGCAGGGAGACAGAGAGGTTTCAGGATGTCAGCATCTATGAGATCTGAGGTGAAGCTACAGGAATTAATGACTTCCCTGTTTGCTTGTGTGTGTCCTGCATACTCGTAAGAGCTTTCAGTAAGGAGAGGGCCATGGGCAGGTCAGGAGGCTTTGGGAAATACAGTTCTTACTAAGTGCTATTGGGAGGGAAGAAGATCTGCAAATCAATCTTCCGGGGATACCTTGAGATCTGTGAGGTTTTTCTTGCAGAGATGCAAATGCTTGAATGACTCAGTCTGTTACTCACTTTCAGGGAAAGCAGAAATCCATTAGCAATATTTTCTAACCTATTTTTTTTTCCCTAAATAAGTATTTTCTACACTGTTACATTCAGAAGAAAAATATCAAATAGTGGTGGAGAGCAAGAAAGAAATTTTTGGGACTTGGTTGGATTGTACAATTTAAATGGCATGCCAACAGGCATTAGGTCTGCAAGGACTTGTGTTATGCAGAAGGCTCAGGAATACAGCCAAGTTGAACCCTCTTTGCCAGCTTCAAATTTTTAAAAATAAGAGGAAGTTACAAGAAATGGTTCTTCACTGTCTGCTGCTGTTGCTGTTCAGAAGCAGTAACTCAATCTCCCCAGTTCACAGAATCATAGAATCATAAAGGTTTAAAAGACTACTAAGATCATCTATTCCAACCATCAAATAGTCCAAACTTCGAACCATTGTTCTCCCAGATCCAGACATGAGGTTTTGTCCTCTAAACTACCACTGCCTCCAGGGCTCTGGAATCACCATATATGTATATATTCTTGATTCTTAATTTCTGCTTATGTTCTAAGGTTTCATGTGACCTCTTAGATTTGCTGGGTTTTTGCAGTATTATTTCAAAAGTTTTTGTACAGTCAGAATTAGTATTTTGTATTACTTTCATTAAAATAGTAATTTATTCCTTTCAAGTCACTACTTCTAGATGCTGGCATTTCCTCACTACATTAGGACAACTACTTCAATGGAAAAGACCTCGGGCTCTTTTTTAATGCAAGGAAAATCTGTGAACTAATAGTCAAAAGAGTTTTCATTAGAATCCATGTATATTAAGAGGCTAAAACATTCAAATTAGTAGACAAGGCAATCTTCCTAGGGGGGAAACAACAACGCAAACATTCATGCTATGAGGAGCACACAAACATGGGAAAACATTGGACATTTGGCTTTAACAATATACTGAAAATAAACTAGCTCAAAATGTCAAATGGTGAATATCTGAAAATACTGAGCCATTTATAAGCTCTTCAGTAGCACGGTGGGCTTAGATACCACATCAGAAGTGTATAGAATGTGAAGTGGTGCAGTTTAACACTCTATTAGGAAGGTCTCACGCGTAATTCCTACCTGACATTGCTCAAGATAACACAGCCAATTAGCAATAAGGCCAAAAAAATAGTACAAATATTTTGATTTCCTGTCCCCCAAGTCACTTATTTAATCACTGTTACTTCTCAGACTAATGGCAATTTGCTTTTATATCTTCCATTTACAAGCCTTTGAGCATGGGCACCTGTCTATTTTTTCTACTTTGACCCTGGGGAAATTGAGATTTGTCTCAAGCAATGTAACTACTTGTGAGCAGTTTAAGAAGTAACATTGAATCCCAATTTTCAGTCCAGTAATTGTTGTGATTAAATGATCACTGACACAGATAGGAATCCAAACAGGC
The DNA here is from genome assembly GCF_987193195.1 of Phasianus colchicus. Classification (NCBI taxonomy): domain Eukaryota; kingdom Metazoa; phylum Chordata; class Aves; order Galliformes; family Phasianidae; genus Phasianus; species Phasianus colchicus. The sequence continues at coordinate 16,424,233 of NC_143441.1, read as the reverse complement.
CTGCAATCTTTTCTTAGGGCAGAATGAACAAATATCAGAGCAGATTCCTTTACATTTATATTTCATGTGTAGATGTGCATTCACGTTCTTTCTTTGGGCGTAAGGGTCAGTCTCCTTAAAAAAGTAGCTCCAGAGCCCTTGATGTAAAGAGATATTTAACTAGTCACTTCAAGTGCTAATCAGAATACTTATGTGTTAATTGATTATTAAAACCATAACCACATCTTTATTGTCATTGTAATTGACAGTTCCTTTCTATACCAAACAGACATACAATTTGCGTATTCATAAAACTCAGTGGGTGCTCTTCTAAAAGTCAACCAAGTTTAATAAACATAACAAAAAATAGCTTATTAAATGCAAATTAAAGCTGGGAAGCAGCAACTGAAAATTCACCCTGGTTCATGTTCTTGGGTTACTTCATCAAGGATTATTTTTCAAAACAAGTCTACAAGAAAGACTTTTAAAAAACAGCCCCAGCGTGTGATGGGGAAATGTGAACACCAGAGTGATAATCACTGTGTCACTTACAAGTAATGCTCTGTAGAGTAGCTCACTTATATCAATCCAAGTGTTCTTGGAGACTGCGGTGTAACTAACCTTCCAGTTTTGTAACAGTTCAGGAGTTCTCTATAGGAAAGTCATATTTTAAATGTAATAAATCTCTGCATTACTCTTTACTTATTGACAAGAGGGAAAGTCCTCTCACAGATGAATGTCTAGATAAATACCTAAGAAGACCAAGCATAAATTGCAGATCTACAGTGGAAGAAGTCTACATGTAGGAGCTTCCTAAGGATCTGTACTTTTCATGATTTTTTTGGAAAGCAGTACAAATCTGGAATGAATAAAATTGCAGGTGATACTATGTTATCTAAAATGGTTAAACATAAAGCTGAATGTGAAATTTATAGAAAGGTATAGAAAGATTTTGCAGTCCTGAGTAACCAGATAACAAAACTGCAGATGAATCACAGTTTCTGACAATATGAGAACTAGCAGGCGTGGAATGAAATTACCAGGTGACAAACAAAACAAGTGAAATACTTTTTCACAAAGCATTTGAGTAAAATATGGAATGCACTCCTACAGTAAAATATAGCCAGCAAAAATACAAAAGGAATCAAAGAGGGATGTTAAATTCATGGAGGATAAGCACTTTGGTGCATAGGCTGCTAGGCAAACGGTGCATTGTGAAATAGAATGAATCACTCTGAGATCCAGAATCATGATGACTGCCTCCATATCACTGAAGGTGTTTGAGTTATGGACCACACTGACAATGTAATGTCCCAAACTCCACAGAATGCCATTATGGGTGTTGCTTTTGCTTAAAATATGAATGAATCAGTAGTGCTCCTACCCATTACCAGCGTAGACCATAAAAAGGTAATCATGTCCTTTGCACCACAGAATGCTCGTATTCCTCTCATACCTTGCAGATCAAGAGGAGGTGGACACTCTGGAATATAACGCTGCCATCTCGAGGTTACAGCAACTCACTGTATTTAACACCTCTGGGTTAAAGACCTGGCTCTGTAGGAGCCGTGGCAGACTGACTCACATCAGGCTCCTAAAACCTAGGACTCTAAAAATAACATTCTGGCTGTTTATTTTTCACAGCCACATAAAATACACGTTGGCTTTCATTATTCACTAGCACTTAGGTAGGATTTTATGCTAAGAGGTTCCCCACTTCCTGAAACAGCCTCTGTCTGGTCTGATTCATTGAGACCTTTTTCTTTCTCTCAATTCATGTTCTTGAGGCCCCTCCTACAGTTTTTATTTTCAGATGCACTGCAGGAGGGTAGGTTGTGGCATACAATTTGTTGTGGAGAGAGCTAGATGGAAGAGTCTCCAGCATTGGTGAGTCCAACCCCTGAGAGGGGCTTCTTGCCTGTCTTGGGAGCACGAGCTGGAGCCTCAGCCTGTTATATAGCTGCTCCAATGCCACACTGTTCTTGGAGCCATCACACTGGCCTGTGGGGTAGCTTTTAATGTGCGAGCACTGCACAACCTTGTGATGTGACATACTAAGAAGCTATAATTTTCATATTGTATCTCCTTACCAATTGTAAATCAGTCATTTTAAGGATGCTTTCCATTCTTGCTTCCCTTCAGGCATCTCTTATTTCTCTCCGGAAAAAGAAAAGATGTAGTTTATAGCTAACTGCAGGACTGAAATGACATATATAATAGCAACAGCAGGCAACAAATGTGTCCCTAAAGTGGCAATATGGTGCCTTTTGTTTTGTTTTAAGACTTTGGAGTGATAGGCAATTTGTCTTTCTGAGCCTTTACTTGAATAGTTACAGGGAATTTAGAAGATGATGTTATGCATGTTCAGTAATGAGGACAGCATGGTCTGACCTAGGCCCTTTGAAAATTGAATGATAGAACAAGACAATCAAGAAAAAATACTGATTACTATGCATAGGGTTATTGGCATTAGAGGTTAACAATAGTTTTTACTTTAATTTTCTCCCTGCAATCCTATCCTTTCTATTAAAGAAGACAAAACAAACACATTATGATCACCAGATATTCTATACAAATCTGAATTCTGCCACATCATGTGGGAAAAAACACAGCCTGAGCGTAATCATTTTTTGCTGTTGGGAAATAAGGTGATTTACAATTCCTAAATATGATGGTTTATATATATCTGATAAAATCCAACTCTTTTGTGTTGCTCTTTAAAAAACTGGTGTTGCCCCTCTGTCCACACAAGTAACACACCTCATTTCTTCAAATCTCTAAAGGGATGCTGAGGATGCAGTAAGAACCTGACAACATCTCAGTGCTCAGACAGAAGGGATACATCTGGCACAGCCTGCTGCAGGCGCAAGGATGCAGCAAGCAGGAGATGGAAGAGACACAGTGTGTTTGATGCTCCCAAGATCTCTCTTCCCTTCCCTTTTACTGAACTCTGAGAGCCCCTCACAGGGACAGGTGTGTGGAAGAGGATAGGGGACAGGACAGCTGAGCACCTGCAGCACTCACTGACTTCAGCTGCAGTTGCATGAGCTCACATTTCTAACATTGTGGTGCCAGGAAAACCGATGCCACAGCACAGATCTCACTGGCAGCTGATCTGAAGAAGGGATGTCTGTCTGCATACCTTCTTGCCAGGAATTTAAGGAGAGGCACACCAGAACCCTGGCAGAGATCTCCTGGCAAGGGATGGGGTAAGAGGTGCAGTGAGCAGCATTGCTAGCTGTGAGCCACCCTTTGTAGCTTTTGCTCATGGCTCACTTGGCAGCCTCCCTGCTGCTTACTCCTCTCAATGACTCCAATTTCACTTTGCTTTCTGCCTCGTTCTTTCTTTCTTTTTTTCCAAACTTCTAAATGCCTCCTTACACCACCCTTTGCTTTTTGAAAGAAAAGTCTGGGGTGATCAAGCTGGGTTTTATGTGCTATTTTTAAACATACACCAAAGCTTCAGCAGTGTCACGGGCGACGTTTTATTAAAATTATTTAGTAAGCTGATTTGGTTTTATTTGTAAATGTTTTCTTAAGGGGACAACTCTCATTAACCAAAGTGCAAAAATTGAAATTAAAACAATAAAATAAATATGAAAACCTCATTAAAATTAATCCCTGAATACAATATTTTGTGATATAAGATCATTTCAACATTCATCATTATTCTAGGCTCCACATGTTTTCAATACTAAACTTCACTAAGATGCAGATGAATTTAAGAACACATCAGCATCTTAGATTAAGATGATTTAGGTGGATGACGTTATTCCTGAGCTGAATGTTCTAAGTGAAAGAAACTACGGGTAAGGATTATACCCCAGACATTTTAAAGGTGAAAATGTCTAAACCATGCATTTAAACCACTTTACTTCTGTCCTCCTTTTCTGGCACAAAGCTATTCAGTCTGCCACCAAAATATTTATTGTATGTGGTCTAAATTAGACTAAACTGGCATATGCTAGAGGGAGTAGCCTAAAAACCATCACAGCTTGGTGTCTTTCACCCATCTCAGTTCTTTTGAGATACGTTGGGCGGAGGATCTCACTGCCACAAGGCTGGAGGCAACAAGGCAGCAGGAAACCAAGTATGTCGAGCAGAGGGCAAAGGAGGAGATCTCCTCTGGTGGTTTCCATGGTAATCAGACAAGCGGAGCAGTCTGCACACCCAGCTCTGGTAAGGGGAGCATCTCCTGCTGAGCCTGCGCTTCACACCTTTGCTTGGCGCTCCTTCAGCAGAGTATCGCTTGCTTAGGATGCAGCTGCTAGAGGCATCTCCCCCACATCCTAAGTTTCTTGCGTGAATCATTTTATTGTGTCCTGTCACCTGTCATGGTGACATCTAGAGCCCCTCATTAGGATTCACACAGGTCTAGACATCCGTGATTGCCCAAATTCTCACACCTGTCTGCAGCTCACACAGCACAGCAAAATTCAAAACTGTAACAAATAGCCTTAGAAAAAAGTACTGTGGCTCTTACATTTCCATTCAAATTACACAAGCAGTTTGCCATGAAATGCAATATTTTCTATTTTCTTCTGGAATGAAGTTCAAGCATTTCTACTACCTGCATGAAACATAAATCATGTGTTAAGCAGTTACACAAGTTTTGGATACGATTTTAAGCAAGCTTTTTTATTTAAAATTACTTCAGTAGGTTCTATGACTATCAGTTCTTTACATGAGCTTTCTCACAGGCTCCAGAAGATGATGATAGTATTATGGCATAAATGTACTGGTAATATATTAAAGCTTTGCTGTCATTTCACTCAAGAGTGTAAACTACTTACTGACCTTTGCAATACAAATAAATGAAAGCAAATTATGACAGTTTGGATTTCTTGGGACAGTATTCAGTGGAAAACATACCAGTGGGTCACTTAGTTTGTTGAATATGTACTGCTTCTTGCATAAGAAATCACAAAAATATTAATGTAAAACTATCGCTGGGTTTCTTACTGTATTACCATATTACAAGGCTTTCAATAGATGATCTTTCCCATGTTCTTAGACAACCTTGACCTTCAGTTCTTAGTGAGGTGAATAATATTACATCACATCTAAAGAGAACAGTGTAATCATCTTTTCTATTTGCAGCACTAAGACAGTCAACAGTATTTGATACAATCAGCATGTGTCTTGATACTGAAGGCACATGGTGACAAGTCTAACTGAATGTAGTTATTTGGCTGTCATGAAATGCACCTTATGGTGATAAACTTCAGCCATAAAATTGGAAGACTATCACATAAACATGTTTCATGAAGAAATACACTAGCAGAATTCACTCCTAGTTTATAGTTGGAAAACTGTGTTCTATTTATTATGCTGCAATTTTTACAGTACGTCAGGTTGGAAAACTCATTACATTTTACAATGAAGTAATTACTGTGTGTTGATTCTTCTCCTTCAACCACCGGGTCTATCTAATTAGTGTACAATAAATTGAAATACTGCGATTAAGGATGTGTGAAAGTATGCTACAATTGGATGCAGCTTCAGTGTGCTTAGAAGCTGGGGGAATTCAACAGCTGTCCCCGCATTGTGCGCCTAGGGTAGGTGCCTCTTGGGGCAGTGCTCACAGGGAAACTTCCTCTGCTTTTCACCCTCTCCTCCATAAACATGTTCTAACAGTCACTACAATAAGCACATGAAGGCAGTTCATTTCACACTTGTGCGTATTAAAACTTAAACTTGATAGAGAAACGATGTTTTCTTTTCATTACTTATCAGATTTTTTATCTTTTAGATAAATTTATTCTCCCTGTAGTCTTAAAGGATATGTTGTTCGTAGCGCTCAAGCTATAAAACTACCCAAAACAATAGCTTCAATAAACTCAGAGACATTGTCTTATCTTCATCATAAGTCAGCCTCACTGCTGCGCAATGTTTCCAGCTTGGTACTTTATTGGTTATTGGAGATGTTCTGAGGCACAAGGAGCAGAAAGGTTTCTCAGTCCTAACGAAAGTCACCGAGAATTGGAGGCTTCCCTCCATCTGCATTTTTGAAGATTCCTACTGTGTGTTCAATCAGCTGCCTGGGAATGAGTCTGAAATACGGGGTTACACTACCACTGGATCAGCCATCCTGCCATTAGCAGAAATGGTATGTGGATGTAACTATGCTTGGGGAAAAACATTCCCCAAAAGAAATGTGACCATCTATATAGGCTGTGTTCATCTGATCTTTTTGCCTAGGTGAACAGTGGAGCAGAAATGGTCTTCAGGGAATATTTCCAATGCAATGGGTTAGAACTCATTTGCTCTGCTCTACCTTGAAATCTGTAAACTGGGCAGCATTACAGCAGAGGTATTCTGGAATGGCAGCAGAAGAAAAAGACTGATGCAAGCTTTACTTTAACTATTCAAGTAGCAAAGTAGCCCCCTTTGGGCCATTGTAGTTCAACGTAAATAAATCTCAGCATAAATAAATCTCAACTGCTGTTCACATATCTGCTAGAAGAAGAGGAAACAAATAGATAATCCTGTCTTTTTTCAGATCAGAAAGGTTGTCTTTCTCTCAAAGTTATTTAATATTTTCAGAACTTTTGCCACCATTCACAGCATTAGACAGCCTCGGAAAATGCCAGTTCCTCACTTTTAAGTCAGAATTATCCAATATTAACATTGCTTAGTTAATTCAACAGGCAAAGAAAAGTAATTGCCAAGTTTCAAAGAAGCAGGGAATGTTTTTATAGGCCTACTAGATCTACACATTTGCTAACCCCACTGGAGCTACTGAAGCTCAACGAATGTGATTAATACAACTAAAATAAGGTTTCTCCAGCCTAAGCTTTGACGTTGTTGTGCTATTCCTTGCTAAAAACCAGATGTTATTAAATGAATAAAAATTCTCTTTCTGATTTCAGAGAGCCAAGCAGGGTTATCTGTTGCCAAATAAGGAAAAAATGAAACTTCATGTTGGTAATACATTAGAATATTTAATGAATTTTAACAAAGAACTGTTAAAAAAAAATTGTCATTTCAAAACTGCTACGATTATTTTTTCCACAGGCATTTTCTTTTCTTTATTATTGATTCATATCTTGTTATTAGCATGCCAAAATCCCTACCCATTTTGTACAGATAACTATTGAGATAATGTAACTATGTTGAAGTGCAGTTCTGCCTTTTGACTGCTTGTATTTGAAAAATGTGTATCAGCCTTCATTCAAAAAAACAGAAAATTGGATATACCATTGGTCACAAAGCAGACAAAATCTTCTGTTTTATGTACACTCTATAATTCATATCAGAAAAATTAGACCGAAAAAGTGTAAGAAAAATTACACAAGACTATAGATAAGAGTTTTAGAAATATGGTATCTCCCTTATAGAACTGCATATATTCACACGGAGTAAATCATTAGAAAATGACAGATAAACATCAGGAGAGAGATCAATGGGGAATTATGGTAAATTTCTTGTCCTCCTGATCATTAATCAAGAGATACAGGTGTTGTAGATCTCCAGAGATAGGGGAATCCTGGGTTGATGCCTCTGCTCCACAAATTATTTGTGTGTTCTTGTGTTACAAACCTTTCTGTTCTGCTTTAGATTTGAAGCATTCCCTATGGTTAGTTAGAATAAATGAAACATCAATAGATTGAAAAATCTGCACATATTAAAACAGTAGTTGGACAAGGCAATGTAAGACCATACATCTGCTCAGAGAACACGATAAGCATCAGAAAGTATTTTTTGTACGCTCCCTACCAAGCCAAGTGAAAGGTTTTCCTAGGTAATGATATAGCAGCTTGGCAGGGCTTTTTTTAAGTGGGCTTTAGTATTTCAAAAAGATTTTTGAATTTTGGCTTTCAATTAATCCATAGTCCTAGGGGCATTAATTATAAATATGAAATGAACGTATATTTAACAGATAGGTCAGGACACAGTTTGAGCATTTTAAATTTGAAATTTTAAGATTAAGTCTAGACCTATTAGAGATAAAAAACAAATAAGATTAAATGACCAAATCCCATCATGGTGGTAGATTAACTGCCCCAGGGGTTTCTTATGATGTGCCATGATGCTAAATGAGTTCATTAATAATTTGGAAAGGGGAAAGGATAGCATGGCAACAAAGACTTAGCTGTATAGGTGTACAAGAACCTGAGATGACTGTGGAGAATATTAAAGAAACTTAAATAAGATAGGTGAAAAGTCAGCACGATAACAAAGAGATTCAAAATCAGGCTGCATAGATAAATAACCTGTTCCACTTGGAAAGCTCTAAGCTGATTATAACATCTAAAGGAGACCTAGGACATCACTGTATACAGATCAATGTGCAAATGCAGTCCAAAAAAGCAAATCAGATATGGACTGTGCAAAGGGATGGGATAATCAAGAAAGTGGAGATCACTGTAATGGCAGCGTAGAAACAGCACTACAGCATGGGGTACTACGTGTGCAAAAGGGTGCTGAATGGGAAAGGAAAGAATTTTCCTGGAGAGGTAGAGTACAGTGATAGAAATCATTACCTTACAAACAGAAATCTGTGCATAATGTGTGTTCTAGACCAGGGAGTTAGTGACCCTCACTTTTTTCTTTTTTTGTGAAGTGAAAAAGGCATTCAGCATAATCAATAAACAGAAAGTTCAATACATTTTTAGGCCATTTCAGCTGTGAAATTCCCTGACATAGAATATCACTGACACTAAGAATTCAGTACAATAAAAAGGACTGAATAATCATATAGATATCAAGAATATATGGACCTATCATAATTATTGATTAAAAAAACCCAGATAAATAGCTATTGTACAGCACTTGCTAGCTGTGAGGTTTTTATAGCCTTCCCTGAAACTCAGTGTGCTAGGCATATCATTTGGACAACAGACGTTGAAGAGCCACTTACGGTCTCTGAGGTTGACACAGAAAAAACACATTTAGTCACGACAAAACATAGCAACGTGCAAAAAATGTACCAAGCTATATAACTTCATCGTTAAAACTGACTTTTGTGCTTATGCCTAGCTAAATACAGACATGTCATCATAAATAAACAGAATGCCACCTCCTTTCAGCAGAAATACCCCTAGCTACAAATTCAAATCCTGTAGTTTTTTCTTTTCTGAATTTACAACTTCTATGTTAGTTTTTGCAGGCACCCATGCAGGTGTGCTTGTGCACTCGTGTGCTCTCATCATGCTCACCTTGCATGGTGCAGGCTGAGAGGGATGATGAAGCCATAGGAAACAGGGCTGCACCTGTAGGGTGAGGGGACAGACAGGAGGAGGTCTCCTACTTGTCTGCAAAGCCTCCCTGTGCAAATGAGCCCGAGGGGAAATCCCCAGGTGGGATGTGGCCCTCTGCTTGCCTATGGAAAGTAGGTAGCCAGATAGCAGGGCTGGCATCTCCCCAGTAAGCTGACAGCTGGGCTGAGGAGAAAGGCTGACAGGAAAGCTCTTAATTCTCCAGTGCAATGTGTGCCTTCATATAATGAGGTACTGAGGTGCTCAACATTAACCACGTGCTTTTATGTGAGTATAACCAGCAGGTTGTTGGCCTGCAGGAGGCAGAAGCCTTCCCCACCACAGCTGGTGTTGCTGTTTTTTCATATTAAAAAAAAGTTCCAAGTGACATTCTGCTGAACATACGTTTCACATAAACCAAAGTGGGGACAGATGACAGCGTTAGGTGGGGAAGCAATATTTCCTCAATGTTGTACTTTGTGGGTTTTTTTGACATAGCTACTTCCTTGAGAGGCTCCAACCTGTCAGCAGTGTGAAAATGTCTTCTGTTCACATCTCAGAAAAAGATGCACAGCTGAATCAAGGAATGGCTGCGTAAGTAATTTTATTTTTTATGATTTGAGCCCCAAAAGGTCTTAAACTGTCAGATTTATTGTCTATCCAACTTTATGACTTTCAGTTGTATTTATTCTCTGATATTTACCATCAAATGTATGTACGTGAGCTCCAGTTTGTAGGCTTTCATATTGCTAAATCATTTCTTAAGCTTTAGATGTAGTTTCTGCTCAGCATCAATCCCCTGAGATATACCATTAACATGAATCATTTCTGAAAGTACGTCGTGCAATATGAACTTCTTGTTGAGTCGATCATTCACTCTGATTGAAAGAAGTGATGACCTTCACAGAAGAAGCGTAACACAGCTACATATCCCAGGACCCTCTTCACTACTGTCAGTCGTGTCTGCTTTTGGAGCTCATGCAGACTTAATCATGGCACAGAAATAGGCTGAAGATTATTTTCTTTATGTGGTTAGGTCAGCAGAGCTTTCAACAAAGGACTGAATACAAAACCCCATTATTGAGTCACAGAGACCACTTGATTTCTTGAACGTTGTTTCCACAGTGGACTTTAAGAAAAATCTGAGTTGTACTTTGGCCAGTTTGTTTCATTTTCCTCAAATCAAATCTCAATCCTCAATCAAATAAAATCTTTTTTAGGCATTACAGCAGATAATTTTTGGTCCTCTTAGGCAACAGGCGTAGATTTGCAGTAGTACTTGGATGTATCCCTCCACTGATTGTGTGAATCTGGACCTAAAGCCTGGATCCCACAGATCTGAACTTGCAACCTGGGATATAAGCATAACATGATCAGCTGATTACTTTGATGACTGTTTAACTTATGCTTTAGCAGAACTGCCTTTGTAGCAGCAGATGCTTTCTTAATTTAGCACCTATTCCTATAAGACTACTTGAAAGTTAGAATACTGGGTTAAAAAAAAAAAGTTTTGCTGTTAAAAGACATAGACTTTTATAACTAGTTTCATATTGGATGTCCTTTGGGATCTTGGATTTATCATTCAACCTTCCAGTACATTAGCTCTTTCTTCTGTAAGTTACCCTAATTATATGTTCCTGCTTTATAAAATCAATGGGAGTCCTGATTCAGCTTCGTTCAGCCTGGTTCATTCATTAATGATTTAAAGTGCTTGGAAATTACTGAGTGTAAAGGAGCATAAAAGGAAGAGTAAATTAAATAAAGATATTCTAGTAAAAGGAAATAAAAAGATAGCAGTGACAGTTCCACACACTTTCACAAAGTTATATGTTCCCACTCCTTGTGTGCTGCATTCTTCAATATAAGATATTGCAGATATTCTCATTTTTGTTTGGCAAGCAGCCAAAGTTTGGGGACTCTCTTTTCCATTTGCGAATATATAATTTTCTTCTTAAGATAATCTGATTTATAAAAGCAATTATCTGCTTCCTAAGCAGAATTTCTGCTGATAAAATACTCAATTTCAACAAATATAAATAGTTCAGTAAGACTAAATATTCAGATCATATTTGTGTACGTTCACATTTGCTCTTAACTTCAAATTTTATCAGACACTGCAATAATTTCTAGATTTGCATCTCTAAAAGAAGAAATTAACCTCTTTCTTTCTGAGATTTACCCACTGCATACAGGATAGGCTTGACAGAAGTAAGGCAAAAGGGACACATGGCCTACTGACCCTGTGTAGAATTTCAGTTTATTTTGTCTCCTAATATGATATTTAGTCCACCTCATTTGAAATTATTATAAGGAAGACACAAAAAAGCTCTAAAATGGCAATTACTGAGTACCTGCTCTCAGTTTCTTCTGTTGAATAATGTAACACAACACACGAGTTCTAAGTTCAAATTTTGAGAAAATATATTATTAATGGGACTCTGCATAATCCTATTAGTTGCATAGTTGGAAAAGCTGGTAATATTCATGCAAATTCCTGCTACTGACAATTAAACACTAATATGCTACAACTGCATTTGGAAGCATATTTTGTATTGTATGTCTGATGTACTAGTGAAAAAAAATAAGATGGATGATAAAGAAAAATAATTGACACAGTATTTAAAAAGTAATGAATCGATTGACGTTTCTAGTAGGAAATACCATGACCAAAGGTAAAGATTTAGAATTGAGAATGTTATCCTGTTCATTCCTCACTGTGCAAAGCGAGACATTGTATAGATATGTCCGCTATCATACACACTGTTTATATTCATAAGCAATTTGATTTTTTTCTAGTAGATATTAAAATGAAGGAATATTCTTTTTACATATTCACTTACGACTATGGCATTTAAAGGTCATCAGGAAAAGCATCTTTCAGGCACCTGCTATCAACAGCAGCCTCTCAGAGTATTGACTGATAATGATTATGTATTGTTAAAAGCATTTTCTGTCAAATAGAAATAAATGTTTTTCATATTGTTCCCTGCAACTTGGACAAATAGAAAAAGATAAGATTTTCAGTATTTATTCTACCGTCTGCTCATTTATGTGAGCAGCCCCTTTAGAGTTTAATCTCTATAGCAATATTTTCTTTATAGATATTACAACCTTGAGTTGAGGTTTTAACATCAAAACCAGTAAATTCTAGTGTTCAAAACTGACAACAGTGATAATAACAAAACATCCCTAAGGCTGTGTGGCAGCTAAGACTTTTGAAAGTAACAAAATATATAACAAATCGCCATAGACAATTGTCTCCTTCAATTTCTTGAGCCTCGGTTATCATATTTTCATTGAAACGACTAGGAAGCACAATAGAGCTAATTGATAGTGGCTAGTTTGGGGTGAAAAGGAAAACTGAAGCATAATCCAACAAGTGTAGGAAGATGCTGATTTACTGTTATGCTGGAGGTTGGCTGGTTCCCAGAGAATGTCTTTGATCTTCTGGCGATTGCAAACCTTATGGAACCTGTAGGTGTAATTGCTACTTTCAAGTCAGGCTAAATCAGGAAACAGCCACGTTCTTCTTTATTTTGGAATAATGTCAGTCTGTGTCCAAACCGCAAAGTAGCACACAAGGCTTGGCTAAGCACCAAACTATGAGGGTTGAGGGTGTGCTTTTTTCTTTTGTAGTATAAGTAAATGGTGATTAGCTCCAAGCATGTCAGTGATCAAGGTTACTGTGTAATCCCACAAACATTTGCACTGGCAGTTCAGAGTGGACTAACTGCATCATAGACAAGACTGAAGCAGGCCACAGAAACAAGTGGAAAGGAGCAGAAAGTGGAAGGATGCTTTTAAGCTGGCATTGCTTCTGGAGATAACATCCATGAAACTAAAGACTTAGTTTTCCTGAGGGTCTGAACAGAAATACAGAGACTGGGCTGTTGTTCTAATGTATTTGTAAATATCTGTGAGTCAGACATCAGCACCACAAAGGCAGACTAGAGAGTAGCAAAGGAATCACAGCAACACGGCTGAAGGACAGTATTTTGGGGCTAGGTACTGAGTAGAAAGATCTGGAATTATGATTAGGGATTATGCACAGTCTCCTGTTGACTGATTCCTAATGTGTTCAGGCAAGCAAGAATTGATGTCTATTCTCTGAGGATAAACAGAAATATGAGGCAAATTTCTAATTACATTTTGTTTCTTCTGCAGCTGGAAACATCTCACAAAACTGAAAGAATGTAATAGCTACTTAGCCTAAAAGATTTCCATTATTACATACAGCAGAACTGACAAAGAAAGTACGGTTAGCCCAAGGAAGCAGCTTCATTATTAATTACAGTAATTATTTATGATGTTTTTGTTAAGCAGTGACAGTGCACTTAGGACTGCATACAGCCGAACCAAATGCCCGAAGGATGCTACGATGGAAAGCAGGTGCTGACCATATGCATCCCATGTCTTTGGTGGATACTGAAAGTGTTGACAACGGACTCTAAGCTGAAAAGGAAGCTATTCATACAATGATAGAAGATGCTTAATACCTCGAAATACTTATATTGTTATAATATCTAATTGTTACAAACTCTGAATACTTCATAATCATGTATTCTTACAAACAGTAAGCAAAACAGTAGTAGCTGTATTAATAAATGGGAGACTGATATGTGATTTATTTAAAGAATTAAAGACCTGAGGTTTAAACCCAACTCCCCACAGTCCCAACAGATTCAGCACATTTTTAGGTCAGATATGCTCATTCTTGTTTCTTCCCCAGCACTGTAACCTCCCCTTCTCATCTTATCCTTTCCCAAATCCTTTCAGTAGGCTGCCTACCTGCTTGCACAGCTCTTGTTGCTGCTGTGCTGTAACTCAACGCTAAAACTGATGTCTGGTGAACTGTTCTTCATGTATTGGGAAGCAGTGGAATATCCAATCAATTTACTGATCCACCCCTCATCTAAAAGTGTTACGTGGATTTTTCCAAATGCTGGGGTTGTGACAGTATTTCTTATCTCAGTGAATTAACAAAGTGAAGTTTCTGGAAGACTTGAAGAAGGAATCTGAATTATCAGAGAATCAGAACTGGAAGGAAATTCCACATTAAATGGATTGGTAGGAGAAATAAAGTATAACTACAGATACTGGAAAAGACTGCAAAAGTTGTGTTTAGGATATATGAGAAGTGCAAAGGTAATAAGACCATATTCATTTTCTAAAGGCAATGAAAGAAGGACAGACTAGAAAAAATGGTAAAATGGTGTGCTAATACAATTAATAGCTTTTTCACAGGCTCAGATGCACAACTGAATTACCCAGCTGATTGAGATACTTTATCTCAGCTGAGCCATGATAACTGACTATGTGCATACTTTTCACTCATGGGAAGCATAAAGTAGAATGAGCTAATATGTTCAACCCTTTTTAAGACCACTGATACAGATTTTCAGCAGGGTAAGGATATGTTTATGGTCATATAATCAGCAGTTCTTTAAGCCATCATAAATCCGCTGTCTGTCCACATCCTAACACACAAGGATGTGGGCACACCCAGTTCTCCTGCTTGCTCTCTTCAGAACCTGGGGCTTTGCAGCCTTGCTGTTCTTTAGCATAAGCATTGAAAAGGAACATTTTGATCAATGATTTATAAAAAGAAACCTACTTTAGGCATCCAGAGAAAAACAGGTGGAGTGGAATCAAATGTAATGAGTTCTAAACAGAGAGCTCCCTGATGTGTTAGGCCTTTAACTGCCCTGGAGAGGCAAAATGCCTCAGAGCTTTTCTGCTCAGTAGTCTGTGATGGTTGAACACCGTCAAACTAACCCAGGGAGGAGCAAGCCCTAACATTTTCATTGGCACTAGTTCATTCCACATGCACATTTACAGTGACTGTCATCATACCAAAGATAAATCCAGCTCTTTCGAAAGGCCTACTGGACAAGATAAATTAAACACACTCTGCAGCATTCTTTCTGAATTCACATAATGGGGGAATTTCAAAAACTGTAACAGTGCCTCTGTTACCAAGGATTTGTAACCCATAATTACATTGATACATGTGCCATGTCAGCAACAGCAGTGAAATTCACAGTATTTTTTATGTGAAATGTACTGTTTTATTGCATTAATTCACATTTAATGTGTACACAGTAATAACCATAAAGTATGATAACCAAAGTTATATATTTTCTTCAGAACCTTCATTTAGAGAGCTTTCAAAAGAGTCCAAGGAAATTAAAATATCAGCCAGTTTACCTGCAGGATATAGAGCCAAAGCAGAAAGCACTATAATTTCTTTTACAAGCCACCCCTTACTCACAAAATGCCCCTACCTCTGACTGATAAAATACAATAGTCATAATGTTTGTACATATTGTTAAAACTGCTGTGCACAAAACCAAGATTTTAGAACTAAAGAAAAATGCATCACCAGAGTAACTGTGTTACTCATAGCGGGCTGAGGAAAGGAGAGATGTAATGAAGGTATGAAATTCAAGAATTCCTTCTCAACAGCATACAGAGATGGCACCGTAAAGGAGGGATGTCACACTCAGTTAGGGAACACTGCTCTCCTCAATAGGAAGGAGCTTAAGCAAATGTATAGGCACTAAATGGAGCCAAAGTCCTGAAATCCTTTCTCTTGAGAAGAGAAACAGCAGTAATAGTGGGTATGGATGATTTAAAAAAGAAAGGATATGATATTTTAATCTTTTATCTAATTCCGCTAGTTTTCAGAGCTACATTACACTAGCACTGATCTAAGCTCAACCACAAACCTATTTTCGTTATTAAAAAAGAAACAGGACTACAATACAGTTCAAGGACTGTACACTCATTAAGCAAAGAAACAAAATCAACTGGAGATTGTCCAGGCATTGGACAAAACTTTTGTAGAAATAGCACAGTAATTAACACTTCCCTACAGACATAAAAATGAATTTTTAGGGATTTCCTTGTCATTTAAATTTAATTACACATATAAAAAAACCCAAACAAGTGAGAAGTTAAATAGTTCAGTAATAACATAAGATTTATAGTAGGTGTAGGATCAGGAAGCTGAGGAATAGAATAGATACCACTGGAATTTGAAAGATAAAAGAAACCTTGGATAGATTATGATTCATGAGTTGGATGGATTTACTTAAAATGACAGAAGCACACAAAACTTGATGGCAAGAAACAGGCATAATCAGAGCGGGCTTTTATCAGCTTTGGCTTGCCAGAACTTTGTGCCAGTAGCTGTCACAGATCAGAAATAAGAGTTCAGATTTCTCTCTATTGCAACAAAATATTCAGTAAAAACATTGCCTTTTTGCCTTCCAGTACCTCAACATTTAATACTGGCAAAAATAGAGGAGCTGACTCGGCATAGGAGTAGCTTCCCTCCTGACTGTGAAAAAGACCAAATCTGGTACAAGAAAAGGGTTCCACAGCAAACTCCTTCTAGGTTTTTCCATTTATATCTAAAAACATCCTTAGCTGTATCAGAGAATCACTTTCACATCACGTGTGTGGCCAAATGTCAGAGACTGTACCAGAATTAAATATGCATTTCATTTGGAGGCAATTTCCGTGATCTGCTACCATTCTCAACTTCTCTCTCTCTCCTTCTCTCTGCTTATCATAACCAGTCCTTAAAACAGAGTTTAATTTGAAATTTCTCAGATAACTGCCAGGTTCAAAGCTTTTTCTGTGCAGCAGTACATGGTACTGTGATGCCTGTGATGACTGAATGGGATTCCTGGTAAAATATGCCAGTGAAGATTTATGTCCATTGGCACAAAACATCAGCAGGAAGCACTTAGTACAAGGCTGTAGGGCAATGACATGGGTAAACTCCTGAGCAAAGCACTGAGATCTCTTCTGCTTTCAGAGCAGACTCTTGATTCTCTTCGGAGTTTGTTAGTCACCCTTGTGTTCAGCTGATTAAATTTGTTAGTAGATGTCTTGCAGATTATATTGACAGCTATTCCTGCTTACATCTTAAAAGGCAAAAGGTTGAAGAGTCTGAGTTGACATGATATGACAAATGGAAAAATTAAATGCACCTCTGTGCAGGACTTACATTCATCTCCCGTTCACCCTTTGGCATTTTGACTGTGTTTGAGACCAGAAGTCAAACAAATGGATGACATTTGATTTTGCTAAGATAGCTGTGTTATTGGTGATTTATAGCTGAATTCCTTCATAAGCACACAAATTAGCAGGGAAGGTGGAAGTTAGCAAGTCAGAAGATTTGTAGAGTTCTTGATTCGCAGTGGTAATTCCATTGAAAAGTAAATCATAGAAGCCATAAATTTAAAACAACTATGAAGGGGGGAAGCAGACAAAATAAAAGACTGTTTGAAAATGACCACACAGTGCACATACCTGCAGTGAGAGCAACAGACACTATCTAAGTGTATCTGCAGATTTAGGACCTGATTCTCATATTACTCCTACTATGGTATAAATCAGATAAGCAGACCTATTGAACTTACCAAAGTTAGGTTAAAAAAAAATTGCAGAATAAAACCAAGCTTAGAATTTCAATATCAATACTGATATAGTCAATTTCATATAAAGTTATTGGAGTTTTAGGTAGTAACAGTCAATATTTACGTACATTGCTTTTTTAATAGACTTTTTCTATTGCAAATGATACTATGTAGACTTTTTGAAAACATGTTCATTTACCTAAAAACTGTTAGCTCTGGGCACATTATTTTTAGGTATCAGAAATGACTGTGGAATACCTACTCTGAGAACAGTATATTCCTACACAGAATACTCTAAAATTGTTCACATTTGTTATCCTTCTAGAAAGGGAAAATGATACAGATTTGCCACAGTAACAAAGTATTTAAAAATAAAAGCAACATAAAATGATGAACCAGTGAAAGAAAAATTGAAAGGAGCAATTAGTAATTAGGGGTAAAATACTTGTAAGTTACAAGGGAGATCATCTAGAGCATTTTCATGTTAGAGATATAGTAAAAAAACATACGCGAACATTAAAAACAGAAATTAGAAAGAAAAGCACCTGATCTATGCTATTGGAGGGAAAAATTGGGGGTTATATCCAAGCAAACAGAATTGAAAGGAGTAAAAGCAGCAGCAACCTAAGTGTAAAGACACCATATGACAGGCCAGAAGGGATTTGAAGGAGTAACAGTAAGGACAAGTAACCTATTAATAAAACTTTTCTCAAACATACAGTTACCAGAGAGCCTGCCAGAGAGTCAGATGGGACCAATAGACAATTAAGGTATGAAAGGAACATTCAAGGAAGATGAGGCTATTGCAGGAAAGCTAAATTAATTTATTGCATCAGTGTTCATTACAGAAGAGAATGAGGTTTTGATATCAGTCATTCCTTATGGGAGATAAGGCTGAAGAACTGGCTCAAATTCAAGTGTCAATAGAAAAGGCTTTAGAGCAAATTGACACACAGAACAGTAAGAAATCTCCAGGAACAGATGGTATTCACTGAAGATTTATAACAAATATAAAATTGCTAAACTGCTAACTGTAGTGTCTAACCTATTGCCAGAGGAACAGAAGGTGGGAAATGTGACACCAGTCTTTATGAAGGACTCCAGAGAGATCTTGGGCCTATAGACAGTAAGACTGATTTCTGTACAGGCAAAATGGCAAAACTGTGATAAAGGATGAGATTAATAGATGCATGGACAAACACAAAATACTGCATAACATGGAATTTCTGCTGGAGGATGATGTTCCTCAGAAAGGTAATTGAATTTTTTTTAAACTGTCGATAAACATGGATTATAGTGATCCCAATGTTATAAGGTAGCTGGATTTTTAAAAGGCTTTTGACACATTTCCTCATTATAGGCTTCCACATAATAAATTACCATGAAATTAATGGAAAGCTGTTGCCATAGGTTAGTAATGACTTAAAGGCAGATGACAAAGCACAGTTGTAAGTGGTCAGCTTTCTCAACTAAAAGATTTCCTAAGTACCAGTAGTGGGATTTATGCTGTTCATCGCTCACCTGTATTGCTTGGGAGAGAAGCTCCCTGGGATATAAGACAGCAAGAACTTCTAGATTTCACTGAAAAGGACAGTGGAATAAAATTCAAAGAAAATTCAGTATCAGTAAGGTTAGAATAATGCATTTGGAGTAAATCATTTCTAATTGTAAAAAGTATGGACTCCAAATGAACAAGGCATGTTCTGGATGGTGAGTAGAGGCCACTGGGGCTCATTCTGTAAGATCACCAAGCAGAGGTTCACAGCTGTAGACTGAAGTGTTAGGACTTAGAAAAGGAACTGAGAAGAAGGAAGAAAATTTCTTAATAAAACTCAGATGTAACAGGTTAAACACTGCAAACAGCTCTGGCGATCCTGTTTCAAAAACCTTTCAGAAGGACTACAGGTAACGACAGCAATAATCTTGGTCTTACATACTTAGGAAATAATTGGCAATATTGGCACTAAAACTTTTTTGTGCTGTATTGCTAGCAGTGTGACTTTAACAGTGAACTGAGGTGCAACTTTGAATCCCGAGTACCTGCCTTTTTATCTGCTGCTTTCAACATTCAAATTTATTATCTTCCCAACTGAAGACAGGTTTTATTGTTATGTTTTTACTTTTACTACTTGCTCTCATTTCCTCAAACGTATTGAGTGATAAGAGCCCTTCTGAATATCTTTTAGGATCAAATGGGTTCAGCAACTCTTAGATTGGGCACATACAGTTTGTATGTCTACAAGCCATATAAATGTTTAAAGTAAGTTAAAGAGCTGAAGAGCACCTAGAAACTTAGAGATTTAGAAAGGCCTGAAACAGGTTACAGGAGTAAATCAGGCAGGAGCTGAATCTGTTCACAACAGACATGATGCAACCAGAGATGCCAACACAAGGGAGAGAAGGTGCCAATGAATTTGCTGCAACTCCTCGGGACTTAAATGGCTAAGAAACACTTTCACACTTGGTAATGGTTAATTCTAATGAGCAAGAAACAAGGTTAGCAAATTTGTTTTCTTATCTGACTCTTATTCCCAAATTCATGTTTGATAAATGAGAACTGCTGAGTTTTTGACAATTTGTCTCACAAGTACACAGTTTCTCCCTCAGCCCAAAGCTCCTCTCTTAATTTGGCTGTTATGCAGTTTTCTTTGCAGCTTCTCCTTTGTTTGGTTCCTCTACTTAAGTTCTAGCTCTGTAAAAGAATAAAACATATGCTCCAGCTTTTCCTTTATTCAGGGTGGAGATAAGAGGATATAAAGAGAATCCTTAACATTTGTCAAAAACTGTAGAAGTTTTGGCATAACACAGACACAAATGCAGAGTTGCAGAGACCACAAATCCCATTAAGGGAATATTGTGAATGCAAGCAAGTAGTCGAAGCCCCTTTCATGCAGCATCTTCCTGAAACAGCTTCAGATCTTGTAGGGTTGTTCCAAAAACAAAAATTTCCTATCATTTCATGTACCTCAACTGAAAGCTATTTGCCTACTCACAGGTTAATTTCTTAATTATAGGCTGACACAACAGATCAAGAAAATTAAGCTGCCTTCTTTGCTTTGCAAAGCTGGGATAAATTCTGTCATGTGTCCACAAAAATGATGTGCTCTGTAGTTAAGGGCAGTTACAGTGGGTACTGCACAGCAACTAAGAGGAACACAGGCTGGCAGCACTCATCTCACTTCATACTACTCTGTAAAACGGTGTGCTTCCACACTACAAAGCCTTTTCAAGGCCAGGCTGGATGTGGTTCTGGGCAGCCTGGTCTGGTGGTTGGCGACCCTGAACATAGCAGAGGGGTTGAAACTAGACGATCATTGGGGTCCTTTTCAACCCAGGCCATTCAATGATTCTATGATTCTTGTAGACTGCCTCTGGAATCCACAGAGGACAGAGCCCTCCATGGGGAGATTAATCCACTTTTCTTAGATAAAATTTAGAATGGGGTTAATTGGACTCTGTATGAATTGGTCTGTTTCTCACCATTGGGTGTAAGAAGAAGCCTAGATGAGCGTTTTGCATTAGGTGTCTTACTTTTAGATAATCAGACGAGGTGAACCCTACCTACAATTTAAAAAAACAGCATAGCTTGCATCATGGAAAATGCTATGAGTAGGGCTGATATGGTTTGGACCTTAGACTCTGGCATTCTCAGATGATCCTAAGTAAAGCATGAGTAGCAGTGCTTTGTAAAGAGCTGATGTAACTGCGTAGTGTAAATGTTGAATACAAACTGAACGGTCTCAATAGAACAGAAATAAGGCCACTGTAAACAGCAATTCAATTCAGTGAAGAACCCAAAGTAGCAATCACAGAGTACTTAAATTCTTTAGTCCAACAGTTATGTAAAGGTAACACTACTAACGTACTGTATGTGCATGACGGCGTTCCTTACCTCTTCCTCCTCAAAACTTACCGTGACGTAACAACTACGGTAGGTGGCTCTGCAGAAGTTGTACATGAGCAGCTGAAAAAACAGCTGATCCCCCTTATTCTAAATTCTGCCTCTTTGGAACTTTCCCAAAATCTGAAACATGTTTAGCCGATAGGAAATAAACTATGCCACAGTCTGAGGAATTAGTAAAAATCTAACAGCTGAGAGAAAGTGCAGGAGCTGCAGCTCATTTTAGCTTATGGGAGAGCAAAAACAATCCCTAATTCTACATCTTCACTAAGTTTTAGGTTTCAGTGCCAATAAACTGTAAAAAAGTGCAATGAAGTTCAATTTAAAAATAAACAGTATGCAAAATATGCATAGTGGTGTACCATAAATATAACATCTACTATGAGATTTACACTTCAGAACTGTGCACTTGACAAACGTTTTTCATTCTTGCTTGCAATTGATACCCAAGTATGTTTTCTGAATGTATTTTGGTCTCACAGAAGCACGGTGCCATGTCCTATTACGTTCCACATGCAAGCAGTTATAAGATTATATGCCAGCCACCAGCACTGTACAAGTCAAAAGTGATTTACCATAGATACATGTGCCTCTTGATGAATATTTCTAAGATTATACAGCTGTTGTTTATCAAGTATCATTTATAAAGCATTACATGACAGTGAGCTATAAAGAATGCATGTGCAAGCTTGTAAAATGAAACATAATGCTTGGTAATTTAAAAAATATATTCATTGTAGATTTAATTGTTGAATAGTTATATTGATTTATACCACACAAATGGAGACTTTATGATTCACAATGACTTAGCAGACAGTGAACTTCCTTGCATCACTAAAATTGGTTTATGGGATTGAGTTGAAAAAAATGCTAAGTGTGTTCTTAGGGATCAGTCCTGCATTCTCTGCACTTGAAACTTTGTATTACTCTTGGTGATACGTGTTCAATAGGAACACCACTGGGTTCAATCCCAAGAGCCTGTCTAATCCTGGAAGTTTATGAGATAGGCAGTCACAGACTTGTGTTAAATCAGGTAGTAACACTAGTCCTGTTTCTGACAGGCCTGTTTGAGAATTTCTTCAGAAAATTATTTTGTAGTTAAAAGTATAACCAACTGATAACCAAACTTTTTTCAGGAACTCACATTTTTAGTTAAAAACAAATCATTTATAAGCAAAAAATTAAATAGCTGGAGAAAATTAATGAAACAAACAATATAATAATTTAGTGATATATTTGTGTATTATCTCTACTTTGCACTACGCGTTGAACTCCTCAGAGAGACAGGAAATCCCAGAACTGCCATCCTATGTCAAGGCAAGACACTGCTGATACCAAGCTGACGTACCATGAGAGAAACAGTCCAATCTAGCTGATAGAGCAGGGTTACTCAAACTTAATGCTCATAAAGCCCTTGAGACAGTGTGGCAGCTTTTCCAATCAATTATTTTCCGTCAAAAATCTTTTATTTTTGATTATTTTGAATAAGATGTCTACATTTCTGAAGGATCTCCGACGAAAGTCCACTTCCTGACTACCTCTGACATTGCTGTTGGCAGTTCTAGCTGGGAAGCCTATGGTTATATGGGAATGGAGAATGTCTTCCCTAGCTATTCTGTGAAAAAAACTGATGCAGTAAGTTGTCTGTTTCAATGCACAGAAGACTTCAATATCAAAGTCTGCACTCTTTCTACATGATAAACTCAGTAAATAAAAAGTAAATGTTGTTTCCTTAAAAAATTAAAAAGTGGGTCTGACAAGGGTAGTGAGCCAAGAATAATCCAATAATGTTAGATCCCAGGTGAATGTATAAATGGATGCAGTTAATCACGGTGCCTATCTACCTTTTTTCTCATAAGGAAGCAGTAAAAGAAAACCTGTCAGTTTTCTGAATGAATAAGCAGTAGTCTTGTAAAATGTGCGTAACTGCTTGCATGCAGAGAATAATAAGTATACATTGCATTCGTGCATATGCTTTTGTCATATGTTTGCACACCTGGTATTGTAAAAAAAACCCACCATATTATTCTAAATACTCAAAGTTAATGCACAGTTTTTACTTCCTGAATGCTCGCAATATAACTTTAATGTAAAATATAGCCATGTAAAGAGTGAAATCCTTGAAGCACACATGGGTAGGATTAGTGGAGTTTTCTATTTTGTCAGTTTGTAATCCACATGCTTTTGACCATTTGTTTCAAATATGAGGAATTCTTCCTACAGAATTTGTGTAGCTGTGGATCTTTCTTTTGCATGCTTATTTTGGAAGACTGGATGTGTATTTACGCTCAGGCATTTAAAAAATACCAGGACTCTGCAACAGGATTTTCCTACAAATGTGTTAAATGATGAATATTTGGCTCACATCTCACAGGAGTATGTTGAATAGAAAAATCAGAAGTCCAGGAATTCAATTATTATGATAGTCCAATTAACCTCTATTGAACAGATGTAGAAATTATACCTAATTATACATGTAGCTGTGACTTCAGACACGGACCTCTGCCCACCAAGGACTAATCTAAGATCACCGAATTCATTTCACTTCAGACCTTTGCTCTCTGAAATGAGTACTACGGTAAGTGATTTCACCATTAAATATCCCTCTAGCATCATAATCTTTCTAAAAGTCTGCTATGTGCTCCATTTTATGGTAAGAAACTTAATGCAAAATCCCCAAGTGTTATCACAGAAATTCTGAAGGAAAGGTCACTGATAAAAAGGTTTTTTTTAACACCAGCTTTGCTGAGTATTGCTGTGAGCCTACCTCATTTTGGCCCCACAGACTTAGATCGCAATGAATT
Source organism: Phasianus colchicus (assembly GCF_987193195.1). Classification (NCBI taxonomy): domain Eukaryota; kingdom Metazoa; phylum Chordata; class Aves; order Galliformes; family Phasianidae; genus Phasianus; species Phasianus colchicus. Next base: position 16,399,920 of record NC_143441.1, on the reverse strand, counting down.
TGTACCTCAAACTTTCATACACCCTTATCTGGTTGATGAGAAAAAGTTTTAAATTTATCCTTAGTGTGAAGGCCTAGGCTACGGCTGTATTCTGAGAACCTAGGCTGCATATATGCTATGAGATTTCTCTCTAAAAAATGGTACTTTCTCTCGGCAGAAAGTATATTTCTTTAGGGTTCAGCAAGTTTCCTAATTTATAGCAGCCTTTTCTTTGCACAGCCATAACAAAGTATTGTCATCAGTTACGCAACCACAAATACAAATTCTGCACTAATATATTCTAAGAAAATATGGCCTGCACTGTCTGTGCAATGTAATCCTTACTGTGCTCATATTAAGACTACAGAAGAAAAAGCACAGAGATTGAAGTAGTGGTTCTTTCTCCCATAAACATTTACCCTCACCACCATCATAAATATATTAATTGTGCACCTACTGCACCTACTTTTCTCATGCTAGCATCACTCTTTTCTATTCTTCCAGGACATTTCTTTCTCTTTCCTTCTGTTCTTGAGATTGTCTGCTCTGATCTTCTTGCTTTCTCCACAGCTATTTTTATGAATACCCTCATTTTCTCACAGCAGCTGATTTCCAGAGGGAGTCTGTGGGCTGATATCCAGGGAGAATACCCTGAAATATTCAGCATTATCTTCTAAGAAAGACATTCATTGCTTTGTCCTAACTTCTTGGATTCTTGTTGTTGTGGAAAACCTTCTGTCATATACCTAGATTCTTTGTCAGCTGCTCACTCACAACAGTATCTAATTTTTCTTCCTGAAATTTTCTTCCTTCCATTCTTACAAATGGCACTGACCGTAGCACATTCCCATAGAAATTACAAAAGAAATGGAAATCATCATTTCTTTTCTTCTTTTTTTTTCTTCCTGGATCTGTGCATTTTGGATTTCCCATAGTTTTAACATCTAGTTGCTGTTGTCTATAGTTTTTCTGCCTGTGAATTTTCTTTCTTAATTTGGTTTCTTTTGGTAAGTACAATCTACCTTAGACAAGCAAACCAACAAGCAAAATGGAGTGGAAGAGATGTGGAGTCAGATGCTCTTCTGTGATAATGCTGTGTCTATACAGGGTCTCATTGGTCACAGTAGAATGGCTTCTTCCTTATCATTGCCAGTATTTTACTGGTGGAAGAATCTAGTCTCATTGGTAAAGTAACCTACTATTAATGAGACTAAGTGTTTATCTTGAACTAAAGAAAAGATAACCTAAGTACACTGCCTAAATTTACACCACTGGTGTAGAGTTATGGGAAAATTAATATTCTTCAATAATTAATATAAAAGTGAAATGTCATCCAGTCTTTTTTGTTGTGTGGTCATTTTAATGAGATAGTGTTGACCAGACCATTTTCTTTTTTATATGTGATTACACTGAACACCTTACTTATGTTCTCTGCAGGATAATAAACTAGTGGAAAGCCAAGCAATTCCAGTTTTTGAACACTGGGAAGTATTTAATGTAATTAGAGCTTCTTTTAGAACAATAAACAGCTTGGAAATATGGGAAAACTGCAGAGTGGATAACTACTTGAATACTGCTACTATGATTGTTTTTCCCATAATGTATCTCTTTTAAATAATGAAACTTCGTTATTGGCATGATAATCTAGTAAGACATTAAACTTCAAGCCTGTTACAAGGATATTGTCTCATACTATACATAAGCTACAGTTTATGCAGTGCGTTTTGTAATTTACAATTATTGTCTTCTATTGTCTACAAGCAATTACATTTACAGTAAGCAGGTTATAACAACTGTACTAAGGCAGCTTTGCTTCCTATAAGCTTGTGTCCTACATCTTCTCCAAAATCACTCTCTCTGGCTAGGTGTCCTCTTACACAAACCCTTTTGTCATCGTACCAGTAGTTGCCTCTCCTTGAATTTACTACCTTCAACCATAACATCCTCCTATTATTTTCATATCATTAGCTCATTCCCTACAAAACTTCCCTGATGTATCTACCAGAGCATCGGCTCCCTCCTGTGCTTCGCTTGTACACTTTTCTTTATGCTGCCAAGTGAAGTAGAGCCTCTGAAGGGCTGGCTGGCATTTGCTGGATGCCTTGGCTAGTCATTGGGCACATGTGCCACCAAAGAGCAGCTCTCATGTGGGCTGGCTTCCCAAACCCCAGCAGCAGCCTCTAGGCGTGAAGCTCGTAAAACTTCTAACAACCTCTGTCTTTGGCAGGTCTAACAAATTTCATTTAAGTTGGCCAACAGATTCAAAAATTAACAAGGAAGGAGTGCTGGCAAAAAAGCAGTGCAGCCGTATCAGGTTTGTACATGGAGAAAAGTCAGCTAAAAGTGACTAAAAGTCACTTTCACAACTGTGAATTAAGATGTGAAGCTTCAAAAGGAGGAGGAGGGTTTTTTTGCTGTTAAAGATGTGATGAAAACTTAAATATCCAGTGTGGTCAAGATCTGTTCCCCAGAAGATTCATGACTGCTTTACTGCCTGCCTTCCTGCCTGGAAATTTAGGATATAAACTTCTGAAATCTCACCTTTTTTTCTTTCTCCGCACATTGCTGAAGAATTCTAAAGACATTTTCTCTGGTGTAGAATAAATCCAAGTGGAGAAGACAATTACTACAAAATTACAAAGACAGTACTTTCCATAAATTTGCAAGTGTAAAAATACAAGACAGTAGAGTTGCCTTGAGCTCTTACAGTCCTGAAGGTTTGGTCGGCTGAGCATGCAGCAGATTTTGTGACTGTTAGAACTAAAACACTGTGGGAAGGCAGATAAACTGCTAGTTGCACAGTCCAGAACTTTCAAACATAAAGGGATAAATATTCAAATAACTTGTCTGCACGCAGTATCGTTTTTGAATCTCCTTGCAAATAGATTCTCAATTCTCAGTCAAACACACAAATGTTTTATGCAGACACATCGGTTACTGTTGCAGTTGGACTTTTTGAGGACAAATGCATATCATAAAACCATTTTTATACATGGCACTTTTACTAGCATAATCTCAGCAGAGGCCTAAGATTGAATAAGCGTGAAAATTGAGGTGCCTTCTTATTCAGAATGGTGTTCGCTCATCCTTGGCCAGGGTTGAACGAAGCAGGCTCAGAGAAGCATGCACTGCTGATAGTACTGAAACTGCCTATGGATAAACAAAGGATTTTTGTTTTCAGATGTTTGCTACCCAGCAGAGTCCATATGAGTGGAAAATGTCATCATGGTGTGTCATTTGTGCTGTTGTCGCAAGTCTCCAAAATGTTACAGTACTTCCTCGAGTCTTAGAGTAACACAACCATTGTGCTATACAATCTCTATCACAACTGTATTGCAGAAGCTGCTGTACTGTAAAGTTGATACTCTGAGGGCAAGTAAGCCATACTTAAATGGGACAGAAAATAACCTTTGATAAAACATGAGAGCAATGAAAATTGTCCATGATTTATTACATACAAGAATAATAAATAATAAATTCCTTGAAAATATTCCAAGGCCAAAGACCAGTCAGGTCAGGACCTTCCTGTGCTATGGGCTGTAAAAGCATTTAGCAGATGACTGTTCTTTCCCAAAGAGTAGGACTTAGGTAAATGAACCAGTAAGTCCAGAGAAAAAGAGAAGGACATAATGCCACTGAAGGAGGCAGATTAATGAGAAATAATAACCAACTTCCAACACAAATAGTTTTTAACAAAATTATTCCTTAGGGTACTTGAAAGCCAAGTACTGCAAGTTTATGCTTGCGTTTGGAACTTGTCAGGGAAACAAGTTTCAGACTCATTTTGTGAGCATATTGAAACAAAAGAAGAAAATAAATAAATAAAAATAATCTCATATGTATAGACTATTCCAAAAAGTATTTTCCATGTTTACAAAAAACTATTTAAACGATTTATACAAAACTTAACTTTGGTCATAAATGCCACTTATACCACACTACAAATGTCCATAAAGAGAGAAGACTGGTCTCAGCATGTTGTATATTCCTTTTTTTTTTTTTTTTCATTTTAATTTAGATGGTGCCCTAATGATTGCACTATTTGCATTCACCTTATTCCGATTCTTTTTCTGTGGATGCGGTATCGATTTTTATCTTAATCAATGGCAAGCCATGGCACAAAACAATAATAAGCACTAAAAGAAAACAGCTGAATAATGTTCATTTAAAATGGAAATGTGAGTTAAATAGGGCGATGACAAAAGCTATCAGGGAAGCAGGTTAAAATGAGAGCATGACCGATGAGAGCTACCCAGAATGGAAGAGGGAGCTCCTTGCACAGCCCCCGGCCACAGCCAAGGGTGGGAAGGGGTGAGGAAGGTGGGAAAGGTGGAGAAGGTGGAATGTTGCTCTTAGTGGTGCACATGCCTTCCCCTTCACTCTAATTCCTCATGGTGATTCAATACCATAGCAGGGCACTCTGAAGCACACCGCAGTCAGACAGGAGCAATGGATGGAATTCCATAATGCTTGCCAGCTCTAGCTGTCAGAGGGGGATCTTCTTGAGTTAGGAGGACACATTTCATGCAACACGTCTGTTTCTTACAGTATTTGCACAGACACCTAGCACTCCTGGAAAAGTCTTACAACATAAATAATAAGTATTGACTGTAGTTATGACAATCAAGAATGCAGACTGAAAGCTTGACATAAAACATTGATTTTAATTAGAAGGCTCTAAGTGACTTCTTTGTGTGGCAAGAAACAGCAGCAACCTGATTCTGCAAACATCCTTGAAGTAACTGTTAACCCTATACATCACTCGTTTTTATTTTAATAAGCTGTTCCATGTGACTAAGAAAGCAGTCAAAGGTTAACAGAGATAAATAGCTGTGTTTTATCTTCACATATAAACAACTATGTCTGAGATCTCAATTACAGAAGCCCTGGTGGTCTTGTTTGTTTGATTACTTGTTTATATTGCTTAGGAGATAATTATTTCCAAACAAGCATAAAGGAATGACATACTTGAGTCAGTGTGATCCTCTCAAAAGATGTTCAGAATGCATTTAATTGCTCAATGTACATTCGGGTCCAAGTTAGAGACATTAAAGGCTTGAATCAAATGCCACGACATAGGTGTTGAGTGCCATATGAAATGCCCTAGGGTATCCTGTCAAAACACCAACTATCACTCCAAGGTCTAGGATCCTATGTGTTCAGCCCATGAATCATGCCCTTCATTCAGCACCGTCTGCAAGACTGCTTACAAATCTGAAGCAGGTCTTCTGATGAAACAGTAATTTGCAGCAGCAATAGAGCTACAGCATGTTTATCAGTCAAGAATCTGCCTAATCTTTTCTCCAATTAATGCCACCCACACACAGCTTATCCAAGCATTTATTAGATGACGGGAGAACATAGGCCACTCTTAATTCTCTATTACAAAAAGTATTTGCTGCTACTCTGTAAGGTCCCGTTGAAGGTAAGTGCCTTATATGCAATCATGCAGCAATCAACTTGTAGAAAGACTATAACGTGTATTTGTCAAAATAAGTCACAAAAAATATCCTTCTACATCGTACTCCATCTTGTCCACTTAAGGAGTTAGGCTACACAAATGCCATTTCATGAGAGACTGCAGGACCAAATACCTGTCCTAGAGGCTAAATGTATGCTGAAACACTGCAAATTTGAACTTCTACATGTGCTGATACTCCTCCCTTATATTCAACTTTCCATTATTTACTGTAACATAATTTCACTTTCCTGTTTTTCTCTTAGGTGGACAAATTCTTCTATTTTTTTCTTCCCCTGATACCTTGTGGTTGGGATGCTCTCATCTGACCTGTATATCAGTCCACCTTCCGAAATACTGTCCCAGGTCACTGACATGATAGCCTTCTGCATCTGGAACCTGCGCAGGTGAAGAGGTTCTTACAATTTTTTTTTTTTTGATAAATATGAAAGTTTCTCAGGATGCTTTAACCCCAAAATAACTTTGTCAGAACAGTATTGGATTGTTGAGGGCTGAATGGTATAGTATAACCAGGTGACACAGACACCTTTATAACAATGGACTTGTGCTTCTCTGATCAGAACACAGATCACCAGTGTGAACGCAATACATCCCTCCCATTATTTGCAGGACAGACACTAGTTCATACTTGTCTGCAGATGTCTAAAGCTTTGACTTATAGCACCCATTCAGGTTGCTCTACCAGAGCACACAACTTGTGAGGCCAAACTGCAGTGTTTCAACAATGTGCATGCTGTTGGATACTATCAGCAGAACTTAAATTTACTCATTATTTTATTTCTGGTAACACCTTTTTGGTAAGCCTTTCAAGATCAGCAGGCATTATAATGCATGTGCTCTGTAGATTCCATACTCACCATGATCAGCCTCAAGGACCACTTCAAGAATGAAATATTATGGTATATGGTTCTATGAAATACTTCACATTTATAGTCCAAAACTCTAGTTCTCCATCACTTAATCTGTGACTCCCAAGCAGCACTGGTCTGTACCTACTAGGTGCATCAATGCCTCCAAGAAGAGACTTAGCAGAAATTTTGGAAGATTTATGTTATTAGAAATATACAAGACAAATCCAGAAATGTAACCACAGCTTGATTTAGACATAACTTGTATTTAGTTCTCTCCCTATGCTCTATTCTCCTTATAAGCTAAGTCCATAGTGTGTTAGCTGGATTTCCTTTTTATTTGCCTCCACATTAGTAAGAAGTTTTCTGCTTTATACATTAAGTTTCCAGCTCATTATCACAGATTGTATGTCAGGGTGATTCCGTACAAATCAGCATTGCCTTCTACAATTTTACATCTAACTCCTTAAAGACCTTTATAGCCTCTTATACTCCCATCAAACAGTCCACCTATGTTCTTCATATTGTTTTATCATTACACTTGCTACCCTAATACTCCCTACTGATCCATCATGGGGACTATCTTCTGCAGTGCTTCTTTAAAAATGATGCACCTAATTATCTCTTCCGATCTTCTCATTATCACTGAAGAAAACTCTCAGGTAACAAATGGGCTAGTTGTTCTAACTCCTACCTTATCTTTAATGCATGCTCTTGTTAAGTCATTACCTGTTGCAGTAGAGGTGGTTTTAAAATATCAACTACACTGGTTGGATTTTTCACCAGCTTCTTTTAATTCTTTTATCGTGCATTCAGAAGTCATGGCACCCATACGTTGCTTAGTACAATTCCCAGTGAGATAATAGGAGACCAGTCGATAGGCAGAAACCTGAAGGAGTGCCATCTGCAGACAATCTTATCATCTCGGCTGCCATCATCATTTATTATTGCATGATGGTCTGATTGCACCACTGCTTTATTTCTCATCTCCAAAGTTGTACTATCATCTCTGCTACCTAGTGAGTGTAGCAGAGACAAAATTCACGCTCTAAACTCTACCCATGGAATCCACATTCCCCCTTATGGAATCTTTGTAGAAAAATATGAATACTGCTAGGGACTGAGTTTCTATTATTAATACTTGGGGATTCATATCGTGTCCTTAGGAGAGTGCTGGCTGTTGCACCTAATGTTCATTTAGGTGTGGAGAAATCCCCCCAAGCACAGTAGGATTCTCGATTTCTCTTGTCTAGTGTCTAATGTTTCAAATCCTGCAGGACATTTTTTGTTTTTTTTTTTCAGCATGTGATGCTTTTCATTAAGGAAAGTCATTTTTGATTCTGAGTCTCAAGCATTTCGCATTTTTATATGAGCTGATGTCTGCAAACAATACAATAATAGATAACCAGGAGGCTCTTTGTGTCAGTTTGTTTTAATAGCTGTTGATGTAGGCTCTAGTGGATCAGCACATCCTAGTTTCCCCATTTAAGCTTCCTTCTGCATAGGCAAATTTGTATCAGACAGAAATTATTGCCTCCATATAGCCAAGAAATGTTATCCAGATTGGGATCCTCCTGGGAAACAGCATCTCTCTGACCTCTTAGGTCTACAGCAAGTAACTTGGACATGAGACTCCATTAAGTTTTTATTCAGTTCAGAAGTCTCTCCAAGTGTATGTCTGTATGTGAGGCTGGCAATTAAAAGCTGCTACTTTTGAAAGACCATAATTTCTTCTTTCAAGTTTGTAAATATACAGATAAAAGCATTGTAGGCTTATCCATCATGTTACTGACCTTCAGCAGCAGACTGTAAAATTATCTGTATTAAGTTGCCCATCAACGTGCTTTTCATAAGAGGCTTGCTCATTGTTGGCACAATTTCCTCTTTGCTGCCGAATTCATACTGGTGCAAAAGTCATCAAGGAATCTCTTGAACAAAAAGTAAGGAAAGTGAAGCTCACCTCCTTAATGTACACAAGTACAAACTTTCCTTTCTGTATCAAGAGACTGCACAAATGTTTTCAAAGCTGCATCTGATCACAGGACTCAGCACAGTCTTTGCTGTGTCAGAAACATTTCTTTGGTCCAGAGCATTTTGAAATGCTTTGTTTTGACCATTTCTTTTTCAGTCCCAGGTGACTTTTCTAAAAATAAATCTGGGCTGTATGCCTAGAAATTGGCTAATGGTAGAGAAACTGATAAATAGAATTTGACCAGAAAATTCACTTTCAACACTCACCTCGCTCTATTTTCTTTCCTCTTTATAGTTTAAAGTAGGAGTTTGACTGATCTTTCATGAACTATAGGGAAAACAGGAGAATTTTGAATAGAATTTATATAAAGTATTCAATCCTCTGCTGTGAGGACTTAACAAACATAGTCACTTCACTTGAAGATGGGAAGCAAGTATGAAAGGATTATAGAGTTCTTTGGATGATTTAAGGAAGTTTGCCCTACTTAACAGGATAGTTAGCCTTTCTGCTACTTGAACTGGAGGACAGAGAGAGAGAAGAAAAAAAAAACTACCCAGTGATCCTTAGGAAACAACTAAGAAATTGATAAAATGCTCCAGAGGTTCCTCTAAGATTTGAAAGAAAGCAAACTTCTGGAAAAAAATAAGGCCCCAAAAGAAAATCTCTTATGTCAGTCCACATGACAGCAGCGTTGATGTCAGACTCCTCTGATCTCAACACCTATCTTCTTAATGGAAGGAAAAGAGAATTATGGAACGAGAAAACCAAAATGTATGCTTTACTTGGGTATGCTAAGGAATAGAATCACGGTGAGAGAGCATTATTACTGTACATGCCCAGCTCGTACTTACCATTTGTAGCCCTGCAGAGACCAAAGCGAAAGGAGCTGTGCTGGCCAACAACACGCTGCTTGTGGGCAACAGGGTTCATCCCATGGCACTTCTGACACCATCTCCTGGTATTTCGCCTTGCAGGACCTCTGCCTCCCAAGCTCCACCTCCTTCCTTACCTCAGGACCATGAGGAAGAATGGCCTTCTAGGATTGCCCCAGATCATTGTGAAGGGCGGTGTCGAAGCCAAACTCCCATGTGATTAATGGACGAACTGACCTCCTGACCTTCAGAAAGACATTCTGGAGAGTGGCATCCAGGGAGGAGGAGTCCACTGTGGGCAGCTTAGGTTGCCTGGCTTTGTCAAGGCATGGCACCCTTGCCGTGAAAAAAGGAATGTGGGAAAGATAGCTGTCGGCATTTTAAATAAGAAAAGAGAACAGTGCCTGAGCTTTGAAAACTGATTAAGCAAGTAGAACACAGAGCTGAGTCACTCTGTATTTGTCTCTGCCTGTGAATATGCTCATATATAGATATATATTTTTGTGAGCATGTGCATGTGTTTGAGCGAGGATATGCAAAAAAGAGGCATACGGTTCCAAAAGCCATTGCAATAAGGACTTGTGAGCTGAAGCTGTCACATCATATGAAACAGACCCAGAGAACACGTGAAGGCGCAGTCATAGATATTTTAAAACTTATCTTCAGCATTTCGCTCACATTTGGTAGCATTTAAGCATGATATCCTTTATAGCTGTTTTTTTTTTTTTTTCCTGAAATCACCGCTACCCTTTTGAAGCAATGTTTGATGAAAATGCAATAATTCTTGGCTAAAAAAAGATTTTTTTTTTTATCTCCAGAAGTCATATAATTCAGCTTTGCACAGTGAAAAAAAGTGCTGATGTTTTTTTTCTGAATAAAAGAAGGATTAGGAAGATTAAAATGCACACCACTGGACTTTCTGAAGAAGGCTTGAGTATGACAGACCCTTCTGCACAGCTCTGCCTCGCGGATCACAGCCGACTCTGTTCTTGTCTTCACGTAGCAGTAGTTCAGAGATGCCAGCTCCAGGTCCCCTGTATTCAGTTTTTTGTAAGATTGCAGTAAAAAGGACATTGGAAAAAGAACGCTACCGAGTGAATGATCAAATTTTACGTTAATTATTTATTTTTGTTATTACAGCCAGATGTTGCCTCGGGAAGTGGAAACAAGAAGTCAGGATCTGACAGCTTAATAATTAAATTGGGAAAGTTGGCAGGCCTCCCGCTACTTCCTCTCGTATGCCGCATCTCCAAATGAACACGAGCGGTACCCCAGCCGTGCTCCTTCTGAACCGGCTCATCCACCACTGTGTAATGATTTTCCATCGAGGCAGGAGCAAAGCATAGGGCCTATTACACAAGCTACATAAAGTTAAAAAAGCATTAGGAATGAAATGTTCAGCGCAGCTTTTACCAACATTTCTACACAAGACTGCCTAATGCTGACGTGCGTTTACTACACTTAATAATGTTTACACAGTTCTTCTTCCAGCTCCTTATAGCTGTCACAGTTCTGAGCGGCGCACTGCAGCCCGCGTTTGTCTCCACAGGACTTTGCAGTGCCTACACGAGAGGAGCTGCAGCCACACGGAGGCAGAAGGTCCCAGCAGCACAGCCCGGTCCGACACCTTTTCTCCCTCTCTGGGGATTCCTTCCACGACCTCGCTGCAAGCCTGACTAAGCGCGGAGTTGTGCAGAGCGGCATCAAAGCGGGACGACGAGGAACGCCAGCCTTGAAGGAGCCTGTGCTTTGGCTGCGGCTGCTTGCAAGACTGGGATGGGAGTGTGCTGAGGGAGAAACTTTGTCCAGGAGCTGCAGGCAGTGCAGTAAGAACACGAAGTGCGGTGTGGTTGTGGCAGCTGTGGTGCGGGGACTGTGGGAGGGGGCAAAGCCAGCGTTGCGCCCTTCCCCGCGTTGGGCCGCGTGGCGGTACAGCGAGGTCTGTAGCGCGGTGGGACCGCGCATCGTACAGGACCCTCGAGGGGGCAAAATGGCGGCGGGCACCTTTTCCCGCGGCGCCCCCCGCCCTCCGCGCGCGGCAAGGGGGCGCGCGAGCCCCCGGTGGCCCCGCCAGGGGGCGGGCCGGGGCGGGGCGGGGCGGGCCGGGGGGGCCGGGGCTGCCGCCGCCGCTGCCGGCTACACTGGTGGGGCGGCGGCGGGAGCGGGCGGCCGCGGAGGTAACGGGGGGCCGGCGGCTCGGAGCGGCTCGCGTCCCGCCGCGGGGGCAGCGGGGCGCGGCGCGGCGCGGCGCTGTACGTCCTGCGCGCCGTGGGAAGTTGGCTGCGGGCGCACGGCTCTGCCTGCCCCGCTGGCGGCTGTAAGTCAGCGCGAGCGCCGCGGTGCTCCGCTCCGCCCGTCCGCCCGCAGACAAAAGCGCGGCCGGGGCGTCCTCGGAGCGGTGCGGGAGCGCGGAGCCGGGAGTGGGAAGCGCTGAACTGCGCTCGGGACTCTGACGGGGCAGAGCGTGGGGCGGAACAGCTCTGTGCTGCTCGTGTCCGCCTCCGGCACCGCTGCGTGCGCGGCGAGTTATTTCGGTGAGCAGACACTTGGTTTATTCAGAAAGCGGCTCCGTCTCGGTGGCGTTCGCTGCGAAAGTGAGCGGAGCGCCACGGGAGCATCCCGAGGTGCGCCGTGCAGCCCGCTGCCACCTCTCTCCCGGGGCCCATGGGGCGGCTGCCGGTGTGCGGTGTGCGGTGCCGGTGTGCGGTGCCGGTGTGCGGTGCCGGTGTGCGGTGCCGGTGTGCTGCATCGCCGCGGAGCTCGCGCCGCGGAGCGGGCTTGGGGTCTGCGGCGGAGTTGCGCTGGTTTGCGCGGCGGTGAGGTTCGGCCTTTGGCTGAGGTGTGCTTCGGCGCCTTTTAGCAAGGTGCCCGCGGAACGCGAAGTACACAGAGCCAACTTGGGGGCAGAGCGTGCGATGCTGAAAGCGCTTTCCCTTCGCGCTTTGAAGAGAGTCGGAAATAATAGCCCAGATGCTGAGAAGAAAACATTTAGCGGTGCGACGCAAAATCTTGCTGTGTGAGCGGTGCCCGCCAGGGCAGCGCAGCCGCAGCCCGCGGACAGAACCCGCGGCGGGTTCCCGTGCGCCGTGCGGGGCTCCGGGCGCCGTGCTGCCGGGAGGGGCGCGCGGGGCGGGCGGGGCTGGGGGGCGGCGGGGACAGCGCCGTGGGACCTGGCGGCAACAGCCGCTGCGCGGGCATCGCTAACGGTTCTGGTTGTGTCATTTGGGGCGAGCCGAGGGAAACCCAGAAGAAAGAAAAAGTTGCTTGTAAGAGCGCGGCGTTTCTCGTTTTCTTTTAACGAGAATGCTGGTTTTGATTTAAAATATGGACTAAATCTGTTCAGTATGAACCAAGCTCTGGGTAAGAGCTCGATGTGTCAGCATCTGTTTGCATCTGATTGTAATGATCAGAGGAGGTTGATGCTCTGCCTTTGTAGGTAAGGTACCAGAGAAGTAGGTTTTGGTGGATGGAGGGCTGTGGGAAAGGTCTCTGTTAGGCTGTTAGTTCAATGAGAGCAGTTGCCCAATGTAGGGCCTGCCTCGGTCTTGGCTGTCATTATTCTGTACTTGAGCATGCTTGTGGGGAGTGCAGCCGCCAGCTGCAGAGCAGATGCTGTGTTTTGGGGCACTGTGTGTCCTGTTGCTTCCCTCCTGTGTCTTCTTGCAGAGCCCAGGCCTTGTGGCCCGCTGTCAGGCTGGTTTGCCCTAACAGCAGCGTGAGAATGCATCTCCATCCCATCTGAAAACCTGGTTCTTTGGAGATTGGCTGAATATTAGGAAAAACTTATTCTTAGAAAGAGTGGTGAGGCAGTGGCACAGACTGCCCAGGGAGGTGGTGGAGCCACCTTCCCTGGGAGTGCTGAAGAACTGCATGGATGTGGCACGTAAGGAGACACGAGCACTTAGTGGGCATGATGGTGATGGATTGACAGTTGGACTAGATGATCTTAGAGCTCTTTTCCAGTGGTGAAGATTCTATGATGCCACCCATAGCTGTTTCACCGTGATGCCTTAGTGCTTTTCTGCTGAAGTGGCTTTGTGTGTATCTGTAGTAAAAGGGATTTATTGTCACAAGAATGCTGTCCTGTTCCAGGACAGTGAAGCTCTTGCTTGAGCAAGGTATACTAGGCTCAATATTTTCTCACATCTCCACATGTGAGTGGAATGAAATAATAAAGTATTCTGGCAAATTCCCTGTTATGAAGTGCCCATGGATGTGCAGGGTAGGAGCCTGGGCCAGATGTGCCTGAAAGAGGTCATCCATCTTCACGTTTCTGACTGCGTGGAGATGGTAGGAGAGGTCCCTGCTGACTTCTGTGCATTCACACGTGTAAAACCAGAGTGGCAAGGAGGCTCTATCGGTTTTGTGCTAAAACTTGTCTTTCTTGCATGAAATACCAGTGTTTTCAAGGCAGAGATATAATTTTCCACTACTTTACACCCCAGGACATAACTCTCCAGCATGCATTATTGGCAATGCTTTAAAAGGCTGCTGCTTCCCTGTAGGGTGCAGAACAAAGTCAGGCTGGCGTTCATTTGCCAGCAGCTATGGGGTACTTTTGTCATGGTGGAAGCTTCCTCTAACGCTGCTCAGCCAGCAACTACTTGTATAGAACATTACTATGTTTGTGCTTGTTCAATAACCTGTTGGCTAACTGGTGTCTTGTAGCACCGAATTCCCTAAGTTACCTGCTTTATATCTGTTGTCTCTTAATATCACTGATACTCTACTTGCTTATATATTAGTGACAACAGTTAGTGAAGTACCCTTATACAGCTTAGCTACTCTTAATTATAATGATGAGGTTTATTACAATGTGTATTTTAAGTTCAAACTAATGTTAAAGCAGGCAAAATGTAAGAAAAAACAATGTCAAGTTTTGCTTCTTTGTGGGTTGTGTTCCAATTAAATATTCAGTACCATAGGAGGTGGCCTTTATGTGTCCCAAGGTAGTGATGAGATGACAGTTAAATGGTATTTCCCTCCTTCAAAGCAGCGTGCAGCATGCCGCTTGCTACCAAGTTGAGAAAACTTGAGGTGTTCAAGAGTCATTTAATTTTTTCTTCTCTGTAACCTACAGTTTAGTTCAAATTCATGGAAATGTATTGGAAAATGCTGGATGTGAAGGAAGTACATGAGAGAGGCCTATGCGAAAATATCATGAAAAAAAAAAGAAAATGTAGAGCATGTGTAGAATTTATTCCTTTACCTATATGGATTACATTCTTTAGGAGCTGCTTATGTTAGTTAAGGCAAAATTAACTGCATTTTTATTAAATATTTATTTAGTTTACTAAAGTAATAACTTGGAGATATTGGGTATATCTTTTACACAGCCTAAACATAAACCAGACTGTTCATGTCTTCACATGTCCTGACACAGTGAGATAGTTGTTGTCATCTTTGATTAGCCATATATAATTTTGTATGCAAATACAGAAAAATGTATGCAAAACCAAATTGTATTCATAACAAATGTGTGAGGCAATAGACTCTCTTATAATACATGTCTAATTTATAACTTTTTCTGCAGTTGTGACCTTCTCAGATCAAAATTAAAATAATTTAGATGTAATTAAAGTATGCCGGTATTAATGAACTTACTGATGAAATACATGTGAGCTCATTCAGATTTCCTTTTCACTACATTTTTTTGGACTATTTTTGTTTTTAATACAAAGTGCAAACTGTTGCTGATTAGCATGGCTTGGGAGGTGGTCTCTGTAAGCTAAATTGGGAGGGTAGGGTAGAGGGGAAAGAAAAATTACCTGGGGAAGTTCCAACTTGTAAGCTTTGAACATGAGTGGGTTTTGTCCATCTCACTGGACCATCAGTGGCAGCACCTTTCTGAGTGCTGTGCTGAACATCCAGCCCACACTGGCCATGGTGTGTTTGCAGGGGCATCTCTTGCCAGAGTCTCTGGGTTCCCTCTCGCTTCCAGTGCTGTGGATGTGTCTGGATTGGTGACCCGGGCTGGGGGCAGACCAGCTGCAGCACAGGGCCGGGAGCACATGTGTTTCCCATGCTACAGCAGGTTGGTGAAAGAGGTACCATACTACCTCTGTCAAACAGCTCTGCTGTCCTTGCTGTTGCTTTTCTGTCAGGGATGCAGAATATTAGTCACTCATGCCTGTTATTGGTAATAAGTTGCTGAAAGCTTACTCACTTTGGATATGTCTGTAGCATGCAGAGTTCCTGCCCTCTATTCAGAAATGAACAGAGACGCGTGTATATTTTCCTACATATATTTCTCTATGCTAAGACATACTTAATGCTGCTGGATGGATCTTATGCAGCTGCTAAGGTACTTGCACAGTGCAATCTGAAGATCCAAGGCTTGAGTGCTTGGTGGTGGTCAGGATTCTGGAGGTTTTAGCTCTTATCTGGGCAGATATGAAAAAGTTGCTCCCTGCGGCAGCAATATGTACCATAGTAATAGAAGACAAGCTTTAAATAAATGATAAATTGAATCTTTATTAAACCCATTCTTCCATATGGGAAGCATCTTCTGCCTGTACAGCAAGCTGCCTTCCTTGGGTCTGAATGAAATCTGGTGCATCCCTTGTGAGAGCATGCTTTGCACTGCCAGGCACGGCAAATTGTAATCTAGTACAGGTAACATCGTCTTCCTTTTCCCACATCTCCTTACTTTTAAATCTGTTTTGACTTATGTCTAGCCTGTCTGTGGAACCTTTGGATTCAGTGCTGCCAAATGAGCGGCATATACTGCTTTTGTCATCATCCCATCTCAAAATAATAACCTTTAAGAAGTGTTTCTCTGTAAGTGGGAGTGCATTCCCCTATGGTACTACTACACATAAATATGTTAGCATTAGATTCTACTTAGAAATTTTATTTCTTGGAAATAACTAATAAGAAAATCCTGCTTTTCAAAGCTTTCCATCTAGAGTTCAAAGAAAAGTCAAAGGAAGTTACAGATCATATGTTTTTTATTTTTTTCTGGGATCATCTGCAGGAAGTTGTATACATTCTAAACCACATTCAGTTTTCTTGAAGTGCAGATATTTCTTTGTTCAGTCACTGTAAAAAAAAAAAAAAAATTATTCCACAGTGATCTGTGCTTAGGGGATCAGAGATGCTGCTCTGGAAGAAATGCCTTCTCCTGTTTAATGCTCTGTGTTGTTCCTATGAGGTAGATGCCAGAAGAACATACTCTGAAAAGGTATGGTAGCAGGTGACTCGTAGGGCAGTGCAGTCTGATCAGGGTGAAGTATGTGAAAGACCACGTGGCATATTTCCATAAGTAGTTAAATGATCCTAACTTGGAGCAGCCACCTTGTTTCAGCTGTCAGTAATATTAAAATTTCAGTTAAAGTATTTTCCTCTTAAAAAAACCCTTACTTTCTGAAAAAAGAAACAGGTCAATTTTCAGATATACTAGTTTGCAAGTTTACTGCATCTTCATATTGGGCCTAATCATCTTTTCTCAGGCCAAATTTTGGTTGATGTCAGTGGCTGTAAGGTCATGCCCACTTCTAAGTTTTTCCACAAAGAACATTAGCTGCAGTATTAGCTTCCTGTTTCTATTGTAGTGGTACCCAAGGAATATTTGGTAATCACATTTTAACTCTTTACTTTTTGGGAGAGAAACATAGAAATTAGAAAATATTGTGATACAAGAGGGCATTGAGTGGGAATTGTCAGTGTTCTTGCAGTAGAGTACATGCTGAGCTGTCTCTGGCTGAAGGCAATGACCGTTCCTTGTGATGTGACTCTTCCTGGCATAGTGCTGTTTTTGCCCCTAGGACCCAGCATAACAAGAGGTAGGGGGGAACTGAAGAGAGCCCAGAGGAGGGCTGCACGTGTAGCTGGTTTCTGGAACCTGTGGTTTCTGGAACCTGTGACACACAAAAAGCTGTGGGACCTACTGTAATACAATGGAAAGTACAACAATGACAACAAGGCAGCAAGATTCCAGGTTACAACAAGCAAGGATTTACTCAAACACGACAGCAGTAGGTACAGAAATAAAGGAAAGAAACTACTTACCTTCAGAAGGCCCCACATCTTTAGGGACCTCCAGTAAGATACCCTTGCTTCCACTGCCAACCTTTACACGAGCTCTGGGAAGGGATGGATCCTGGCTCCACCTCTTCCAGTCACTCAGGTGCATTGGATGCACCTGAGCTCTCCTGGGTTGCCCCTGCCTTTCTGCTAGGTGCTCAGTCACTGGTTCAAGCTGTGGCTTAGCATTTCCACTACACCTGGGTTACCTAGTCTGGAGAACAGAAGGTGGAGGTTGTCTGCTGTCCTCTGTATCCTAGTGGGCTACTGTGGAGCAGAGAGAAAGCATTCTCTGAGGTGTGCAGAGAATGAGTGAGATGTAGACACCTCAGATTGAAATAAATGAATAAGGAAATAGGTGACCACGTGTAAGCAAAGGGAACGAGGTAAGTGCTGCTGTTAGTGACTGCCATCTTGCTGCTGGGCTGCGGTTGGCTCTGGACAAATAAATGTAATGCTTTTCTGATGGTGGGCTCAACTGTGCTTTGTGTTCTTCGGAAGTGGGAAGGTGTGTTACACGTGTACTGAATTTGAAACCCATTGTAGTTTGGTGGAATAAAAATGCTGGTTTTTGAATGACTAATGAAGATCTCCAAAGTGGCTGCTGACACTTTTAGGCCTGATGGGAGGAGGGTATCCTCACACTTCTCTGTCATTTCCTCAGAGGTAATGATGATCTCACTGGAAATGCCCACAGCTGTAGCCCTAGGTGTGCAGTGTTTCCCACACTCAGGATGACCAAATGACGTGTGTTTTGTGAATTAAAATTCATTCAGCATTAGTCTTTCAAGCAGCGTCTCACTCTCTGAACACGGAATGACATGAGCTGTGTACATTGGTGCCTGTGTGTTGGAATGAGAAGATTTACCAGTGGAGAGCAAGTTAGTTTGTCATCCTGTGTCTGTGCAAACTTGCTTATAGATGGGAGGAGAAAGGAGCAGTTTATCCACAGCTAAATGCTGGTACCTCCAAAGACAACTTATGTTTTTGTTTTTTGTTTTTTTTGCATTAATGACATTACCTCAGGTACTGGAAAAACCATTAAACATTGTTGCTGTGATTCAGACTCAGAAGTTAAAGAGTGTTTCAGGTTTTCAGAAAGGGATGGAATAAGCAGTGTGCAGTAGTGTAAGTAGATACCACCAGTCTCAGCTGCAACGCATTCCCTGCAGGCTGGACTGCATGGCCCTTCTGCTGAGGTACCGTGGGCTTGTGTAAAGCTGGTGCACTGCTGTTGGCTTGTGCAGCCACATGGGCCTCAGTAGCTTCTGCCTTGGGGGCTGCCCACCTGCAGAGGGAAGGCAAGCTTTTGCTCAGGAGGCTGCAATGGAGGATTGAACTTGGGGAGAAGTGCTGTCTTGTACTCCCAGCAGGGCAGGGAGCTGCAGCTTTCTGTTCTGGCCTTTGTCTGGAGTCCTGCTTTTGTCTTTAAAATCCTTAAGAATATGTATTTTCTCGCATGGAGGTGTGAGCTTTTCAATCCTAAGACAAGCTCCCAAAAGGATTGGAGGATGACTTAGTAATTGAGTAATATAAACAATTTTAATTCCCTTTTTGCTTCTATGTGTGTTTGAATCATACTCAGGATGTGTTTTCCAGCACTGTACACATTTAAAAGAGGAAGGCATTTTCTTATCTTTTAAACTAAAAGCTGAAATACGTTAAGCTATTGTCAATGAAATCTTAAGAAAAAGGCCAAAAATCACTGGGTCCAGATTAGAAACATGGGAGCAGCATTGTTAGTTCTAACAGAGTTGCAGTATGGAAGTTGCCTTGCTGCTAGAGCTGTTCTTTTTGGGTGTTTTGGTTTAGATTTTACAGGCCAGGTAATTGGTCAATATTGTTCAATATATATCTTTGATTTAGAGTATTTCTCAATGAAAGAATCCACTAGCGAAGAGTTTACAAAGTAATATTATGAATACTAAAGGCTGGAGAGAGCACTTTATTAGTTCAATGCTCATTGTTTTGTAGAGCTGCTGCTATGTAAGAGAAGTACTGTATTGTCTTCTCTGGCTGTTTTCTGCATTTTTGCTTGGTCATGAGCAGCCTTTTCTATTTTATTTTTTTTTTCCTGAAGATTTTTTCCTTTTTTCCTTCTCCCTTTGATGTTTTTCTTCTCCTGTTTTTCTTTCTGGGTAGAAGCAAGTTGACAGGAGTGGTGGATCTTCTTGGATCTAAAGGATTGGTAGAAGCCACAGTACTGAAAACACATACCCATTTTTGAAAAAAGGTTCAAGTTTTGATGGTTCAGTTGCTAAGTGTTTCAGCTGTTTTTTCAGCTGGTTGTTTTTCTTTGTTTATTTGTTTTCAATTCCCCAAAACTTAAGTTGAGTAAACTGGGGAAATTGGTTGTATGTGCTAGGTGTTAGTGCATTTTTGACCAGCCCTGAAATTCTTGAGTGCTCACTGAGAATTTTGGCATGGATGTTTGCTTCTTCCTTGTGTTGGGACCGAGAAGAGGGTCTGCAATTGCAATCTCTAGGGGCACTCAGTGGGAGCGGGAGCCTGAGACATCCAAATCCAAAGACTTCAGTGAAGCAAGACTGGTTTATGATTTATTGTTTGTCCGTGCTGGAGATAGTATTAGATGTTTCCTAATTTTGCCCAGAGTATCAGTCATTGTTCCAGCGATGAGTGTGTGCTATTATTCCTTCAAAACTATTTTTTGACTGCTCTTTCCCATTTTCTTCCAGGATGTCGAACTGGCTTAGGTGTTTGAAAACTACCCCACTGTCAAGCTCCCTCTGAGTTGCTTCCAGTCCTCAGGAGTGAAGGTAGAGTTAAGGGGGTAAGTTAAAAATCCGCTCACAGAACCCAAATAGATTGAAGATTGTAGTTCCTTCTCCTTTGCATGGCAGTCTCCGGTTCCTTTTTTCTTCAGAGATGCATGGTCCATGACAGCAGGCTATCTGTAATAGAGAAGGGGAAATCTAAAGGAGAGGAGTGACTTTGAAAATATGGTAAAAATGTAATGAATGGAGCACTTATAAGGAAAATACCAATGTAGACTATATCAGGTAAGCACTTTAAAAGTGAAAAGTGCCCCCCTGTTGGTTTGTTCTCCTTTTAACTGTTCTCTTTGAAAAATCTAATTGGAATCACAGTTGAACTACAGTGATAAAATATGTTTTTGGTAGATAAAGTGGAAATAATATGTACCTCTCAATTGGGAGTGTTGCTGGAAATGGTAGGTGCATGTAGAAATCCAACACAAATTCCCATTTCTTTTTTCATCCTAAGGGCACAGTACCCTTGGTGCAAAGCCCACGGGACCTATATACTCATTAGCAGATGGAGAGGAACATTAATCTTCTACCCAGAAACCTGCCCCAGCACATAAAGGAGGGAGCATCTCTGTTGTGAGGATTGCTAGTGGTTGCATTAAACATGTTTATAATCATAGTGCCAGCTACACTTGCTGCTCGTTGTTGCATTTGCTCTGAATCTCTGGATTTCACTTTTTCTATCCATGTGTTGTGGAAAGGTGACAGCGTTTCTGCTTCTCAAGATGTGGGCAGAAGCTTCTTCCAGCCTTTTTAAAATCTTCCTATTGCCATAAGCAGTAGAGTACATTAAGATACTTGAAGTACTTTTTTTTGCATAGTGGAAATGTATGATTTTTCTGTGTTGTTCAGTGTTTCTTATTTGGCAGTGAGCTAGGAGACAGGCATTGTTAATGAGGTATCTCAGCAGCACAGTTTTGTGGGAGCATAGTTTAAGGTTAGGAGTATGTCCAGTCTCCAAACTGCCTAGTGAGTATTCTGTGTTTGGAAACAAATGCCAGCTGGCAGTGGTTGAGGAGTGCATGCTTATTCTGCT
The DNA here is from genome assembly GCF_987193195.1 of Phasianus colchicus. Lineage (NCBI taxonomy): Eukaryota > Metazoa > Chordata > Aves > Galliformes > Phasianidae > Phasianus > Phasianus colchicus. Next base: position 16,378,923 of record NC_143441.1, on the reverse strand, counting down.
CATGATAGCCAAAACATGCTCCCCGCTGTGTGCTTTTGGCAGCTTTGCATTGGCAATATGTCTTAAATGCCAGTTGCATGTCCTCCTTTCTTCCTCATAAGTATGTCCCATAAGGCATGAGTTAGCCTAAATAAAAATGTGCCTCTGTTAGAGTCAGTAACATATGGAAAGAGGCTGGTTTCAAAAATCAAAGTCTTTCTGAAACACCTGTAGTACATTATTTCCACTGTGGAAATAAAAAGGTAATGATTGTGTCTTGTTATTCTCAGTTGCAAATTGGCCTTAAATTCCTGAAGATTTGATGATTATTATGACTCTAATTCTTAGACAAACTACATGGAGGGGGACAGAGAAAGCAATGTAATGGGTGGAGTTTTACTCCTGAAGTAGCTGTGTGTTGAGATTATTTATTGCCTTGTCTAATCACGTATGTGGATGAAATGCTATGTTCAGATCCTAAAATTTTAATTAATCATCTCATGTCTTTCTTCTTATTTGCTGATTCTGTGAACTGTTTTAAGTCAGTAAATATCCCAAGTATGTTACATTTTATTGAAAAATACTTGATTGTACATGTGAACAGCCTGACTTTTACAGTTATAGTGAATATGCTTAGTTGAAGTATTTGAAGCAGTTTGTGAGTTGTGGTACATTGGGTATGAGTTCTTAAGAATCTGAAGGTAAAGAATTCCATTCTACATTCCTTTGTCATTTTTATCTCCAGCAACAGTGTAACAAGTAAACAAAAACAACACTCACCCACCCTCCCCTCAAAAAACTTAACAATGAAGCTTTTCAAATTAGTGCCCCAACAACCCCATTTCAGGTCAAGTCAACCCTAGGATAAGTAATGTGCTTAGAAATTGAACTTAAATACATAAGTATTTCTAAATCCCAAATTGCTTTTTCTTTGTGATGATTTTATACCTCTTCTGTTTGCAGTGGATGTTGATATTTGGTGGTATGGTACTTCTCAGGCAATTGAAATACTTTCTCTTTTACTAAAGCAGTGAACTTCTGTTGAGATCTGATCAGACACGGAAGTTTAAAAGTCAGTTACTCTTCTTTGAAGATTCTTAGGAAGGAATTGACACCTTGCCCAAGTAACGAGCCTTCTCAACACTGGGATCACACAGCCACTGATGAAGGAAAAGAGCAGTATCTATTGGGGAAAAACACTGGTTTTGTGGGCACTGTGCTCCTGCATTTCTGTTGAAGCTTGCTTTCGGTGCCAGATTAGGTCTTGTTGCCTACTCACCTGACACAATAAGAACAGTCTGCATTTCCCAGTTAGTAGTAGGGGAGTGAAATAAGAAGGAAGGCCTTACTGTGATCCCTACCTCAAACTCATGAGCATGCCTAAGCAGCCTGATACCGCTATCATATTTTCTCCCTCTCTGGCAAGAAGTTGTTTTCAACAGCTGTTCCAGAAAGGTACAGGAGGCCTCCTGGTAAGTTCTGTGCTTCTGTGCTGTACCTGTCAGCTCTTGATTTTTTGGATATTCAAGGAGATGGGCACTGATGTTCAGGTAACTTCTTGTCCTATAGTAATTTTGAGAGTCGAATCTTGCTGGGAGTTGGGTTGAAATAATACTGTTGCACACTGCTGATTCATGCTGTAAAAAGCCTGGAGTATGACATGCAAAAAAAAGTATTTTGAAAAGTAGGTTGCCAAATCCTCAGAAGTTATGAAATGTCAGATCTGTGTTATTTTCTTCAGTGCCTATAACTAGTATAGGAAGATAGATCTTGCAACTGTAATTTCATCATATCCTTACAACTGGGCACCTGAGTGAGATAATAATTAGATTGCGGGGGGGGAAGTGTCATGGTTGCAATATGTAGTAAATATTATGTTAGTATTCGTGTCTGAGGAAAAACACGTTTCCTAGGACTTGTCATATAAGTCAGTGTTCAGGTATTATTTGTGTAGGAGATGAACAGAATTGGTTCAACAGAATTTAAGTTCTGCTTTGGCTTACACATTTGCATTATGTAAACTTAATAGAGATTCAGATCTGCAATAAGTGACTGTGTAACGTGATTGATTTGAGTGAAGTTTTTCCCACTTAGGATAGTGCTGAATTCTACCTCTAGTCAAAAAAGTTTTATAGAAGTTCTACCAATGCATTTCTGTTTCAGAACAGCTTTGGGGGCTCGCCAGCAGTGTTATTTCTTCTGCATTATAGGAGCAGCTCTAGTTACATGCCAAAGTAATATGGTCTTATTTTTAAACTGAAAAATAAATGAGACCTATGTAGAAATGGAAACTTTGTTGAGTGCCAGATTCTGACCACACTATTCCCATTGGAAAGAACCAGTAGGACCACTTGTGCAATCTTCTGTCTTATAGCATGAAGAGGTTCACAGTGTGGGAAACACTGGAAAAAATGAGCACAAGAAAAGAAAGAAACTTGCCAATGTCTATGTCCTTTAAAGTGAGTTCTTATGAAGTACTTGCTGAGATGCATTTTATTTAGATATCAAATTTAATGAGTCTTGTTAGAGCCAGCCAGTCTGCAGTTAATAAGTGTTACTCTGTGGAGAAAAGGCAGATAGAAAAGTTTGGATACTTAAAAAAAAAAAAAAAAGTATGATTGTGTCATGAATATATTAAAAAACCAAAACAAACAAACAAAAAAGCTCAACGAAACAAACCACCTTTGGCCTGTTTTCCTAAAATAGGAAGGCTTTTGAGTTGGGAGGTTCTGTCTGTAGGGCTTCTTCCCTTCTCATTTTTCTTGACGTTGAAACTCTTTGTTAAATGTAAGCAGAATTTTAAACAGTTAGTTGTAGTACATTGGAGGCAGAGTAGATGGAGGAGTGTGAGGAATATAGTGCTAAGTGTATCTTCTTCGGATGCTAACCCAATTAAAAAAACCAAAAAAGGTCCAGGTACTTTGCCACCAACAATGTACAAGCATATCCATTAAGGACTTTGACAGGAGACCCTAGTGACTTCAGGCAGTAGCTGACTTTCAGTTTTTGTGAAAGGATCAATCAAATATCATCAATTCCACCATAAATGGAAGGCAGAGATTTGCATTATTAATCCAGAGGATTTCCTGAGTAGATCTTGCCTCGTGTCTCAACTTGATCTTGAGTTGGAGTCTTCAGAGCAGTTGCAGAGATAAGTATAACTGAACTGAGCTCTACAAGTACGTAAATGCTAAAGGAGATGGCAGTTGCTGTTGTAGCATTTTAGAAGCATATTCAACCAGTAGTATAGATTAGAAAAAAGTCTAGTGAAACGCAAAATGCTCACTGGTTGGTGTAGTTTGATATCCCACCAGACAGCTGTGGTTTACTAACCCGTGGCTTAAGGATAGTGTACTGCCTAGCACAGTTCCTCTTGTGTTTGACAGTAAATTGTTTTATAGACTGGTATAGCTAGGTGCTCTTAACACTCCTGACAAACAGGTTTTTATCAGCATTTCTCAGCGATGGCTCATGAATAGCATTATTAGCAGTGCCTCTGCTAGGGAATGTGTAGTACTCGAGGCCCAATTTACTAATTCATAGGGTTGCAACATAGATGCTGTTCTGATGCACTGCCCTTCCAAACCTGTTGTCAGTATCAAACTGTTGATCAGGGGTTAAAACCCTTTCACCAGCTTTGTAATAAACAGAACAAAAGCTCTTGCACGAGGAAGTGAATTAATCTTGGGCAGAGCTTAGTTCTTTTTAGTCTGGAAAATGGGAATGATGAATTTACATGCTGAGCAAGTATCTTGTTAGCTTAGACAGTAAACATTATGGGTGGACGTCCAGCTTTTTAGTTTTACATTGCTTTTGGGGTTGGAGTTGCAGTACTGCTTCCACTTGCAGTTGTCTATTTCTACTGTTATTTCAATTCCTGAGATGGTTCTTCACCTTGTACTTAAAATGAATTAATAGTCTTCTGTAGGCCTTTGGGAGGGCATGGACAGGTGTAGGAAACTTGACAATAGACAAAGATGGAACATGCCACAGATTGGATTTCTTCTTTCTGAAGCCTAAAATGACCCTATCTTTACAGTTTTAGAAAGATTAAGGGCATAAAAAAGGTAGACACAAAGCTCCCACTGACTGTATTTGGTGCATAACTCCTATCTGTATCTTTACGTATCTCCTTAATAATTTACCTGGTGTATGTTGTAGGTGTTTAAGGAGGTGCCAGAGATGCTACTTGCTTCTGCTTGAGTCTGTAATTATAAATACACTGACTTTTGTATGAGGAACATCAGACAATAAGTCTTGGTGATGGTTAAGTTAATTCACTTTTAGAAGTTCAATAATTCATCTAAGAAGTGTCAGCAGCTGGCTCTTGTTAATGGTAAGCCTTTCATTTCTGTTAAATCAATTGTGAATAATAGAATCCTTCAGAGAAAAATGATGAGGTAAGAATTGATTTCCAAATTGGGTGCCTGATATTGGAGCATTAATAAAATCTGGAGCAAGCAGGCAACTAGTACCTAATACACTCTGATCACCTAAGTAGTAATCAGAGAAAATCAATGGTTTTTGTGTATGGTGCTAGATCTGTTAGCATTTCATCTGTCGCCATTCATCATTGTGTCTATAATTTTATTTTGTAATTGTTTTGGGTTTTTTTCTTTTTTTTTTCTTAATAGTATGCATTGAATCAAGCACTTACTGTCAAGCTGCTGTGAAACAGAAGTGGCTTTGTCATATCCTCTACTATTTGTTCCCTGTCTGTTGTTACTACTTTAGGGCTTTCTATAGCGATGATCAAAGCAGTGTTTCTATATTAACAAATCAAATTTAATTTTTTAGGGAGGGTTGAAGTAATCTGTGTAGAATCCTCTGTTATAATATCTCTCTAAGTTGTAGATATCATATTATTAATGCTCTTGATGTGACTTCGTCTGCAAAATCAGTGGGAGACTTAATGATGGTAGAACATCCCACCAAGGCACAGGAAGCCATAGGTGTTCGTGCGTGGGATACCTGTACAACTTCTACCTTCAACCTCGATGTCAGTGAACTTTACAGAGCTGTGTATTAAATAACTCTTTGTTTTTTAATCTCTAACTGAAGACTGGATTCAGTAGGGTTTTTTGGTTTTTTGGTTGTTGTTTTTTTTTTTTTTTTGGTGCTGATAGGAACTGTCTTCTGTCCTGGATTGTGCTTACCAATGATCGTTTTGTTAAAGCTGTATTGAGTTTGTGTGGTGCACCACATACAAACACATCCACTTCCTGTAGAAGTCAGTGGGAGTTTAGGCTAAAACTGGACAAGGATTTGGCCCATAAAGCATAGCAAGAAAAATTAACAGATGTAATAAAACTCTTAAGGCAAATAAAATGTTCTAGCAGGTGTTCATAAATGTGCTTTATGCTCATAGACTCTGTTAAATGTTAATACTAAGGTCCTGCAGAAGCTGCACATAAGGACTGTGTGAAGGAAGCAAATGTCTGTTAAATGTGCTGTGCAATATTGTAGCAGAGGTGGGTGGCAGTGCAGTGCCATGCTACCTATTAGACTGAAATATGAAAGCTATTAAGGATTTTGCTGAATTTTCATTTTGTGAAGGAGTAGTTTTCAAGAGTGAACATATCATATAAAAAAGCCATGTGTTGTGCAAATCTGGAAGTGTCTTTGTCGGTGTATGCAGTTTTTTTGGATGTATACAGAGCTTATTAAGGATAACTAATAATGTACTGTGTTAACAATAAATTTAAAGTAAGAGAATACCTGGAAGGAAAATGCCAGATGGAAAGCAGTTGTATTTTTTTTTTTTTTAAATACATTTCATTTTCCTTGAAATAGTTGTTTTTTTTTCTTTGTTGCTTAGGCCAACTCATGGGCAGAAGCACTAGCATAGTCTTAAACATGTTTTGAGGTTAATAGGTGTTGGACAGATCTAAATTTAAAATCCTGCCTACTCTTAATATTTTTTTCAGTCAACCATTTGACCATCAAGGCACTTGTCAGATAAATTAATTTGGCAGAATAAGGTCCATTTTAAATTTTCAGGAGCTTTTTGCTCTTTTTCATTCCAGATTTGTAGGGAAGCATCTTATGGCTTTTTCAGCAGGTTTTGCAGCATGCCCTCAAAAGCTAGTGGCTTGCACTGGCTTGGTTTCTTCTAATAGTTAATTTCATTAGGATTCAGGTCAAACCCCGGAACAAAATAAATCCATGTGTACTAGAGTCAGTTCCTAAAATGACACCATGAATGTGGCAGTCATTGTTAGAATGTGTTTTGTTGGTGTTTGATTAATTGACTGTGTTATCATCTCATCAATGCTCAGTCATTGTGTTGCAGGATAAAAGCAACCACATATTACAAAGATACTCTCTTTCCCAGTTAACGTCTTAATTTTCTGTTCTAAAAGAGTGCATTAGGCAGTCAGTTTAGCTTGGAAAACCCTAAGATTGCTGAGTGAGGGAAGGTCTTTCACACGACATCTAAATCTATCAAGTTACAAGCTGCTCTTCTATCACATGCTGCTATTAAAATGTCCAGATAATGCCAGAAATACTCTTCCACTCTTGCCTCAGTCTTGTCCTCAAGTGTCTGTTCTCAGCGGTGGCAGTGCTGGCATATTTTTAGCTGATGGGGCTCTCAGAAAATTTGCTGCAGCCCACCTTGTTGTACAAAGAATGAAAGTACGCATACACAGTAAATACACATCGCTTTGTGAATGAAATTGTAGGACTAGCAGGATGGTGAGACCTCTCTGCTTTTCCCTCACCAGTAATGCTGTGCTAGAGCACTTATGGGTTTTCAGATCAAAGCTGAGAATCAACGAGAAGATTAGGAGCTTCAACACATAGAAGAGTATCTCTTATTGTAATTATTTCAGGGCAAGGAGGCTTTATGGGGGGGGGAGGGGAAGACACCTAATTTTAATCAAGTGGAAAATAATGTCAGTACTTTTCTTGTAAGTTGTGGCACTTCTAGAATAGTGATATTCATGCAGAACTTTTAATCCTTGCAATACATTACAAATGCATTGTGTGAGAATTAAATGTTAATTGAGGCCATTATTTTATGAGTGGACTATTTATATAGTAAAGTTATTTGAAGTAATGGGCCGTGAATGCATTTTGTTTATTAACTTCACTAGTGCTCATTCTTCTGTATCTCTTCTATCACAGAGCAGCACTTTGAAATGGAAGGCTATCCAGTGACATTAAGACCTGCAAAATGCAAAGCGTGTTACTTCTGAGTAGTGTTTAGGTTGATTTCAAACTGTTTAAGACCATACAGAGCTGCTGGAAAATTGAGCTTTCAGGTGTCTTCCCATCTGAAAAGAAAAAAAGATGCATAGAAGAAACTTTTTTCTTTCTTATTTTTTTTTTTCCTTTCAATTGTTTAATATTGGTTTGACACAGGTATCTAAATGGTCTCCATTTTAAAAATGGAAAACTGAGGTAAGGGAAATCATGCTTTGTGTGGCACTAGGAAGGACTGTCTGTCAGAGAAGGAAATGAAATTGAGAACCCCTAAATGTCAGATCAGCCCCGAAACTCCTTCCTTGCTTTTCTAAAATGTCTTCCAGAAATGTACAGCGTAATGTAGATTTTGTGGAGTTTCCATATGACAACGACTTTGTGGCCTGAGGGTGTGAATTCCCACAATTTGTATACATTCATTGCCCTTTGAAGTTCAGAGTGCTCTATCTGTTATTAAATCTGGAGAAGAGAAAATGTCAAGCCAACGTACTTGTAATAATATTTTGGATTTCCTACTTTAATTGTTTAACAAAATTAATGTGAACATTTTAGCTATAAAGTTAGACAGCTGCAGCAGGATGTGATTTAACTGGTGCTGCTTCTTTCAACACATTCTGGCAACCTCTACAATATGCAGTGTTATGAAATTCCCATTTATCTGTCATTTCATTTCCAGTTATTTATCCATTGTTTTTTAAAACGCTAAGCTCAAATTGAACTTCAGTTCTTGGCTATGATAAAATGCAATGCAAGGGAAAAATCTTGCATGCCTTATTCTGTCTCATTAAAGATCCTTAGACTTGTGCATGAGTGGTGGTTACCCTGCAAGCTGCAGAACCTTGTGATGCAATGTGTAACCATACTAGCCCTGTTCCAGTATGTCACATCTTGCCATGGTTTGCTGTTTACTTTCAGAGACCATTTTTGCAGATCAGTCTTTTTGCCTGTAGTGTCCAAACTCCGTTCCAAGTAGTTTTGAACACATAAGAAAGCACTGGAAAGTTGTCTGTGTATCCATGCCAAACTCTCATTTTCTAGTAAAAACTGATCTATTTTTTTTTTTCTTTTTCTGACCTGCTACATGCTTATGACATTTTGTAACATTTTTCTTTCTTTGATATGTAACACTACATTTGGGCTGTGGACATTTGAGCATTTCCAAATGAGTCATCTGAAAGAGCCATCTGTTTACCGGGGGGGAGGTTTGTATTTGTATAACAGTTGCATGTTAATAAGCAGTAATGTGGAAGGAAATATATAGAGACAGTATATGACAGTTTAATGAGGTTTAAATACCATTGGGTTTAGCTGGCTTTTATGGAAGTCTGTAGAGCTCTCTTACAGCAAGGCATGTGTAGATTTGTGCAGTTTGGGACAGAGCAGTTAGGAGGGCAGTTGTTGCAGTGAAGTCCTGGTGCTGTTGCTTGCTGAGTGGTGTGAGATTGTGCCAGCACAACCTTGCTGGGCGTGTTTGGGCTCTCTAATAGATTACAAAATTGAGTGTAGTTTTCTTATAGGTGTTGGTTTTTGCCCCTTGGTAATGGTGTAGTGTCCAGACTCCCTTAGCTGGGAAGGCTTAGAGAACTTTTGCAGGCCACGTGGTACAGAGGCTAGAGACAGCTGGATACTGTGATAAATGATAACTTCAAAACAAAACCAAAAGAAAATCAACAACAAACCATATATGTGAGTGCTGAATGAAGTAAAGATTGTAAAGATTAAAGTAATTTATTCTGAGTGACTTTAACAAAAAGGCAGTTTCTATCATTACAAAAGAAGAATACCTAATAAACTAATCTCCTAAAGATAAAAGCTGTCAAACATAAAACCATAATATTACACCAGATACCAATTACTGTGGTTTCTTAATGTGCTTGGTTTTTGTTTTTACATTTATTAAATATTTAGAAGTTCAACTGTAGATATTTTTAATCAAAATCAGAAATTTTTTACAAAATGGGTGATTGCATCATTTGCACATTTATATTGTAAGACATTTTAACGATATAAGCATTTTTTCATTTAGACAGCAACCATAATAAATTGAAATAAAATTCAGCCTTGATTGATGTTCTGTGTGTCATGTACAGGGCAAGTCCCATCTATTAAATGTGGTTTGCCAAGGCAGCAATATTAGTAGCATTTGAATGTTTTTCTTATTAAGGAGAAAAATGGTCAGCAACATCAATACAGTCTTCTCCAAAGACCATGGTAAATGGAAAATGCCTGCAGCACATTTGAATTCCTCACTGTATTTGGGATGAAGGTAGGATGCAGGCAGTGAATTTTTTTTTAAATTAGGATAGACTATTACAGTTCTTAGGATGAAAGAGAGAGGCTGATTACAACATAATGGAGTGTACCATATTCATCTCTTTGAAATATGACCTCACTCGGCCTTTTCCATTTTACAATCGATTCTCTCATTCCCTTAATGAACCTATGCGTTCATGAGTCTTCCTTGGAAGTATGCACATGAAGTATTACAGTAGCAAAGAGTAATTGTCTGACAAGCAAGTGCAAGTAAAGTGTATCTCTTGTAGTCTTGTTCAATAACATTATGGGCTGTTAATGCATCACATCAGGTACCATATTGTTTTGTTAAAAATTGTGCAGCTGTATTTTTCTGAGTTGTTCATGGTTTTTCTGAAGTGATAGCTTCAGGAAACTGATTTGACATAATCTGGCTTTATTTCTTTACAAAAGAGTATGTATGTGCAAGACAGAACTATCAGAAAGGTACTCTTACAAAGTCAGTTCTCAGTTACCAGGTGTAGAAATTGAACATACTGTAATATTATGAGGAGGAGAAAAAATATTATAAAGTTACATAGGGGATCAGCAGAGGTACCATAACTTGGAAGTTGCAATTTTGAAAGGATCAAATAAATACCAGATATATGACTTACCTCTCTACAAGTATTAACATCTTTTTGGCTATTGATGTGATTGGATGTAATAAGTGAAAACTGTTAGTTATTTTGTATGTATTTTTATGTAAACACTTTATATGTAACCATAATATAAACTATTTACATATGTATTTAAGCTATACATGCACATGTATTTAGTTTTATTGTCAAGACATAGGTGCTAACTGCCTGTTGACCCTTTCAGCTTGCTGCAAAATACAGAGCGTCCCGTTGGGCCATATTCACAAACGCAAAACAAGGATTGGCACACAAGCATAGAGCTTACTCTGTTAACAACCAGAAAATCTTAAGAGTAGGGAATGCTGGGCAGACCCCTTCTTGCCCCAGGCTTGTCCTAGTCACAGAATTGCTTATGAGATCGGGCTACAATGGAGACTACACAGGAATGGTAGTAAAACCTTATGGAAAGGCAGCAAGACTAAACTACAAGCAAAATATACCAAACTCAGAAAATTCGCAAAAGTTTGACAACCTATGTTATGACAATTTCATTGCAATTCTCAGTGTTTGATGTATCATTGCCAGCACTGATTGGATAGAAATGGCCATGAAATAAAGACTGAGCTCAGAGAGAAGCAACAGCCTTGTTGGTTATGTCAAAAAGGGAACTCCTCATGTCTGAAAGCAGACTTTTGTTTTTACAAGTTCTCGAGGTTCATGCATTTTCAAGTTTTTTTTTACATGTTAGTTACAGGACAGAGAAATTGTTAATTTCTTTAATGTTTAAGTGCAAATTGAGATGGGTAAGTAGTAGCATTCCAGCAGCAACTGCAAGCAGTGAAAATGGCATGTAATTGGTAAATTATTACATAAAGTCTGATGGAAAAACTTACAGTTGTAAGGTGGTAGTCCAGTGATGAAAGGAAACTATATTCTTGCTCTCAACACTCAAGAAGTAACTTTCCATTCCTTTTCTAAAATACTCAATTCACAATTGCTTTTCATAAAATGTTTAAGTTACTGGTCTATTTTGCTTACTTAATGTGTAAGTAAAGTAACGTGTGGTTTACTACTTGTTAAAGTTCTGATGCTTTAAAGCTGATAACAGGTATTAGAAAGGTGAAATGCATTCCCTTTTTGGATGTATTCAGATGTTGCTTTTACAGCTTTAAAGATCAATGCTATTTTTGCTTTGAAAAGCTGTTTCTAAAGGTAGAAATGACCATCTGATACCATGCTTTTAGAAAGAAAAGATTCCCATAGGAGTATTTCTGAATCACTGATTCTGATGATTTTATATGGAGGTACAGTAGCTGAAATAAACAAGGACAAAATGTTCTTGAAAAGGTGGAAGAAGTTAACAACAACAACAACAACAACAACAAAAAAACAACTGAAAAAGAAAAAAAGAAAAAGCATTGAGAAAGGAATCTAAATGTAATATTTTCTGCTGTAAAATTATCTGACCCATTGAAGCAATTTCTTCCTAGAGCCTGACTACAACCTAAAGAACTCTAAAATCCCCAAAATGGAAGTTCTTTCTTAAACATCAGTTCAAAAAAGCACCTAAGATGTGTAAAAATGATATAGTTTTGTAGGGGGACACATGTGAGCTCTTAGAACCTTTGTTTTTTTGCAGAATTTAGAAGTTACACAGTTGCCTTTTGGACAAATATTTTTTGAATAAGAGAAGTGAGTTTGACTTGTATGTACTATTTCAAGCCGTATTGTTGCCCTAGTTTTGGATTGCCCCACCATGGACAGAGAAGGAAGATGATGTATCTGTTGGTGATAGGAGCAGATAAACAGGTGAAGTGTTTGAGAATTTGATGATTCACATCTGAGCATAATCTCTTTTTTTCTGGGTTGTATTGCTGCCTACTATAATATTATACTCTATTTTGTATAAGATCTCTTGCAATATGAAATGTTTGTTGGATTCCACGTTCTCTGTTCAGAGAAGAACCTTCCTAGGAAGAACAGGCAAAGAAAGGTGAACAAGATCATAGAATCATAGAACGGTTTGGGTTGGAAGGGACCTTTGAGATCACCTGGTTCCAACCTTCCTCCAATAGGCAGGGACACCTCCGTCTAGACCAGGTTGCTCAAAGTCTCATCCAGCCTGGCTTTGAATGTTTCCAGAGAGGGGACATCCACAACCTTGCTGGGCAACCTGTTTCAGTGCCTCACCACCCTCACAATGAAGAATTTCTTCCTAATATCTAGTCTAAATCTACCCTCCTCTAGTTCAAAGCCATTTCCCCTCACCTTGTTGCTATCTGCCCTTATAAAAAGTTCCTCCCCAGCCTTCCTGTAGGCCCCCTTCAGGTACTGGAAGACTGCTATAAGATCTCCTCGGAGCTTCTCTTCTTCAGGCTGAAGAGCCTCAGTTCTCAGCCTGTCATTACAGGGGAGTTGCTCCAGCCCTCTGATCATCTTCATGGTGCTCCTCTGGACCTGCTCCAACAACTCCATCTCCTTCTTGTGTTGGGGGCTCCAGAACTGTATACAGTACTCCAGGTGGGGTCTCACAAGAACAGAGTAAAGGGGCAGAATCTCCTTCAACATGCTGGTCACGCCTCTCTTGATGCATCCCAGGATACAATTGGCCTTCTGAACTGCAAGTGCACATTGCTGGCTCATGTTGAATCTCTCATCAACCGTCACTTTCAAATCCTTCTCCTCAGGGCTGCTCTCAAGCTATTCTCTGCCCAACCTGTATCTGTGGTTGGGATTGCCCTGAGCAAGGTACAGGACATTGCACTTGGCCTTGTTGATCTACATGAGGTAGACGTGGGCCTACCTCTCAAACCTGTCCAGGTCCCTTTGGATAGCACTCCTTCCCTCTTGCGTGTCAACTGCACCTCTTGGTGTTGTCTGCTGAGTGTGCACTTGATCCTACTGTCTGTATCACCTACAAAGATGTTAAATAACACTGGTCCCAACACCGATCCCTGAGGAATGCCACTCATCACCAGTCTCCACTTGAACATGAACCACTGACTGCAGCTCTCTGAGTGTGACCATCCAGCCAATTCCTTACCCAGTGAGTGCCCCATCCATCAAATCCATCTTTCTCCAATTTGGCAACCAGGATGTCATGTGAGACATTGTCAGACACTTTGCACAATTCCAGATAGATAATGTCTGTGATGATACTGTGACAGCAGATAAAATTTTGCAGCAGACAAATGCAAGTAAAATCTTTCAAGTACATAATTTTACCTAGTTGCATGTTGTTGCATGTTAAATTGACTATGTTTGCTGCAAAAAAGAATCCTTAGAATTGGAAGGGACCTCTAAATGCCATCTAGTCCAACTCCCCTGCAATGAACAGGGCGCACCACTGCTAGAACAGGTTGCCCAGGGCCTTATCCACCTCACCTTGAAAGTCTCCAGTGACAGGGCATCAACTACATCTCTGGGCAACCTGTTTCAATGTTTCACCACCGCCACTGTAATAGATTTTTTTTTTTTTACATCTAATCTAAATTTACCCTGAGCTTGAAACCATTTCCCCTTTTTCTGTCACCTCAGACCCTGCCAAAGAGTCTGTTCCTTTTTTTCCTGTAGCTCTCGTCTAGACATGGCGAGGCCTCTATCAGGTCACCTTGGAGTGTTCTTTTTTCCAGGCTGAACAGCCCCAGCTCTCCCAGCCTGTCCTCATAGGAGCGGTGTTCCATTCCGTCGATAATTTCTGTGACCCTTCTCTGGATGCACTCCAGCAGGTCTCTCCTATATTGAGGACTCCACATCCAGATGCAATACTCCAGGTGAGGCCTCACTGGCATAGAGTGGCAGCATCAACTCCCTCGCCGTGCTGGCTATGCTTCTTTTGATGCAGCCCAGGATACAGTTGGCTTTCTGGGCTGTGGGGGCACGTGTCCAGCTTCCCATCCACCAGTAGACCCAGGTCTTTTTTGGCAGGGCTGCTCTTAATCCTTACCCCAGCTTGTATTAGTAATGGAGATTGCCTCAACCCAGGCACAAGATCTTGCATGTGGATTTGTTGAACCTCATGAGGCTCACCTGGGCCCACTTCTCAAGCCTGTCTAGGTCTCTCTGAATGGCATTCCGTCCCTCTGGTGTGTTGACTGCACCCCACAGGTTGGTGTCATCAGCAAACTCGCTGAGGGTGCATTGACCCCACTGTCAGTGTCATTGATAAAGATATAAAAGAGTATCAGCCCCAGCACCAACCCCTGGGGGACACTTGTCACTGATCTCCATTGAGAATTGGAGCCACTGATCACCACTCTCTGGACTCGATCCTGCAGCCAGTTGTTTGTCCATCAAAAAATCCACCCATCAAATCCATATTTCAATTTGGAGAGAAAGATGTTGTGGTGTACTGTGTCAAAGACCTTACTGAAGTTGAGATAGATGACATTGGTGGCTCTTCCCTTGTCCACTGATGCATAGAAACCGTTGTGGAAGGCCACTAGGTTAAGCAGGATTTGCCCTTGGTGAAGCCGTGGTAGTTCTCCTCCATCACCTGCTTGCCTTTCATGCATCTTAGCATAGCTTTTAGTTGGATCTGTCCATGATCTTTGCAGACACAGAGGTGAGACTGACAGGTTGGTAGTTCCTGGGGTCATCCTTTTTACCCTTTTTAAAAATGGGCGTGATGTTGCCTTTTTTACAGTCGCCACAAACTTCACCTGATTGCCATGACTTTTCAAATATCATTGAGAGTGGCTTGGCAGCTTCATCAGCCAGTTCCCTCAGGACTCTGGGATGCATCTCATCAGGACCCATAGATGAGTGGATGTTAACGTTCCTCAGTTGGTCAAAAACCTGATCTTCACTTACAGTGGGAGGGATGTTGCTTCCCTGCCCCTCATCTACCAAACCAAATGGTTGAGGGCTGTGTGGTGAGTAGTTATCAGAGAAGGCCTCAGCAAAAAAGTGAAGTCTTTCAGCCTTCTCCTTGTCTGTTGTTACCAGCTTGCCTTTTGTCCGGCTTTTGTCCAAGAAAAAGCAGATCATTTTTAAATTAAAAGTTTCCTAGTAAGTAGTCGCAACAGGTTACATTGTGATGCTTTAAAGCAGGAATGTTGCACTATGCTGTTTAGGAAAATTCAGTAAAAATATGAGAAAAACAAGAGGATGAACAGAAGTGTGTGGTGGCATTGGAAGGAATTTTTTATAACAAGGTACTGAAAGTGTTAGAACTAGTTTAGGTTAGAGGATGAGCAGTCAGTGGGCCGTGTGTTATGTTTAAATAAATCATGTGCTTTAACTTACAACAAGAACAAATAACTACACTGAAAGGCAATAAACTGAGATAACTAATTGAAACAGAGTTGGTTTTTGTTAATGTATTCAATACATAATTCATTTTGGGAATTTGTACTTTAGTCTAAATGCATAAATTAAAAAAAAAAACAAAAACAAAAACAGAAAAACAGACATTTAAATGTGCGAATAGAACTTACATGCTTATGTAAATTGAGCTAACAACTTCTATGTCCCTATCCGCAAATCAGAGCATAGTGATAGAGAAAAAAGAAACTGTAGACAGGTCCCTGTGAACTTGTGCATTACAATATATACCTTTCTCCTTTGCGGTTGGTATGAGTCCCTGTTAGGGCCAGAGGTTAGGTTGGACAGATCACAGATCTCCTTAGTCTGCTTTGATTGTCACTTTTTTTCCAGGATTCTTCCATTTTTGTGCATCTCCAGTGCAAGAAAGCGTGTAATTCTTCTGTGAATACTGAAGTCTCAAGCCTCTTGTAATTTAAAAGGGAAGAATTTAAAAGGCAAAAAATAAAGGCAGTGCTTTTTTTCAGTGCCCATTCAGAGAAGATGAGTTATTTCTGAATAAACAAGGTCTCCGATAAATATCTAGCGATATGCATTTGCCTAATTGAGAGAGTATTCATGGAAGTGCGCTCCAGAAAAAGCAGATTTTGAGTCATACCGAGTAGCATGTTCAAGAATTCACTGCACAGTTGTTAGAAGTATATTGCAGACTTGAGCATGTACTCAACTGTATGCGCATATTAGCTGAGTATGGAATTTTTTTTCCCACAAAAAACTGACACTCATTTGGAGGAGCCTTAAATCCCAGACTATGCTGTAGCTTGTATATTCTTCTGAAACAAAGTAAATGTGTGGAACTTATTCAAGTCCACTAGCTGCTATGAATATATATGCTTCTCCTAGGGCAATGAGCACAAGTAGCTACTGCCCATTCATAAATATCCTTGTTCTTCCAATATGTAATGGGACTCAAAAGACATTGCTGTTCTCGTGGTTAGGGCTGCATTTGCAGTGAAACAGCATATTTTGTGTAGTGTGTAGTTATAGTTTATTACATTTGTTTTTGTTATAGCTTCTTCTGGGTAATCAGCTTTTCAGCTACAAGTCCCTTTATTTGGAAAATGCAATGCTTGTATTGAAGGATCTGAGTTTTCACAAGGAAAAAGCAGAGTTGCAGACAAACGATTGCAGTAAAATGATACAGAAATTTGTTGAGGATGGAAGTTGAGGTGTATGTCCTTCCTTAAGGTAATGTTCCCATAAATTTCTCCATAGCTTTTCATCAGTGTACTGGGGTTGTGGCTCTTTGTGTGTTGGGGGATCTTACATTTATACGGGGTGGAACTGCCTTAAATAGACTTCCCGGTTCCATCATGAAAATAGCTGGAAATTAGGTGATACCTAATTCTCCTGCTTATCCAGTGCCAGAGTGGGGTTTTCAACTTGAGGCTGAAAGCCAAGTCTGACTCCATGTATGTGTCTGTTTCCTGTCCCCGTGTTCATAAATAAGTACAGAATTTGACTTGCTGCGAGCTGATGTGGCTAGACCCAGCCCTGGGGTTGATTAGCTTAGAAGCATGCTTTGTGAGGTTACAGCCTTTCTGTACACTGCCTTCCTTTAACTTTTATACACATAGGGTATTTTTACCCTCAGAAGTGACCATGGGTGGAAAGCTGTTACAACAGAAGGATGATACCATGAGAGGTTACGGGCCATGTTCTCCCGCAAGCACGTGCAACTTGTAGTATTAAGGGAAGCTATGCTCACACTGAGGATAGACTAGAGCTTTCTGTGAATATCCAGGAGCCAAAGAAGGAGGACTTTCTGTATGTAGATAGACAGAAGAAGCCTCCTGCTGATTCCAGAGAAATTTCCTCTGCAAAGCACAGTGCTAAACAGTCTTACCTCTCAGTCTCTGCGTTACCAGGGTATATTGCTTGTACCGTTGCACTTGCTGAGACTTGTGAAAATTCAGTGCTGTTTGAGACGGGATGATAGCATTGCAAAAGGCAGTGTGCTGTGCTGGGTCTCTGCAGACCTGAACCTCAGCTGGCTTGGTTGGGTAATTTCCCAGCATGCGCCGCTACTGGGCAGCCCCTGCAGCTGAGAGCAGGAGTGGCGAGGGCTGTGCCTCAGGGGCAGTGGGAGTGCAGCAGGAAGGCTGCTTGACAGACCTTCCTGAGGAGTGCAGTCATTCCTGCCTCACCTTACTGTGTGCTTGAAGCACAACACTTCTTTTGCTTACTCTGCAGTCGTTGTTGGTGCTGTAGTGTATCTGTGAGGTGCTGTTTCATCTTGGAACTGTAATAAGCTCTTTTAGTATAGCATTGTAAAAAAACCAAAAAAACACCAAAAAAGCCCTCATTATTTAACATTTTTTGAAAATACTGCTCTTCAGGAATTGATCGATTCATTTTGGAAAACTTTTTTTATTGACCACAAAAGTATTTTAAAGAAACTCAGTAATATCACCGAGGATTTCCCCTCCAACAGCATAAATTGTTCTCACCAGTAGAACTATTGGAGGGGGCACTTTGTGAATTCCTTTTTCTTTGAGGAAATTTCAGTGAAAGTTGTTGCAAACACTGATGCTTTTTGCTGGAGAAAGTCAGGTATATAATGCCAGAAATGGGAGCTGCCTGAAGAATGGGGAAAAAAAATGAAATTGTGGGTTTGATGTTGCAGCAGGAATATAGATCCTGTTGCAGAGCATTTACAGATGGAAATAATTTTAAGTTCACGCATTCCTCCATGGTTTTAAAAGAACTAATAAAGAGCAAGCTAAGCCTGCAGCTACGCACTCTCCTGGCTGTGGCCACAGTACAGTGGTTGTCACAAGTGCTGCAAGCCCAGAGCCTTGATGGGACTTAGTGACTACAGCCAGAGTATGGGTTATGAGCAGCACGGAGGAGCTCAGCTGGGTGTGGAACGGGTTGTGCCAGGTGAGAACGGCCTTCGCCGTTGTACTGCAGCTGTGCAGGCTTATGGCGATGTGTAGGAAAAGCAAAAGAGAAAGCACGAGGCTGCTTGTGTTGTTCAGGCTATCACTGAACACTTATGTAGAATTCTGCTGCTGTTATTGGTAAGATGTGCTTCTGCTCTCTGGAAACTTTGCGTTGCGTAAAATGTACGTAGCTTTATCTTGCTTGTTCATTAATCACATCCATCACTGCAAGTGGAAAACATTACAAGGTTTTTGATTTTGGCCTGCTATCTGTATTTTCATGCATGAGTTCTGTTGGCTGTATATGGATGAATGAAATATATATAATTATATATATATATATATAGTATAATATTATATAGTAATAATTAATATATATATTTATTATTTTATAATGTATAATTACATGATTTCCCCCTAATTTAGAAACCTTGCTAGGTCTGGTTTTCACATTTGTGTTAAAGGTGTTTTGTTCTACTCTTGACATCTTTGCAGTGTAAAGATCTTAATGATGCCTTTCTTCTGCTGCTGTGATTCAGGTTAAGGTTTTAGGTTGTAATTGCTTTTGTGTTTAAAAGTCTTTGCATCTTTTTTTCATGCTTTGTCTCTTTTAAAGAACAATTTGATTGCAGAAAGGATGCACATCACTCATTTACTATGAGGCTAATGTTGCTGTTTCTCTGCAAAAATGTCATTTGTGTCACAGCATATTGTGCTCTTAAGTAATATCTAATTCTTTGACCTCAGTTTAACGTGCCTTGCCAATTGTTCATTAACTCCCATGTTCAAGTAGAGGCAGTCTTTGCTGTGTGGATACTGGGAAGAGCATCTAATAGAATTAAGATAGGTTTCAAAATTACAGCAATTTGTGTATTTGTTTCCTATTATCCCATTCCTTTTAATAACACCAATTAATGTGAAGCAACTTGAAAGGTGAAAGTCAGGAACTGAAGTGGGGGGTGAGAAGAGCTGAGGGGAAAGTAAGAACGAGCCTTTGAAATGCATATACCAAGAAAATATAAGGTTGAAAGTTGTATCACTTTACCACACAATTACTCTCATTTATTCAGTAATTAAGTACGAGTATGAACATTTTGGGTGTTTCATTTCTTGTCACAGCAGACCAACTTTCACATTCAGCTGTTGTACAGCCCTTTGATAGAACAGTGGTAGTCACTTGAGAAAAAATTGAGTTGTCTGAACAAGTTGAGGCATCTTAACACATTCCTTCTTCCACTTTTGAAACCTGTGAGAGACAGAGCTTTCAACAGCCAACACTTTGCAAAGAGGTTCTGAATTAAAAAAGGGTATAACTTGAGTACAGCAAAAAGAAAAAGGAAGGCCCCGTGTATGTCATTGTGGTAAGGGGGGAAAAGTCTATCACACGGATTTTTTTTTCCTCATCTCTCGCTGGCTTATTTCTCTGTTTTTGTTTATTTTGTTTTTGTTTTTCCCAGTTGCTGTGATGCACTTTTCTTATGTGAAACTCACTGATGATGGCATTGCAAACTTGTAGGCCCTCTGCTACTGCCAGCTCAGTGCAGCGGATCCTCCTTCTGCAGACTTCCTTCCTGTGTGCTCTAGGTCTTGACATGCTTTTTGCTTTTTTTTTTTTTTTTTTTTTTTTTTGACATATTTGAATGCAAGGACTAGGTTTCTCCTCAATACCTGTTAACACATTTAATTTCTTTTCACAACTGCCAGTTTTCCAGCTTTGTGAAGTTCTTACTGTAGGCAAATTTTGCACATTTTGGGCTTGGTCTAAGATTCAAAATACAATTTATATCAGCATACTGCTGTTCACATGTTTAGAACAGAGTGTTTTTAAGAATACACCTAACAAGAAAAGGTGCAGAACACGTAGGAGGGCAGGTTTACAGCTGATCTGAGCTACGCTGTTCATTGAAAATGGTTTTACCTGTTTATCCTGGCTCAGTGTTCCACCCACATCACCAGATTTCTGACCTTCATGCCTCTGATTTGGCTGAAATCATTAGTGACTCATCACTGCTCTCTTAGAAGAGGTGTGTCAAATGCCAACTGTTTGTATAGTTTATTTAACATAGATTATTTAACACAAAGTGCAGGAGTTTGTTTATTAAAATAAATGAGTGAGCTTTTACATTGCTGAATTTGCTTGTAAGAAAGGGTTTTTCTGAACAGACTTACCAACAACTGCTTTGAGAAGGGTATAGCTAGTCTGTTTTTTCAGAGGGTATTCTGAAATATAATGATGATCAAATCACTTTGTGGTATATTTCCTTATTGTGTGACCATCGCTGTTTCAGATTTTTTTTTTTCCTCATTAGATAGTGCTGTACTCCAGGCTTACTGGCTGTGAATATATAAACTCTATAAATTGCAAATTAGTTTTGCTGCTGCACACATGGCAGTCTATTCAAGTGTCTTTGAACCATGTGAAAGTCAGTCAGGATTCATGAGGAAATTGTGAACACTTGCAATGCCACAGAAACTCTGCTAGTGTTCAGCTCCTTGTTATCATTAGAAGATCTTCTGTATGTCTCATGTGGTGTTTTATCTTGGTCTGGTTAAACACGACTGGTTAAATAACAGTTCACTGAAAAAGTATTGGGCACAACTGTTGGTCCTGAAGGCTTATCTTCGGGGTGGTGAGATAACTTGGTGCTAATGAATAACCAGGGACTCTGATTCTCTCCTTGCTTACTCCTCATGTCAACTGGAGGCAGCCAGTCCCCTGGGGTGATGACATGCCTGACTTAGATACAGATTTCCTAGTCAGAAACTGGTGAAGAAGGCTGAAAACTTAGCCCAGAGGTGGTTAGAGATGAAAGACTTTCACCTCTGGAAAAGTAATTGGAGTGGGTGGCTTGAAAGTGTTCCTTGATAGTGAGTGGGATGTTACTTGCTGGAGATGCCACAGAGGTGAGACTGTCCAGGAGGCAGCTGAAGTTTTTAGATGGATATGAATTAATGTGATCTACCATGGAGCTGTATTCAGATCTGTGCTGGCACTGTAGCGATGGGTTTTGGTTTTATCTACTGTATGGATTTCCACTGCGCTGCTGAAATCCTGATTAAGTGGTGTCCACAGAACTCTGTGAAACCTGTTCTGGCACTGGCAGATACATACAGAACGGAGTAACCCTGCTCTTCATGCAGTAAGCAACTCCGTCTTCTGGGCTAAGCAAGCACACCTTGCTGTCCTTGTAGGTGGGATTTGCATGCTTAATTCTTTTCCCTTATTGAAAAACATATCCTTTTTGGTTTGACAGCTTTCCGAAGAATATTTTAGATTTCCCACACTGATTGTAGGCCATATGTTAGTGCTAATTATATAAATGAGACATCATAGAATTGTGACATGCTTAAATGGTAGCAATGATAATGAGAAGATGGTTGGACTAGATGATCTTACAGGTCGCTTCCAGCCTTGAGATTCTGTGATTCTATGAAATGTTCAGTGCTATAAAGAACTACACAAATGGATGCTAGCTTGGGTAAGTGCTGGAAGAACGGCAGGATTTGAGCAGGTATCAGTAGCTTGGCGTGGCTGTCCATTGCCTTTATCTAGGCAATGCCTTTATCTGTCTTACGGTGGTGAGGCAGTGGCACAGCTGCCCAGAGAAGCTGTGGATGCCCCATCTCTGCAGGCATTCAAGACCAGATTGGATGGGCCGGGCATGATCTGGTGGGCGTAGCCCTGCCCATGGCACTGGTTTTAAACTGGGTGAGCTTTAAGGTCCCCTCCAACCCAAGCCATTCTGTGTTTCTATGCTCTGTCTGTAAGAAGCTGCTGACAAGTTGAAGGCTTTTTCAGGTTACTTTATGCTGCCATAGTGCAGGGAACAAACAATCCTTTTTGCACCTATGGATATACCAGAGATTCATTATATGTTAAATCATATGAAGCAAATAGTTAGGAGGCGAGAGCTGAATCTGAAAGCTCATGCACTGAGAAAGAGACTGTGTAAGGTATTTTTCATTAACGTTAATGGGGCAGCATGCTGGGTATTATCTGTGAAGTTGATTTTTCTTGTTAATTCTATGTTTATTCAAAATATTAAAACCTAGTTTTTTGTTTTTTTTTTAATCATTTTTTACTTTTTTATCAGTCCAAAACTATGATGCATACAATAGTAACACAGAAAGTATATTGCTCAAAAGTTTTGGCTTAGCTAAAAATGAAATATGTATGCAGGCTATGCATGCTGGGCTGGTAAGCCAAAATTATGTCTGGTGTAAGCTATTTCTGTACATTTAGCTTTAATGCTGATGCATATTTAATTGCTTGGCCTGCTTTCCCCACAGCAAGATGTGGCTGTCTTCCACTGAAATCAGCGCCTGAGTTCTGCAGCGGCCCAGTTTGGTGCCTGTGCTTTGCTGCTGCGGACAGCAGCGCGATTCACGTGGAGGAAACCAGAAAATCCCCTCTGCTTTTAGAGAGGTGTTCCTGTGCAGGGGTCCTCTGTGGGACTGTAAATGGGGGAATTTATAGTTTCAGTGGCTGTGCCTGTAATTTCTTTTCTATGCTGGAAACGGGTTATACTGTGTTTTTCTCGCGGGTACATAGTCTTCAACACATTAGTTTTATATTGCTTATCTACTTAAACAAGCATAGAAGAGCATTTCCTTAATGTATTAAATTGTTTTATAGTTAATCACTGAATTTTGGATTTGGATTTTTGGGTTTTTGTTTCAGCATAAAGATAAGAGCAGGCAAACATGGAATGATTCCTGCTGTTCTGTTAGTTTATACTGTCCTTTCAACTAAAGCAATATTTTGATGCTTTGACAGTTGGACTAGATGATCTTGGAGGTCTTCTCCAACCTTAGTGATCCTATGATTTTGTGCTAGAGATACTAGAAAACCCTACTGGTCTATTGGACTTGTGTCTGGTTGTGGTAAATTGTATAATACTCTAAGTTATTATTGCTTTATCAAAGGATAGCAGATTGTTTTCACTTTACATGAAGAAATCCCTTCAGATTATACATTTTCTGCTCAGCTGCAGATTAACAGAAGTTTTTTTTCCAGTCACAATTGTAGGGTATATTGCCAGAAGACAATCTGTTCCCTGTATGTCTCAGTCATGCTTATTACCTTTATTTTATTATATACATTGAGCCTGTGAAATGATTTCTTAGCTGCACTTAGAGATAATCTGTGTAGCCAGCAAAATTACTGCTCCCGCCCTCATTATCAATTTGTAACTTGCTTTTATATACATATTATGTGCCATACTTTGATATTGCTCACAGTCCAGAAGATATGTGCGTTGATGAGACTTAAGAAGCATGATGAAAACATGGAGTATGGAATTTGAAGAAAAGGGTTCATTAGCCATGAGCTCATGCTGTTGTCCTTTCTTTAGCAGGATTGCCAATGCCTGAAAAGCTTATTTTTGCGAGAGGGAAATTCTGGTTTTAGTACAGACATTTATTAAATGTGTTCTACTTTTCAGAGGAGAGAGCAGTCATAAAATAGATATTTTGTAAACCTGGACTAGCAATTAAAAAAGCAAGAAACCAAAACCACTGATTAGAAAGACTCAGAGAGGCAATAGGAGAAAAGGTGAGAAGCTGCAGATGTTGGTGCATATTCAGTGAAAGAGGCAAAGAAAGGGAAAACAGACTGATGTGATCTTAAAGAAGGTGGGAGGAAGGAAGAAAGGAAAGAAGGAAAGGTCAGAATACAGAACAAAATGAGTTGCTCTTTTTCCTGTAACCTATGCCAGAAAACTAGTTTACTAGAATGAGATCATGAAAGAACTGAACACTGCACCTCAGAGGTTTCTTAACATCTTTGTCATCTGCTTATGTACGTTTAGTTAGATTACCAAGGAGATACTCACATGCACTTAATTATTTCATTACTATCTTTCAACTTTACACTGAGTAAAACTATCATCAGAGCCTCAACAGTGCATGTAATATTCAGGTGGGAAGAGGGGATGTGCTGAAAGAGACCTGATGTCTGATAGCCCTGTCATTGGGTTGCCATGCACCATTCCTGCCTTGCTTTTTCCTGTATCTTTTTGCTGTACCTGCTGAGTGGATGTCAGATTTTGAATCACTGGCATATGGGAGCATCAGCCTTTACTACCTGAGGTAGGCAAACTTTTGTAGGTGCTGGAGCCAGAATCTAGAGGAATAAGTACAGCACTGCACACTGCCAAATAATGGCTCAAAATAAGATAAAATGAAAAATCTTTAGTATTCATGTTGCTCCAGGGGAGGTTCAGCTTGAATTTCTTCTCTGGCAGACTGGGCAGGCTGCCCAGGGAGGTGGTGAAGTCACCATCCCTGGAGGTGTTTCAGAACTGTGTGAATGTGGCACTGAGGGACATGGTTAGTGAACATGGTGGGAATGGGTTGGTGGTTGGACTAGATAGTCTTAGAGGTATTTTCCAACTGTAAAGAATCTATGATTCTGTGTGTTTGTTTTTTTATCATTAGCTTTGTTAAGAATAAAAACAATTTCCCACTACTGCATTTGAGAAACAAACAAGATCTCCAAGGCCTCATTTGTTAATAATAAAATTGCAGTATGTTTTTTTTATCCGTGTGACTTTCCTTCCAGTTCCTTTTAGATGCTGTAGTACAGATTTCAAGACAGTCTCACCCTGTATAGTGCTCTAACAGATACAAGGGAGCCTTAGAGTCATCAAAAGTTCCACTCCTTAATGCCTGCTGGAATGATACGAAATCTGTGTTGTTCGGTACTGTAACTCCCACTGGCCTTATAAATATTTGTGGCTTTGATTTCTGTTTAATGTAAAGATTCCTTATACTCCTTGGCAGCATAAATGAGCCTTTAACTAGGTGCGATTGTAACTTGAACCTTGAAAGCATATAACAGAGGCCCTCGGGTAGGATCAGAGCCGCTGTGCAGATCTGGGTTGGGCAGCATTTTGTGGGCAGCTTGAGTGAGGTCTGGTCTGCGTTGCTCCAGCCCAGATTCTTTTCTTCTTTCTGCTTCTTTTTGTTGGGCATGAGGATCGTGTCTGTTCAGATTCAGGAGGTGCTGTGTTTGGTTGGATCAGATGTGTCACACATGCAGGAACCTGAAAAAAGCAGAGGCCCGTCCTGGGCACCTCTTTACTCTCCATTTGCTGGGCTTCCCACTGCTGCTATGGGGTGAGCTCTGCTCCTCCTTAGCTCTCTGGGGCTGTCTGCTGTAAGACACAGACTATCCGTAGATATATTGCGCCCATTAGCCCATTATAATTGGTTTAATTCTTTGGATTTGGGATAACATCTTTAGCTTGGTGATTACACTTTAAGATGCTTGGTGTAACTTCCTTTTTAAATAATGCTCCCTTTTTGTTAACAGATATATATATTTTGTTACACTATCAGGTAGAACATGCTCTATGTTATGAGAGTAATTTGTTCAAATAGATGGAATTTTGCCTTCCAATGGACTGAAGACAAAAGGAAGGAGAACTCACAGATTTGAAACACATCAATGTTTCAGTCCCTTGAACAAAATCATGGAACATAGGGGTTGGAAGGAACCTCTGGAGATCTTCCAGCCCAACCCCCAGCCACAGCAGGTTCCTTATAGCAGGTTGCACTGGGAGGCGTTCAGACGGGTCTTGAATATCTTCAGAGAAGAAAACTACACCACCTCTCTGTGCAGCCTGACAGTAAAGAAGTTCTTCCTTGTATTAGTACGGAGCTTACTGTGTTCCAGGTTCTCTTTGTTGACTCTTGTTGTATTGCTGCTCACCATCAAAAAGGGTCTAACTGTACAGTCTTAGTAGAGTGCTGATAGTTTCCCTGTAAAGTTGCTTTCCCTGTGTTAAATACTGCACGCTTGCTTCACAGTACATTTAGGACTAAGAGTTGTTGCAGTTTGTTAAAAATTACTTCCACTCTTGGTACCTGTCCTGCAAAGTACTTGGTTCACTGCTATTTAGTATTCTACATGCTTCAAAACCTACACATTTGTTCTCATTATGGTAGTCTTCAGTGAATGTCTTGTTGACCCATCGTTCTTTCTGAAATCTTCGAGATTAATACTTCATTTTAACAGTGGTTTTTCAAAGAACTTGAATCTTTGAGCTAGTGCTTTGCTTTTAAAAACCAGTACAAGACATTTGTAATGCATCCAGAAAGTGCTTTACTGGAGCTTTCAAGCAATGAGCTATGTTAAAAGTAAGATTTCTGAGTATTAACACGTAGTAATTGCAACTACAGCTTTAACTCCTTTGTTAGCTATATATTCTTGAGAAGAAGTACCACAGTTCAAGTTGTCTTCCATGGGATATGATTTCTCTATACTTTTTTTTTCTTCAAATTAGTGTTTTAAAAAGAAGTCTTCTTCCAGGTTGGTCAAGATTTCTCTTTCCTATAAAACTGCATAGAGCCCAGTCCTCTTGCATGGGTACAATGCCTTTTGCTCTCATTTCTTTCTCTGGAAAATGAGGACGAGAGCACCTAGGGGGATTGATGGACAGGAGGATGGGAAGCCAGGACAGAATAAGCAGGCAGAGTTGGTACCCACTGGAGTCTGTAATAGCTGTGTGTGCTCTGTGAGGAGGTCCACATACACAGTCTGCCTGGGACGCATCTCCTTCCCATCTGGTTATGGTCATTGACTGCAGTCACTTATCAGAAGATTCTGCATTGAGACATTTCAGCTTCTCTAGCAGAACCCCATCTTGCTTATACTCCTGTATTTCATCAGTGGAAAAGGCTTTGGCTGCTGGCAGCACTTGAATACTTAGCAGGTTTTGGTACCTGTAAGTTTGAAGTTAGGAACTGAGTTGATGAGCGTTTTGGTAACTAACAAATGCTCCTGAACAGGCACAAAGAAAGTACACAGACAGTCACACAGGGGCTTCTGCAGATCCACCAGCTGCTTGGGGTTTGGCATGGGGAGAAATGCAGTACTCTGCCATACCTGTCAGCTTTTTTTTTTTTTTTTTTGGCTTCTGTAATTAATTTATAATAATGTTAGCTTAATTTATAAGGATCCCGCCATGCTGAGCTTTAAAATAACTCTAGGGTTATTTTATTGGCAGGATTTTTTTTGTAGACTTGCTGTATTCCATTGATTTACTGTTCAGTTGTTGGTATAGATTCAGAAATACACTGCTTCTACCACACAGCAGAATTCCCATATGTAGAACTGTATCTAATTGGATATCATTCATATATTTTCATTGATTTTCTTTATTCTGGGTAGATTTACAGATGCCAAGCATAAGCACACCGAGCTGCAAGGTTTGGTATGGTCTAAAGTGTGTGAAGAAGGTAAATTTTTTCAGGGGTTTGTTACAACCCAAATGCTGAATTTGCAAGGAAAGCTACACAGCTGCAGGATCAGCCTTTACTGTTGTTAGTGAATGAGTGAAGCACCAGACTGTAAAGTCTGCTTCTTGACTGAAGTCCCCCGGCATCTCGGTAATAACAATAAATAAATAATAACAGCTGTAGGGTGGCGTGGAGACGGGGGATCATGTGTGTGTTTGTGTATTTATGTGCATGATAAAATCTGTGTATTCAAAGATTGACTTGTCCGTTGAGGCGCTCTCTTTTTTTTTTTTTTTTTTTTTTGTCTGGAACAAGCCTTCAATTTCTTGTAGAAATCCAAAATTAATCCAGTGTTTCCTTTTCAACCTGAGGTGTGAGTTTAAAAGGTGGTTACACATGTTGAAGGAAAAGGATCCCACTTATGTACAGGAATAAAAAAAACTGTTTGTTTTTTGAGCATTCTGAAAACCAATTAGCCAATCTCTGTACTACAGACTTAGTTTGGTTCCCTTTAATGATGAAATATTCCAGTTTCTTATATTTTGTACCTCAACATAATTTTTGAAACCTAAGTGCAATGACAGTGCTCAGTAACAATGTTAAATATCAAACAAATGTAAGCAGTTTAATACATTTAAATATTAAATACCTCAGCCAGAGTACGAACTTGCAGTGATGTGTACTTACTGCAGGAAATTGATCTATTTTGAATGGTTCTTGTTGTTCATCAGTGAACAGTGCAGGAACTGTTGAGTGTATATGTGAGGACTGGTTATAAGCCATAGACATTTTAAAAGCAAGTATGTATTTAACTGTGGAGTGAACGGCATTTTTTGAAATAAAAAACCAGAAGCTGCCCACTTTATAAGAATAGAAAGTGAATTTAACAAGGTCTGTGTGTCTTGACTTTCCTTGTAAGAAATGTGAATTATGTTCTTGCGTATCTCATTTGTGACTCTGGTTTGATGAATGACCATTGATGAATTAAAACCCGTGTGCATTTAGTTGTTGTAAATCATCTTCTGGGGAGCCTTGACCAGCAGAGGGCTTCTGTCCCTGGGAAACGATCCCGGCCGGGCAGTGCGAGTGCCGGGGCTCCGAGCGGTCACATTCTGTGCTGGGTTCTGTCCCGTGCTCCTGCACACTGTCTGGTTCTGTGCACCCTCCAGTGTACATGTTGCATGGTGATCTTTGTAGGGCTGGGAAATGCAGTCTGTCTGCAGGGGCCCAGCTGTAGTGCTGCAGAGGTGTAAATGTGGGGGCAAGGCGGGAGGGAGAGATGCTTCTAGGAACTTTGGAGCCTATGCTGTGGGATAAAAGGCAGTATTGAGGGCTGGTTACACAGAAATCTCTCTGCTTTTATTCTGTTCCTCCTGCTGTGGCACAGAGCAGCATCTGATAAATTCCGGCTTAGTTATAATGTGGGTCTTCAGCCCTGTGGGAGGTTTGTGAACATGGTTGCGCTCGGGCACGTTTCTTCCATGACAGGAGAACTGATCTTATTTGCCTGTAGAAATGTATTTTGAATCCATCTTGCTGCCTCATTACAGAATATGCTTCCTGACACATTGTTTTGTGTTTTACCTGGCAGACATTAGTCTTTCTCTGGACTACGTTTTGCATTCCTTTTATCTGCTTTATCTAGAAATCTCCTCTGTGCCTTACTCTGGCCACGAGGCGCCAAGCAACCTCTTAGTCTAAGACTAAGTCAAATATTGCCACATCTACCCGTCTCCTCCAAGCGCCGTTATCCCAGCTGGGTGCCATGAGCCACCCGCTCAGAACCAGGCCTTTCTGCGGGGTGACTGGCAGCATATGGAGGGACAGCCCCTTTTGGACGCATTTGGTTAAAAAGATAGTGTTTGTTCTGCGTTTCCATGTTCAGCAGTGCCTTTCATTTCCTCGGCAGAATTGGAAGATAATAGGATTTTAAAGGGTGAGTAATTGACTGACGACCACGTCCAGCCACAGCATTTTTCTTCATACTGTGTGGCCTCTGTGCTGAGGTGAGGCGCAGCCGCGCTTCTGATTTCCACAGCTCAGTGCTCCGAGTCCCACGGCGGTGCAGGGGGAACAGGAGTGCAACCATTTGGGTGGCTCTTCTCCTTCTTTACCTGCACCCTGTGTCAGAAGGGTGGACTGGGCAGTCAGATGGTAAAGTTGCACAGAGTAAATGCAAATTTGTTTTTGCTTCCAGCACTGACTTGGAATTTGTTGACAATTCCAAATGTTTTCTTATTATCTCATTTTGGGTTTTTTTTTTCCTTCTTTTTAATTTGTGCAGATACTGGCATTAATTGCCAGTGACTGCACTGCAGGAGGATTAAGGCTGGAGGTTACAAAGGCTCAGGAGCACACAGCCGAATGTGGACTTTTACTGCCAAGGGAGGCCTGGGGACTTGCAGGGAAGATGGCAGTAACAGTTTAAAGCTTTGGTCATCACAGGAGAGGGTTTGCAAGAAAGAGTCAAACGTTTTAATCACTCAGGAGGGAGCAAAAGAATACTTGTCTCCGCTGTTTTTTTTATGAGCATCTATTTATTATTAGACAGTAGTGGCTGTTTTCCTCTCATTTCATCCTTTTCACTTTCTAGCTTTTTCTCCCCCTCAAGCTTCCCTTTTTCTCTCCCTCCTCTCCATTGCTTCTCACTTGGGGCTCTCACAGACAGTGTCCATTTGATGAGCCTTTCCACACCACCAGGAGGGCTCTGGGGGCAGTGCTTCACCTCTTGTCCACGTGGGCTTTGGGATGCGCATGCCTGTAGTGACCGTTGTGCAACCATGGACAAAAGGCTCATTTATGGAGAAACAGGACAGCTGGGGACACCAGCACCCAATGGCATTTGAGTGTGCAAAGGATGTGCAAATGTGTAGCAGTTCTGGTGCCTAAACTTTCTAGAAGCTGTCCTCAGATTTAGGTTAGATGTTGGGAGGGAATTCTTCACTCGGAGGATGATGAGGTGTTGGCATTCAAGGCCACGTTGGATGGGGCCCTGGGATGGGGCCCAGGTGGGTCCCACCTGGTGAGTGGCAGTCCTGCCCACAGCAAGGGTGGTGGGACTGAGTGGGCTTTAAGACCCCTTCCAACCCAAACCATTCTATGATTCCTCTCTTAGTCTGCTATGGATTTTAAAGATCGTACTGGCGGTATATGCATTAGTGTTATGTAAAGCATTTGCATATTAAATAGAATGTGAATGGACTGTGCCTCTTTGGAAGTCATGTACAATGAACAAAAGCACGTGCAGCAGAACATTTTGGTGTTTTGGTAGAAAAGGACCTGAAAACACGTTTTTTGTAAAAATGCATGATAATGAATGAAGTTTGTTCTCTTTGCATCCCTTAGTTCAGTGAGTAACTTGCTTAGTTTAAGAGGTCAAATAAATTAAAGGACAAATTAATGTTAACATGTTGGTGAACTACTTACTGGCTTTAATTGTAACTGTAAAAGCAGACACCCAGAGGCAGATTTAAGCAGGAACAACTAACATTGTTATGATAGCCTCAGGAAGCAAGTGTAACAGACAGGATGTTTTGTAATAAAACTGTAAAACAATTAAAATAGCTGCACAAAGCGTGCTGCTTTTTAGCCGTCCAAAGGAAAGGCTGTGAAGGGAGTGTCAGCCAGCCACAGCATCACAGTTGTTATAAATTGCCATCTACTTTTGGAAGGGGCAAAAGATGGATAACAAAGTCGACAAGTAAATACATGCTACATAAATATGCATAAATCCATTACCATCTGCCACATTGTCCAATTTGACTGGGTTGTCTTTCTGTGTCTACCACATAAATCAGTTTAAAGCAGTTTCCCTCAAGCAATATTTTCAGTAATGAATGGGTAAAAGATCTGCATTCTTGGGTAGTGACTGTAGTTCTGGTATATAACATAGAAAATACCTTATTTACAATTTTCTTAAAAAAAAAAAAAAAAAAAAAAAAAAGCTGCAGTCAAAAGATTTATTTGGCAATGCAGCTACTAAACTTTGCATGAGTCTTTGGAAGCCAAGCCAGGACGTTAAATTTTCAGGCATTTTGCTTGGCTAGGAATTTTTACTGTTTTGTTTTACACAGTCACTACTGCAGACAGTAAGTAACGATTAGAATCATCAGTCTCAAAAAGTACTGTTTTTGTGCCCTAGCATTACGAGCACTTTAAATAAGTTTTTTGTGAAGTTTCATTTCTTGCTAGGTAAGCAGACATAGCTCACAGCTAACTGTTTATTCTTTGTGTCACTGCTGTGATATGTCTCAGTTTAAGTTTTAAGTAATTTTATTTTTCTGCCCTGTCCGTGCATAGCACACTAGCATTTAATCTTAAATCCAGATGTGGCCTCTGTCTTTTTAGATACAGCTTGTACAATTTTCCTACATCCTGTTCTGGATTTCTCCTAATAGCTATGCGTATAGCATCACTGTGCTCTGCTGCACATTCGTCTGGACTTCGTTTCTGCTACACAGGGTCTGCCTTACACTGTTCTGGCAATGAAATGGGGCCTCGGTGAGAATGAGACTAAAGACTCAGCTGTCTTGTCTTATTTTTTTATGACTTACCAAATAGATTGCATTCAGGATGGATTATTATTACTTTTTTTAATGTAAGAAATGTGCATTATAATTTGCTTGATTGTGCAGCTATTTATAGATTCAATCCTTTCTTAAAAAAGAAGTGAATCTTTTAACATATATTTATGTACTTTTTTTTTTTCTTTGTAATTTAAAGATTTGTAATTGCTATTGGAAGAGTTAATGTTGTGTGATTAAGGATATATGTTAAGACTTTACATCAAGATAATCTTTCTGGTAAGAAGTTTTAGTATTAAAGTGCTCATTCAGGATGGGAAAAAGACAAGATGGATTTTCTTTAGCATTCTTAAAATCAGCTGGCACAAATTTAAATACAAAACAATCGGATAACCCATCTTCTCTCTGCGGGTATTTGCCTCCAGTAAGTCAAAGGTGAAAAATCTAAAACATGTGTCGGGTACTTCTGTGGAGCTTTGTATGTCCTTTCAGTGTTTTTAAAACTATTTGGTTAGGAGTCCTTTAGTTGGTTAGAAATGTAATTGTGGACTTGTGTTTTTCTAGAATCACGGGTTTGCAGTTTCATTTTATTAGTGCATTGTTAGTGAAAGGACTGTGTAGGTAGTCCTGAAAGAATTTTTCCTTATGGTAAAGATTTTATAGCATTAGCAAAATGGCTCCTAACAAAAAAAAGAGAAAAAAAAAAAAAAGTAAGAAAGAAAAAACAGCTTTACCTCTGAATTCATCTCATGGAGGAAATTTAATGTTAAAGCTACAAGGAAACCCGCTTGGAAAAGTGAGTGTGAGTTGAGCTTGTTTTACTTTGCATTAGCTTGTAAGCACTAGGTATCTCCCACAAGCTGGTTGCACAGCCTTTAGCTCTGTCACTGAGGGAAAGTGGGTCCCTAGGGAAGGAATCATCACATCTCAAGAAAAGTGTCTGGGAAAGTTGGGATGCATTTCCCATTCGTGGCATCCTGGCTGGACTGGCTGCAGTGGGAGCCAACATTTTTGATTAACTTGTAGTTAGGTAGCGTCAAATTGAATGAATCCCATCCTGAACAATAAGAGCCTCCATACCAGTGTTCCGCTTTTTTTTCTTTTTCTGTGTGATCTTTGTGATCTGTGTGATGTTTGTGAGGCAGAGAGAACAGTGTGCTTATAATTTTAAAAATCTATACGTTTTAGAAGTAAAATATTCCATACTGTGCCAATTTGCACGTGCCCTTAGTACCGCTGGATCTTCTGTTTTCCTTATCGAGCCACTGATACAAGAAATAATAGACCCTAACATAAAGGTTTACTTGAGAATGGCCCTTTCCTGGTCTAAGACAGCTCTTTCATCAGTTCTGTATGTTAGCGGGTTTCCTTTAGCATTCATGTGCATTTGGAGGAGAGAAGATAGACTTGCATATCAGGGCAGGAAACCTTCATTCTATTTCCAGACCTGCCACAGGCTTCCTGTACAGCTGAGGAACTGATCCCACTGACCTGAGCTGAGTAGTTAGGTTTTGATTTTGTGGGTTTTTTTTTCTTTTTTTTTTTCAGTAAATTTAAAAAAAAGAAAGAAAAGAATTGTTTTCATGTGATGCTGTGCTTTTACCAGTGTTCTTGTCCATAAGATCAATACTTACTTTTCTAGCAAGATCTTTCGTGAGTTAAATTTTTGACTGGCTACAGGTGTTCTCATGTAGGATGCTGTATGCATCTGGAAAATATTTCTTACCTGTTACTGCACTATTAATCCTCGAGCAAGACTTGAGGAAATTTGTTCAGGGTACCTACCTCCAGACCTCTGAAGCTGTCATGCTCCCTGGCCTTGATAACGAAGTAAAGAGGTAAAAACCCTTCCTAGAAATGAGGTGATTTGTTATTATTTTCCAGTGGCGGTGGCAGGAAATAGGAACAAAACAATTGCTCTGAAAACAATTTGAATGTTGCTCCAGACAAATAAAAGGCCGAGGCAGTGGCTGACCTCTCCTGACAAACAACTGGAGCCAAAAATGGCCACCAAGTTGTCGCTTAAGGACTTAATGGAGGAGATCTTTCAAATCAGAGAAACAGTAAACAAGGTAGATGGAGCTTTTACAGAGGTTAAAATTGAGATAGCTCAAATGAAAGCCAGGCTAAATGAAATTAAAGAAAAGGTGAATCAACAGCTCCGCGTGTGTGAGGATGAATTGCTTACGTTAAAAGAGACTTCTAATCAAATCAAGTTTCTGGAATGATCTTGGAAGAATCAAGAGAATAAAAGGAGGAAAATCAAATTTGCGACTGGGTACCTAGAAAAGGCTTGAGGGACATCACCCGGAGGGGGGGTTTGAAAATATTGCACAGGAGCTGATAAAAGTGAGCACTGAGAGGCCTTTGAAGTGGAAAGGTTACACCTGTGTTTCCTTGGATGTGTGCAGTAGATGTCAGCCTTTTATATTTAGAATGTTGCTCTCTTCTCATCTGCTGCAGATGATAGTGGTAAAGTTTCCTGCTGTTAGTTTTCAGATCATTCTCACTAGATCTTAGCTTGACGCAGGCTATCCACAATTGACAGTTTTACAGCCTCCGTGAGTGTGGGACCTGATTTATAACGCCCTCATAAAATGGGGAGAGGTTATTGAATGACAATGCAGCAATAACAGGATGGGCCAGTCAGGCAGTACCATTTCCCTACCTACCAGACGTGAATGCAAAGGCGTTTTGTTTTGCAGAAACACACTGGCTTCTAAAATGCGGTGACCTACTTAGGAATTACTGTGATCAATAGGCTAGATTATCTGTGTGCTATTTCAAGAAATACTGGGAAAAAGTATGCGGGAGGATATTCCTCTGGTAATTTTCGAGATTTGGTGCTGATTCTACCAATGAGGTGAAATATGGACAAGGAGTTTGTTCTAGAATTGAGCCTGAAGTGCTTAGTTTGCAACTAAATAGGACAAATGCACCAATAACAAGAATGGAAATGAACATTCTTTGCAACGCTGCAGAAATTCTGACGGTATTGAAAGCAAGAAAAGGGTGTGGTGAAAGTGAAATTAAGGTGAAATTAGCATCTGTGTTGTTAATTTGAATTCACCACCAGTTGCCATCTTGCTAAGGATACATAATTCAGGATAGAGGAGTGTTTTGTGGTTTTGTTTTTCTTCTTACAGATTTCTGAATGTATGCCAGACTCTTTGTTATTCCCCATTTCTGATGTGTTTCCTTTTAAATATTCTCTTCAATCATTTTTGCTGGTATTTACAGCAGTAATTTTATTTATTTATTTATTTATTTATTTATTTATTACTTTTCTACCAGTTTGAACTGGAGTGGGTGAACTGGTTAAGAAAAATCAAGTAGTGATTAAAACTTCTAGAAATGGCAATCAAAATTATGAATATTTCATTATCTTGGTTTCAGTTTTTGTGTTCATCTTTGCTTCTCGTGGCCAAAGCCTGGCAGTTCTCTAGAAAATCTACAACCATCTTACTTTTAGATTGCTTTTTTTTTTGGTGGTTTTTCTTTTGTGGTTTGGTTGTTGGTTGTTTTTTTTTGTTTTGTTTTGTTTGTTTTTTTTTCTTTTTTTGCCACTTCTGGCACAAAGCACAGGTTTAATTTGACTGCAGATTCCATCAGATTTTGAGTGCTGAGGTAGATGAAATATTTGAATTTCTTGGTGCTGGCTAAGCACTTGCAGCTACATTGGATTCTTGATGAGGTAGTATTTTAGCCATTGAGAAGAGAAAGTCCTCAAGTGACAAAGAATGCAAAAAGCAACAGTCTGGGAGGAGCTGATACTTTCCCCATTTCTCTTTTTACAGTCATTACTGTGTCTTCTTACAAACTGCTAAGAATAATGAGACCTTTTAGTGCCATGGCTGAACAGGAACCTATGGGGAAAGATTTTCCCCACTGAATCTAATTGAGAGCATAGCTTGGGGATTAACAGTTGGGAGATCTGTTGGTAAATGTGCCAATTTGAATGGCTAAGTGAGAGTTTACCCCTTCTTTACAGAACCCAATCAATTAATTTGGTTAATATGAGGGTTGTAAATATTCTCTACTGGAGATTCTGATGGGCTTTTGTGTTACACAGCTGGAAGCCTGAAGAAGTTGAGTGAGGCATCAGAATTTTCCTTTCAGCATCTTCTGATAAGAATGTACCTTTGAAGGTTAACTGCGGTGAAATTGAACTGTGAGACAGAAGAAAGTAGTCTTCAAATATTTGTCTAGATTGGTTTGTTTCAGTGAACAGCTACAAAGTGCATTGTGTTTTTTGGGGAGTTCACTAAAATCTTATGCTTACAAAACCAAAGACTTCACAAACTTCACTCTTTTAAAAGGGTCACAGGAAAGATCAGTGCATTTCTAGGTCTGCATTTGTAGGAATGGCCTTGTAACAGTTTTTCTGTTTGTATCCTTCCCTCTGCTCTTACTTGCAGAGCATGCAGTCTCTTGAGTGCCTTCAGAATTGGCTTCAATCAAAATGTTTTTCTTTGCAGTTAATTGACTTCCAGGCTAGTGTTCCATCTTAGGCCAGAAATAGATGTAGGAGCATCTCTTTGATTTACAGAGTTCTGGATGTATACCGTAGTTGAAGTATTGCAAGAAAGTTCAGTTTTCTGAAAATAAAATAATAGTGTAGGATTTCTTCACCTCAATATTGACTATAACGGGTGAAACATGATTGCATGGTAGACAGGAATTTGCTATTCTGGTTCCACTCTAACTTTGCAGGCAAATTACCCTGCGTCTACCTGTCTGTGAGGTATGTGAGAGAGTGTATATAAAGTTAGACAAAATCCATGCCTATGGTACATAGTCTTTATTAATGCTGGGATTATAGCTAAATCATGGGAGCGATTGTAGCCAGGAGTGTAAGAGGCTAGATGGTGGTGTTAGCCAGGTTTTGCTTCTCTTTTTACTAGCCATTGCCTGAAAACAGCAACTCTACAGTATTCAGATCTTCATATCAATGAATTAAATACAGTGTTTTTAACTTAGATAAATTATATTCAGGCTACATTACTGTACATATAGCTCTTTCTGTTGCTATATTCTAGAGCATTTGGGGAGGCACTGTTACAGTGGCTAGGTCAGTTTTTGAAATTCCTAGGTTTCATTCAGTGTCATAGTGGTTCCCATTTGGTGTAGTTATGCCCAGGAAAATAATGCATTCGTGAGCAGTTGGTGTGGAAATGTTTTTCATTGTGTGGTCTGAGTTCCAAGGTGAGTTATATCCAAGGTGCCTTCTTTAGGGGTGTTGCAGCTGATGTTTGCCAATTCTATGCAGACAGTTGGAGCAGTCTCCCATATTTTTCTAGTTCCTTGCTGTGAGCTGTGGTTAACCATAGCTCAGGAGGTAATCACAGGCTTCAGTGATTCAGCTATGCACCGATAGTCCTGGAATAATGATGTGATGAGAAAAGATGGCTCTTCTTCGCAGCCAAAAAAGAAGAGTTTTCTTCTAATGCTCAGACACTGTAAGACCGCGAGACAAAGCCTCAAATACGGTCTTGGCATTACCTTCATATGGTAGGCACATCTTAACAACAGGTCTCTCCATCACTGATGCTCTGGAGAAAGTCCTGGGTGATCTGCACCGAGTACCTTGGCACCAGTAGTTCAAATGCCTTCAGTCCAAGAACCACTGAAAGCCCCATCAGTTCTCGATGGAAAATGCAAGTGGAATCTGACAGCCACTTAGGAACAGCGAGTGATTTCTTACTTTATGTCACTGACCTAATTTCTATCTGGTGTATGAGCAGAATGTTGGTGAAGGAAACATGCTGATGAAGGAACCGTGCTGCTGAACGTGCCATGTCCCACTTGTCCCACCTGTAGTTGTCATGAAGGCTCCTCAAATATGGATATATCCCAATAGATACAGTTTTTCCAAAGTAATTAACTAATTTTCACCCAAATATTCCAACAAGAGAATCTACATGGACAGCAGATCTTAAGAAAACTGAGTGTGTAGCTATTCTTTTTGTTGTGTTCTTTTTCAGTGGTACAACTGACTCATTTTGTGACCCAACTAATATGATCTGAAGGAGACATTTTAAAATTATGTTTAATGTACTGTTCATGTGTAATGAGTGTGTAAACTTTAAAGCAAAAAAAAAATTTTCTTCTTCAGAATGCTGCAAAATGACTGCTTGAAAAGTATTTGTTTTGTAGGGGGTGTATTAAGGGCTTTCAGGAACAGACAATAGCTGCTTGTGTTGGAGGATGTTGCTGCATTATGTCTTATGCCAAGATAAGGAGAATCATTTTTAAGCATGGATACTGTAGAAATAGAGGTTAAAAAAACAGAGTTGAAAGCACACTGTCACGAGGGAACGACTGCTGTTACATTTTTTGATTTTGCTTCAGATAGATGATCTAGTTTTGCACACATAGATGAAGTGCCAAATTCATTGAAGACAGAGATGAATTTAAAATATTTTTTAAAGTCTTCTATAATATTTTACAGTGTTGAACTGAATAGAGGAACCCTGTCAAAGCATACAGGAATGTGTTTCTATGTATTTTTTTTTTTAAAGCAGACTTTATTTGTGTTTCAAATTCACACTGTAATTTTTTGTTTTTCGAGTCCTGCTTTTCAGTATGGCACCATTGCTAGGTTCTTCACACTGTAGAGACAACAGCTGTGCTAATTAAGTAGATATGTCACAGCACTGAAGCCAGTGCATTGTGCATAGGCAGCCAAGAGCTACAGCAAATAGAGCTTCGCAGCAGGATCAGCAATGTAATACCAATTGTAGTAAAAACAAACAAAGAAGTTATGGTATAAAAAATAGGACAAAAGATTATGCTTTGAGGACATTAATTGCAAGTAAATACAAAAGATGTGAATTGTGCATTCATGATACCATGAAGCAGTTATTACTGATTATGATAAATCAATAAACAGCATTGCAGGTAGATGTCAGCAATCTCACTGCAGGATTTGTGGAAGATTTTCTTTCCTTGTAACTCTGTAGAGCTCCCATCCCCCTGGTCTCATTTTTATTATTTTTATTTTTATTTTTATTTTTATTTTTATTTTTATTTTTATTTTTATTTTTATTTTTATTTTTATTTTTATTTTTATTTTTAATCTGCTATTGAGATGTTCAATATGTGATCAAAAAGATCCTTTCTTATTTTCATAAGGCAACTTGTTAATCATCTCTAGTGTCTGGACCAAACTTGGAGATGCTGTCCTTGGGGCTTCCTGTCTGTGACAGGTTCCTAATGGACTGTACATAGCCCCTAGTTCTCTCCAAACTGCAGACAGAAGTTGCTGTGTGTTTCACATCTGCTCTGCTCTTCTCAAAACGATGTATATTTCAGTGACTGGTGAAGTACTGCTTTTTTTTTTTTTTTTCTCTTTTTTTTTTTTTAATGTGGGACTTGCTTTCACAAGGTTCACGTTAGCTGTAACTACTGAGGACAAAGTGTTCTTCTCTGGCTTAGGTTCATTTCAGACCCAGCGATGCAGATGTGCTGTAGCAGTGGAGGCGAGGTGATCTTTGTGAGCATGATGGAAATTGTTGGTAGAATGCAGTTGTTTTTTTCCCACAAAAGGATCAAAGCTCTGCCTACAGCTGCTGGGAGGGCTACTGAGGACAGCAGTAAAAACCAAACCTCCAGAAAGGATGGGAACGGAGTAAATCCCAACACAAGCTTCTCTGTGGTTATGAGGCTGACTGGCAGGTTTCCAGGTAGCAGATGGTGCCAGCAACATTTCGTTGTTTGTTTGTGAGCCACTTGCAGCATTGCAGAGGAAAGGCAGTGTGTGGCTGTTCAAAATGGCAGTGCCGCCATGGCAGAAAATGCAAAGAGCTGTGGCTTCTGCACAGCAGTCACTGCGACGCTACATCTGAAAAATAATTCTTGGCGCTTACAGTTTGAACTAGCGTTAACCTGCTTGTCTTAGAAGGTAATGAAAAAGCTATATAAACATCATTAATTCTGTAATAAGTTGTTCAGTTGTACAGTAATACGGAGCTATTATTTTAAAATCAAAGCCTACTGTGCGTGACGTGGGGATTCCTGAAGCATGTGGAGCTGTCAAACACCGCATCTCCAGATACTTTTAGAGAATCTCTGTATAAATGGATGGAAAGCCAAATTACAAATCTGATTGCTGAGTCTTCTTAGCTGTGTGGGTTGGCAAAAAACATTACATTTGATTTTACAAGGTACTTGGAAATCATGACTTTTCGGGATACTTTTCCTGCCAAGTGGGATGAAAAGCAGAGGGTGAGAGAGAAGAATTCTTTCACCAGGCTTTTGGGTGCATTGTTCTCGTGCAAGGTCTACTACATCTCTGATAATTATAATAATAGTTCTCTGCTGACTCACTGTCTCATTTTCATTTATGTACCACTTCTTTGGTTTAGAGTGTGAAAAGCATAAGAGTACAAAGAATATTCTCCTAATTATCTGCAGAAATACCTGCACTCACCTCTGTTTTGAGGTACAGAATAATCTCGTTGCTCTTACTTTTGTCTTCTGCTTGGGGTTTTCTTATTTTTGCCGTAGTTCCTATCATACTTAAGCTGCAAACTCTGCATAGGTGACTGTATGTTTTGCAAAACCGTCTTTAAAGTTTTTTTCAGCTGCTGAGGCAGATTGTGTGTTTTCTCTAGCAAAAAGAGCCATGTAAGGCAAACCAGCCTTTAGCTGGTTCTCATGCCTTGCAGACACAAAGACTGTTATGCTTTAATTCAAGGTCGTAATGAATTTTTAGCAGTTACTATTTATGATTACTTTTTCCAAGAACGTAAGAGGTCTTTGCCTTTCTCTTACCTTTACAGCTGCTTCACTGGGAGATACTCTTGAATTTCTTTGACATGTAACACAGTTTGTGATTACATGAAGTTGGATGGGGTGAGGAGAGAAAGAGAAGAGGCAGGTGTTCTGTATCAGTGAGCAATTTCTATTTCTGGAGAAGGGCAGCATTTTAAATTAAAATTTTCAAACATAGGCTTTAGTATTATTGCAGGCGTTGTAGATTTCACTAAGCTTCAAGTTTACCTTTTTTTTTCTCACCCTCAGTTCAGATCTATAGCAAACTTTAGTGTACTGTCCTACACGTTATTCTGAGTTGTGTCTTTGGAGATGTGATACAACTGGAGATTATTCAGTGTGACAACACTTAACCTAACATAATTCAGTTCAGTGCACTGAGAAGTAGAATGATGTATGTATTTTTTTTCCTAGAATGGATACGCATCCATTGTCACTCTAGTTACTGCAGATTATCAGAGAGGAACACGAGAATATAGAAGTTGCCGTGTCAGATCAAACCAGTGGTCTGCCTAAGTTGTTGTGCTTTCTCTCCAGACGGACTGGAAGCTGGGTGTTTCAGTCAAAAGTGTAGAGAGCCCTGCAATAGACTTTGAAACATCTTTCACCTTGCAATATCTTCTCAATCCCGTTGATTAGACTTCGGTCTGCAACATGAAGCAAGATGACTTAAATTCCTTTTCTTTTTTAAGTACCCTCTGATATAACACTTGATTTTCAAGTTATCTGCCTAAACCTTATCTGAGTTCTGCTGTTTCTTTGATGTCAGTGTGGTGTGGTAGCAATGAATTCCACAAATTAATTATACGTTATAAATAGGAATGCTGAATGTATCTTGTCTTGTTTTGCAAACCTCAAAGATGCCTTCTAGGAGGCATCTCATCTTCAAACTGAAAAGATTCTCATCAGCATCTCCAGTCTCTGCAGACTCTTCCTGTGCCTGTATTAAGTCCAGCAACTTTTCATCTATATATCTTGCTTTTGTCACAACAGTAGATCACAGTATTTCATATATAGTGTGTACAATCATTTTGTATGGAAGCAATACTTCTATAACACTTTAAAGTTGATATGAGAAATTAAGGGGAAAAGAGAGCTGCTTAAACTCATAATTATATTTTTAATGTGATAAAATTAATTTAATTTGATTTCAGATACCTGAAAACGGAGCTAGAGTCATTGCTGCAGTGAGGGATTGGTTCTTAAACGTATGTCAAGCCTACGCAGCATTACAGAGAGTCCCTTTCATTTTAATGGCATTTTTGCCTTTTAAGTTAGGATTTCTGTAGATTAATTTATGCACTCCCTAAATTAAGACTTTTTCTTCCTGCTCTTAATCAACTCGGTGAAGTTCATACAGGATTGAAAACTATACTTCATGTAAACCTGACTCAGTAGTTTGCTTCTTCAGCAAGCTCAGCATCCTTAATTCTGTGGGTATGCTTTTGTAAGGATTATGAGTCTGTGCTTTTGTTTCTTGAAGTTTCCTCCACCCAAAGGTTTTCAGCAAGTAGTGCTCTGTAGATTTTTCTTCTGTCCCTCTTTCGTTTGTCTCACGAGCCTGCATTTTCTAAAACTAATCAAGAACTGGTAGTCTGGTATTCATTTGCATGTATACTGAAATGCCATTCCTCAGAATGTCTGGAGATAGCAGGAACACCTTATGGTATGGCTTCAATATGGTAATTGATAGTAGTGCCCTTGAATGCAGCAACACGGGTGTGAGGAGCTCTTAAATTCACTGTGTGCGCTCAGCATTGTAGTGTAAGGCCTAAAGCAATCACATGAGTAACAGTATGCAGACTTTTAACAAAAGTATTCAGTTTATGATGAGCCACGATGAATTCATTTGTTGGCAGTAGATGGTTTATTTTGTAATGAAATGTTTGACCTGCAAATCTGGCTGTGTTCTTTCTCCACAAAAGTGGCAGCATCCACTGTCCACTTTCTTAGACTCTGAAATAAATAATGAAAACAACCATAAACACAGGATTTGATATTGATTTTCTGGAGTTTAAGATAATCTGAGGTCTTTGGAGATCAGTATCCTGTACTGTGTCGTACACATATGTATGCTGCTGCTATAAAAATAAATAACTGAAGCTCTTTAAGGTCTAGTTTGTGAAAAAGATGAAACATTTATTGGCCACTATATTTTGAACATTGTATTTCTGAAGCTGAATTTGATGCTTTGCGTCCCATAAAATAAAAATGATGAGATTGAAGTCAGTAATCAAAAGAAAAGGGCTCTGTGTGCCAGTCTGTCGCTAGAATACATGAGGCTGGTTGAGCCGAGCTTTACTTCTAATATACTTTTATAAATTTTTAATGATAGCTAATGAATCAAAAGTTGAGAGACCTTGGAGATGAGATATTTATCAGAGATTTTTTTTTTTCCATTTTGGTGTGCATCTCCTGGATCCCTGTGCTCACAGCCCGTCTGTGAGATGTGGCGTGGAGCTGTCTGTCCTCCGCCCAGCATTTTTCAGTACGCACTTGGGTAGGGTTTGTTGCTGCTCATTCTGCACTTTTCACATCGCCAGATGTTACGAAGACACACAGGAACAAAACACTGCTGGTTTTTGTTTTGTTAGGAGCAGTGGGGAGCTCTCAGGGAGGCAGAGCCCCGCAGCCCCGCTCGCTCAGCCTGGAGCCGTCCCGCCAGGTGCCGCTGTAAGGCAGAGCTGCGGCGAGACAGACGTACAGCGGACACACGGCTCCTGATTAATGCAAAGAAAAAGGCAAAGGAAATTGCAGCCTGCACCCTGTGACCTGACCGAGCCATTGTAAGTCATCGAGGAAGCCTTGATGAATCAGGAGCAATCTCCTAAATATCAGAGGGCGATGTGGCTTTGTGGAATATCGTACGTACTGAGATACAGATTTCTGCAGTGTGGCCGTATTACAGCATCAATTTGAAAGGAGAGGGAAAGGGAACTGAGGAGTCAAACTGCAGAAATAAAAATGATTCAGAGGGAAGCGGCTGAGCAGCTTACAGTTAGTTTTGCCTCTCCAAGTAGGTGATGGATGCCAGCAGGCGTGTCTGCGCGTCGGGTTCCTGCCTGCCCCGAGCACGGTGGTCCCCTTACACAACAGGCCCTGCTGGTGGCACCT
Organism: Phasianus colchicus; assembly: GCF_987193195.1. Lineage (NCBI taxonomy): Eukaryota > Metazoa > Chordata > Aves > Galliformes > Phasianidae > Phasianus > Phasianus colchicus. The sequence continues at coordinate 16,335,000 of NC_143441.1, read as the reverse complement.
CGGAGTGGCATTTTGACAAGAAGGGAAATAGGTGAGGGGAAAATCGTGATTTAAATGGAAAGTGAGCTTTCTGTCAGCCACCCAAATGGAAGCAATTGTGCTGTGAATTAGGTAACCCAGATTACTCCTGCTGGTGGATCCTCCAAGTCAGCAAGCTGTGTAGCAGAACAGAACAGGACTGTATGATGCTTCTTGGAACAGCATGCAGGTACAAAGTATGGGAGGGAAACCTCTCAGTGCAAGATTTAAATAGCCAAATACAGGAAAAAAAGATGATAGCAAGTGTATTTTAAGAAGTGCCTATTATATTGCTAATTGATTGCCAGGTTGTTCCTATAACCTTTCAGTTGAATGGTGTCCAATGAAGTAATGAGAGGTAAGACAACAGTTATTAGTGGACCCCAACTCAGTACTGGGGCTCATATTTTCTTACACATAAATATTTCAGCTTCTATTCCTGGAGAATTTAGAAAGAATTAGATTCCTGCTGGGACAGACAACATGTTTAGGTCAAAACCTCTCAATTTCCCCAACTTTGACCTCTGTATCCCACCTGGAAAGATGTAAAGATACAGTCTTTGACTCCTTTGTAAGACTGATTTCATGACTATGTCAAGCACTCTGCTTCTTCTTTTCAGCAGAGTTTATAATGATGTGAGGCTTCTTCAGTTTATTGTGGACAGTAGAAGAACCGAAACTTAAGAGGTGATTATGTGAAAACTCACCTAGACTTGTCAGTTAGATTCATCAGCTATTCTTACAGTGTGGTGTTCTGTTGTTGTGGTGTGTTTGTAATTCTTCTCAAATCCTTGTTATAAGATACTGTTATAGTTCTTTGAAGAATAGAAGGGCATGGTTCAAGTTGAATGGAAACAGGATTTGAGAAAGATAATTGTTGAACTCATTCTTCATTGATGGATCTAAAAGGCAGAAAGTGCCTGAAAGATTGTGTTGGAATGGAAGAATCTGTAGGCAGAATAACTTTCTAATATTTGTTCTTTCAGGCTGCTTTTCTCTTCCCCAAACAAAAATAGTAGAGCAATCTTGGAATATTGTTGCTGGGGATCTGTTAGAAAAAATATTTTTCAGATGTTACAGAAGACATTTTAGAGCCATCTCTTCCATTCATTTATCTTATCTGACAAAGAAATAAAAGGTATTTGATTTCATCTTTCAAAATAAGTTATACAAACAAGCTAATAATAGCATCTTCACAAATCACTTGTATGCTAAGTGAAACGAGAAAATTTACTGCATTTATTTATTCCAAATGGCTTCAAATGTTAGAGAGCACTATGTAGGAGGGGATAATACTCAGTCCCAGTGTTGTTTTCTTTTATAGTTTTTAAACAGACATACACTGCTAGCATTGTATGATAGTGTGGCCTGTGTACATTGTATGTGCCAGATAATTGAAGCTGCAAACCTACATGTTACATTTCTTCTGGCAACTATATTTGAAACACAGTATTTTGACAAAATTATTCACGATGTTCAACCCTATCAGTACAATCCTGGCTGCCTCAGTGTAAACAGTTTACATTCATAGAGTTGGAAGGTCTAACGTAGTATAAGTAATTGGATTGTTGAATGGTTGAAATAGCTCTGACTGGGATATTCGGACCAGATCTTCTTTTGACTGACTTAGCACAATATTCAGATCATTGCATTTCAGTAGGCACACTGTGCATGAAAGTGTGCAGTCTACATGAATGAAGGAAGTCTTGTGAGTAAACTTCATTAAACTTTATCCTGGACAGTTGATGGTGAAAGCTGGCTGAAGTTAAAAGTGAGCTTTGTAGCCCAAAGCAAAAAAACTACTTTGAGTCTAAATATATCTGATATATTCTGATTAGCAGTTGAGATTTATAGGATATTTTAATCTATTAATTATAATTAAAATGTTAATTCTTTTTTTATAACTTAACAACAACTGCAACAGCTTCTTTAGCCTTTTCTAATCTTCTAGCAGTCTCAAAATACACTGAAATAGGGAATTCATGGCTGCACCCAGACATCTGGAGCCAGAGGGTCAGCTGGCATGAGGTGAATCCAAGCAGACTTCTTGAAGTCAGTGAAGTTACTCTGATTTACACCTTCTGAGGATCTTCCCTATGAGATCAGTGGCTCTTCAGACTTACGTATTCTGGGTCAAATTTGCTGAACCTGGAAGAGTCAGAGGGCTTTAAAGGAGAGCATAGTTTCTTTTAAAGGTTGATCGGGCCTTACTCTATGTTGAGTGCTCCCCATAGTCTATTTAGTGGGGGGCATTCATTACATATTTCTGGGATTAATTCAATTTTGCTTTCAACTCTGAGTTTTTTCTTCTAAGAAATCAGATGGCTTTATAGTAATTCCCTGCTGACCTCTAAATCCTTAAATCTCCTTCCTGTTTCTCACTTCTTTAAAGTATTAAGTGTTACTCAATAAAGTAGAAGTTAGCGTGTCTGGCTCTGTGTGTTTAATTTCACTGTGTTAAGCCTAAACAATTTTAAAATCTTTGTATTTCAAAACAGCTGTATTTTGCATAGTACACACCAGACATAGTGGTAAGGTATGTTGACATTTGTTGGCTTCCAGCTACATCGAGTACTTCAAAATATCATAACCCAAATGTAAAATTGCATCTTCCTGCAATACTGCAGAAGCTTGGCCATGGAGAATCTCCAGGCTAATGAACTTTGTCTGAGGATATTTGCTTTTCCAGCTGCTGAACTTAAAAATTGAAAGTGTGAGCTCCTAGTATATAGGTCCCTAACCCATAGTAAACCACCCTTATAATCCAGGCAGACAAAGGGAGAACACAGTAATGCCTGTAGCACATTGCTTGTACAGTATTTGTGCTGTATTTTGTGGGACTATAGGCTTGCTTAAGAGTCTCACATGAGATTAACTTGTGGTGCTGTGTTTTAGCACATGCAGCTGCATCCATTTAGGACTTACACAGCTGCAGTATGGCCAAGTACCAGGCAAAAGTAAAAGTTCATGTGTCTGGAGTAGAGCCTCACTTTATTACAGAGGGTCTGTAGTGGACAAAGTCAGGGACTTTCTGCATCTTGTGTGTTAAACTTGGTAGTCACTCACTGGCGTGCTTTTGGGAGAAGTTGAGAGAGTCATCATTGGATCCGTTGGTCTCAGATATACTGTCTGAGGTCATGGAAAGGATTATCCACTCTGAACAGCATCTCTTATTTTTTCTACCAATTAACTTAGGCTGTGTGAAAAAGTGAGTTAAAGGCCCTTGCTTAGAACAAAAGGAGAAGAGCTTTGTTTTAAATGGGTATATTTTCTTAGAAACCTCATGGGAGTTTTTACATTGGCAAGGCTATTGAGTATACACATGAAATTGTTTTTTTTTTAAACACTTACATATGAAGCTGACAATGTCTCTATCTTCTGAGCTCATGAGTCTGAACTATCTGGTATGTTATGGGATATGTCATAGAGTTTAAACTAAGCAATCTAATAGGGTATTTACTGGGAAGTGCGTGTTAGGGAACATTACTGTGCTCTTAATATTGAAACCAGGTTTGACAGTGTTTATGTAGCCCATAGGCTGAACAATGGTACTAGTATGAAAGAGGCAGATTCTTGAACTGAAAGGATAGTTGAAGCTCATCAAGTTTGTACTGCTGACATTAATGTTTTATGTGCTCAGTGTTTCTAGGACTGCAGCTTGATGTAGGATTATGACCATTCTTGATCGTTTGTATTTTTGCAAGAAAATAAAACTGCATAAAATAGCTAAAATGCAAGGTAGCTCTTCATTGCATAGAGACCAATTAGAACATAGTTTATTGCCCACCAGAGATTTGAAAAGATAAATGTTCCAATAAAAAGATTCTTGATCAACAAAACGTGAAAGGACTTAGCAATTTTAGTTCACTAGGATTTGGCTAATGTAACTGTCCTCATTTCAGAGCCAGGTGTAAATTCTTTACATCAGTGTACAGGCTTCAGTTTCTGTTGCACGAAGACATCTCTTGTTTGGGTGAGGAAGCAAAGCATTGCCCTGCAAGAGGAGTGTGGATCTTCCTGTGCTCAGCTGGGCCTGTCTCTGATGAGGGAGGAAGAGGACTCTGATGAGCCTGGAGGAAGGGCAGCAGCACAGATGCTTTGCAGTTGCTTCACTCCCTTGATCATAAAACCATAGAGAGGAAAATAAGTGAAGTAAGTGAAGGTTTGGACACCGTAGTTACTACTGATTTGACTAACTGCCATGACTTGATTCCATTATCAGACTTTTGCACTGGTTTGTTTATTTGTTTCTTTTTCCCCAAGGCAGAAATGTCTTCTACTGAATTTATTTGCAACGTTTTGTTTTGAAACGGTAAAACTGATCTCATTTATGATTTTTATCTTGGCCACCAGTCATGTCAGAGCCCAGCCCAGCTCTTTAAAACAAATTCAGCATAGCTTGCTTTATTGATTGCTGCAAGAATTCCATCCTTCTCTCGTTCAAGCATGTTTATTTTGCATTTTAAAGATGGAACTTTGGAAAAGTAGGTTTAGTTACTAAAAAACAATAATTTTTCTGTTTTGTTTATTTTTTTACACACTAAAACTTCTGAATGAATATTCTAAAATAATGTGCATGAGTGATGAGGAATAGGAATCCAAGAGTCTGGGAGCTCCTTTTGTTTCCCACCCACTCCCCCAGCACTAGAGTGACACAAATTCATTTATGCACACACACATTTACACACAAATAAACGGATGAATAGATAGTGTAGATGGAATGAAAGAACCCTGCTATTTCAGATTGAAGTGCCTGCCACTGACATTAATTTAGATGTAGTATTAGGGAGCCTCTTAAAGGTCAGGTTTCCCCTGGAGCGTTAGTTTACCCTGGACGTTTTTACAGATGATGTGCTAAAGATGTAATGCATCTAATAACTACATCTTGGCTTCATCTACTTGATTCATCAAATACCTTCTTGCTCAATACTGAGTTTTCAGTGACATGTTATATATGAAATATTAGAAGACATGTTAATATTGTGTCAATTACAACAGAATATTTTGTTTGGTGGTATGTAAAAAGAGGAGTGGGAGAACACAGCTCATTTATTGCACGATGCTAGTGCTGAAAGTACGGTGTTTGATTAAGGGAAGATGGTTATGAATGGCAGCTGCCCTTTCCTGAGGAGCTGGCAGGATCAGATGCCTGCTGCTTTGTGCTTCTACTCTGAGAACAGCACAATTGCTACTCATGAAGGTGGGTATATCATGTTGTCTGTAAAACCTGCTGTACACCCCTAGATAATATTTCCTGGATTCATGCAAATTGGTAGGTAGGTAAATTCATTGTTATCATAAAGTTGGAGCCTAATTTTTGCAGTCTACTGATAATACACACATTTGATCCATTGTAAGGGTCTTTTAACTTGACTGAGAAGATAGTAGTTGACCAGAAATGAAACTAGCCCTGAAGTTAATACCTTTATCTTTCCCATTCAATACATGTATTTTTGCAGTGTAATGCCTGCATTGATCTGTATGCCCTGCTCTTGTCATTTGGTACATTATACAAAGTTGAGAAGAGCAAAAGATGATTTTTAGAAACAAATTGCATTTGGAATTAGTTGTATTAGAGTGGCATGTGCCAAAGGGCAGGGCAGTGGTGCAGTTGCGGAGTCATGCATTCGCGCCTCTGTGCGCCCACCCAGCTTCGAAATCTTTATATGAAAATGAAACGCAGGTGTGATATATTCCTATTTCACCACAAGAAATTGTTTTTTCTGTGTAACAGTGGTATGCTGTGAGTTTCTGCGATGCTGGCCAGGGTGTGAGGCTGCCAAGGTGCTAGAGCAGCGCTGGGTGAGGAAGAGGATTGCATTAGGAGCTGTTGGTGAATGGGCTTTCTGTTCTTCTGAATTGTGGATCTGTTACTCAGTTAGGAAGCCTGTCCCTTAATGGGGCTTGCTTTTTTCTGTGAAGCTCCCACTGGCCATCTGATTTTCCTTGCACCCAAGAGCGGTGGCATAATGTGGAATTACGGTCTAGTGCTCAGAAAAGTACCCAGACCAGATTAGTTTGGGTTGAAGACTAGGCTGTGTGTTCTTTGTCCAAACTTTGTTCTTAAACTCAGAAGTAAAGCACAGCCTCGCCTTTGTGGGTTTTTTTTTTTTTCTTTTTCCTAGAACTAGCTGCCTTTTGTATGTATTGGCAGAAAAATGGCATTGCTCTTAAGGATCTTAAAGTCAATTCTGCCTCTGCAGCTTGGGAGCTGCTGTTACATTAAAGAAAAAAAGCATTTAAATATTGAAACAGTTTCTAAAGCAAAGAGGTTTGAATTTATGATTGATTTCGAAGTGATCTGTGTTTAAACCTTGAATGGGAATAAAATAGTGTCTTGTTCAAATATTGAACTAGCTTTAAAGTTAAATGGCTCGAACACAGAACTCTCTCATGGGAAACAGTATTCTTGTTTCTGCCTCTAAGTTCTCCTGCACATTGTCCTGTATCTCCCTGTACTCATACTTCAGCATTTGCCTGGGCTGCACTAAGAAGTGTTCTGGTATGACTTTTTTAGTGGATTAAAAAAAAAGCTACCTGCAAAATAAGCTGAACAAAATGAACAGCAGCAAATATTTATTCAAAATGCTGGAAATTCAGCAGAGCAATGTAAGCAAAGACTTAGGATAGCTTTTTAAAGCAGAGCAACAGAGAGAGAAAAGAATTAAAAAACACTGACATAGAGATGTGGTCACTGAGGTATGGCATGATGAGAGAGAACTATATAATTGGGGGAGATTAGTCTCTGGAGCTTGGCTGATAAACAGATGAACAAACCATTACCTATTATTGCTCACTCCTCTTAATTTTGGGGGGCACAGTTATTCCTTATTGACTAGCATGCTTCAGTAGTTATTATTTTGTGACTCATAGAAGAGGCCCATGGTCATATTTTATAGCACATGCTGTCAACTCCTTAATTTGGCTGTGTGTATTTGGTTCTCTGGCTTGGCTTTCACATTTGGCCATATAATGCGTAATGAAAATCTTACATCAGGAGCACTGAGAGCTGCCTTCAAGGACTAGATAAATCGTGGCATGAGTAATGCGTGTGCCGTTGTCTTACTGACCACAACATTAGGGTTCGTTGTATATTTTATAGCTAAAATGGCTTTTCAGTTTTCTAACACTTGATGGCATAATTACTTCAACTGACTAATTGAGTTGCTAGCCACTTTTGCATATTCTCAGTGCACGTTTTTCCTTTGTATGAGGTCGCACAATGGATTGATGTATCACTTGTATGCTGTTAGCCTCACCCAGTCTGCTCACAGTTTGTTGTCGTTTGAGAAGCTGCAGATGAGCTGCCATTGATGCTGTTTCCATTCCGATAGAACCCATGGAGTAGGAACCTGATTTATGATGGCTGGAGATTTCCTGTAGGTAGGAATGCTCAATGGCAAAACCAGTGCACTATATGTATGTATTCGTATGGTTGCAAATAGGGGAGGTTGAAGGTAAACCATGTGTGCAGGTAATAGTGTGACAAATGACCTCAGTGTTGGTCCAGGTTTCATGAACACACAGTGGAATGTGACTTTTTTCTTCTTTTTTTTTTCCTTTTTCTTAATTTTTTTTAATGCTGTTGTGAAATTAATCCCCTGACAGAAAACCTACATTCTTCAGTGAGTAAGATGTTCTTTTTTTTTTGTTTGTTTGGTTGGTTGGTTTTGGGGGGGGAGGAAGGGGGACAGTGGTGTTATAGGAATAGCTCTTTCAATAATATCATTTCATAAATCAGCGAACAAGTCTTAAGGACTTAGAACGGTGCTTTTTTTTTTTTTTTTTTGAATATTACTGTTTTCACAAAACCACTAGAGAGTCAGCAGAAGTTTTTCTGAAACTGAAATCGATGCAGACGTAACTGAGGAATGATGATAAGTGTAGAAATAAGGATAACTGGTATATTCCAACAGGTAAATGAATTACAGTTGGTGGAGACTGTCTAATCAAACACTGCTGTTTGGGAACCCCTTACTCCCAAATTTGAATGAACAAGAGATATGGATACAAGATAGCGAGAGTCATGTGCTGCACAGTGACTTCAGTTGCTCCTCTCTATGGGTCAAGAGGCATTTCAACTTGGCTAGCTGGGGTTTTGCGGGCAGGATGGGAAGAAAAAGAGTTTGGCCACATAGGAAGGTTGGTAGTTACTGTTATATGGTAAATAGAAATTTTCTTCAGACTTCAATTTTCTGCATTAGAGCTACATTTTCTCATGCTGTTGGCATTGAGTGGCACTTTTCTGAAGACAAAGCTTTCTATACAGTCATTAAAGGAGAAAAGGAAAAAAAAAAAAACAACAGAAGACCAACAAACGGTTGGCTGGATAGCTAAATTCCTGTGTGAAAAAATGCCACAAATGGTTAAGCTTAAATCAATTCTGAATTTTTGCATTTTTCTACTCCGTTCAATAAGAACTTTTAAAAAGAGATTTTGATAGAAGGCAAGGGAAGAGAGAGATTAAATTCTGTCTTTTTGCTTGTTCACTGGTGAAGGCTTGTAGTAAAAGAGGGGCCATGATAACTGATACACAGTGTCAGGTGCAGAAATTTTGAATTTATTCTCTGGTTTTTGAGAATTGCTTTTCTTGCAGATTGTATTTCCTCTAGTTCTCTGGTGTTCAGGACCTTGCCCAGCTCTCATCTTGAGTGTGTGACTTTTATCTTTCCTTTGACTCCTTTTTGCATGAACTCTGGTGCACTCAGGGTAGGCCTTGCTGCAGCTCAAAAATGAGGATTATGGCTTCTCCTCCTCTGGCAACTCTGTAAGATCTGCAAGGGAGGCTTTGCCAATGTAGGCTCTCTTGGGTAAGTGCCTCCACCTAGCTGTGAATGATGTGGAACGTCCTCGCATGTAGGAAAATGCTGGTGTTTGGCTCCTAAACTCAGGAGTAGGAATGCATCCAGATGAGGTCAGAGATGAGTTGGCCTGCAAGGAACTTGGCACTGGCATTACAGTGTCTTGATTTTTCCAGTAGGTTTGCATCACAAGAGTGCTTTTACACTGGATTGGAGAATAGTAGTCACTGGAACAATAAATGCTGTTCTTATTGTTATTTCATGTGCTTTTTCTTTTTTTAATTGTGAAGGACCTTGGAAATATTCATTATTCATCTTTATTATGTTCTGGAGACTCTGAAAGAGTCGCTAGGCCATAAACCACAGTTACTGTTCCTAGGTTTTGTTACCTGTTGTAGCTTCCATTGAATTCAGTGAAACTTAGCCCTTGCACAGTTGACTTGAGCTGTGTGTATGTTTGCACGTCTGTATGTATATGCATGTGTATGTGTGGGTAGCACATGGACACAAGATAATGTGTATGAACACCCTCACATGTATTTGGAAGTAGAAGTATATTGAGAAAGACCCAGTGTCTGGAAGACTCTTAAATATATGAAGAGTAACGTGAGACTCCCAAAAGATTCCCATTAGGGATATTCTACAAAAAAAAGTCAGCGCAGCAGTTTTTGAAAGTGTATTGGCTATGCTGAGCATGCTCATGAAGCCCAGAGAGTGCTCCTGAGCCACGCACAGCCATGCCACATATGTCATTGGGTGTTTTTGGAGTCCTTTCCTGGCTGAGAATCAAATCTGGAAAAACAAATCCATTTGAGATAAAGATGGTGGAAAATTGCTTTAATGAAGTCTCAAAAAGGAAAGCAAAAACTTAGAAATATGATGACAAAAATGATGTATAGTTTATGCAACCTTAATTTCACCTTAGTTAAGCTTTTCTTTTTCTTTTTTTTAATGGGACGGGATATATAAAATAAAGTATTGTATGGATGAGTGTAATCCACTGAATGGTTTACGGACACACTCCTCCAGGGAGTGTTATAAGTTCACCACTGAGTGCTAGATTTTGCATTTGGGTCTCTGATTTAACTGCTAGAGGTGTAAAAACTGATGCATCAAGCCAACTCCCTACTGGTTACACATCTGAGACTCAAGTGCTTCATTTGTTACTTTTAAAGCTGTAGTAAATATTTTTAAACACACAAGATCAGCTCATTGGGTTGGTTTTTTTTTTTTGTTTTTGTTTTTTTTGTTCTGGTTGTTTTTTTGGGGGGAGAAGGATTATTGTTTCCAATAAATGATGACAAATCTAAACCAAATAAAACACTGTGATATCAGTAGAAATTATTATATTGGCTCCAAACCCATTTGTTTGAAACAGTAGCTGTAAGGGACTTGTATGTTTTGGTAACTTTACTGACTTTTGTTTTTCTATCTTTTTCTGGGGGTCAGCCATCACAAATGCAGAAGCTATGCAGATCTGGAGATATGGTGCTTTTTGTTGGATGAGGAGGATGGGTTAAATTAATAATCTAATATGTAGGCTGTTGGCAGCACCTTTGGTGCCTCAGCAGAATCACAGCGCAGCTGCAAAAGCAGAACAGATTGTAGTGTTTGAGGCCAGTGACAGTGATTGGTGTTAGCTATTATTATTGACAAAAATATTTGGGTTTTTTTGCTGTATCCTACAGCATGGTTCATTCTTCACTAGAAGACCATACATCCTAGACCTAGGAAGTGTGTAGTGTAAGTGACGAGCCTGATGCACAGGAGAGGGGAGAACATGGTGCCAGAGAAAGAGCTTTGGTGGAGACAAGGTGGTAAGGAGTATGTATGCAGAATAAATGTAGTTATTTACTTTACGTATTTATGTGTCTTAAAATAATGTTTTATTTTAAGATGTTTGAGGGCAGGCATGTGAGGAAGTGCAGTACTGCAGGTTGGATGAGCGGAGCCCTCCTGTATGCATTCTAGTAGTCTGAGAATACGTGATAACGAAGATTGAAGTGAAGTCAAATTTGTGGGGGAATAAGGCTTATGATGTTTACTGTCATCACCTGGGTGGAAGAAAATGCATGAACAGCAAAAAAAATCCCCCTCTTTGACAGTAGTTTGGATTAGAGATGCATGAAGGTAGGTCAGCGCAGTGCTGAAAGCTTGTGCTTCACGGAGCATCCCTGTTCTTACAGGGCACTGAAATCTAATGAATTTCTCAGCACCCACTGTAGAACGATTTTCCTGCCTCCAGTCCCATGGGACGGCTGCTGCAGCACTTCACCCTTTGGAGTGCTAGAGATGTGCTTGTAAATTCCAGTCTAAATGGATTTGTGGCCAATTCTTAATCATCTGTTCTTGTGCCAAAATTGTCTTTCAACTCAAATGACTTCTCTGCTTCTGCGTTGCTTATTTCTTCTCCAATCCCCTTACAATTACACAGAAATTACATTCCTTCAACATAGGTTATAAAACCTTGCATAATACTTGGGCCAGACTGACGGCTTAGTAGCTCACTATTAGGTTCCTCCCCCATTCTTAAATACAGTCATCACGTTTGCTGCTTCTGTAGTCATTCATGGAATCTTTGACTGAAGAGATTTATTAAAGCTAAGTTTCCAGTAAGTTGAAGTAAAAGTACAAATCTTGTTGTAGTCTCTCAGTTCTACATGTATATACAATTTGAATTTTAGATCACTGTTTTGTTCAATTTGCATCCTTTCTCTGGAAACACGGAGAAGATCTTAGAAAAGTGCATTTGGGGCCACTGTTTTTCTCAAGTTGTTTGGTGACAGCTGACATTCAGTGTTACAGCTTAGCTTGAAAAGAAGGAGTGTTTCTCAGCTTCATGTGGGGATGCTCTTCTGAACTTTGGAGAAGGTAAGGAACTGAAGGAAGGCAGGGGAAATCTTTGGAGTAGAAAGCAAACATCAAGGGAAATAACTCTGAGAAAGTTGAAGAAAACAATCATTACATATTATGATTTTCTGAAACATTTTTAATTCCTACAACTGCAAATAGTGATAAGAAAATTCCCTCTCGTCTTCTACTGAGAAAAAGCCAGAATTATAACTCTGAACATATATACGTAAATTGAACTGCAGGTGCACTTTTGCAAGGGGAAAAGAAAACAAACAGAAAATTCTGTGGAGACAACACAAAACTGATATATTTTCCTGAAGTAGTGTGGGATAACTCCTCAGGTCATCTTTTCATCTAAATGATGGTTATTCAGTTTTCCCAAATGAAGAACACTTTGATTCTGCTGGCCATGTGTCGCATGCAAAACAATTGATTAGGATATAGTTTCCAATTTTATTTTTTTTTCTGCAGTGAGAGTATTTTTTTCCCAATGCCCTGGAAGATTACTGAATAGAGGTATTATTGCAGTCAGTGTGTCATTTTACTGTACTTCAGTTCATTTAGTCCCAGGTGTACTATGTGTGTGTTCAGTCTAAGGGAGGGCATGGGAGCCTTGCCAAGCCCTTCAGTTATTCTTGGCTCGTAGCCTAAGCACTACATTTTTCTAACTTATGAAATGAATTTCAACTTGTAACCTGTGGCACTTTCAAGGTCATGATTGGAAGGTGTCAGGTGTGCTTTAAGAATAGCTCAGCAAGGAAAGGATCTATTTTAAAAGTTTCTTCTTTTCTCTTTTTTTTTTTTTCTTAAATAATTGCTGGCTAACAAATAGCTCAGAAAGCAAACTAGCCTGAACTCTTCAACACCTCTCCAAATTCAACAAAACTGACATTTATAGCTTTATTGTAGCAGAGACATGGCATTTGGATTCAGATTGTTTGGACTGCAGAGTGTCAGTATAAATAGCTATGATTGACTTTTGTATGGAGCACATCTGGAAGCAATTTATGGCATTCCAGCTAGATTAAAGCATGTTTTAAAGGCATTTCACCAGTCTTTTTTTCCTCTTTTTTTTTTCTGGCTATGGTGAATAAAGTTTCAAAGACGATTTAGCTGCTGTTTCTGTTAATGTGGACCATAGTGAAGTCAAGTTAAGGGCAACTGGGGAAAATGGCACTTTTGTTTGTTTTTGTTTGTTTTGCTTTGTTTCCCAGAATAGAAAAACACTGAAGTGAGTGTTACTGGAACTGCATTCTCCTTTGGAAGGTAAGATGAGGCATTTGACACCAGGCAGCTTGCACACTGAAAGCCAGTGAATGAAACAGTTAAGGCACTGGAAGTACTGACTTTAGGAGAACAAATGTGAAAAGCTTAAATATTTGCTTATGGTGACTGAAATGATGAGACACAAAAACCAGCTAGCTGTTTCTGAAGTATGTAGATCCCAAAAAAAGAGGAGAGAGAACTAATTTAGCATTGACCCATTGAGACAGAATTGGGATAATCTGAGCAAATTGAACATACGGAACATGAAGCTGGATGGGAAAAATTCACCTAAAAAGGCTGTTGCAGTGTGACACAGAGGTGAACCCAGTGCTAAGTGAGCTTGTGCTGCAAGGTGTACCTGTGTTAGCTGCATTTCTAACTCTGTCTCAGCAGTAGACCTGCTTGCTCACTAGGGCTTTTCTGGTTGCAGTCGTGATGAATTGGGTTAAGTGTTGGAGTTGTGTGGTATCTCAAACCGCTGCTGTTGCAGGGCTGGCTGTTGTTAGGATGTATTGTTGGGAAAAGCATAGTGAGGAGCAGTAAAAGGCTGAAAACTGTGCTACTGGTGACTGCCATCACAAAGTATTGATTCCAGTTGGTGAAGTGGGCTCCCCATATCTTTATGCTTTAGGAGTTCTGCCCTATGCTGTAAGGGATGAGTGGATGCTGTTCAGTTGTTTTCATTTTTATTAACAGAATGGAACCAATTATTCAATTTCTTTAGTTGGTGTTTTTTTCTGTGTTTTTTTTTTTTTTTTTTCCCATTATTTTTTGGTATTTTTTCGACAGAGCAAGAGCAAGGAAATGTGGTCAGATGTGATCAGATGTGTTGTCTGAATGTATTCCTGTACTGTAGTCAGAGATGTGGCTTCAGCACAAGTACACAAAGCGTGTTGCCTGTGTGTTTTAGCCTGAGATACTGTGAGAGTGGAATGGCATGGACTTGAGCATGGAATCACCTATCTGAAGGCAAACCAGTGCCTGTACTGCTCCACTGTTATTGCTATCAGCACCTGAGCTGGCTCACCTAAACCTGATCCGGACGCATGTCTCACCTCTGGTTGCTTTCCAGATAAGTAATGGCTCCTTAGACCACATTTCCTTGCTCTTGCAGGTGAAGGAAACAGTACACACTGTCTGAATCAATCCCTTGTATCTTTGACCATTGCTATGAAATAGGAACCACTTTGAGTCCAGCTTGAAAGAAGTATTTAGGATGATAAAAAGGGGAAACAAAAAAATTGGCTCTGAAGCCATTGGTAGATTAAATATAGTTTTAGATGAATCTAGGGGAAGAGCATGAAGGTGCATGATGTGTTGGTAGGAGCTGTCTGGAATGAGGATAAATCAAGAAAAGAAAAGAATTGTAGAAGTCACAGAGGTGGGATATTTCTTTGGCAGCCAACTCGGTGACAAAAGTGCTTGGTAGATAATTTTTTTTTAAATGCTGTAACTTAATTTTTTACTACACTTCTGGCCTACCTTATGGCAAATACAGGGCTATATATATTATGACAAATTTTATTTTATTTTACTTTATTTCATTCTAGTCTTAATAAATCCCACTTCTAATTAGACCATATGAGTCTTGAACTGCCCTCTAGGAATTTTATGCAGACTACAGGGGAGAGGTTAAACAATACTCAGCCTTCAAGACGTGGCAATGAAAATGAGCTCCTGGAGCTTAACCCGCTTGGATTATTTCCCAGTCAAGACAGGACACAGACAAAATGCAAGAAAGGATTCCCCTGCTGCAGGAGGGTTGGCGGTCTGGGAGGTGTGTGGTTCTGGTAGGACTGAGCCTAAGTTCGTTGAAATATTGCATATATCTAAAGAGCACGAGTTTGTGTTTTTGGTGTGTACCGAGAAAAGCAGCCTTTGTAAAGCAAAGGTATTTTGAAATACATCTTCTAAGAATCCATCTGTTTTTGAAGACACGAAGCAGGTGGACTTTCTTTCCGCTCTGGTTTTGTTGTTAGGCAAGGAGTATCTATGCCATTTTGAGCATTACTTTGGCTCACATTTATGTTTAGGACCAGAAGCCCAAACTGCTTGAGATTTTGCATCTGAATAATTTGCTGTGAAGTTCTGTGCTGTGACAGTGTGCCTTGCGCTTCAGAATCTGAACTTTATTTGTTAAAGTAAATGTCTTTCTGGCTCACTTACTTGCGAAGACAAACACAATGCTTGAAGCCAGAGGTGCTAAACTAACGAGCCACGTTCCTGGCTTTTCACACAGCCTGGAGCGTCTGGCTTCAGCTGCTCTGTCCCTGTTCACGTGGAAGCTCACAGTTGGTGATGCTGATGGTTCTGCTGCTTGTTGCACGTAGTTAGTGGAAACATCATCATCAGTATTAAGGGCTTTCCTCACGCACATGAAATGGCTTTTTTTCAGGTGCTCCCCTTGGAGGTGTGTTGCAGAGGGGAAGTACGCTGGTGTGTACCCGCACAAATACAGGGAAGAGTCACATCACCTTACTGTAGGTTGTCATGTCGGTGCTGCCATGGTTGTAGCATTAGAAAAATACTTTTTTTTTCCTCCCTCCCTCTCCTTGAGAGGAGATAGACACTTTTTGGACAAGGGCAGAAAGTTCTTATAGAAAAAAACAGATGTTAATTCATGAGAAATACACCTTATTTTTAGTCTGAGGGCATGCATATAACCTAGCATACTTCATGGCCCCAGTGCTGATGGTGGGGCTGGTGATTGGGCTGGAGCCATGATTTCCTGGAGCTGTGCACAAAACTTTCTGTTGCTGGTCAAAGGAAGAAGACAGATGCATTGCAGCTGTGTGCTGCTCAGTAGAGTGCAGGTGCCTGCAAAAATTCTTGGTTTCCTGAGGTAAGCTGTTGCAGTCAGCCTGATGTGCCTCTTGCACTGCCACATTTGATGTCTGGTTACTGGTAGTAACAGCATAGTCCTGTAGATACTCTGCTTGGTTACTCATGACAACTGGGAGGAGGCTGGGCTGACTTGCAGACCTGTCTAGCTGCATGAAGTTTTCACCACTGTATCTCCCAAAGTGCCTGCAAACCTTGGGTTTTATGTAGAGATGTTGGCATCTAACCTGCTTCAGCACACCGAAGCTTCTGCAAACCTGGCTTCTTCCTTCTACTGACTTCAAGGTTTGAAGTGAAGCAAGCTCTGCCCCCCATGGCAGTCTGTGCCGCTACAGATCCTACAAATCCCATCACTGTGGTGGGAGATAAGTTAACAGAGAGCCAGAAGCATTTAAAAAAATGTTTTGCTCCTCTTCTCAGGCATGCTGCTTTCACCCACAGTCCTTCCAGGCAGCCTGCAGGGATGAGCCATGTGGCTAGAGCTGTGTTTGGGCCCAGGCTCCGACAGAAAACACACAGAAAATGACTGTAATTGGTTTATGCTGCTTGATTAATTTATTACTTATTTCCTGACAAGTTCATTGAAATGTAATTTTCTGAGTGGTGATAATATCCACAGAATAAAATATGGAGGATGGACAAGTTCAGAATACTAAATCACCAGTGGTATTGTTGCAGTGAGACTTTGTTAGGCTTTTCATTAGAGATTGCATTCTGTTATTATATGGCATCATTAGTTATGCTGATTGAGGCAGGGAAACTTTAATGACTGCTGCGTTAGGCCTTGGAAACATATTTTAACTTAGTGATGTAGAGTACAGAAAGTAATTGCTGGAGCTGTATTAGCAGGATTGATAGAGGCACCTTCGGCTCTATTGCTCTCATATGTGGAGGGCCTGGAGATTGTTCTTATTATGGGCTGTAGTTGACTTTCCTGGTGTTTTTGTTTCTGAAGGTTTAGAGCATTCACTTTTGATTCTTCCTGATAGCTTTCTTCTTTCAGTGCTCAATTCACACGCTACCTTGCGAGCGCACTGCCTCATTACTAGCTGTCCTGGAACATTCACAGGCTGTCACTGTGTAATGTAATTATTTAGCAGTCTCATAAAATGTGTATCTGGTCATCTCTTATCAGGCTCATTTAAACAAAGATATTTAAAATTGACATTCTTCCACAAGTGTCCAATTTACAAATAGCAATAAACAGCCCAGGCAGTGTGCCAGAGACACCTCGGAGGCGGTAACCTGATGCTGTGTGGAGCGGATGAGGGCTGTGACAATTCTGTGCTTTTTTAATAATTAAAACACTGAACTGCCCTCGTTCCCGATCCAAACCAGTGTTGGTGGTGAGTAGGAGTTTTGTCACTGCTGATCTTTAAATCAGGCTCTTCATGGCTGCAGAGCCAATTGAGGCCTGGTGTCAGCGCACCAGCAGCATCCGAACATTTCATAGTAACTTTCTTTGGGATTGGAATTGATGTGCCCAATATATGTTATTTTATACATGCCTAAGTCAACAGGCAGCATTATTTAGTGTGTATTACTGGAACAGCAACATTTATAAATGTAAACTTTGTCTGTTCACCAGTAAAAAGTGTAATGCAAATTAGAAGCAACATTTTATAAAGAATAGTTGACAAGAGGTATGGAAATTTGCTTAATAAGAGACAGGTTGTGTTTTTTTTCAATATTTCAAAGAGACTGTTTGTAATGTCAGCCAAAAAGTGGGAGGCAATAGACTTGCAGCAGAAAGCAGTATAAATTACAGCGACGATGATGATTACCCATTTCACTGACAGGCGTGGGTAATGTTTTATTTGTGTTTGAACTGAAGGAGTTTGATGGTGTATTTTAGAAATAGATAATGAAGAATTAATTGTTTCTTTATTAATATTAGTGGCGTTTAATGGTAATATATCCTCTTGCTCTTAGAATGGATGTGTGGGTGACATTGTTCAGAAGTGCTTTCCAATTATTTTAACAGAAACCATATGTACAGAGGGGAGGCGAAGTGCAGGATATCAAGTCTAGGTAATTGATGCTATGCAGACTTTATAGACTTTCTCATTTTGTTTTTAATTAAAGTTTCAGTGCAATAGAATCCTTTAAAGTAAATTAAAATTAATCATTGGTAGGTAAAGCTGCACTGTGGAGAGCATAAAGCCGCCAAAACTGTTTTTCATATTGTGCATATATTGATTGATCGGTCAATATTAATTGATTTATATGTAAGCCTGCCATGAGAACTATTTGTGAAACTTAAAAAATGCTAGATGTGAATCCTATTAGGGCAACAGTTATTTTGTCATGGGTGTCAATCAATAAATACTTAAGTGGATTACAGATTTAAGATTATTGTCCCAGTTCAGCTCTGTGATTGCATTTAAAAAACGGTGTTATCTTTAAAAAGAAATTTTATGCCCTTTCCTTTTTGTTAAAGTTTCACTGTTCCTTTCTGCAGTGGTGAGCTCCGAGATCATCGATATTAAATGCTACATGAAAATTAATGTTAAAAATTTCTTTTCATACACATGTATGAAACTTCTTGTCTAGTACGTATTTATTTGTTGTTAAAATCTTTATTTTTCTCTGGATGAGATTCCCTTTAAATGTAGTAGTGGAACAAGTTATCTTTTTGGTAATTCAGTGGTATGTGATAAAATAGTGTGAATTGCTATGAAGGAAAAGTCTCAGATTTTATTTAGATATAAATTCTAATGACATTAGAAGATGAAATCCTGATACTGTTGAAATCATTGTAAAATATCCTCTTGAGTTCAATGGCATTAGCAGTTTCACCTTAGGAGTTTTGTTGAAAGTAAGGGTAACATGTTAGGAATTAAGATAAGGCAATCAGGGCATTAAAGTTCCTTAGAACCTTTTGTAAATCCAAACCATATTTCTTCAGCTTCAGCTCTCTGGATGTAAAATGGGCATGATAATTTCTTACATCATAGGAGAAAAGTTACGAATTAAAAGCTGACAACTTTTTTTGGGAGTCATGTGAGTTCAAAATCATGCAAGTATGTAGGTGGATTCAACAAATACCTGCTGTTTGATACCAAGATGTTGTAGAAATTGCACGTGTCATCCGGATAACCGTGTAGTTGGTAGAAAACAAGAAGAAAGAAAAAAAAAAAAGAAGCAACTTTCTACCTAGGAAATTGTCATGATGTTCACTGAGTGACATAATTTAAGTATGTAGTGAGACATAGTAAATACTTGCTAGGTGACAGCACCTTCTGTATATTTTTCACATTTGTTCTCTCTGCTGACAAGAAAGGTGAACAGATGATGAGCTAGTTCAAGTATGTGCTAAACTTTAAGCCTGTACCTAAGGTGTGCATTTGATGGCATATTTGTCTGATCTGAGAGCCGGCAGCCGTGGTCAGTGAGCAGGAACTAAAGAGAACCAAGCCACAAGAAGGCATAAGGACTTAGCAGGCCACCCTTTTCCACAGAAGACCTACGTTGTAAGGTAAAACAAAATTTCACTATGCAAGCCTATGGTTTTTCTTTGTCATATTTATAAAGATCTCCCCGGGAGTAGTAAAATACCTCCTTTTTGTTCATGCACCTGTGAGAGTTTTAGCTTAGGATAGACAGCCTGAGTGCTGTGGGGGTTTCAGGTTTTGTGGTAATGAAAAACAGATAATCTGCCTCGTTTTGTAAAAACATGAAGGGCATGCAGATGGCGTGTGAATGAGCAAGTTGGGCTGATGGTATTTCAAACGGCACAAAAAGAATAAAATAATCTTTTACTTTCTCTTGTCAAGCATTTATTGGGCACTAAGAACAATTAAATATGGGAAATAAAATCAATTGGCCTTTTAAGTAATCGATGTGAACTTCTGTACTAAATTACCAAAGAATAAAAATATACTGTGTCATCAGTCTTTAAATACCTCCCTCATTAAAAGGTTGTGCACCAACCTCTGATCCCTAATCCTCTGGATTATTAGTACTACTTTTTTTTTTTTCTTTGTCTTTTCCATTTTTTATTGGACAGTGGAAGTCTGTTTCCATATCCATCAAATTAGTGCACGGTCTTAAGAAAACAAGCTAGATGACTCTTAGTTCAAAGTGAAAAGGAACATGATTCTTTCTTTCTACGTTGACTCTATGTCACATGCCTGGATGTTTAATATTTTAAGTGGTTTTATTTAAAGAGGAAGTTTTTCCACCCTGACTTTCTCAGTGTGTCAGATGCCCATCAGAACGAGGTTATGAATCCAGGTTTGACCCCATTCCCTTGTCTCCAAGAAGCTGGGGGCAGTGCAGTTGGTTGCTTCACTGGTCACAGAGGGGAGTCCGGGAACTGGAACAGCCATCTCAGCAAGAGGTTTTCCATCCTGTGTGCATCTGCCGCTGTGTGACCCAGCTACTTGGATCCTCAGTGAACGCTGGGGTGATGGGTCACAGCACTGCAAGGAGCAGATCTTCAGCCTTAGTAAGATTTAGGTGACTTGCTAGTATGCTGCTGCTGGCTGGCTGGCTGAAATGGTTTTCAAGCCAACTGCTTGCTTCAAGTTGTTGGTTTTTTTTTTTGCACTGGCTGCAGCTGAGTGTTGCTTAAATATTGTGTAGCTTTCCATGTCTGTTTCTACCCAGTTATCCTATTTCAGCAGCAGCGTCAGCAGAGTGAGTTGATCAGTGCATGCCTCTTGTGCTGTGCCATGGCACGGAGCTGCTCTGCAGAGGGTTTTGGGAGAGATCACTGTCTCCTCAAAAAAATACCTTTATTTGTGCAGCCACCTAAGTGGCAAGGAGAGTCTTCTGTAGTACAGGAAACCGATTTTCACCATAGTGAACAGTAGAGGAGAGCAGAGTGCACCTCTGGGATAGGCATGACAGAATGTAAACCCACTGTTGTATTTCTGGCTTCCAGAAAGGAAATGCTGGTGATGGTATTCTTTTTAGAGACCCGTGTCTCTAAAACTCCCATATACCCATGTCAGCCTGTCTTTGGGCTGTGTGTACAAGGTTTGAGCTATAGCCCTATGTTTGTTATGAGGTTGTCCTCGAGTTCATTTTTCTGGGGAGCTGGGATTCATAGCCCGTCTGGCTTGGTACCCCAACCGTTTTTGTGCCCGTCACTTATGTCCCTTTTCACCAGTGAGCATTCTTCACTCCAGTAGCTATTGAGTTGGCAGCCATGAACCCAGGTCCTGCTATGTAGGTGTCTTTTTAGCGACTGCTGTGGGCTTTGTGATGGACTGGTGCTGAGGTGCTCTGCAATAATTGCTCAGAATTCATCAATCCATCTGGTATTTATTGTGGTGTCTTTAACAATGCTGATCTCATGTCATATTTATGTGACTGTTCATACAAACTTCTCTATAGGCTTTGCACTGTGATTAGTAATTGTTTAAAAGGAGCATTGCCCGAGAACTATTTTGCTCAGAGGGAAATCTGGAATTGTCTTACCACTGTTTGTCTGTCAGGAAGATTCTTCACTGAAGCACTGACCTTGATGCGAGAAGCAGATGTCATAACTGGAAATCAGACTATGAAGGAAAAGAAATTTGGTTGTGGCATCTAAGAAGAGAAAAAGTAGGAGACAGACTATTTTAAAGTTCGTACTAAGATGCTAGTGGAATAGTTATAAATCTATATGATTCACTTTTAAAATATATCTCATTTACTCATCATCCAAGTTCTGAATTATAGGTCGGTGACTTGGTGATAAGTAATATTTCAGAAACTTTGCAGGCTAAGAAGTTAAGCAGTTGTAATGCCTGTCACAACTTCCCCTTCTATTTTACTTTCCTTTTAATGACAATAAATTGTTTCAATTTTGCTTATGAGAGATTTAAATGAAGTATTCTAAGAATTCTCTAATAATACACACAGAAATGTTTTCATGTTATTTTCTAGACCATTTTTAAACACATGTGAGGCACTCTTGGAAATTCAAAACTGACCCTTTTCCTGTTGCTCCTACTTTTAGCCATTTATATGGAAATTTGTAATTAATGTGTTGCATTACCCAAGTATCATTCCTCTCAGTCTTTTGGGCTGTATATTGCTTATTTCAGTCTTTCATTTAACTCAAGTTTGGGAACAGAGTCTGTGGACAGTATGCACTGGCTGGGAAAAGCTTGGTGCTGGTGTAACCAGAGAGAAAATTCCAGCTGACTTCAGCTGAATCAGGATGCTTCCCTCTCTCCTTGTCCCTCATACAGTGTAGTCTTAAATAGGGCCTGACACTAAGTCTCCTAAAGTCAATTCAGAGGCTGACATTGACTTGAGTATGCTTTCCATCAGACCAATAATGGACTGTTTGTTTTAGGCACTTTCTCCCCTTCGTGCAAGCATCACTATAAATGGATTTTTTCTATAAATAGAAGTATTACCTGCCTGATATGCTTTTCCCTTGTAGTTTGACAGCCTTGTGGTATAGAACAACTCAGAGTCCAGTGGTTTCTATTGTGTGATGTCTATTTTTCTTCATTTTCCACTGTCTGAAGTGTCCTTTGTGTTATGTTGCTTGTGCTTTAATTTTCTCCAAAATAATTATTATAGGAAACAAAAGCTGTGCTTTTAGAGGAGAGTTACTTCAGATTTGGGTGTCTCTTCTCTGAAATTATGTTGGGATCTTATTTGAAAGTCTCCCAGTGGCAAAGATTTTTCTGCTTCGCTGTTGTTTTTTTGCGTGTCTGATTTCTTTCCGTTGCCTCTTTGCCTTTTTTCCCAGGGCTGTTCTGCACATGGAGACTTTCATCACTCCACTTGCACTACAAAAATATCTACCATCCATCACTGGTCTCCAGTAGGGTGACCCAGAGGTCCAGACTCCTGTTGCAGGTGTGTGGTGCCCTCCCAGCCAAATCTTTTCTTTCTCCCTTGTTTGGTGATAACAAAGAGAAGTGGTAAAATTGCAGTTGTGTGTTAAGATCTTGGTATGCAGTATACCATCAGCTACATAAGTCATATGTAGTTGATAGTAAATTTCTTTTTGCCTGAACTTTGATATAGAGCACAGAAGCACAGGTAGGTTTTGGACATAATTAAACATAACTTAACACTGTTTGCTGTAGGTGGGCTTTACGTGGGCTGTTGTGCCACCTGAAAGCCTTGACTTCATCTCTGTCTCTAAGGACTACCCACACCATGGGCCTGAACTGAGTTGCTCTACAGTGTGTGTGAGCAGGTTTGCTTGCAAATCTGCAAGTACCTTGATTTCTTGTGGTTCAGTCGCACTGCAGTGAAGGGCTGTTACTGAAAATCGCATCAGTTTTTCCCCAGACAAGTTACTTAAGCTGCTTTTGGTGTGCAATTAAACATTGCTAAAATCAAGTGATGTGATATTTATATTATGCTACTCTAGTGCTGCTACTAACTATAAATCATGTTAAATATGTTTTACGTAAGAAAATTATCTAAAAGAGCATTTCTAGAGCTGCTAAGTAATGCTAGAATTTGTGTTTGTAACGAAGATAAATAGTCCCGTGCTGATTAAAACACTGAATGTACATGTTAGCAAGGGCTGAGACATTGCAGCTCGCGCCTCTCAATGGCATGAGTCAGTATTTAGTATTCTCCCATGCATGTGGTGGGGTTGTGAAAGTCACTTTTCCCAAAAGCTCAACAAATACTTGTAGCCACCGCTGTTGTTATTGGAGTTGACAGGAAGTAGAAACTTTTCAAATACTAAATATTTTAGATGTTTTTAATTTGTCCCCATTTCTTAGAAAGGCTAGTGAGGCTGACAAATGGTGCATGTGTTAACGCTTCATCCAGAGTCCAGGAAAAGCCCAGTACAAGTTGTAGGCTGGCTTTCACGTACTCAGTTGCAGGAGAGGCTGTTCCCTGCATTAGCAGTCCTTAGCTCAACTCCCCTGGCTCCTGCCTCAGCAGTAAGTCATTGCTGTGATGATGTGCCTCAGTGATTTTACTGTCTATGAAATAGAGACCATCTTCATATGAACCTCTAGGGGTTCTTTGTAATAATATTGTATTTTTTAAAAATGGCAGTACCACTCTACATAATCTCCACTAATCGGTACATAAACCCTGTTTGGCAGTTTAAACTGTATGCACAAAATATGAGATTTGGCTCTGCTTATTCCAATAGTTAAAAGCTTTACTGTGGTGCAGAATGCTTACTTAATTGTTTTTAAGTGCAGCACATAGGCTTGCCTCTTTGTATGCCAGATACATGGCTTTATGTCGTGGTGTCTCTGAGCAAGCAAAACCTTGGCTAAATGAAAGGATTACTTTCTGAAATAAAGCCTTGTTCCAGAGAGTTTGCATAAACTAGTCTCCTCTGTCCTTTGGAGGTGATCGAATACTTCTTTATCCATTATTCTAGCATTTTCACCAAGTAATCTTGTGTCTGGAGCCAGTTTTCATCTATTATTAATATAGCCTTGATGGATGGGTTTATTTTCTACCTATGTATGTCAAAAATGTATTGTTTTAAGCAAGTTACCCTGCTCCTTCTTTCCCCATAAAAAAACGCACCTTCATTAATCTGCTTTTAGAAGCCTGAAATGAGAAGTTTCTCCTCCTGTGACCAAGTAATTATAGGTGGACTGTGGATTAAATAACCCACTGGAAAACTTCCTTTCCTCCACAGCATGGCTGAGAAGGACTTTGAGAATGAGTCTTGTGTATTCAAGTCTTTGTGCTATGGGAAAATGTAAAAAAGCCAGAGGGAGGTTGCAAAAAGAAGTTATTCTTCACTGCTTGGCCATTTTTGCCCTCCGTGTTGTCGTTGGCATTTGTGGTGGAGGAAGGAGTTGCATGGTGCCACTGCTACATGCAGCAGTTCTTCTAGCTTCAGGATTTTAGATCCATATTTCAAATATCTTTAAGTAAAATATAACATTAAAAAACACCAGCTTCTTTACTATGAGAGAGAAAAGCAGTCCTCCAAAGTTTCCGCTGTTCTCCTTCAGAAATGATGATTACCAGAGGCTTTCTTTTTTAGAACATGTTTAAATTTTCTAGAAACTGATTTTACTACCTTTTCACCAGCTCTTTTTCACTTGACTTTTTTGACTGGAAGGTGTACAGAAGTTTTTTGTGGTGGTGGTTTTTTCCCCATGGAGGCAGGGTTACATAAAGGCAGCTGTCTCCCATCTCCTGAGAGGCCAGCTGCCCCCACTTAGTGGAGGAGCTGTACCTTACCCAGGCACAGTTCATGTTATGAACACTTACTTTTATCAGTGTGCTCTCATCATGCTGCCATGTCTGATGCATCTCAGGGCTTGCTCAGTCCCAGGTGACCCCAATGTGTCAGACCTGACGTGGCTGAAGGTGGAGCTGCGTTCCTTCTTGCTCAAGAAGTATCATTACAGTAAATGTAAGTTGTTCATGGCCACTTTAACGTGGCCTTAATGCTAATTTGATATAGAACCTCAGGATTTCTACCAGAAAACCAGATCAGATGTTAGACTTGAACTTGTATTGAAGTAAACATGGTCATGGCTATTGTGAGATCACAGCCCACCAATCTAACTCTATAGGAGAGCACCTGGATAATCACTACAGGGAGTAATGGAGAAAGTCTGTCACCAGCCCCTTCAGTCTTTCTGTTCCAGAAGGAACCATTAGTTTTATTCCCGATTGAAGAAGATGCTGTTCCCACAGGGGAAACCAGCTTAAAATGTAACGTGCCTGTGACATGATGCTAGGATGTTCTGGGGAGAGATATGTACCACCTCACGTAAAGATGTTAGCACTGACTCCTGAAACTGATGAGGTTTCAGTCCACTTTCTTGAACAGCTGAGCCTGCAGGAGATAACTCAGAGCACCTGAAATGTAGGAAGTAGTGGGACTTTTTACCTGGAGTGCTCAGGACAGCTTTCTAAAAGCACACACGCCTCTTTCCACCCAGCAGGTAGAGAGGCAGTGTTCTCAACTGTGACACTGAAGTGATATAGATGTTATCATCACTTCCTAATGACTGCAGAGTGATACTTCAGTGCAGGGCTTGGCACCCCAGGTTTGATTCTGACAGTTGACCAAGATGTGGTAAATAGTGCTTTGATATCACTGAGAGTGAATCTGCTTTTTAGTCTTTGGTCATCTCCCATGAATGGCTGCTTTCCTGATAATTACTGTGTGTTTTGCTCCTTGATTTGTGGTATGCTGTTAATGTGCACAGCTGCAGCTTTTGTAGATGATCCTTTCTGTATCACATCTTGTAATTTTCCACAATGAAAATTCTGTTTTTGTTGAAGATATTGTGCATTGACATGTGGTCTGGCTGGCAAATAGCAAATCTTCAGAGAGAAAACAAAAAATGTTTTGGTGTTCTTCCCCCATCTGCCCTGGATGAGCCAAATGTCTTTGGATTAATTCCATAAATATGCTGCACATCTGTGAATTACCAGACTCTTAACAGTTACCTGTCCAGTACTGTATCATGCCAGTAATTCAGATGGAGTGAGCGAGTATGTGTAAAAATAATTAATTGCTCTGTTGATTCCTCTTCTGAGTGATGACACTACAGAATAAGGCTAAGTAGAACTTGCTTTTTGTCCTACCTCCTCAGATGATTTATGCTACAAGGCAATTCTCATTAAGGAAGTCGATCAAATAGCTTGGTTTATAGAAAGCTCACTCACAGCTGGTAAGGATTACGCGCAGAACAAAACCCAGTGGTTGTCTTCGTGTGTTTAGATCTCTAAAAGCCATTAAAAAGACTTAAACTATGTTCTGGATGTTCTCCTTGTAGTTAATACATGATACAGATAGCAATAGAAATAGAGGACCGCTCATCTTGCTGTAACAACTGTTCCTGGCAATGCAATTAGCATGAAGCATTTCCAGTCTTATGTGTAGAAATTGGGACTGGCCTTGCAGCACGCTTGAAGCATTCACAAATGGAGAGCTGGATAGCTAAGCATCTGATGGATCCCCACGTTGAGACTGGAAGGGAGAGCACCCTGTCAGCAGCTCTATCTGCTTCACGCTGAGAGGTTTCTGGCTTAGCACTGCTGACTGGTTGCATGGAAGGGCGCTGAGGGTGAGAAGCAGGCAGAAGAGAAGAAGGAGGAACAACAGTGCTACAACTGCTCAGCAGTATGCCAAGAGCACGATGTTTTGTTTGAAAATTTCCTGGCAGCCAGCACAGGAGCAGCTTCAGTGCAGCTGGGGTTGCACCTGAGAGACGGACACTGTAAGCAGCAGCCCTCTGCTTCTCCATGCAGGTGTGTTGCAGCAGTCTGGTGCTGGGTGGTGAGGAACAGCTGCAGTGAAGTTTGTGTGGGAAAGGGAGCATTATGTCACACATGTGGAAAAAAAGTTGGTTTTGATGCTTCTTGGGCATTGCGGAGCAGCGTCATCCCACCTTGTTTTGTAACTGTGTATGAAGTGGCTACACAGCGGTTTTGAAGGTGTTCTCCCAACCCAAATGTTGGCGCTGTTTTGTTTAATCCAAATCTATCACCATGGTCATCATGCACTCCTCAACTGTATGTGTTAGAAGTTTTTACCGTGATTTTTTTTCGTATTGTAAACACATTTTACAAAGATGCAGTTCAACATATATTGCCTTTTTAGCCAAGGGTTCAGCCATAGAAAAGAATCCTTTTTGGGTGAGTCTAAATGAGAATCCTTAGAGGTTGGATTATATTGAGTGGGAATTATATAGAAATTAGATCTAAACTTTGGAGTTCGCCTTTCTCCTTGGAGGTATTAAACAAGCAGGAGTGTATTAGTGCTTATTTCAGATTCATGCAGGGAGGGAAGGAAGGGCTATAAATGACAATTAATGAAGTAGAGAGGAAACTATTTTTCCCACAAATATTATTAACTGATAATTAAAGTTCAAAGGTTTTGATTTATGGCACCTGGTGGCTAAGACACTTGTTTTTCTTTACTGAAGTATAAACTGCTTTCCTTGCTTGAGAAGCATCCTGTTTTCTTCAGGCTGAAGTATGTTTCGAACTTGTTTTCACCCTGAGGATTCACTCTGCCTTCATAAATTCTGTTCCGCACCAACTGCAGATGTTGAGGTTGGTGTCACAGCAGTGAGGATGTTATCTTTTTTTCATGTCTCCCTTTGCCATTCAAGCTTCTGTGTTTTATTTTTTAAACCCTTCCTTTTTGGTATTTTCTGCAGGGGAAAAATGACCACCTCCCTTGCAAAATTCTGTTTTCACACTGCTTTGTGAATCTGTATTATTATTTTTTTATTGTATACTGTGAAAATACTGCAGAGATTTTCTTATATAAGAGGACAGTCTCCTCTCCTAGATGCCCTCTCTTCTTGCCAACACAAGGCTACCTTGCTATGTGATTTTCTGTGGATGAAGAAGATGAATATCAATGAAATGAATATGAATGAAAACAATACAGGAGAGATATTTCTGTCTAGCATTTTCATTTAACACCAGCTACTCTTTGGAACAGTGTACATGAGTAAAAATTAGGTTTCGCTTTTTCACAGTATGTGGGGAGGGGCACAAAAATGAAATGATGCCAAAACCCATTTGGGGTCTGTCCTGTGCAGGGCAGGTAGAGCTGTTTAGTGCAGAAGCTGACTACTTGCATCTGTACATGTGGATGCCCAGGTATGCACCCATTGGGGGTGGACTGGGTTTAAATCTTCAAACCAGCAGACAAATAAATAAACCTGTGGTTGACAGCTAAATGTCTTAGATGTCTGTTAGCTAAGGCTGAAAACACAAGCTGGATTCCCGCTTTTGGAACGATGTTGGGAATGGTGCAATATGCCTGTACTTGACTGGTCTGTTTGTATGCTAAATACTACTCACATCTGCTGTGGCTGCAGTTACAGCAACTTGTTAGATTGTTTAGAAAGCCTAAAAAAAGAGAGGATGTTGGTTTCCTTTGGGTGATCTGCATTAAAAATAGTAGTGTCCCTACACTGATTCTCTTTTTAGAACATAAATTCTTCTATTACAGGAGGGCCTTTTGTGCCAGGCAGTGTACAAACATCATAGCAAATAGCCTCTATGCTCAGAGAGATTCCATTGTCAATAGACAAGGCATGCTTTGGAAGAAGGAAGTCGCATGGAATAAATACGTGATGGCAACAAGCACCTTACTGGGGCAGAGTTATTTTTTACTTAGGTTTTGAGGGTTTTTTGAGTTTGCAGTTATATTGCAACAAAGAGAAAAAAAGTGAAATTTGGAGAAGCAACTGTGAAAGCATCACATCTTGACACATAGAGAAAATCCTGGAACAGTGTGCTGGGAAGTTGGGAGAGGACAGAGGAGGGCAGGAGAAGAGAGAGAGAGTGAATTGCTTGGGAAGGCAGCGGGCAGGGGGAAAGGGAGGGAGAGGGAAAGCAGAGGTGAACTTGTCTTGAACAGAAGAAGATCAAGAGTTTTATTTCATACTTTGCTGGATTCATATTCAGGGAGGTACTTTGCTGTATGCAAGGTACAACTTTTTTCGTTTAAATAATGATTTACTGATCACTAAAACTAATGCTTAAACAAAACTAATCCCAGTAAGTGAAATCCATTATTAGAGTACATCTACATTGATTGTCATGCTAGATCTTTATCCTCTCCCAAGTGTAGGATGGCACATTATCTCAGCCTTCTTCAGACTGATGGTTAATCCATAGTCTTTTGCTGCATCAGCACACAGGTTGGTGATGAACTTGAGGTAGATGGGAATATTGAAGTTGAGTCCTCTACATAAAGAAGCTTATGTTGGTTAGCTCTGTGGAGGCTTTTAATTTTCTTAAGTGAAAATAGCTTGCCAAATGTTTGATAGAAATATTCCTGGCATCTATACTGCAAAAAGAAGCCCAAGCAGAGGCCAAAACACAACAGTCTGTATTAAGCAATAAAAGAGGAAGCATTATCACAGTTATCCCACTGGGCCTGCAATATTTCGTAATCCATCTCATTCTGTAAATAGATTTAAAAAAATAAAATGCTGACCACAAAGCATGCTACAAGGATTGTTGATCTGTGGGCAGATGGCTTGCATGACTTTCTTCAGACGTAGCTTTCCATAATTCATGTAGACTTCCAGTAGCTGCTAAAAAGTGTGTAGATGCATCTTCTTTTCTTGTCATATCACTTGTTCTGAACACCAAATATAACATTGTTCTGTAGGTACTTTGAGCTAGCTTATATGGAAAGCCAAAAATGATGCTTCCAGCATTTCAGCATCATGAAATTTGTCCAGTGAGATTTTTGAATGTTTTCTTCCATTTACATTTAGTAATGCTAGCAAAGCAATTGGCAGTGTACTGCCCAGGGTATGCTGACAGTTGTATTTATTTGGCACTGTGGTCTTGTGGTGCTTCTGCTTTTAGTTTTCTCCAGAATCTGTCAGTGGTACAATCACAAACAGGCTAATAGTCATCTGTGGAGACTTTGTTCCAGTTGTTTGTTAGGAATTTAAGTAAGCAAAGGCCTGAATTTTCCTTTGAGTCAAGATGGGATTTCAGTGAACTGTAACTGTAAGTAAGAGAAGAATTTGCCTGGATACACTCAGGGGTAGAGTTTGTTGTCAGTACCATTACTAAATCTGTAGAGAACAGAGTATCAGCATAGTGGTGGTCTACTGAATCTACTGAGTATTAAGTATGTGTAAATGTAACATTAGTAGTGATAGGCGTGTATGTAGGAGTACCTTTGTTCCATAATTTTTGTAACTTTTCTCAAAGTCTTGTAGGAAGCTTTGAATATTCAGACTCAAACAGTATTGTTTGGTGTTTTGGTGTTTGCAAACAGAATTAAATTCTATTGTACTGTTGAAGTAAATTCTCAAGGATGCTCTTGTAATTGTC
Source organism: Phasianus colchicus (assembly GCF_987193195.1). Classification (NCBI taxonomy): domain Eukaryota; kingdom Metazoa; phylum Chordata; class Aves; order Galliformes; family Phasianidae; genus Phasianus; species Phasianus colchicus. Next base: position 16,304,488 of record NC_143441.1, on the reverse strand, counting down.
TGTCTGAGACACTGTATACTGCACCTTAACAGCACTGTTCCTTTAAAAATATTTAGGGTAAATTTCAGTGTGCAGGTAGTTTATAATATGGGGCTGGAAAAATGGTTACACTTCACATTTGATTTTTGCATATTTTCCATCCTCAGATAATGAGGCGATGCTTCATTAAAATGAAGGCAGATTATCTAGACATTAGGTGTAAATGCTTGCAATATGTTTAAATAGCATTTTAGCTTAGAAGGATACAATATTTTAACAGAAGACTGAGTTGCTGTCTCCGCTATTATCAGTTATCTGTAAGTACATTTAGCCCTTATAAGGCGCTATACTTGAATATAACTCACTCTTCTTTTAGTCAGATCAATGTGAAATAATGTGAAATAATCTGTTTTCAGCATACTAATGTAGAAAGAGAACTTAGTGCTGACTAAGGATGGGAGTATTTGAGAAGGGTTAGAACATGTACGTGGGATAGTTTCACACCTGCTCTTGATCTTGCCAGAGATCAGAGAATATTGAGTAGAAAACAAAAGGGATGGCCTAGACCGACCAAAATTATGGATGCTGTTGTAAACAAATGTCATTAAAAATTGTGTGCAGAAAATAATGGCAGCCCCTGTTTTCTCTGCTACTGGGAAAGAGCTTTGTTGTGATGGATGGGAATCTGATTCAGATGGATTATGCTCATGGTCTGGCCATCAACTTTTTTGTTGTTGTTGTTGCTTGTAAAGTACAGATCAGCATTTTACTGTATAAGCTACTCAGAAACAGCTTGACACGCACTCATATTTAGTGCTATCAAAATGACACTTCAGCTTATGTAAACTTACATGCTTATTACTTATGTCTCCCAAGATAATTGTTCGCTAAACAAGGCAAATGTAAACAGGAGGCTATTTTTTCAGAAAGTTGCTCCTTCAGCTTCCTGTCCATCCCAAAGGTCAAATCCTTTTTTGTGAGACCAAAAACAGCTGCTGACGCAGTGGTGACAGTGAAGAACGACAATATTATGATCTATGACATGGTTAAGAACTCGAAGTTAAAGGTTGTAACAGAGAAACATCCTTTCAGCATGTTTCTGCAAACGTTAATAAGTAGCAAAAGAAAATGCTTTTGGAATACATGCTCAGAAGGAGGTTTAGAATCCTTATTTCTTTGTATTTTATTCTTTAATTGCTCTTTCCCATAGAGTTCTGTATCTGATAGCATTCAGTTGTATTGCTCACATTTTACAAAATGTCTGAAATATTTAATAAAGCTGTGCTGCCGCAGAATCTGAGCTGCTGAGCAGTGTTATCTTTAGTTCTGTTCATAACACCACTGTGGGGTGCAAAGAGCTATTAACATTTTGCATCACGCAGAGGCATGCAAATACTTGCTAGAGCGCTGATGGTGGCGGAGGAATTGAGCCCCGTTCTAAGCCTCTGATTATCCCCCACCAGCTTTATCCTTCAGCTTTGCTGCTCGGAGAGATTCCCAGCTGTGGGAGGATCTGGGATGGAAGCCCATGTTGATGGAAGTGCAGTGGCCAAGGTGCAACTCTGTCTTTTGGTTTAGTGGCAGGAGTAGGGGGGCAGCAGTGATCTCTGCTCTCTGGTGACAGTGACAGGACCCAAGGGAAAGGCATGGAGCTGTGTCAGGGGAGAGTCAGGTTGGGTGTTAGGAAAAGGTTCTTCATGGAGGGTGGCCAGGCAGTGGAGCAGGCTCCCCAGGGCTGTGGTTGTGCTGCTGGAGTTCAAGGAGCATTTGGACAACACTCCCAAACATAATGTTTGACTGTTGGGTGGTCCTGCATGGAGCCAGGACTTGATGCTTGTGGGTCCCTTCCAATTGGGATATTCTGTAATTCTATGAATAGTCTTAGTAGCAACGTTGTGAAGAAGGCTGCTGAGGAAATAAAATCACAAAGCAAGAGCTCTTCACTGATAAGGTCTGGCCACAGATTTTCCAAGCTGACTGTGGAGCAGATACTTGTGGTGCTCGAGCTTCAGTGTCTGTCCTGTGGTCATCCCCAGCTCTCAAATTAATTTATCATTTACACAGGAGAACTGTACCAATTTCTTGTGTTTACTCATAGCTGTCTGTTCATTTGTCACGGAGCTGAGGGAAGTTTGTTAAACATCAGGATTATTTTTGTTTTTAACTTCTGATGGCCTGGGTGCCACAGTTCTAGACTATTCAGTGGGCAGTTTGTGTTGGGTTTTAAAAGGCCCTTAATTAATTCGCTCCAGCTTCCCTTCCATCTTGTCTCTTTTATTTCTTTTCATTTTTTGAATTTCGAAGATGTTTGTCTGATTCTACAATTCTCTGATTCAATGAACAGACCATTAATTAATTAAAACAAAAAAAAGCTTCTTAAGTGTGTTGATTTTTTTTTGGTAAGAGATAAGACAAAGAGGGTGACCTGCCAGGCACTGGAAGGAGAGTCAGTTTTGCTAGAGAAAGTCAGAAGCTGTTTTCATCTCGTGGTAAAATCCTGTGTTGTTATACGTAGCTGTAAATGGAGAATGCTGAGCACTCCTGGCATTTTAGACAGGGAGGAAGGGGATGCTTGCAGGTAGCTGAGGGAAGCAGGTAAGTGGCTCTATTACAGTGCTCCTGTTCAAGGACAAGAGAGAGCCTTGCTAGAGGAGCAGTTTTTTTCCACCAGACAAGAAATATGTTAGTTTTACATAGGAAACTTTAAAGAAGAATGCAAATAAAAGAGAACAGGAACCTATATAAGAAATAACTGTGTTGGAAAAGGAAAGTATGAATTTGTTGGGAGAACTTAGTTACAGAACTGTTACAGGAAGAAAGAGAGCAAAATTGTAGATGATATTTCCTTTTACTTTTCTAAGTTATTTGTAAGTGTGCTCTTTTTGACAAAGTCAGCTGAATTTTCTGGTGCTAAACCAATATTTAAGACTCAAAGACTGACTATAACCGAACCTTTTGAAGTAAGAAACCAGCTAGTGATACAGCTGCCTCAGTGAGGTGTGCTGCTAAGGCTAGAGGAGCTCAAAAGAAAGAGTCAGCTAATTCTCAGTAGAGGGTAGCAATGGCAGGTATAAACATTGTCAGTTAAAACATATTTTATCATGATTACCGCAGAACTCATTATTATGATTAAAGATGTACTAGCCATGACATGCCAGCTCCATGCTGGTAGCAGAAAATACCTGCTGTTTGTAGGTTATTATCAACCTCCTTTGAAGAAAATCAGTCTTTACATTTGCAATGCAATGAAACCCCAGGCATTTCTTTCCATCTTTAATTTAAGCATGTTTTTCAAATGCAGATACCCAGCTGCAGTAAGCAGCATAATACTCGTCTCACCAGCACATGGGTAGGTGGGTTTATCATGCTTTATGGCATCCTACAAAGCGAAAAAGAAGTGTTTTGTTGTTGATGATGTTTTTTTTTTTTTAAATGTATCTGCATGTGAACATTTTGGGCTCTTTGTAATACCTGTTGAAATTCTAGTATTATACAGACCAAAAAAAAAAAAAGGAAGAAAAATTGATAATGGTGCTTCCCAGAATACTTCGTGATATTTTGAACCGTAATTGTAAATACCATTTCAAATGTTACATGGTACAATAAATAACATTAGGGGAAATTGTTACCATGAAGAAAGTCACCAACGTTGTTTCAAAGTCATTGGTTTTAAACTGCAGTTTACTTATTATAGAGTGTCATGGAAAAATGACAAAAATGCAAGTAAAATGCAAGTTCAGATATAACTAGACCCATTCCAGAAAGAGTTTATTGTAAGCGTTTGAAGCAGTTATTTTCATGGAGAAACGTATGTTAAATACTGGCTTCAATAATCTCAAGGTACTTGCATAGATAGATACTGCGCAAATACTAAAATAACTGCTTTGCCAGTGAACTAGTAGATATATGTTTCCTCCTATCTTTATTATTTTTGAAATAACTCAGTACGTGTGCAGTTTTAGCACTCTAATGTGAGCATTCCCATGTTGAGAATTTTATTTTTCCTGAGAAGAAAACAAGCATTGTGATTCAAAGGGTGCTGATAGCTCTGGCTTTTATGACCAACTGTTGTCGTACTGCCATGAACACAACTCTGAACTTTGGTGGTACTGAGTCTAAATGTTACAGGTAAAGAAAGCTGGCAGCTGTATATTTATAAAAGTGCTGGATGTACTAACTACAGAAACTCCAAGAGTTTGGCTTGTGCCTATTGTTTAACATAGCACCGAACCACAATTTTATATTTCTCTTTACAAAGTGGTTTAATTGTTGTTTTCTTTCTTTTTTTTTTTTTTTTGAAAGAATTTGTATCTCCAAATTTCTCCTTACCAGCTGATGTAAAAATGCAGATTTCTTTCTCCGTCTTTTTCCTGTGCCTCTTGCTGTTGCAACTTACCTTGGATGGCAGGTTATTGGTTACTGCCTACGGGAGCCTTTTCCATGAGCTAATTTAGCTGTCAGTCTGAAATTGGTAAAAAGGATGAAAGATGGATCGTAGGCCTGGGGCATGCCTAGACCAATATCAAGCATATCTCTATCTGGAAGTACGCTTATTAAAACAGATTTGAGAAATATTTTTCCCAATCTTGCATTGCCATCATTTCATTCAGCTAAGAAAAACATTTTCACGGTGACACTGCTGATTCTTTGGCAGCTTTTTTTTTTTTTCTGAAAGGGAGAAAACAGTATTTAGATACAAGATCAATAGAAAAACAAATAGACTATTATATTCCCTGGAGAAACCCCTAGAGAGAAGACAGATGCACAGAAATTTAATATTCTTGTAGGCAAAAATCACAAACACAGGGGTTCTGTTCAGCTGAAATGAACTGTGCTAAATGTGTATGAAATAAACATTAAAAATGAGTAACAAAAAAAAAAACAACAACCAACCCTGGAAAGCTTTTAGGCTAGCCTGTTTCAGTTGCTGTCTTGATGAGGTGCTGTGTTTGAATTTGTGGCCCCTTCAAAAAGTCATTTGGTAACTACAAAAAATGTTTATCTTAAAATTGTATCACTCAGGCATAACTTCAGTGTAGAGAGTGAAAAGAAGCTTTCTTTCCATCTGCTCTTTTCAGATGAACTCCTTCATTCAGTAGGTTCACACAAAGAAATATGTATTTAATACTGCCTCATTTTTGTAATGATTATCTTTTTCTGCATAGAGTCATAGAATGGTTTGGGTCAGAATGGACCTTTAAGATCACCTGGTTCCAACCCTCCTGCTGTAGGCAGAACCTCCCTCTAGACCAGGTTGCTCAAACTCCCATCCAGCCTGGCCTTGAATGCTTGCACAGCCTCACTGGGCAATCTGTTTCAGCACCATACTCACAGTAAAGACTTTCTTCCTAAGGTCTTGTCTAAATCTACCCTTGAGCTTCTTGTTGTAGAAAGTAGGCATGTGTTTCTTTTCCACAATAATTTATAAATAAAATAAGCAAACTATCAATATAATTTTCTATGAAAAGTTAAATGTGCCTGTCCGCATTCTGTTGTAAATCAAATCCTGTTGTTGTATCTATCTGGTGAAAGGGTTTTATTGTTTGTTGGCATTAACCATTTGTATGACCTGTATCTGCAGTAGAGCAGGTGTACCTGTGCAGGAGGTGACCTTGAGTTCCCTGGTTTTCCAGGTACAGAGCTGTCATGCAGTTAAATGGTGGCAGCAGAATTTTTGAGGTTGAACTGTGCATGATCCAGCATTCACACAAGAAGTCAAGAAACAAGAATAACATAGTGTTTAAATATAGTGTTTCTTCCTGGAGCTTCTGCATTAAATTTCTAATTATATCCACTGAGAGGTTGAAAGATGTCCTCCTGTCTGAGGAGCTGCAGGATGAGCTCAGAGGGGCAGCAAAATAAAATGAGTCACATTGTGCAATGTCTGTTGGTGGATGTTCTTGAAGAGGTTAAGATGTGGATACCAAATGTTAGGTGATGTAAAAACCAGTCTGCACACCATCCACAAAGGGATCACAGGGGAGCCCAAATAATACCCTGCCCCACTCAGTCCAGCCTAGGAGCCATTAAAGGCCCATCTACACAAACTCAGAGGAGCTCAGGGGCATAAGGCTGGTGGGGGGACTAAACTGTGGAATTTGAGGGTGGGATGCCCTGCCACGGCCCTTGCCAGGGAGGTCCCACCAGGAAAGCCTCAGCCCCATGGTCAGGTTGTGACACCTGTCATGCTAGAGCACCTTTGGCTGCCTAGTGGTGTGGGACGTTTTAGTGGGTACAGTGGAAAGGAAAGTAATTTTGGAATTATGCAAGAGTTATTTTGGGATATTTGGGGGAAACATTACAAATGTGACACAGGAAAGTCTACGAATGTATTATAGGTGAAACTTCAGGCTCAATATCATCAGTGTAATCCTGCCAAAATTGCTAACCCAGCAAAATTTTCATATATTGTGAAATGAACATTATTTTCAGTCAAATTTCACAGAAAGGGCAGCAGCTGTGGATTCCCCCTCTGTGCGTGATAACATGATGGGGCTTCTAGATTTGCATGTCTGAGGTCTGTGGATTTTTGAAGTCCATTGAGAACACTGTAAGATGTGTCATTCCTAAAGATCTGAACCAAGTGGAAAATGGCAATACTGACACACTGGATGTCTCGTATGTGCCACAGGAAATTGAAATCGCAGTGCAATTTGGTGTGAGAATGTATTATTTATTATAAATATTAAAATTATTCAGAAGTGAAGGGTTCTTTTAAACTTAACTGAGAAAAGACATTATTTAATTTTAGTACCAGAAACTAAGAAAGAATAATACATTCTTCCCGTGTGTTTTTATATATTTTGGCAAATGTCTTTATTAGTGTATAAATACATAGTAATAGAGGTCCACTAGTATGAGCATGTGTCACAAACTTGTGGACACCAAATTTTGTTGTTATTTGAAGGTAGTCCTTTCAAGAAAAGTCATGTCCGTTCCCATAAGGATAGAATGTGTAAAACTAGGAGAGTGCCTTTAAAAAACCTCTTGCATAAACATCTTTATTTCATTTTCTTCAGATTCAGAAATCTGGAAAAAAGTTAGTGCTAAAAGGTGGAGTGTTTATAAATATTAATCGATGCATACCTGCCCCTTTGAAGTTAATGGAAAAATTATGATCAGTTAAGAAAACTGAGGTTTATCCAGAATAAACAAAACTAGGATATGCAAAAGAAAATACAAGTGTGCATTGATTTGTGCCAGTTTTGGAGAAACAGATCATCAGCAGTTTTATTTGGCTGCAGGAGTATATAGACTTTCGGTATTTGTGTTTTGAACTGGGTGGTATAGAGCTAGCAGCACAGTTGGGAGTAGAGATCAAGACATCATTGTTACTTCTTTGTTTGCTAGTCATTTAGGTCTGTACAGAAGAAAAGGAGGAAAAAGTCTGTTTGTTCAGCCCAGAGCAGAGGAGCTGAGGGGAGGCCTGATGGCGGCTGCAGCTCCTCACAGGGAGCGGAGGGCAGCGCTGAGCTCTGCTCTGTGTGACTGCGACAGGGCCCGAGGGAACGGCATGGAGCTGTCAGGGGACGGCAGCTGGGGGTCAGGGAAAGGGTCTGCACCACAGGGCAGTGAGCATGGAACAGGCTGCCCAGGGCAGTGGGCACGGCCCCGAGCTGCCGGAGTTCAAGGAGCATTTAGACAGTGCTCTCAGACACAATGTTTGACTGTTGGGTGGTCCTGCATGGAGCCAGGCCTCAATGATTCTTGTGGGTCCCTTCCAACTAGGGATATTCTATAGTTCTGTTCTGTGTTACAAACCTGCAAGGCACGTGTAACTATTTCAGATTTTTCTGGGAATTGCTCAGTCCCTCTTGAGTGTGGTGGTCCACGTATATAGACGTATCATTATTACTGTTCAGTGCATCGTGCCTTTCAGTTGCTTCCGAGAGACATACCAACATTACAAATTCTGTTTGGTGATGCTGCAAAGACAGAAATAACTTGAACCTAACAGAGGAAAACAAGAAGTAATAATGATACAGAAAATAAAGGCTTTTGGAGGACATTAAGAGCTTCCCATCACTAGTAGTATTTAAAAATATCTTAACGTATGTCTATCAGGCCTGATCCTCCTGGGATGAGATAACCCCTGGCAGTTCAGTCTCATCCTCATGCACCATGTTGTGTGTGAAGTTCCCTGGTATGTTGAGTATTACATCGGTATCATACAACAGCTGCCCCACATGAATCATCAGGTTTGGCCATCTCTTAAGAGGGCATGTAGAGTAAGGATTCCACCACTGTGCTTTTCTGCATTTTCAGGAATGATTCCTTGGAAAGCTTTTTTCCAATAAAGAAGGAGTGATTTGGCAGACAGACTCTGGCACTGCTTACTGTCTCTTGGAGGTGGGGCTGATCACTGTTGGAGTCTTTGTCTCAACAGCTCTTAAGAAGCCTTAAAACCATAATTAGTGGTGATTTTAGCTCAGAATGCATCAGGCTGGTTTTAAGAGGTATTTGAAGAAAAAACAGGAGCTTGTGTATATGTTAATGTAGGTCAGGACATATTTCTTACATGAAGTCTCTTCCTCAAGCTATCTATGGAAAGAACAGCCATGTTGTATCAGGCCGGAGGTCTGTCTGGCTCAATATCCTGTTGCCAGCAGTGTCCAGAAATGAATTCCTGGAAAAGAATACAAAAGTAGAGCAAGTATTAGCAATGTGTCCCTAACTCACTACCATTGCTTCTAGTATGGTGTGATTCTGTGCTTCTCCTGATCATTTCCAGAAGACCTCAAGGAGCCCTCCTGTCCAGGTAGGAAAGCAAGCTTCTGTAGGCATGCCTCTCAGTACGTTCACTGCTGGGGGGGATAGTAAATCTGTGTGTAGTAGTGGTATAGTCCTATCTGTCTGAGCATCATGCTCCTTTTAAGAGGGTTGCTTTTAACCAGGTAGCATACCCATAGGCCTAGACAACAAAAAGTTTTGCCTAATGTATATCTTCATGTGAGACCATCCTTGGTATGAGGTGCAGTATCTGGCAGATAAATTGTGCCATCTAGGTTTTGTGTGCTCGTGTTTTGCAAGCTGGGGCACTGTAGCACAGGAACAGACCCATGAAAATACAAGATTAAGGCTTCTCTCACAGGAAGGTGGAATAGTCCTGAAGGTGCTTGTCTGCAACTGTGCAGCATTAGTTAAAATTGTCAGGAGTTGGTGTTTCTCAGACATCTGAGGAGTTCAAAGTCTTGCTGAAAATTACTAAAACATCTCTTCCTTCAATGAGAAACAGGCTCTATGTTAAATGTATACTTTAGTCAGGACTAGGTGCAGTAGCAAATCTCAGCTGATTTTTTTTTTTTTTTTTTTTTTTGACAGTGCTTACTTGCATTTTGATTTATATTATATTCTTTGGCTTTCCAAAAATTGCTGTATTCCAGAGTGGGTTTTTAAATGCCTGAAAAAAAGGGGAACACAACCCCTTGCAGGTGATTCATGTTATCCGGAAGGGAAGAGATGCATGAACAGAGATGCTAACATTCTTTTGTCACTGTGTCCCCTACTGTTTTTTTCTACTATCTTGTTTGAAAGCAGATTGTGTGTGAAGGGTATTTAAAAATATCTAAACCGATCAAAATCATCTATGGCATAGAGGCAGAAATAGCCAGGAAAGCAAACAGACCGGAGATGAAATATGGATGAGGCAGACATACCAGCGTTTCATGAAAGAGAGAGCTTAAGACTAAAAGCCAAGAAACACAAATACAGAGTTAAAGTACAGATACTTTATGATTCACATTACTGTATTCAATTAAATATGATATAGAATTGCGTGATTTTTTTCTTTAAAAAGAGAAATCCATCTCCTTGCTTATTTTTCCACTTGCCTCTTTCTGTTTAAGTTAATTCAGCAGTAATTGGATACACTGTGTCTAATTCCTAATAAATCAACAGAACTTTATAGTGATATTGACAGTGGCTTTGCTAACCCCATTGTTTCTATCAAGAGTTTTATTCTGCCTCAAAACAATTTGCTGTGAACGCCCTTGTTTGTTTGCCACACTAGTCTTTGTTCTGGCTGAAAACTTTGATTTATAACTGTATATAATTGATGGCTGTGGGGTAGGTGGACTATAGCTATTGCTCCTCCTCTTTTAATCTAGCTTTGCGTAGAAATCCATGTAGTGGAGCATTCTCAAGGGAACCAGGCTGGGAAATTTTCTGTATACCCAATGGGAGGCCATTAATCATAGTGAAGAGTCTCTTACTGGCTGCAAGCATGTTTGTGAAAGTAAGGAAAACAAAAGTGGACCACCTCAAAATGACTTATCAAGAGAATAGATGCTAAAGCCAATGTATTCATTGTGATGCATCAAAAAATAAATAGTTTGGGCATTGCTATTTACACTGAAGCATATTTATTCAGATACATCTGGCACTTTTAAAAATATATTTTATACACTCATAAACCAGGATAATTGTTGATGTTGGAGATCAGACTCCTAGGAGGAAGAAATAAAAGACTTGATCACTGCTGTTGTTTTGTGAGACAAACTTTTAAGGCAACAGATAAAAATGCCAAAAAGCATTTACCGAACACGCGTCAGAGCCAAGCTGGTGAGAGAAACGTTCTAAAATTCTAAGCTCTGCAGTGAGATTTTGATGAATATTTAACACACACAAAAGAAAAAATCCTTAGGGGAGTTAGATAGTTTTTCCCTGCAGCTTGATGGCACCCAGCATCCCGGCTACGACCCAGCTGAGGGGAGGCAGCGTGTGCTTACCTTGCAGCCTGTGCAGCCACTTGAGGGGGGCACTCGGGTGCTGGGTGGCAGCCCCACAGATGTGCCATCAGGTTTGGGGTCCCGGTGTTCCTGCAGGTTCTGCTGGCTTCTTGTGTTCTTTGTAAAACTCTGCTTCTCAGCGGCAAATCTAATGGGTTCCAGTTGTGACTGCTCGGAAGATATTTTTACAGCAAAGTGATTGCGTTAGGATTCAAGTATAACTGAGTTGGATTCCAGATGGACTTTCAAGAGGTATTTTTGTGATTAGAAATTTCTGCCCAGCAGGGAGAAATAAAGGAAGTAAAGAGGCGCTCATATGCAGTTCTTAAGCACTGACATTCTGGACCTTTTCCCATATAAATAACCATAAAGTATAGGGAAAGAGATATTGTAGTACAACATAACAACATTAACTTTATTTACTAGTTGTTTTTTATTTTTATTTTTATTTTTATTTTTATTTTTATTTTTACTTTAATGACTAAATTTAATGTGGGCCAAGGTAATGCTGCGTTTTATTTTCTCATGAACCCAGGATACAGCAGCATACTTAAATGAGTTATTTTACCTCACAAAAGTCCTTGAAGTGGTGCTTCCTACTGAACGAGTCCAGTCTATGTACTTTTAAAGGGCTGCAAAAAATAATAATTTCCATGCCTAAATAGCAATAGTACTTTCATAAATCAAAATGTACTGCTTGGGGAATTTGATAATGTAGGATGGAATGGAAGTATTTTCTCCAATAATCAGAACAGTAAAAACTGCAACTTGTACTGGCAAGGTAGTTAAGAAGTTAAAAGTAGCGTTGCATGCATTAACTAAGATCTTAACACAAAATACAGATGCAAGAACAGAGGCAGAAGAACCATGTTCATCCTAAAATGCTAAGGACAACTTCTTATTAACTTCGACTCAATTTAAGGAAATGGAGGGTAAGGGATAAGAAACTAACTTACTTTGGGTATTTTATTAGGATGAAGAAAAAATAAAATATCCTGTGAATAAAAGGGGGAAATAATCTTGGTCTTTTGTTTCCACTATTTATGGAAAGGGATTAATTCCTGCTGTACGTTCTGCAATTTCCAGTATTTTTATCCCATGTTTATTCAAAACTGTTATACATGTAAGTATGACTTCATTTTCCTCACATACTAAAATGAAATCAAAATATGGTGTATGTCCCGAAGACTTATATTCCAACTTGACATACAGCACATGTTAAGATGGTGTTTTTTCAAGTTAAGCATATGCTTAAGTTGCTCTCAGCAGTGATGTCTCTCTGAGCTGTAACTTAGACCCCAGAGTACTTTCTTAAGTTACAGCCTCATCAAGCTGAATGTTATCTGCTATTTTTAATGGTGCTCCACATGTGGATATAATGCTGCCTCCAATCTTAAATCCCTTTTAATTACTGCTCCTTCACTTGTTTTTTTGTTTCCTGGCATGGTGGAAGTCCAAGTAAAATGAAGTCCAGGCAGGCTTAAGTGTTCATCTTAACTATTCATCTTAGCTTTCATTATTGTTATGTTTATGCAGAGTTTTATTAGACTCATGGGATCAAAATGTATTCCCTTAGTTTTACAAAAAATGAATAGCCTTTGTACGTCCTTCACATTTAAAGTAAACAGAGCAAGTTTTTTAAAGTGTTTTTTCAACAACTAAAACACAGTCTCATATTCCACGTATAAATCATAATTTCATTATCAACAGAGTGAGGTCCAAAGCAATATATATGTATAGCTGAATGATGAGAGTGGCATTCGTGTGTAAAATGTATTCCCTTGCCCAAGCAAACACTTCATAACAACTTGTGTGAAAAGGTGTATTTAAAAAACGAAGACTTAAAGCATGTTACTTATAAATTACATGGAATGCAGTTTTTGTAAAATATGAAGCTTACTGGATATGATCCAGAGCAGCTGAACTATGTTAAAAGGCATAATAAACAGTCATAGCTTTGCATGCATGCAGTTATTTAATTGGCAAATAGATTTTTCTATCACTGTCACTGGCAATAGCAGCCATTTGATACCTGGGCTTGGATTAAATGTTTCATCAGTAGTGCCTATTTAAGGATCTTTATGGAACAACAAGTTAGTCCCCTGGGCAAGCCCATGTCAACTGCAATAAAGAGATCCACACAGTGAACGAGATGTATTTTTGCAGGATTTACAGGGAGGCTGAGATTCCCTTTTCTGTCTCGATGCTTTCAAGGGCTGCTTCCCATTTTGTTTAAGAATGGTGTCTGTTGGTGGCAAATACTGAACACCGGGCATTGCATATCCAAAGGATTTTTATATTTTCTTGTGCAAATGGATTTATGAGCGATTACCGTCTTTCTGCAAATAGGTAAGTCTCTGATACAAACAGATGTTGCAGGATTTAGGTAGGTTTAATTTTCCAGCAAATATACTGCATCTAGACTAAACCCACTGATAATCCAAGGAACTGTTGGGTTTTTTCCCTCCCTCATTCTGAAAAAAATCCCCAAAAGCCCCCAGAATCATCCCCCTCTCACTGTTAATGCTGGGAAAATGTAATGTCTGTGGATTTCAAAATTGCTTTACTTTATTTAGTTCGCAGTCTTGCTCCCGAGGTGCTCATAAGATCTGTGCATGTAGTTAATCCTTTCTGCAGTATTTTATAATTGGTGCATATAATATGTACGTTTGTCATTTTATAGCATGTTGGTTGAATTTAAAAGCATTTGTAAAGTTAATTTTGAACGTGTATCTATGTTTGGCATGGAACCTGAATCTGTTCTTCATAGCAATTAGATTAATTTTTCCCACTTGATTTTAATTTTAGTCTTTTTGTTTTAATATTTGTCTTGCAGAAATCCTTTTAAAAAAGTGAAAATATGTAGGATAGCTGAAACTGATTGCACCTATTATTTGTTTTCATATCTGCGTAAGCATGCGAGGCAAGAATTTAAATCTCAGCTGTTCATTGGCATCTTTTTGATCTGAACTGATGATACGGTGTCTAACCTCTTTAGCTAGGTTACTGCTTTCTAAGGTTGAAAAGTGGAGAGCGAATGCCTCCGAGGTTGAATTAAATGAGCCATTTGCAACAGATGCAAACTCCGGTGAATAAGCATCTCTCAGGCTCACTTGAAACGGTTCGAACTTTTGTTCACTCGCTGTTTTCCAGTGGGAAGCAAAATGTGAATACTACCATTATTTAAAGAATTGTTTCCAGGATTCTGGTGAGAATAAGACCTGTACAAGTACACACATTTGGCAACTGGTGTTCTGAAGTAGTTTTATTATATATATGAATGTATATGCTCACACATACATGTAATGTTTTTGTGTATATATTTATACACTTTGTAAATTTTGATATGCATTTATGTATCAATTCGTGTTTTTCTTGTTTTCTTGGTTTTTACTTAGCCTCACCACCAAAGTTCTTCATTGTGTTTTTATCATACATAGGCAAAGCAAATCCCTCAGCTGAGTAACCTGTAAAGACAGAGTCAGATCCCTATGTACGAGGTCTTTTGCACCCACTGGTAGTGCAAAAATGCTTCTAAGTGGTCATGTTTTATTTTCCAATCCCTAGAAGCTATTTGGTATTGCCGCTGTAAAAAAGCGTAACCCTAAACGTGTGCTTACAGTTGTTCCTGTAATTCTCTCTTTGCAAAGGGAAGCAAGTGAGCAGGTGCATTGCTGTGCCGGCCCTTCTTCCCTCCCCTTTGCTCATCTTGGTCCCCATCATTCCTTGCATCATCCTGAAGAACAGACAGACAGTATTTACTCAGATCATGCTTATAGGCTATATGGTCATGCATTTAGATTATTATTGTAGTGCTGTTCTGGCTTTCATAGCTTCCTTCATGTATGGTTCTTTGTGCTGTACTTTGCTGTAAGTAATACGTGTTTTCATGATAGAAACATTGCCTGTAAAATGCATCTTTCTGTCCCACTTAGACTTTCTGTCTCCCACAAACTGGAGAGACCTCTAAAGAAGGTGTTAGTTTTTATGTATGGCCTACAGAGATGAAATCCTTTCATGTCTGTGGAATTGCCATTGTGACTGTACTTGTGGAAGATGAACAACAGCTGGTGCAGCAGTTAAAAAGAACCAAACTGACTGTCTGGTTTGATCCCAAAGTGTAAACGCACCCGGTAAGACTCCGGAAAAAGCTGTTACTCTGTCCTTGAAATCAAGTGCTCAAGGCCCTGTTGTCCCAAAGGCATGGAGGGAATCATCGAATCTCATCAGCTATTGGATAGACTGCAGGTAGAGGTCGCTTCATTTATTGATAAATCATCAAAAATAATGTATGGAAAAAAGATGCTTGTGGCTAATCGATGCGTGTCTGTGTACTTCAAACCTCAGAATTCTTTGCCCTTATGGTTTTGTGGTGATTGTTTCAAGTCGGAAGAGGTTTTGTTATCACAACCACGTTTTTAGAGCCAAGTCATTTTAGGCTTTGATCACCTTTGGAGACGTTTGCAGTCACAGAAGATATAATACCAAGTCATTGTCATAATGACTAAAAAGATCTGTCCCGTCCGTTGTTCCTTGCCAAGCGTGCACATCCGCCGTTGCTCTGTACGCTCCCCTGTAGATTGCTTGTGCCTTCCTCTGTGCCTGGAGGAGGCCTGAGCTGCATATCAATGTACGTGATAGTTCAGCCTTGTAACCTGGAGCGTGATGACTGCTAATGTGTTTGTTGGGGAGGTTTTTCTGCTTGTACAGATTAATGACCCGATTCGGAAGCTGCTCTACATGCTGGACTCCTGCTGATTTCTGTTTGTGCAGAGCTGCTATGGAAGCTAACTTTGAGCATATATCCTGGCACAATTTATTCAGGGTCCAGCCCTGGTGCCCTGATGGATTTCAAATAATAAACTGGCCTTTGCACAAAATCTCACTCTCTCTCTCTTCTTGAAGCAAAACATTTTCTTGCCTGCTAGGGGAGCTGTGTCTCGAGCTTTGGGAGCATCGATGGGCATCCCTGCAGAGGCCTGATCCTGCCCATGGAGCTTGTCATGCTGACATGGAGGCAGGGGTTAAGCACTGGCTTCTTTTTTGGCTGTCATGTTACAAAACAAAGTAACTGCGGTACGTTTAGGAAAATATCAGCATTTTCTCTGTAAACTTATTACACCTTTAATTTGAATAGGAATTCATGTCAGATATGGTCTTGCTTGAGTTTTTAATAAAATGGAGTTCACCCTTGGCAAGACACAGAATAGTATGAATTTTTTTAATAAATATCTAGGCACAGTGAAAAATGGAATGGGCAGCATGATGCTCCTTGCTGTGGAGCTGGCAATACCCGTCACTCTGGATTTCCTTGATACTCAGCAGCTGAGGGGTCTGTTCCCCACGTTGATGCCTCAGTTTTCCACCCAGCTGGCTGTTGGTGAGCTGCCTTGTGTATCCCCTTGGCTTTCAGGAGCCGTCATGTGATGGGTCACTTCTTCCTGAGGAAACAGTAGTCCTACCTGTAATGAACCATGAGTAGCTGCTGACTCTTCATCTGTGTCTGTAGGGCTTCTCTGTCCATCCCCACCCTCAGCTATATGTAGGTGTTCGAGTGTCTGAGTTGTGTACCACTCTGTGACTTAACGTACAGTTTTTACTGTCAAAAATCCTGATTTTCTGTCTCCTAGAAGTCATAGTAATTCTGAAGATCCTTAGAAATTTAGTTTTCTAAGAATTTGAAGATCCTGTTTCTAAGCAAGTGGAACTGCAATATATTTCAACGTAAATCTTTTCTGGCTTCTAGCCAGGACACTCTTGAGGAAGAATTCTTCCTCACAGAAGGTGGTTGTTTGAAGTGTCTGGGAGATTTGTAATGTTAGAAGTAGCCAAGGTGAGGATGGATTAGTAGGCAGAGTGCAGGTGTGTGTTAAATGCAATTTATCACACGGATACCACCCCAAGGTATGTGGGTGGATGGATGGGTTGAGAGATGCCTACCTAAAGCTTTAGCTTGCTCAGTCAACACTTAATTCAGTAGATTTTCACAGTTTTCACTGCTCCTAACAGCATTAGCGGGGTCATAGTTTCACACAGATTAGCTATTCTTGAACAGTTTTTCCATTGTGTTAGGTGCAGGCAAGTTTCTCTACAGGCTCACTCAAGCATGAATGCCTTTTCTTTCCTTCTGGTTTTTGCAAGCAGCATACCTATTGTGAGCACTGAAAGGTTATCACTGTCTGGTAGTATTGTGATTTCTCATATGGGATTTCAGAAAAAGACGTGGACAACTTTGTGTTCCATGCATACATTTATGGAGAAAACTTACGCTGTGAAAATCCTAGTGTGTTTACATTACCATTTTCCAGCAGCACAATTAGGTGCTGATTTTATGTGTTTATTAGTGTAACTGTTGAAACTTCAGTAGGTTGATTTGTCATGAAGTCCTTAAGGCTGAGATACCTGATTTTGTGACTTGCTTTTGTGTCTCCCAAGAATATCTTTTTGCTTTATTGGCAGACACTTCAAAGTCAGTATCTCTTCAGATGTGAGAAGTAACAGCAGTAAACCTTATTAGCAAATCCTCCGACAAACCTCTTCTGTTTCCTTAAACTTTATGCTTAATAATTCCTAATAAATAATCGCTTTTCATCAAAATAACTGGTAAAGAACAGCGATTTAAAAGATTTCTGTGCGTAAAGCTGTGTGAATCTGCTTGGTTAGCTGTATTATAGATACTGTTTGGCTGCAGTATGAGAATAAACAAGAGTTTAAATATGAGTTGAAAATACAGAGAAAGTCTAGAGGAAAGTGACTGTGATTTTGAAATGACTCTGTGTCCTGTTTGTCATTGATAGGTGAGACTGGACTCATTTAATGCCAGTAGCAAAGCTTCCCTGTCTTTAGCTGGTCTGAGACTTTACTGTAATGGGTGTGGTTATAGTGATCTGATATTTTACTTTGACACCTGAAACCAGAAGAAAAAATGTGGTTTCTTTTTCAGTTGCCATGTAGAATCTACCTCTGTTCTTTTCCAAAGTTCATTTCATCCCTCAGAGCAGAGCTGAAAAATCAAATACCAAATCTGATACGCTTGCATTCCATGTGGAAAAGAAAGCTTGGATCTGGAGTAGTTTCTGCCTCTGAATAAATAGAGTCTACTTTTCAAACAAACCCATGCTGATTAATAATGCATTTCTATATTCTTCCAAAGTAAATTTTGCATAAGGCCTATGAGAAAACACATGAAAGTTAGTGATCCAAAGAGAGTTTTAATTTTGGTTAATGTGAACTTAGAATTTAGGGAGTTGGTGCTGTACTAAAACAATAAAGAATCTGCATCTGCTGCTGTGTATGAGAACTGCTGCTTTTTGCACAACTTTTGTTTGGTTTATTTTTGCTCTTCCAAGAAAATAAATAAAGCCCAAAACTTCAATTCTTCCTTTTCTTTTCTTCCTGAGCAATATACCTTTCATATGAAAAGGAAAAAGCAATTTTTATTTTTCCAAAGAATAAGCCATGGATGCACGTTCTTTAAGATACATTGTCAAAGTGCTTTTCTCTTTGTATCAGCAGACTTCTTGAGCCAGATGCAAAGCCAGTGCAAGGAAATGGGCACGGGTTAGGGCTTGAGGCATTGTGAGAATACTGAATTATGATGGTCTCCATTGGGAATTTACGTGTCTGCTGAAATTCTGAACTTTGAGCACAATGTTATTGTTGGCTTCTTAGAGTCCCGATTTTGTTTCTTAGGATGTAGGCATGCATCCACTGTGAGACTGCAGTGGAAAGAATAGGGAGTTCAGATGAGTGAGATAATGTGGTGACAACATTGGGGTAGTAGGAATAAAAAGGAGTACTTTGAAGCAGATGTAAACAGTTAAAAATGAATACATTTGCACATTGTGATTTTTCACCGTTGGTCTGATGATAAGAACAATAGTGCAGTGCATGGTGGTCATTTCTTTTAATGCTGGCAGCACTGGCCTTAGCAGAAGCGAGGGATTGTTTTGCAACTCTTCGTACAGCAGTTTGTCAAGCTTGACCATGCTTTGTATTTATCCAGGAATTACTGCAGTGTAACAAAAGGTGAAATTTTTGTTATGATGTGTAATCAGTTCATCTGGTGGCTCAAGCTATGCAGAGGCGCAGTTAAGACATTGCTTTCCTCGTGGCTGTTCACATTAGTTTTACATCCAGCTGCTTTGCTTCAGCTAGTGCCCAGTTCTGCTGCGCGTGATCCAGTAAATCATGGCTAATACACAGCAATTTGTTAATGTGACGACGTACAGAAATATAACAGTATATATAGGGCTATGGTTTTTACATGGTAATGAGCTCTCCACTCTGTTCCTTATTGTATAATTCTTCCCTATTGCCTTTCTTTGATGGAAGTGCTCGGTTCGCAGCTTCTACTGTGTGGAAGGTCCCCATGGAGACCATGCGCTGCATGTACCTCTTTTTTTTTTTAGCTAATAAGAGCCTAGATGTTTGTAGAGGCTTCTCTGAGATATGTTGTAAGATGCCACTGAAATGGATACTTGGCTAGATTAACTACTGTAAAAAAAATATGGAAGAATGAGAAGAGAGACCTATTTATGATACTGTGAGATTTACCAGCGTACTTCAAAGAAATATATTTTTGCCTGGTGAGGATGCCGTCTGTCCTATTTAAATTATTTTTCTTCCTGCTTAGAATTGCTTTCTTTTTTTAAAGAGGGATGCTGTACCTACATTATTGACTGGTGAGGTATCCAAGTGCTAAGTTTGCAGTTTCTATGAGAGCTGTTTGGTGCTGATTACATCCAGTTCAATCTGTTCTGTAACTTCGTCTTCTTTTCTATTTGTATGCTTTTATTTATAAATATCTTTTTTGTACTCTTTTTGTATGCCTGGCTCATAAAATCACAGCCAGAAGTACAAGCTTTATGACTATAAAACAAGTCATGCCTACCTTGTAGACTGTGTCATCTGCTGTGATGTTGTATTCTATGTATTATCAATTTTACTGTAAGAGGAAAATTAGAGCATGCATTTTCCACATGAAGAAATCAAATGTAATCTAAATGCAAACCACAGGTTTTATTGCACAGTAATATTTGATAGCACTGCTATTACTAATCCCAGCATGACAAGAAACACAGCATAGTTATGAAGTTCACAGCACTCATTTTTTAATGGTCTTCTTTTGGTTAGGAAAGCTGCAAAGCCAAGATGGGTTGTTCACCGGTTGTAGTCTCAGACTTGCAGAAATGTTATACTGGATGTTTTACAAACAATTTCAGACATGACGGGAATAGGTATGCCTTATAATTTCCAGGAAAACATTAAATAGTAAAATTACAGTGAGATAAATATAGTGAATACTGTATTGTAAGTGCTTTTGCTTCTAATAGCATATTCCATTGGAAATACCACTTTTCTTGTATTTAGGCTTTTAACAACTACAATCAAAGAAATAAAAAGACAAGCTATTGCATTACAGTAGGCTACACACACCTCCCAGGTGTGAAGCACACTGACACTTGCTTGGTAGGTTATGCAAAACAATTAAGGTGAAAGTGAATGGGCTTCTTTCAGTGCCCTTGCTAAATGTGTTACTTTATTGAAGTAGTGAATGTTTTTAGTCAGGTTGAGTAGAAGTGCCAGAGCTGAATATGTCATTCAGTGACCTAGGAGTATTAGTCAAGCATGTTGTTTGGGAGTGTTGGGTACTGACTGGTGCAGTCCAGCTTAGAATATATTGTGCTTTCTTGAGATGTGTGAATTTTTTCATGACATCTACTGAACACTGAATATCTGGGAGTGCAGCCTGTAAAGGCTGAGTTGGAAACAGGTATGATTGGATCAGTTGCAATTAAAAGGGCGTTTAGTTCTTAAGTTTTCTTAAATTTTCAGTTTCATGCTCAGAAGAACACTTGCTTTTTATAGGTTTTCTCATAACGTATTGTCAGTACTTTCTGTAGTAATGTCTGAAGATCTTGGTGCATGGAGCAGTAAGCCTGATAACAATTGTTTCATCTGGAGTTCAGAATTTCTTCACCCATAGCTTGTCCTGCAGAGCAGGACATAATTTTCTAAGGAGAGATTGAGCTGGGATGTAAAACCAGAAGCAAACAGGGCATGCAGATGCAACTGCAGGGGGGATTTGGGTACTGTTACTGCCAGAAGTAATATGGCTAAAACCCTGGGGATGGTAGCCATTTTCAGACAATAAATAGCACTGAGTATTAGTCCTCAAAAGTTCAGTGTCATTAAGGTTGGAAAAGGCCACTAGGATCGTCTAGTCCAACCATCAAGTTGCTAGGAACTCATGCTGTCCTGAAGTCAGGACCACTCTCCTGCCTGATAACTGTTCATATCAGTGATTATTTACGGTGAAGGGTTCTGCCAATGACATCATTGATGCTTCCGTTTCCTTTAGGTCTGCAAGAAGTTTTCACCTGTCTTTTTGAAGCAGGAATCTGTCCCAGCTGGGTATCAGACACGCTGGACCAGGAGAATGGCAGTAATGTTGTACTGTTCCTACAGTGTGCCTGATGTATCCGTGAGTGGGAGGTGAAAAGGAAATGGAGTTGGTGGGAGAAATGAGGAACCTGCTATCGTAAGAACTCTTTAAGTGTATATACATAGAAAACTGAATTAATCTAGATTCGGGAAAAAAATACACAAGCCATGTAAATAGTAGGCCAGACTACATGATCATAGTAGCCTTTTGCTCAACTATATATAGGAAATGTTAGCTATCCCACAGTTATAGTGCCTTTCCATCTAGTTATTGTTCTCTTGCCTTTTCACTAATCTGTTTCTGTCTGGACATCCAGTCATGCTCTTGTTAAAGGGATATTAGCAAGATACCTGGAAGGAATTGGCTTACTTAAATGATATACACTGTAATTTAAGATAAAATATATCAAATTCAGAAGTAATGTCACTGGTACTTACGTACATGCTACTTTGTGTTTGATCGTATCTCCTCGGTTCAGTATTATTTATTGTTGGTGATCATGTTTTGTCTGCTTTATCTCCTTTTCTCTGCCAGTAGTTTTGCCTCTGTCCATATTCAGTTGTCTCAATTAATAATGCTTTTAGTTCATTGATTTCATTTTCCAGGTGGCTGAACTTCAGCTGGCCAACTTACTTTGTACAGTTTTCCTAAATTCTACTTGTAGGTATTCTTTTCTTCTTCTGAAAGGCAACTAAGAGACTTTAATTACCTCTGATAACAGCATCTTGTTAGAAGACAGATTTTTTGAGAATTAAGTAACTTCTATTCTTCCTTTAGAACTCTTTCTACTTCCAAAGGAGATCTTCATTCTTAAATAAGCTGTGGTTGTGTCTTGCTCTTTTGGATACAGTTATAAAACTTGCATTTTGATTGTAATGATAAAGCTGAAATGATGAATTGCAGTCTTTTTGTCTCTTTATTTTTCTTTTTTGTTAGCTTGTATTATTAGCTTTCCAGATTAAACCAGAGAAAACTAAGAGCCTGTGTGCATGATTTGTGTGTCCTGTGTGATAAGTGTAAGCTACACCAAGGATTTTAGGTCTTCCTTAGATGGTTTTTTTTGTTTGTTTCTGGAAAGTTGAGATTTCTAAGATATTTCCTAAGAGGCTGCTGAAAATGTTGCTGTAGACATTGTCAGGTAGAGCACCACCTCCAGTGATTCCCTGAGTTACTCTTTAGTCATGGCAACTTTTACTTCCTCTAAGTATGCTTTCAGTTTGAAAAATCAGCTGACCATGCAACTTGATTTGTATCCTTTTGTACTCGTTTTTATTGACATATCCTAAAATATATTACCCTCATATTGACCTTCTGGTGGTAGGCAATTGTGGGAGCAGGTCCCTAGATCCCGAGAAAGTAGGGTAACATGCAGACATTTACTAGTTACGCTGATTTTGAATGTGATTTATTTTATCCGAAGTTACAGTGAATGTTGTTCAATTAACTCAAAGCACATTTTCCGAGCCATCATCTCTTTCACAAAGCATAGAAAGAACTACCTGTGCTTTAACTTTTCAATTGTCTTCTCCTGTCACCTCCAAAGACAATTTTACCTAATCTTGGCTTGTTTAGTCTTTTTTTTCTACAATTCTTTGTATTCTGTGTCTCCTGGGTGAAAGGGAGAAGAGTGAATGAACAGAGTGTTTGGTAATGTTGTAATACCAATTTTTATTTTATTTCATGATTAACATTTTGAAGATAAGTTCAGCAGGCAGTGATTGTAATCAACTGAGGATGTCCGGGATACAAGAGAAAGCAATGCTTGATTATAGCAGTTTACAGTTTTACAGTTAAAGATATGAAAAAACACAAATAGTACCTTTGGGAAATGAAATATAATGGAAGTGTGGTTATTAAAAACTAGATATAATGTACACTAGTTATTACCTATTACTGTAAATCACCATTAGATGCAAGAAACATATCAGATAGATAAAGTAGCTTTCTTGGAATATGTTGCCTTATTTTTCAGTGGATTTTTTTTTTTTCTTCCTAAGCATTGAATTGATTTGGGGTGTGGAATTCATTTAGGAGCAGGTATATTGCCCTTTTCTGAATGGCTATTGAAATGAAGTTGTTATCTGTTCTAAATTGTAAGTCATGCTTCCCAATACCCCCAGGAAAACTGCTTAAAGAAGCAATTGTGTGGACCAAATACTAATAGATATTAGTTAATGATGTTGCTAGCCTTCACTTTTTCACTTATCTTCAAATGAAAGTGCATGTTGATCTCCATTTCACAAATGGAAAAATTGAGTCATGCAGAGTTCATATGTCTTTCCTGAAGTCACCAGCAATTCACAGTCAGATCTGAAGATAGAACCCTCTCCCATATGCCTTACGTGGTTCTGTACACTTTTGCAGTATGTAACTAAGTCCTTTTGGTTCGTTAATGCTTTTCAAAGAGCTAAATGACTTTAAAACCCTCTGGCTGACAGAAGTTTCTGTGATACCTGCTGGTGCCCTGTCCATCATCACAAACCTGATGATGGAGTGAGTTACTACCACTCTGATCATTCGGGGGCCTTGATGTTCCAATTTCTGTTGTGAGTGAAATTGGATGAGAACTAGGTCTGGTTCATATTAAGGATAGGTATTAGATTCATGTCAGTGCCATCACTGTCTTCCATTTCCTAAGGATTAGCTGAAGGAAGTCTTAGAGGCTACAACATGACATTTGTCCCATGGATTGGAGAGGACAAGGCTAGCCTAAGTAGAACATCCAGTTTCAGCCAGTGACCTTGCATAAATCTGTTGTGATTCCGGCTATAACAGTCAGCTATTATGTCAGGACTTTTCTTTGATCTGCTAAGTAAATACACATTAATTAGATTAATTAAACAAGATAATTAGAGTCAAAAAAAAGATCAAGAAAATGTTGGCAATCCTAGCAACAGCAGCAGTATTTTTTGCAGTATTATTAGCTGGAAAAGGAAGATTTTGGGAACAAAGATGCACAAAGCAGGACAGGTGAAATGCATCTGTGGTGGGTGAACCTGGTCTAATAGCCAAATGTCCACCCAGCTGCTCATTCACTCACCTCTCCTGTGAGACAGGTAGAAAAAAGAGGGAAGGCAAGAAGACTCATGGTTTGAGATTATTATAGCCATACATTTTTGAGTTTGAGGATTTCTGGTTGGTGGAGTGCACAAACTGAGGACTGGATTTTTTTCAGATACTCTGAGTTCTCTCATATAACCATAGGAAAATGCATGCTCCAAGGACATGAAGTGTGTAAAACACAGCTATTTGCACACAGGTTTTCATGTGCAAATAGACTCTTCTCTTTGTGTCCCAGATCTCAGATCACTATAGAGTATATGAGAATGTAGGAAGGAAGCCATCAGGCCTGGGTTATCTTCTTGCTGAGAAAGAATGAATACAGATTTAGACTGGACCCTGTACCTCATCAGTGACCCCCTTACCTGTATTAACAGCAAGGTCATTTTTAGCATCGTTCTTAATAAAGTATGTTTCACTGAGCATGTTTTCTGCTTCAGACTGAGTTTTCTGGGAGTGGGTCATCTGCTGGATTATGGGCTCTCCAAAGTCCCTTGGCTTTGGGCACTCCAGTAATTTTACTGTTTGCTAACTTTTGTGCCTTTGATTCTAAACACAGTAGTCTTTATGTCTGGCATGTATAATGTGCCTGCCCAGAGAGGCTGTGGAGTCTCCTCTGGAGATATTCAAAACCCACCTGGATGTTTTCCTCTGCAACCTATTCCAGGTAACATTCTTTAGCAGGGGGGTTGGCCTAGATGTTCTTGCAGAGGTCCCTTCCAACCCCTGTGACAAACAGCAGTGCAAAAAGAGTAGCCATTCATGGCACAGAAATGAGGCAGAGAGCATGGGGTGAGTTGAACAGGAACGGATTGCCCACAGTGACTGGAGTACGCTCTAGGAGTCTCTGGGAGGTGAATAAGAAAATGGCAAGATCAGAATCTCTCCAAAATGTCATATGATGTAATGGTGAAATAATTGTGGGTGGCTGGAGAGAGACTAGGATTGGAAAGTACTGGGTTTTATTGTCAAGTGAGGAAGTACTCATTTCTAGGAAGAAAAGCAAAGGTGAAATTGGTAGAGACATTTTAATTAGTTTATGTGCCAGTGGGGTTTTTGTTTGTTTTTAATGAATATCTTATTCATGACATGGTTATAGAAAGGCCAGTGTTTGGGCAGCTAGCAAGAGAACGCAGTGGAAAAACCCTATTACTTATTTCAAGGCACTTACTTAATTAAAATACAAAACAGGCAATATGGTCTCTGGATTTATTTTTCCCATGTAGTCTGTAAGCAATAAGCTGAAATTGCAATACAGAGTAGTGTGCTTGTTCCTTCTCATTGTGACCTTTGAGCTTCTTCCTTTTCTCTGAGATAGAAGTAATTCAGGCCCAGTGGAATGATGCTGTGAGCCTTTTGTCTGCCTAACCACAGCTGGGAATAACCTCCATGAGTAGTCCTTAAATCCCACTGGGAGTAATCAGTCTTGAAGTTCATTAGCTTGTCAGTGCCTCTTCACATCCTGTTGAGGTGAGATGCAGGCAAAGGTTCCTCTTTCCTCACTAACACCTATGAAGTTAGAGCTGTTTGCTGTTTCTTTGAAATACAGTGATATACAGAGAATATCTGTTCTGTAAGTCAAACAGTTTTTCCTGCTGTACAACCCTATGAGCCCTCATTGTGTTTAGTTTGGCATGTTGGTTTCTCACCTGTACCTTGCTGCTTGAGGATGCCTACTTCCTCGTGGTTGGACTCGATGATCTTTAAGGTCTTTCCCAACCTGAGCGATTCTATGATTCCAGCCTGCAGCTTCCAGTAGTAGGTATGCTTCTTTTAGATGGCATTTTATAGAAGAAAAGAAGGAGCTGTCTAAAGAACTGTGTAGTCAGTAGCTGGGATTTCTCTCCCCTGAATCCTGGAAGCTATTAGGTGCAAGTGGAGCATAGACATTTGGTGAGAACTGGTCTGTAAGGGTGGACAACTTATGGTTGTGAATTATTCGTATAGTTTTTTATTTCAGTTTTTCTTAAGGTTCCTTTCTCGAACTCTCCTCATGGAAGCTGCAGTTATAGGAATTACTTCACTGGGTATTAGCAGCTCTGGTTCATACCAGCTGTTGATACCGAAAGAGGGTTACAGCAAGAGCGTGTGGATCAGCACTGGTCATCCCTGCCTGTCCTCCCCTCCTGCCCTGCCTCCATGGCGTGGTGTTCCAGACATGCTTACAGTGATGGTTGCTGCATTATGGCTCTAAATGTTAATTCTGTAATCAACAGATCCAAAAAAAGTTTTGTTAGTTACTAGATTTAAAATAAATATTAAATCAACATTTAAATTTTAAAATAAATAACTTTTTTTTTTTTTCTAACCCATAGTTCTGTTTGTCGTGGTAAAATGTAAAATATTTCCATCCTGTAAACAAACCATAAAACATTTAGACTTTCTGCAATTATTTTGTGGCCTGTATTTATAATAGAAGAACGTGGGGCTTCTTTTAAAGTCTGAGAAAAGGCTGTTCCTGGCTGAATACTGCTGAAATGGATTTGTATAAAATGCAAATGTGCATTTTGTATGTGCAACCAGTCTGTAAAGGAACTCTTGGGACACTTGGAAGCAAGTAGTTGTGGTGTAAACAGAGGCTAAAATGGTGGATTCGCCATGTCTGAGGAACTAAACTCTTGTGAAACAGCGTATGTTCTAAGGATGTATGCAAGTTCAAATGTGTCTTGGAGAACTGCATGGGGCCAGCGGCTTCAGAGGCCTGCCCACGCTCCCTGCAGCTGCTGCCTGCTCTGTGGGGCTGTGGAGCCCTGAAGGCAGGCACAGGTTGTCACTGTGTGGTGGAGATCTGTCAGCATCAAATCACAGAATTGTAGAATAGCTTAGGTTGGAGAGGACCTTAAAATCATTGAGTTTCAACCCTCCTGCAGTGGGCAGGACACATTCCAGTAGATCAGGCTGGCCAGGGCCCCATCCAGCCCGGCCCTCAGCGCCTCCAGGTTGGGGCACCACAGCTTCTCTGGGCAGCTGTGCCAGGGCCTCACCTCCCTCTGAGTAAGAAATTTCCTCCTACAGATTGGCTTTGGCTTCTCGGCAGATTTTCACCAAGCCAGGTTGGTGCTCTGGGGAAGGGAGGGAGTGAAGAGAAAGGAGAAACATCATGGAGCTTTTCATCAGCTTTATCCTACCAGCCGGGTTCTGAAAGCTGCCTAAACCATGAGCAAAAGTGTGTGCTGAAGTAATGCCTTTCTTAAGGTTGCAGCTATGTTTGGTTGTTAGTCACTGCTGGGTTTCTTAATATCCCTATGTTAATTGCTGTAAAAAAACAACAACTGTTATTATAAGAGGAGATGGTGTCAAACAGTCCCAGAAGGGTAAGTGTCCTCAAAAGCTGTGTGCTGGAGGTAAATGTATGGCTTCCAGAAGTTATCCTTCCAGAATTGTTGTTCAAACAGAGGAGTGCGTGTCACTGTCTCTCTATAACACTTCACGTGTTTTTTTGGTACTGGTTTCCATTAATGAGCTTTTGTATTCTCCCTGCTAAGTTAGTGTATATTTTTCTCTATCTGTTTGATCCTGAATTGAAGCTTTTGGGGGGGGGATTAAGCTGGTTGGTTAGCTGCAGAAACAATACTGTTCAGAAAACGTGCAGGGTTTGTTGATTACTTTGGGTTTTGTGGTTTTTTTCTCTTTAATTTTAGGGGTTTTTTTTTAGCTTTGTACTCTTCTCTGCTGTATTTTACTTCTTTATAAGAAAAATTATGGGAAAAGTTATTTTAATATTTGCTGAAAGGCCCTATTCCTGCTTGTGTTGTAAGCTCTGACTCAACACAGCCACTGTAAGGAAGAGGTGGCTAATGTTTAATGAAGAGGCCCTTTGTTTAAAATGCTAATTGTCCTTTGAAATGCAATAGGCTTTAAACAACACAAAAATCTTCCCCAAATTCCAGATGAGCCTGCAGTTCCCCAAACCCAGCATTCCCTGTCACCTCCCTCCATCTCCTTGTGCTCTGGTCCTTGGAACTACACAGCCTGTTTGACGCAGTGCCCAGCAGCACCCAAGGCACAAAATCCCCATCCTGTTTCTTTCACAGATCAATACAAAAAGCCTGAGGTGTGTACTGAAATGGAGACACTTTTCTACTGCTGTACTTTCTTTTTTTTCCTTTTTTTTTTTTCCCATGAAGAAAGGAGGTCTATAAGAAGGCTTAACAATGCGCTTACTGTTCTGTCAGAGGCTGCCTGACTACATCTTGTTTTATTTGGCCATCGCTGAATGGCAGTTTCATTTATGTTTTGGATGTTTGGCAGATATTTTATCTTTGTCAAACTTCACTTTTAACATTTGTTTAGATTACGTGTCACAACACTTTTAATTTTTTAGACTGAGGATTTCAGTTGGCTTGATGTTACTGGAAGTGGATGGTGTTTCTGGCGTTTTGAATTTGCTTCTAACACATCGTCCCTTTTTGAGTTGCCCCAGTGTAGTCTATTGATTCATACTCACTTTTTTACACTTTTTCCTTTGCTGGGAATGTAATACTACTATTCTGAGTCTCTGACTGTATTGATGGTGATGTAAATAAATTCCTAAATCTTGTGAATAATAAATAAAGAAATTATAGCGACACTTGTGAAAACTTGAATCTATCCATTTTGCTCCTTCTTGCTTCATGCATAAGACATAATCATGCTACCTGTGCTTTGTGATTAGGAGCATCTTTCCTCACCATTCTGTCTGAGAGGTGATAGTGTTTACTTTTAGTATCTTGAGGAAGTCCTTCAGATATTCAGCAGCACTTACCTGAGTCATCACTCCCTGAAAACACCAGGAGCCTGGGCTATGAGTTCCTTACACAGTGTTTTGCCAGATGCTCCGTGGTATCTCTATGATATTTGTGCAGGGCAGATCACGTGAGAACATGAGCATGGGTACAGCCCAGATTCCACTTCTCTGCCCATGCAATATAATCTTTGTGTTGATTTGATCTGGAAGGAATTATGGTAGGAGAAGAGGGAAATACCACAAAGGCTTCCAGCTTCTTTATCAGTTATTTCTCTTCATGTAATTCGTCCTTAAGTCCAAATCTCGAGTAATGACCAGATTCTTACAGTTTCTGCCATGCCTTTTGCTCTCTATAAATAGAACTGAATGGGAGAATGGAATTTTAAAATGAGATTGGGAAACTTGAGGTATGATATTCACACTGTCCTGATAAAAAAATAAAAAAATATTTTCCCATGCAGCCATTCTTCAGGTGTTCTGCCACAACTGATTTCAAAGGGATGATTTGCTCACACTAGTCTTATTTGCAGTAATAACATTTGGAAGATTGCCATCATCCAACTGTATGAATTCATGCACTTTTCCAAAAAGTTTTGAAATTTGGGAGTTATATTTCTGAGTAGCAAATGCTTTGCTTCAACAAAAAGCAGTTTACCAAAAGTAATGGGATTGCTGAAATAGTTTAGACTAATCCTTGCCTGGGCTCCATTCATTTCCATGCTTGAGCTGACTTGCACATCAAGACATGGACATAAAATACGTGAATAAATTAACAAAAATTGCTGATGTTCAGCCTTCTCCAAAATCGGGGCAGCCTGCAGACTTCAGGCAGCATGAATGAACCATAAGTGAACCTAAAGCCACCCAGAGGTCAGCCAGTGGGGCAGGCTCTCTGAGGACTCCCCAGCCCTGCTGCCCTCAGCCGCCCCATTAGCTGCTTCCTGCAGACCAGTGGAGAGGATGGCAAGCAGACTGGTAATGGCTTGGTGTTTACAGAGCATAAGTGTTTAAATGCAGAGTTTGGGCAGCTTGGGTCCATGCTGTTCCTCTTCTGCCTTCGTTTGTAAACTGGCACAGTGTTTGTCTGGGGAGCTAATGGAATTCTCTTAGTAGTGTTTGTCTGTCAACTGCCATTATTAATTGATGCAATTGTTTCTTTGCTAATATTTACCTAGGATTTAGCATGGAAGTGACTATACAGATAATTCTAGTGCAATCTTAGAAGGAAGTCAGTGCCTTAATCAGAGAAAGGACTTGCTACTCTTGACTTGTTATTCAAGAATTGATTATTTTTTTCTGCCCTGAAAAGTGTTTACCCTGAAATCTAAGGAAGTTGTTAACTAGGTGGGTAACATTTGAAGAAATATTTACTAGCAATTAAGATGGACAAGTAAATTTGACAAAGAAACTAATATTTATCCTGAAGGAAACCTGACGCATTTGAGAGAGAGGGAGGAAGAGGTAATGTGGAGACACTTCTGCCTTCTCAAAGCCTCTCTTGTGCTTCTGAAGAGCCACTGCAGTGTGCTCTATTGAGGAGGAACTGAGAACCAGAGACTTGAAGAAAGTGAGTTATTTACACTTAACTTCTTTTTTACCGTGTGCTGCACTAGATCCTATAGCTACACAGCATCATTCAGGGAAAATGGGAATTATTTAAAAACAGCAGAATATTATTTTAAGCAGTGCGTTGGTGATGTTGGAAAGTCAGAACCTCTGTATTTTTAAGGATTAAAAACATGTGGAATGTAGATACAGAAGATATCCACAATGCTTGAGTATTATTTAGCATTATTCGTATTATTTGGTCTAGTAAAAACAAACAAAAAGACCAAGAGGAGATCTCTTGTTACAGAGTATAAGCCATCCAGTAGATGGGAGCTGGAAAGAAATTTTATGGGAAAGTTTTTCTGTAATTGCTCTCCTAGAGATTTCTTCATCCTTTCCCCAAAGCATTTGATACTGGCTGCTGTCAAATGAGAGGTTACTGAGCTAAATGGACTATTAATCTGACCCAGTACAGAAATTCCTGTGTTCCTGTGTTTACAAGCAGGCTTTGTCTGCTGAGGGTTGTCTCCCTGGAATAAACCATCCATTGGAGGCTAAGGAAAGGAAACTGTCCAGAAGCTTTTATGCTGTTGCTATGTAATCTTGTATGTTGTTTTGGAAAATTCTTTGGAAATCCTTGATTTTTGTTATTTTTTTTTCCTTTTATGTGTATGCATGTTTTAAATTAGAGAATTTAGTTTCCTCTTTAAAGATTTTGCTATTCAGTGATATTCAACATGGAGTAACATAATTATTTAGAATTGTGTGCTTTTAAGAATTGAGGGACAAAGTAGCCTTGGTGGGATGGTGTTGACTGGTTGCCCTCATCACTAATTGCAAGACGTTCTAACAGCTCTTTTTTTCTTCGCAAGCAGAAAGAGTATCTTAAAGGAAAGTGTGCTCTTGTTGGTAGTGGTGTTCAGTGTAGGCTGTGTTCCAGTGAATCCAACTTTCTACCCTCAAGCATTTTTAATAGAGGGCTTTCTGTATTGCTTGACCCAAAGAGGTACAGTGAGTGGCCTGCCTTTGCAGTGAGGTATGTCAAGTGCAGTTGTAATGCTGAGGAACGGTGTGTGTGGAGTCGCTGTGCAGATCCTACGTTGGATTTCTTTATTTTCTTAAGGCTTAGCGGTGTATGAGGCAGTCAAGCTGTTTAATTCGGATCTTTTTAACACGTCAAACAATATTGCTTCATGTAGATAACTTTCAGTTCTTTTTACTGCTTTAAGAGGTACATGAGAGACATAGGATACAAGTGTGCTTTGTTTTGCCCAGAGAAATGTGAACTTCATATGGGGAGAATGTGTTTCATTTCCTTACCACGTGTCAACAACTGAATTCTAAACCTGTGTTTATCAGATGCAGAACTGTTTTTGAAGGATTATCACTAAATCAAATGCTGGATTGGAATTTAAGGTCTCACTATAGCATTTCACAGATTTTCTTATTATTCTTCTTATAAGCCATTTGGTCTTTGATGCTGAGATCTGGCATTCAGCGGATGTATTTTTAACTTCATCTTTGTACAAGAAAATAAATATTTCTCCTTTGCAAAGCCCTTGTACTCTGATAGTGAAGACAATACACCCAATTCGTTTTTTTCTTTTTTTTCTTTTTTCTTTTTTTTTAAGGCTCATCGTTATTGTGCAAACGCATGCAGAAAAAGAAATTGTCTTAGCTCACACATGGTAAAATCACAGTGTAGTCCTATTACTGTAGCTATAAAATGTATTAAAAGAAGGAGATCCTATTGTTTTCTTTAACACATAGCCTTCCATTATTATTTTAGGAACATATCTCTTCATCTGGTTAATATATGCTGAAAGTTAAGGCATGTGTCTTTGGCAAAAGAAGAGTCAAAGTGGTTACATGAATATGAGACCTAGCCTATGTCGTAAATGTGACAATTCATACAAAGGGATTCACTTAGATGGTGTTTTTTCTCAAATTCCTAAATCTCTCTCATATCTCTCAGTACATTAGAACACTGCAACATTTTTCTTGGAACCTTCCTTTCATGTGTCACTCAGTCAGGTATGTTGCTTATAATACATCTTTGAATTTCTTAGTATTGCACACAGTTTTGTTGCTTTCATTTTAAGTAATTACTTTAACTAGATTGGGGTGTCTTTTCAGATCGTTGTCGCTGTTTCTCTCTTATTACACGCATGAGCTTTGTATTCATGAATGGAGAGTCTTCACATCTGTCATCAAAGTGAGCCAAAGGGACCATACCCTGCATGCTTGTTTTTTCACAGGTTCATAAAATCATTAAGGTTTGAAAAGACCTCTAAGCTGATTTAATCCAACCATCCACCTACCACCCATACTGCCCACTAAACCATGTTCCTGGGTGGCACATCTACACGTTTCTTGGACACTTCCAGGGATGGTGACTCTCCTCACACTTTTGCTCTCTTTGCTGTCCCCTTGGGCACAGGCACAGTGCAGCTCCCATTCTCACCAGGCAGTGCACCCACAGGAATGGACATCAAGTTTGGAAACAGAAAACTACTTCTTTGGATCCATATGGGCAAAATATCTACAAGAACCGCTGCTTATATAAAGCAAGTGGGAACCCTTACAGAACTTGCTTATCCTGAAAGGTTATTTCCCTTAGTTGGCATCTTTATTGCATCTCTTGCTTATGCATCATTTTGAGGACACTTAAATTGCTTTTCTTCTGCTTACTTCTGATTTACTTTAGCATATGGTATTCTGCGAGAGCACATACATAGAATAGATGGATAACTGCCTGAGACACAGTTGGCACAGATGATGCCAGCAGGGAAGAAGATGCAGTCAGAGTCACAGTAGGCATACTAAAGGATCTGGCTGAACCAACAGCCATCACCTCTGACTGGACATAGTGTTTGGGGATTTGTTGGCCTGATTATAATCACAAGTGGATTTGGGGTGTCTTTTTCTTACTTTCAAAGATTTTTCTTTCTTTCCTCTTTCTCTTTTTATATTTTCCTGGTAAGGGAGTAATGTATTTGCTCACTCAGTGAATGCAGCTTTTGAAGAAACTTCAGGTGCTGTTAGGAAGGTGCTCCCTGCTGTGACATGTCTGCTTTGACATTCCTAGTTCAAAGATACGCTCTACTTGGCCACTGGTATTTGCATGGTTAAGTCAGGTTGTCTTATCAGCCTTGGGCACCCAGCTGTGCTTCCCAGCTCCACAGCTTCTGCTGTGTCCTTTGCAGTACGCTAGGCTGCTAGAGCCTGGCTTGTGAGTGCTGCTGTCCTGAAAATCTTATGAGGAGAGCCTTGATAAGGTCACTCTGGCAGAGAACTGCTGCAGGGGGAGGGTGACAACCAGACAGGGCATAAGGTGGTATGGAAAGCATACCTGTCTGGCTGCAGTATGGAGGATAGCCTGAGGTCTGCACAGGAGCAGTAGTCAGCATCGTACGATACAGCAGGCTGCTGCTGCACCATGTGGTGAGCATGAAGGAGAGATGCAGGGATGCTGCTATTTGTGCAAGCAGGTGGGTTTTGCAGTAGCTTATGGTCAGCAGCATAGTAGGCTTTACTTCCAG
This sequence comes from Phasianus colchicus, assembly GCF_987193195.1. Lineage (NCBI taxonomy): Eukaryota > Metazoa > Chordata > Aves > Galliformes > Phasianidae > Phasianus > Phasianus colchicus. The sequence goes on along the minus strand of NC_143441.1, from coordinate 16,270,459 downwards.
CATCTAGGAGGAAAGGGCTGCTTTGAGACAATCATTTTCTTCCTGGTTTGGAGACTGCAGACGTGGGCATGTTGTTATGGAGGCTGGGAATCATTGCTGTGGTGCTGCTCAGGCTGATTCAGTGTTGGAAGCACTGCTCTTGCTGCACCATGCCTTCCACGAGGGCTCTTCAGGACAGCATTTGCCTGTCCCCTGATCCAGCTTGGACATGAGGACTACTACCTTTTAGCCGTGTGTGGCTGCTCCTCTGTGGTTTCCAGGGCTGTTGAGAGCTTTACAGTCTACCCATCTGGGTGGCACCAGATCGTACACCTCTGTACGAGGAGCCAGATACCAGGAATGCTCGTATGGAGAGTGAAATGGTTCAGTGTGTTCTTTGTCAGGGAGTGATGTTACCCAGCCTGAATGATAGTTGGAGCAGTAACACATACGGAGTTCAATTCTGACAGCAATTCAGGGTGTAGAAATCCACACCATTTTACACCCAATGAATTTATGGAGCAAATCCCACTATATGCAAAGGACTGAATGATTAAAACTTTTTAAAGGTTCTCGCTCTCAACAGAAACTAGATCTCCAGTGGGGAAAATCTTGCCCACTAGCATTACATAACTGCTCTTATTGGCCAACCACTCCCTGGTGCTTGAGTTGCCACTGCTTCCTTTCACACAGCTCTCTTCATTCATACCAGCTGGTGCCAGCAGCGAGTGCTCCTTGCCAGCCTCCACCTGTGCCAGAGGTAGGCTGCTCCCTTCTTTCCTCAGGAGCATTACCTGGTTATCCAAACTGAACATGACAGAGTGAGGAAGCTGCCCGGCCACCTCCCATTTTACCAAGCTGTAGCTTTATTATTGCCAGGAGAACCCTTAGAACTGCATTCCATACTATCAACAAAGCACTGTCATCCCTTGACAACAGTAGCTATGTTTTCACACCTTGCCTGGCACAGTGTGGCCTTTTGATCCATGGCTGGGTCCCATGGTCCCACTGCATTGATTACTGGAGGAATAGCTCCTGTTCTTTGTTCAGCTGTGGGGACTGGCAGCTTCAGATCTCCTGCCATTCAGACCTAAAATCCAAGTTATGCTTTGATAGTTAAGAAATGCAGGAAAATTTGAGCCTAAGCTTTTGCTTCAGTTGCAGTTCCTCGTGGCATATTTATGAAGTTGCCCACTGTTACCTTCTTGAATGCTTTCAGAATTAATGATTTTTAATACATTACTTAGCCAGTGAAGCTGAAAGATTAGTGATCCAGATGTATTGGGAGGCTAAATGCTGCCTTCTGAGTGTTTGATTTGGGCTGATTATGACTAAATGGCTTTAAAATGACAGTAGGCTTGGGCAGATCTGAATTCCATGCGGTGGCATATTGCCTTCCTAAGAGTCTACATGGAACTTCTTCCTCCGCAGTGAATATGTAGTAACTCAGTGGAAAGCTGCCTTGCAGTTAGCAGTGGAAAGATGCTTTCAGAAGTGGGCTCATTGAGAGCAATTGCTGTGCATTAATTCACACACTTTCTTATTCAGCAAGAATACCTTTGCGCTGTGTTTGAAGTACTGCTTTATACTTGTGGTGGCATGTATGACAAAAGTCTTCTTGACTTTTTTTGGTGCTCAGGCTCCTGCTAGGTTGCTTTTGAAAGTGAAATGTAAGGTCATAGTTCACATTGGTCTTTCTGATAATGTTATCCATCTGTCCAGCACCTCTCTCGGAATAATTCTGGGACATAGATCTTCTAAATGCGTTAGGATGTGGAAAAGATGTGCTGTTTTTGTGGCTACCATGATTGATTGTTGCACCTCTGTCCTTATGACCTGACTGATAAGGTTTTGCAACATTTTCAAATGATTCAGATGACAAATCCAAAAGTGCTTACATGAGCAATGTTATCTCAGCATATTAATAGCATTTTGCAGTTGCCTTATTGGCTCCCTGTTAAGCAAAATATTGACAATGAAAAAGCTATTTTTGCTTTGCAATCCACTCTATGGCTTTGTCCCCTTCTAGCTAATGGCTCTGCTTGTTCCTAATTTTGCTACCCTATTGTTCCTGTGACAGGAGCTACAGAGAATAGAAGCTTTAATATAAATGTTCATAATCTCCACCAGCCCTCTGGCATATTCTGCTGACCCTAAGGGAGTCTTACTGGGAATATATTGGAACTTGTGATATGTAGTAAGTGAAGACTCAGGGGCCTGAAGTAGACAGCAGAAATGTCGTCTTCTGCGTAAAGTAGGACTGAAGACTCTAATAACTCAGAGGAATTACAGAATCTTTCAGCAGGCATGCTGTTAGACTTGCAGTATATAACAGAAGATGATAAATTATGTGTGTGAGATTATTCTGTGTTAGCACAGTGTCTACACTTCTGTGCTACTAAGATGATAGATGGCCTTCGAGTCCAACAGACGAAGTTCACAACCAATGCTTGAACCAGTAATCCTCTGTTTTTCCCTCATTCCACCTTCCTCACTTGACAAAGGGGTACAGCAAGGATCTAAACTGCCCTTGGTCTGAGGAAGTAGAAATTCCAGATTTGTAGTGCAAAAAAATTAGACTGCTGACAGATTGCACTTTCATCCTGAACACAGTGTCTTGTTCCCCCTAACTGTGGGATAGAGAGCCCTAGATTATCATTTCACAGTTTGGGCACATCCCTGTCATAAACTTCCCTCAGGTTTCTCAGAGAGCCACCTGAATAAAACATATTCATCTTTTAAGTGAATCCACTTGCTTTACCTAACAGTTAAATCGCTCAAAGTAGGAGGTTTTCTTTGTAGTATGTACAGATTAGACTCTTGCAGGATCCTTTTCTGTGTGGCATATAAAGTCAAGTGTGCCGAACTGAAACAGTCCTCCACTGCAGTGCGTATTTTGCAAATGAAATGGTGTTTTATTTCCTTCTTTAACTCCTTTGACTACTGGGTTCTGTTCTCTGTTCTGCTATAATGGGTCCATGCAGAAAATGACTACTCAGCTGATCTGAGGAAAAGATTTGGTGTGCTGTTTTGCTTTATTATGCTGGTTCTGCTAAGACCAAGGCTTCTCAGGACCTGTGAAGATACCTGTAAGGGTGAATGGACGGACTAGCCCATGTGGCAGTGTAATCATGACCACGAAGCATTGGCCTCCCAAAGAGATCTGTTTCTTTGTCAAGGAGCTGCCCTCCAAAGTTGCTTTCCTCTTCAGCTTCTAAGCAGATGAAGTACTCTGTTCTTTAATGATTCCCAGGCCTCCATCATTTACTAGGGATCTTCATTCTGTCACCAAAACAATAACATCACTTGACCCCTCTTACTAATCTCAGAGGCCTCTTAAAGGTTGTAAACAGTCAGTAGAAGTCCTGTTTAGCAGTTGCAATGATGGAAAGTGCTGTTTTTGCCATTGGTCATCATGACATGTTACCCATTAGCTACCAGGTTGAGGATGGGCATTCCGAAAGTATGACTGGGAATCTTCAGATGCATTCTCTGTGTCCTCCTAGCCCTAACACCATTTGGGAGGTGACTTATATACTTGTAAACATATCCGTGTCACACAGTATTGGATAATGTTACTGAACACAGTCAACAGGGTGAGGTTTTCCTTGCGTACTCAGTCTTTTGCATTTGCTCAGTTTACCTTTCCCTAGCTCTCATCTCTTTCCAAGAGCCCTTCTGACAGAACCTTGCTTTGGCTGGAAATCAATATGTTATTGTCTTGAGGTTCCTTGTAACCTGAGTTAAAGAACCATTAGGTGCCAGTTAAAGAGAAGACCTTTAATAGAAGATTTTTCTGTGGGGCAGGAAATATGTCCTATTCTGAACTCAGTCGAGGGTCATGGACACTACCTTTCTTTTACAGATAGTAAAGAATAAAGTTGGCTTAAGATGCTACCTGTTGGCATATGGATACTCCCATGTCTTAGCAGTCTGTTGGCGCTCGCTGCAGCTCATCTTTTCTGTCTGTGGTTCTTTTTCTCTGCCTTGACTGACTGATAAAGGGAATTCCAAGCGTCTAGGTTACTTGGTCACAAAAGTAATAATTTTACTTTTTGTGGATTACTACCTCACATAGAGGTAAGTTGGATCACAATAATGTGCTTGGACAGATGAGATGGTAGAGGATGGTTTGGCTCAAAAAGCCCAGTCTGGTTTTTCTGAACTGTAGGGAAAGGAGCAAAGGAAGCATGAAGATACGTGGTTAGAGAACAAGATTAAAAGTAGTAGGAAGAGCTGCTTGGATGAAAAACACTATATTGGACTTCCTAGTTACATATGACTTGAATGAGCAGCATGAGTACTGCTTAAATTGTGGATCATCTGCATTATCTGTTTGGGATAAGTGATGTATTTTTTCCTTCAGTTTTGGGGATTAACAGAGAAAAAAGGTTCAGCCTAGAAAAACAAATGAGTTTTGTCTGGAAGGTCTCCAGTCTCCTAGAGCATTGTAACCCATGTAGTAACTTCTTATCTAGGGTATTCTCAACGTGAAATTACTGTTTTACATCTTTAAAAACCACAGTAAGGGCCAACAGAGGTAACAGTGTAAAAACAGAAATTTGGATTGCAGTGAATAAGCAATTCGGAACTGTAAGAAATAACTTCTAATATTGAGGAGGGAAAATGGGTATAAAAGTTCATTTTAACTTGAGGAGCAGTAAAAGTTCAGTTACCCTCCTGGTTTCCATAAATAAAAGAGAACAACTAATCTTGACAGTCAGTTGGGATTTTTGAATGTGGCAGAATAAGTAAGGAATGCATTTAGTTTCAAAGCGGAGTACCCTATATGCCAGCACAAAATGTATTCAGAGCTCCTTGAATTCTCTGTAGAGAACTGTAAGCGAGTCCCTTATAGAGATGATTGAAAGTCACTGCTCAGGAAATCAACTTCTCATCCTGTACATAAACATGAGCCAATTCTACCATATCTGGGTCTCAGGGCAGTACACACAGTAAATTGTTAACCCCACCACCTGACCTAACCATTTATCTTCTCAGCATAGTTTTGGCAACTGCTGAGTAATGAAAGAAACATGGAATGCAGATAGTTCTGAAAAAAAGAAGAAAAAACCCAACCCTCTGTTACAAACAGCCCTTTAAACAGCAAACAACAGGAGAGAACAAGAGAGAAATTGCATGATGTGGCAGGAGGATCTTAAACGTGGTTAGTATAGAACAGAATTAACATCTCTGTAGAATAACAGTCATGAGAAACGTGGATTTTCAATCCTTCACTTGTCTTTGTTATGCTAGCATTGTGCTAGCAGTAATAAATTAATAAATCCCCTGGACTTCTGTGAGAAAAGATTTCTAAGTATAAGCCGTGTGTTTTTAATGCTGTATGTTACACATGAAGGTTGGCTGAAATAGGTTATTCTGCTTATAGAGCATTGTTCCCACATGAGGATTCAGGCTATGTACTCACAGCTGCTGCACTCCAACATGGACTCTCAGTTCCACTGAAATCAATAGCTGGCACAGCAGGGTACTGTTGTATGGTGTGTAAATAAATGGGTGTCATTGTGTCTCTTACTTTTTTTCCCCCCTTTTCAGATTTAGATTCCCTTTTTTTCAGGGATACATCAGTGTGTGTTTGCAATGCAGGCGATACGAAGCAAAGCTGCTTAGGGAAAAAGAAGCTTTTTCTTTCTTTTCTTTTTTTTTTTCCCCTTTTTATACTTCCCCATAGGATTTTCAAATAAACAACAATTTCATTAATTATATTAATTATCTCCTAACAGTCTCAGTAAGGACAAAACAAAACAGAAACCCATTTTGCATGTGTCAGTTTTATGACAAAAAGGAGTTCACAGTTGCCCAGCAGACAGCGATCTCAGATACCAAGATGTAAAAGTGTTGTAATCATAGCGTCTTCATTTATTACGATTTATCTTTCCTCCCCCATGGGGTCTTGCACCTATAGTGGAGAATATATGGCAACTGGAAATGTAGAAGCTACATCTCTGCTGTTCCATAAGCTGTCTTTGAAGTTCTATTTCATGCATTTTCTTTTTTATTCATGCATCTGGTCATATAGAGTGGTTTACTTTTTTTGGCTGCAGACTAGGCAGATACAAAATGCAGATGTTGTTCTTCTGACTTAAGCTGCTATTTTAAACTTTTTGGCCATCAGCTGAAAATTTTAGGGCTCAGTTGTTTATTTGCTTATCATCAAAGTGGTTTTTGTCATATAATTCATATGCAAGTATTAGCTTTCTGTGTGTACTTTCAGAGTTTGAGATTAACAGTATGGTCTTTTTTTTTTTTTTTTTTTCTTTTTGAACTGGCATGCTCTTTTCATTAATTATATAGTAGAATATAGTAGAATATGTTATGCTTCAGAGACCTTTTATTTGCCAAAAAAACAAAACCGAACCAAACTCCAAAAGCTCGTCACGTTGTGCTGTAGTACTTTCCCTTTAAGAAAAGCATATCTCTCTCCAGATGCCTGCATCTCTTTGATACAGAAGGGTACACTAAGTTCCATCTATAAACAGAATCCACTAATTAAGAGTAATTGCTTAGGAGATTGGTACAGACTATTCAGAATCAGATGCATGTTCCTCTCAGATATCCATTAGCCCCTAATAAGATAATGCAGATGTGCCAGTCTGTTTCCTGTTTCCTTCTATTGTACCTTTATTGCCATATATGGACCAATGGGATGGGCTGAACAATAAGTGGATGTCCTTTTGCTCCCTGAACAGTTCTCAAAGGAATGTTTGTTATTAGATTGCTTTTTCTGTTTAGTTTCACATCACTATGCTAATAAAGGAAACATAACACTCCAAAGGCTTTTTTACTTCTGCCACTGTAACTAGTTTATTGTTTAATTAAATCTCTTTGTATAGGCAAGAAAACAAAATGCAACATCCCGTAGTTGACAGTAACTTGTGGAAAGCTTAATACACTCCTTTTCCTAGTAAATTTTCCACTCATTTTTAGTAGTTTAAAACCAGCATGATGATCATGTTACTGTATCTGACTGATTTACACTCAACTCCTCCTAAATGTGCTGAGTTATTCACTACTTCTCAATGCGATGTCGTCAGCTAGCATAATAGAGAGCATATGCATAATCAAGGATTTCAATATAAACTAAAAATTGTACATTAAATGCAGTAAGAGTTCTTGGGACTATTGCATCTTCACTTGTTTTGGAAACAGCATTAAAATATGTCTCAAAATTGCCCAATAAATAAGGACTTGGTCAACTCTGTCCCTTGGGAAGATATGCAATACTGTTGAGGGTTTTCATGTAGAATTTCTTTGGGACTGTTTTTGTTTCTGAGAGAGGAGCAACTTGCCTCTCCCAGCGCACTGGCCAGGCTGCCCTTGCAGTCAAGAGGTTCCTGTTGTAGGATTCAGCCAAAGATTTAAGAGAGGGGGAGATTTTGGCATTGGCAAGAAGACGGGAAGTGAACTTAGAAGAAACTTCCTCCCTGACCCTGTAAACTTCAGGGATATCTACACACGGCTGGGCAGGCTCAGAGCAGCAAATTAGCCAGGGCTGAGCTCCGTGCCACAGCAGGCAGGGCTGCCTGCAGCACCAGGCACAGCGTGCCCAAGTGTCCACATGTCCCTTCTGTGCTTGGGGTTTCGTCCCAAGGAAGAGTGGCACTGGTACTATGTGAGAAGAATGTCGGGATGGTGAATTTAGCCTAAGGATTGCTAAGAAGCTGGAGCCGTGGATATCTTAGAATGACTTGCAGATTTTCAAATGTTGCTGCAGGTGGAGCAAAACTCTGCTAATCATTCCAGAAAGGGAAGGAAGAAAAACAAAAAAGGCAAAAATCCTGCTTTACTTGTAATACAGTTTAATTCCCTGCTATGGACAGTGAGAGTAGAGGAGTAGGAATGTGGTTAGCCTTCGAAGAAACTTTCCTGCATGATCCTCTTGGCTATAGCAGGCGGTTTGGAACTAGATGATCTTAAAGATCCTTTCCAACCCAAACTATTCTATGATTCTTTTCCATGTACTGTTCATATGATGGACCTGACTGTGTAGCTTTGTGCTCATGAGCAGTCACTTAGGACAAGGCTAATGTGTACTAAGTAGATACTCTGAAGTGCCTTATTGACAGCCATTTTCTAAAAATCTTGCCAGATTTGTGTAGGGAAGAAATTGATGCTTTGCGTAAATGGGTGTTTGACCACCACCAAGGTGACCCTACTCTCAGTTTTTCTCATTGCTTATTTTCTTCAGGAGTTGCTTCTCAGCCATAGAAGCTGTCTCCTAGCATCCTTTTAGATACTCTTGTTAGCTCCCTCCTCAAGAGAATTGAAGAAGCTGGAGAAGAGCATGTTCAGGGTCCATGTGGAGTGGGAAGGACAGAGTTGCTTCTGGGCAAGTGTCACTCTGTCTGGAGAGAGTGCATCCCTTCAGCTGGGAGTATTCACCAAAGCAAGTGATAGCAAGGGAAGGCCTTCCAAAGCTGGTGCTGATAGTGTCTTACTGTGCTCTGTGTTGTGGCTCATATTTAGCTGAGGAAAAGAAATGTTTTCACCCTGAATCTGTCTACAGCCCAGACAGATGGCTGGTGTTAAATGATAGGATCTTCATCAGTAACACAAGAAATGTGAGCATCTGAACTCAGTGACGTGAACAAAGGCTGTCTTTAGGATCTTCAGAGTTTTCTTTAGTGATGTTGAACTGGCATGAATGGGTACAGCTGTTTTCTGGGCTTCCTGTAGCAAGTTCTGCTTTCTGGTGTGCACTGCTATGCAGCAATGAAGGTGATCGATCTGTAACCTCTTTTATCAGAGCCAGTGACTTGAAATCCCTCAGTAAGCTGAGAAGAACATTTGCTTCTTTGTAGGAATTGTGTTTCTAGAATGTTGGCTTCTGTCCATGGTTTCCACATTGGCCATCTTGTAGATGTTCAATCACACGAACATTTGTAACATTCTGCTGCTTGTAAGAAACACTGTTCAGAGTCAAACAATGCACTGCTTAGAGTGTTGTGCCTTTTACTGTCTTCACTCTCTGCCTTTACTTGAGAGAAGAGCAAAGGAACAAGTCTTGAGGGTTGATGTTCTGCACGCCAATCTGCCAGAAGTTTTGTGCCACAAAGGCTAAAATGAAGGTGACTTTTGAGTAAGGCATAAGCAACTTGTTTTCTGGTAATGTGTAATTTCAGTATATATTTACACCTCACGTGAAATAATAAGTATGTTAAATAAAGCTATGTAGCTAGATAAAGCAGAAAATGAACTGTTGTGATCCACCTCATTCTGTGTTGCTGGCAAGTCATCATGTGCTGGCTGTAGAGACTTCCTCACAAGCAGTACCAGGTGTCACCCACCTCCAGGCACAGGGTCCTGGAGATCGGGATGACAGGCACAGCTCCCAGGAACTGCGTGCTGACGTGGTGTGCGCTGTTACAGCCTCATCCTTTCACACGTCTGTCTCCATTAACATTAAAGGTATTTTGTGCATAATTTACACAGTTATCAAATACTTAGAACTGCATTGCTGTTATCCCCAAGTAGTCTGTACTCAGCACAAATTGCTGTCTGAACACATGCACAGCTGGTAACCTTTCCTGGTATTCCTCACAGAGTAGAAACACTCCACTGCTCTATGACAGGCAAACATATGCATTCATGGTTTTTTTCTCCTTTATTTTTTCCTTGCTCATTTGAATTCTTACCGGCAAATGGCAGACTGAGTAGCAGCAGTGATAGTAAACGCTGTGTTGTCACTGCTTCCCTCCCTTGGCATTGCTTTTGGTTGTGACCTTGATAAGTCGTTTCACCTCAGCACCTTAATTTTTCCACTCCAGAATTGTCTTGCCTTTTCTTTTAGGTTATGTTCTAAGAACTGTGAATAAAAATGCCATATAGGGGTTGAATGTTGCTGCCATTCTCTTACCATAGCAGATGTAAGAGTGTAAAATGTTCTCCTGGAAAACCACCTTTTGGCAGCTCTGGACTGCCTTAGTTTGGGGTAGTTAGGTTTGCCTTGTGGCACCTGCTGCCATCCTCTGTGGCTCTGTTGTAGGAAAAGTGCTCAGGAGCCAACAGCTGTGCTCACTGACTTCTGGCTGGAACACTGCACAAAGAAGTAATAAAGCAGTGGTCACACTATGGGTTGTCTACAGCATTTCCACTAGCTCCCAGACCACCGACAGAACTTACTAGAGTTGCACCATCAGATTATTAATGAAAAGAGCAGATGCCTGCTGTATGTGAAGCTAAACTGCTCTTGTTAGGAACAAGTTTTGCCGTTTGATATAGTAGAGTCTGAGAAAATGAGGACCCTTCAGTAGGGGCCGCTGTTTGGATGAAACCTTGAGGAAGATGTGCATAGCTGTGGGAGACTTTTGAAGGTGGTGCTCGTGAGAACAGGAGAGATTCACAGGGGCAGTCTGTGGTCATCAGGTCCCTCACTCAGCCTATGACATAATACAGTTTGGATTCTTCTTGCAGAGCAGAATCAGGAAAAGCAAAAACAAGAGCAAAAACGCCACAACAGCCAGAATGTGGATTGGTGGATCTGTTTTGGCAGTTCTTGGCATGTTTACCTTATGTAGGTAGTTAGCCCGCTTTCTAAAATTGTTTTCCCCAGTACCCTAAGTTGCGAGAAAGAGGAGCAGTAGCCTGTGAAACACAGGGTTATTAATTTTGCCTTGTAAACATAACTGGTAGAAGAAAAGCACTAAAATAAATTACCCATTAAATGGGAGGGTAGTGTAAATAGCTTCATGGCGCACCACCACTGATTAGATGATATAGCTTATGAACAGTTGGTTCAGTCTTTGGAGGAAGTAGAGGACAGAAACCACTGACACATGGAATGGGGAGGTAAGGCAGTGAAGGGACTATGAAAAGCATTAAGAAGGGGAGACTGATGGAAAGTTCTATTTTATTTATTTATTTGGTAATAGAAGAAATCTACTTCCCTAAAATAAAGAACAAATGATCAGTGAGATCTCTTTAGTGGTAATAAGGCAAGCTAACTAGCTTTTGTGAGAACAACCATTGGTAAACCAATTAGTGTTTTAACAACCTAATACCAAATCACCCTCAGAAACAGTTTCCTGTGCTAGAACTGAGACCTGAAGAGATTGAAGCAGAGCACAGAGCTTCCTCAGTGTAATTCATTGTGTAACAGGGAAACTGAAAGCTTTTGTGTACATGAGAAATTTTTTAGAAGCTGTTTTTCTCCTCTAGCATCAATATTTCAGGTATTTATTTATGCATAAGTTTTAAAACTGGCTGCTTCCAAAAGAAGATTTTATCTGTCCAGAAATAGCTTCTGGTGTAAAACATTGGATGGAGAAATCAAGTTAATGGATGTTCTGCTATTAGCTTCAATAAAATAAGAATTTTACCCCCAGGTAACCATGAAACTAATCTTATAGGATACTAACAAATAGATAATCACTTACCTATTTGTAGTAGCAGAGTTGGAGGTTAGAGAGTTTTCTGTGCATAAATATACAAAATACATATTATCATCAATATATTGTTCTCTTCTTCCTACAGACTCTATCAGTATGCATCTGTAGAGAGCAACTCTCCTCACAGAAAAACATTTGAATAAACAACTGAATTGTGGTCTGAGACACGGACTAAGACACCTTTCTGTCCACAGTCTTCAGAGCAAGAATGTCTGGAAAAGAGAACAGTAGGAAGCAGCAATGAAATATAGGACGGGACTGATCTAGTGAATTACCTCTTCATCATCACACAGTCCAGCTCAAGCTGCACCTGCAGGCTTGACAGCCCTCTCCATTCACAAGTTCAAGGATCTGCTTGCTGGCCTGGAGTGATGCAACATATTATTTATACACTGTGAGCTATTAACATGACAACCAGCAGCCGCACATGTCCAGTGCCAGCAGTGAATGGACATATGACTCACTACCCAGCAGCTCCTTACCCGTTACTTTTTCCTCCGGTCATCGGTGGGCTGTCGCTGCCTTCCCTTCATGGACTCCAGAGTCACCCACCAACGAGCGGATGCAGCACCCCATCACCTGCAAGTAAGTGCTCAGCATTATGGCTTTTATTGACCCCTTTTCCTTTAGTGGAGGCCAATCTAGTTCATTCTGCCCACGTTTCATTTATTTTATTCAGGCAAAGAGGGTTCGTTTCTTCTGAAATATCCTTTTCACTTAATCTTTTTGTAGAAATAAACATGCAACTGTATGACATACCAGAGCATTGGAAACCGAGGGTGATAAAACCTATTATGGATTTTGACATATCTTATATTACCACCTTAGCTGCAGAAACTCGTGTTGTGTTTATAGAAACTCCACACAATTAGCCGTTGCGTATTGATTAACAATGATTCCTCAGTACAGAATGCCCTTCAGTGGCATTATAATTACTACTGCTTATGTTTTTGTTTAGTTAGTACCTGCTTCCCTCCTGGACAGCTTGTGAAGAACTGTTCTTGTGAAGCTTGTTTTGTGGCAGCCCGACAGACAGCAGCTGTAGCCTGCCCATGGCCGCAGAGTTAATGCTTCAGTCTGCGGTTGCGTTTCAGTGCACCACTCTCAAATTTTCAGCGCTGCTGAGTGTGTTAGCTGGGCAAGTTTTTGGTTTTTTTATCCCTTCGAGTAACTTTTTTGTTGCTTGGACTAAGTTTTATTTATCTTTAAGTGGCTCCAAACAGTTGTCCCAATTATATAAACTCTTCAAGTAGCATCACATAGACAAGATACTTTTCTAGAGATCTTTGCACTGAATGACTGAATGGTGAGGAAATCTAGAGTGCAAACAGCTTTGCAGGTCAGTTGTGAAGATGTTTGTCTAAATACATTACTGTGATTGCTCAAAAAGGTCTTGAACAGCAAATTTGCAGAACTGCACTTTCTGCTAAAGATGAAAGATACTTGAGTGTCCAAATACACCTTTCAGTAGAAGGCACACAAAACAGAGCTCCAAACATGAATAGGAAACCACAGTGAAGAAAAAGCTTCTGAAGAGTAAAGTGGCAGGGTTTTGTGCTGTCTAATATTACTTCTGGCTTTGCGACTCACATTGTTCACACTTTGCAACTGAAAACTGGGCAGTCTTGACTAAAGCCTTTTGTAGCTTTTTTTCCAGCTGATGCAGGCAATTTTCATGTACTCACATCTGTGAATAGGGGTAATCTGGTCTGGCCTTTATTTGCCTTGTTTTATTGTGCCAAGTATATTTTTTGTTGGAGGTGAAAAACAAAACATCTTGAGATACGAGGTCTACAAATAACTGACTTTCCAATCCTTCCAGACATTATCTTTGTTACTTTTCAAAGTATTATAATATGAATTTATCTCCTGATATTATTAGAATACTCACCTTTTTCAGAAATAACATTTGAAGTTAATGGAAACCTTTATTTGAGGTGTGTTTGTAAATGCTGAGTGTTTATGATCAAAAATGCTGGGTTTTCTTTTCCATCAGATGTTTATGTGGACCGAGTGGCAGGTGAGTTACTAATGGGAAATAAAACAATTAGTGTTCAGACTTTGAAAAAAGTTGTATTAAGTGTGAATTTCTGTAATTACGCAAAATAAGAGGCTAATTCTAAAGTTTTTGGGTCTGTATCTTTGTCTCCCAGTTCCAGCATCTTCAGGGCAGTGCTTGTGTAGAGGCGCTTTGCAGCACTGGTTTGCACTGACTGAGCACGAAAGTCTGGCAGCTGGTGCACATAATTTGAGGCAATATGTTTGTGTATATGAACTAAAATTTCCTGACACTGGGAAGGGTGACTTGAATTAGAATTTCATCTCAGCCCTCTGCATGGTGACTTTTCTGTCAGTGTTACTCTATTTGCTTACCTTTGGGAATGACAATCTCTTTTGTTTCTAAACCTGTCGACTTCTGATTTTAAAGTTTAGGGTTGATACCACTAGAATTATAGAGACCAATTATGGGAACTTAGTAGCAAGAAAGTTGAGCTTTGGATTACATTTTCAGCTTTTCTGTTTTTTTTTTTTCACTGTGGACACGTTGAAGATGATTTTGTCATTTTTCAATGAAGCTACTTCATAGTCAGTGGTCAGTGAGATTGAACTTATACTGCACAGTGGGAAAATATAGCTTTTGCTTGAAAAGATAGAAAAAATCAGAATTCGGCCAAACATACACACTGTATAGTACTTTTTATCTTTCATAGTCTTTCCATTCATGCTAAATCCAATAGAAATGATTTTATGTACCAGGAATGCTATAAAGATCTTTCTAATATCTTTTAAAACAATGCTTAACAATTATTTTAAGTTACAGCCATTTAAACCTTCATATTACTATTCTGTTCTATTTCAGTCTGTCTTTATTTCAGACTTGGTTATATCAGATGACTTAATGCAAGGTTAGCTTAGTCCGGAGTTGGAGTAGCTGCCTCCAGTCTTACTGAGCAGAAAGCAACATTTTAGAACGTGTTAATTTTGTGAGCACTCTTCCTCTTTAGAGGAAGAGTTTGAGACAGTGATTTAGTTTCATTGATGTTAATAATGGTGTTGCTTCTGTGACCTGTGACATGACTTCTGTTTTTATACTGAGATACATAGTGCAAAATACTTAATAATTAGAGGGTTGGTCACAGTGCTAAAGAGGTCATAAGATGAAAAAATGTCACTTTTATGCATACATGAACTGTGCATTAGCACTGAATGAGTAAAAGAGACCACGGTCGAGATCATTACTTCTGAAAGTCTGATTGATTTACCTAGCACTGTACTTGCCCCATACAGCACAAAGCTGATGTTTTAACTATTGAGATCAGATGGCACGCAGGCTTCTGTAGTTGCAGTAATAATGAAGATTCTCTTCAGTATTAAAAAAAAAATAATTAGGAAAGATTGTGTGGGAAGATTATTACTTAGCTTACATTTAGAAATTATATTTTCTGCTTCATCGAGTGGATTGTGTAATACTTGGACCTGAATCATTTAAAAACCCCTGTAGATGTTGTCTGGGGTTATTCTCTCAAGAGCTGGATCAAAGCCTGGCAAAAAGGAAAGATGAAGGTGAGACCTTCCTGTGCTTTCTGGATGATGCTACAGCCCATCCTGTTTAGATTGCTGCTGGACTCCAGGAACTGCACTCCATGGGCTTTGCATGCTTGCAACAGGAAAATGAGAAAACATTAGTGAAATTCTTGGGGAAGGGGGAATAGATAAATTTTGTCGAGGATTGTAGCACAGTGTTGTATTAAAGCTGCTCCACTGAGGTTCAGGTGAGTGGAGGTCATGTTTACACACGCAGGCAGTTCTCTGTTGTTCCTGGAAGAAGTGCCCCCTCCTGCCATCATGAGACCGAGCACTGGTAATGCTGTTGCCAATATCAGCTAAGGAAGAGCTTACCTTCTTCATAAAACATACTGTGGGTGTAAGCACAACTTCTGATCTGCAGAAAAAGACTAAGTGTACAAAAATAAAATTAAAAAAATAAAGAAAGAAAGAAATCCCTTAAAAAAGACTCTTTCACCAAGTGAAGGACCACCCACAATTTGAGAAGGAAGGTATGTAGAAGCTGTGCAGACAGGTGTGGTCTATCTCCTCATTTGAAAACCAAGAAAGAGAATACTGTCTTTATGTTACGGCTAATGGGGCCGCAGAGCATGCAGCAGTGCTGAAATTTTACAGGTGAAAGTGCAGCGTAGAAAAGATGGAGCTTTTCTGTTCACTAGTACAGTGTCTTGTAAGATCTGTTGCTCTAATGTTCCTTTGCCAAAATGGTCAGATTGTGCTGGTTTAACCCAGCTGAAGCCTAACACAGTCCAGAGCAGTCTGGGAGCTACAGGGAGGACTGGATCTGGGAGGAAATCAGTTGCTTGCTCAGACACCTATCTGTCTCAGTGTGAGCCTGAGCATCAGCCTGCTTAAAGCCAATTGGTGTGAGTTGGAGGCCTTGGCATGGAGAGGAAAAAGATTAATCTGAGCTAATACTGTGATTTACATAATCCCCAAGAGTATCCTGAATGAAATTAAAGTAGAGCCTGGACGGCAAGCACTGTGGGAGCCACTAAATAATAAAACACTTTGGCTGGCAATGGTTCCCTTTCTGCTTGGATTGGGCATCCTGCTTCCTGCATTCTGCCTGTCCTGGGTGATGCTTATAGCCTGTGGCATTCAGTGGGAGCAAGCCTTGGTCCTTAGGCTGCTGGTGGGAGCCTTTGAGACCTCCATATTCTGCCATCACTTATTGCCAGGGAAAAATAGGAGTAGCTTAGAAGGGCAGTGAGCGTGATACAAGAATGTCCTGGAATTTATATGAACTGAGTAAGATTGCTTCATCCAGATAATATTAAAAAATAATTAAAAAAGATCTGAATGCGTTATTTAGAGGGCTGCTGGGATGTCAAGAAAAAAAATCAGTACTAAGGACACTTGTATTGTAGACAGGCTTTTCCATACTTTACAGTCTAGGGTGCTTTAAAAGTGCATCGTAAAGAATAAAGGGCTTTTTGTTCTGTTTTATCTAAGTATTTTACGTATGTGTGTAGGTATGTGTGGAAAGTAAGGTCACCTGAGAATCTGGAAGAGGTAGACAAAGAGCTAATAATGGTGTTACTCTTTGGATAATGCTATGTAAATAATAATTCTTATATTTACATTTTTTTTATATATTTAATAGCCAGTATGTCATCTGAGGCATTTCAGACATACTCAGGCTAGATAGATTGTGGTTTTAAGCATTGTTTTTCCTTCCATTACTGTTGGTTATTTACCATGTGAACTCCAACTTAAAGATTGCTTGTTGGTTTTTTTTCCTTGGGAAATGGATTTTCCACTGGTATCATTAAAAGTACAGTCAAATCCAGTGTTGCTGGTGTAGTATTGCAGGATATTTTTGCCAGCCCCACCCATTGTAGGAATTCATTTGCTTTTCCAGTTCTGTTGTTAATCATTATATTGACACAGAAAGTCCTCCCAAAAGCACTCTTTGGCAGATTGCATTAAATATGAATAGCAGATATTCATTACGATGTGTTGCCCCCAAGAGAACTCTAAACTATCTGCACTACTCATGAACAGGCAAATACACTAATTCTCCAGCTATTCAAATTATTTTCAAATAGTTTACTGTCTCTCTAATAAAAACAAGAATGTCTCTGTTTCCCTTAATTGCTTAGAAGGTCAAGGACTCCCACATCTCACTTTACTTCACCAAATGGGGAACATTTCTGTTGGAGGTTGGAGTATGGTTAAGACTTGATGGATTTTCTTCATTTGGCATAGTTACAGAGGCAAGTGCCGTCTGCATTTTAAAAAAAGATAATACTGTTTTAAACTCTAAAATAATAATAGTTGAATTAGAAAAAAATACATGAATTAACTTTTTAAAGAACTTCTCTTGCTTGATTACACCATTGAGCTTTTTCAAGTCTTCTAAGTTTCATGCAGCCATTTCTTTTTTTCATTTCCCCCTCCCAGTTCTCTCTTTATTGAGGCTTGCATAGTCATTTACACATCTGCAATTAACAGGTTGACTTGAAAGGCTTCTTTACTTGTTCAGTACATGTGTTGCACATCTTTATTGAAAAGAGAGAACATGTGTTTGCATTCTGAGAGAGATACACAGAATATGAATATCAGATTTCTTACAGCCAGGGTTGCCTCATGCTGGCAAATCTGAGGAGAAATATCCAGATGATCCCCTGCAGATATCAGTCATGATCTTAGGAACGGTCATTGCTTTTCAGATCTTCAGTTTATTTTATTGCTGGTTTTTGTTTTTCTTCTGGTTGGTAGCTTTCTATAGCACAAAAGCATCCATACTTCTCTGATCAATAAAGCTATATTACATTGTCATTTTCTGATTGCAGTTAATCTGAAGTTATCAACAATTTAAATGTATTTGTCAGGCGTGTTAGGACTTCCTTCTGTAGTTCCGCCGCTTTCAGAAGTGAATGGGAGCACCGCTGACTCAGGTGGTGGGTAACTCATTCTGTAATGCTGCCCTGTCTAGGTGAATCCTGGGCACCGTATGGATGCCCTCCTCTTTGGGTTTTAGTAGGCAGCGTGCACATCTGAAATAAATCAGTTCTGGGTGTGTAAAGGCAGGAATTTGCTTCCTGAGAGGAAACTGGATTTCGAGGTTGTCTACCTCCCTACACTCACACAGGGAGCGGATCATGTAACTCTGGCATGTGCTTCATAATTGCTCTGTGCATCTCTTGTAGATTTGCTGCGGTCTGAAAGAGCCTAGCATTTGGAAGTTGAATAGGACCTGTCAGAGAAATGCTCCTTCCCTTATTATGGGCCCCGGAGCAAGGAAATTCCCCAACAGAATGCTGTCTTACCTAAGGTTGGAAATATGTTTCTGTGGAGTATTGCTAATGACCTTTTTCCTTTGCTGTTGCCCAACAAAAATAACACCCAGTCACTCCCAGGGCTGGGGAACTAGTGAGCAGCAGCAAAGGGCTAGTTCCAGTCCTCAAAGCCTGGGCACACTGGGGGACCGTGCTGTTGCATAGCAGGACCTATTCCCTCTCTCCCATCTCACACGGAATTTACACTCTCCACCCATGACTGCATGTCCATTGTGGATCTGTATATATGGAATACGTGGTTGATCTCTCATAAGGAGTGTAATGCCAAACTTTAGGTTTGGCAGGGTAACAGCCGTAAGTTTGGAGTGTGTGTGTTGTATTTCCAGTCCAAATCAATAGGTGTGATCTTCTGAAATTGTTTATCGTGTGATAGTTTTCCCTATTAACAGAGAATATAAGGTCACATTTTGCCAGGTTTCCATTCGGAGGTGCATGTTTGGCAATGACAGTTGAAGAAAATTCAGTCATTTTAATTACATGGAGGGCTTCCATTCTGTTATACTGCTGTGTCCAAAAGCCATGTCGCTGTGGACTTCTTGTAATCACTTTTTTTAGTGCTGGCCTTGATACAGATATTCCTCTTCTACTCATTTTTGGGTTGCTATTTTATGTTTGTTATGCTTTTAGCAGTATGTGACGTTTAATTGGAGAGATTTATTTAAGATTAGGGCAGTTTTCCATCAGGAGAGACATTGTTTTCCATGTCTACAGTTTTTTTTTCCTTCTTGCCTGTTTAGGGAATATTGGGAACAACTTGTTTTGTGTAGTCTTTCAGCTGTATCAATAACACCACGTTTTCCATTTAAAATGATAAATACCCACCATATCTGTTGAATCCTGAAAGGGTAGGAATCCTTTTTCCTTTCCTTTGTCCTTCAGCACACTGTTTCCTTTCTTACTGCCCAGAATAGGCCTACATCAGTAATATTCATAAATGATTTACAAAAGTAATTCCTGTGTAATAGCTTGGGACGTCAAGATTTTATGATGCTGCCAGATGTGCTATCAAACAAAATTATCTGGTTCAAAAAACTTGTGATAAATCTAGTCAGAGCAAATTCCCCAAGGCAAACTCACCCTCTACAAAAGTAACTATGTCTCATAAAATTGTTAGGTTCTCCTTTACCACATGTTTGAGATCAGACTTAGAGCAACAGTTTTTTTCATGTGGAGACTTAGAATTGGGATAAACCAACAAACAAAAAGGACTGGCCATAACAGAAAACTCCTTTCCTTTCAAAATACTACACATGTTCAGAGGAGATGTCAGAGTAAATATGAGAAATATTCAGAAAACTCGAACGTGCATCTCTTAAGATACTCAACTGTTTTGTCTAGGTAATGCATTTTTATAAAGTGACCATACCCTGAGGATAATAGGCCAGATATTTTCAATGGCTAGTCTCCTGGCCACTCCTCTGGGTTTGTAGTTGTGTGTGAGCACCTTGGTGTAGTACACTGAGCAACATATCTCATGTCTGACACGTGTGTGTTCTTTCATATGCTCCTGTGGGAGAAATGTGCAGTCAATGGGGAACTTGTTTTGGTGAGGAGTTTGTGTTTTGAAAGAGGGGGATGTGCTGGCTGCAGTCTTGGCATTTGTGCTATATAAGTATTTGTACTGCTGGAGAAAGCTTGCCAAAGAAATGTGCCTGTGGCTTTCATGGCCTCATTTGTAGTGGCGCTTGCTTCTCAGTAGAGCCTCCAAGGAAGTCCAGCCACTTGGGAGGAGAAACTGAAAGTCCTGGCTGGGAGTTCTTACAGGAGAAGAACTGAGTTCAGGTGATGGAATTACGACTTGAAGGGAGGAAGAATTTCGTTCAGTGCTTCAGGGAGAAGGTGATCTGGAGCACTTATTTTATTGCATGGCTTTGGGAAATAGCACTCCAGCACCTGGAATTAGTTTGAGATGTTTATGGACTCCATGTGCAGCCTGTGCTGCATGTTTGCTTACAATTTAAATTTAGATAGAAAGCAATTAATATATGCAAATAATAGGAGTGGACCTCCAGGTAGAGCTTGTTTGCTCTTCTTCAATGCTGAAGATCAGTCAGGTTTAGATTTGACCTCAGCATTAAACTCAGCATGAAACTTTCCTCAGTTTCATATGTTTAAATTTGGCCTAGAATTTGCACTAATGCTCATGCTGACTTTTTTAAAGAAGTCTGAACTGCAAGAAATACAGACACATGTTTCAAACTACTGCATCGCATTTTCCACTGTGTATTTAGAAATAAGGGGAAGGGTGTTCTGTAACAATCCTACACACTCTAGGGGAGGAATAGGGAGGAATGTCCTGCCATCTGGTCTGCACAGCCCACGGGTGCTACCACAAGGTTCTACACAAGAATTGACTCCACCTTATTAACCCCAACAGCTGTATTTGAGGGAGAAAAGGCTTGGCTCTCTTTTGATTGAAGATTGAAAGTGCCAAAGCCAAAAGAATCATAGAATCTTGGAAGAGACATTAAGGGCATCTAGTAGAACTTGCCTGCAATGAACATGGACACCTACGGCTAGATCAGGTTGCTCAGAGCCTCATCCAGCCTGACCTTGAATGTCTTCAGCCAGGGAAGGGGCTTCCACCTGTTCTAGTGCCTCACCCTCCTTATTTTTAAAAACTTCTTCCTTATATTTTTGTAGTTTGAAACTATTTTCCTTTGTCCTATTGGAGCAGATCCTGCCAAAGAGCCTGTCCTCTTCTTTCTTTAGCCTCCTTTAGATACTGAAAGGCTGCTCTCAGGTCTCCCTGGAGCTTTCTCTTGTCCAGACTGAACAGCCCCAGCTCCCTCAGCCTGTCCTCATAGGGAAGGTTTTCCATCTCTTGGATCATTTTTATGGAAGTGCTCCAACAGGTCCACATCTCTATTGAGGACTCCACGTCTAGATGCAGTACTCCAGGTGAGGCCTCACCAGTGCAGAGTAGCAGGGCAGAATTACCTCCCTTAACTTGCTGTCCATGCTTCTTTTGAGGCAGCCCTGGATACAGTTGGCTTTCTGGGCTGTGAGGGTGCATTGCTGGCTCATGTCTAGCTTGCCGTCCACCAGTACTCCCAAGTTCTTTTCATCAGGGTTGTGCTCAATCCTTACGCTCCCCAGCTTGTTCTGATAGTAGGAGTTGCCTTGACTAGATGCAGGAACTTGCACCTGCATTTGTTGAATCTCGTGAGGTTCACCTGGGCCCACTGCTCGAGCCTGTCTAGGTCAAGTGCTGCCCTATCACAGTCAGTAGAAAATACTGTGCAGTTTTCTGTGTAGTGTAATTTCATATGGGTACCACTAGCAGAGCTAGAGGGAATCCCTGCTGATTCTGTGCTTGCTGCCTTTTATATCCTTGTTTCTTCCAACCAGTGAGCAGTACATGCTTGCTTGTAATTATCCTGCAGAGAGATGCACAGTTGTCTGCCATCCTGAAACGAGGCCATATTGTAAATCTACTGTCTTTGGAAGAATTCACCTGCATACCAGCATTACCTAAAAGCTATTGGTGAAGACATTTGCTGGGAAATAGAACTGTATCATGTAAACAAATCTGTTTATTATATATTGCTTTCACATAGCAATTCAAGGATCAAGAGTTCTGTTATTTGAGAAATTAAATCCTGTGAGAATCATTACAAGTACAGAAATGGTGATGTCATTGCAAAATTAACTAGCTATAAACCCACGAGGTGACATATCAATTCATAAAGGGAATAGCAAAACATAATGCAGGGCACATCTGCTGCTCCGATTCATGCAGAACTATAAGCCTATTGGTATCTGCAGACCACTTGAAATTGAACATCTGTTAGAAGTACTTGAAAAAGCAGCATGAGAAGCTGTACACCTTGCAAAGCATTTTGCTGTTGGTAACATCATCATTTTGATTACATATTCTTGCAGAAACTGTTTTAAGTCCCCTTCTAGATCTTCCTGGCATTGTTTCTTAAATAGCGACAGCATGAGTAATTGTAAAAATAACATGGACTTTTCTAAGGACTTTCTTAACATTTTTATTACTTTTTATTTATTATACTGCTGCAGTACACAAACTGCTAGAGAGTTTCCAAACAAAGAGGGAGATACGATCTCTGTTCCAAGTAGTTTGGAATAAAAAAAATAAGGCAGACGCATGAAGAGTAAGGAAAAAGGATGCGACTTCTGAGCCAAACGATTGAGATGAAGGAAGGCCCACATCCTAGAATGCAGATCTGGTCTTGGTGCTTTTTAAATAAGTGATTGAACGCTTAAAACCAGGGCAGACTGTGGAGGCTGATGTGACTTTTGTAAAGAGCAGGAGTAAGATGCTGCAACTTGCTTCACAAAACCCACATGGGCAGTCAGTGATCGATTAAATATTGTAATTGAACTGCAATTGAACTGTGTCCTCTTAACTCTTAACTAAGCCAGTCAGTTTGACAGTATGTTTCTCCTAGCTGCACGGTCTAGCAGAGTCCACCTAATTGGCAATTTTCTTCTGTTTAACAAAAACAGAAATATAGCTAAACCATAAAGAAAAAGATTTCACTATTGATTAACAGTGGTTGGTTTTGCTAAGTAATCTGACAGACATTTGGAACACATCAACTGTCTCATACCATTGTAGCCAAACATCTTGGAGCACGATTTGCTCTCCTCCACTTTTATTACTTGCAGAAGAAGCAAGCTCTGCCAGGATATTATTTGAAGGGATGTCTGCCATTTTAATATGTCGTTACTTGGACAAAACTTAATGGAAACATACTGCAGTATCTTTGGTTTTGCAAATAGGTAATCATATTTGTTTACAGTAAAAAATGTGAATCATTGCTATATTTGGGATAGTAAATTAAAATATACAGTACAAGTCACAAAAAATGTGCCATTTTGTTGAACTCCACAAGTGCTGAAATATTCTATGGGAAATACCCCAATTTCCCCTTTTTTTCAATAACAATTTTTAACTTGCCATCCAAGACATAGCTCAAGTGTTCTATAGCAAAGGTAGAAGTCTAACTAGAGCAGTCAATCAACAGTGCAAATATAGGAAAAGTCTCTCTTGATGGCAGTTTAAAATGGGCTTCTGCCAAACCTCTGTCAAAATTGTGAAGCACTCTACAGATGTGTTGTTTTGTTTCTAGCAGTGATGAAAATATACAGTGGACAACCCAAAATTTGCGAAGGTCATCAGATATACAGAGGAAGACTGTTTGCACTTAAAAGTATGAGATATGTGCATTTCTTTTCTCCCTAAGATGTTGCTTACTACTCCACTTTTAGTCTCTTCTGGGCCATGAAACTTCTTTTGATGCCTAGAAGTCTCCACTGTTGTAGTCCCAATATAAAAGCAAGGAAAAGATAAGAAATTCATGTCCGTGCTAGGCAGACTCTTTCTTTTGGAGCAGAATGTTTAAGAAGGTCTAAACAATGTTGTTATAACTGTTCTCCTGATGTTCTGCTTCTGCAGTGACTCCCTGATATTAGTGTCTCTGGCATTAATGTCTGGTTAGATTCCACGAACACATCTTGGGGTCTGGCAGGTTTCTTCTTTTTGGAAGAAAAGTGTACTTTGCAGACAGATCTCTTGTTTGAGGTAGGCAAAGGGGTATACAATAATATACAATCACACAAGGAATTCAGCATTCAAAGTCTGTTTCTTATATTGTTAGCTTCAGGTCTAAGTCCATCTGTCCCCCTGTGTCTATCTTTTTTAATTGATTTCTGTGATGTTTCTCTGCTTTCCTCGAAAACAAAAGCCTACATACAACCGTATGTAAAATTGCAGAAGATATCTCTGCTCCTTCTTTCAGTATTAGAGGATTTGCTTCATGTTTATCTTCAGTGTAGAAGGATAGCACCTTCAGTAAGGTGATGTCTTTGATGAGAGGGATGCAGAAGCCTTTTCTAGGAAGATAAGACTCATTCTTGATAGCCAGGAGGAAGGGAGGTCAGGCAGGGAAGGAGACTGAGCCTTGATGATTACACGGGAGGAAGCTTTTGCCTGCATGTAAAAGAGCTTGTAAATGTGTGAGCTGGTTACTGAATTAATTAAATTAATTAATTAAAGTTATCTGAGATGGCACCATCTGAGCACCTCAGAGCACCGGTCCTCCTCCAAGGGCAGCAGGGAACAAGGCACAGCCAGTCTTGCTGAGTCACATCAACTTTAACGAGTTTCTGATCAAAAGGCTGATGGTGAGCATGTGTGACTATTTGAGAAAAATGCTGATCCTTGTCAATTGTCTGCCGGTCCAGAAAGTTGGGAACCATTGAACTAACATATATCTCTGAGATCAGGGAGACTTGTGTCCAAGGATTTGTGCCTGGGATCAGACATTAGCCTGTTAGAAGAAGCATGAAGAATGGTTTCTGTCAGAACAGAGTGCCCTTTTTTCTTAGGATGGACTACTTTTCCTTATCTTTTTCCCCAGAATGCTTATCTTA
This sequence comes from Phasianus colchicus, assembly GCF_987193195.1. Lineage (NCBI taxonomy): Eukaryota > Metazoa > Chordata > Aves > Galliformes > Phasianidae > Phasianus > Phasianus colchicus. The sequence continues at coordinate 16,245,795 of NC_143441.1, read as the reverse complement.
CCTTACCTCATTTCAGAACATCTTGTACTGTACAAGGCACAATTATGGTTTTGATCAAAACTGTGTAGTACGATATTTATCTTAGAATGAATGTGGATTTCACAAGTTTAGAACTAAACAAAGGGCAAACTTCTTCCTGAGCCCATTGATCTCTTTAAACAAAATTATTCCCCGCATTGTTCAGAAGCACATGGACACTTGTAGCAATGCATGCATGCCCAGAGAGTGAATAAAACCCCACTGCTGTGCTAGATTGCTCTTCCTATGGGCATCACTGACTGCAGAACAACTGGGGCTGCAGTGAATCAGGTCCATTCTGTGGATGTCCACCGGTGGGTCTCTTCAGAATGCCTTTGACTGGCTGCCTGTGCCATTTTGTTTGTGTGTGTGCATGTTCAAATGTGTTTTTAATAACTTATTTTCTAAAACATTGAGCTTGGTCAGCTGGTTAGAAGCATGCACTTTTTTTCCAATTTTCTAAGCTTGTTTTTTGTTGGAGCACAAGCAACAGGAGGGCAGGGGAGAGGGCTGAAGGAAGGCAGTCATTGCCTCTAGGAGAATTGCTGGTATTTCTGAGGGACAGAGGGAACAGGCTTCACCTGTGGCATAAATTTGTTATAGATTCCCTTTAAGATCAGGAAATGAGTACAGTCAGCGCTTCATAATTAACTGTGAGCGGAAAATCTCTGGAGATGGCTAAAACAGATTTGTCCACTTACAGAAGAAACGCCATGACTTAACAGGTGTATAGTGCCTGTAATATGCTACTTAGGAGTTCTTCAGGCTCTGCTGCAAACAAAATATTATCCAACTATAATAACATTGTGAACCCAAAGACCTTAACTGGTTTCATTATCAAGTGAGCGCCTTAGGGGAAATACACAGATGGAAAGACATTCCTTTCAGTTGGTATAATGCTCCTGTGCCAGAGAATTTATGACCAGAATGTGGTTGGCCCCTGTATGGACGCATTGTGGAGGAAATGCACGAATCCATTCTGATCTTTTTTTTTTTTCCTATTTTTTTCAGCTTCCTTAAGGGCTGAGTTTTCACTGCCAGCCCCAGGCTCTGGGACAGCATAGCTGTTTCCTTTATGTGGGCTGTGCTATCCCCTTGCTGCATTGGTCATGCAGAGCGTGCTGCCTTCTCATCCCTCTGCCCTGATGAGTGGTCTCATGCCACTCTCCAAGGCATTATGATGCTCATCTGGCATAATCTTGTTCATATAAATTCATTTATTCCAATATGCGTTGGAGGTTAAACAAAGCTGGGAAGCTGATGAGAAATAATCTTCTTAAACTGTGCTTTTCTTTGCTGGTGCAAATGCGATGTGGAATTGGGTGAAAGAAGAGAACTGGACAGATCAGATCTCTATTCTTAACCTGTTTGTTAACTGGCGGGAGATAGCATCTACAAGGCAGAGCTCTGTAGCTCAGGCAGTCTGAAAGGCTGCACATGAAGAAAAAGATCAGATATATTAACTCATCATTTAGATAGTTAGGATGGCTGTACTCATTCTGATTCATTAAATGTCCTGTGGTTTCTCAATTACAGTTGTCAGGAGAAAGTTATGAAAGCCAAGTTTTTTTTCTGAATTTGTGAGCAGAGAAGCTTATGTTCCCCAGAGAGTCTGGGCTGTCCATCATGGATGGTTGTTATTGAGGAGAACCTGGGAGCCAAACCTGCAGAGCACATTCAGCAGTTGTCTAAAATACTGCTGTTTCTCAGAACTGAATAAATCCACAGATCTGGAAATCGCAGGCAAGATATCTGATATTTGTGTGTGTGTGCGTGCGCGTGCATGGACCCTTGCTCAAGAAGTACCCCAAAGTTACTGAAATGAAAACTAAATAATAATGAAATTATGGTTCAGTTGGAGATATTAATGGCTTTGCAAGAGAATCAAGGAGAAGGTCTTCTGTTAACCAAATGGTCTTGTTTGTTCCTTGTTTATATATCAGTTTACCCTCTCTTTGAACATCATATATGGTTTTACAGTGAATAGTTCACAAATCTTAAAATGTTATCGTCTTGTCAGTGACACTGATCACAGTGCAGAGATCTTTTCAAATTTCATACAGATCAAAGAACTCTTTTTCAAAAAAGGTCAGAAAAAAACTCACTAGAATTTTTCCTTTGTGGCAAAACTACAAGTTTTTTTTTTTTTCTGAATCTGTTTCATAGAAACAGCTGAATGAAACTGATTTCACTGAAGTTTCTGACTAAAAGCAAAGGGCCAACCTCTTCCCCCAGCTTCACCCTCCTTGGAACAGACATTTGGCATGGAAAACTTAAGCCAAATATTTTTATCATAGCTGCAAGCTACAAAACAGCCTCCTAGGATGGCTGCTGCAGGCAAGCATAAAGATAAGTGACCTCAGCAGCCCTCCCTGCAGCAGCTTCTCCTAGTCTGAAGATATTTTGCACCGGCGTAAAAATGCAGTGCCGAAGTGAATCTTGATATTAGCACACTGTACCATACGTTGTATCCTGTAATTAACGGCACTCACCTGTGTGTTGGTGTTTCTCTGACCATGCTATCCTTTATGCTGCGTGTATCTGAGGATCTAATCCATCTCAGCCTTGGACACCCCGAACTGCAAATGAAGTCAGAGAGCTGCAGGCGCACAGCTCCTGGCAGGATTATGCACCCAGTGAGCTATTGCTCTCATTATGTTGCACTGTAATATATCATCAGTGCAAAACATCATCCTAATGATGCATTAGTGTAATACATCATCAGGGGAGTCCCACTAGTAATGTATTACTCAAAGTATGGTGCTACTCAGTAAGAAAATCATCTCACAGTCCTTGTGTTGTTTCAAAACAGCATCAGCAAAGGCAAAACGTTGGTGAAGATGGATGTGGCTTCCTGGTTTCATAACTATGTAACGGAGATGCCTTCTGTACACTCTGACTTTGTGATTGTATTTTTAAAGATGTGTATTTGGCCTGTCTTTGGTTGCATTACTGTTTGGAAGTAGCAGGAATTGATTCTTTAGATTGATGTTTGGGGGGCTTGAATAGAAAGTTGTAAATCTCTCAGCCAGAGTGCCTGTCACATAATTCTTGGAGATGGTGGAAGGGATCTTATGAAAACATGGGTCAAAATTTGCAGTTTTAAGGATTTTTCTATTGTCATCTTGATGCACCTTCAGGTTTCAGTCACATGCACTGAGATAAATATGTTTAAAAAACACTCTTTCAAAAATTAAACTCTTCCATTTTCCTTATCAACCCATTGATTTTATTTGGTCTGTAAGATCCTATGGCAAACAGTCCTTCCCCAAGGAGTTGTTTCAAGTGCAGGATTTGCTTTAGTGTGCAAGGGAATTGGATGAATTCGCTCATGCCTTTGAATCATGGTGGTGATACTGCAGGATACTCAGCACAGGTTGTGTCAGTTCCAGGAACTGCCACAGTGGGCCAAGGTATGTAGCATGAGGACCGTGCTACTTCATAAGACACTCAGTGAGACCACAGTAGGGTTGGAGAGATTATTAGCTGTGAAATAGAGATTTCCAAAACATGACTTAGTATGTGGCTTGTGTTTTCTAGAGTTGTTTTAAGTGCATTCTTCTCACAGTTGCAAGACAAGTAGACTCTAAGGTTAGAGCCTGAGTGTCACTGTATTCTCAAGTATACATTGTTGGATAAGTGGATCCCTTTAGGGTCCTATTTTTATTGCTGCAAAGCTGCACACATACTGTTTTAAGCAGCAACAACAAAACCCAACAAAACCTCCCCAGTCACCGGGAAACCTCAGCAAAAGCAAAGAACATTTCTTGAGAAGGTCAAGCAAAATTTGGCCTCCTTTTGCTTTTTTTCTTGTTCTCTTGTGTTATGGTGTAACTGCTGGAATGAGCAGTGTGATCGCAGCCCTCTCAGGATTTGGCCATCAACCTTTATTTTATTTCATTTCATTTTTTTCCCTCTATAAATCTCTTCTAAGGTCTTTACCAAATGCTTCTGCTTACATACCTATGTCAGTGAGGTATGACTACAACAGTGTATTCACATGAGCACCTAGTGAGGCTCTGTTATTGCAGCAAAATGGTGGGATTTACTCCTATAGCTTGTTTCATTCATTCATTATGTTTTTGCTGTACTGATCCAAAGCATGCAGATGTTGGTATAACACTAGGAGCATTTCACTGGCGTCATTATTCTTTTACTGGTTAAGTGCTCTATGGGCTTATTTAGGCAGCAAAAGCAGTACCCCAAGCCAAAAGAATTCCAGTTGTAACTTTCTTGAAGCCTTATTTGGGCAAAATATGAATGGTTCTAAAAGACAGTAACTAATTTATTTCTTTAAGTGGTGTTAGGTTAAGATCATCATCACAAATCACACCGTCCTTAATGTTAGAGTCCCTGTTAGTGCTGTAACAGATCTGCTCTTTATGAAGCTTTCTTGGAGCTCCCAGAGGTCCCAGCTCACTCTCCAGGAGAACAAGGTGCCTGCTGTCCCAGCATAGGCCCACCACGGTGAGGAGCAGGCAGCTGGAGGAAGACTTTGCCTGTGTGTCTGTAGAAGCAAGAAGTCTGTTCGCTCTCTGCCTGGTGCCAGCAAGGTGGCTGTGTGAAAATTTGGTTTTAAATTAAAACAAAGACCAGATTTGCTGTGTGCAAGAAATAAGCAAAATCCAATAAAACCAATGGCCGTTCATCAAGAAAACAGGAGGTAGAAGGCACTGTTGACTTAATGAGTTGATCATACTGCTGTTCAAAGCTACTCTGAAATCAGGATCTCTCTCCCAGCCTGCCTGAATTCAACCCTAATACATATTTTTCAGCAACAAAAATTACAAAGTTGATAACGAGATTTAGCTGCTGCTTTGTTTTCTACCGTAGAAGTAGCTGCTCAGCTCATGCGTTGGATCATTCTTTTTCCAGAAACACCGCCCTTCCCTATGTGCACAGGTAGTGCAGTGAATCAGGCATTGCTGCAAGTACTGTTTGCAAAGTGAAGTCTTTCTGGCAAATCCTAGCAGCTGATTGCATCGTTGTGTATGACAGGTTATTACGTTAATGCATATGTACTTTAACCTTCTGTGAACTTTGTTCTTGCATTTTGGAAGGAATTAACTACATCCAAATTACTGCTGAGCAGTCAATCAGCAGTGTGTTTTCCACCTTACCAGTATGTCCTGCCGCACTGTGCTGTGCTTTGTTCTTTCACCAGGTTGCACTGTGACTCAGACACAGATGTGACATGTCAGAAACAATGTGATGTGACACGTCCAACAAAAAATACCAGTTAAGAGTTGCGTGGATAGTTTCAGTGCACTCTGTTCATGGATTATTCGCTGCCCATTCATGTGTTGATAAAGGGTCCGATAGTTTTCAGCATGCTAGCTAGTAAATGAAGGGGAAAAAAAAAGCTAAAAAGCAAAGGCAACAATAAGAAATACCCTCCTCCTCCAAACTAACTTCAGTGCCTTCAGCTCCTGAGCTGTACTCTATGGTTCCAGCTGGTGGTATTTGGAACCTGCAAGTTAATTAGAAGGAGAAATTTCTGCAGCTAGCAGTGTAGATATTCTGGGGAAAAAAAAAACATTGCCCTGGGGGAGGGATGATATTTGAGCAGATTTATAGTGCTCTGAGTGTGCATATGAATGAGATGATGGCCATCAGTGCAGCTCACTGCTGTGGGGAGCTGTCAGCTTTGCTCTGGAATAGGGCGATCCAGGGAATGAAGTGGTGGAATTGAAGGGAAAATAATGATACCATTGGTTTTGAAGTGTGTTTTAAAAAATCTTCAAGTACTTGAAAAAAGACTCTCTTTTCCTCTGGAGGGGAAGGGAAGGAAGGAATACTCTGTGTAGGCAAGCAACACTGATCAAAGTCTACTAACCTGGAGGAGGACTTCCATGCACATGGCAAAGGGAGCACCAAAGCCCCATCTCCCTCCTGGATTTCAATAGAAGCCACTTGAACAGAGAGAGCATCCTGGCTTGTTCTGCTCTGGCCAAAGCGTGTTTGCAAGTGTGGCTTGTTCTTATGCATGTGGGATCATTGGCGTGGCATTGGGCAGCAGGAACGTGCTGAGAGCCTCAGCCAGGCCAGAACTTGGGATGCATGCTTAGCTCGTCCTGCTCAGCATGCTGCAGTAGGTTGCTGTCCCCTTAGTTGAAGTGTAGTTTCATGCTATTTTTACATCGTGCCCTGGGAAGCAGGCAGTTTCACTGGATGTGCCCCTGTGCCAGCTGCAGTCACACGTGGTGCCAGGCAGCAGCAAACCTCCCCATGCAGCGTGGGGATGCACTGCTGCCTTGCTTCCTGAGGAATGTATTTACAACATGCTTATTAGTTACATTCGGAAGGGCTGCATTTTCTTTGCAGACACTCCAGAGAATATAAAGTTTGTCGGCCTGCATTTTTAAAAATGGCTTTTGTATCTGTTCCTTTCATTTCATCAGTCTTTCCTAGCTTGAATAAGTCTCTATGCCTTGCTAATTGCGGCATGTTTTCTGTATCACTTGAATGGTAAGCAGCACATTTCTAACCTTGCCTTCCAGAGACATTTGATGTCGTGTGATGCACGTGTTGAGGAACAGTTTTGTATTGCTAAACTCTGTCATTCAGAGGCCCTTCTGTTTTTTAAATATTTGTCAGAGCAGCCTGCTGTCATTTACAGTGAGTCTTTATTGAGATCATTAAACGGAAAGTTTAAGATTAATTCCCTTTCAGGGCAAGAGGAGGAGGATAAATAACTAGTCCTGCTTGGTGTTCATCCTTAATGACTTCAGCACAGTGTGAAAGAGTAAACAGTTTTGACAAAAGATGTAATTGATTGTTTAGGTTTGACTGATCACTCAAAAATGCAGCGTGTCCTCATTCAGAAGATGCTCTGTAAGGTAATGAATGTAATACTGTTAGAAAACAAGGGCTGCCATAGCGTCTTGGGCTGAGCAAGGTTGAGGCTTTGTGTTGAGGCTGTGCTGGTGAGCACAGTGGTGTAGAGAATTGGGACAGACTAACAGCAAATTTAAGCATTAAGGTTATTCGTAGGCTTTCTGCATTCTGCAGCTGATGCTTTTATCTCCTGCTTGCAACCTTGGATACCCGGTGGGTATATTTGTTCTCTTCACAGGTATAACCTTGTATTTTTCTTCCCTCTTTTCTTGCAGATTTTTTTCTAAATGCTTCTCTTTTGTCCTGTAAAATGCTGTTCTGCACGCTGATTTGCCATGATTTCCCTGTCAGAAACATGAGTGATGAGCAGTTCAGGAATGTTTTTAGAGGTGAGGTAGCTTGTTTTTCTTTGTCTTTGGAGGAGTGCTGCGTATCCACAAAGAGAGTGTGCAGCAGTGAAGAAAAGAAAATGCAGAAGTGCATGAAAGGCTGATGAATGAAAAGGCCTGAGAATGCAAGTGTTAGTTGATTGCATTCATGGCATAGGAAGACATTGTGGGTGCATAAGGGTGGAACATAAGTTGTATATAGTGTTTGTGGCTTTCAGGTCTTTTCAGGAATATGGGACTGTTTGAAATAGAGACTAGTGCATTGCCATTTTGGCTTTGTAATGCCAGTTGTGATTCTCTTGGGCTTAATTCATCCTTTCCTATCCTACCTCATGAAAGGAGATGTGGAGCACCTTCAAGGGGCCTCAAGAAAAGGTTTAACAATTATCTGAGCAATGGTACCCACTAAGTGTTTAGGTGATAGGCTGAAAAGTACACATGAGAATTCTCGTGAAAAAATTAAAGCAATGTAGTTATTAAACAGTCTGTTATAAATTTAATGCTATATATTTTGTCTCACATCGTATTTTTGAAGCAAAGGAGAATTGATACTACAGGAGTGGCTGAGGGTAGTAAAATGATCTGCCATTGATGTGGAGCAACATAATAATCGCTGGCCAGGATCAAGGATTCTCATGGCTGAAGCAGGTGTTAAGAGCCCTCTTTCCTGGGTGACCAAAACCAGGCTGTGTGGCTGTGGCTAGAGAGGAACTCCTTTCTGGACACTGTCTGTCTAGGGAGTGCTGATGTCTGTGTTAGAAGACAAAATAAATTAGAGTTTTCATGAAAGAAAATGCTCAACGGATCAAGTAAATTTTCTGGAAAAGAAAGTTGAGAGTACAAACTACTCTGAGCTTCTTCACCAGTTGGTGCATGCACATACATAGTGCTTGTCTTCATTATGGATAGAGATTAAATTCTGTGGCTAGGAGTATGTTGATGCCTTAGGCAAAGGATTGTCAAAAGCAAGCTTCCATGTGTAGCGTGTTGGAGGGCCACTGTCAATACCCTGCTGTTAGTAGTATCAGCACTTATGCCCGATTAGCTGCATCATCTTAGTGCGTGTTGCGTTGTCCTTCCCAGTGCCTTCTCCTTCTGTTCATTCCTTCCGATCCTTAAAATCTGGACCATGAAAAGTGGTCAGATAAAAAGACTGGTATTAGAGGAGACAGGGTGAAAAGTGTTACTCATCGGTTTGTGTTTCCTTTTCCTTCATTGATGTGTTCATCCACTTCCACTCAAGCTTTCATTGCTGCACAGAGCTGGGATTCTTCCTACGGATTATATGAAGTGTTGCCAATCTCTTCTCTTCAGCAAAGTTAGATTTGCATTTATTGCTCTTTGAAAATATGACAGGGTACCCAGAACACTTCTGGTTTTGCTCACTTCTGTGTCATTTTCAACTGATCAAGTTTCTTTTTAAAAAGTGAGTTCCAGAAATCTCAGTATTGCTTCATTAACATTGTTTACAGCCCTGGTACTTTCTGCTGCAGTTTCCTTATGTGAAAGATTGTAGTCTCTGTGACTGGATGCATGGTAATTATATGTTGAACTCATCAGCCGTGATGACCACCAATTTGTTTAAGTCATGGCTTTCCAAGGCCATCCTATGTCTTTTCTGACTGACATAGTTTTTATTTCTAGGTGTGTGAACTGGAAATGAGATGATTCTGGGATGCTGCTTATTTGAAGTTTATCTCACTTTATCAATTATTGTGGTTTACTTCCTGGAACTGATCTGGTATATTTTCTTACCTAGTGCCATTCTTTCAGAAACCTTTATCAGTGACATTATTACTAACTTTATCCCCTGATTACTGATAGAATTTGGGCATCATTGGATTGAGACCAAATCCATACAGAATTGCCTTAGAAATGTCTGTAATTACTGATAGTTCCCCATTTACAATTACTTTTTGAGGTAGGTCAGCCAGCTTTTAATCTGTTTTTTCTCCATTGATTATGTCCACTGATAATTTTTAATTGGAATGTCATGTAAAACTAATTTAAATGCCTGATAGTAGTCCAAGTGTGTTATTTCTCGAGTAGTTTTGCCAACCATACTTGTAATGATATCAAGTTTATGTGATAAGAGTTCTTTTCCATAATACTGTGTTGATTTTCATTAGTTATTCTTCTCTCCCATGATTCTTTACTAATTGCATTTTTTAACAGCTTTTCTATTATTTTTGCTTGAAATCAATACCGAGCTAGCTGCTCTATAAATACCTAGCTCATCCTGCTTGCTCTCTGAAAATATTGGCAGAAAATCAGCTTTTTCAGCTCTCTGGAATTTCCCCCCCTCACTCCTGGGAAACAGGATGGGATGACAGACAAACTGGAATTGCATCCTTCCGCACCCTCCAAGAGCTCTGTCCCCTCAAGAGGACCTTCCCCACAGAGACATTTTCAGTTGGAAATACAGAAAGCAGCAGTTCAGCTATGGAAAGGAGAACAATCACCTGCAGAAAATCAGTTTGCTCTGTTTTGAGTAGCAGTGTGTCTGCAAAGCAGTAGTAAAGGAATACGTTATGATAATAGTCCATACATTCATTAGTATTGCAATGCTTTCAAACTTAGATATCTGGTAACTTCTTAAAAAAGGCATGCAAAGCATATAGGATACAAGAAGGGATGGAGAATAACCATTGTAAAGTCACACAGCCTTGCCCACTGGCATAGGTAAGGTAGTACAGTAAAGAGCATGCTTTCATGTGGATAAGAGTGATTTTCATGATGGAAGAGGAAACAGGAGACTAGAAAATGTGTGGGCTTTGATGCCAGTACATTTCTGTATTTGGCTTGAGGAAAACTTGTAGAATTTGACACATTCTTTTAAGTTGATTGGAAATTTGTCCTCCGCCTTATTTTGAGAGCAATTCTGTACTGGCCCATAATTGTCAAAGTGAAAAAAAGGAAATGCTATCGTCTCTACTATTATGGCTTAAAGCACTTTTTCAATTAAATTATCATTAGGGTTACATCATGAAAGGTATCAACATAATCCATTTAAGTATATCTTATAAGGCTCTTTACTACCAAGAAAAATCTCCTGTCTTTCAGGTACCAAAGTTACAGGAATTAATCAATCATGGACTCTAGGGGAAAATTCAGCCTTGATGTAACTCAGTAGTAGGCATTCATTTATATCATGGGTTGGTGTCTATCTTTGCCTGTGTAAGGATTTTATATTTATATTATCATACGGCTTTCGTGCAGCTCTTTCATCAGGCTATTACTGTGAACACAGTAAGTATTTAATATATCAGTGTTCCCTGTGATTTTGGATTCTATTTGATTGAATGTTTTTACTTTACCTGGGAAGTAATTTTTGTCTGGAGGAAAAAATTGGGAAAAGAGACATTTTGGAAAATCAGGAAGCAAAGGAGTGATAAAAAAGCATTTCTGAGCACAGTGAATAATTAAGAATTAATTTACACTGTTATGGATTAAGAACATATATTGTACATTATCAAATACTTTCTCTAATTTTCCTAAGGCGTTTGTAGGACAATCAATACTGACGTACATTGACTGGGAGACTCAAACACATACGTTTTTGTTTTCAGAATATTTCAGTGTGATGAGGAGTATAATTGTCCCCATGTCTGGGGAATGAGGCATAGAGAGACTTACATATTAAAAAAACCCTGTTTTTAATGCTGTATTTGGAAAGCATTCAAACTCATGTGGAGTTTCTCACTGGGTGGGAAGTTGGGAGCTTCATGAGGGCTCGATCAGCAGCATTGAGATTTCCAGTCCCGTGAAAGAATAGACTTTCTCTTTTCTCTCCCCATCTTTTATTTTTTCCCCCTTTTCCTTCCCCTGCTCCCCATCAATAAGGTAGCACTCCTTCCATGGGGGAAATCATTTGCAAGCACTTCCCAGTGACAGAAGGTGGTTCTCCAGCAGCTGGGCCAGAATTTCCCAGTAGGGATGTGTTGTCATCTGTTGCCCATACTATCTTCATTAAATACTGTTTCAGATAGCGTAAACCTGTCTACATTTCAGGGATTTGAATGTGTGGATAGGATGCAGTTTCGAAGTGTAGCTATTTATGTATTTGTTCCAGCTGTGTAAGGTTATCCATCAAAAGTGGAGAGGTTTTATTGATAGACCTTATCTTCATGTACAGCATAAGTTCAGTACGTTTTGGTTCTTCCTGTGTCATTTTTTTATAGAGGCAGGCTGCCAAATAAAAGCCAAAACAAATCAAAACCTCTATGATTTCCTGGTGCAAAATAACATTTCCAGTTTTACAGAACAAATGTTTAATCAGTGTGCATCGTGCAGTCATGGAAGAGGAAAGCTAACATTCTTATCTTAGAAAATATGTATTACTGGTGGTGACCTAGAGCTACGATAATATTCCTAGTACTACTGAGGAAAAAAATTGTCAGAGCACAGCACCTGTACGCTTTGTGAGAACAGATTTTGCCTTAAAGCAGGTTGTATTCTGAGTGATGTGGAGTGCTGACTTGTAACTTTGTAGATTGAAGGTTAATGTCCAGCAAATGATGATGGGTAGCCTATCTTTGGAAGTGGGAGATACTCTTTAACATAAGAACCTACTTCCCACGGGAGGTCACAATTGCTTCTGTGGCATGATCCACTTTCAGACCAGACTGCAGCTCCCTGTTTTAGGGATCTCGTCATCACTTAGCATCTCCTCCTTCCCTGTTCCAAAGTCCACAGCACATTCTGTCCAGACACACAGGTCTTACTCACCAATGTCTGATAATTTGAATGTGTATTTTCACCATTCTCTATAAATTATATCAAGATTCTTCTGGCTTGCCCTGTTTACCTGAAGGAATAAGAAGTGAGGGCGTTGGGGTTGGTGTGGTCAGTGGGCGCTGGTGATCATCCTGGTATTGTGTGTGGAGCCCAGCAGTCCTCCTGAAAGTTGCCAGCTGAGTCTAGAAGAATGCCAGCAGCATTCGGCGCACTCCTCATTCCAACTTCATCTGTGTATTTATCTCTCAGAAACACCCCAGTCTTTTGCAAAACCGTGTAAGCTTAATTTTGAGTCTGTCGCTGATCATTCCCTCTGTTTGAAGTAAGCTTGTCTCTTGGGGTGGCCGGCATCCTGCAGTGAGGAGATGGAAGTGAGAGATCTGCTAAATCTGCTGCTGCTTAGAGTCTCTGTCTTTGATACTGTCTCTAGAGACTGCACTGATCTCTCCTTTTCAGTCAACAGTCTACATCCTCGCTGTGGTTTTGATAGGAGATTCCTTTAAGGCATTTTGTACTGACAAGGTTATTTTTTTCTGTGCATGTGCTGTAGAATTTCACAAAAACCTTCAAAGAAGAGCTTTTTTTTCACTCCACATTTGAGTTGAGTTCACAGTTGTTCAGCTTCTTTGTAAAACTACCAAGACAGAAATGATAAGAGTGACTTAATTAACAGTAAGTTAAGATGAAAGATGCGTGTTGTTTTTCTGCTGCAGTTACACAATTTTTTTAATAGATATCCATGTATGTTGCAAAGTGACAGCTAGTAGAGCTGTCTGTTTTTTGCTGAACACAACCCCTGGTGAGTGCTGGCATGCGGCATTTGATTCGTGTGTTAAAAGAAGAACCAGAGTGCTGCCCAGAATTGCTGCCTTAGCAAACTTCTGCCTTTGTTTATGAATGAGATCATAGGTGTTAAAAACTCCAATAAACCATTTTTTTCAACAATTTTAAAATTCTACTTCATTGCCAAGTCTGGGAAGACACTCTCTCCTGTTCCCCTCATCTTTTTGAAAGGTTTTCTTTCTCAAAAAAAGACAAGAAAAATCGAAGATGCAGAATTCTTTATTGACTGTTTTTCAACTAGAATCCCAATGAGAAGAGTTTATAGCATCTTGGTCACAAGTAGCTAATTTGCTTGGCTTTAAAGAGAAATCTCAGTGTTTTTGCCTGAAGTAAGACTCTGGTTTGAGATTTTGCTGAAATTCTTTGAGATTTAGATCTGTGATATGGTCACGTTCTAGCTCTATTTACAAAGACTTGTGTTAATTCACCAAATCTCTTTTGAAGCTGTTAGATTTCCTCCATTATGTGTAAGACCCAATAATGACTATTCTAATGTGCTAATTAAATTAATTTATTGATCTACCTTTGAATTAGAGAAGAAAATCCAAACAAGGAGCTGTGGTACATATTGTGGAGGCATGTGTCAAAGCAAGCCCCTGCTTTGATACATCAACAATGGAGGATAAGCTGCTCTGCGTGAGGTTTCATTTCAGCATAGCTCAGAGTGGTAATGCAGATGAGTACATTAATCTCCTTAACTATTCACAAATGAAAGATCAGGTACAATAACTTATTATTTATTGCCTTTCCAACATGTCTGTTCCATAAGATTCGCCATTAAAATTAAAATATAGACACTTTAACAGCTAGTTTAAGAGAGTCTGCGACTTTGCTGTAAGGTGCTGGAGCATTTGTCACTGTAGTTTCCAGCAAGTTTCCTGCCACCCTATGTCTCCTGCTGACTGAGCAGCACAGAGTTTACGCTGAAATGCAGCACCTGGTTATTTAAGAGCACCCACGGGCAGGGTTTGGCAGCAGACAGGCAAGTGAGGCACACGCAGCATCACTGAGCCGCTGACAGCAAGAAAAGGAAGCAGGCACGATTCCGTTCATCCCTGCTGTGCAGTAGTTCCCCTGAACCAAATGGGAGTAGTTGTTTCAGTGCATAAATAAATTCATGTGTTTCCCATTTCTTTTCTTCAGTAAACAACTGACGTTTATTTTTGTGGTCTTGCAGACAGCTTCCCAAACCCACTGCTGTATTCAGCAGTGAAATCAGAATTAGGTGTGGAGGCACTGATAGCTCCTCGTGCCTCAAGGAGACTTTTGTGTGTAATACTTTTACTATGAGGGGGACAATAACTGCTATTCATTGTGCAGAACAGGTTTATACGCATAACTTTAATTTCATGTTTATTACAGATTGAGGCCTAATCTTTCATTATATATTTAAGTAAAAATTATCCTTAAGGTTCTTGGAAACAAAGCGAGAAGCTAAAGGCAAACTCTGTAGCAGACTTATCTGACAGCGGTGTGCTGGAACGTAGCTCTGCAGACTATTGATTGATTTATTTCACTGCACATGAATGTGCCAACTCGGATCAAGCCATACTGCTTTAAATACCATATGAACACACAGCACGGGCTTTGAGAGTTCAAACTTTAATCAGAGGAGACGTGCAGACAGGAAGAGTGGAGGTACTGGAGAGGGGAGGCATGGTGATCGAGTTCCCGTGTCCAGAGTAACGTGTGCAAGCCGTGTCAGGGCTGGAAGCCAAATCCAGGTGTCTGCAGCTCTGCTCCAGGGTGGGAGGATGGAGGCTTGCATGGCCTCCCTCCTCCACTGGCTTCCTTCCCTGTGCTCAGCCACAGCCTGTCCTATGCAGCCTCTCTCCTAACTCTGCAAAGAAATCTTGATAAAACACACGCGGTATTTTCTAGGCCAGAATCAGACCTACCCTTCACCAGGTGTTTGGAAAACAAACCGTAAAAATGGATTTGAGAGAGCTCTTATTTCCCAGGGAAACGTCTTCAAAGTTCCCTCTTGGAAATGACAGCTGGAGGATGGATGCTACTTTTTCCTGCCAGACCACTGTTATCTTTCGCTTCCTCTGAAGTACCACTTCTTTCTCAAATTTAAAAAAGGAAAAAAGTCAGTTTTCTGTAATGTGCTGTTCATCTGTTGGTGGTTATGTTATGCTGGCATTAAGCAAACTAGATACTAAAATAACTGATGTTTATATATAGGTCTGTTTTTACATATAGATCTCTGTATAGCTCTCCTTCTTGAGCTGCCCTTTTATTCAAATGGCTTTGAAATTCAATTTATCTTTAATTAGAACACGTATAAATCCAGGATTAAGGGTGAGGAGTTCCACTTTCACTTGACTTTTTTTTTAATGGGATTTGTGGGTAGTCAGCACTATTCAGGATTTTGTTCCTGATGATTCCTTTCTTCCAGTGTATAATAACTTGTCTATCAGATAAAGGGCTTTTAATTTTTTTTTCTTTTCTTTTAGCTGTCTGTTGAGGTATGTGCCCAGAAGGGCTGGGTTATGTGGAGGTTGCTTTCACCTCCCTCTCGATGCAGTGAGGCTTTCCTCAGCCAGGAGGAAGCTCACTGCAAAGACAAGCTAGCATTTGACCCTTGGACCTCAAGTTAAAGAATCATAGAATCACAAGGGTTGGAAGGGACTTCTGGAGATCATCTAGTCCAACCTCATGCTAAAGCAGGTTCCCTAAAGCAGTCCTGGCATCTGGACAGGAGTGCACCCAGCACAAACCCCAAGAGCTGGATCTTCCCTTCAGGTGCACGCTGCCAGGCCTGTCAGGTGGCCTTGGATGTGTTTCACCAGTGAAACCCTGGGCTGCTTAAATTTAGCTGTGAATAATCTGGCGAGGATATTCGGAAAAAAAAAAATTGCAGCTGACAACCTCTCTGTTATCTGAAATCTAATATTTCACCTCTCCATCACACTCTTGCTCCGGCAACAGGAGGTGATGATCTGCGAGCGTCTCCGAGAGCTGAGCCACAGGAAGGGCCACGAGGTCACAAAAGGGCCCCCAGGTCATGGGGACCTCCCAGACGCTGCTGGGATCTGGATTAGCCAGTAATAGCTGGAGTTGGGCCGGCTTAGTGTAAGATCCTGCATGCAGGATGGACATGACTCAAGGTCTTGTTCTGGTGCACATTTGTGTCTCAGCCTCTGGCCCAAGAAAAAGTTTAGCTGGTGCTGGCTCAGGGTGTCAGCTGTGCAGAAAATGGGATGGGTCAGAACGGCAGGGGCTCATCTCCTCTTTTGCACTGGACCTAAGAACGGGGCCATCACACACTTTTTTTTTCCCCTTCTTTTGCGCATCCCTGCTGCATTCCCCTGAGAAACACTGAGCTTAGTGCGTGATGGGTTGCATCCATACTTGGAGTTTTGCTTCATGTTCCCTAGCCTCCTGTGAACTCCAACAGATTAACTTCTCATGGGAGGGCTGTTGTTAAGCACCTGCCTCCTTCAAAAAGCAGTCAACAAGCAACCTGATCATAGAGTGGGCACCGACAGAGTCTGCTAACGAAGTCAGCGCAGCAGCTGAGGCTGCGTGAGCCAGGCCTCTCTCCAAAGGGAGAGCGGGACTCTTCTCTGAACCCAGACCTCCTGCACTTGCCAGTGTTTGTTTCTTTTCTGATTAGAGACACACTGACTAAACCAGATAATGTTCTGTTTGGTGTTTTTGCTGCCAGCCTGCCATTTGTTGATGCAGCATTGGCATGATGAGCAGCTGCAGGTCAGATTTGTTGCTGGGCTCCCTGAAGTCTGCAGCTGCTAAAAATAAACATTTTGCACAGGTGGAGGCTTTGGCTGGGATTGTGGTTTGGCTTAATTCACAAAGTTTGGGATCTTTTCTGAGGTATGTAAATCGCATTAGAAATATTTGGCAAGGCAAGTCAGTGCCTGAACATAAAGGAATTCCACCTGAGAAGCTGGAGCAGCTATGGTGGGTGTTTTGGCACCACATTGTCTGTCTGAACTCAACATTTTCTTCCATGTTATTCTGTTTTCTCTGGTTTCAGTCGTACTGATAAAACTGTCTTTTTCTGAAAAAGAAATGTTTATAGGGGTTGTGCTTGGTCATTCAGATTCACTGATTGGCTACCAGCCTATTTGGATGCTTATCCTGCACTCACCACCCTGCTATTTGAGCACCCAGCTGTACCAATGGTATCAGCACCAGAACTACTTGCCACAGTAAACGTATCAGGAAAAATTAGCAGTTGGAGGCAGAAGGTTGAGGTGGAGCTGCCATCCGGTCACTGAAGAGAGAAGCATCACCGCAGATCTGGAGAGAATTCAAGGCAGCCACAAGGAAGGGATGGATGAGAGCCAGACCACCAAACTTTTACCTGGATTTTTAGGCACCAATGGTGCAGCCCTTGTAAAATAAGCACTTGAGTTCTGTGTGCTGGAAAGAAAAAGGAGCTTTTGAAAGACTGAAAATGGGATTGCCATTAGGCAGCTAACATTTAAGCTAGATTTAAAGGATAGTGCTTGTGTGTAATATTCCTGTGCAAGAGAGTCCATCTAAATTAAGTGAATTGGATCTCACTTTCTGTTATCTGATGGGGAGATGATCCATGAGCTTGTGGAGACCAGAAATAGATGGAAAATGATACGTCTTGTTCCCTTTGCTCTCCACATCTGAGCCAACGACTCCTCATCCAGAGGCACCTTTGCATATTGCACTCCTGTGCCCCTAAAGTTGGTCAGGGCCTCTATTCTTACACTGTACTTTCATATACTATTTAAAGAGCATCAGAGCAGGCTCACACCATTTCAATAAATGTGTGCTGTAGAATTCAACGGGTCAATATCCAAGATAAGCCTCTCACTTACAGTGACAGCCTGCAGTATAGATAAAGGGTGATTGAAAAAGTTCCTGAAATTTCTTACACTTTTAAATAAATAAATTGGAGTATGTGGAAACTTTAGGTTCCTTCCAGCACCAGGAATTCAACGTATTCAATTACGATTAAATAAAAATTCAAAGAAATCTCATTTTATCTCGTTACTACAAAATAGAATAAAGCAGGCCTCTAAGAACGTGGATCTGATTAATTTGTGTTTGTGAAATGGCACCTTCAGCATGAGATTTTATAGCCAGTTTAAGAAGAAAGAAAAAATACAGTTATAAATACTTTTTATTATATTTCCTTATGTTATGGCTTTGTTCCGGGAGCTTTCTCTCCTTGCTACCTGACTGCACACTGCATTTCATTGTTCAGTAATCCAGTCCAGCTGTTCCAGCTGTTAAATATTCAAGCAAATACTGAGTGTTTTTCTTAACAATTCATTTGTATTTAGTTACCTTATTCCAGTTCAGGTTAGCTACTGAATAACCAGGAGTTGGAATAAGAGCTTGTAATTTTAGATGCTTCCATATGTACTTGGCTTAACACATTATTCTTCCTCAAAGATTGTACTCATAGGTATTTCATATGAATATTTTTCTAAAGTCTTAACTTCTGGATACTTTTTAGATTTTAATACTCATCCGTACTTTCAGCTAGTACCTAATTGACACCACTTGCTCTCTGATATTCTATTGTTTGAACAGACTTGCAAGAACAGTATCGCTTATTAATTTAGAGAACCATTGAAATGCTGCTGGATTTAAATTTTGTGGGGGAAATCATGCGAATAGTGTGCTTTAAGCCCAAGGATTGAAATTGTTCTGGGATTGGTTTTTTTTCTAGCTATATTATACACTCTCCTGAAGTTGTAAAGGATTTAGTGTTTATTTGATTTTCTCTCTCATTAGTAGTAAAAAATGTTATTAAACAATTCTGGTTTCTTCTTCTACAGCTGCAGAGAGGGGTAATTCTCTACAGTGCAGCTGTAGCACAACTGTGTTAGCATCTCCTTTCTGTGTCCTGTGATATTTCTGTGTCCTGGAGCACTTTCTGTGCTAGCTCTAGGTGCTGCTTCGCTTGCAGCCAGACATGTCAGTCTGGAGAGCCTGGCAGGACCATGCCACTTGGATGCTTTGCTGTAAAGCTTGGTTTTACTAAATCTGACCAGGTTCTAACCACTCTGTATTTGCTACTGTGTTGTCCAGCTTGTGCATTTATGTGTGCTAAACTGTCTTTCAGACAGCATACTGTCATTAAGATGAAGGCAAATTGCATAGAGTTTATTTGTTGAAAAATTCAGTTTCAGTTGAAGTGAAAAAAAAAATGAATTAGTCGGTAATCTGGGTCATATTTAAATAATTCTTTCACTTGGGGGAAAGAAAAAGATCTTGTACTCTCTGAGCTGGCAGACTTGTTTTCCTCTGAAGATTAAAACTGATCTTTAGGAGAGAAAGCGTACCTCCTGAGGAGGAGGTGTTTTTCACAGGTTTACTGAAGGGTTCATAGGAGATGAGCCAAAGCTTGCTGTTCTCCTGTGTTCCCCATTACTCTGTGGTTGCAGTAGTAACCTGGCACGTCACAGACCTAAGTTTAAATTGGAGATTTTAGCAGATGTTTTCTGGCTGAGTGCTCTAAGCATGAGGTATTTTCATTTATGCCTAACTCCTCCTGAAGTTGTATTAAACTTTTAAATTTTCATTGGCCAAAATAATGTAGGAATTAGTATAGAGCCTAAGAAGCGTGTGCTCCCTGACAGAGAGATGGGATATTTTGATTTATCCACAGAAGTTAAAGGACTTGATATTGCATTGCAATTTTTCTGTTTTACACCTGGCTGCTGAAAGTAGTCCTTGCAGAAGGCCTTTCTTAATATAGTCTTCATATGTGTTCATCTTTGTAGGTGAGCTACACTGTTTGAGATAAGACTTTCATATCCAGATGCCTTTTCATGCTCTATAATCATTCACATTCAAAAAAGACTGTGCGACTGCAGAAAGCACATAGCTACTGAGAAACTGATGATGTCATCCTTAGGAGCATCCATTTTAATAGGTTGTATAGAAGCCAGGTCCTACAGCAGTGTGACGGAAATGCAGATCAAAATGCAGATCAGCTCCAACAAAACAAAGCATGAAAAGTGCCCCTGGTCCCTGTAAGAAACCAGTATCACTCGTTCCTAAGAACTCTAGGTCAGAGTTTGTGGCACTGTCTAACATGCCCTGCTCTTCCTCCTCTATCCCTGTCACCAGCACTGGCTGCTCTTGGTGCTGATGTGGCAGTGAGGTGGTAGCTCTCCAGGGCAGCACGTGAGTCATCAGCCACCCGTGCTGCTGGGTACAAAGACTGAGGGGCTGTCCATCTGGTCTTTGTTCCTCAACCGAAGGGTTGCCTCTTCTTTACTACATCACTTGAGTGTTAGAGAAGAAAGAACATAAAGACTGTGTCATCTTTTTTTAGGGCTGGTTTGGATCTGAGATCATGCAAAATATCTACAGTGAGATTTATATTAATTTTATACCAAGACTATAGAAATATCGTCAGTCTTATGCCTCATCTCACGTCAATAGAGAGGGGAGGAAAACATTTACTTGGTACAGTTCCTAGCATAATTACCTCAATAATAGACTTCGTACAGCCAGAAGAAAGAAAGAGCAAATACTTTCTGCATTGCCTGTGACAGCGTAGTGTGGAAAACATATTGCAATATGGCAGTGTAAGAACGGCTTTGCTGGTTCAGACTGAAGGTCCGTCTGGCCCAGCAATTTGTCTTTCACAGCGACCACAATTAGACACCTAAGAAAAAATAGGGAAAAGAGGAATCTATTTGTTTCTGATCTGAATTTAAGCCCTGGAGAATTGCCACTGCCACTGAATGTACAGGAGGATTTCAAATAGTCTCAGTCCCTGGGAAGAATGGGATGTGGAGTGGGTGTCCTGTCTGCATTCATTCACTTCAGCATCTTTCTTGAATAATTTGCTCATATGGTTACAATAGCATTTTTAAAAATTATTTTTATTTTTTTACCAGAATTCCCACTGATGCTTAGCAAAATATTTTTGTTGCAGTGTTGACACAGTGGTGCTGGAAACGCTAATTGAAACTGCTCCCTGCTTTCAGAAGCCATTTTGTTCCCCACACTGATTGAATTTGCTTGAAGCAGGTTTAATTAAGGTGGTGTTGAAAACCATCACTTGAGCAGGGGCTCATGCATGCTGGTGTGCCTCTATGTTAATAGCACTGGTTCCTGGAATTAAAATGGAAGGGCTTTGCCTGGTTTCTTATTTGGTTCACTTGTTGAGGGAGGATTTCTAGGGCCTCAATATTTATGGGCCAATTTGTATTATTGGTGCCGACCGTGGCAGACTTCAAAGTGTTTTGATTTACTTTGTAACAGGAATGGCTAGCTCATTTACAGTAGGTATATAAATGGAGATAGACCACTGGATAAATAAAACAGCAAGAAAAGATTGCTTAGTGGCTTTTGTATCATAATAGACGAGAAAATATTAGACAAGTTTCCAGTGCAGATGAGCCATTTCCTGATGTGAATAAATATTTCTGCCTTGCAGTGAAGTAGAACTGTGGGCTGACCCTTGGCTCTCGGAAGGGGCTGAATCAGCACCACAAGTCCCCAAAGCTTGGGCTTTCTGAACAGCTTCCAGCCCGGCAATACTACTGCGTTAGCTCCCACCTTCCCTTTAGCCCAGTTTAGTCTTTATGAATTACCTGAGAAATAGAATAATTTTAAATGCTGGAGTATTTTTCTTCAGGGTAAAACCTGCACTGTTAAATCCATTATGTTGTTAGAGCTATGACAGCTGGAAAGTGGGATATAGCCCATAACTTTGTGTGTGCTCTCAAATGCCAAAGGCATTTGAAAATCTAGACATTTGATTTCCTCCATACTTGAAGGTGTCAGTCAGCCATGTATTTTTTGAGTCATACTTCCATGTATAGGTACAGAGGAGCACTGTGGAAAGAAAGCACATCTTTGTTAAGGGATTCTCATCCAGTGGAGACTAGTTCCTCATTTCACTGAATGGATGAATGAGCCCACAGATGAGGCCAAGACATGGTAAGCAGGACCTTGTATGATGCTACAGGGTAGAAACTGAGAAAAGCATCTCACTCTGTTTCCCAAACTACACTCGCAAAGTACATTTTTACAAAATATGTGACCTTAGTTATCAGCCTAACCAGTGCAGTTCATTGCAACTTCTTGTGCAATTAGTTTGGTGGGAACATTGTGCGTACCTAAGTGTGATCCTGGGTGACAGCCTTAGGTTCAGTTGTGATTCTCCTGTGGAACTGTATGAGCTTTACAAGTAGTTGTTGGACAGACCTTGCTGATGGTAATAACGTGTGCATGTAGTTGCTAATTCAATTAGTATGTGCTGGGCTTTGAGCAGTTAGTGCTGAGCCAGTGCCGAAATGCAGAACAACAGAAGAATGCCAAGTTACTGGACAGTTACTATGCAAACAAAAATATGTTATGAAATATAAAGCTGACATTTTGCTGGAACAGAAGCAAGCTGTGCTAGCAGCATTACTGGAAGTTTGGAGATGTGTTTATGATTCCATGCCTGTATTGCATGGAAACTACCTGGAATCACAAACATTGCAAAAGTGACTGTGAAATGTTGACAAGCAGCAGCCCCCCAGTGCAAAAGGTTTAATGCCCAAGCAAGTGAAAATGGAAGAAGTTAAGTTAGAAATCAGAACTGTAGCTCTTGACCTTAGCAGATAACTTAAGCTGATGTTGGAAGTAAGTGCTCTCTCGTGGGTTCAGTGTCAGGTCTGGAAAGTAGGACTCCCATTCTGTTTTTAATGGGCTTCTTTTAGGATCTTTAGTCATCCAGCCTGGAATATAGATTATTCTTTCTCTGTATGCCTCACTTTAATTTAAAATGGCGATTGCGCTTCTTAGATGATCTGCATGAGTCTAATGTAAGCATCCTGATTGAAATCAACTAACCCAAGGCAAAATAGAAGTGCAAAATGATACCATATTCTGTGTTACTGTCCTGTAATCTGATGCAAGCTAAATTCTGCCAGGAACAATAGATTTATACTTGGTAATCTCTTTTTTTGACACTAATAAAACATTTCATTCTGAAAAGACAAAGAGATCCAATTACTTCTAAGAGGTTCTGCCTCTCCAGCAAGCTGCATTTCCTTCTGTGTGAAATTCTGTTGTCTCCTCCTACCTCTTTTCTTTCTAATGCCCCCCTCTCCTTGTCATTGTAAGGAAATGACCCTTTGTCTCATGCAGCTCACATTCTTGAATTCACTCGCTGCCTGACTGATTAGCCAAGGACACACTCAGCCAAAGTACTGGTCGTGTAGGTCTTTTGCCAGACAGCTTGTTCA
Source organism: Phasianus colchicus (assembly GCF_987193195.1). NCBI lineage: Eukaryota > Metazoa > Chordata > Aves > Galliformes > Phasianidae > Phasianus > Phasianus colchicus. Next base: position 16,222,760 of record NC_143441.1, on the reverse strand, counting down.
AAAACACTTCAGAAGAAAGAGGAGAGTGGGAAGAAACCCACTTGCCAGTTTAAGGACAGAGCTTGTTTGCTATTAAAACTTCTAAGTCAGCAAAAGCAAAAGCAATACTGACTGCAAAACTGCATTTGCATTTATAGTACAAATATGAAAAATGAACTCTAGCATGAACATGTCCTTAAAGAGATTATAAATCCACTCTCTTGACTTGAATGCAGTGCAGTGTTTTGATTGTTATATCTGGGTATGTTGCACTTGAAAGCGTGGTATATGGAGTAGTTGGAAGACACTGAAGTAAAGATTTTACAGTAAAAATTATTTTACAGTGGAAGACTCTGTAATGAGAGCAGCTCTGCTAGTATCCTAGTGCTGTGTTGTTTTGTTAGATATCTGTAAAGTTTGGCATGTGGTGGGTTAATAATTAGATACTCTTTGTGTATAGTTCAAGTGAAGGCCACCAGCTATGACTTCACTTTGGCTGGGGTTTCCCTGTAATCCATTTAGCAAATTAAAGAGATTACTTTGATTGGTGCCATTATCTCCTATTCTCTTGCGGTTGAACCACTTAACCTGTGCTTAATTGAAAGAGATAGAGAGGGTACAGTAACAAATACAATCAAATGAAAGGGGCAATAGGATCTGTAGGCCAAACAAATGATCAGCACTAGGCTAACAATAGCAGATTAGAGGTGAGATCAATTAATTAGAAGCTATTGTAGGCGTTGGGTGGCTGCCAAGCTTTCTAATAGCCTAAGCCATCATGCCGTTCTGTTTAGGAGGATTTTAATGACTGGGAGTTGATGTGGTTATTTCAATAATTACCTATTTTAATAATTACTTCATTAGAATATGAAACATATTATTCTGCAGGCTTGGTGGGAAAGATAGTTTTATGAGCAGTACACCTGGAGCCAGGGACATGGCCATACTGGTGCAAGTTGTGCCCCGTCACCTCAACAGACTGGAGCTGCCAGCAGGAAGGTCACCGCTGTCCTCGGGACGCAGCAGGCACAGGCCACCAACCCCAGTAACATTTTTGGAAGCGCTGTCTGCATGCATTCGACTGAGGAGGGCCCAGACCTCTTCTAAAGCTCAGCAAGCGGTGACGTGGGGCAGCTGTAGCTTTTCGGAAGATGGTTTCTTGAGAGCCTGCTCCCTGAGGACTGCCCCTGAGCATCCACATCCTTGGGGGGCAGCCTTGGGTGAGTGCAGCAGGAGCAGGAGGGCGGAGGAGCCATGGCCAACTGCATCCTTGCTCTCTTCAGCAAGAGCAGAAGTAGTGGCTGGAGGATCCAAGTATGCAAAAAAATCATCTGCTGTGAGACAAGGTCAGCTAACACAGGAGTGTCACCGCGTTGCACTTCAGCTTGGTGAGACTGGAATGCTCTTGGTCTTCCTTCAGTCTTTCAGGGCTCTCCTGTGCGTACACAGTATGTGGAAGTGATGGTGTCAAAGAATTAACACCAACGTTATCAAATGTTACTATTAGTACTTCTGCAGAAACTTACTGCATGCTGGAATAAGGCGGTTAGTGCACAACATGCTTTTCATATGCAGCAGCACATCATTTTTGAAGTTAGTTTTTGGGAGACACCAAGCTTTGTTTCAAAGGCAATTGAAGCTGTAAAATCTCTTTTTTTTTTTAAAGTTCTTGAGAGAGAAGGAAATTGTGATGAAATGAGTACCATTTACAACCATGTATGCTGTAAGTACAGTGGCAGAGTTACACGTTGTTCTGTGTGGTACTTTATTTTTGTTTGTAATTAATTTTTTGCCACATACTATAGAATGCAAATTTGGACTCTCCTAAGACTAACATTTGCGTGTTTCAGAGAAGAATTTGGCTAAAAGTTAATTTTTAGAGTTCATCAGCTTTACACTAAATGTAATTTGTTTCATTTGTTTTGTAAAATGGACACGGATAACATTTTCCAAGGCATTTAAGTGGCTTAGAAGCAAAATTTCAATGGATGCTTTTTTTGCAGAATTTTTGGGGCTGGTATAAGTGATAATTTTATCATGATGGGAATTGTGCCAAGAAACGTAAATATACATGGATTTTTTTTATACATATAGCTTTAATTTGTGTTGTTTATGTTTCTGCAAAATGGTAAATTGGGTTCTTGTTTTGCATGTGTGCATGAATAGCGTTTGATGTGAAGGGGGATGCCAGATTCCCTGGGGATTAGCATGTGAGAAAAGCCTGTAATAGAATAATAGCCAGTGCTGCTTGGAATTTGGACAACACTGAGTGGCAGATGCATACAGAGATAAAGAGGAGTGCATAGTCTCCAGGAAATACAAATTCTGGTCATATCATTACCCAGTGGTAATGGAGTCATAATGAAGAAAATGAGCGACTGGCATTTTGGTAGTGACTGAGGAGGCTGCACGCTTGAGGTTGTGAGTTAAGCACTCAAATGTCTGGGTGTTTTCCAAACTATACAACCCGTTTGGAATGCTCTGTCATTAATCTCCAGATGTGCGAGAGGATATCACAGAAATAGCCTTTCTGTGCCATTTTCCATCTCTGATCTTGATCAGAAACTAGTAAAATGCACATGCTTATGATAAAATGAAATAGTTTTTTTAGTATAACTGAATTTATTACAAAATCCGTTCAGATCAGTTTTGTCCAAAGAGTCAGTGAAGTCACTCACTTTTTTTTCCAATGTGAACAGCCTGCTCTTCCATGATCCTTTTAAGGAAAAAGTCTAGTCAGTAAAGAGCTTAATATTTCTGTAAGGCCTTGGTTTCTCAGAGGTGCAAGATATGTCTGGACTGATACACAAGGTAAATTAGACAACTGAAAGTGATAAGCAATCAAACAGGTTCTTAGATCTTGTGATACTTATTGTTTTCTTGTACATTTGGCACTGTCTGTCCTAATTTTTGCAGTACAAGACCACTTGTGTTTTGATATTGATATTTTTCATAACCAGCATCTATGTTTCTAAGCAAATTTTCTGAACAAGCACAAACACCATATGAATGATTTATTTTGGAAAATAAGATCTAAGACTTATAACCTGGATGAAGTGATTTCTTCTAAATGAGTTGTATGCTGAACTGGCATCACAGCTAAATATCCTCTTACTCTGAGAGATACTAACCCCCTAGGGCAGCATTCAGGTCATTAGCAGGTCAGTTTAGGAAAGCATATACTATTGCTGCCTCCATCCGTCCTGGCCTGAAGATAAACATAAGACTCCAGTTTCCATTGTTACCAGACCAGGAACCTTCACAGGCCATAAGAGCAGCTTAACAATTGTAAAAGTACATTTGTGAGTTTAAAAGCCTATAGGTTTTATCAGTGATGGAAAATATCATACTTTTGGTAGATTTACAAAGGAATGCATAAATCAAGTCCTTTGTGTGCCATCAGAATTTTATATGCAAATATCTACTTACATACTTTAAAAGAAGTATGTATGTATGAAGAACAAATAATCCACAGTGGAACAGTGTGTTCAAGATTTATCAGCATGAAATTAAGATGGACTACAGTCTAAGGTTACTCACTAAAAGGACAAATAATCTGGCCATACCAACTGTATGCCAATAAACTTGTTATATAACACTGTCCTCTATTCATTTATATGCCATATGGGTTATAGGAATGGTATTTAAGAATATTTTGGAGGGTTTTAAGTTTTATTGTATCTTATTTTTCATGGTCCTCCTCCTGCAAAGTGAGGAGGTGTGCTTATTAAACAGCAGAACACCTTTAGAAATGACCTAAGGATTTTTCCTTTTGCAAGGGTTGATATTAAAACTTGCAAGATTGAATTGGTGGACATGCTGAAACCTTGGTACTTGCCTGTGGAATTGAAGTCAGTCGTTACACTTGTAGGGCTGTGAAGAATGCAGATTTCCAAAGCTGGCCCTTTCTGCGTAGAGGAGGGAGAAGATGTGCTCTTTCCCTATCCTCGCTGCTTTTTATGGAATTTAGCACCCACCTACTGAAAGGGCTCTAACTGCACTGAAAATGTGAAGGACTCGATGTTAACAGGCAGAAGTTAGAGGATAGTAAAGTCATTTACTGTGTGACCTAGCAGCTTTCCTTGTGTGTATTACCACTGTGTTGTGTCTGACTATACATATGTTAAAGGCCAATACATAACACAATGCATCCTGTGGAATAGCAGAAGGTAGATAGTGTATGTTGTTACTTAGTTAAGGGATTAAATGCTGTTTTCTGCACTATTTAGAATCTTTCTGCTTTGGGATATATCCTTGGGTATTTAGAGACTGCAGATCTAACATTGGTGTTAGGTTAGTGCCAGGCCTTATGTGGTGCCATTTGCTCTTACCTGCTCTTGCAGAAGATGTGAGTGTGCTCTTATGTGCACAGATGAACAGTGATGTTGTCTACGGTGTGTTTTTAATAGCAGTATTCTTCCTCAAGTTTTTTCCTCCCAGACTGACATCACCAAGCAATAGGTGTGTATTTGAGAGATAGAAATTGAAATGTTTTATTATTTTTTAAAAATCTGTTAGTAATCTGGGCTTAAATCCTACCCCGTGGACATCAGTGACGAAAAACCTATTACTTCAGCAGAGGCAGGATCTCAGTATTTGTGCTTTTCGTGTTTATAAGATTCATGGAGAAGCCAAGTTCAACACTAAAAACACATGCATAATATAAAAACAAAATGCCGACATACAGACTTCCAATAAAACAGGGTTTAATAAGTTACTGTCTGATCTGGATGACAGATATTGTGTAATTCTGCTTTAATGCTCAAATCTGCCATCATCATGATTTGGAGTTCAGGAAGGAGATGGTCAAAGTATTGCTAGTGATTTTAATGTAAAAAATAAATAACAGGAAGTAAAAGAAATGTGTCAAGAGCAGGCTGAGCCAGAGTTCAACAGCAGAGCGTAATGGATTTGATCGTTTCTGCTTTCCTTAGGAGGAGTCACTGTGTGTAAAGTATTTGGAGATAATCTGAGTAGAAGGGCCACAGCCAAAGTCCTGTATTTCTTTTTCCAAGTCTCTGATGCAGAACATTCTTAGTTCCTTCGCTGCCCCTTGAATTCAAATCCTGGCTTTGCTAGTCCAAATAAAATATAAATCCAGGATATATTTCAGTCCCATCTGTATGTGCTGGGTGATGTACAACAGGTGGAATCCATTTGCAGTATAATTACTAGGATGCAAACAACCACGAGCTTTACAAGGAAGTCATCTCTCTTCATCACAGTTCTGGTGTTAGGGCTGTATTTGTTCCTAATAATCAGCAAACTTCCAAAAGACCCACAATGAAATAACTCGGAGCACTCTCCCCAAAAGCCATGTGTTTAAACAATGAAAGATTTGCTGTCCTTTCAGCAGAAATTAAAACAAATCCTTTGAAGATTACTGCAATTATCCTGCTCCTTTCCCTCTTTCAAATGTAAGCAAATTTTTGCAGCTTTCTCTTTTGAGAGAGAGGTGAACTGACACCAGACCTTCTTGATGACAACTTCATGTCATTGAAGTCAAACGTTGTTTAATTTTGTCTGGCTGTGCATGAGGAAGGTGATGCATTTCTGTGAGGCTTACCAGCCCGTCTGGTCTCTTCTCCCAGGAGGGGCTGGGAGCTGGGAGTTGTTTGCAGAGAAGCGTGGCTGTGCCTGGGAGAGCCTGACAAGGCAAATGCATGGGGTGTGCTGCTCCTGGAGGGCTCTGTGTGAGATTGCCCCTTCCCAGGCCACCCCATTCCAAGCCCTCTTATTTCCTCTGTAAAATTTGTGGAGGCTGCATGCTTTAGTTTCTTGTTTTGTTTGGCCTCCACTGTCTACTGATGTAAAATTTTTAATAGCGTGGTGCTAGGAATGCAGAAGATGTCGATAGCTCTGCATCAGTTCTATTTCACTGCGCTCTGTCAAAATTTGTTACTTTAATCAAGTCGCTGGTTTATGAAATACAGATTCCTTTCTGATAAGGTATGCCAATGAAAATTTCTTGTTGAAATCCAGGAGACGCATAGGAATAATTGAATTTTTTCCACATTAAATACAAGAGTTATACTTCTGTTTCTGATTTTCTTCTTGTCTTCTTCTCCTCTGTATATTTGGTATTGTATCTGTAAATGCAAAGTACCAAGGAAAAGCTGGCATGCTAGATATTTTTCTGTTTGATTCTCTGGGATTGAAGCACAGTCTGCTTTGCAGATTGGACATTCTCCCCCAGGCTGCTGTTTGTAGAGCATTGCCTCAGCCTCTAATTGTGTTGCCTTCTCCCCTTCCAGGAGTCCATTTGCATACAGCTACCTTTTCGTGCAGTTTAGGCAGAAGACTTGTGCTTACAGAGCAGCATTTCTCGGTCCAGGTCTTGGATCGCTGATGACCTACTGACACACAAAAAGTTTTCCTTCTGACCCAGCATTGCATATTGTTTTTTTCTCAGCTGCACACTCTCCAAGTTGTTTTGTTGCTCATGGCAGAATGATTTTACAATAGCATTGTTATGTTGAAGAACATTTTTCTTTGTGAATATGGTGTGTGTTTTTGAGGAAAAAAAATTAAAAAAAGATGCCCCTGCAGTGCTGTGATGTGATGTACAGGAATCCTGCTAACCAGTAATTACCTGCAGAATAGGAAGTTTATCAGTGACAAAATAGAGCTGAAACAGCTCACTGTGATAAGATTTTTTCAGATTGTAAAATATTCACAGCTGAAGATTGTGTAATAATTTCTACCATATTCACTACAAATTCTTGGAGAGCCCTAAATCTGGTCTGGAAGTTTGACAGATGCAGTACATTTGCACAGCGGATTTTACCTACTGTGGCTCCCTGTCCTCTGAGTACAGATAAGAAAGACCTGTGAGATTGTTAAATGGGAGCTTCACCTGCCAGTCTGTACTGCGGGATCTCTATAGCAACCAAACATAAATCAAGAAAATGGCCCCTTTTGTAAGTTGGTTAATAGGCACAACATGCTTCTTTAGAAAATCCAACTATTCTTTCAATAGACTTTGATTGAAAGTCAGCCTTTTCTACAGACACATTCACATTCACATCTAGTAGCAGCTTGTATGGCTGTCCAAGGTCTAATTTATTACCCTTTAAAGATTGGGCAAAGAAAAAATGGTTCTCGGAACAATGTTTACATTCAGAGGCATAAGCACAGTGCCACAAAAGAGCATCCTTTTGTTCTGAACCCAGAATATTAATCTTTAACCTACTACTTATTTCAACTCCCCCTGCTTTTATTTGGTTAGCCACATTCTTCCCTTGTAATTGAAATCTTAACGATTTAATACCTTATTTATTAGTGGTGGTGGGAGAACAGATCTCTGTGCTGTTGTTTTTCCTAAATGTTGATATGTATTGATACATTCGTCAGGCTCTTCTGCCAGCCCTGTAAGCCTCTGTTCCTGAAAAGGTTTCTGATAGCGGAGATGGGCTCTTTGACTGCTAGCATTTCTGACACAAAATTTTGGTATGTTAGCCAGGGCATTCCGGTGTAATCTTCCTACTTAATTTAGGGCAGTTGTGTGCTAGAAGTGTTTGTAAGAGAGTTTGCACTCAGACCCTTATAAGTACCATGGGAAAACATACAAATGCTATCCAGAAAAAAAGAAATTAAATGTGGAGGTGTTTTTATGAGAGGACTGGAGTTGACTCAATAGCCAAAAGGTAGATTTTCCTTCATAGGAGAAGGAAAACATTGCAATTCCCCTTTTCCACTCTGGCTGTGAAAATAAAACTACATCTGGTTCAAACCCATTGCAACAGGAATTAACCCCTTTCCTTTCAACTAAGACAGCAAGCATGGAAGAAGCCACGAGTGGATTCCGTGTCTGCAGCTTGATGTGTGCAGGTGTAGCACTTTGGTCAGGCAGTTTATGGGGAAGCGATGCTTTCATAGGTTTCCATCGGCATGGTCGTGTCCCTGGTGTGCAGGGGCGTCCTCTGAGGACAGAGGCACAGAAGGGGAATGGAGCCTTTCAGGGCAAGAGGGGTCAGGCAACGCTGCCATCTTCTGAAAGCAAGCTGGAGAGTATCTGGGGAGCAAGGGGACAGAAGTGCTTGAAGAGAGCAAACTGAAAGCTTTGTGCAGCGACAGTGCCCCTCCAGAGTCTCCTGAAAAAGACACTTTTAAGCATTCATTGCCACAGATGTGTCTGCATATACACAGCACACAGCAAAGTTACTGCCACCTATTTCAGGTAGAGGCCCAACAGAGAACTTGGCTCCTCAGTCTGCTTATCTTCTATAAGGCTTGCCAAGGTGTGGAAAGTTGTGTGTGAAGCTATCAGCTTGTGGGTGCCATTTAGATTTGCTGTCCCTTCTGGATATAGCGTGTGATGTTATCTGGGGCCTTCAAATAACGAGTGATGTAAGCAAGCACGTGTCTGTCACAACACCAGCAAGTGCCAGAATCATTTTCATCCCTCTTGTTAACTTGTTTGTGCAAAAATATGATGTGTGTTCACTTCATCATGTTAAAAAATCGGTACACAATATGTGCCCTGGGTGTCCTTACGTTATTAATTTCATCAGTAATATCATAGCAGATGTTGTCACATGGTCCTCAGACATGTGGACAGTGCAAAGCTGTAGTCTGCAGTCCATTCTCCTCCAAAAGAACTGTAGGAAGAGAGCAACACCACTCATGTGGTGCCACGCGGAAAGTGGTAACATCTGCAGGCTGCTTTAGAGTAATAGGCATATGGGGGATATTTCCTGCCATATTGAGAGAGCTTTCATTCCGACTTCGGTGCACAGAGCATACCTGGTATGCAGTGTGGCAGAAGGGATGGTCTGCTCTGTGCTTTTATAAATCTTGTTTTTCAGAAGCGGCCACAATTCTGAGAGCCTGGTCAAGTGTGTCTGTCTGAAGGAGATCAGAAATCCCTTTCGGAAACCATTTGTTTTTGTATTTTACATATTAAAACCAACACCTTGCTATACCTAGGTGGCCTCCTGGGAGGATGGATAACGCAGACCCTCACACCTTAGGGCAGCAAGCTCCTGGCATGAAACTCCATTAAATCAGCAGTTGACACATTCTGCATTTGTTTCTGCATTTTGTTTTGCCCTGTGGAGAGTGTGTTACAGCAGTCTAATTCTGAGTTGACAAAAATGTGGATAAACTGTGACAAGGTTTGCATGGAAGGGAATAGGTCATGCCCTTTTCACCAGTCTTGAGCAGAGGAAGTGCTCGTGGGCATGACCGCTCTGTAGGTACCCGGGAGTCGTCTGCAACCTAATATACTGATTTTTAATCTCTTAGGAACTGACATCTTGTTTTATTAGTGGTAATGACATAATTTTCCCCAGCTTTTCCAACTGTTTTCTTCGTCTACACTGCTAAAATTATCTCAGTCTCATCTAGACTCAGGGGCAGAGTCCCAAATTAAGAAGATGACGTGAAAAACGGGGTTTGAAAGTAAAGCACAACCATAAAGCATTTCTGATTCTTTTGTACTTCTGAAGCTTCCCAGTGAAAGTAATATTTTGTACCTAATTTTTTTTTAATGCTCCAGTCTAGTCCCACATGTGGGATTAATTAGACAAGACAAATGGCTACAAGGAAACTCATCTCTTTCTGGGAGGTTGTTTTCTGATGTTGTCATCCCATTATTTCTACTTTTCAGTTGCTTGTTTGAATGAGTGATGGACTCAGTCGCTTCTTATGTTTGATAGGCAAATACAGCACTCCACTTCGCTAGTGTGTGTATGTGTGTGTGCCTATGATAAACATTCATTTTTAATTTACTTTGTTTACCTTGAGAGCCTGCCAAGAAGTGATTCAGATATTCCAGTGCGAAGGGTTTTTCTATTGTGATGCAGGACAAAGGAGTGTTGAGCATATGCTCTTTCTTCAAAGAAAAAAGAATATTATTTATTTGTGCAGCTACAAGAGTGCTGGTTTTCCTATGTAAACACGTGCTTGATTTTGTTTGTCACAGAGTCTACAAAATCTTTTGTGTTTGAAAAGAAAAGTTTTGCTGTACAATTGCAGGGCAGTTCAACGCAGCGTGCTAACGCCGTTGCTCTCTGCATATTGCTGCGCACCGAATGTTACAGTTTTCATCCATCTCATGCTGACAGCAGTTTGCTTTGGGGTAAACGCTTTCCTAAGGGACTAATTCATAAAAAAAAAGCCTTTTGCAACAACGTTCAGTCCTGCAAATAGCTGCATGTCTTGCTGTTGCCTCAAAAGGCAATGCTGAACTCCTTGAGGGCTGCCTTTTGTGTTTGGGTGAGAGTTTAGGAAGGGCTTTCTGCCCAGCTAGAGATGTAACTTGACGTCACTGGGACACAGGAGACAAACTGCACATTTTGTATATGGGCATGCAGTGGGATTGAGAAAGTTGCAGATTTAGGAACATTTGCACAGCAAGTCAGCCTGAAGCCATCTTGGTGGATGTCTCCTCTCTTGGTGTTTGCAGCACTTCTGCGCTATTCTAATGCGGACCCAAGTTCTTTCTGTCCAGAGTTTATTTGAACATTTTTCCTGTGAAACATGTTTTGGACCATATTTCTCCAAATATCTTTTTTTCTTTCTTTCTTTCTTCTTCTTTTTTTTTTTTTTTTTTTTTTTTTTTTTTTTTTTTTTTTTCTGGAAATGAGAAGCAAATCCTTTCTTGTCTTGCATTCCAATGTGTACCTGAGGGAGGAAAATCAGCCCTCCTCAGAGTCATTTAAAAGTTGACTTTAACGTGCAGATTGAAAGTATCCTGCAGTAGTACAGCTTAGTCACCTGCTATTGCTGAGAGAAGGAAGTAACCTTTGCTTTGAGAGCATGGAAATTGATATTGCTAATGTCTGATACCAATATTTATTTAGAAGACAAAGGTTGTCTGGGTGATATTAAATCTCCCAGTTGTATACCAGAGTGGTGTTGGCATTGCATTGCCTGGAAGCCAGTCAGAGTGCAGCAAAGCAACAATACTTCTTAATAAAATCTTAATAAAATCTTCTGACTATACTTTCCTGATATAAAGACTTATGAAATTATAACAATAAAAATAATGCAAGAATTGGAAAAATAATTTTGGTGCCACAGCCAATCCCACCATTGTTTTCTGTGATTATGTCATTCGTGGACTTCAGTCAGAAGTTTGAATCTGGGCTAGTGGTTGTTTCTTCTTCTTGACACAGGCCTGACTTTACACTGCAGATTGCTTTTTTGCACTTTCCCTTGGCTTATCTACCAATAAGCCAAGACAATATAGCAGATTAGTAATGTTTAGTCAGACTGCAGAAAGGCTTTCTTAGTGTATAGGCTAATAGCTTTTTCAAAAAAGATTAATTTCACCTTCACCTGGTTAAGTTCTATGAAAACCTTTATTTGAATGGTGCGTAGAGTTTTTATGAACTGTCCCCAACTGTCCATTAAAAAATGTCATTATGATTTGTTCAGCACAATTAAGGAAGAAGGTTTCTCTGAAAATTAAAAAAATGTACTGTTCAGTAACTGTAGGGCCACTGCAGTTACTTTAATGTGCAACAAACAAAGTGATGGATGGAGGGGGATGGTGATGTATCTTTTCATTTAAGTTAAGTGGAGAGAATTGTTATATAAAGTCTCCATTGAGGTAGGCATTGGAACAAGATGTGCTGGAGAACTGAAGAATGCAGATAATTTTGAGAGAAGATTTTAAAACATGTCCCTCGAAGATGTGAGAGTTGAATCTTAGACTGAGAGTGAGAGTATGATCTGCAAAAATGCAGCAGTTCACTTTTGGTCTGTTTTTCTCACACTCTGAGATTTTGTAAAGCTGCAGTATGCTACTGTGGCCAGCCACAGGCTGCAATTTGGAGTTTAGTAAATTTTCCTTGGAACATTTGCTCAATAGCAATTATTGTTAAGTAGGAGTGTGATATCGGAAAGATACAACAAGGTAAAATTTTGATATATTTTCTTCAGATAAACCAGAAGTATCTAAAGCAAAAATCCATGACTAAATTAACAATGAAGTGAAGCATTATGTACTTAGAGCGTTTTGCTGGGAAGCCCTAGGATTCCCATAGGTTATTCACTCAGCCAAATATCATCAAATCCAGAACATAAATCTCAAGTCTATTCTACACTGAAGAGGTGAGAGTAATTAATTGCCATTGCTGTTATGTTTTCAAGTTACTCAGTTAATCACCTTTCTTTCTTTCTTTCTTTCTTTCTTTCTTTCTTTCTTTCTTTCTTTCTTTCTTTCTTTCTTTCTTTCTTTCTTTCTTTCTTTCTTTCTTTCTTTCTTTCTTTTTAATATAACAGATCACTGTAGTTACAAGTCAGATAAAAGCTTTTTTCTATAAATGGCCTATCTGAGCATATACTATTGAAGAATATCTTTGAAGATCCTGTATGCATCTTGTTCTTCCTGCTTTTTAAATGTACTTATAATATCAAAAATTATTTCTGCAATCTTAGTTATTGTAATACAGTTTTTCATAAATATTTTCAGAGGTGGCATTGTTAGAGCCATGATCATCTAAGGAAAAAGTTAGGTTGAATTGCACAGTTTTTTGTTGTGTGATAGTGTTTGCCATTCAATAGCATTAATGGTAGTGGACACAGAAGAATTTAAGGTGAAGCTTGCTGCCATCAGTGTGGGAGAATGTTCTGAAAGTAGTGCGTTCTGAGCTGCAATTTGTCACATGTGCATCTTTGAACAACAGCAAATCCTCTGTTTGGAAGAATGGTCAAGCTTTTCCTTGATTGTTGTGAGTTTGTGTAGGAGAGCACTTTCTGTTCCAGTTTTAGGAGACACCAAGTCTTTCTTTTGCTGCATTAAAAAGTGAACTGGCGCAACAGCAGATAGATTGGAATATTTTGCCATTTAAAAGTCTTGTGATAATAATTAGTCCATAGTGATAAGTGCAGTAGTCACATGTGGATATCTCCAGGACTCTTGAAGCCACCTCTTACTTCCATCTCTCTGAAGTGCATGCTAGAAGAAGATATGGGCTTGGTACACTGGGCAGAGGTGAGAGGAAGGCACCTCATCCCTCCTGTTATCAAAGAGAGCTTGGTCAGAGAACAGCTCATGGCATGGTGCTGGGGTGCACCCACACCTGATCCTGCAGCAAGGGATGCTGGTGCTGGTTGGAGGAGCCTGGCTGTGTGTGTGGTAGGGCCAGGTAAAAGTTGAATTTTGCTCTGGCTTTAAAATAATAAAAGTAATTAGAAAAATGTGCAGATAAATTGTGTCATTAGAAGTTAATTAGAGAAATGTGGGTAATATTACACCCACAGCTGTGGATGCTGAGTGATACTAAAGCAGATGTTTCACTCAGGGGACGCATAGAGGAAGGCTAAAAACTGATTAGTTAAGGAGAAACCACAGTAAGTTTAGTATAAATCGCTACCAAAAATAAATTTGTTGCAAATGTTTATTTTGCTTGATTGTCTTTGATATGTGTGTGCTTGTTAGGGAAGGGAAAAGGAGTTGCCTGCAAGGAATTAGGAAAGTGACATGGTGGGGGAATTAGCCTGCCTCAGATCCCCGTCCTAATGGCTCCAGCTCTCTTTTGGTGCAGCCCTGGCTGCACATCTGGCCGCCAACTTGGGCGGCTGCTTCTCATTAGTGCTCTGGCCCCATTGCTAGAGGGAGTGAGCGCCCAGCAAGTCCTCTGCCTGGCCTCTGGTCAGAGTGGGGCCGAGTCCAAAGGTGAAAAACACTTCAAACTGCCTGAAACTGCTTTTAAAAATTATTTTTAAGCCATCCTTCTTGCAAAAGGTGTGCAGAGAGGAAAACAAAAGGTGGACGAGGCGCTGTGGTCGTTTTCCAGGCCGGACCCGGCGAGGGACAGCTTTGTTGGCCGTGCGGCACGGGAAGGAGCCGACAACAGATTTACTGTGGAGATGACTTAGCAGCCTCCTCGCAGCATTATGAAAGGAGTTTAAAATGTTTACGTTGCCCCCTCCTCCATGTACAATAAATTGTTACCCCAAACAATCGAGAATAAAGCTGGGAAAAGCCCTGGGTCCCTCTCAGGAAGCGGCAGGGCGGCCGCGGTGCGCAGGAGCAGGAGGGCTGGGTTGGCGGGGCCGGAGGGAGGCTGGCGGGCGGCCTGCCCCGCAGGAAGGCCGTGCGTTCCTGTCCTCTCGGTGAACCTGCCCGAGAGGAGCGCGGGAGTTATTGGGTAATCAGGGCTTGTCAGCACCTTGGTTATGCAGCGCGGCGCGATCCGATAATGTGAATGGAACCTGTAATAGCGCTGATGAAAAGCACGCCGGTTTGAAAAGGGCCGTGAATGATTTTTTTGTTCATTTTCTGTTTACATGCGATGCGTTATTGATGTCGTTACCTGCTGATACGCTGGCTTGTTTCTTGGAAAAACTGGGGATTATTCATTATTTTAAAAAAGACGGGCAGAGAAAGGGAGGGAGGGAGGGAAAGAGTGAAAGAAAGAGCCCTGTTACGTGAAGAAAATTGCATTCGAATGCTGCAACTGAAACATATTGATTTTCTGGCACAGACTTTTTAGATTAAAAATGCCAATACTAAATCCTTTCATGACCTATAGTTCATATGAAGTTCACGTGTCATTTACTATTATTCTGGAAAAAGCAGAATCTTTAATGAAAACACGATTTGAAGGAATGCTCTGCCATCCCATCATTTGCATGCGGTAGTAATAATACTTGATTAAGGGCTAAACATGCTACCAGGGCGGAGGTTTACATTTTTTTCTTTTTGGTAAATTGAAGTCCATTTATCTTTTTTAATTGCTTGCTTGTGTTTACCCTCATCTTGAGCTTCATACTCCCTTTCTTTTTCTTTCTTTTTCTTTCTTTTATTCACTCTGTGTGACGATAGGCAATCAAAGAAACTCATTTTTCCCACTGCTAAGCACAAGATCTTGCTTCAGATTTTATGGCATTCAGGGGATCAATGAGTCAAAATGCTATTTTGATCTGCAATACTGCAAACATTTCTAGTATAAATTCCCAGAGATGACCCTGACTTCTCTGGCCATTTTTACTCTTTCCTAATAGAGACTTTAAAGGTACTGATGTTGTGCTAACGTCAGGTTGGAAAATTTAAGGCCAAATTCCTGGCTCAGGTGATTTCAAACCCTTTCCTGCTTCTAACATGTCTATACTGCATTTCAGTGTCTTTAAAAGAGGACCTTCCCCTCGGGAGGGGTGCTGGGAACAGGGACAGGGCTGCTGTGGCCCGGCTGCCTCCATCAGCACTGCAGGACATGTCCATCTCTATGCACTGCTCCCTCACTTCAGTCCGTGCTGTGCTCATGCACACTTCAGAGTGAGAGCTTCTTCACACAGGAGCTCTTTCTTTTGTATTTCACCCCAAACTCCTGTAACTCCATATTACGTGTGGCTGTAGTCACTCAGTCAGGCTCGGGATAGCATATTTATCGTCATTCAGTGCAGTATGGATCTTGCTCAGGAAGGCTTTTGAGCACTTCCTTATTTAAAGAGGGGCAGAGGAAATCTGGGTGATAAACGTATTTACTTTTCCACAGGTTTGTTTGCCAGCTGGGTTCGCAGGAAGTTACTCTTTAAATTTGATCAATAGATTGTTTCTCTGGGAAGGCAGAGGAGAGCGCCTGGGTGCAGTGAGCACCAGCGAGAGGGGCCGGGCATTGGGGTTCTCTGCCTTTCCCACCATTCTTCCATAGCTTGTGCACTGATTAAAGTCTCTGTGGATACTTTGGGAGAGTAAAAGACTCATTTGAGGCACTGGAAGAGAGGAACAGAGTTGCTGGAGGACGTCTATCTGTAAAAAGTCAGAATATGTTTTTTTCACTGCATACTTTATGGAAAAAATCCCAGTGTTTGCCTTCTTTTGAGGATCTTGAGAATGCTTAGGCTTTGGGCTGGAGCTTGTATAGATCCTGAAGGTTCCTTTTTACTCTGAGTAATATTTAATGCAGAAACCTTCTCCCACTGTAAGGAACTGGGAGCATTTCGGGTGTCTTGGCAGCTTTACCTGGTAGATAAGGCTGCTCAAGCTTCTTGGCTTCCAGTCATGACTTTTGGGAGGACTTCCAACCTGAAGAGCTTACATCTCTGTTTTAAAATTGTGCTGGTTTAAGCTGGGACAGAATTCATTTATTTTCTTCATAGTGTCAGGTATGATGCTGTGTTTTGGCTGCAAGAGGAAAGCAGCATTGTTAACACACCGATATTTTAGTTGTTCCTGAGCAGAGCCAAGGCTGTTTCAGTTTCTCAGCTTCTCATACTGTCCTACCAGTGAGGGGGACTGAGGGGTTTGGGGAGCTGGGAGGAGACAGAAGCTGGACAGCTGACCTAAACTGGCCACAGGGATATTCCACACCATATGACATCATGCAAAGCCAACCAACCAACCAGCCAAACAAACAAAAACACCTTGAAAGACTGTGGGGAATTGACCTGGGAAGCAGCCATTGCTTGGATACTGGCTGGGCATCATTAGGTGGTAAGCAACTGCTTAGTGCATCGCTCCTTTTTTATATATATGTGTACATATATACATATGTTATTGTCATTACTAATACATTCTTACTTATTTTTCTGTCTTAGTAAATAGTTTTTATCTCAATTCAAGAGTTCTATTTTGTTGGTTTTTTTTCCCCAACTTTCTCCCCCATCCTGCTGAAAGGGGGAGGAAGGTGAGCAAACAACTGTGTGGTGCTTAGCTACCTGCCAAGTTAAAGCACAGCAAAAATATACAATGTCTTGTACATAAATACGATCAGTACTTCTCACTGGTAAGCTCACTTGCTGAATGCTTGGTATTCTTGCATGCAATTAATATCATGGACCCCTATTGTGGTGCCTTGGGCTGTATGTCTGCCTTCTCATACCTTGCTGTGGGCAGGCTTCTTTCCAGCCTGCAGCTTGACAACAGGCTTGAGTGGGGTGGCAGCAGCTGAGCAGGCATTTGCATGGCACGAGGCATAGCTACTAGGATGTGAGGCCAGGGGCCTGCCTGGGAGCCAGCATGGCAGCATGCTTGCCTTTCCTTGCCATGGTGGCAACAAGGCCTCCGAGTGGCCACATCCTTACTTAGTGCGGGCCCAAGGACAATGCACACTTTGTCTGCCTTTGATCAAAGCATGTTATGCAGCCGTTTTTTGTTGCAATTGCTTTCATCTACCTCTTCCATTTGTTCTCCCAGCGAGGGACAAGAAAGAGGGAGAGCAACACTCAATCAGCTTGTGCTCTGAACATACCCAGAACTGAACAATGTTTTTCTTGGCAGGACTCTGCAATGGCTGCCGTGACTCAGGAGTGATCAGAGGTCCTCACTGTGCACCATTGTCTATGTTAATGCCAACTCTGGGAAAAAAAAAAAAAGCACTTTGAGGATGTCAGATACAGGTTACACTTAATTAGTTATTGTGTTCTCCTGCTTATGTTACTACATTGTTGTAATTTCTTGGATTCTGAAAACAGAAAAATGTTGCAATTAGCTACATTCAGGCATTTCAGAAGTTACATGGAGACACAGAGTAGCTTTTCTGCAACATAAGATATGGGTGTTAAGTCTCACTGCCTCCAAACTGGTCCAGAGTTAGGAAAAATGTTCTGCTGCAGCAGAAAGGGCAACTTCTGTCTCTCATTGAATTATGGAAAGATAGAGCCCTTTCGGCTCCTGAGCCTACCAGCAGTGTAAGTGTGAGCGTGACACTTGAGGGGAGCACATCACGCTCGGACTGCTTTCTGTGTGCTGGCAGCTCGCAGACGTGACTCGCTAGCTGCAGCCCTGACAGGGGGGCAGAGCGCAGCAGAGATGGGGAAGAAATTCAAGTTCATCTGCAGTTTGCCTCTGAGGCTCCTGTCCTACTTTAGACAGAAATTTGCAGTGACTTGGTTAGATGCACACCTTTCGTTTCTCCTTTCTGCTCCTGTATCTCACATGTGGCTGAGCATAAGTGGCATAGGGAGCAAGGCAAGAGCAGGCAAGCTGAGCGTCTCATGTCCTTTGCACTCTCGACTGCTTGCTAGAGATCTCTGCCCAACCCCTGTGGTGAAAGGTTATTGCTGGGATTTGAATTCTTCTTTTAATATATACAGATTTTTGCTACATGTTTTTGAAGATGGGATTATCTGTTCAACAATGAATGTTACACAAAATGTTTACTTTCTCTTCCAAAGTGCAATCAGTATATTGTTCTTTTCTTGGTTGCACCATCACAGCTTTTGTCAGTCAGAGGGTTCTAAATAAAAATAAATTGGCTAGGTGGAGCATATCTGGTCTATTGGCAAGGAGGAAGAACATTTAAACTACAGCTGAGATTTCTTGAATCCATCCTGCCCTTTAATGCTACAGCTTTTATACTATAAAGCAAAATATGGAGACAACGATTGACGAAAGACTTCTGTCTTTACTCTCTGCCCATTAATTTTTTTTGAATGTATTTCATGCTTATGAGGTAAAGCAAAATTTCATGTTGAAATTGTCACAAATAACCTGGATGTTTTCCTTTATTTCAGTAAAATTTTGTGCAAGGCACTGGGATGACAGCTGGGGACTGTGCCACTTTGCCTCTCAGCCTCCATCTAGGCCAGCAGGATGGCTTTCAGAAGCTGTGCAAATGACTAAACTCAGTGTCTAGCCTTGATATTCAGCCTCCATGGAAAAAAAAAAAAGTTAGGCACTAAGGAAGTAAAGAAAATGTTGTAAAAATACCTACGGATAAAGTTCATGTAACAGAATAATTGGGAAATGGAAGATCCAGTATACGTATCTGCAGAGGCAGCTAATATGCCCCCTAGGAAATTAATTAAGAAACGTAAGTTAATACTAACTATTTTTTGGAAGCATCATAGAGAAACTGAACGTTATAGAGAATTAAAAGTAATAGGTAGGAGCAGCTCCACCAGCGGCATCTAGTTCTGAGTGTAATTTATGTTACAGGCAGTAAAACCAGGAAAATACATGGAGAGTAATGGAATTTATGAAGTAAGCAGCATGGCTTTGTGAATACAAAGACGCACTTGTGAAACTTGTGCATAGCATACCTCAGTGTTTCATGCAGATGATGTCTGATGGCCCTTCGTGCCCTGCTTGTTCTATGCTGGACCAGTGACTGGCCCTGATCCGCAGAGACCAGTGGTCTTTGGTGCTTCGTCCTCCTGGTAAAAACAGACATGTGCTTGAGCACGTTGTTACTCGTAATGCTTGGAGAGCATTGATTCTGAACAATGCTCAATTGTGTTTTCAAATCTTTGGGATTTTCTTCTTGGTTGTCTCTTGGGGGTCAGGAAGTTGGCAGTGGCATGTGTGGAGACATTACGTCTGGAGAACTAAGAAACAGAGAGGCTTTTCCCATGGTCATTGGTGAGCCCAAAGCTGAAAAGGCATTGGAAGGATTTGGACGCATTGTGTAAACTTCACCAAAAATGTAGAGAAAGGCTGGAAGAATTCTGGAGAATATTTAAGGACCCCAAACTAGCTAACCAGCCAGCCAGCCAGCCACGAAGAGCGCTATTTTGAAGTGTAAGTAGGATGTAAACACCATGAAAATACAGGAAATTTTCACATGATAGGAAGGTAATATTACCAGTAATCATGGAAGAATATTTTAATGGTCACTGGCATATAAGCATAACACACTCTCCCCCATAAGTAAGGCGCATTAAGCTATCTGAAGTATAGAGAGGAGCCTCTCATTTTCCTCTGTTGCTTGTTTATTCCAGGACAGTTATCATCCTCCCTAAATTTTATTTAAAGTTCACAGCAGTCTATTCAGCTAGTGCAGTTTTAGGTTAAGCATATTTTATCCATAATTGCTATATTTGGTTCTCAAGTTATTATTGCAGTTCCTTGGGGTACATTTAAATCCACCTTATTGTAATAGATTATGGAATATAGTGGCTAATGTGTCTAATGTAAAATAAATGACTGTAATGATTTATGATCCAGCACTTCAGTTTTATTGAACATAAGGATCATTGTACTAAAATGGATGGTGTATTGCTGGTTTAGCATAAAATACTGAATAACATATTCAAGAAAATGAATGGATTGGCCAGTTCATAATATTCTGCCCCTTCAGCTGAGAGGTCTTTAATAAGCAAGAGTGTCATTACACTTGAAAATGTATGTGTAGGTAATCCATTATCTAGAACAATGACAGTGATCGGATGAAGCTCATATTAGAGAAGGGCCTCCTTACAGAGAAATACATGGCCCTGCCGTGTCTGCGAGAGGCTGGTGAGGGGGCCGTTTCTGTTTTTTGTTGCAGCCTTATTTAGAATAGTTGAATTTATAAGTATGCATGTATTTGAAGATAAATCTGGAGGGGGTTATAGAGCGCATTTAAAGGTGGGAAGGAATGTCACGAGGCGGTGATTTGCACAGGCTCATACTGAAGTGCATCTTTGCTGATCCTTATTACCATAAGCTGCATGTACTTGTAAGATAAATTTTTCAGCTCTTCATTTTTATCCCATTTGAAGGCCAATATAAATTATACTTTTGCATGCACCTTGCTACTGTTTACATCCAGGTTTAGTAGTGTCATCTTCTACTAAATGTCAGGAAGACGGATTGATGTCATAAGGGGTGGTACCGCTGGGAATATTACTGTAGGTGGGTGTTCTGCTTGCTTCAGTGTCACCAGAAGCACTCACTTGTGGACACTCACAGCCAGCAGTGTCCTGACTTAAACTGTTGATTTCCTGGGGTGAAGGAATACTTCGGAATACTTCAGCTCTCTGACCTCAGAAAGGAAGGTTTTATTAGTCAAGAGAAGAAATTAATAGGAGTTGTAACATGGACAGAATATTTGAATTTCTATCTGATTAAAGCATGTCTCTAAAAATGAGGAAACAAAGCTAAAAATATGGAGAAAAAAATATGAAGACAGATATGCTGTTTTTAAAAACATATTCCAAGGAAACTGTTAAAGGAACATAAATGATTGTACATCTAAGTACTTTCACAGAGCTGACAACACCATTTCCTGCAGTCAAAATAAGACAGCAGATTATAAAAGACTAGCTTCCAGCAGTTTGCTTATAATATTTTTTTTTTAGTAAAGATCACATTTTGTTATGTATCGGAGAGCGAAAAAGAAATAATACATTTTGGGGATGTTATCCTGAAGTAACTCTGCATTCATTTTCTTAAAAGCACTTGGATAAAGCTGAAAGAAAGAAACTAAAGGCAAATATGCATTCATTATACCCATGGTAAAAGTGAATGAAGAGCTCCTGTTGATATATTTACAGCTTCAAGTATTTTGAAATAAGCAAGATCAAAGTACAAGAGTTCTTTTAGAGTAGTAGCAGACAAGTTATCTCTCCATTTAAACAAGATTTCACTGGCATTTTCAGTATGAAGGAGTTTGATGCTGTTTTGCCATTTATTACTAGTTTTTTCTGTGAGTAAGCACATCCATTGGCAGCCATGCAGGGAGATTTTGAAAAGACTTCAAAATTACTTTGGTGAAACTGAAACACCTGTAGTTGCAAAAACACATACTCAAAATTTTTACGCACCCAAAACCATTCAGGTTGGTTTTGACATGTAATTGGATGCTGTTTTATAGCTGAGCTGTTTCAAGTTACTTATTTCATATATCTCAATCAGTTTTATAAGTAGATGAGTTGCACCAGCACACACAGAATATCCCAATCCAGCTGTGGTTGCACTTCTGAGGGAAGTGCAAATTGTGTCAATAGCTGGGGGGTGTTCTGCTGCCTTAGTGCAGTTTGGGGGACGTGGCTCCCTATTGTATTTTAATTAGTCCTACGATTTTGATGGTAACAACAAAGGTAGGGGTGTTATTTTTTATTTAACTGTGCCATTGAAGTTTCCTTGTCTTCTTAAAGTTGGTTAGACATTTGTATCGAGCAAGAAGAATCAGAGTAGCTGGAAAGTGTATTGAGAAAATTACCTCCTCGTTGATGCTGAGCTTGGAGTCTCTTTCGTGCCAATGCAGCATAATAATGTGTGTAGCTCTGTTTTAGTGGCCTAAATTGGCTTTAGTGTAGGTACTCCATAACTTTTGAAACTAAGCATCATCCCACTGGTTGCTCTCACATAGTGACTCAGATCTGTGATGGTTTGACAAGGTACACTGCTCTCTGAACTGTTAGCTGCCTTTTACAGCTGCTGTACAGCTGTATTGCGCAACAAAATCCACAGTGTGACAAAGAAAGTCACCTCAACTGAAACCTGTGCAGGACTCTGGGAAGGGTCACAGAGCTCCTACCACATGAACGAGGTGGCAGTGCTGGGACATGGCCAACAGCAGGGGCAGCTATCACCACTTTGCCTCACCTTCTTTCTCGACCTGCATTTGAGCACAGACCTATTCTGTGTGAAGAGCATGGCTGAGTTCTATTGCATTCTCACACACACAACCTTGTAGAGCCTTGCCCATCGTTGGGACCTGCCATGGGAGTAGCATGGGTAGGAATAGCTCAAGCTCCGAAGCCAAGTTGTGACTCTCCATTCCTGAAAGCCCCTTCAATCTTTCCTCTGCCTTGGGCATCTGGTTTTCACATCGCAGTTACTTCAGCCCATAAGCATCCACAAGAATTTTAAATAACATATCACTGCTAACCAGCTCCACTGGGGAAAACAGGCACTTTGCTCACAAATGGGCACATTGTTGAGGCCAAAGAAAAGGGGTTTCTTTCACACTGGGTTACATCGCTGAGCCTGAGCCAAATGACTGAGAATGGCAAGAGCTGTTATAGGAACAAGTTTATGCACTGTAAATGCAGGAATCTGATGCATATTCAGGCCTTAACTGTGGCATTTCAGGAGGAGGAATGGACCAAGAGATGCCTTGGGAGCTGTGGGCATTGCGCTTCAGGAAGGCAGAGGTGACTCTCAGGCATGACCTGCAGGACTTGGTGGGTCAAAAAGAACACTTCCTACACTTTTGAAAAGGCTGACACCTTACCTAGTTCTAGATAGACCCTACTAAAAAGTATACACTGAGCACTTTGAGGGTGCTTGACCTGATTAGCCTTTGGTGCCTGTCTAGACAGGATGATACAGTGAACCTACTTGGTATGTAAAGAACTTTCGTTGACTAGACATCCAGCTTCTGACTGCTCAGGTTAGAGCACATAATTTCTTTCTACTCTCTTTGTGGTTATTGGTGTGCATCTAACAAATCCTGATAAATGTACATAGAATAAATTACAATTAAGAGCATCTTCACATACTTACGATTCTGAAGTCTTAGTGAGACCTTCCCAAAGGCAAGTAGCGTCACCTGCTTAGTTAAGATTGGTGACATATTCTGTGCATGTCTTATCTATCTATCCATATATCATGTTTTTGCATCTCCATAACACAATTTCTCTGCTGGCATGATTTTCATTTTAATAAGCTCAATGTGTTCTAAGTTTACTATTCTGGATGAGTACAGAGAAAAAATGTTCCCTGTATAGAGAAATAGATCTTTTTTGATGGAAATTTTAGAGCCCAAGATTCCTCAAAGGATGAGAAACATCCTTGTGTAGGCCAGGAGACAAAGACTTTTGTGCTATGCAGAATGAATGTAAAATAATAAAAATGTGTGCAGTGTCATTTTGCTTGCAGTAGAATCATAGAATCCTTGTGCAGTATTTGTTGTTTAGCCAGAGTTTCAGAAATTGAGCAAGATTTTTCCACAGTTTTCCATGGTATTTATAGAAACTTTATTGCAAAACATACATTTGTGTGCCTTCATTGGTATAGAATATTCCGGCCAAATGTTCAGTTTTTCTTAACTTGCCATCTACTGCTGCTGGAGCCTGCCCTGGTCTTCCATCTGCCCCAATGCCAGTTGTGTTTCCCCAAAGGACATCTTCCCTCTGCAGATTCTGTTGTCGGGACGACATCTGTCCTGGCTCCCTGTCCCAGCAGCACTCCAGCTCCAGGAAGGACAGACTGTGGGGAGCTGTGTCGCTGCCCTGCTGACCTGGGCTGAGCTTGCTGAAGGGAGGCAGCAGCTCTTCCACACCTCCGTGCTTTCTGACACAATTTCAACAAGATTTTATAAGGCAAACACTGAAATTTCCCAAATTCTCACACTCCACAATTGCTACACATTTTGCCTTCACATTTGGATATGGTTCTGATCAGATCAGTGCATTTTCCATCACATTCAGCTGAGGAAAATAAAACCAGTGCCATGTAGTATGCATGGACAGGAATTGCTCGCGGCTTCGTGGTGCAGATGAGAGCTTGGTAGTTCTGTTTTACTTCTCTGTGTGGCCATATTTCAGGCTGGTTGGGCGCGCACCTCCAAGACCTGGCTGGGTCTTTCTAGGATGCAGAGCGCCGTGCATACATGGAGTTAAACAGTTCCACATTCCTGAGTAGAACAAGAATGTTTTCACAGTGCAATCTGCTCTGTGTGAATTACACAAGTTTATTTTTTCAGGACGAACTCCATGGACAGTTTTTTTGTTTGCTTGTTTTTTAAAGAGGAGATGATATGCAGTGAAAATATCTACTGGAGTAACCAACTATGTTGTTGTAAGAGTGCGACTGGGAAAATTTAGGTTAAAAAGTCTGTCGACTATTGAGGAAGAACAGTCACAAAAGATTTGTGATGTTTTTTCCTTCTTGTTCAGCAAGGAAGTGCATGTGAGATAAATACACACGGGGTGCCTGGTGCCAGTTGCCATTGGCATTTCCTGCTGCAGGCATGGTGAGAAGCAGGCATGCCATCCTTCATTTCAGGGGTGAGCAAGTCCACGTTTCACTTTGTGTGCTGCAGCTCACAAGGGAGGTGGAGTAATTCCTACCTTGGTGGATGTTTTTTTCCTGCACTGATGTTGCTTTTGGGATCAGATGAAAGTAAATGCATATTAGGGACAAAGCCTACTGAGACTGTCCGGGATAGGAGCCCAGGGTACGTCTGCAACCACATGCTGTTCTTCCTGGGGCTCTGCCAGCAAAGGGACTCTGTGTCACTCAGGTTCCTTAAATACTTTTTACAAACAAGGTTTATTTGAGAGTTAAAAGCAAGAAAAAAGGTTTTACATTAAGCAAAATATTAGTTTTTATGCTTTTCGGGCAATGAGACCACGGAAAGTGAGCAGTTCTGGGGTCTCTTGCACAAGAAGGATGTGGACATTTTTAGAAGGGGTCCGAAGGAACCCATGAGGATGATCAGAAGGCAGAGCACTTTTCCTATGAAGACAGGCAGAGGGAGCTGGGGTTGTGTGACATGGAGAAGAGGTGAATAGCTCAGGCATGAAACCCATTGT
Source organism: Phasianus colchicus (assembly GCF_987193195.1). NCBI lineage: Eukaryota > Metazoa > Chordata > Aves > Galliformes > Phasianidae > Phasianus > Phasianus colchicus. The sequence goes on along the minus strand of NC_143441.1, from coordinate 16,197,641 downwards.
GTTGAGGCATTGCTTGGGTCCACACATGCTCAGAGGCAGTGTGAATCTGACATGTGCAACTGATTTCAGAGAAATGGGTGGTCACTGGTGAAGACCTCAGGTCCCGTGGTGAGAGAAGCCGGCAGTGTGTTTGTGCCAGCTCCAGGACAGATGGCTCTAATCTCACTATCTTCCTCCGGATTGGCTTCCCAGACAAACAGCAGGGGAGGGGAAGGAGGGGAGAAGACAGAAAGAAATGGTAGCAATATGTGAGAGCCAGGAACTTCTCAGAATCCATGTGAGAAATGGCATGCTATGGTATGTCCCATCGATGGCAAAAATGACAGAGGTCTGGGCCACAGAACCAATTTCTTGTAGGTGTTTTTGTCTCCTTGTCTGCTAGGGGAGAAGTGTTGGAGAGTTGTCTTGACCTTCTCTTGAAAAGGAGTGAGAGAAGGAAGTAAGCTTAAATATACTTACATGGGAATGCAGGAGCTCTTTCTTTAGGGACTCTGACTTTGTATCACATGTCAAATCCCCTGTATTCCATTCCTGTTCTGCAGCTAAGGGTTTTGTGTGCTGTCTCTTTAACCAGACCAGTTTACTGCAAGAATTGGCAGAAATAAAAGAGTTATATTCTGTATGATCATCTTTTCCGCATTAAACTTAATATGCATTTTTGAGGCAATGGCAGAAAATGTGGAGAATTTACACTCTGTAACTTTTATTCATAAAAAATAAATAAATAAATAAAAGCTTTGTAATTCCAGGCAGTAACATGGACAATCTAGATATGCAGAAATAAAAATAATTAATCGCACAAGATGTATTAGATGAGCTTTGATATACGGAGGCAACATAATGTGAACATTTGATTTTGCTGTGTAATGCAGCAAAACACACTGTCTTAAGCAGATACTTGTATAAAAAATACTTGTGGTGAATATTAGTTTCTATTCCAGAATAGCAAATGCTTTACATTTCACTGTAGAAGCAAATGGTCTATAGAATAACTTCCGTATGTGTAGTGTATCTTCACTAAGTTAGGTTGTTTTAAATGTAGAACTTGGTAGACTTTTGCAAATGCATGACCTAGCGGTAGTAAGTTATTTATTTATTTATCTTTAAAACAAAAGTGAGAAGTTATGAGTGCTCAGCACTTTCCATACATTAAAACTGGAACAATCTAAGTTTTATGCAGTACAAGACTGCAAGTCTGTTGTGCAATAGGAGAAGGGGTGTCAGCTAGAAGCAGACATTGAGAGGGGAAGACTGAAAGAGCTTGACTTGTTTAGTCTAGCAAAATGACTGCTGAGCAGCAATACAGCGTGCACTAAATACACCAGAGGGGAAGGCTGCTGGATGCAGAAGGAATTAGCTAAATCCAGAGGACAGTGTTTGTGCAAGAGCAACTGGGTATGCACAGGTCAAAAAATAAGGAGCTTATAAATGAAAAGAGGGCTTTCCTGGCCAGCAGAGGAATGAGGTTGCATTGCAGTCTCCTGGAGTCAGCTGCAGGGGTGTAGTTTCTTGTGTTTTGTGAATGGGCATTAATAACACAATTTCCTTGCAAAGATGGTAATTGGAGTCTATAATCTAGCATCTCCTATATGGTCCTGTTAATCTGTAAATCGATGAGTGCTTTGTTACACGTGTTAGGTTATGGCATGCAAAAATACGTGGAATCCTAGAACCATAGGATCATTAAGGTTGGAAAAGACCTCTAAGATGATCTATTCCAATTGTCCACCTACCACCGATGTTGCCCACTAACCCATGTTCTTCAGTACCACATCTGCACATTTCTTGAATGCTTCTAGGGACAGTAACTCAACCACCTCCCTGGGCAGCCTATTCCTGCCTGACCTCTCTTTTGAAGAATAAATTTTTCCTTATATCCAATCTGAACCTAACCTGGTGCAACTTGCAGCCATTCCCTCTCGTCCTATCACTGTTGTCTGGGAGAAGAGGCTGACCCCCCACCTCAACACAACCTCCTTTCAGCAAGTTGTAGAGAGCAATAAGATCTTCCCTAAGCCTCCTCTTCTCCAGACTAAACAATCCCAGTTTCCTTAGCTACTCCCCATAAGCCTTGTGCTCCTGTCTTCTCACCAGCTTTGTTGCCCTTCTCTGGATACACTGCAGGGTCTCAGTGTCTTTGCTGTAGAGGGGCCCAAAAGTGAACACAGTACTAAAGGTGTGGCTTCACCAGAGCTGAGTACAGGGGAACAATCACCTCCCCGCTCCTACTGGTTTCACTATTTCTGATACAAGTCAGGATGTTATTGGCCTTCTTGGCCACCTGGGCACACTGCTGGCTCGTATGCAGCCAAGTGTCAGCCAATACCCCAGATCCTCTTCCTCTGCACAGTCTTCCAGCCACTCTGCCCTAAGCCTGTAGCATTGTGAGGTTGTTGTGACCGAAGTGCAGGGCCCAGCACCTGGTCTTGTTGAATTTCATCCAACTGGCCTTAGTCCAAAGATCCAGCTTGTCTGGATCAATTGTAGGTTATCTTCTCTTAAAACTTAAGGTTCAAGGAAAGCAGCAAGTCCTTGGAATGTACTATTTTTTTATTTTTGAGGAGCAGGCTATTTTTTCTTCCAGAGGTAGCTTTAACCTTTTGGGAGGAGGAAATTGCGGATGGAAGGGGAGATGTCCTCTGCTCATGACATAGATGAGGGTGTGAGTGTTGCGTGTGGGTTTGTGTGGAGGTGAAAGGAATTTTTTACTGTGAGATTGTGTCCCTCTGTAGCTTTGGACTGCTGTGTTCTCCGGTGTCTTACATTCAGTGCAGAAATACCAGCAGTGCTGCTGAGGGTGAGGATGTTCCCAACCATTCAAGTGGTACAACATGAGCACCAAAGGCGGGCTGTTGATGAAGACATGACTGGTCCATGGCTTATGTTTGTTTCACAGTGATGTGTGGATTAATCCAGAGATGCACCTTAGCATGTCCTCTTCTTGTTTCCATGCAACTGTTCTGACTGAATGGCCTAAACTATGGTACCAATTACCTAAAGGTTAATGCTAGTGCTGTAATGATGGAACTATTAGGGTTTCCCCACCTCCACCCCACCCCTTCTATATACCTGGTCAGGGAGAGAGAAAAACTACTACAGCCTAATTAAATCAATCATGGACTGGGTGTCAACCAGTGTACGCCTCCCATACATCCACAGTGCTCTTGGGCCTTTAGGTAGGAGAAAGCACCATGAAGTACCATCCAAATGGTCCAACTCATACTGTAAATGCAATCACACATGCAAAACAAAAGACACATTTTGATAAGACTTGTAATACGTGGTTCTCACCAGGAGGTTCTGCAGGACATCTGACTTTGCCACCATTGTCCCATCCTCTTTACCAAGTGAACTACACTTGAGTTTTTAGGGGAAATGAGCTATTTCTTTCAAAGATGAAGTGAATGTGTGGAGATGGACTGCAGAGAACAAAGGCAGAAAGGAAGGATGTGTGAAGTCCTGCAGAATGAATGCAGAAGGGTTGCAGCATGTAGGTACCGCTCTGCTTGCTGTATCATGTTTTACTGGGGCGTCTGGTATTACTGGGTACATGATGAGCATACATGTACCCATTCTGTTTTTGTTTTTGATTTCTGTTACATGTGCCTAGTAAATACTAGATGAAAAATTCAAACTGTTGCATTTCTACCAAAATTTTTTTCCTGTGTTCCAAGTATTCGTATCATTTTTATAAAATATAATAAAAGGTAATAAATAGGTTTTTTTTTAAATGTGCAGTAACACAGACAGTCTGAATGACATAGAAATAATAAGGAAAGACTTGTAGGGGTAAAACACTAACCATGTTTTTTCTCAACCGTATCAGTGGAGAGTCAGTGGCAATTTTCAAAGCAGTCAGAGAGCTACCAACATTTTTCTTCAAAAGGGCAGAATTTGACTTTTACCCTTTATGAGGGCATTTATGTCGCCTGTCTGAGGAATCTTCATTTTGTCTGGAATCAGAAGGGGCACTGTGTGGACTAATGTTGATGTCATTTCTTGGTTGAAACTTGTTCTGTCTAAAATATCAGAGCCCAGACATCTTTACAGCAGCAAAACAAGTGAAAATACCTAGTTTTATTTATAACTGCTCAGTTGCATTCACTCTGTCAGTTTTTACAAATAATTTCCAGATACTACAACAAAAACATACTCTGCAAAGGTCAGACTCTGAATGATGCTTGCTTGGCATCATATGCATGATTCTATACATTTACATATACAGTGACCCAAATTTAACCTTGGAAAAGATAGTAAAGCAGTGTGATAGGCACTGCTTGCACACGGATTGCATTTGACATGGTATTTCGTAGATCACTGCAAACTATGGGAGCTGCTAATTTTCTGTGGATATCTAGAAAGATAATAACTGTAACTTCCCTATCACCCCAGGCTGTCTAGTTGCAGTTGCAGCTGGTTAGTATGGGATGCCAGTATTATACAACATGGGTAAACTTTACAGTGACAAATGACTTAGAGCCATTTTCAAGGTGACATTTTGATCAGGGAGCTTGTGCCAAGTGTTTTCTATTAAGCATTTCATTTCACTGCATGGTTAATCAGCAAAAGATTCTTCCAAAAATCCATTATGTCATATGTAATATGTCAGGACCGTTTTTCCTTGTTTAAAATGGAGAAGGACCCACAAATGCTTGAAAACTAACAGATCTTATTTCTGCTAAAGATTTAAAAGTAGAAAATAAGATAAATCAAACATATAGCTTTGCTTTTGACCTTGTTGAAAAGTTGTTTAGATGAGAAACCAAAAATGTAAAGGTTTACTCTGCTTGACATCTTATTCATTAAGCAAATACTTTCAAAAGCAGTGCTAGCCTTTGTATTATTAGGATATTTGATAAAATCAGTATTAACTATGTGTGTCTTTTGAAGCTATAAGTCTAGGTCATTTTATATGACTGCAAAAACCTTTTGGAATATAGACCAAATCCTCAGCATGTTTTTCTTTCTTATGCAAACCCCTTTCTACATTTAGAAGGCTCAAGTACTAAGAAGACCTGCAGGCTCATATCAGAATTGTTTTTTCTTTTCCCTTTTTGTGAAATAAATGAATTGTATTCATGGTCACTAAAAAAGCACTTCTCTTTCAAGTCAGCATTTTTTTGCTTGAGACTTTTTCTTGACTAGTTGTTTCTGACAGCGCTACACATGCATCTTGTTTGCTTAAGGCAGGAGGTAGGCTGAAACTTTGGTTTCCTCTTTCTGACTGTGTCAGTAAGGATATCTTACGATTTCCAACTTGATAGTGTTTCACTTGGGCTAACTTCCTTTGAAATCTTCAAGAATGTACAGTCTAATTTGGTTATAACCCTCTGTTCTCCTATTTTGAATGCTGTTAACTGTTCAAGTAATAAGAAATTGGATAGACTGACAAAGTGCCTTTGTGAAATGGGGATACAAAATACTCGGTCTTTAAACCTCACCCATCCTACTATTTGTACTATTTGCTCTGCATGGCAAAAGGAGCTTCCGCCTCAGGAAATTCCACACACCTAGTAGATGGTCTGGTGTCTTCTGAGACCTGGACAGAACCAGGTGCTTCCCAACGGTAGGTTAGCCTCACTTCTGAAAGCACATTGTGCTTCAAAACCATTGCTGTAAGGCATCTGCTCTCCTTTGTCTTTCCCAAATGTCATCTTTTCCCCTGTCTCATGGCATCTTTTCTCTCTGAGATCTTTGAATGACATAACCAAGATACCTGAGCTCCCACACAGAGAAATCTTGAGCACTGACATGGCCCCATCAACTAGGTAACTTAGGAGTCACTCATAGTTGATGCTGCTATGGTTTTATTTGCAGGGATGGCATTGAAAGTTTTGCTGGCCTAGTGTTGCTGCTGGGGCGGTCTCTTGCAGGGTGGGGATGAGTCCTGGGGTTGCCGTGGACCTTCCTCTCCAGGGGCTGCTGGGGCCCCAGAAGTGAGTGGTTCTTGCCCTGGGCAAAGGAGCCTGCTGCTTCCACCTACCCTGCTCCTCATGCGACTCCTCCTCTGAGGACACAGTGGTAGTGGTGGTGAGCCCAGGACCGCCAAGAGGGATGCTGGGGAGCTCCTCAGTGCCAGGGCCTTCAAGGTTGATGGAGCGCCCTGGGCCAGAGGCAGGAGGCTCCTGACGGGAGGCGACAGGGCTGGGGATGACTATGAGGCTATCATGCCTTTCCTTAGCATGGGCATCCTGGTGGTCCTGCTGCTGGTGGATCTCTGGGCCATACAGGGCTGTGGCGATGATGATGAGCCTCCCCTCAAAGCGCTCTGTGAGGCCTCTGAGACTCAGCTGCAGCTCCCGCTGCAAGGCTGCCTCGTCGAGTCCATATTTGCACAGGAAGCCCAGAATGATGCTCTGCTTTGCATACACTTCCCACCACCCATCGACGGACATCCTCTGATTTCTTGTTGGAGCAGGGGTCTGAGGTCTCGTGTGTGTTCTTGGAAATAAGAAGCCCAGACCTCAGGTGGGAAGCTGTGCTCAGGAGGCAGGAGGATTGGCTCTGCAGGCTCCTGCTCGCTCTGCAGGCCATAACCTGAGTGCACTTCATATCACAACAGGTTGTTTGCTCACTCTTTTCTCTGCAGCCTGTATTATGGGAGCTGCTTCAGCAGGGGGTTGGACTAGATCTCCAGAGGTCCCTTCTGACCCCTGTGATTCCGTGATTCTGTTACATAGGGAAGTTTATCAGTGAAATGCCAAATAAAAAAAAGGGAAGGAGGACAGTGACTAGGAGGAGAGGAAATCCGGGGATGCCTTTTTTTTTTCCCTCGCTTGTGGCTAACAATTTTTCACCTTCCAGCAAAAGTGGCTACAGAACAATCCCTCTTGTTTTGTGGATGATGCAAAAGGACATGTTCATACGCTTCTCATTCACTTCCTCCTTATAAATCAGTGTTTTCATTTCTTGATAAAAGCATTGCTGTGCATCTTCTCAAATACCATTAATGAGGTGCCTTAATTGATGCAGGTGATAATTCTGTCTGAGCCTGGTAGGGTGAATGAGAAATCTTACTGCAGTCTGCAAAAGTAAGTAGCAATTCACCTTCCTCCCTTCTGAGCAGTAAGTAGGAAAACATACACTCACATCCACCAAAATGTTTCCATAATAACCCTGTCTCTGTTCTCAAGGATAAGATTTGTTTGTTTCTGGGGATACCAGAAAAACATCGGCCATATAGTTGTATTTGAAGGTGAGGATTCCATTTCTGTAAGAGAAATGAGAGAGGTTTCACTAAGAAGGAAAGTGAGTAGGTACTGCAAAAAATAAAACAGGGAATTAAAGAGCTGCTTTGGGTATATGATTGATTATTGCTAATTTTTGTAACTAAGAGCAAGAGACCCTTTTCCTGAGGCTGGGAGAGAATAGGGATTGCGCAATTCAACAGGACACTAAAATCACCCCATAATAGATAAAAGATTTTCAGCTGCTTTACCAGGGAAGGATAAAATATATGCACGATGGCTAGATAAAAATCTCTTGTTACCAGATCAGATGTTAATGAACTTCTATTTCTGTATTCATAAATCAACATAAAAGCATAAAGACATTTTCTTTTGTTGATCAATGTATCTTGTAAAATATATGGAGGGAGAGGCACGTGAAGAGTGTGCCAGTAGGATGAGATTGTGGGTGTGAAGAGCACAGATGGATAATCAGCCTTGATGTTTATCTTTAAGGGAAAATATGATGTACTCATTAACTTATTGTTATTATCCATATTTCTTAATTATACTGTACACATTATAGAGGCTGTTATTACTGACGACTTATAGGACAAGAATATATTTGAAACAGTTTCAACCTTTAATTCATGTAGACTTTAAATTCAGTGAGCTGTATTTGTTTTTGTTTTTTTTAATAAATCTATATTCTAGGTTTTAAAATAGTACTCGGATTGCTGAAAACATCTTTTATGGTTCATGTGATTTTTTGCCTTTTACTTCATCGTTGTTTTTTCTTTCTCTAGGAAAAGTAAAACTTGTATTTCTGTTCTTGTTATAGATGGTTGATTCTTTTCCACATGTCTGGAACTGATTTTGTTCGCTGTGTTTTTAATGGAGCTGAAGTGAATGCAGCTCTTTGTTTAACTTTCTTTTTGTGCCACAATATCTCTAGGTGACAGAAAAATGTAGAGCTTCTGTGGCACTTCACAAACATTAATTCACTGACCATGACTAGCTTTGGAGTAATTTTAGTGTTGTTTTTTGCCTTCATTTGGCACTTAACTCATGCTTAGTCCAGATGTGTTTTGGGACTGCTTGATATCTGATAGAACTGTAGCCCTGCTGTATAAGCCTACATAACCAATATTTTCACTAACATCATCGCCCATGATTTTAGTGTCTGCTCTGTATCTCTTGCTTTCACAGTACTGATTTCCCACTAGCTTCTCCTTTGCAAGCAATACTCAAAGGACCTCCATTCCCACCCTCTGCCTCTCCACCCTTCCAGCCCACAACGTACCTCTTGGATGACACAATTTCTAAAAATCACATTTAAAAATAGCACTGTGTTAATAAATATATTTTATTAGGAGAACACATTCAAGCATGTGGAATTTGAAGCCTTAGTGCTTGCCAAACAACTGTTTTGCACTCATCTCCTTGGCACCAAAATGCTGAGACAAAGGCTGCCTTCCGCAGGTTGCTGGATGGTGTACAGGGGGGATGCTAGAAGGAGGCCATTGTTGCTGTTTGTTTAGTATTTGCTATGAGAACTGTGTTCTGGACATTCCTCAGTGACATGAGCTACACCTTCTTTCCTTGTCACCCTCCTCATCCGCCTCTCCTTCTGTTCTTCTTTCTCCTGCCTTCCCCTATTTCTCTGTGCTTCTCCACTCTGTTCCTGTTCCTGTTCCCATTCAAGCCTTTCTGGCTTGATCTTTCATCTGGCTCTGCCTTCAGTTGCATTACTCTCTTTCTTCCGGGACCTCTGGCACTGTGGGTTTAGTCTGTCTGCCCTAAGTCAGCAGCACAGTTGCCTTTGCAGCAGTTCTTGGGTGCATGTGGAAAGTGTAGGAAAAAAAAAAAGCACTTCAATTTCTGTTTTGAGAGCTCGATTGCAGGGGACAAGCGGTGTCTTGTGATGCTCTACTTCTTCGTAGTGCTGTTAGGGGCTGCACAGACAACAGTATGAGAATTTCTGACCTGACTGGTTGCCTCTCTAAAATAACCCTCTTTAGAAACCTTGCTGATTGTTATCCCAAGGGCTGTAGGCCTGTCAGTCCTAGCATGAGATGGCACATGGTATCTGAGGATGCTCTGTGATTCTTCCAGTCTCAATCACTGTGCAGTTCCTCAGAATGCTGAAAGGTGCACAGTGGAGATTTCCTTCTCCACTAGCTGAAGGTGGTTGTGATTCTTTGCTTCTTCTGCCATCTCCTTCCACCTGACTGTCCCTTTCTACAGAGGCTCTCCTGAGCATTTGTCAACTGCAGAAAAAAAACAGCAAATTTTCTTAACGGGTTCATTTGCCTGTGGCTGATGGAGTGATAGATGCTCTTCATTTTTGCTGAATTTTGTAGAATCACAGAATGGCTTGAGTTGGAAGGGATCCCAAGAATCATCAAATTCCAACCTGCCTTGCACAGGCAGGGTTGACAACCACTGGATCAAGTACTAGAGCGGATTGCCCAGGTGCCATCAGACCTGGCCTTAAACACCTCCAGGGACAGAGCATCCACAACCCTTCCGGGCAACCTGTTCCAGCCCCTCACCACTCATTCCTTATGTACTGGGGTTTGGGGCTAGGAGCTGCTTGTGTTTGTTGATCTGAATTCCTTCTCTTTGCAGTCCCAAGCAGTCTCAGATCACCACACTGTACTGACACGCAACTCTCTGATGGAGCCCCAGCATCCTCCAAGTTGCCCAAGATCAACGTCTGTGCTCTGCCGTGCTTCATTTTTTCACTCTCTTCCATGTGTATATATTCTAGAGTTTCCTTAATGGACCGTTTCCCCACAAACACTTGAGAAGATGGGCGGTTGAAGGACTGTTTGGACTTTTTGAGTAATGTTGTTATGAGCTTGGCTATACTCTCCCATAGTAAAAACTGCTGTCCACTGTGTTTAAAGGCTTGGGCCTGCTGGGGAACATCTGATTTATTAATGGCCTCTTTTCAGTTTCCTCCTCATCTTAAGAAGATATAAGCAGGTAATTAGCTAGTTGCCAAGAAGATGGTGGAAATAAACTTTGAAATTCCTTCTTGTAAAATGATTTATTTAACAGTTTTATTCTGACATGTGTATTTTATTCTTTCATCATCTGTTCATGGCTGTGAAACAGGCCAGGTCTGTTCATCTTTCCCTGTTAAATTTTAGAGGCGACAGTCTTGTATGTTTTTGTTTTCTCTTTTGTTGCCACATGTGAGTGTTTATTTTGGCTTTCTGGTAGGCACTTAATTAGATTCTAACTGATTTTACACTAAACATGAATGTTCAGTTCTCTTTTGGTCCTATCTGGATTGTTCTGGTTTCTGGAAGGAATCAATATTAAGAAATGTATTGAACCCTTTTGCTGCAGTCTCCTTCAGGGATATTATTTATATTTGATCATTAGTGTCCCTTGCACAGGGTGATAGAAGCATTCAAGTGCAATAGTCCTTTTCCTTCTATGGATGTTTTTGGGGACTGGAATTTTGATATCTGGAAATCTCCATCTGAATGGTGATTTAAAAAATAAAAAAAATTTTTTAAAAAGTTGTTCGTCAGGACTCTTCCAAACTCCTTTCATTCCCTTTCATCCTTCCTGACAGTTTCCTTTGATGGTAATTCTATTTTTCCAGTTCCCAAAGCTTATAATCTCAAAGTCTTCTTTTAGTCTGAGCCTTCTTCGAAAGCTCGTGTTAATCAGATTATTTGTGAAACAGCTTTAGTATCGCCTCCAATAATCTTTATAGGTACTAAATGACCTATCCTTTTTGTCAGAAACTTATGCTAGGTGTACAGCTCTCTTGAATCAGCATTCATCATCTACAGGCTCCATTTCTGCTTCATTTGAGCATTTTCAGTTTGTATCGGTTTCATTTGTCTTTCAGATCATCAGGATCTCTAAACATCTTTCTCCTCTGCTGAAACAGACACAATGGTGTTTGAAGGGAAAGATTAATGTATGTAACTCATCACTTTCCACTTTCATTCACTGTTACAGCGAAACCATGACACAAGTTCACCAAAAAGAAAAATCTCTTCCTTAAAACTGGAGCCTGGAAAGCCCTGCATTTGAAGGTCCAAAGCCTCACATCTACAATTACAGAGAAAGCCAGAGGGATTTACAGTAAATATCTGGTTTTGCATGCAGAACTGCTGACAAACAGGCCTCCTTTTGATAGATGGATTCATTATCACTTTCTAATTACAAACAGATTTCCAGGTGTGTTCAGCATGTTATAAATGAAACCTGTCTATTGTTATACAGTGGTGGCCTCTGGGTCAGCTGTAAGGAATCTATAGCTCCTCTTCTGTCATTGGACCAAATTAATCAGATGTATCTTTAACAGATAACCTTTGCAAAAGTGACTGATTAATCACTTGGTAATGCTGACTGCTATCAAGTTCATCATCTCCAAATAAAGGAAGGAACCCAGCAAGCCTACAGTATGTCAAAGGCATCAGTCTCAGTGTGTTAAAATACTTTCAGGGCCAGATGCTACTCTTCTGAAGGAAATCTGCCGCATCAAACATGTATATTTGCCTGCATCTGTGGGTCAGATTCTGTGCTCGGTGAAGGCTTTCAGGCTACATAGGCTTGTGGTCAAACACAGCTCCATGTGTCTACATCTGAGGACAGAATTTGATCACTACAAAGTAATACAGTTTCCAACAGATTCTGTCATTTGATTTTTCAATTATTTATTTTTTAGAACTGTGATTTTAAGAGGGTATTGAAAGCTGAACACATCAGTCAAACACAGCCAGTCGCTATCTAGTTCTGTATCCAAGGATAGATTTAAGTGTGATTTGCTGTGTTCCAGTCACTTCTTTTGAAGATGAAACAGCCTGTCTTTTAATTTTGTACTGAAGAATATGCTTGACATCTTTCATGCTGAGATTAGGTTAGCCAAGGCATACTCTCGCTTACGCTGGAAAATGAAACAAGTTCCTAATTGTCGAAAGATTAATCTTTGGCAGTCATCCAGGGCAATATTTGCTGTAGCAACTTGGTATCCATCACAGTTAGGGACTAAAGGTCTTGTCATATATGTATTCCTTACAGCAATGCCGGCGCAGGGCAGCACAGCCTGGCTACCCTGGGCTGTTAGTCTCTCAGAAACCCTATCCATTCCTCAGTTAGTGCCCTCGCAGAGGTCACGGTGTCTGATGACTGGGCTGCCTCCACAGATTGAAATACAAAGCTCAGGAATAAAAGAAATAAGGAAAAAAAAAAAGATATTTTGTGCACGGCAGTTTTTCTTGCAGGAGGTTTTACTGTCTACTAGAAGTTTGGTCCATCAATACTAATACCAATAACATTAGTGAAATGTGAAAGCTGTTTTTCCCGTCTGATAATCACTGTTTTATGTAGGTATGCTGCCCCCCACATCCCTCTTTCTGTGTAGGCAACCTCCGTTGTGCTTTGAGTGATAGCTTAGATGCAGCTGTAGGAAATAGTTTGAAATAGTGATTCAGAACACTGTCTTGTTCAATTCAATATTCACCGTCACTGATGCTGTGTACCCTTTGACTTTCCAGATTGCTAGCTGTCAGGAAATTGCATATGGTTTTCAATTTGCATGGCAGAAAATAATGGAGAAAAGCTGAGTCTGCCGCAGACTAGAAAAGGATGTGGGGGGGGAGAAGGTTTAAAAAATGGGGTGCAGCTTTGTTTTCATTGACTCCCATTCTGCACTGCCACGGTGAATGGGAGTGTGGGGTGCACGTGAGAACAGGACTTGACCCATCACTGATGAGCCTCTGTCCATTTTGTGCTTTGTGGGCTCAGGGAAAAGGGGCACATTGCCACAATGTTCTGGCGTGCTTGAGCCTATATTTGGATCTCTGATTTAAAGCTGACAGATGTATAAAATCATATGTAGCCAGGAAACTCCCCAGTGAGGACACAGCTGCATATATCGATGAGTCAAAGTTATTCCAGTTAAGGTTGGCATTAATTTATATGTTGCAAATTCCCTCCAGATCGACGTTCCTGGTAGTGTAATATCACTGAGTGTAGTTTTGGGCTCATTCCACCCGCTCTGGACCAAACCATGTGCTGTTTGGAAGTGAATGAAGATGATTTGTAAACCTGAAGAACTGTTTTTCTCAGGGACTGGGACAATGCCATCATGCTCTCATTTAGATGTGGCAGCTGTTGACAGTTACTTAATCTTATAAATAAAATAAAGCCAAATTTCCACCAACTGTATCTGCCTCTATCATACGGCCTCCTGCAATGCAATAAATGAATGGCATATTTTTGTTTCTCAGGAATCTCCCTTTATAACCCACTATACTGCTTGATTATTTCCTCTGTGTTGTACAGGAAACTGTGAGTAAGTGATTAATAACCTGCCTCAGTTTTACTTTCCCCTCTTGCTGCAGCCTTGTCATGAAATAATGTGACCCACAGATGTCTGAGCGAAGCAATGCATTGTGTTAATGACAGATGCTGTTGGGGCTTGCTCAGTGAAAGCGAGCTATCAGCAGTAGTAGAAGCTCAGGTATTCCCGCTACTTTGATCATCTTTTTTCTCTTGCATAAATTTTAAGCATGCTGAAGTCTCTAACAAAGCACAACATACATAACCCATTGTGAAAAACACAGCACCGGCCCCTGAGGCTCTGGAGGGAGCTAGGAAGAAGTTTTGCTGAAGAAATAGGTAGAGCTAGCACTAACAATTAGCATTTGCTCGCTGTAGGGATAGCAGGAGTTGCACCATGTAAGTAAGCACTTGCCTTTGCACGATGGAAAATAAGGCCTTTGCACTTAAACAGATGAAAACTATGAGTCATATTTAACTGTATAAAGCATATCACCTTTCACAATGTTTAACGTTGTCTGGAGTAGGTGAGTGATGGAAATTAAAATCTCAGAGCCAGTTTTATTAGGATTTAGTTGGGAGGCTGGTGCATGGGGATAGCTGATGAGCACATTTCCCAGCAGTGACACTCAGGGAGTAGAGGATATTCAGACTGACAGTCATTTTCACAAAGAATGAGAGGAGACTGAAGCAAATTACAAGCTGATTGAATCTTTTAAGAATTGCTAATCGTTCTCCAGTCAGTCTATAATATGCTCTTCAAGCACCAGTTAATGCACAGGGTTCCACTGGGCTTGTTGCTGCAGAGAGGCAGCCCTGACATGCTGCACTGAGCATGGGCTCGTGTCCTGCTGCCTGGTTGAGGATAGCACCCAAGCTTGCTGTGAGATCTTTGGTTTCCCAAGTGGTTTTTATTAAAAGCAGTGTCATTTCTGAATAATGGGGAAGAGAGAAGTAGCAGCAGAAGCATGACATTTAATTGTATTTCTTTGTGTAGTAAAATGTTGGTTTTCGTGACTCTTTGGTATAGTAACTCAGTAAAGGAGCCAGAACCCCCACACATATATTGCTCATGCTAGCTGTTTTGTCCCAAGGTTGGAAATCCTACATTTAACTTCACTGGCTGGGGAGGGAGGTTGTTCTTGATTACAAATGCAAACTAGAAAAACATAGAATATGGTCTGTAGGCTCAATAATTTATCTGTTTAGAAAAGAGTTTAACAGGGACCCAGCAGGGATTTCTGCTGTTTGTACTGACACATACACACAGATCTTTTGCACGGTTACTGTCTTTGAGTCATTCTGCTGCCATTCACAATGTGAGTGCATATCAGCATGTCATTCCTAATCATGTTGTTTCAACTTTTTAAAATAATAAAACATTTTTAATTATGATGAAGAAAACTGAAGTTGAGACGTAATTCTGCAGTGGAAGTGCTTTGCAACCCTACAGTTGCCTGCTACAGTTCATACAATCCAATTCTTATAGAAGTAGCCAAGGTCTCACACTTTCTTGTTTCCAAAATACTGAGGGGTTTTTTTGAAGCACTTAGCTCGGGGATGTGGAAGATGACCTGCTTCTGTGTTCCCTCCTCTCACCCTTATCTTAAAGCACGCCATTTTCTTGCAGTAATGAAACCAGAAAACAATGATAAAGAATTAACATCAAGGACTTCAGCAAAACCACCAACAAAATACCCCACAATCCCGTTCTAAAGAGGTTTCTATAGAACATCTGATTTAGGCATGGCAATTACAAAGAAGCTCAAGTGGTCTCCGTTTGAAATTGTAAATGTACCACATTGCATTATCACAAGGATTCGCATGCAAGAACAGTTTGCAGATGGTTTGCATTGGCATACTTTATGTAAACGCTCTAGGGAACAGATGGCATCATGGGTTCTTGTGGCAAATGTGAATTTATAGCACTCACAATACGCTGAAGTCTTTTGCTTGTAGCTGAAAAGCAACAAAAATGAAGTGGAAGTTCAGATTTGTAAATCAGTTTGCCAGTGCCTTTGCCACTGTAGCTGTGGATAACATTCACTTTAGTCTTTATTGGAGAATTTGGGTTCTTTTATTTGCCTTCTATTTGCAGTTGGGTGCGAGTGCATGCAGCATGTGCATATGTTTATTTGAGTACACATATGCAGCTTTTAAATTATTGGACTGACATCATGTAACGATCAGGAAGTTGAGGTCTCAATTATCATTTAATCCAAACTTTTTGATCTTTTTTATCTGAAACTGAATGCATGTATTTCCAACTTTCTGTGCATGCATAGGTTGTACTGGGTAAATTGATTGATTTTAAAACAATCGCTTTGTTAGAAGGGGTAAAAGTAACAGTCTACGTTAGAAGTGTGAATTGCTGATCTCTTGGTCATTTTGTAGGTGAGTATGCAGAGGGAAGAGCATTGGGGTATGTTAGCATTAGAAGCAACAGGTCCTCCTAATTTGGACACACATCTGAATCAGCATTTTCTGTAAAAGTGAAGTGCTATGTAAGAAGCTCAAGCTGTGGAAGAGCCTGAAGTGGGTAAACAAGCAAAGGATTCGCTGAATTCCTTTGGAACTATTACATTGAACTCAGAATACAATTATTATTGTGGTATATTCCCTAATTATTAAGACGCTTGTAAAAATTGATTTTATGTAAACACAGCTCGTTCTGAAACAGCCAAGTCTTTGCAGTGAACATAAGTTGTTTAAAATTTATTGACCTGTCGTTCACATGTGTTACTTTACTAGCACTTAATGGTCTGTTTAGATAGTCTTGGTGTGTATGAACTCCCAGTGCGCTACTCCAAGCACCACACGTTGACAGGTAGCTGCCATGTAGATAAAATAAGGGGCCCTACTCCAAAGCGTACAGGGACACACAATCATTAGTTATTTTCTAATCTAAAGCAGGGGGTTCCTCAGCAGCCAGAGGAAAATAAGTGCTCTGTCTTTGCATTATCTCTGCAGCCAAGATCAGCCCTGAGTCCTGAACCAATATTCGAAGAGGCCAAAAGCAAACAAACAGGAAATCCAGCACTGCCCTGAATGCAATTGATTTAAGCAGCCACAGCTCTCCAGGTTTCTTTTTGAATGTGTCACACAGACGATATCCAAGATTAGAAACTTAACTTGGTCTTAAAAACTTTCCTGAAAGATTAAAGACTGATATTGCAAAGGTAAATTGCTTTTGTAATAGATAGGGATCACTTAAAAACAAACAAAAAAAAACAACTAACCAACCAACCAAAAAAAAAAAAAAAGAAAACAACAAAAAGCACCAAATATGTTAACCCCTTCTGCTGTGTTTTTCTACCCTATTTATAAACAAAACAGACCAAAAAGAAAAATGACAGCAACAAAAAACACATTGCTTCTTATGGTATCCTTCTTCATTGACTCAAATGCAATTGCTGTTTCTTTTTCTTTTTTTTTTTAAATTTTTAGGGTTCTCATTTATTCTGTGAGTTAAGATGGCTTTTTATTTTTTATTTTTTAGGTCTCATGAGAAAATGATATGATATGCATGATGTTTTGTAGATCTCTATAGCCCAAATTAGCCAAACTTTGTTACTGTGTTTTCATGTTTATGAAGTATTTCCAGAGACCCGGTTTTTCTGGTAGTTTCTTTTCATTGTGGACCACCAACACTGTTTTCTAATCTGACACAGACAGAAGTTGCATCCCTAAAAGTCACTACTGGAGTCTATCTACTACTAGAGTCATCTACTACTAGAGTCATCTATCCTGCTCCCCTTAGTGGTTATCAATATTTATATGCAGTATGGACACTGAGCACCTATAAAGGTATTTATTTTAACTTTAAATGCCTGATTTGAAAATGGTGGTTGAAATTCATACTAATACTACATCTTACCATCTAAAAGCCTACTCTCCAAATGTTTGCAATGTAGAGAATTAAGCAGCAAATTTTTCATAGGCTACTTAAGAAATGTATATGTAATGTCATTATCTTAATCCATATTTGCAGTTACATAGTCATTTTCCGGCCTTTATGTCAGGCCAAATTCTGCTGTATTTGACTAGCAGTAATTCCGAACAACTGTTATTTCCAGTGGGTTTACATCTATGTAACTTGATATGACATCTGCAATATGAATAAGAAAAATCAGTATCGAATTTCATTTGCTGTGACAATACAGATGTTTATCCATCCACTTTTCAAACTCTAGACTTCCCTATAGACTGGGCACTTCCACCATTCCCAACTCATAAAAATAACAACAACACAGCTCATAAATCTTCTGCTCCTGTGGAATGTACTTGGCTTTGAAAGCATATGAATTCAAAACACAATTATCAATGAAAAATGATTTAAAAAATGAAGAAGTCCTGCACATATAGTTCTGCTTTTATTTATTTTTGTCTGTACCACAGAATTGCAGATTTTTTTACTAATCATACACTAAAATTGACCATTAAGACTTGAAACAAGCCGGCCATCATCAACCTGGGATATCTGAGTGTAATGTATCAACAATGGAAATGTCATGTAGGCTCAAGAGATTATGTATTTGGAGATCAGAATCCACTTCACAAAAGTGATTAAAAAGCTTTACTTGAAGAAAGATCTACTACAGTACTCCATTACACACCTCTGAAAATTCTGACATTTTTGTTCTTAACTTTCGTGGGTTTTTTTAATAGTTTTTGCCCTAGGAGCAGCATGGTTAGCTCAGGAGAGTGCTTAAGCCAGGATTGTCAACCTCCAGAACTGCCTTAGTTTGAATGCTTGTATTTAGTGATAAAGTATTTGCCATCAGTCTTGTTCACCTGCAGGTCTCACTTTAATGTACTGAACATGAGAAATCCCGGAAAAGATAAGGAAACTACAACAGCACTCTGACAGCTTTAGGTGTAGAGATTTTACTGGTAGAATTCTCCACTAAAGGAGCACAGTTGTTACTGATTGCAGTAGCTTTTCCTCTTTGAATATCAGCTAAGTGGTGAAGTTGATTTTTGAAGGTTCCTACTCTGGGATGAGAACATTAAAAGGATTTCGTTCTCTTGGCTGTACACTCAGCTCTACAACCTCATGCTGTTCTGTATTCCTGCTTGTCCCAGGGAATAAAAAGGTAAGCCCAAGGACTGCCTGGCCTTGGGTCTCTTCGTTGATGCTGGGAGGTATACCTTTACACTACCTGCAAAAGGAGCATACCTCCTCCTTTCTGGCATTTTCAGTACAAAGAATGAGGAAACTTATCTAGAGGTATAGTTCCAGAAGTACATAAGCAGATGTGTGTGTTTTGGCTGGATTACCAACATCTTTGTCTTCATGAAATTCTCCTATCCATATTAACAAAGAACATCCCAGGCAGGGTAAGGAGTGCATACCAGGCATGTGAAAAAAGTTGCCGTTCTGGCTAAAGTTCTTCCTTTAGCTAGAAAAGGGCAAAGTTAATGATAATTGTGATGACTAATGATTAGGTGGAATTGGGAGCCAGCTGATGAGGGAAGATGGGCTAGGACCCTCCCAGAAGACAGTGTGTTACTGGTGTGATAACCATGGGCATTTTGGTTATCTCAATGTCACACTTAGTTGTAGGAGAAATCTAGCATTTTTTAATTTCCAGAATGTCATTCTTATTTTCCTTGATGAGAAATAAGCAAAAGTTTCACTTTACTCAAAATACTATTGTGCCCTTTTTAATGAAGTTGCTAAAACATGATGAGTAAGCTCCGCTCCAACTCAGTGTGCCAATGGGGATATGAAGAGACATCCTGTGATTCCAGTTAAACTCCAGATAGGTGACCAGAATTCCCATGCTGTAAACTGTCCTATTGATGTGCTATAAGGATATTTTCTAAATCTTTGTAAGAACAGCCATTTCATCACTGCTACTTAAGCTGAGGGCATTTGGGAAGTATAGATGGTAAATAACAAGAAGATCTTTTCCCCCTTTCATCAATTCTGTGTCAGTAGCTGAACACAGGAAGAGGATGAAGTCACTTAGGGCACTGACATCTTGCAAATATACCTAAATATTATGCAATGCAAAACACAATAAGAAGAATGGATTGGAAGCTTTCAGAAATTCTTGAATAGGTCCTCAGAATTCTTAATCAGATTCCTTGGATGGTGCAAATGAAGAGATAAAAATACTGCATGTCATTAATCAAAGAGCCATTTCTTCAAACTGAATGGTTCCAGAGACGGCAGAGCACTCATGTGAGAACTCTAGCCCTCTACTAGCAGTGTTACTTGGAAAGATGGTGCCTGTCACAGTTACTGCTTTCAGCACTTCTCATGTGGTATGAATGTGGGCTTGAAGTCTCACACCTAGTCACACAGACTCTTTCTCCATTACAACGTGGTGAGGGTTCTCTGAGAGTGACCTTAAAGGTTGCTATCCATGTTGCTTGTTAGAGCCTGGGTGATGGGAAGGATTCAAAGTCAATCAGAACAGCAGGCAGGGTCAGGATGTGGACAAAAATGCTGTCCTGTGAATTGTCCATGCAGATAGCTAGCAGAGAGGGTACACTGTCCACAGTAATGCCGGGTCTGATTCAGGGACAGATGTGCAAGGAACCGTCCCCACATGTATCCAAAAGCCAGTGTGGTTGTGTAATGGCAGATACTTTGAATGCAAGCTGTGCATCTGGGTGTGAATGTATTTATGAATATACGTAGAGTCAAGAGGGAGAGCTGGTTTTGTGCACAGACCTTCAAAAATTCATGTGGAAGAGTTTGAGCTAGGATGCAGGTTCCCAAAATGATCTGAAGATTAGCAGTGTTGTAAAGTGGTAGCTGTGTCTTGGCTAATGCCAGGGCTGATAGACAAAGCAGATGATCTTTGGTAAAATGCCAGCATCTATCTACATGTCTTTTCTTGCAAAGTGTGGCTGTGGCAGTGCGGAATAGTGAACAGAAAATAAATATGTATTTTTTGGCCTATTCTGAAGAGACTAATTGCCATATGGTCACTCACAGTTTAGAGTTAGGTCTAGTGTATTCACATAAGCTTTGAGCACGCTGTCATAGTCATGACTTCAGTTCTAGAGGGGGAGGATGTGTGGCATGGATATACCACCTTTAATAATGTTCATGTTTTCTTATGTATTTAGAGGTACTTATGTCTGTTGTTGGATTCAAATCCCACATCTATAAGCTTTTTATTAATTTTTTACTGGAAAAATTTTCTTCCCACACTGAAGGTCTTTTTTCTATGAAGAAATGTTTCTGGTTCCATTGACAGGACCTTATTAGCAGCATTCAGGAAGCCTCCCAACAGGAAAATCATGAGCCCTGAAGCTGTACTTTAGGTATATAGTCATTCCTTGCTCCCCCTCCATCATTTTCAGGCCTATAAGATCTTCCCCTGTGCTGTTTTTAGGATTATGTTTGTTAAGGGTAGTAAACTGGGGGATAAATCAAAGGGATTTTGTGATCATCAAGATTTACAGTCATCACTATATTACATACTTGAGTAGGGTTAAAATAACAATTCAGTTTTAATTTAAAGAGAGATGAGGGAGAGTATAAGGAATACTATTTTCCTGTCGTTATCTAGTAAAATCACAATGTGCAGGGTAGAACAGAGTGGGCAGTAATTAGTAAGGCATACAGACTTTCTTGTATCAGGGCATTTGCAGTACATTTGTGACGCCTCTTTTGCAGGTTCTGAATTCACTCTTGTATTTATGACTTCCCAAAAGGTAAAATAAATCGTAACACTGGCATACAAATTAAAGTACTTAATTACAGTAATTTAGAGTATTTATTCCTTATCCTTTACTTTCTTGGTCTTTCAGCATGCCAGTCTGGTCATGTCTAAGGCAATCCTTCTTAATCCTGATAAATGAATTCTTCTTAAATGAAAACTAAGATCCTCACTTGACTGCTGAAACTTATGTAAAGAGAACGTTTTTTTAAGTCTCACCATGAAGTTGAGCAATTTGAGGAAACTATTTCAGATTATTCACATATTTTAAAGTCTTTCTTTAAGGGAGTGTGAAGGTGTAAGAGGCAGAGCTTTAACAAAAACCTTTTATTTAAAATCACTGCAACATCCACTGTAAATCAGCTTTGCAACAGCCATCACATATCCTCTTCTTTGCCATAATGTCCGATGGCAGGAACTCCTGTGAAGCTGAAGACTTTGTCATGACAGAGGTGCAGTCCAGCTTCACTGATATATATTTTTTGGAAAAAAAGAAATCAAAGTACAAATCAAGGTGGTTCCACTTTAGGACTGTCTATATATTCCATAAGTACTACCAACATTTCCAAATGTAGGCTTTATCTCTTCTCAATGTCTGAAGCACCCAAGCCACAAGACTTCACAAAGTCTGAAGAGTAAGATGTTTGGATCCAGGTCTTGACAGACCAGTATAGAGCTTACACACACATTTGGGTCCCAGTTCTGAACTATTCCATGCATTGTTGGGTCTTGGTCTAGAGCTTTGAAAACAGTGAGGCACTCTGAGTATCTTAAAATAATTTAACAGACTAGCTTTGCCTTTTTGTAAGGACATCACAGAATATTTAGTTCTACACCCATGCAGTCTATTAGAAAAGCCTCTTGCTTCCAGTGTCTTAATGTCCTAAAGAGGCATATTAATTACCTCAGAAGCTCTGCCTTGTCAGTTGACTCTCTATGGTTCGCACGGTCAGTCTACCAGCTGTTTTCCTACTTGTCATCTTTTCTTCCTCTTTTAGTTGGGCATGTGTTTGAAGTTAGTTTTAAAGGAATAAAATTACACCCCTTTATTTACATAACAGCTGTCAAAGCATGATATTCTGTTCTCCAAAAGTAAGTGAAAAAAAAGTTCATCTCCTTGTTTGCTATCTTGAAATTGCAGGGACTTGGGTTCTGTAAACCCTCTTTCTTACGAGTAGTGATTAAATAGAAAAAATTTCTGCCAAGAGCACAAAACCTCAAAGTTACTGTCACAATTGTGTTGCTTACTAAAGCCGTGTAATAGGTTTGTGAGAGAGACCTTCAGAAGAGAGAAATGTGTCTGTATCTTTCAGTGGGAAATTGGACTAGGAAAGCCGTGCCTTAAATCCTTATGGTCTTTACTTGGCATCAGCCCTATCTCCCCAGCTCCTATTCAGGCTCACACAAAAGGTTGTTTTGTTTTGTTTTTGCAAAGAGTGAAATAAAATCTTAACTGTGTTTTTCTTTTTAATATTGGGAGCATAATGAGGTTGCTGAAGTATAGGAAAGCCAACCAGTAAGCCTGGGATGTCTCTCATTTCTTTAACAGCCACATAGTGTGTGCAGCTGAGAGCTGCCAGTTGGATTTTAGCAGAGGAGAAACCACTTTAGTTTATTTGGTTTGTATACGGAATAACATTTTTCTTGCCTTGGAATACTTGTTTGTCATCACTCGCCCTTTGTGTTTATGTTCTGCTTAGAAATAGTCTCTGTGCTGTATATGCATTTGCCAGGATGTGCACATAAACAATGTTCCATTATGGTGTGTTCTGCATACTTCTTATTTACACCATATACGTCCAGCAGTAAACACATTTGAGAATGACAGAGAGCAAACTCTTCTAGGCCCCTTTTTTCAGTTAGTCCAGACTTTCTGCCATATGCTTGCTGAGGTCCCACTTCTATTCATGTTTTTATTAGGTAGAAAAAAAAAGTGTCCAGACTTCCAACAAAGCAGCTTTTGTGTTCTCTGTCAAAAAAAATCTTCTCCTATGAAATGTTGATAGAAGTACCCAGAGCCCTTGGGGGTGGGGGGCAGATCTGAATAGCCCCATGGTTAACACATAGGAGGGGAAAGCAGGAGAGCTGGGGTGCGATTTTAGGTTCTTGCATGCTGTTAATGAATATCGCTTAACACTCTCTTTCTTTAGTTTTCCATTTGGCAACCAGAGGTCATAGCCCTCTTCCTGGAGCTTGTTACGAAGACGACACTTTTAAAGTGTAAAATGCTTTTGGAGTTTTAGCTGGAAGACACAAAAGAAGCAAAATACTGTTTAGTGTAGCATAAAATGGAAGTTTGACTTAGAATATGTGCTGTTAGTAAAACTACGGGAGCATGGTAAAAAGTTTTACTGTGGCATAAATCATTTTTAGTGACTGTGCACTTGAAAATGGTTGGATTAGATCTTTTTCTCATTGATTTTGTATTTGGTTAATGATTCCAGTCCTGAGATCTTAAAGCCATGTAAGATGTAAAAGATACGGGAAAATATCTTTAACCTCTAGATTTAAACTATGTGTTTCTTTTGACATTGAAATACTGCAATGACCTGGTAATGTTTTCCAATGTTTTAATTTTTGCTGATGTACAAAAATATCACAGAAGAGCTGATTTGTAATTATTACACATGGTATTGCATAAATTTCTTCCTAATTAAAAAGCTTCTAAATTCTGAATAATCAATTTATGAAGGCATATGGTTTTGACAAATTATACATTTAATTTCTAAGGATTTATTAGACATTTGACCTGTAGATAGTTAATTATGGGTATAGTACTGATGCAGTAATACTGGAGATTGATATAGTGATATAGTTGCAAATTTATTTTGATATCTCTTACCTTAGTAGTGAGACATTGGAATACACCTATATTTTCTACTGTCTTGTTCATTATGCAGGAAAGCATTAATTTAATGAAGGATACAAATATTTAAGAGGTGTCAGGTAGCATTTGTATGAGAAGGTATTTTTAACAGAGTATAACCATACTGAACCTAGTCCTTCAGGTTCAAACCTTTCCGATTTAGAGGCCAAGTTTCCAATACTGCCAGTGGTAGTTTTAACTGCATAAAGATAGCAAAATATAGACTGTTTTCTTAATCCACAATATGAAATGAAATTGATTCTTACTGATTAATTTCTAACCAGAAAATATTTCTGAGCACCTGTTTTTGAACTAACCTCTCTTACACTATATTGATAACCTGAGTTTTATGAAGAGAGCAACTGAGATGTTCAAGAGGAGCTTTCAAATTACCCACACATGAAACCAAATCAAATAATGAATATAACTTAAGATGCTTTCTTTCTGTTCTATCTGTATTTATAAACAGTCTATGAGGACAGAGGAAATACAGATGAATTTTCAGTGATTGAAATGGTTAGAAAAGGAAGGCATGTCTTAAACATATGCGTTAGTTCTTTTGCTAATATGCTACGGTTATGTACTATTTCAAAGCAATTAAGACAAAAAGAAACTTTAAGGTGATTCTCTGTGTATTTCTGGACCAAATTAATTTCTGGATTCTTCTTACTAATCCTGGCCGAGTGGGATCAGGAGTTGCTACTGAGCAGTGAATAACCTTGTTAAGAGATGGAGGTGGGATGTGTGCATTATAGCATCTGCTGTTTCAAAGCATCTGTGTTCAGAAATAGTGGATAATAAAAGAGGAGTGCAGGAAGGCTTGGTTCAAGGCTTCTCTTCTGAACCATCAGCTGAGAATGTTCCTGAGAATGTCTTCCAGAGAAAGAAGAAAGTTTGAGTCCTACTTTGTTTGAAATGGGGCCATACCAGTGGTCTTCCCCTCCTAGACTTGATTAGTGCCCCTAACACTGTGAGTCCCATTTTGGAATGTGAAAAGAAGAAATGAGATACAGAGTTTGTACCTATTGTGACCAGAAGAAAGTCAGAAATAAGTGTTTATCAATCTGATCATTTATTTTCTCCACTGGAAGCCTAATGAATCCTTTTCCTAATGGTATACAGCTGTGGCTCACAGTGGAGAAGTGTAATCGCACAACGTACGCCTTGAGTGAGAATGTTTGCCTTTCGAGGTCCCCCTGTCCATCCCACTCTCTCGAAAAGGGTAGGAAGACAAAAGGGTTGAACTGCAAGATTTTATTAAAAAGAGAGAGCTTTAGGAGTCTGTTGTCTGAGCTTTCAACATTTTTAGAATCAAACTCTGTTATCCCTGATAACCAGGACAGTGGCAATATCATCGCACTAGTTTTTATATCCTACTTATATGTTTATATTTAATGCATGTATGCTTATATTTACACTTCGATTTAATGCATATACACATAAATGTAATGCATTTGCTGTAATGAGATAAACTGGGAATCTCATGTAATTACTTGATGGCAGTAAATAGAAAGGATTACTAAACAACTAATATGAAATTTGCAGTTTTTTAATGGTTCACAGTGATCGTTGTACAGTTCAGGATGAAAGCAGCACATTCTGTGATGGTGAAAAATTCTCATATAGATTACTTAAGTATTACCTGCATCAACTCAGGATTTTTTAATGCCTCAGTAATTATCCATACAGAAGTTGATGAGCAGGCAGAATTTAGGTGAAAGAAACTATTGGTGCTTGGTAAATGCAGTCCATTTAGGATCCCTACAGAGTAAGCATGAACAATTTTATGAAAAGTATGTTCTGTGTTTTCTGTACATCACAACATCCAGTTACATTAAATATAATTCAAACTGATCTAAACTCCCTTTGTTGTCTGTTTGTTGTGCCATGGGTATCCCATGGTGAGTTAGATAGTTTTGCTTTTACTCTAGTAGCGTTAAACTCATTTTTGCCAAATATTTTTTGCAAGCCTTTGGGATTGTTTTGAAACAGAAGGAGGAAAAGATGTTTTGAATCATGTCAAATACATTTACTGGGAAAGGGTTAATCTGCCCTCAGGAGTTGCTATGTAACTGAGTCCTGCTGGGAGAGTCAGGATTCCAGCCAATGAGGCTCAGATCGACAATACAAAGCATCTATCTTCTGTTTCTTACGTGTTGTCAGTTATTGGACATTTTCTGAACTAGAATTACACTTTAGCTCCTTTCATACTCTCCTGCAGAGCCTTAAATAATTGTATTCCGCACCAAAGTCAGAAAATAACAGTACAATGGCATGTATTGTACTGAAAATGTTACTTTTAGACAACTTTGAGTAGTGTGTAGAAAGGTCTGCCTTGCATCATAACTTGAAGACTTATAAAAGATGGTATTTCCAAAAGAACTTTGCTTTGATTCTCAGGAAAAATTTCTCCTACCTTTATGTTCTCACCTGTGTACACAGCCTTCAGGGTATTTTTTGTGCAGAAAGAGTGACTAAACATCTGAACCTTAAGCTGTTCCTTCCTGCCTAAGGTATTTCAAGAAGCCAGTATTCATTTTCACATGTTCTGATTAGACACTCTTTAGCTGTTCTTCTTAAGGCCACTCAAGGCTTAATGCCTGAATCGTGAACTCTTCTTTTTCTCCTTTAGAAGAGCCAGGTGTGTTTTCTTACAGTCTTGCAGCTCAAGGAAAGCCTCTGTGATTGCACCAGCATTTGCATGGAAGAGGTGGCACATCTGAGTTTTTTTGTTGTTTTTTTTCTTTTTTCCTGGAAGAGATCCATCTAAAATCTCTTTGAAGACTACTGATAAGATGACGGGGAGACTAAGCCTGGCCTGTAAAAACACTACTTAGAAATCTTTGCTTCAGCTGCTGGGTTCTGATAGAAGGAAAGAGAGTGGAATGGTATTTGTCAACATGTCATTGAATTCTCAATATGTTTTACACTTCACTTGGATCTTTGTGCCTCATTTTTTCCAGAGAGGTTCTGCCTGATAACTTGTGTTGGCAAAGCTCATGGCCTTTCTTACATGCTTACGCAGTTGTATCTCCAAGTGGCATAATGTTCCAGTATTGTTCAGCTAGCAAAATAGGCTCAAGCATCAGCGGTGAGCATTTGTACTCCTAGCAAGTCTGGTTCTATTAAAAACAAATAAATTAATGAGACAAATTTAGGGATCCAGCAAGTTCGACTTCAACTTTTTGAAGTCTTCAAGTTACACATATTCAGTAACTTGTTATTTAGGATCTTGGTGAAAATGACATGATATATAACATGGTAATATACAACATGAAAATAAGTAGAATTCTAACACGTTTGTCAGAATTGGGAGCATTCATATGACTCTTTTGTGTAACTAAACCTGTGGGTTGTGGCTTCTATCCCTATCCATTCATTTACATAGCTCCTTGAAAAAGTTGGGCCACAGCTCTGTCTCTTGGCATGTCCTTTAGAATACTTAATGCTGTAGATGGATGCAGTAAGGGCTAGACTTGGGAGCCAGCTTGGGGAGGGAAAGGGATTCCTTCCATACATTCGTCTTTGTATGGCTCCATTTAAAGGCAGGCAAAGTCTGTTCTTCTGTAGCCTACAGCTG
Source organism: Phasianus colchicus (assembly GCF_987193195.1). Taxonomy (NCBI): domain Eukaryota; kingdom Metazoa; phylum Chordata; class Aves; order Galliformes; family Phasianidae; genus Phasianus; species Phasianus colchicus. The sequence goes on along the minus strand of NC_143441.1, from coordinate 16,170,032 downwards.
ATAAGAGTAATGAAAGATAAATGTATCGTGAATGAGAGGGCTGTTCTTCAGGAGGTTTGTCCAAAACTATAGATGGATTAATAGGAATGAGTTTGGGTTTTTTCCAATGCAGTGGCAAGGTATAAGGAAGACTATTTAGTCAGAAGAAGGCTTGAGTTATCAAAATGAAGTATTTTGATCTGTCTTAGCCAAAACAGATCTGATAGCTTTATATACCTGTCAAGCTTCACGTGTATTATGTTCTTAAAAACCACCTTGAATATTTTCCACTATATATGGTCCCAGAAGTGAAAGAAAAAAAAATGAAATGATACTGCACAATGACTGGAGCAATGTGCTGTTGACTACCAGTCTTCAACTGCACCCCAGCTCTGTTTATTAAAAAAAAAAACGAAAAACATATATATAGATATATGTGTCGATCATGATTTCCTGAGCATGCCCAGAATCTACATATTCAATCTCTTCTATGGCTCACTGTGGGCATCTTGCAAAATATGTGCATTCATAGAATCTCTTTAGACAATATGGGACTAGCTTAATCGATCAGGTTGAGACCATGCAGATTTTTTGTGAATTGTGAATTGAAATTGCAGAGGTCAAGGAAAATTTCAGGAATGCACCAAAGTACAACTTGATTGCTGTATTCTAATGTAGTCTGAGACTCAGAAAACATCTTTGCAATGTTTTAGACTTGATATCGTTTATCCTGCCATTGCTTGAACATAATGCAAGCCCAGCCTCATTTTTGCTGTCTGTTGAGATCTTATCTGTGTTTGAATGTTAACGTTGATAAAACAAGGGAGGATAAGGAAATTGTCTTTCCTGATCTGAAAGAATTGTAGCTGCAACAACCTAATTATGGACACAGTTGGCGTACCATAATAGGGATACACAGAGTCCCTTACCTACTCAGCGGTATCACTCTGTGATAGCCTGTATGCTTGTAAAACTGGCCCAGCAAGAAAAGTTTACTTATCAGACTGCCTCAGAGTAGTTAACATGATAACAATGTTCCTGAGCAGACGTGTGCCCTCAGTTAATTCACACACCCTACACAGGGAAATAAAACCCAGTTTTCCAAACAGTGACCACATTTTCTGGGTGATTCTACATCATTTACAGAAAAAAATCATATATCTGTTCCCCAGTCTGTTTCCACTGCATATAGAAAATACACCTCTACAATAAAACAAAGGTGTAATTTTGGCAGTACCTTACAGCAGTAGGCAGGCTAGAGATGTATGCTTGACCATCATTACTAGGGCCTTTCAGACTGTATCAGCACATTGTCATTGCTGTCCTTATCCATGCTAGCTAGGTAGATAGATACACCAACACATTTCCCTGTTATTTCTTCCTTAATTTTGCTGCTTGAGTTATTCCCAGATAGGATATTGGACTATTCTTTCAGAATTTGATGTGGGCTTGATGGAGAGGTAGCTATGCAGATGTTGAGTTGTCATGAATTGTCCCTGTTCTTTGCAGGGGAGTTGGACTAGATGACCTTTAAAGTTCTCTTCCAACTCTCATGGATTCTGCGACTCTGTGAATATGTGTGTTAGGCTGCCAAGCTGTGGTTCTATTCTGTTTTATACTAGCAACAAAATCCAGTCCATCTATGTTGAGTTTTATATGCAAGCACACTTCTGCTATTTGTGGGTATCTGGAATCACCCTGTATAGGTTGAGCCTGCAGCAGTGCATGAGCACAGGCCCCAGATGCTGCTTAAGCCTCCATAGATTTTTGAAATAGGGCTTAAGTAAGGCTTGCTCTTTGTTAGGAGATAGGCGTGCACTGATCTGTAGTTCTGGGTTCTGATCAAATAACTTTGATCATTTGTTGGAAGAAAGTGACTAGGGCTAACTTTTATCATCAGTGAACCTCTAGAAATCTCGTTATTCCAATTTCTGTTCTTTTCTGATCCTGGCTCCAGCTGGCCTTGTAAGTTGTCTGTATTAGGAACTCTGTTTATTTTGCATTTTCTAACATTATTTATATGCACACCATGAGATGCCATTCAGGATATCAGGAGATGATATTATACTTTTGTCAGGTAACTTCTCATTTTTTTTCCTCTTTTAAAAGGTCAGATACAAAATAAATGCTCAAATAAATTTTTGAAATCTAATATGTTTAAATGAGCTTTGTACTCTTTCGCCGTCTGCCAACCACGCACACAATCAGTGTACAGGAAACTTTATTGTTAGAAGCATTAACATTCAATATTTCAACTTACTCTTCTGCTTCTTACCTTTTGCTTCTACTCTGAGTTTATAGATCTCCCAGCCCTCGTTCTCCCTGGATTATATAATGCAGTGTGTCAGTGCCATGCATGGCCCTGTAGTTACCTCAGCATTTCCATTTTAACTTTCTGTTTTGAGGGATTTATAAGCTAGCAGTAAAAATGTCTTTCTTGGCAAAACCTTGAATCAAGAGTTTCTGGTCATTTAAAAAGAAAGCAAAATGAAACCATCCTTTTTTCCTTCCTTTCCTGGCAACCATTTAGCATGGTGTTTGCAAGATCTCCCGAACAGCAAATGTGAGGGCGGCTATTCAGTATGCAGCCAATTTTAAATGTAATAATACTTTCTCTTTTTATATCTTTCAAAAATGCATGTCATCCAGCCTTTGGGCTGATGATGTCATTGCCTGTTTGCCAGCCTTTCTGGAACTGTCAGTGGTCGGCCTTTGGGGCCTCAGGGAGGTGTGGCTTGGGCTGTGTTTTCCTTTCCTTGCAACATGGATGAGTTCTGCAGTGTTCCAAGAGAAAGTATTTATCCCTCTTTCTCTTGGTTCACCCAAGTCTAATAACTTACTATCTCTTTTTGTGTCACAGAGCTATAGATCTATCACAATCTAAAAAAAACCCAACACATTGGATATATATGAATATCTAGAATATTATTAACAAAAACAAATTTGAAAAGGATAATAAATCTCATGTTATAATAGGTAAGTGATTTGCTGTAAGAGAAGAGGCTGTCTGGGGACCTGTGGGTGAGTTACACTTTGCCAATCACTAGGGATTCCTGTGTTTTCCTTAGGAAGATCTAGTAGTAGTCATTCTTAGAAATGCGCTGCTGAACCAGATACATTTCCAGTTCTATCATCCAGGGCAGTTCTCTTTCCCTGGCTTTGGGCCAAAGGAATGTAAAATGCAGAGTGGATTCTGAGAAACATGGTAGCCTGCTCCAGTTTGTGAGATGAATTACTTTTACTGCCTTTAAGTTAAGCAGTCAGCTTTAAAGTCATCTTTACAAACATATATCCACTGATGAAAATAGAGAAAAAGCCTTTATCCCTAGTAGGTGACGAGCAGGCTGGTTTTGAGGGATTTATAACTGGTATGTCCCAGTTCTGGATTTGGATCTGACCAACTCCGCTTTGCCCATCTCAAATCAAATATTGTTCTGCATGGAATACTCTGGCCAGTTGCTGTTAGATTTCAGGCCTGAAATAATTCTTCCTGTTACATGCAAATTCCTGTCTCAGTCATTGTGCACAGTAGCATACAGCAGTGACAAGAAACTCCTTTTTGATTTAGTTTCACTGTATTTTGTGGTTGTCCATGCCATTTGTGTCATTTTGTGCCAGTAATTTTCTTTTGGGGCAATTCTTGCTCAGGATGTATCTCTGTTTTCTCAGAGTTTAAACTCTTGGAGTTTAAAATATTCATCCATCCTCCTGTGTCCCAGCCATTTTTTTCCTTACAATCTTTTAACACCATTTTTGTGCTTGAGATGGAAGGAAAACATCCTACAGCACTAAAAAAAAAAAAAATGCATGTAGTGTTAGGGGGATTCTGATTTTCAGGTTTGAAACTCTGTATCACCAGTTGGAGAGGGGAAAAAAAGGGAAAAAAAAAAAGCCAAAGCAGACAAGTACTGTTTCATATTAACATCTATTCTCAATGAAGAGGTAAAAATCAAAGCCTCTGTGTGTGAGGCAGGGTTAGTGAACTGCCAGTGATTCTCCCAGCAACTGACACAAAGGAATCTGTGAGTATCAAAGCTGAGGCAGCAAGCTTAGTGTCAGCTCTTGCCTAGGGAGTAGAAGAAAACATCACTTTGTCTCTGCTTTCACTGCTTAAACACACACATCATTCACTAGTAACCATTTACTCTGCTGTCAAAACTGTTTCAAGAGAGTGCTACATTTGATTAATAGTAAAATGCATGCATGCAAAAAACAGTATGCCTCCCCTGAGGTACTCATTTTAGAGAATTTTTGCATGGACTTTTTAATTTCTCCATTCTATAAATATGCCTGTAATATTCCAAGAGTACTGCATTGCTTGTGGTAAAGCCCTTTTTATTTAGAAAGCCTAGTGCACTAACCCTAATTCTAGTTAATGCCCTTTCTCATTGAGGCATGTCACAACATCCTCAGACTCTTGTGCTAAAGAAAAAGTGACCAGCACAAACGTGTGTAGCACATGATTCATAGTGCTTCTCCCTGAATTGTCCAGTGGGTAATTGCAGTACAAAAACCAGAGAAACAGATGTAGACCCTAAACCTTGGCTGTAAATTTTTGTTTTATGATTATGGGTTTCAAATGTGCTATGTCACACTGACAAATATACAGTAACACCAAAGGAAATAGATTTCTGACTTGAACTTTTGCTTTTTATTTCGCTTATGGCTAAGAATATGTTTATTGTAAAGTTTCTGCCATTGCAGTCTGAGAGAAAACAGATCAAGGCAGTGATGTGAAATCACGATTTCTTTGCACGGATAAAGGGGAAGAAATCAGAGCGAAGTTTCCTGCTTGCTGCACCTCCATATGAGCTGGGTAGACATTTAAAATATGTGGCATTACTTAAAGTTTCATTACATTTGAATTAGAGAGCTATTAGTTATCACAATAATTGTGGTTAGTCCTGATCTCAATTAGAAAATACCCACCACTTTATGAGTGTAGCTTTTCCTGATACTCTGTTTAAAAAACCGCAAGTATGGTGCTATTTCAAAGTGAAATATGAGATACATAAATTACTGTATCGTAGAAATAGTATGTGAGCAAATGATCAGACTATTTGAAGAATTCATTAATTACATGTGGTTTTTGTAATAAGTGTAAGCATTAACACAACTATTATTCGTAATAAAACATGATGAGCTACCTGGCTCATTTAAATACAGTGTGAAAAAGCAATCTTTTTCAATTCATATGCAGCTATGCATGACTTCCTGATGCTTACTTTCAGAAGTTACCAGTCTACATTTTGCAGCAAAACGGGCAGGTTTTATTTGTAAATTCAGTTTTAGAAGACTGGTAATGGAATAAACAGAAGTGAATTTCTGTTTGTATGATTTTATTTATTTTAACTCACACGGGCAATATGTTTTTCTTGGCTTCAGCTTAAACTGTTCCAAGAGCCCTGGTCTGTACAAAATGCTATTTTCTCTCTAAATCAGAGACTGACAAAACATACTGTGTTTTGTATGATCCCTTCAAGTTATTTTCGTGATGACGCATTGCATATTCCAAACTTCTCGTGCATGCTGTATCATTTGGTTAGAAAATGCTGCCTTCTAATTTAGCTCTGTTACTCAAAACAAACCAAATTGCAGCAATATGGACAGCTGAGATTGTAACAGAAATTTAACCACTTTTTCACTTGCCATTTTGCTACAGAGAATTCTGCTTGCTGGGCTGAAATTGTTTAAACAAGCTTTCCCTAAAAGATGACTTTTTGGATAAACATGTGCTGTGCATAATTTTCAGATTACAGAGTGTCAGGGACTTCATCGGCTTGAGGGCTTTCCAGCATGGGGGAGGACATCCTGACAAACTTAGAAAGTCCTTAAAAACACAGTGTTAAACGCCAGCTTTGTCACTCTTCTACCTAGAGGGAAGGTGGAAAGAGATGCTGCCTGCTGCAGGGACAGCTAGAGTTCTGCTATCCGAGGGGAAAAAACGTTAAGAAAGCTTTTGTTTTTATCTCTTCCAGATTACAACAGGTCTTTTTCTGGCAGCTTGTTTGCAATATGGATGTATCAGTTTCAAGGGAGCAAGTGTGTGGGGATCTTCTTTGTTTTTTATTTAAATTCTTGAACCTTTGTGAAAAGTTTTGTTAATACAATCTACAGGCATTGTCACAGAGCTTTCAGTTCATCAAAGGACTTTTTGTAGAGAGGACATCACATCCATTAAACTGGTTGCACAGGTCCCAGAGTGAATCTCTCTCCAGTATTTCTTTACAGTCCTCAATTGTGCCTTTGCCCTGCACGGTGTCCCCTGCTCTGCCAGGCTCTGATTTGGGGATTTGAGAAAACATGCAGTAATGGAGTGTTTCATTTTCCAGTTTTCCAACCTGAGCTAGCTTTTGATTTTCACAAAATCCTGAGAAGCCACAGAAGTGTCTGGAGGGGAGAAGGGAGGGACGGCTGAAAGGCAGAGAAAGGAATCTTGCCTCTCCTGGAACCAGGCTCCTTTGTGCCTCTGGAAATCACGCCCTGAGCTCCTCAGGGCTGTGCACACTCACTCTGCCAGATCCTCGGTGCATTTGCTGAAAGTAAAAGCATGCATGTGGTGATTTAGCTTATACCCTTTCCAATGGGGCAGAGGGAGCGTTTCCAGGCTCCTCAATGTTATTTTCCACTTTCAAAGTGTCTGTAGGAATAAGGACTCGATGAACTCTCTTTGGTAGCAAGACTTTGCAGAGGATGATTATTTACAGAAGGTGGCTTTGTGCTGGCTTGATGCAAAGGGTAGGCCAGCAGAGAGCCATGCACATGGTGCTGGCTGAGGGCAGCTCTGGCAAGGCCTTGCAACGCATCATGGGGCCATGGGGCCACAAGGGAGGGATGCCAGAAATGCTGCTGGGTGGGCATTGGGGTGGGTCTCCAGCCATGAATTGAAGGCAGTGGTAACCCAGTACCTTCAAAATGTTGGTGAGGGAAGACATAGCAGCCTCTGCAGTACACGGATGTAAGGGACAGCTGGATACTCTGGCTAGGGGCATCTGTGGCCTCCTCTCACCAGTATCTGTGGGGAGCAAGATAAGCACCAGGTAGGTCTGGACCCCACAAAGAAGCCCATTGCCTTTTTCCCCTCTCACCCTTCTGGTAGCTGGGGCTCATTAGCTGTGTGAAAGCTGATACAGTCCCTCTGGGGCCACACGAGCCAGCCCTGCCCCTCTCAGCTAATCAGAGACAGGCGAGACCTGGGATGGAGGCCACCAGGATGCGAGATGAGGGAGTTGCCTCCTGCCCCCAGCTGGGCTGTGGTCTCACTGTTCTGGGCTTACATGGGCATGCTGCAGGGACACATTCCAGACCAGTGGCAAGCCTGGGAGCATTGAGCAGTGTGGCCTGGCTCCTGTGCAGTTGTCAAACACAGCTGCCTGTTTCAGGAGTGAGAAAAGGTCTGGTGAGGAGAGATGGACACCTGCAGACCCCCTACGGCAGGGATGGATCAGGGCTGTGCCAGCCAACCCTTTGTGGGTGGCACCAAGTGGTGCTGCCCCTTCAGGGTGAGGCTGCTCTGCGCTGCCCCTTAGCTGGGGTGATGCCTGTGGCTGTAGCTCTGGTGCAGCAGTAGATGCCTGGGCGTTGCTCATGGCCTCTCCAGGGGAGCAAAGGAATGTGGTGGGGGAAGAGGGGAGCGGGGAGGGGGCACAGAAGTTTCAGCAAATTGAGCTGAGATGCGCAAACCCCCCGCTTGCAGCAACCACCTAAAGCAGCGCTGTGCAAACAGCCTCCCAGCCGGCACAGGGCCTGTTTCTATTCCCGGCGTGATTCTCCTCCTCCTGATTTTTTTTTAGTTTTTTTTTTTTTAATTTAAATTTTATTTTTTCTTCGCCTCCCTGCTTGCTATTGCTGGTCCCGACGAAGTGGGGTGACCCAGGGAGGGCCGCGCTCGCCCTCGCCGCCCGCTGCCTGCTCACTGCCGGGCTGCTGGGAGTTTTTAAGCCGTGTGAGAATCCTGGGAGCTGGTGATGTCAGACGCCTGGGTCATTTGAAGGTTAGCAGCCTGGGAAGGGTTCACAGAAAGTTCACTCGCATATATTAGGCAATTCAATCTTTCATTCTGTGTGACACAAGTAGTAGGAAGTGAGCTGTTCAGAGGCAGAAGGATCTATTCATGGCTGAGGGGGATCCAGAGGTCCTACCGGAGCTGTTTCGACCCCGGGACTCGGCCGTCGGCACGGCGCGAGGAGCTGCAGGCAGCCGGCAAGCGCCTGAGGAGCGGGACTGGTTCTAGAGAGATTTTGGGGGAGATTGAACGGAGCTAAAACTTGGAATGCGGCTTGCTTCCCCCCATCTTGCTGGATTGGCTGGGCAGCCTGGAAAATGGTAAATGATCATTTGGATCAATTACAGGCTTTTAGCTGTGTTGTCTGTCATAATTCATGATTCTGGTCTGGGAAAAAGACCAACAGCCTACGTGCCAAAAAAGGGGCAGAGTTTGATGGAGTTGGGTGTACTTTTATGTGCCATTTTCCTCCACACCTAGAGGAAAGCACTTTTGCAGGCATTCTGTACAGGGGGAATCATGTTTGACTGTATGGATGTTCTAGCAGTGAGCCCTGCTCAGATGCTGGATTTCTACACTGCGAGTCCGTCTTCCTGCATGCTCCAGGAGAAGGCTCTCAAAGCATGCTTCAGTGGATTGGCACAAACAGAGTGGCAACACCGGCACAGTGCTCAATGTAGGTCCCAACTGTTCTTTTTCCACTTTAAAGCAATTATTATTATTTGCATGTATGTAAAAAAATACTTTTAAGTGCAGGGGTGATGAGGGGCGGGGGGATTTTTGTGCAGAATGTGCTTTGCAAGCCTTTTTTCTCCTTTGGCCAGGAGGGAAAAAGAAAAGAAAGCGCCGAGCTGTTTTCTGTTTATCCCTTCTTATGTAGTATATTGATCCTTACAACAGTTCTGAAGCCAAGAAGGAACACATAAAATTGTAATATTATACAACATTTGTAAAACTCCAACCAGTGAAGGATGAATTTACATAGCATCTCTGTAGTATTTTTTTTTTTTTCCTTTGCTTCCTTAATCTAATTTTGCACCACGTTTGATAATCTGGATGCTTGTTGTCTTGAAGTGCATTTCTGCAGAGCAGCCAAGCAATTAAAATGCTGCTCTGTGCAGTTCTTACAAAGCCATTGAATTGTACTGGGTAGGTGCCATTCCAAAAATCAGACAGTAGTTTTAAGTTTCTGAAGAAAAGGCAATATTTCTTTGTACTGACCTTGCTGCCACCTTTCTTCTTCACTTTGTTGCTCTAAGAAGTTGCTGTTTTGCTAGAAAACTACTCACTGTGAGCACCCTTTGAGTTTAAACATCAATTATTTCTATACCTTGAGATTCAGGCAGTGTTACACTGGTAATGGAGGAAGAAGAGTTGGTGGTGGGACACTTAAAAACATGTTATTATGTTAGAGAGTCTTGATCTTGTGCTGAAATACATAGGTAGTAAACTGATAGTATTTTAACTCCACAATTTCAAGTTTGAGAAAGAAGTTCCAGAAAGCATCCCCTTATACTCTGCATAAAAGCTTGCAGGATGCTTCACTGCTCTGACGGTGATTTAGATAAATGACTTGGCTATCTATCAAAATGTTTTTAGCACGCTCTCAGGCACTCCAGTACACCATTAACTGTCTGATTGTTTGAAATTTTTGTTTTGCAGTGTGTTAAAAAGTTGCCTGGAATTATAATAGTTCTCCCTTCAATACAGTTAATCTCAAGGCGGGGGGGGTGGATTAAAAAATAAATTTAACAAATGGTCGATGAAGTAATGCATTCTTCACTCTTCTCAAAAGTTTTCAGTCAGCAAATGACATTTGTGTGGGTTGAGTAAGGAAAACAGAACTGCAGAAATCAATGACTACCAGCCTACGACACTGCAAATATTTTGATGTCTTTACAATTAAAATTAGACTATGAAGTTCAGCATGGGATGTTTATTTTCTCCACGCTGTTCTCAAAATGCTTCAAACGAGATATGAAACAAAGCTCTTTCTTCAAAATACTGTTACTAGGTCTGTGCGAGCTTCAGTTAGAGGGGAAAAAAAAACAAACATGTTTCACTAAAAATGTGATTTTTTTCTGCTATGGAAGGAACTTTCCTATAACTTCGGCAGCGATATCGTGGAAACTCGGAACTAAACTTTCCTGAAGTAGGAGGAATAAGCTATCATAAAAGACCTTCATTTGCAAAATATTCTTAAATAACTTCTGGTTTAAAAATCTCCTGTTCATTCTCTTTTTTTTTTTTTTTTTTTTTTTTTTTGGTTTGTTTTTTTTTTTAATAACCAGAGGCATGATTCTTAAGAACAAAATATATGATGTTTGTTCTTGGACAAGTTAAACACGGGATTACCCTTATCGGAATGGAATGAGTGGTAAATATGTCATTTGCTTAGGGCCTGCGATAAGAGACAAGTGTTGATAACAGCAAAGTTTAGCTACTCAGAGAAACTAATATTTACAGGAGTAAATAGAAAAATACAAGGCAAATGCATTCAGGAATCCAGACTCCTAACTTTGTGAGGAATGGGATTAATCTTCACTGCACGGGAATCTAAAGTCAGGCTAAAACCTGAATTATAATCTGGTATGTGAATATGGAAAAGCAATTCAGTTAGAGTCTAAATGGGGAATTCTGTTTGATTTCTAGAGCAAGTGGTGATTTTAGTTTTGGAAAAATAGTAAGTACTTTATGCGTGTGGATAAATATATGTACGCGGATGATAAAATAGTAAAATTGTGTCAGTATTTAATATTTGATTTTGTATCTCCTGAAAATAATGTCAAAAACCAGAATTTTTGCGGTAGAGAAAACTTTCATTGGTTTAAAGGTTGCTCCAGTAATTACAAATACAAAGATAACAATGGTTAATTTGAACTGAAGTGTTTCCTGATTCTCCCTTTTTATGAAGACCTCGATGATTTAATGAAATGTAATCATAGCCAAATTTTGAAATTATTAGGCATATAATAGGTTGGGTTTTTTTTTGTTTTTTTTTTTGGTCTAGTTTGTTGTTTTATTTTTGGCTCTCCCATAAAAGCAGTACACCTGCAGCCATAGCTTTAGGCCTGAGAAATATTGCTTTGATAGAGATGTGATTGCAGAGTAAAAGGTAAATGGTTGTTAAGGGAATAATACCTGAACAGTGCAGCCTCAGAACAGCCCAGCAACAATCCTAGCATCAAGGTTTCAGCTGAAATATTCGCAAAATTGGCTATTGCAGAGGTTAAGACAGAACGCTGTGGGTTTCCAACTTCAGCACATCTTCAGGATGTTAATCCCGTTACAATTCACTAAGCCAACGCACTCCTGCAACATGACGAATTTTGTAGTCCACGAGGGTCTGCAAAGTGAAGCAGAGGGTGAGATGCAACCCAAACATGACCTTAACTTGTGTGGCATTTTTTTCCTCCCCCCGTGGAAGGAAAAGCATGCTATAGGTCTGCAACCCCAATGCTAGCCACTGTGTACTGTACGATGTGCTACACACAAACTGTATACATCTGTGTACTCACACATGCTTATATTTTATCTGATGCTTCTTGCCTTGTTATAGGCTTAAAGAGAAGTTATTTATTTACAAAGGAAATTGTGGACTCAAGGATGACACTAGAACTGACTGCGGTTTTAATCACGAGTAATTCTCCTTTTCTCCTAAGATAAAAATCAGGTTGATATAATCAAATTAGAGGAGAATAGTTCTTAAGAGGACAAAAATGACTGAAATTAAGATAGCAAGAATGATTAATTTATACTTCAAGACAGATGGAATTTTTTGCTCCCTTATTGTGTAGTGACAACAATTACCAAAAGAAAACAACTAACTTTTAGTGAAATGAGAGCTAACTCAGTAGTGCGGAAGCGGGAACGGGACAAGCCCTAAGAGGGAATGAGCTGCGAGGCAGAGTGTTTTCCTTTGGCCTTGGAAAAGCATTAAAAAAAGTCTTCATTAGTCTTCATTAATTAAAGAAGTGAAAAACAAATGAGAACGCCGAAAGCCAGAATAAGTTTGCTTGGTAGTATACAGTATTTTAGCTGATAATATCATGAAATACTACTACTAAACGTGTTGCTACGTTTAGAAGAGTACGGAGTATGAGAAAGGCAAAAGCTAAGAACATGGCAACAGAGTGCAGCATGATGTGGGCACTCCTGGAACATGTAGGTTTTTTTTGGGTCCTCTGGGAAGTGTTCATCTGGAGAGCTCTAGAAGGTATTAACTCCCAGAAAGTTTGTGAAGATGGAAATCCACAAGGCATACATTTTACTTCTGAATTCTGTTTGGGCTGGGTACTTGTTACCTGCAAGCACTGGGAGTACTGGAAACATCTGCGCTGAACAGGGGGAAAAAAAAACACAAAAAACGCAGAACTTTTTCTTTCATCTTTCTGAATTTAAAAACAAACATTTTGAAGTAAGGACTTGTAATCTGCATTCCCAGGTATCAAATTGCTGCAGGTGTGTTTGCTAGTGCCCAAAAGGCAAGATCTGTTTGAACCAGGTTATTTTCTTTAAAGTTCATGTAGAAACTTTACATTGTAATCATTAGAACTGATATACTTAGGAATAGAGTTTGTATTTCATTTTTTGCACTTCTGGCTTAATGCCCTGAAATATGTGATGAGAAGTATTTGTTTCTGATCCTCTTCAATACGCAGATTTTCTCACTCAAAACGTCACAGAGGGATATTTTTCTTCCAAATGAACTGAAATGAGAGCAACCAGTTCTCTACGTAGGCTCTGATCTAGGTTGCCCGATTCATCCGCTGGTGCAGGAAAACTCTTAATGGACGTGCACTGCTGTCAAAAACTCCCGCAGATAAAAATGATGAGAGGCATTCGCTGGTGAAGCCGGGGTGGGATAAGCTTGGAGGAAAAGCAATGTATCTTTGGGTGACTCCCCGCTTGCCTAATGCGTCTGTGCAGTGAAGGTGTAACTTGTCAGAACAAAGCTAGCCTGCTGCAGCGCTGCCTCGCAGAGGTTACGCTGAAGTTAAGGAGTTGAAAGGGAGAGATAATGTTTCAGACAGCCAAGTTAGTCATCCTCACATCCAGCTAAATCCCCACTTACTGCTGAGAGCGCTTCCCAGAGCCGCGTTCGCTAAGTGTGCCAGCGTCGTGCCTGCACGGCTGCCAGGTCTGCAGCCAGGCCAGGGGCTTTGCCTGGTGCGTGGGAAGCCGGGCAGCCCTCTGGGCAGGTTGGACCCACATGGCCCCCAGTGCTCTGATCTAATTCACGCACCGCCCCGCACACAGCTGAAGCACTGTGAGTGCTGCGCAACCAGCGTTTGGGTTTGGGGGCCTGTTTGTGAAAGAGATGCCGTGCTGGAAAGGGCTGTGGCCGTCCGCCCATCCCACTGAAACCTTAAAAGCGAGTGGGACTGCGATGAGTTCTCAGGTCCGCCCAGCACCGGGGGCCAGTGCTGGTGTGTGTGTGAGCAGGGGGCCCGTACCTCGCCCCTTCCCCGCTCTCTGCCCTGGCAGAGGGTCCCACAGTGGGTGGCTTCCACCCCGGCGAGGCAGCGGAGCGCAGCCCCATGAGGAAGGATATCGGTAGATGTATAAAATGGCCAAGGAACTTCAGTAAATAGACTTTACCCTTCAGGATCCACAGATCCTGGCAGCGGCTGCGAGGGAGGGTGGGGTTGTACTTTTCCCCTTCCTGTACTTGGACACTTTTGATTATCCAGACTTTCTGGGACTGAGCAGGGCAGCCTAATAACAAAGCCTGCATAATATAATTACCTAAATAGGCCTATTGTCCTTTTCAAATTACTGTGCTGTGAAAACCTTAAACTTTTTTTACTGGAAATGTTATATGTAGCGTTTAGATAGCTAAATGGCTCTTGCAAGAAGATCCCGTTTCCTCGTTTCTCACTGCTGTGTGGTTGAGAAACTGATTATCCGCCTGCCGCCTATTGATGTTTACTCCTTTTGGGAAGCAAATATTTTAGCCCCTTCTGGCAGGGTAAACTGCCAAAAGTAATAGGGCTGGAAATACAAAGCTATGATTGATTTTGACCTTTGCTCACATGCACGAAGTCTGTCCCCATGCAGTGTGACCCATGCCACTTCGTGCTGAAATCCAAGCCCTTTCAAACCAAATGGAACCACAAAAATAGAAGCCATGAAATGCTCCAAACTCTTCTAAAATAACAGAATAATCATCTCCTCTGTACTGCAAGAAAAAGTATAGCAGGAGGGCAGCAAAACTGGGTTTAGTAGCAGGCAAACCAAGAGTAATGTCTTCCGTCTGCTGCCGCCTTTTTATGAGAACCATATTCTAGGTACAAAATAAACAAACTGATACGATGTGGGAATGAATCTTCTGTGTATTCTTTCAGTCACCATAATCTTAGCTATTCCTCCTAATCATAGTCAGTAAACAACTTTCATCCAGAAATCTGGATTTGAAATTATCTTTTTAAAAATACTCTCATGTTTGGGATTTTATTAATCCGTCGCTGCATGAGCAAATGTGTTTCAAAAGTTAAGAATGTCAGAAACAGTAGCCTAAAGTTAGCATCCTAAATCCACATTTCATGGCTTCATTTCCAAAAATGCGGAGAATCTAAGAGCTCCCTCAGCACTTTTAAAAACAAGCCACATATTGAAATGACCAGATATTGTCTACAACTTTTATTTAATATTAAAAATTTTAGAGGATTTTTCCACTTCACCTCAGCTACATGAAAAAGCAATTAAATTACAGAGTTCACAACACTGAGTGGAAATAGAGACACTTACAGGACAAAGCAGGACTTGTTTTAAACAGCATATTAAGCAGGACTTGTTTTAAACAGCATATTACTCTTTTTCTGTAAATTTACAAATGGAATTTTCAGAATTGAACACTGAAAGTACAAACCTAGGGTTTGGGTTTTTTTTTTTCCATGTATTTTGCCTGCCTGTCTTGCTTATTTCTCTGATTCTCTGTTTGCTTCCTTGCTTATGAGTGGACTTTTTCTCAGTCAGTTTCAGACTTTTCCTCCTGGTATAGGTTTTAATAGTTAGATGATCTTCATATTCTCACCTCTCATTTGCAACTGCTCTGTGTTGTTTTCCCAGTGACAGTGAATTTGTGTGATAGTGTTCACTGCATATTTTGCTTTTCCTGGGGAAGGGTGAGGAATCTAGCTTCCTTCAGCTCATTTTAGTGATCTGAATAGGAGCAGAGAGCCTGCATCATGTGATGGGGCAGCTCACAGCAGATCACCAGCATGGGGTCTGTGTGTGAGAACTTCTGTTGTACATGACAATCTGATAAGGATATCATGTGGTTTAGGAACACATTCCCGCAATGTTAACTTCTTTGTCCCTTTTATTCGGGAGTGGGTAAGGAAAAACGTAACAAACTGATGCCAGCTCTTATATAACTGACCCCACTTTCTTTTAGCATTCTGTTTGAGTTTTACAGCTTCTTCAAATACTTTTGTTGAGAGATGGAAATACAATCCAGCAAGTCTGTGTAAAGAACCCTGGACACAGAGTATATAATATACCTTCTGTTCCCCTTGGACAAGGTGATTTTTCTTTCCCCTGCTTATACCGTATATAAACGGAATATTATAAAACTATGTAAGTCAAATATATACACGCAAGTGACACTTGTATAGGTTTAATAGGTTAAAGCTTGAGTGAGTATTTATAAATTCTCAAAGTGCTCTGGATCTTTACCACTAAGGACACGGTGCTAAAGTCCATCCATAGTTTGGAGAGATTTCCGTTTCGTGCACTTTCAGTGACTTAGACTTTACCCCTTAAGTGCATCCCCTAAGATAAAGAGCGGAGAAATGTCTCACAACAAAGACTTTTTTTAGCACCGGTTTGTTTCATTTAATGATTAGGAGGATGTCTTTCCACTGAACCATAATACTTTTCTCTCGGCTCACATTGTATTTTTAGCAAGGATCTTTGAACAATAACAAGACAAATTAAGTGTATCTTTGTCTTTTAGAGCCTTATCTTGTGAGGCCCTTCAATGCACTCAGCGCTCCACCCTTGGATTTAATAGGAGTTTCAGACAGAGTGCTTCAATGACTGAGCCTTTAGCATGTTTATGTACCACTGCTTTACTGAAATACTAGTAAATGCTGATGCCATTGCACTGGATATTCAGCAGGAGGAACAGCCAAAACTGCTTTTCTTCTTAGGAAAAAAAAAAAAAAGAAAAAAAAGAATTATTCTCCTTTTTCCTTTTGAGCTCCACAGCAGACATGTGGAGCAGCTGACTGAGTTGCCCAGTGCTGCACCAACCAGAGACAAATGCTGCCATTAGATTCAACTTAGGTTTACTTCAGTGGGTGCTTCAAAGCTGGAAAGCTATTTGTGTCCATGATACACTCAGAGTGGAAGAAATGGTTCAGTCAGGAAAAAACAACAACAGTGAAGCAAAAAATCTCATTAATCCTGTCATTTCTTCTGTCTGAACACAGCTTGTGGTGAAACAGGCACCACTGTAGTGGTGTTCACAGCATTTTGTTACTACTCTTCTGGTCTGTTGGCAGCACACAGCCCATCACACAGAGGTATACCTCTCTGCCTATATGACAGCACTGGCCTGTCGTCTTCCAGTCTTGCACCAAAGTCTCTCCTCTGCCAGCTGGAGATCAGTGTTAAGAAGTTTTGCAGGCTCCTGTGTGATAAGCAGACCTAACAGGAGCTGAGATGATTTAAAGTGGTGCCAGTCCCACTCGGGGCCAGCAGGCCTCCTCCCAGCCCTGCTCCTCTGCTCCTCACCTCACACCAGAAAAGCCACCAGGAAGGCCAACATCGTCTGTCTTTCCAAGACTGAACGTTCACTCGAACAGGAAGGAAGAGGACTTGCAAAACTGTGTAACAGTGCCATCTGGCGATACCTGCCCAAACCTTGCTGCTCCCAGGCACTGCCTGTGGTCAGGAGATGGGGGCTTATCCCCAGATGCAGGGAAACGCCTGTGAGCCCCGCAGCTTCTCTGTGTTTTCTGCACAACTCTCAACAACCTAGTCAACCTAGTCAAAGGTACTATCTTCTCAACAAACCTTCCATTTCTTGCAGAAAACACTAATCCATCAACCTGCATTTTTCGCTTGGGACGTGAATCAAAGGCCTGGCTCACAGTCCTGCATGTGTTTGCTTCTTATTGTTAGGATCAGGTCCTTGTTTGTTTGCTTTTAAACAGTGCTTCATACTTCTGTCTCTCAACCTTTGATTTGAGGAGACTTTTCTTTTTCCTTCACTCCATCTTTCAGACGGTTCCTTTGCATTGCTTTGTTGTTCGGTTTGCTTCTTTCATTCTTTTGTGGGGAAAAAATGATGAGTTCCTGGATTGATGTATGTCAGATCCTCCTTCGGGGCTGGCTGGGAACCCTTGGAGACCTGCCTTTTCTACAAACACTCCCATTTTCACTTCACGCTTTGAACACTAAGCCTTAAGATGTGGAATAAATGTTGGCAAATCACCTATGTCTCTCAGGTGTTTGTGCAAAGTATCTTTGATGAGGGGGTTGATTGGAGGATGTACTTTTCTCAAATCCTCATCTGGCAGTGAACCTCAGCCTTCCTTTCTGCATTTTGAGAGCACATTCCAGCTGTGTGTTTTTAGTTGCACGTACTGTAACAGGTTGTGTGGGTTAGGTATGTGAGCTGTTTGCCTTTCTACATTTTGCATGCATTGCCACATTCATTTCTTTGAGACCATGGCAGAAGGGAGCCATTATCTTTCGTAAGTTTTGCAGTGAAGCTGTCAGCTGTCTGCAAGAAGTCTGAGCTGACTCACATCCTTCCCTGTTTTTTTCCTTATCCAAATCCTTTTATTTTCCTGTGTTTTGGATAGATCCTTTAGAACTTCCTGGGTGAAGTATGAGCTACTTGTTGGGAGGGACTGTATGTCTGGGTGCTGTTTGAGAAAATAGCTCTACCTCAGTCTGAGAAATGGAGCCCGTATGAAAGGTGCAACTGCTCAAAATGGCTGTTTTCACATTTACTAAAATGTCAAAACATAACTTAGTTTCAGAATTTTACACTGACACTGCCCAGTAATAGCATGTTTGTTATGCTTCTGCTACACTTAGTTTCTGTACAGAGAAAGAAAAGGCTTTGACCAAAAGAGGTGAGGAAGGAGTGACGTAATTAGATAAGATTAAATCAGAGTATCAGTTTCCCTAAAACAGATATTTGGCTTTTTACCAATAGTCTTTTACCCCATTTTTCAAATAAACACATATTTTCATGTGATAACTCTATCTGAAATATTAATGCTTCCAGGGCTGCATTACCTTTGTTTGTTCATCAAAGTCCATTACTATGAGAAGGCTGCTGTTCCTTAGGCTGTTTCAGCTTCAAAAGAATTTTAGGGCCTGGTCTATTGGAAAGCTTGGGGGTATAATTAGTGAAAATGGAAATAGATGCAAGAGAAATTTAGTTCCTGATGTTTTAATTTAGTGTAGTACTGCCATGTGTTGTTGAAGAGGATTCTTAAAGGCAAACATAATTATTTCATTATGGTCTTCAGAACGCTTTCATTGGTCTTAATGACAAGAAGCTGCATAAGGAGTCATACATTTTAATTAGACCTTCTTATATTTACATCAGATAAATAACAAATAATTGATGAAAAACAAGTCTTCTGAATGGATGACTTCACACAGAGCTCTGGTTACAGTTTAATGATAAAACATTTCTCTTATTGCTTTGCATTTTAATTATCTAGAATTATTGCTCTAGCAGAAATCTCAAAATACTGTTATTTCCATGCATTTCATTAGGTTCACAACAAATTTCTATGAATCTAAAGCTAAGAGAAAGGGTATTTTCCTATGTAAGCCACCTACAATCCATTTCCAGCTTTTGTTGTTGTTGTTGTTGTTGTGGACTATTCAGGAAAAGCTAGTTGGAGGATGAATCAGACTACTTCATTCATCTTCAGTTCCCTACACAGGAGCAAGCCCTGCCATTATTAGCAACCAAGAACTCCTTTTGAGGTCAAGAGACAGTGGACTTTTCTAAGGAAAAATGTGTTACTTTTTTCTAACCAGTTAAGCTTAAAGTGGTGTGCCTAAATAATTTGGGTTTTTTTTGAAAGTCTTACAATTGTCCCTTTATGATGTCTGTATGCTTGTAGGTACATCAAAATTACTCATATATTTTTAAATTTTCTTTACCCCCGGTGTTGGGAACTTTATAATACAGGGAGAAATGTTGTTTAGAGTTTTGCTACTTGCAAGAGTCTGTCGTGTTTTATATGCTCCCCAACGTTTCATTTTTGTAATAAAACATATTTGACATGATTCATTCCTGAGAGTATACAGAACACTAATTGTTGTTATTGATTTTAAATTTTGCAACCATTACAAGTAAGCCAGATGAGTGGCAGATAAAGAGTAATAATCCATGGAGTTCTGGAAGTGTTTCATGTTTGTCTGTAGTACTTTACGTGATCAATAGTAAGTGCCCCATTGAAACTAACTGCTGTATCAAATAACAGTAAATCAAATGAATGTGCTTACAGATTATTTATTGAAAGCTTTAATTGTTCACTGGGGCCCTGCTTATCTGAGGAAACAATAGAACTTAGTGATCAGACAAACTGGTTTGCAGATGCTGGGGACGCCATCAAACAGCGGGGTATCGCCTCTGCCTCGGTGGTGTGGGAGTTCTCCTAAATGTACCCCGGTCCCACCAGCACTGCCTGTTCACTGGGACTGCCCATACTGGGTGATCCCAGAGTAAATTAGCCAGAGAGAAGCTTTCTCAAAAAGGGTATCTTGCTTTCACAGGCTGCTCTTCTTAAATCTCTTTGGATAACATACTTGCATGGGTTAATGTGTGGAAAAAGCACTAAATTTCCCCAGATTTCCGAAGGGATATGTATGTAGTGACAGACTATGCAGGATCTGGTCTAAGAAGGGGAAGTGGAGAGAAATCATAATAAACTTATTGTGTGAAAAGCTTAAATAGGTATGAAGTATAGTTTTTGGCATTACATGCTGCTGCACAGTTAGTTGTCAGATGCTTACAAATACTATGAAATTTTAAAAAAATGTTTCTAACTAACAGCTCTGCACTGTAGCAGTGTTGTACTTATTCCTTAAAATGACTGCTCTCTCGTCCCATGCACTATGAATTACTAGAGCCACAGGTTAGAAGTTTTCTGGACCTTAGGATGAAGGAGGTTGTCCTACAGACAGTTTCACTATACTATCCTCAGTTTTTTGTGTAGCCTCAGTGTGTTGTCAATTACACTTTGCTGTGTCTTCAGAATCCTTTCAGTGTCAGCTGAGACACTAACACTGTCCTGCAAATTTAGGAAGATGGTACTAAAAGAATTTACATTAAATGGCATATCTTTCTAACCGTGACAACTGGAAAAGCGTTCGTACAAATAAGCTTAATTTCTACAGAAAACGATGGCCCAAATCTCTCAAATATGGCAAGAAAAGTGTTTTCCTTGAGAGTGCTTATTCTGTGAAACATACTTATATGCATATGTATCATGCTGGATAATCATGTTATGGACATTGAAAAATGATTAAAGCAAAGTAGTCAAAGGTCTTCTAGAACTGAATCTCTCTTGGAAAAAGTAATTACCCATTTTCAAAATGTAAGTTAGTTTCTTGAGACATCAAGTGTTGAATTTGCTTCTAGGTCAGGATTGAATGTTGCCTGTCCCACTCTTTGGAGTTCTTCCTGTAGGGAAATATTTCCTTTATGTCATATACTGTTTAAAGAGCAGTTGACATCTTCCCTATTTGTAAGTCTGGAATAATGCAGTAAATGCAGCAAAAAAACCCAAACTCAGGGCTGGAGGTGGGTATTGAACAGGAAACACCAAGCAACTGGGAAACACTACTAGCAGAAGTCTGTTCATCAGCATTACAGTGTGTGCATCTTTTTTTCTCTTCTGAGTGAGAATGGTATCACAGATGACAGAGATAAAATTATGAGCATTTCTTGCTCTAAGGGATAAATAGGAAAATCCACCACAGGTAGAGAGTAAGAGAAAAGAATATTGGAAAATGCGCTCTTCGGTCACAGTTCTCATCTAGGCTCCGGTCTCTTGTGAATATCTTATTTTATTGATCTTTTATCTTCTAGGCAGAGTAGAGATCTGCTCTCAGTGTTCAGAGGCACCAAGCCCCTACCCAGCTTTTGGCTTCTGTGGCACCAACTGCCACGGGCACATGGTGATGCTTGCCAGGTTAGCTGCACCAAGGGAAACTAAATCCCACCCATAAATATCCAAAAAGGTAGATATGAAGTAGTGGCGAGGATGATGAGGATACTGATTTTCAAAGAAAGCCAGTGCTGTCTTAGATTTTCACGGTATCTTCCCCACTATGTTATCATCTTTTGTCTAGCAGGCATTCAGTTGAGAAATACTGCAATTCTGCTCAGGCGAGCATTACAGCTTGATAAAGCGTGTATTTCATTTTCTTCCCTCAACAGATATTGGTGATACTCAGTTCTTAAATATTCCATGAACTTGAATTTCTCATGTGAGCATTGGAAGTGTTGAGGTGTGCTGCTTTTAGTAAAGCACTGACCTGATCTGGCATGCTGAGGAGACAGAGTTTGTCCCTGTCACAGTGTGCGTATGTGCATTGGAAGATGTCAGTAAGGTTAAAATTTCATCTGACTACCCTTTTGTTGCAGATAAGCTGAAGCAATGAAAGCCATTTTTTACTGTTGTATGTCATGTCTAAGTGGAAATAATGCATTGTTTTAATTAAACCCCCACAGCTGTAGCAGTGTAGCAATGTGGATGCAATTAGGCTAGTGTTAAAAATAGTCTTATGGAGTCTTAACAGTAACTAGGGAGGAAAGCTAGATGTATGTAATAGACCCGTACAAGCACAGGTACCCCAGAGACTCACAGCAATAATGCCAGGAGCAGAGATGTTTCCTGGGACACCTTCTTGCTTTAGGGAACTACCTTTCAAAGAGGTTGCCTCTCTCAGTTTTCTCTGCCTTGTCCTCTGCAGGAGGGTGCTGCTCCATGGCAAGAGTTAATGCTCGACTCCATTTCACAGCCCCAAGCCTCTCCATCCTCAGCAAATGGCCCTGCTTTTGCAGGGGCATTGCAGGGAAGTTGGACACATGCTCTTCCCTCTGCCCTGCTGGAGGGTTGGGAAGCTGCAGCCCTGCGAAGGAGCTGTGGGTGGCTGCTTCTTGGGGTTTGCTGGTTCAGCAGATTCATTACTTGAAGAAGAAACATACCTCTGAGCGGCATCGTGCCAAAAAATCTGCAGTGAGGGCCCAAGAGTGAGATCTCAAGCAGTGAGATAAGTTTAACAATTGTCTGATGCTTTGTAAAAAGAGGCGAGGGAGTGTGCGAAGAGACTGGCAGAGAAAATAAAGGGTAGGCTTCCTTTTCTAAGGATATCAAAACTCAGAATTAGCAGAGCAATAAAAGCCTTCTAAAGTGAAAGCTGGAAACAATACATTTTTAATAAAATGGGCAGTTACTCTAATTGCTGAACCCCTACTGTTCAATTTCTTTTAGTGCCCTTATTCATTAAATTCAGCATGCTTATACTTATTATTTACAGATGTATGCGTTTTAACTTGTTTATAGAAACCATGCTTTGCAGAGAGCAGTGGCTGGTATAATGCTAATTTGTAAGTGTTTATTACTGCCTATAATATGCCATTTTTAAAACAATTAAAAATACTGTTTGAGCTCATCATTGGAGTCAACCCCAAAATGCCCATGAAAATTGAAATATTAGTGCCATGTTCTGCCTCAAAGGTTATAGGCTGTTTGTAGCAGATTGATAGTGAGCCCATTAAAGAATTCACCTGTTCTTAAAGACTTCAAGCTCAGCAGTCCAGCTTCTAGATATTATCCTAATATAACCCATTTAAACATATGTGATAGAGTTCATAATTGCCCTTGTAAATGGGAACAGAAAGGAGGGTACATAAATCAATTAGTGATATCCAGCAGTGTGGCTGCAATACAAATTAATTGGGATGATAAGCATTTTAACTGGACTGTACTTGAAGTAGTTTTGATCAATGAATTGGCTCTTGCTGAGTCACTCTATTAATTTTAAGATCTAAAAATTCGTAAGGATCAAAATGGCCTAAATTGATAGTCCTAGAGTTTGAGAAATAAAATTACATGTAAAATACTGCATGGCAAGTCAATTTTAGGGCATCGGCAAATAGAGCACAGCAGTCTCATTTTGTCCACGTGATACAGAACAACTGTGTAATAGTAGTACGTGATTAAAGATATGAAAACTCTCATTTTCTTGCTGGATTCAAGCCACGGCAGAAAATCATGATAAATAGTGTCATAAGAACACACTGAATATATAGAAAATAAATTTATTTGGCAGACACAGTAATACTGAAAACTAATACCAACTTGGATGGGAAGCCAGCTTTCTGGAATAGAATCATTCCTTCATTCCTGTAACATAATGCTCTGGATTATTCTGTTTGGATGCTTGAAAAGATCTGAAGATAAAAGAAAAGTGCTCAAAGTACTGTAAAGCATTTAATAACTATAAATGGGGACTTTATGACTTAGTAAAATATCTGGATGTATATAGAGATTACAGTAACGATTTCATTATCCTTGCAATTTTTATTTCTTATTGAAGAGACTGGATTTGAGCTTTCTTCATTTTATATGTTTACAAATCAAGGGTACTTCTTGGAATTGGTGTGTTTATGACACTGTAAAACTGATCTGAAAAAAAGAATCGCACCTCTGCTATTTTTAAGTGTTTTGTCCCTCACAGTGTGACTTTTTCTTATTATTGATCCTGCAGGGAAAATATGCTAAATTTGTGACACAGTTTTATCGATAGGTCACAGAAAGAGGCTCTGTTTTCATAAATAAAGAGGCCCAAGTCCTCATCCTTTCTAAGCCAGTGCAGCTGCTTTGCTTGTGCCGCATTGCTCCAGATGAGGATCTGACCTTGGGAATTCAGTGGGAAGGCAAGGAGAGCCCCACTTGTAAGAAAAGCTCATTTTCAAAGGAAAATGGAACTTTGCACAAATGGGAGCATGATTTTCTTTGGTAAAGAAGATCCTATTTTTCAGTTTTGCAGTGATATGAAAAATTCACTCTAGATTGATGGAATTCTGCATGGTAGTGACCAGGCAGAAAATCACCGACCCGAAAAAACCACGGAGCTAGCATCTTTCGGATGTTTTTCTTCAGTTTTCCATACGATTTGTTTTTCTCACTGTAACATGTTTTCTTTTTCATTCTGAAGGTAGGCTCTTAATACAAACTGATGAGCTGCTGCCCTGTAAGCTCCGCCGTGCCTGCAGCCCCTCTGGCCATCCTGTCTGTGCGCTCACTTTCACCCCAGCTCTCCCAGAAATACCTCCTGGTGTCTGTCCAACCATTTATTTAGCGAAAGACACTCCTGTTCTCAGTTCCTAGCGCATCATTGTCTGTCCTGAGAGTAGCACCGGTGTAACCAGATGTAGTTCTTGCTTCTAATACGATTAATCATGGCAAGCTTCCACCTACAATTGTCAAGTGTAAACATGTCTCCTCTGTGGCTACCAATATGGATGAACCCAAGTGTACAACTGCTGTGCTGACACAAATGTTAAAAAATACAGACTGCAAAACAATATAATTTTCTTTGAAGAGGTCAGATGAACATAAATCTCCTGTATTAGATAGACCTGATTCCCCATATTTTTAGTGGAGCCAGGGCTTGAGAATCAGTCATTGCAAAACTGGCAGTTCTGGAGTAGATGTTGCTCTTGTTTGAAAAGACCTTGCTGAGCAAACCTACAGAGCATGAATATGCTCTTACAGCATGGCTGCAGCCTCCTCACTATCCTATATACTGTAGTTAATGTGTGTATAAAGTAATTTTGTAGTTGCCAGAAGTCCTGACTTTCCTGGGAGATACACTGGAGGTACTTGCAGTTTCAGCTCGCCTCCAGAATATTTTCAGGGCACAACATGCAGCAATTTCAGGAAAACATTTTTATTCAGAAATATATGGTTGGGCATATTGGTAATTTCCAGACCAGATGAGCTCAGTGTGTAGCTACACACAGACACTTTTCTTCTAACCTCTTAGATTTAGGTTTATGTCTTGGTGGTTGATAAGTCTCCTGGTCGTTTGGACAGTAGAGCCATGTGTAAAGATTTTTGTGGCAGCTTCTAGTGTTGCTGCTGCCTGTGTGGGGACATAACACCCAAGCATAGGCGTTACTGAGCAACAACCATGTGTGGGGACAAGAATCAGGAGATGAAGGGCACAAAAAATGCAGTAGGCACCATCTGAGCATAAGGAAACACTTCTTGGTGAAGGATGACTGAGCTCTGACAAAGGCTGTCGAGAGTTTGTGGTTTGCCCCTTGGAGATAATCAGAAGCTGCTTGGACATGGTCCTGGGCAATCTGCTCTGAGTGTCCCTGCTTGAGCAGGGGATGGGCCAGATGGACCCAGAGGTCCCTTCCCACCTCAGCCAGTCTGCTGTTCTCTCAGGAGAGACTGCTTGCTGCTGGGACTTTCCTGTGTAGTTAAATCTATGGTGCGGTCGTTTTGCTGAAAGTTGATTGTCACTTGTCTGTGGAAATCACCAAGTGTAGATGAGCCTTTCACCAGCCCCCCTGAGCTCCTGCCAGCAATGCTGGTGGCTCTTGCAGACAGAGGGCCTCTAATCTTGCAGCCAGACGCATGTTCAGACTTGGGACCTGGGCAGTGTCTCAGAGGTGTCCCCTGTTAGAGCTGCTGAGCACTGATTTAATTAAGCTCCCTGCTTTGTGTTGTATGCCATCTGTAACTTGGGGCAAGATATGTAAGGCTGCATTTGGAAGGCAATGTGAGAGCTACAGTTAGTTGGGTTCTCAGTTGCTGTTGAAAATCCCAGTTGGGTGCTACTTGCATTTTTCCAGGAATTTAAGACCTAGGCAAATCAAGCTGTTAGGCTGTCAGTGCTTCTGTTTCTCATCTCTGAAGTAAAAAAGAATAGCCCTTTCCTTATCCCACTTGGGTGTTACAAAGATAAACATGTGAGTGCTCATGGGATATTCAAGTACTAGAGCATCGGAGACCATGCCTGTAGATTAGATAGGTAGTGCAGAGCAGGGTCTCATGCTGCTAAATATGGCAGGGTTAGGAGAACTGCAGGCCTTGCTACGTGCCAGGGGTGGGTGGCGAGGGCAGATCTGTGCAGCAATGCCACTTGGGAAGGCTGCTGGCGGATGGGGCCCCTGGAGGGTGGATGGCACTGTGAAGTCAGGTAATTCAATTTGCTTGCTTAACAGATGGATTAATTAAGAGACCAGACTATTTGTGGTGGAACAGAAAAGAGTATTGCCAAAACACACCCATCTTTCGCTGGGCAACCAAGAGAAGATGTTTGTGGGAATACTGAATCTGTTTAGCAAATGAAAAAGGGAGTATGCTGTTGAAGAACAGAAATTGTATTAGACTGGAAAAAAAAAGGATAAGCAACTGGTAGACATTGTTGCTTTCTGATTTACCACAAACGTATCTGGATAGCTTTGCTGTAGTGGTAGTAAGAAGTCGAATTTTATGTTCTGGCCCTAATCACCTGATACAAATAAACACATCAGTCGGCTATCCTGCTGTCATACGTCTGAGACCAGTATCCACTGACTCCATTGACTTAAGTTACTCTACTCTGCTGGCTAACATTACACATCTGCAATTGAAACCTTGCAATTTTGTTGATGAAGGCCAGCCAGTGGCCTGGCCCGAAGCAGCCTAAAGTCTAAACACTTGAGATGCAAAAGGGTAGGGGGAAGCAAATACTGTCTTGATTGTGTGCTTGTCTTCAGTGGAGTGTGGCCAAATTTGTAGCTGGAACTTCATTAGGGTAAGAATATCAAAGCATGTGCTTAACTGCTCCTTGTACTTGCGAGGCTGGGGACAGAGTTCAGCCGGACCACTCTTCTCCCAGCTGTGGCTGGACAGGAGCCAGCTGTCCTATCGCTGCTTTACTGACAAAAGTCCTAACAGCAAAAGCACTTCAGCTTTAGAGACTTCTGCCAAGTGGGCTGCCTCTATCAGGGCTTGCACCTTGTCTGAGATAGCTGTTGGCAGGAGGAGCTGTGCCACAGGCATGGCTCTGAAAATGACCTCGGCTGAGGCACCTTCTGGGTGACCTTGTGGCAGTTTGTCTATTAGTTAGAACTTGCAACTTGGACCTATGATCTCCACAACCTCTACTTCTTGTAAGCTTGGTTGTTTTTTTGAATTGTACTGTAGGATTCCCAAACTGTACATGGTACTCTTAGCTTTTCAAATAACGAAGAGATCGTTTGGGACTGGGCACCCTCAAGTAAAAGCCAAATCATGAAGTATAGACTTTTGATGTCCCTGTTGAAAAAGACCCTTTTTCATAGTAAAACCAAATCTGAAGACTTGGATTTTTTTTGTCTTTCAAGGCCAAAATGTGCCTTTTTTCTTTTAAGACATAGACTGTCCTGTAGAGTTGAGCTATGGCTTGATTAAAATTTAAGCTGGAAAAATTGTAATGAGGAATTAAGTAAAATAACTTACATTTAACATCATGGTTTTAAGACAGATGTGCACAGCTAGCAAGACACGAGTAATGACAAAGAAGCCCTAAAATGTGAAAGATGTTTTCTTAAGTACTTCTGAAAACTCTGATAGTAATATCTCAATCTGGAGTTTTCGTGGCAGCCTATGTTTTATAATCCAGGTATGTTGTGTTCACTCTAATAAAAAACATTCCTTTCTGAACTTCAGTGCATAGCCAGCCATACGAGGGAAGATTTCTGATTGTGTTTTGGAAGTGACAGTTTGGTAATTCAATGCAAGTTGATCAACATTTGGCATGTTGTTTCCCCTGAGCCTTTTCCTCTTTCTTCCTGCCCTCAGCCCACTCGACCTCCCTGCAGTAAATTCTCGTGTAGAACAGCGGTCGAGTATAGAGATGTCAATGAAGGAAAATAGTACCCCGACTTATTTGCTTTTGCTGTTTGCTTTGAAAGAGAGAAAATCAGGGTCTTCACGCAAAGCAAAGACTTCGTTTTTCATCTTTCTGTTGTCTCTGATCTGCACCTGTTGCATGTATGGTAAAAATATCTGGGACTTATAACCCAGCAACAGTCCGCAGCCAGAGTCATGTGTGACCGGGTCAAACACACACTCGCTGGAAGGTCATGGCCAGGTTACTAAGTCAAGGCTGGCAAGTCTCCACCATAATGTTTTCTTTCTCTCGCACTTTTTTTTTTTCCCCTCTTGTCTGTCTTCCAAACAACAGTTTAAAAAAAAAAAAAAAAAACCTCGTAACAATGCAAACTATTTAAGCATGACAAATTCAAAGAGGTTTTTTATTAAAAAAAAATTGGGGCAGGGGGTTGAGTCAATGATATTTTGGATTTAATTTTATAGTATAGTTTTATGTGGCACATGAAAGAGAGAAATTTGTATTGAAACAATTGAGACCCACTTTCCCAGTTCCTGGCTCTTTCCTGGAAGATGATTAAAAGCAGACTTTTTTTTTTCCAGACTAGACATAAAAATTAAATGATCTACAGTATATAGTTATTTTTTCAAATGTTTGGAGGCTTATAAATAACTTCTACAATCAAATGCACACATACAAGCAGCAGAGAATCTGGTTCTAATTACTTGTACTTTAGTTGAACTTTGGCGTTTCCTTTGACTTTCTGCCTAATGTATGTGAGCTGTGTGCCTTGCACTCCTGCAGAGAATTCATAAAAAAAAAAAAAAAAAAAAAAAAAAAAGGCAAAAAATCCAGACTCTTGTTGGTGCCAACAAAAATGAGGGTTAACAGAATGTTTTGACCAAATGCAACACTTTGCTATTCACCCTAATTAGCTGAAATTGCTGCTTCCCACCAGGGACCCTGAGCTCAGTATTCACAATTCCCTTGAGGCTATCCAGGAAATGCCATTTGCTTTACAACTTCTTATTCTTTTAAGACTCAACTGTCCAAAGTGTGCGTTAACATACTAGCTTAATAATCGAGGTTCCTGGTGAAACGAAAGGCATTTCATAATGCCTGCTTTTACTTGGTCACAAAGTGAAATACCTCTATCTGTCAACATGGTTTAGCTGGCAGTAAATTAGCTCTCACAAAGCACGCTGTGCTTTTCAAGATCTTATCTGCTACTTTATCTAACCTTTAGAAATATTTCAGACATCTTAGGAATGGTGAAGTGACCTATTGTTTGCCAGCCCCTGTGTGCTCTGGCAGCATTCAGGTGCTCTGCACTGTGCTTGGGCTCTGTTTTCTCAGGTGAGCGGTGTCACAGCCTACAGGATGAGGCTGCAGGGCATCAGAAGAAGTTGCTTTGACTGAATTGTTCCTAAAATTCTAAGACTGCTTGAAAAATTTCCAAACTTTGACTTTTTGGAAATGTCATCTATGTCCCCCTCTCTGCCTCTTTCTTTGGTGTGTTTTTTAGCTTCCATGTGCAGGCATGCGTAGATGAAAACAAGTTCCACTGCTGTTTTTCCAGTAGCCATCCATGTGACACAAAACTAGTGCTCAAAACCCAGTGGGCTTCCGTCACTACAGGCTTCTGCACCTGATTTCTGCCTTTCCACACTGGCAGTACATACATTTTCAAATACAGAGTTTAAAAGGCTAAATCCAAGGAAGAACAGTGAGTCAGAAGCCAACTAGGAGTAAAGTTTCTGTAAGCAGAGTTGGAGCCTGCTAGGACTAAACATTCCCAAACTCTCTAGGCAGTTGTTCATCTGACACAAGTATTGTATTGAGTAGGTTCAGCTCTTCCAGTAGCATATATATCTGAGTGTTTTGAGGTGCATCTTCTGTTTTTTTTTTCCTGGGTTTTTCACTCTAATATATCTTTTCAAGTTTTCTAGAAAAATAGTAAATCTGCAATGACACCTTCAGATTGTCAGCTGTTGACCACTTTTTCTTTCTTCCTTTATGAACTGAGCTGGTTGCTTGATCTCTTCTGAGCAACCCAGGTTGCTGGTGCTTGGCCAGTGCCTGACAGACCTGCACTGTACATACGGCTTACTCTGTGAACATCACGATTAGATCCTGGGGCTTGTTTACAACGAGATTGTTGAAAAAACAGAAGTGTATCGGCATTATTCCTTGTAGACTGCTTTTCACAAACCAAAATCACAGAAGGATTGTGGGAGTGTGGTTGTTTTATTGAATGACACAACCTTGTTTTCCCAAGGGAAGCCTAAAAACCGCCTTTCAGACTGACCGGGAGAATTGAATGAGCTAATACGAAACACATTGTCTGCTGATATTAGAGTTTTAAACTAAAATTTTATCATTCTGAGACTGATTGGAAACCACTATAATACTTGTGCTAGCGTGAAATAAGACGCAGAATGTTTGAGGACTCTCAAGGGCATTTGATGAATCTAACTTTAATTTAGAAGTACTAATAGATTATTGATTTGAGCAGGATGACTGTGCAGAAATCAATAACGGAGCACTCCGTGTCTCTCTTAAATACCAAAAATTACTATTGAGAAGAAATGATTGTTCTCGCTTCTTTTTTTATTAACAAAAAAGCTCATTAAAGTTTTTTTGGGCCACTAGGAAGCTGTAGATATTTGATTTGTCGAAGTTCAGGATGTTTAATGCTGAAACAGTTAAGTATGGTTCTAGACATTGTTTTAACATCAAGTCTTATTGAGCCACATGTTATTTTATTTTCTGTTTTTCCACACAAACCTTCCTGTTGTTACATATATAAATAAATCGGTCCTGTTGAAAAGATATTTCTGAGCTTAAAATCAGTGCCCTTAACACTCCACTCCAGCATTTACTTTCTTCTAAAAAATGCGTCCTTGAAGTTGATGGTAGTTTAACCCAAGTAAAAATGGCAGAAATTGTCCCTTCCCTAACGAGTAATTGGAAGTCGTATCATATGCTGTGATCCTCTCTGTGAATTTTGAAGAACTCGAGTTGACAATGAATCATGGGTTTAATACAAATGTATCATCTCAGTAATCTGAAAAATATCATGTACAGTAAATCTTGTCTCGGATTTTCCATTGAGTAATATTCTTTAGGGCCTGCTGTTAGTGCTCTGGAGATTTAGCTGTGCAGATAGTACCTAATATTTCTGGATAGATCTGAGTTCACAGATTCTGTCATTTCTGTGTATCTGTTGAAAAGTTGGAGGGATTTATCTGAGGAGCAGCAGAACAGCTAGGTGAAACATGGAAATGTATTGCACATCTACAATAAATGTGAGGAATGATGACAGCATATCACAGAAAACTAATGCAGATGTTCTGAAAAGATCTAGTTCACGTGGCTTATCTCACATCACAGAGCTTTCATGTCCTCTCACTGAAAAGGATGACTGGCTTTCTAGCAAGTTCAAAACAAATGGCCATCCAGAAATATTAAGGCAATAAAGGACATGGGGTCATAATATCTAATAGCTTTTTCTCAGAGAGGTTTCCTGATGTTACAAATCGTAGAGTTGATAAGGAAGTGTTACTGTATTGTGCTGATTTTACTGATGAACAACAACAAAAATGACTTATTCCGGTAATTTTCACTTCGGGTCTTATTCATTTGCCTCTTTACATATGTCTTGATCCATTTTCATATCTTTTTGTGGTGGAATTGCACATGGAAAATGTTACCTTTTGTAGACAATGGCAAAAGATATAAGAACTCTTCCAAAACCAGTGGTGGATTGGAAACACGCGTGCCTCAGTTTTCCATTTAAGGTTGATATCCAGTGTACACACATGGATCCCATGTAATTCAGTAAGCTAAAAACAGAATGCGAGCCCAAGGCTTTCCATTTCTGGGGCCTTATAAGATAATTAAGCTGTGTATCTGAAGTGAGGTGAAGCTTTTTTGGTGTTTAGTAGCTGGATCATGACGCTTTACATCCCAGATAGTTTAAGATACACTGTTAAGTGTACAGCATATAGTGCTGTCACTAGTTGTCTTTTTTTGTTTCTAGTTTTTTATTCAACAAAGACAGGAATGGGCCAGTTTGATCATTGTAATACAGTAAATGACTGATTATTTGAAATTCATTCATGAGTCATTCATTTATATTCCTTTTTTCTTTTCAGCAGTTGAAACTCAGAGCACCAGTTCTGAGGAACTTGTTCCAAGCCCTCCTTCACCACTTCCACCCCCGCGTGTTTACAAGCCCTGTTTTGTCTGTCAAGACAAATCATCTGGATATCACTATGGTGTCAGTGCTTGTGAGGGATGTAAGGTGAGTGCCATTGTCTTCCTTTCTTTTTAGAGTAATGCATTTCGGTTTTGGGAGGGACTAGGCAATGAAGTTGCTTATGTGAATTAATTCTGTTACATTAGTAAAGCCAAATAAATGACCATCATTCCTGGAATTCTTTTCCTCCGTAACTCCTGCCAAAGTATGTCTTTCAGAGACTTCCATAAGCATCGACTAACATCAGATTGTGGTTGCAGATGCAGAGCTAATCAAATAAAAAGTGATAATGCTTTAAAATTCTTCATTATCCATTTATAAGTGTACCTTAAGAACTCAAATGGTTGTTGTCTGCTCTGAGCCTTGCTATTTCTGTGGGAGAAGGACCTGATTGTGTGGAAATTTTTTGCATAGTCTAACTAATTTCAAATCAAATTGGGAGTTTGAAGATTAGCAGAATGGCATTCACAAAATGTAATCTGACAGTGCTGGCACATCTGCTAGCTACTTTCCAGTGCCACAATTGTCAGAGTATGAATGAATGTTCCGTGGGATGCAGTAATATGATATGCAATTCCAAAGCAGAGGATGTATTTAAAGACTACATACATATCAGAGAAGCATTATCAACTAAACTATGTGTATATGGCAGTAATTAGAAGTGAATACACAGTGAACAACACGTGTGCAAGGAAAAATGTAGTACGAAAAGTGATAAAGAAAAGATATATGTCACAAATGGTCTCATGGTTGTCTTTATTAGTTAGGGTGCTTTTCCACACAAACCTGCCAGGAGTTCTTTTCTAACAACTAGACATAATATCTGTACTTTTAATCCTTCAGATTAGAATAGTTGTCTAGTGTTTAGTGCAGTGAAGATCCTGAGGCCTGATGAAAATGTGACAGCTGCTACGTATGTATTAATAAAGTTACTAGAATAAATAATAAAAGACATTTTGCTGGTTTATTTGTATCAAGAATAACAACATCTTTCAGATACTGTACAGTTAAGCATTTTTACTTTATTCTTTCATCCTACAACATCTTCCACACCACTGGCCTTTTGCAGTGACATTAAATCATAGTTCTGGGTTTGTGTCTTTAGGCAGAAAACTATTGGATGAGAATCTGTTTTTCCCACCGTTTTATAACCTCAGATACTGAGATAGTAACCATTGAAACTAATCTCTGCTTTAGAATCTCTTTTTGATATTGAGGTTTTCCTTGGATATTGTCTGTATCTTTTGCATGCCACAAAACTACTGAATTTTAAGTGTCTCTTAAGAAAAGCTATGGTAAGAATATGCTCCAGCTGATTTCATTTAATGGGAAGTCTCATCACACACAGATGCTAACACACAAATGGTGGTGTCATTTGCTCACTTACAGACTTACTCTAAGCACAGATGTAATTGCAGACTGTGGCAGAAAGGTCACATGTTCATAAGACTTCATTATTTTTGAAAAATACGTTAGGATATACGGTGGGGCTTTTATTGGCACACTGCAAAGCATTTTCGTAAATAATTAAGACCACACTTGTCAAAATACATGAAGAAATCCATCTTGTAAGGTGGTAGCTGTTATTCATTGCCATTCAACAACAAAATCGTGTTCATTTATTTGTTAATTTGTAGAATGGGATAATTCAACAGTTAGCAGTAGCTGCTGTTTTTTTCATTGTTCTTTCTTTCTTTCTTTCTTTTTTCTTTCTTTCTTTTTTTCTTTCTTTTTTAAGAGATGAATTACATATAAAATCTGTAAGTGTATGAAAAACAAAAAAGATTCCAAATAAGTGATATGAATGCTTAAGACTGGGAATATTCGGATTAGCTGACACTAGCTCTTCAACATGTTTGACTAAGATTTAAAAAGCTTATGCCACTGATTGAATCACCATCCTTAGTGAGTGCCAGGGGCTGGCAAATAACACAGTGAGCCAGCCAATGGGCAGTAAGGTGCTGTGTTTGCTGTTCTGAGTTGTTTGAGCTTTCAGATCAACAGAAGGGATGTGCTGAATAACAGCAGACAGTGATGTGTGACCAAAACACCAAAAAACAGCTGCAGAAATCTTACACTGACAATTTCTACTTTTTCTCCAAAGAACATTGTCCTTTTTGAGTCCTTTTAGATCACTTTGTTTATTTTCCTTTATCTTTCCTCTATGTTTGCTCGTGTACCTTGAGAAGCTGCCGCCTTGCAACTTTCTAACCACCTAGGTTCCCACCTGTACTCAAGTCTACCTTTACCCTACATTCCAACTATCAGTTCTGTCTTCACACTTCTCTTTGCCCTTCTGCAAAAATCTATCCAGTTACTTTGTGAGTTTAAATAAACACTCATAATTGTCTATCACTACTGGGGAAGTCTCATTTCCTGTGGATCTCTGTTTCTCAGTTGGTTAACCCTGGTTTTTGGAAAGTAAAAGTTTCACCGATGGCTTTGGCTCAGCACAGTGTTGTAGTTTCATGCTGCTTCTCTGATAAGTCAGAAATCGATAATAAGAATTCATGTTATACCCTTCTTCTCATTAACAAACACATATTCATTTTTTCTTTGCTTGAACACATATTTCCATGCAATTTCAAAAGAACTTTATTTTCTTGCAAATATTTACAATATTTGCCATTTCACTGCAGTTGACTAACATTCAAAATATGTTGGGATATGGAGATGTAACCTCACTTACTGATGGCTGGATTGCATTTCTTTCTGCACCTGATTTACTAGACCTTACCTTCATTCGTTTTTTCCTCTTGCATTGGACTTTCCTCTTCTCTGAGATCCTTTTCTTGAGCCCTTTCCCTTTTCCTTTCTGACTCATTTACCTTTCCTTTCAAATTCCTGTCATGGGAAATAAAAAAGAAAACTCCCCTCATACCATAGTTCCCTCTCTAATTAGGGCCCTGTCCCTTTTGTTTTTCTGTGATTGCTCTCCCTTAGTTTTCTTCTGGTTTTCTGTCTGCTCCTCCTTTGCCTTTCTGTTCTGAGTTGCTGGTGAAGCTACCATGAAGGAAATCATTAGCATCTCCTTCTAGTGCAAAGGGACAGCTTTCTGTCCTTGAGATTTTGGGTTTATTATTGCCTTTGGTTGGGCAGCCTTTCATTTTCTTGGTTTTCAGGGCTCTTTACGGTCTCCTCTTACTTAGTTTATTGTTTATGTAACACCCCCCTAAATGACTCTCTTATCCATTTGCTGATGTTGTTTCCTGAGGTTCAGTTCCTTAGTTTTCTGTCCCAAAAGCATCAGCTACTGAACTGTTTTACAGTAGTCCAATGCCCTGTGAGCCAAAAGCAATATTCTGCTAATGAAGAGCATGTACTTAATGGAGACCCTTCTAGCCATGAGCCTTTGGAGAGCTGTGACTGGCCATTATGACACTGAGATGCTCCATTGGGGAACCAGGGAAACACTGCAGTGGAAACTTTTAATTTCTCTCAGCTGTCAACTGCCCATGGTTGATTTCCAAAGCTACCCCCCACTCTAGCTTCATCCTCTCCTGTCTGTACCTGGTGTGCCTCTTGCTTGGCTGACTGCTACTGTGGATGCAGATTTCCTGAAGACAGAACTTTCCATCTCACTCTGTGTTTTTCAGACATCATGCCATGACATCATTGCTGATCTGCTCTGTAACTCACATAAGACATTGTCCTGTTGGTCCCAGGATCTACACTCAGATGCCTTTATTGTCAAACTCTAGCTGTGGTCTTTTTGTGTGGTTTTTAGATTTCAGCTTGGTCTCTTTTCTACTCCTTTCTTGCTCTTTTTCTCCACCCTGTCATCTTTGTACCTTCTTGTTTTAAGAACCCAGGAGCAGTCTCCCATTCTCCTTTGCCAAATGCTTTCTCTTTTTACATATTTTACCCCTGCTTTTCAAAGTGATCCTTCTGTCTTAATCGTGACCAATGTCTGCAGTGCTGCCCCCCACTAGAAATAATGTTCTATAGCTTATTTCAATATCATACTTTTCTGAGGTTTTTTGAGGCTGATGTGTTTCATAGTGTGCACTTATGAACCACAGTGGAAGTTTAGGAGCTGTCTAAATAATGTTAAGAGATTTTGTTTTCTAATTTTAATATGTTTATGCTGAAAATTTAGTGACGATAGGTTTAGAGTACCTGACTTCTTGCCTTCCAAATTTGAAAATGGGACACTTGTGCAAATTTGGTATCCAAGCGTTTTTTTTAATTTGATCAGTCATACTCAACAGTCGGGATTTTTTATTATTATTATTTTTATTTTAAACCAATCAAATAGTAAGAATCTTGGCTTTGTTTACTTCTGAGTGTGATGATGCAAAAGGCTGATGTACATTGTAGTCTGTTAATGGCTTTGTATATATTAAAATCTCAAAATCAAGCCAATCTTCACAGTGCTCTTGTGTTCTGTAGAAATTCCAGAGCCAACCCATCTTTTTAAGTGTAAGATACAACACATTTACAATATTAAACTTATTTACAGCTTTTCCATTTTGTAAACTGTGTGGCATTTCAGAGGCGGGTTTTGGAATTTGTGTGTTTTCTGACCTCAGTTGAAGACTTCTAAAAACTTTCTTTTTTCTTGGTCTCTGGGTGTTGCTAGATAGCATGCAAACAAATTCCATACAAAATGAGCAGCCTGGATTTATCCAGCTGGTACAAGTGGTTATAGGGCTCCACTGAATGCTCAACTCTTTGGGCCTGACTTTATTCGTCATTGTAGCTGGGTTTGCAAAAAGAGAGATTGAGTGTGGTGGGCTGGTTTCTCAAACAATGCCATCATTGTGTGGGCAATGAGGAGAAGCTGATGTTCTGGCAAATTCAGCTGTCTCCTAAAGCCTTGTCCCTTGTTCTGAGCATTCAAAAGACAGCATTCCTCTGCTGGCAGCCCTGCCTGGATTCCTGGTTTGAATTCAGTGGGCAACAAGATACCCAGAGGAGTTCCAAAGAGAAAAGAATGCAACATACAAGACAGTAGGTTTACGGTCCAACAGTTTTGCCTGAATGATCAAGGTGCCTCTCTGCCCATTGCTGGTGCTAGTGGACAAAAATGTAGAAAAATATAATTCTTCTCTGAGTGATCACAGATTATCTTTTATTGTAAAAGAATAACATCAGAGTTTTCTTAAGAAAATGCACCTAATGTAGGATCATTAAATTAAAAGGACAGCCACCATATTTTCAGGGGTCTTTTAGCTATGACTCCTTTCTTATTCAAATGCTTATTTTTTTAATTGCAAAGATTTTGTGCAGTTTGGAGAATAGCCATTGATATAAACCTTGAAATTTAGGTCAGTAATTCTGTAGGACTAACTCAAAAAAAGATAAGTTACACATAATATGAGGGAAGGGAAGGGGAAGGGGAAGGGGAAGAGGAAGAGGAAAGGAAAGGAGAGGGGAAGGGGAACAGGAAGGAAAGGGGAAGGGGAAGGGGAAGAGGAAGGGGAAGGGGAGAAGGAGGGGAGGGGAATTAGGAGAGAAGGGGAAAGGGAAGGGGAAGGAAAGGGAAGAGGAGAAAATCAAACAGGTTTTGCTTTATCCACATTTGCTGATCTGTGTGGATGATGAGAGAAAAGCTGTCACACTGCTAGTCCTTCCTTGCTTGCATATCAGTGCACTGGGAGGTAGCTCTATCACTCAGCTAGGGGACCAAAATCAGTTACCTAACTTGGAAGGCTTAGCTCTGAGCCTCTCCAGTCAGTGGAGAGAGAGAACTTCCTCTGCTGAGTCATTCAGAGAATCTATATTAGATCTGCACCGGGGCAGCCTGTCCCCATGAGCCATTTGGTTAGGTACCTAAATAATAAGCTTTGTTAGTAATCCCCAGGATGTCCTCCATGGTTTTGTCCCTCTGGACTCTCAGATTGTTGGGGTTTCCCTGCAGTCCATGAATCCATGGTCACTGCAGGTCAACAACTGATTTACGAAATTCTACAGACTGAAAGTGGAAAAGGTTTTGATTTGATTTATTTAGAGTTCAGTGGCAAGGATGTGCTTTAGTCTGCAGGAAATGTTGATGAGTGGCCTAAAATATTTTAGGGACTGTTGTATCAGTGTTCTGTTTATGGAACAGTATCCTTCAGGACAGATGCCTTTTTCTTTTAGTAATGCCTATTACATCATATGAGGACAGATGTGCATTTTTTTAGGCAGTTCTGATACTGTAGAGGGATCTTAAGCAGCATTTCTTTTTGGTATCCACACTTTTGCACATGTTAGCTTCCAGCTATAACGTAATTACATTTATGTTTGTATTTATGCCCCTTTACTGGAAATTAAGGATCCAGACATCGAATTTTCTGAGTTACCTAGCACTAAAAATAAAAGCAAACGTCTTAAAATGAGTTTGCCAGTGTTCTGTAATTTGCTTGTTTTCTTTCTCCTGGCATGTTCTAATCAACTACAAATGAAAGAAAAAGTAAGAAATGCAAAGTTGAAAGTGCTTTTTTTCTAAGCCTTAAATATTTGATTACAGAAAACATATGATTTGTATCAGGGAAAGAAGTAATATTGTTTGCAATAATGCCATTGTAAAAGCCTCCATCAGTTCAAAGAAAAATATAGATCAGCTTGAATGATCAAGCTGTATTCGTCTCCATTTAAGCTGCATTAGTAAGTGACAGTGCAGGCAGTAGAGATGCATGCTGTCACTCATGCACAGCTATGAAAAATTCCTCAAATCATGGAAAATTGCTCCTAGTTTTAGCTATATCAACTATCATTTTTTAGAAGATGAAAAATGTATTTTGAGTTACATTTCTGCATACTGTTAATTCCAACTGATCTTAAACTCTGAGCACTTTGCAGCATAGCAATGTTCAAAGCTATTTGTTTGCAGAAAGCAGTGCTACTTGCAAGAAGCAGGACCGTGTACAGGAAGATGCGGAAGGAGTTGCAAGCAGTATAAATGCAATATTACAAACCTGGAGTTTTTATATATTTCATATGATCAGAGGAGGCCTGATTGTTTCAAATGCTGTAACTACTTAAGTTTTTCAACTATGTTTAAAAATTAAAAAAAAGAAAAAAGAAAAAAGAAAAAGGAAAAGACAGATAGCATTTGAAAATCATAGAATGGAATCATAGAATTACTAAGGGTGGAAAAGACCACTAAGACCATCTAGTCCAACTATCAACCCAATACCACCATGCCCACTGAACCACGTCCCTAAGTACAGAAAAGCAGATATCTGATTTTCAGTAAGTTCTTACTTAATTTTTCTCTTTGTTTTGAATATAAAACTTTCACCAAGTCCTGAATTTATTTCATATTTTTTAATAATGGGGAAACATATTTACTGGAAGTCCAGTGAGAGCCAGTAGACATAAAAAGGACAGGATCGGGTACAAATGTTTTGTGATACCATATATTTTAAAATCCCTTTCTGGTTTGTGTGAATGACATAGAAGGAAGAAAAAAAATAATTGCCAATCATGACAGGTGAGAAAATTAAAAATAGAGTTGAGTATTTGAATGTCAAATTTGATTTCCAGTGCTTTGGGCTCAAGTCATGGATTATACCTCTGCCACTCTGCTGCACTGGGTACCACTTATCCTCAGTCACAGACCAGGGGCTCATGTTAAGCTGTGAGAATATAGTTGTTTTTACTAATTATTTTAATTTGTTTCTGGCAGTGATGCTGATGCTATAAAAGTGCAGAGATTATCCCAAATTAGTTTATAACTGTGTTAACCATGCTGTTCCAGTTATTTGCAAGCATGAAGGCTAATGTCCTGTGGTAACAGGAATTGGAAGCTACTCTCTTATTTTGCATAAGCTGTCACATAACGACACGCAATCATTTGGACTATATATTGCACTCTCTTTCCATGCAAAATTCCTGTCTTAGTCAATGAAGTCAATAAAAGGAGAACAGCATCTGACTCTTCCAACTGAGGTAAATTAAATGGCTCCAGACAGAGTCTGGGGCATTGCTTTGCAATTCTGCGTACCCCAAAGGACTTTGGCTCTGCCAGCCAGTACTCCTGCTGGTTACAACTTGGCAAGCCATCCTGCAGCCACCTCCAGTAACAGGTCTGGATAGTTGTAGAAGCCAAAATGGTTAGCTGATTTGGGTGAGGTCTGTTCTGTCATACATCTATGGCTGTCCCCAGGAGTATTCCTTAATAGAGATGTAGCCCTTAACGCCTGCTGACCTTGGCACATGTTTTTGTAGGGTCTTTGTCCAGTCTAGAACAGCTACAAATTGTTATTGTTATTAAACCCAAGCTGTCAAGTCTTACTCTTCTATCAGTGTCTGTTCCGTTCTATAACCAAGAATCCATACTATAAAAAGAAGAAATTTCAAATTTGTATGCATGTGTGCCTTTTATTGTGATTGACTCATAGCTTCTCTTGCATTGAGGTAGGTACTGAAACCCCATGCATGTGTTTGTCATGTTCTGGCCATCTTTCACTGCCATTGGCTCTTTGGCTTACTAGGATATGGCTGAGAGCTGAGGTTCACTCGTAGCCTACACATGACTTCCAACAACTACAACGGAATTAAGTAAATTAGATGTAGGTTTAAAAGCACTGTCTATGCAAATCACAACATATTGACAGGAGGTGTCAGCAGCAGGTGGGCTGTGATTTGATCTGGTGTGACGTCTTTCTGAGAAGTCCAGCAATTTTTATGCAATCAGTACAGAGTGTGTTTTTCTGTAAGTAGAGTCTAATGGATTTTACTTTTACATTTTTCTTCACTAGAGATGGGGAAAAAATGTGTTTGTTCTCACCATCTTAATCTGTTTAATAACTTTCCTTTAGTTTAAGAACAACATGTGGCCTTTAATTATAGATGTGGAGTACAGGCTGTCCTGTGCACACTCAGAAATTTGTTACAGCGTGGAAAAAAAAAAAACCAATAGTTTTTTACCATATGTAATACAAAATTTTATACTATTCTCTTTAAAAGTATTATTTGCAGAGGTAATGCAGCTGATAAGGGAATATGTGTATCTGAGCAAGCATCCCAAAAATGAAATATTTTGAGATTTTCTATTAACAGTAACAGCCTTTTGGTTTTTACAGTATGCCACATTATTTATTTATGCTTACTGAGCAGCAGGCACAGACTTGTAAAATTACTGTGAACTAGATTTCACTTTTTAATTTGGAACTTTCAAAAATGAAACTGCATAATGAGACATTGATAGAGAAGGATATACAAGCAATCAATCTGTTGAATTTAGTTTTGGTAGCTTGCTGGATCCACAGTAAAGTGCATTGCTTTCCAGTGTTTTCTCTGGAATAAGTGGGGAGATTAGAATAGTTTGCTGAGTTTGGCTCTGGCTGAGTGTTGACTTCAGCATTGATGAGGTGGTTGGGGTCACTGTTCTGCTTGCTTTAAGCAACTTTTTAAACTGCTGTTTACATTTTTCTTACAAGTATACTTAAAGATTTTCTGATTGGCGTGTCTTAAAAAGAGAATTAAATCCAAAATGAATGAGTTTCATAAGTGTACCAAATGGGATTATTTGTTATCTAATTCTGTTTACTTACGTGTTAAATATACATCCAGATGCTCTTAGTTTGCTCCTTACTAGGTTTATTTTGAAAGATATGCCTATCTGTATTTTCTGGTTATTGTAAACTATCACCCTGTCCGTAAGTGGTCAGGTTCCCAATTTGCAGCAGTGCTCTGACTGGCCTCAGAAAGTGACCTTCCATTGCTCTCTGCGCTTACTGACTGACCCGCTAATGGAAACAGAGGGTCTTTCTAATCCCGAATGAAGTGTTTCTTTGAGGAAATTTCCTAAAGGGGTATTTTCTTTAGCTTCTACTGGGAGTGGAGTGCAGCTGAATTTTCAGCATGGATCCCAGAACTGCTCAGCTTTGCAGAGCTTCGTGAAATTGCAGTCTTGTTCCATCCCAGGAAAGCCAACAGGATGTGGTTTCCCAAGATTTGGTGTTTACAGTAAAGGAAGCTTTATGAGTCCTTTAAGTTGTCTGTTGCATACATTTTACTCTTTCACCCCCCAGAAAAGCAAATTGAATCCATTACTGAAAAAACTGTTCAAATTTTCAATTATTAGAAGCCGCTGAAGTTTAAGATTATACCCATGTGGCTTTTTTCCTTCTCTGGATCTGCATTTTGCTAGTCTTTAAGTATGGATGCTTTGTTTCCTGAGTTCAGTGTAAACTATATACACAGACATTATGTCCTTCGCATTTTATGTTATTCTGGTCATTTCACGTGGACTTTCCATACACAGGACTCACCTGTCAATGCGACATCTGAGATGCAGCTCAGTATACCACGGAAAAAAACTTGTAGTGTTGAAGAAGTTGCACATCCAATTCTGTAACTGGGTATATTGATATAGTAAATGTTTAATTCATATATTACTGCAGCTGCTCTGCCAAATATTCATGATCCCTACTCATAAACCCCTCTTTCCTTCAATAATACATAGCAGTTGCAGTTTTGACAGTTCAGTAGACAGCTGAGAAGTAGGAACAGGTTTTTGCCTATAGAGTCCCTTATGATTTCACATGACCTTGCTTAAAATTTCTCATTTAATATATTTTAGTGGGAAAAGTTACGATGCAATAAAAACTGTATCATAATACCTACGTTTAAAGGGGAAAAGGTATATTGACTCTGGATCCCATGTCTAGAATAACGGATGCATAAATTGCTAGGTGAGATGGCAGGCTAGAATAGTGCCAAAAGCCACAGATTTGAGGGGCTGTAACTACAGCCAACCCTTGGGACTGCAGCTCCCTTCCAGCCCCAGGGACAGGTTGGGCTCAGCAGGCTGCCTGCCATGGGCTGTAGCAGGGCTGGTGGAGTGCTTATGGAGGAAGTTTGCTCCTGCTTCAGATTTCCTTTAAAAGTGATGATTGGTTGGGATCCGTTATTGTCAGCTGCAACCAGTTCCTTGTCCCTCAGTCCAGGCACTTGCCACATAAAGTGGAGATTTGTAACTCTGGTATAACACTGTGCTGTTTGCTGCAACTGCCCTGGCTGATTGCACTTGGGATGAGTCTTCCCAGTAAAAGAGAGGGTTCTCCCATCTCCAGTGTACTGGCTTTATGTGGAGCTCTGTACATGTATGATAAATGTGTGCAAATGGTGAAGATCTCTCTTCAGAGCATTCTGTGACACTCATGTGCTTTCTAAAAGCACTAAAGTATGGCCGTGTTCCACATTTAGGAACTTCGAAGCAGAAGATTTCAGGGTATACTTCGCAGCCCAGCACTTACAGTCTTACAGTTTATCCTTGGTGATGCACAGCAACTGTGATGTACTTCCAGAGAAGAAAAAAAACCTAATTATTATTCTTATAGCAAGAGAGAGAGCATTAGGTGAGCAGGAGAGATGCAAGCGCAGCACCCAGGAGCCACATGGATGAGCCAACTAAAAAGACTTTTTATCTTGCTCGATTCCATGTGATTTTTGTAAATTGAAAGAATGATCGTCTTGTGATTATAGAAGCTCTCTGTTCGAGTCTGGCAGGGGAGGGAGAAAACAGGAAAAGATCTTGCTAAGATTTTCCTGTGTTAGATTAATCAGACGCAGTCTATTTGCTCGCCTCCAAAAGATTGTGTTTTCTCTTTGTCAGAGCACTCCGAGCTGCCCTGTTCCAGCTGGGGCTCACTCTCACTTCCCTGTGTCCCTGAACCAACAACAGTGCCCAATTTGGGCACAGTGGAAGTGGTGTGGCCCTTCTTTGCCAGCATCTCAGTATCATTTCTGCCGTATTTTGTACATGAGGTCTGTATGTGGTTAGCATGTGAATCCTCATCCCCACAGTGTGGATGAGATAGCCATTCGTTTCCTCTGCCCCACATTGTAGAGTGGAGTTCATCCACCTTTCTCAGCCATTTTTTCCATTTTGTCAACACTCCCTTGGATGCTGCTGTCCAGCACCAGCAGTGCAGGTTCTGCCAGACACCGCCTGACTTCATTTTCTACTCAGTGTAATAAAGAAACAGGTGGCAGCCGCACTGTGGAGTGTGCACGTACTCTGAGCACATCAGGAGCAGCAGAGGCACGTGCCCCCCGTGTTGCCCTTACACCTGGTGGCTTTGCCAGGCTGTTGCAGCTCCAACTCATCTCTCTGCTGTCGCCTTCAGTAATGAGTTTCAGCTGTCATGTGGAAAGGTAATTTTCCTTCACTACTGCCAGTACTGGAGAGCCAGACTTAAATATTTCTGGGTGTTTACTTGAACTCTACTTTCTAGTCTCCAGGCAGCTGAGTTTTGCTAAACTATGCATTTTACAAAGTTTTAGAGGGTCATTCTGCATTAGCAGAGTTTGTTGCCAAATGTGGGTGAAGCAGCAAGTACAAGATACTGCCTGCCAGGTTTCAGGGGATTTCATGCAGTGTATTTGTTTAGAGATCAGTTATCAAAGCTGCTTGCAAAAGAAATAGTGGGGAGATAATGACTGTGTGCTGATGAGCCATTCAGATGGGTGCATGGAAAACTTACCAAGAAGCATAATGTTCAAGACATCTGCTTTATTTTGGCATATTTACATCTGTGTCATTTCTTCTGGATGTTTTTGGTTTGTTTTTATATGTCACTCCATCCTTCCTTGGAAACTCATTAAAACTCCTCTCAGGACAAAGCCAGTAGAAAGCTGCTGGGTATGAAGGATAGGGGC
This sequence comes from Phasianus colchicus, assembly GCF_987193195.1. Taxonomy (NCBI): domain Eukaryota; kingdom Metazoa; phylum Chordata; class Aves; order Galliformes; family Phasianidae; genus Phasianus; species Phasianus colchicus. The sequence goes on along the minus strand of NC_143441.1, from coordinate 16,125,318 downwards.
AAGCTGCATGGTGCATTCAGCTCCTCAGCAGCAGGCAGCCTGCAGCAGGTGCACCGAGGGAGGTGCAGCTGGCCCAGGGGCCAAAATCAGGCTGGGGCATTACACTCAGCTGGGTTATCACGCTTGCAGGCCAATAGTATTCTGGGCTGCTTCAGAAGAGAGGTGGCTGGTAGGGAACAGGAAGCGATTGTCCCTCTGGCCTTTTAAGTCCCTATCTGGAGTACTGCATTCAGGTCTGGGACCCCCTGCACAAGAATGATGTGAAGCTGTTGGAGCAAGTCTAGGGAAGGGCCATGAAGTTGATCAGAGGGCTGGAGCACCTCTCTTAACAAAGAAAGGCTGAGGAACATGATCTTGTTCAGTCTGGAGAAGAGAAGACATCAAAGAGTCCTTGCAATGCTCAAAGAAAAGTTAGAAACGGTAGAGAAAGTGACTTTTTACATTGTTTGATAGTGATATGGCAAGGGGGAATGGTTTCAAACTAAAAGATTTAGGTTAGATTTTAGGGGAATTTTTTTTACTCAGTAGGTGGTGAGGCACTGGAACAGATTGCCCAGAGAAACTGAGGATGCCCTGTCCCTGGAGGTGTTCAAGGTCAGACTGGATGTGGCTCTGGGCAGTCTGAGCTGGTGGATGACAACCCTGCACATGGCTGGGGGGAAGGAGTAAAACAGGATGATCTTTAGGTCCCTTCTGGCCCAAGCCACTTCATGGTTCTACGATGATTCCATGATTTCAGGTGGTACAGAAGGGCAGAGATTATTTCTTTTCTTTCTGAATGGTGATTAGTGAAGTCCCCATGTCTATAAATTACTGCAGTGCCAAGTATGGGTGGGAATGCTGCGATCCTTCTTGGTTAAGTCTGGAAGGGGAGGAGGAGGCAAGAGCCCACCCATGTGGGGAATTTCCTTGGAACGGCATGTACCTCTTCTCTGCCATGTAGGTTTTTGTCTGAGCTTGCCCTTTCCTCTTCACATATTTCCATCTCTGCCAGCAGGTAAATGGAGTGCTTGATTTGCGAAATGCTTAGAAGTAACTGTAGCATAGTAATTGCACAGCTGATATGAGCCTTTTCCTCGTCCTGTGTACTGCAGGACTCTGCATGTCACTGCATGAGTAGAGCTTGGTGGGGATTTTTTTTGTTTGTTTTTACCAAGGGGTTTGATATTTTGTTAGACTGGCTGCTGCTTAGTGTTTTCCCTTTGTATTCTGTTCTGAAAATCCTTTGTACATCTAGGAAAAATGTGACCTTGTTCTTGAAAGATGGTTTCTCCTGCTCCCACTACCCCCAAACCGTACACAGATAATTCAGGTCTCTGTTTTAAGAGAATAAACCAAAATCTGTCATACATTTGCAGGATAACTGCTTGGAAAGTCTTTCCTGATACTGTGCTTCCATGCAAGGGATCTACAAGGGTTTGGAAAAGTGTCATTCTTTACTAAAAAATACTGCGCTTAATTAATTCTTGTTCCTAGGAGGTCAACCTAGGGCACTCATTATTGTCTTAATTGGTGGTATAAATCCTGAGGCACTGGAGGGGAAGAGGGGGTGGGGGGAAAGATGAGCACTTAACAACATATATATCGTTTTGGATAAGTGCTAGCCAGTTGTACGACCATCCGAGTGATATTTTATGGTTCTATTGGGTTAAGGGTCTGGTCCTCCACAAATTAGGTTAAGAGAATTTGATTTGCATAAACAAAAATATAAGAAAGTAGAAAAGTGCTATAATTAATTCCTGAGTTCTGCACTGAACCGTGTGAAGTAACTCAGTGCTCTGCCACTCAGAAAAATGTTTCTTTGATCTTCTCTTACTCATATCAAATTATATTCATTACACTTCCCATCTGGAGTTTCCTAGCAAGCCAAAAATCATCCCACAGACATTACTGAAAGGAAGTTAACTGTAACTTTTTAATTGTATACTTTTCATCTCCTTTTTTTTTTTTCTTTAACATTTGAAGAAAGCAGATGGAAGTGCATACCAGCTCTTTCCTCTCTTTCAGTTGCTGAAGTGGAGAAGCAGAAAACCTAAGCGGTTCTTTCCCCTTACTTATTGTTTCAAGGTGATGACTGTTCTGTCTGGAGACTTTGACATGTTTGCTAAAAAGGTCAGGAGTTCAGTGGAAATCGAAGTTGTGGAAAAATCCGTGGGTAGGCTTATGGATACCGTTGTACCCTTGCTGGCTGCAGCTTGCAGCTGAATGAATGAACGGCGCACGCTTCACAGCAGATCGCTCTCCTTTACACTGCTTCCCTGTGTTGGAGGTCATGCTGTCAGGAGCTGCTTTCTGCTAGTGGAAGTGTTTCAGACTCACTGAACAAAATGGACATTTTGACTGTCAGGAGCTTGTTTTCAATGCTGGGCCAAGCTTTGTGGAATCAGAAAATGTGCTGGCATGTAAGACATGAAAAATGGGTTTCATTTCTAGCCTTACCAGGTTAAAGGCTAATGGGCCTCTTGAATAGCTTCCTTCAAACTTTGTTGTTGAAATTGTTTTTTTCTTTGTCCTCTGTTGCCCATAAGACTTTTTTGTCTCCATAAAAAATACGAGATTCTATCAAGTGTGGCCTGGCCCTGTCCTTTCTGGAATATCTCTCATCTGCCTATCCCTGTCCACCAGAGCCTTTTTCAGTTTGCATAAGCATTATGAAAAAGAGAGCAACCATTTTTTCCCCTGTGTATTTGCTCATAGGCCCACAAGTCTGTATTCCCGTACACTAGTACCTCAACTTCTGTGACTTAATAAAAAGCCCTACTTTAAGTAGCAAATTTTGCTTTTTCCTTTGGCTGCAGAAGGTTATGGCTGCTCCTCATCTGCAGAATAAGTGGCTAGATGAGGTGATACATGAATTCCTGCTGAAAAAAAAAACAACCATGACCGGAAAACAGCGCACACCCACTGGGGGCTGGCATGGAGGCTGTGTCCAGCCCCTTTTCTGCCAGGCAGCTATGTTTACTAGGTGTTCTCTACAAGCTATGGACATAGAACAGTGTTTATTCATGTTTTCACAGAGATCTGGCTGTCCTGCTCTAACATACATAATCAGCACAATTTCTGGGCTTCCTGGCAGCAAGCCTTCCTCTACTTATTGTTGTAGCTGCTTCCATTTTGTGCAGGAGCTGGTTTCCAGCCACATATCAGACAATTAATTTGTTTATTCTAAAAGCTGTGACTTCCAAAGCATGATAGACAGTGCAGACATCCCGGAAAAGTGCTGTGCAGCTAAGAATTTGCTCATTTTAGCTTCCTTTTAGACAGCTGCTTTTGCTGCTTTCGCTGCTTGAGGAGGTCTCATGTTCTGGTTGCAGCCATCTTACAGCCTTTTATACTGTACAGAATCACAGCATATGCTATGGTTTTTAGGTCTTTTATAAGCCTTCCTATGCAGCTCTAGTAATAGGACTGTATGATATCAAGACTTTTCAGAGCAATTACTGCTGATTAACGACTAAAAAATTGTTTTATGCCCTAAGCTGCACACTGATCCTACAAGAAGGGTGGTTTTTTTCCCTTGGCTGCCGCCTCTTGTAATAAAAATAATGCAAATCATATTCAGTTCCTGAATATACCTGTGCAATTCCCTGTACGCAGAGCAAAGTGCTTTTGTGCAGAACTCGTCACTGAGAGCTTAAATGTCTTTGCCAATGCTTCAGAGGCAGCAGGAACTTTTTCCTTCTTGCCTAATTTTCATTCACCCACTTTTTACTTACCCATTTTTTACCTGTTTTAGAGGGCTGGCAAGGATAGAGGGTTACTTGAATGATTAGAATAAATAGATTGAAAAGAAGCTATATATGACAAACAAGTTTGCTCTGTGAAAAGGTACATATTTACATGTTCCCTCTGTCACTGTTAAGCTGATAGCAGAAGTTTCAGGTATGTCCTGAGTTGGGTTTTCTTTTCAGTTGTTTCTGTTTTGTATTTTTTCCCTTCGAAGCTCAGGCAGTCTGAGTTTATGAATGAGTGATACCACAGAAGAGCCTTTCGTATTCCTTTGTTTCTTTTACAGTATAGTAGCAATACGCTTCATTCAGAAGCTTATTTTGCAAATTTACCAAAGAATAGCCTCTAAATCTGCAGGAATCATAGCAGGCTGGCTGTATTTGGGGGTAATCAAAGCTGAACCAGATGAACTGAGCAGGCTGTTTAACAGATTGAGCTAGAAATAGCCCTCCTCTGCTGATTACCCTATCACTTGCTTGCAGTGCAGTTTTTCAACTTGTAAGCTTGCTACATCTGTGAATAAGAGTTGGCATGCTTGCTGCTGCCAAAATATTTTTAAGAAGCTGCTGAGACCAAATGATCCATTCACATGATATGCTTTAATTCAGCTTTCAGTCACGTGACTTGATGAAATCAACCAGACAGTGAAGCACAGAGGTTGGTATAGATTCCCTACCAGATAGGTAAGGGTAGCAGTTCATGCTAACAATTCTGTAAGGCTTTATCTGCTTGAATATTTAACATCATTTTGAGGGCTTATCCTTAAGCCCTCCTTTGTATTCACATAACCAGTGGCATGATGGCATTCCAAATAGTATCAGAATAGTTAATGTTCTGTGCAGGCAGTGCTGCTCTATATGGGGCTCTTTAATTTTTTACACACTAACAGATAACTACAGAAATATGTGGCGAATGGACTAGAGGGGTTTTTTGGCATTGTTTTGAAGTTGCATTGGCTAAATCTGTTATCTAGTTTTAAGCAGTAGACCTAGTAAACTGGGTTTATTTGCTGCTTGGTACATATAGTTTCACGTATCCCTCTCTGCTTTCAGTGCAGCAGATAAGATATCAACACAATTAAAAGTGAAAAATAATCTGTCTGCTCTGCCAGTGCTGAATGCTCAGAGAACACACGCTGATACAATAGATTTCTGAATAATTTATACTCAGCATTTTTTCCTTGCGCTGGGTAAATGAGGACGCCTAATGTGGCATGGTCAGAGTGATACTCTATCTGTCATCCATTAAGATAACAAGATTGGTGGGCCTGGGAGGAGCACGGCATGGTGTGCAAAAAAGATGAGATTAAAAATTGAAATGTCTATCCAAAATACTTTGTGTAAGGGCTGCCAGTAACTGCAGCTCAGAAGAACAGAATTAATTCAAAAGTGTGATTTCTCTGAAGCTTTGTTTGTCTTTGTGAAAATAAAAACATGAGTTCTAATCTCCTTTCAAAAGCTGCAGATAAAAGGAATATTAGAGCAAATCAGTTCCTGATAGGTCTTGGTAGGTTTCTATACTTGAAATTCAAGCGCTTTGTAGGTGCTATCAAAACCAATTATGTATTACAGTAACGTTTTATGTCTCACAGAAACCTTTTGTCTTTATATTTGTAACATTTTAAATTACAAAGAATCATCTGTGCTTGTTTTTGGCACAGGAGTGTCTCATCTCCCATCACAGAGTGTTAATTTGGAAGAGTTGCTCAAATATTTGCCTAAAAAATTGTTCACGTAAATATTGAGCAGAACAAATTCCTTTTGAGGTGAATGTATTTGTTTTCCAAAAACCCAGAAGCACTTGAAGTCCATTAATATACAAACGGTTTGCTGTCTCCAAAATTTCTGACATCTTAAGGTTAGGTTGCATTCAGACTTTCTTTTGTGCTTTTTAAGGAAGCTGTTGCAGTCGTGAGCTCAGATTAAAGTCACTTGACAGAGCAGACTCACTGCTTTCTAACTTTGCTATTTTAGGGTGGTGAGGCGCTGGCACAGGCTGCTGAGAGGAGCTGTGGGTGCCCCATCTCTGAAGACATTCAAGGCCAGGCTGGATGGGGCCCTGGGCAGCATGATGGATGGCAGCCCTGCCCACAATGGGGGGTTGGAACTAGCTGATCTTTAAGGTCCCTTCCAACCCAAGCCATTTGTGGTTCTACGATTCTTAGTGAACACAGAGCAAACAGACTGGATATAAACAGTACTGGGTGGCATTAGCCTCCCACCACAGTGTGACGGGGAGGCAGAAGAACTGTGTACATGGTGTGCAGGTCTCTGCTATTCGGAAGGCAGCCATGGTGTGGTTTACTTGGGCTGCTCTGCACTGCAGGGCAGCAGGTTCCCAGCCAGCCCATTTTTGTGACCCACAGAGCAGTCCCTGCTGCAGAGGTGCCGGTAGCCAAAGCGGGTGATGTGCAGGTACCTGGGCTGGGACAAATGCAGACTCCTGTCCTGTCTCATTCCCGCTCTTGCTGCAATCTGTGAAACAAGATCAGCAGGAAGCCACACTGCCACGGGCAGTTCATCACATCCTCAGCGGGGCAATGAGTCAGATGCTTTGGGGATGAGGAGGAGCCACAGTCAAGTGCAAGCCTGTCACATACCTGCCGGGGGATATGCTCAGCAATGCTTGTACTTAGGTTTTGTTGTAGCACAGTGTGAGCGAGCACAGAAACTAAAGTGGTGCAGGCTGTCGGCCCTTCAGTTTTGGAGGTGAGCAGCCATTTTTCAGAGTTGCTGCCAGACTGCCTTCCTGCTGTGGCCAGGTCCTGTGTGCAAATCACTGTCTTCTATGCTCATCCCTTAGGCTGGCCCCATGTGTGACGTGGCACTGAGCCAGGCATGTGCATGATCTTGGGTGCCTGGAGTGTGTCTGCTTGTGTTTATGGCCCTCACTATAAACCTGACACTTGAGGTGACAAACTAGACGGAAAAAAAAAAATCCCCAAAGTTCTGAACAGGTTTTTGGCATGGAAGTTTTTCTTGTGAGAAAATACTTTCATCAGCTTACCCTCAGATCTGGGAAACCATCTGGGCATGACCCTGCTGGGTGTGCTACCCCACACTTGTGCCCTTGCTGTGCAAGGCTTGTGGAGGCGGCTCTCAAAACCAAGCTGCAGAGCTACAGAAAAACTGCTTGCCATTTTGTACTTGAAGAATGGCCTATTGCTCCCTGTTTGATGCTTTTGTTTTGGCTTTCGTATGCAAAGAGACTAAATACTATTTATAATTTGCACATTTTTCTTAGTGCCTGTCCAGAGACAGATCAGATCTTTTTAATGGCAGACTACTGAGGTTTTAAGATGAGCTTACCACAAATAGAAGTAGAAATAGTATTCCACTATTGTCTTGCAGAAAAGTACTTAAGGATTGTGTCCCTGAGAAACTGGTGCTTAGTTTTGAGCAGAACCACATTACAGCTTTCTTAAAATTAAAGATTTTACATTATCAAATTCACTTTTCTTTCTGCTTTGTGAGTAAACTCAGGAAGAACATCAGATGCAGGTGAAAGAGTTTGTAAAACAACAGTCTAAGCTTCCACAATATTTTCTTCTATATATTTCATTTTAAGTAGGATCTTTCCTGGAGAGCTTAGGCTGTTGTAGGAACTCTTAATTTCAACTTGGATATCTGCTTTTTCTATGTTTGTTCTCTTAAGCCTTTTATATTAGCAATGAGTTCATGAATACTTTATGCTTGTCATCTGCGGAAGTCAGATCACCTTCTTCTGTTTGGCTTTGTGGTCAACTTTATGTGCTAAGGGCTGAAGTAGCCTTCTCTACTTTCCGTTGTGATGGGTTGTAATTAGACCCTAAGTTAAAAGAGCCTGTGTCTAAATATGAGAACAAATGATCACTCAGTGGATCACATTAACCTCTGCCTACATTGGGTGAAGTACAGTTATATTTGGGGGAACTTGTTCACCCTTTTCTGTGACACTTTTGACTTCTGAATTTTGGGTATTTCCTCTTCCAGTAAATCTGAAGTTGCTTGAGCGTGGATGACTGACAGCTGATGCCCAAAGGAACAAGCAGGCAACAGGGAGGCTCTCAGAGCTGCTTATATTAAATTACTCCAGTTGTTCAGTGTGGTGAGACAGTTGTTGCACGACTGTTATATTTGTTTTTTCAAGCATTCTGCTTCCTGCCATGTCATGCTGATGTTAGGAGTTTTATTCCATCGGCAGCATTTAGGAATGGATTAAATCAGAATGACTTCAGGGCAAGCTACCAGTCTTGGTTTGCCCTGCCACCTAAGATTTGGCGGCCAAGTAAGCTTTATGGAGACCCTCAAACCAGGATAGTTCACAGCTTCTCTCTGTTGAACTCAACAATAGCTGACGTCAGGGACTTCTTATAGTTTTAGTTAGCATCATCAACAATTATGAGAGACAGGTACTGCAATTAGGGGACTATCAAAGCGAGAAACTAGTATGTAGATATTAGCATAAATTTTCTTCTCTGCAATAAACAAACGTACTCTCTTCCCTATTTTCCCTTGCAAACATTAAAGCAAGGCTAATGAGCAAAGTGGGGAATATAAGGTAGCAGTGTTATTGATAACTTTTAAAAGTTTTAGTTATCTAAACAAATAGCTTTAAATACTTCTGCTGTATCCTGTAGCTTAAGAAATAAGTGAAGTGTTTTTTCTTATTCTTTGATGATTCTATTAACTATCTTCTAAATCAGAGAAGTTAACTTCAGGATGAGGCTTGCCTGTGCAAGAACAGCAGAAAACTCTTGCCAGAGGTTGCGTGATTAAGGAGGCATTTTTCAGTTCTGAGTGATTTTGAGGTATTTTCATAACATTAACATCTATAGCATGTTGAGTGTGCAAGGAATTTATGACCATCCCTTACTGACCGTGCCTGCCCTACCACTCCCTGATTGTATGGCCAGAAACTTTCTCAGTTAACTCTGAATGATAGGGTTTGGGGCTTTTGAACTGCTTAAATCTCTGTGATTCCTTTTAGAAGAACCAATTTTATAGCTTACTATGATTACATCTTCAGACATACACATTGTGGGTACAGAGCTATCATCTGTGGCATCGCATTTACCACTTCCCTGTGGGGTATAAACATGTGACTGGTTGAAGAGCCTTAACCTCTCAAGCCCTCCAACAAATATTAAATTGCTAACTCTTCTTCCATAATGCTGTGATGTTGACTGAAATGTGACCCTGGCACTTGATGAAATGATTTTCAAAATCTGAGTGAGAAGGTTAAATGGTACTGTCAAATGTCCAGATGTCTGTTACAGAAATACTTTCACTGAATATCTGGGGGTAGATCTCTAAAATGCTTAAAGTAATCCTCTTTTTTCTCCTTGATTATTATATGATATTATCTACAGCTTGTTTTTTAGTTCAGATAAAGAAATTAACTCAGTTTTACCTTTTTTTCTGCGCCAGCTAACCTTGCCATTAATGACTGTTTTTTACTTGCCAAAGGAGGAATCTAGGCAATTGTTGTTCCCTGAGTATAAACCAGATCTCTAGTTCTCTTAATTTCTGTTCAAGATCATTATAATTGCATGATTATTTTCACAGCTGTATCTAAATAAGAAAAATGCTGTAATTGGTGACTTTTACAAGTTTACAACTCAATAACCTGATGCTGGAACTCTTCCACCTGCAGAAGCCTAATTAATTGCTGTAGGAGTTCAGACAGCTAAAAGACCTGGATTTCAAATTATTTCACTTCTTAACATGCAGCATTCAAACTACTGAATGTATGTGCATATTAAAAAAAAAAAAAAAAAAAAAAAGGAATCTTTAGGCTGAAAGAGACTCTCGATTGCTGAATGAGTATTAGACTTCCAAGTGGATCAATTAAGAAAGCATTGTTTACCCAGTTCAGTTTTTATTTGAACCTTTGTATAAAAATCTAGGGCTCCATTTCCTGAGTGGCGTTAGTAGTTTTAGTTTCATTTATTTTGGCTTTCGGTTGCATCATTTAATTTTTACTTAAGAGATGAGCCTTTATGCTGCAAAAAAAGCAGCATTTAATTATAGTAAGAGTGAGTCTTTAAAGATGCCATACTCCAATTATAACTTTGAATTTATTTTGTTATTTTAAAGCAATGTTAGTGCCTGTCTCTAAGAGTTATGGGAAGCTCAAAGGTTTATTTGATTTCTTTTTTTCTTGATTTCAGGGCTTTTTCCGCAGGAGTATCCAGAAGAACATGGTTTACACATGTCATAGAGATAAGAACTGTGTTATCAATAAAGTTACCAGAAATCGTTGCCAGTACTGCAGACTACAGAAGTGCTTTGAAGTGGGAATGTCCAAAGAATGTAAGTTGTCTTCAGAAACAATATATTGTTTGTCATACCCTAAGTGTATGTGTATGACAGTCCCAAGGGAAGAAAGATTCTATGCAATTAGACAATTGAAGCCAATGTCTACATTCATATGCACAGAACGGAGTTTGAACTTGCACACAACGTACTTTACTAACTTCTGAGTTCTCAACTTTGCAGCCAAATGCTGACATTAGTTCTTAAGAACTAATGGAGCAACATGCTGCTTGTGCAACGTGACCAAACTGTGTGGATGTGAAAACTTTCTAAGTGGATCATTTCACTTAGTAAAGCAAAAAAAAAACAACAAAAAAAAAAACACAGATGCTTGCTTTAAGTTCGGATTATCTCCCCTGTATTCTAGAAATCACTCCTTGGGTCAAGGAGCATAGGGGAAATAGTGCTGGCTTCTTAAGCTCTGTTTCAGTCTTTCCTCGGCCATAGTTACCAGCTCGTGGCTTTGTTGCCTGGCAAGTCTGGGGGTTAGCTCAGGGTATCTTTACGCAAGGACCTCTTGATGGCCTACGTGCAGCACATAACAGCCATCTTCAGCCTTGCACCTTCTCCCTTGTCCTAGTGTAGATGCTTCTGCAAAGAGACTCTTCTTCTGATGTTAACACCAGTTTACGCCGGTGGTACAGTGTATGCTGATGGTACAGTGGCCTTGAGTCTTCTGTTCTTACTTGTTTCACCTTTCAAAAGGACTCCAACAAGCCAATTAATCTTCTTCTAAACCCACAAAGGCAGTAAACTTGAGTACAAACAAGTACTGTCAAGTACACAACACAAAAAGTGATTTTTTCATGCCTTCTTTTCTAGAAATCTCAGTTATGCTCTTCAAATTAGCATTTTAAAATATACAGATAGAAATATGCAATTTTTCCCTTTTTCCATGTTGTTGATATCCCTGTCAATCAGGAAAGTCTAGATAAAAAAAAACTAATCTCAAGTTTCTAAGGGATAATGCTTAGAAGATTCTCATTTTAGAGACAACAGTGAAAAATGTAGTGATGATAGTAAGAAAAAAATCTTTGGCATAGTGACTTTCTTGAATATTGAGGGTTTTTACCTCTGTCAGGGATGTTCCTGATTTCAATAGATTAGTTCAAATAATAAACAGTGTAGAAATGTGGAGTTTGAGCAAAGAGAAGAAAAAAACTTCCTGATACCACCTCCTTACTTTCCTTCGCTCAATCTCTCCTTAGTGAGACTTCAAGATGGGACAAAAAAATGAACATGAGACATTTATGATGGAATTGTGACTTAAATACATTCTCATATTCAGCATTTTTCCTTCCTAAGTTGCATTACACTTCTCAGTAGTTCTATTCTGCATCCTTGGGTAGGAAAAGGAATAGAAACAGGTCCCAGTGCCACAATGATCTGTCCTGGTTTTATTCTTTTTTTTTTCTCTCCCACTCTCTCCTCCTCCAGAAGGAGCCAGAGATTGGGCTAGATGCATGTTTAGGATCACTAAAAATATTTCCACTTCCTTCCCTCGAAATCTGAAAACTGTGGTTGCTGAAAATGGCCCAGCGTCAAGTCTCAAGGAAATGGAGTAGCAAAGAGATCTTAGGTTTTCCATGACTTCACTGTCCTTATTGTTGTGGTTTCTAGTTTTCTTGTGTAGTTGAAATGCAGCTTTATTGGAGTACTGATCTAGGAGGGAGAATGTAGACCACTGAGAGTAGTCATGCAAAAGATGTCTTCTGTTCAAAGATTTATATAACCTGCTAGGGCCACCAGCGACCACAGCACTTACCTGCATGTCAGATATCTTAGGGTGAGAAATAGAATATGACAATATCATAGATTGCCACATCATCTTAGTGCTATTATTTACAGTAAATGAAATGTCCAGATAATCCTAGAAGGCAGCCTGTGGTGATAGCAGTAGTCCTGCCCAGAATTCCTTACCTTTTTGCAAAAAGAGTAGTTGATGATAACAAGCATTGTGTATAGGTTTACTGAATGGAGACCACAACGAGAGTAAAGGAGGAGGTAAGCATCAGTAGGCTAAGTACAAAGATGCACAGAGATGCAAGATGAAACGAGAAGGATTTTGTTCTTAGCTATATGACTGCATATATATCTGTACATATGAAACTTTGTTGATAAAAACGATATAGTTTGGGGGAGAAGAAAGATTTCTTCAACTCAGGGTTTGCTGGCCCTGGATTTTGAAGGATTTTATTGCTGACGTGAAATAGTAATCTTATTAAACACTGTAACGTCACATCAGAGTAGGCTTTGGAAATACCAGCAATGTTGCTAACATGTTAAGTAAAGTTACTTAGTAAAACTGTAAAGTGCCTATTAGATAATAGATGGTTTTCTCTCATGGGATAATTGAAGTTTTACAATCAAGAATTAAGGCTTTGGTCTGCATATTTCCTAGGGTTAACAGAGTGAAATTGCCATTTGGCAGTTGCCTTATCTAAACCACTACAGGCTCTGAAAGAGGGGATACCAGACTGGAGGGGGAGCTCAGAGGATCCTGGGGGGGGAAGTGAGGGATGTTTTCCAGCTGTATTTCTGTAGAAAGTATATGCAAAGGAGTAGAGAATTATTTTAAATGTCATCAATTTGCAGAGCATCTTGTCTTCTTGGTTTAGAAACTAAGACTGAAGCGATTCTGTGTTATCCCGTCATAAACAGGAACTTCTCAACTCTTAAGAGATTTGATAAACTATTTTCTTATCTGATTTCTTTCATAAGTGTCTCCAGGTTTCAACTCTTTTTTCTTTTATTTCTTTAGAAGTTTATGTAAACGAAGGAGTAGTTGTCAGAGGGCTTCCCCCCCCCCCCTTTTTTTTGGTAGGAGGTAGTTATCTCCCTGAATAATTTACTGGCATTTTGCTATTTTGCTTTTCTTTCTTCTTACAGTTCTTTTACCTTGTAATGCGAAAGCTATGAACAAAGGATAGAAATAAGTTTCAGAGAAGTCTCATAGGGAAACAAGCCTACAATGTTCAAACCAGTCCCAAATGGGGAAGGTAATCACAGTGGGCAGCTGCAAATAGGAACCACAAGGGTCAGTTCCCAGGAGCTGAGGAGGAGTAAATGCAGAATTTCAATACACAGAGTAATCCATGCTTAAACGCTATGGTCATGTTCTTATTTGTTCTGCCTTTAAAGGCATGCTAAAGTACTTGCATATGCAGCACCTTTTGAGTTTAATGAGTGTTGCACACAAACATCAGAGATCAGAACTTGCTGCCTAGCCAGTGTTATAAGTAAGATTTTAAGGATGGAGATACGGTGTGTTGGAAGAGAAGAGACACTGAGCATTTCTTGTATGCTTTTATCTTGTTTTGGAGAATGAAGTGAGACGAAGGAATGCACCAAATTTGCATTTCTTTATAGGTTGTTTTGTTCGTAGAGGGAAAAAAGCTATCTTCGACCCCATTTTAGTCCCCAGATCTGATCAAGAGAGGTCAATAACAAGCCTGCCTCCAGGGCACCAATGGAGCTATTTGTATTGTGATAATATCTGCAGGACCCAGCTGAAACTGGATCCCACTAGCACAGGGACCGTCTTTCATTGTGTAGTTGCTGTTGCAAAAAGTTTGTGCTCCAAACAGACAAGACAAAAGGTGTGAGGGGGAAACGAGTCAGTGATGGCAGGCTTATCATCCTACAACCGGGCAAAACAGACTTTGAAACAAAGCTCTGCTGTCTTTCCTCAGATCCCTGGCTTCAAAAACTCCAGACTTGTGTTCCTGCAACCTAAGCTGCACCTCTAAGTAGAACAGCCCAGAGCCAAACCTTCCACTAGCAGTGTATCACGTTTAGGTCTTGTTGTAAATTCATTTGTGAGTGCTCAGAAGCTTGTTCAGAAGTGTGTAGGTGCAGCTGAAGCTCTGAACCCCACTCCAAAAGATCTCTCTCCTTTATATCCTTCCAGCCTGTTAATTTTTTCTTAATTGACCTGTAGAGACAAATTGTGATCAAATAGGTTTTTTTTTTTGTTTTTTTTTTTTGCTGTCACCGAAGTGAGAAGGCAGTAAGGCTGACACTGCCTTATTATGTGATTGAGAGCCTTAGGAAACTAACCTTTGCCCTTTGATTACGTGATCTCTAAGCTAATGTCGAAGCGCCATCCTTGGCCTGACCCCAGGTGTCAGCAAGAAGCACTCTGTTGTCTGAATGCACAGACCTCAGTCCTCGGGAGTTAACGAGAGGTCACACGAACACTGCTGCCTTGCACAATTAAGGGAGCATGCGGGAAGCTGGGCAGAAGTCTAACATGATAAAATAGACTCTTTCAATCAGGGTGCTGGAATGTATAGTTTGTAAGGTGAAATAATATCTGCAGGACCCAGCTGAAACTGGATTCCACTTGCACAGGGACTGTCTAAAGGAAAGCCCTAAAGGAAAACCTAAACTGGATTTATTCCAGGGTACAGGGGAAGGAAAACGAAGCTTCCTTCTGCCACAATTGCTCAGCTTAGCCTAGCAACTCTTCCACTTCCATCCTTCCTCTTTTACAAAATGTAGCCTGCAAGCATTTTCACTGTGCTTGGTGAACTATTGGGTCCATCTCGGACACACTCCCAGCCCATGTACTGTGGTGTAGCACAGAAAAGCCCTCTGTGCTGGCATCAGCCTCATCTGCAGTGAGCTCTAATAGAGCAAAATTATGTTTATAAAGGCACAGAGTTATTGTTCCAGATTGCTTCAATGCACTGAAGCAATGTTCAGATTAGTAAATCTGCTTACAATTAACCTCCCTGGAGGGAGAGAAAGGAGGAAGGCAGGGAATGCTGGGGAATTACCATGAAGTGGAAAGAATCCAGGTTTTGTGTTCTGAATTTGTTTTGTTTTTTTTTAAGCTTGCTCAGAAATGTGCATTGTTTTTTGTCACAGACTACAAAGTCTTACGATATTTAAATGTCCGTGCTTCTCAGAACATATGATTACATTCTGCTACTGAACAATAGATTGAATTGATTTACTTACTTTAATTCTGGTTTAAATCAGCAACCAGGAAACATCAACTTGAAGAACTGTCATGTTTATATTTTCTACGTTATACTTCTGTTTCATTTTCTTCCAGACTCCTTACTGAAGTGCAGTTCCAACTCCCATGAGTTGCTGAGTAGAGAGCTAGTCTGTGTAGCTGCGTTTCGGAAGCTCGTGCTGATGATCTAATGTAATTTTAACATGTATTAATTAGAGTGCATGGAATCTTGACTTAAATGCTTTAATTCAGAACTAAAGTGGTTTTTTTGATTATTTTTTTTCCCAGCAGTCAGTACTAGATATAAGAATTGCTTTGCTATAGGCTAGATTTTTAACTAGATGCCTAAATACCATAGAGTGGCTGGGGGCTTTTTCAAACATTCCAGAGTAGTTACCTCGCCTACTGACTCACATTGGTTCCTCAAGAGGCACAACTGAAAGATCAGAGTAGAAATCAGAAAACCCTGAATTCTGTTCTGAGACTTCTCTCCAAATGTTACAAGCTCATTAGACTCATTTTTCTATCTTGATAGAAGAAAACGATGACTTTTTACTGACCTTGTATTATAAGGTGAAATATATAAAGTGTGAAAATACAAAAAAAAAAAATTAAGAATTTGAGTATGCAGATATTGGAGAAACAGTAATCAAGCTATACAGATCCCTGTTTTTTCAGTTTGTTCATTAAGGTTGCGTGTTTCTTTTTCAGTTTCTGATCACATAAGAATATTTGTATTTATTCTTTCAGTCTGAGGAACTAGAGCCTTTTAAAAGTTACCCACAAATACTCAGTATCACTGATGGGGATAACTGTAAAATCAGAGCAAAACTAGCATAAAAGATTTTCCTGCTACAAAAAACAGTTTTCTTCTGTCATTCTGTCCTCTGTTAGAGATAACGCACACTTTGCTGAGCTTGATAGTTGAAAATGATTTATATATAATTAATATTCCGTCGTAAAGAACTGATTTCTACTTTTTTGCATGCTGTTTCTCATCATTAAAGGAACATCTTTTGCTTTTTACATCGATTTTATGTCTTAAAAGAAGCATTTATGCTTTTCCTTTTTTCTCTTCAGAACGATCTGTCTTCTGTGCTTTAGCCTTTCCTCCTGATTTTGCATGTCTTTCACTTGCCAGCTTTAATGTTTGAAGGAGCAACTTAGGTTGAATGTTATTATTCATAATTTACTCTATGTTCTGTGAAGATGGTTATGTAATAGCAGTAATTGCATCAACTCACCTAATGAGCTTTCCCTCCAGTGCCATGTACAGCAGATTAATAGCCCATGAATTCATTTGCAGCTCGTTGTGTTTCAGAAAAGTATTTCAGGCAGCAATTAATAAACTGCTAAAGAAAATAACGTAAAAAATGATTTTTTTTATTATGTTAACTCTCCAGCTGAACAATTTATTGGCACCTTTCATGATGCGGCTAAGTAAATTCTCTCCTGATTTCTCAAGCAGAGCGTGATTAGTGAACCTTGCTCAAGTCAAGACTCTTTGGTAATTAGTCTGATCTTTATATCCTAAAATGTTAAGAAGTACAAATAGAGTCCTGAAGTTCTCTTTTCTCTTCTGTTCATTGCCTTTCAGGCATTGCACAAATGGCTGCAACTCTAAATCATAGCATGCTAGATCTGCAACATAATTTTTTTTCTTCCTCATGTGTAAGCTAAGAATTGAAGACCCCCGCCAGTAAACAACCCTTGGCACTGGTTCTGCGTTTCTTTTTGGCAGCTCCAAACCTCCCAAGTGTTGGAACTGAGCCCGGAGACAGGAGCAGGGACCTGGAGAGGGGCAGAGGTGCTGCTGTCTCCAGGGAAATTACCCAGGGGTCAGATGCCACTGGGGAGGGACATGTCGGGAGAAAGGCATGGAGAGAGGAGGGAGAAAGGGGACCTCCTGCATTTGACAGTATCAGAGGGAGTGAGGCAGTCAGAGCGGGATGGGAGAAGGGCAACAGCGAGATTTTGGGCCCTGGGGCTGCCTCTGTGGGGGATTCTCTGGAGAGAGGGAAGACAGCATTGCACATGGCCAGCCTGGCTGCCCTAGAATTATTCTTTCCATCCTTTTTTTTTCTTTTTAATCATTAAATTGACTGTCTTTGTCAAGATTTTGATGTTTCACATAATTTCTTGTTCAAAGGAAACAGTTATCTTTTTTTTTTTTCCTCCTCCCTTTAATCCAAAGGAAGCTCTGGGCCTTGCCTTGTCTTTAAAAGTAATAAAATATATATATCTTAAAACCTTTTCCCTCGTTTGGGCTCTTGAGGACTGAGTAAGCATAAAGGGAATCCCTTCAATAAGCTCACACAGAGATTGATTGCATGTCCTCAGCTGGAAGTTGCATTAAGACTCACTCACTGAGGTATGGCTGCCTCAGTGAACTTGCGGCTGCTCCCGGCGGTCTCTATGACAACGTGGACCCTTGCAGAAGTTACCAGATGCTCTCCTCAGCCTTTGTCCGTGCCTGTAAATTCTAATCCTGCAGGACTGTGAGAGTGCACCCTTCTTACCTTCTGCTTAACAAGGTGTTTTATTAAAGTTGTGGCATTTCTGGAGGTACTATGCTAACTGCTTTCGCTGCAGGACCCAGTAATGCTCTGAAACAGATGCCCCGTAAGAAAAGAAAAGGTGTCAATTAGATGTCAGGAACTTCTGGACTTTCTGAATGCCTCTTGATCTTCTCCTGTGGAGGAAGTTCCGCTGAATGACATGGAGACCTTGTATGCATAACTTGTCAATATAGCAACTGTATAACTTGGAAATAATTACAGCTAGAGAAAAGCACAAAGCATACACAGTCTAATTTCTTCAAAGCAGCCAGGGCCTACATCTGCTGCACACTCAAGTGAAGTATGCGTTACTATTCAGCAGCTTTATTAAAGCCCTCTGACCTGATTGAACCCTTTCTTACTTTACAGAGAGCACAAGCTCATAGACCAGTCATGTCTCTGTTGATATTCAGTTTCTGTGGCAGCCCCATGGCACCTCCTTCAGAGGTCTGTCTCTATTGTGGGAACGGTTAGCGGCACTGAAACTTCAGAGTTTTCATTTCACACCTTTGTGTATTTTCACTTCACATGAGTCTGATTACTTCTGTGGTCTTTTTCTGTTATTTCTTGTCCCCCACTTTGGTTTTGGCGTGTGTGTGTGGGGGGGGGGGGGGTTATTGTAACGCGCTGACTCTATGCATTCAGTGTAGATGGCCTTTACCACCACTTGAGTTTAGTATCCAAACTGCTGTCATGTAGGAAAAAAAAAACAAAAACCTGTGTTATCCTCTCTGCCTTGTGCCAGGCAGTGTTGCTATAAGAGCAGATGGGAAATCTGGAGGTAGTCTGTCCCTTCCTGGCTCATGTGCTCGAAAATGCAGGGCTGAGGCCACGCTTGCTTGGTCATGCAGACATAACGGCTGAGACCCCAATCCCATGACCTCAAAAGCTTTGTTTCAGAGCTTCCATTCTTTCTTTATGCACTCAGTTCACTGCTTCCTATTCCTCATTCAGATCATTTTCTTGTTTGGGGGCATGGGGCATCTTTGATGCATCTCTTTTTCCTAATTGCCGTTGTGCCATGCGACTGTGCTTTCTACTGGCACCTTGTGGTTTCTCTGCTGACTGTAGCTGTGCATTTTTTTTCTTCCTTTGAATGCTTTTTTTATTTTTGGATGTTGAATCTGACCGATGGAGAAATGTTGATGAGATAAATATCAGTATGGGAACGAGCAAATTGCCAGTGTCCTGGACCTTGAAGCTAAACATGGCTTATTTGGTTGTCAGGCCAACCCGAAAATGTTATCTGCAGTAGTCAAGGTTCATGAGAAGTGCCATAAATTGTTCCCAAGAGTTCTGGGATGACTGAACTGCAGCAACCTAAAAGTGCCTGGAGGACTCAGTATCAGAGGAGACACGTGTTTGGTCCTTACACATAGGAGAACATATGAGAATGCACACATCCTCCAGATGATTTGTATCTGCAAACTTACTCCTCCGTTTTCCTGGTGAAGCTTTTTCTGGAGATACTCTTGTTGTAGATAGGTTTTTTCTGCAGAATGCAAAGAAGCAAAGACTGTGCTGACCTCCCAGTGGGAGTGACTCCCATACTGATAGCGTGGAAGATAAAAAGAAGCCACTTGGAAATGAGTAGGCTCTCAAAGACTCGTTAAGAAGATCTCTACAGAAGTAGATGAGGCCATGGATTTCCCTCTGCTGCTGTCAGAGTCTCACAGTTTGCTTTCATCCACTGTATGAATTGTTATAGCAGAGAGAGTTTTCCATTGCCATGCCTGTGATAAGCCAGCTGACACATTGCAACTCCTGCTACGGGGATGCTAGCCCTAGGACTGTGCTATAAAAATAGCCATGATTTGTTTTCAGTTTGACTTGGTATCACATGCTCAATTTAAAATACATTGGAACAGTTAATCTCCTGTTTCTTAGTGCTCACATGGAAAGCGTACAGGATTTTTTAGTTAGATGGCATACATGCTGGAGAAATAACACCCTCTTTATCCTAGCTAAAACATCATTTTGTTGTTAATATTAGCAAAAGAAAGATCATAAGGCATTGGGATTTTCAGTTTTCTTTAGCTCTGTAAAATCTAACAGGAACAGTTTTGCCCCTCCTACCTTTATTCTGGTAGTTGTTTGCATGTCGACACATTTATGAAAACTCTGAATGTTTAAGTCTTAAAAATTTAAGTCTTAAGTCAAATGTCTGTCAATCACACAGTGGCAGTTCTGAAACTGACTTACTTAAAAAAATGGTAGCGTATAGCCTTGCAGGCAGTGCCTAAGGCCAGCGAGCATTTAGTCATCTATGGGATTGTTCTCAGTGTCATTAATCCATAACCAGTTGCTCATCATCAATACAAATTGATTTGGTAGGTAAATGTGAGGAAATTATCTGATCTCTTGAGACGTTTATCCGAATTTCAGAGTTAGAGCTGAGTGGAATTCTTCCTTTCCCCTGGCAAAAAGTGCAACAAAAAGCAAACATGCTTTTAGTTGGATTACAGGCTTGGTTAGTCATCTGACAGACAGTTTTAATGGAGTCAAAAATACATGCTGGGGAAACATGCTGACCTACTTTTCTTTCTTGCTTTCTTTTTTAAAACTTTTAAGCAAGTAAAATGTTAATTTAAGAACTCCTCATAAAATTGAATTTTGCTGACAGAGCTCACTTGGTAATTAATTTATTTACGCTTCTGCTTCGGGTACGATACGTGCTTTTAGTAACTGGATTTCATCAGGTTGTTTTTGTTTCTGTTAGGGAATTGGGTTACGTTAGAGAAATCCATGTTCTTCTCCCTTTCCAGGACAAAGCCATCAGACTCAAGTTAATGAATGATTTAAGTCAAATCCTCTGAGGGAGGACTTTACGAGCCATTTAAAATGACAGACTAACAAAGCGTGGTACATTTGTATCGTTTTCAGTGCATTATATTTTTAAACATTCTTAGTCTTCAAACTTGTGGGAAGAAGAATCGCTGGCATAGTGCTGTGCATTTTGCATTTGGGACTGTTTTTTACCGCATTAAGTCAGCTGATTACCTTCGGTGTTTTCTTGGAGTCAGAACTGAATGAATTTAAACCGTAGAAATTCTTCCCATAAGACATGAAAGTCAGAAAAGAAAGCATTAAATCAAATGGGAAAATTTAGTAGTGAAGACAGTTTATAACACTGCAGATAGAAATTGAGTGATATTGGAAGATGAGCTTTTTAAGACTGCTGCAAGCATGACCGCATCTCTTCTTTAGAAATGAGCACACCTGAAATTCACCAAATGATGTGGGGTGCCATGTTACAGTGTCTATGGCAAAGAGATGTGCTTCATTCACTTGGCAACAGCGGATGGTTTGATGAAGAGATCACAGTGCAGCTGAAAGAGAGAGAACATAGTGCTTTGGTTTTCTGGTCAGTCTGGAGATGCTATTTTCATTTGTTAACTCTCCATCTGTTTTAGTCATTAGCATCTTTACCACTGTTGGTCTTTACTACTGTACAGTGGTACAGGGAATGCTGCTGCAAATCTCCTGCTTCTCTTCTGTTCTGAACAAAGTTCTGTTTTTTTTCTTCTCTTCTCTTCTCTTCTCTTCTCTTCTCTTCTCTTCTCTTCTCTTCTCTTCTCTTCTCTTCTCTTCTCTTCTCTTCTCTTCTCTTCTCTTCTCTTCTCTTCTCTTCTCTTCTCTTCTCTTCTCTTCTCTTCTCTTCTCTTCTCTTCTCTTCTCTTCTCTTCTCTCCAGCTAGCCAATTACACTTTGCACTATTTCATGTGTTATGGAAATAATAACACAATAGATGTGAAAAAATGGAAATTGACAAGAATTGTCTGGGTTTATGGGAGAACCATTATGTTTCATAAGAATCCATGAATTACATATTTTCTGATAGAGCAGAGTATTTTTAGTCATTTTCATATGCTGTGTATGTTTAGAGTCCCAGTGGCACAGTAAATATAGAAAATTATTTTTCAGAGTTTTAAATATTATATGTTTATTTGTATGAGAGTTTTCTCTATATACCAAGAAGACTAAAGCTGTTATTGCATAGGTATTAGCCATTTTGTGGCATAAATGCATCAATAGAGGAGGCCTCAAGAGATGAATCAGTGAGTATCCTTTGTGATGTTGCACTTTACATGGGCAGCATCCCTCACTGTGTGAGCTGTTCTTTCCATAAAAAGATTACCTTACCCTGTTGGTTGCCATAACACTGCTTCAGGGTGATCAATGAGATGGTTTATTTTGATTTTAGTGGAGAGACAATGGGGAAGAGTTACTCAAAAAAAGTATGACTTCTGAAATTTCATTAAAGAGAAGTTTGTTCTGATACAGAGGAATTGTTGACACTGGAAGATGGAATATTAAGAGTTTAGTGAATTTTGAATCATTCTCTGATGATGCTGATCTACCTTCACTGGGCAGGGAGCAAGCACTTCAGCTTCAAATTAGAAATCTCAGAAAGATGAGTGCAGAAGACAAGAGCTCAGTTTTTGGTCTTGTAGTCCATGTTGCGCCATCTGATCAATCCATTGAGAGCTCGGGGATCAAATTCATGCACTCCAGATGCCCGTAACAAGTGACACAGGGAACTGTTAATTCGATAGAACCTTTTGACAGCTTCCTTCTACAAGGGGAATGCTCAGTTTGCCTCCTTCTCTAATGTGAAAGAAAAACTGAATGTGTAAGTACTTCTTTTTTTCTCTTTGAATGCCTCTTCACTTTAACACTGATATTAAGTCGAAACATCCAGAAAATAATTCTAAATTGAAAAGAGATCCAAATAATAATAAAAAAGAAAAGAAATAGAAGTAGAAAGATAGCTGTTACGGAGGTAAAGCAACTCCATTATGCTCAACTCTCTCGCATAATAAAGTGAAAAGTACACAGGGAGAGAAGGGAATAAGCAGAAATATTTTACTCGTTTGAATCTACTGAGGATTGTACTTAAGAGAGAGTCAAAACTTTTTTTGGCAACTTCTCCTGCTGTTTTCTAAATCAGTTATAACTATTTCATTTGTTTATTAGGAACATTTTTCCTACTAGTATTTATGCATGGCAAAGCGTGAATGTATTTTAAACCATATAGATACACTAGCTGCCTTCCCCAAGGTTTGTAGGATTAATCCCTATGAGTTTTGGGGTCTTTTTTCTTGGCTGGGGGTATGAGGTGGGGGGATGACCCTCTGGTTGATGAGCCTTGCAATAATGGATGAAGAACTTTAAAAATGCTCCCTAGGAACCAGGAAATGTAGAAAGAATGGCAATTAAAGGGAATCACTAGATACCCTGGTCTTAACAGTTCATTATATACATTTTTTTTTAACGAGTATTTAATCTAATGTTGTGCGATGGATTAGAAAAGAGGGGGAATCTGGCCTCTTTCTGTTCATAAGTTTAGCTTTTCCGTCCATTGAACAATCACTCAGGGCAAATTGTTTAACTTGAGCTGGTTGGAGGCATTCCAGCACAACAGCGTTTTGCTGAAAAATAACACTGTCTTGAATTCCAAAATGCATAGTTGTTAACATTGTGGTTTGTTCAGATTTGCAAAACCTTGGGATGAGTTACAAGGGGCCAGGATGGATCCTTGTTGGTTCCTGTCCTCCAAGCTGTGCCTTCTGGGCCCAGCTGGACTCATCTGCGACAGGTCTGCTGCGCAGCCTGCGGCTCTGGGGCAGTCCCACAGCTGTTCATCGGCTCTTTCATGAAATGAAGGAAGCTACGCTTTTGAAAATCCCAACTTTCAGCCCATGCTAACCATCAGTGATTTCCCTCGTGAGCAATATCCTGAGGACTGCTCCTAAAAAGACTGTTTAGAAGTCCATCCTTACTGGAAGGAGGTGCCCAACAGGTGTGTGATGAGTTCCATGTTGTTGAAGGCCAGGAAGACAAGAAATTGCCAGTAATGCCAGTTAATGCTGTGCTGCCGCCTTGTGATGCAAGTTTCTGTCTACTGGGGACCACCACCCTCATTTAATTAAGGGCTGGCTATGCAGCCCAGGCTCCTTACCCAACCCTTGGCTTCCACTTCAGACGTCATCTCGTGTCCAAGTTGCATCCTTTGTTTTCATAGAGAAGTCTGGGAAAACTAGGTCAGTTTATCCAAGTAGAAATTATTATTTTATTGAGTTAACTCTGTGATGACCTGCCGCCTGTTTGCCTTCTGAAAACAAACTCCCTTGTGTGCAGTAAGGGCTCACAGTGGAAGTGGCAGAGGCCACAGTAATCACTTTGATTTCAAATCAACAATAAAAAGGCTTCTTTTTTTAGTATGTTGCTGTTTCCTGGAAACAAGCGTCTGTCTGCCTTGCTCCTTCTATGATCACTAGCTCTGACTGGTCTGGTGTGCTGTGAAAGCACTTAATGTGGAAAGGTTATGTGTTGGCATTACTGGAGATATTTTAAAAAATCTTACAGAGAAATCAGGATTTGATGTTACTTGACCTTGTCTGGCAGAATTAAGCTCCTTAAGCCAGTAGTTGCTACCATGCCTTCTTTTTTAAGTAATCCAGTTTACTTATTCTGTTTCAGAACTTAACTCCCAGATAAGAAAATATTTATTTTTTTTTAATGCAAGAACAGTTGGAACATATTTTAAAGAACTTCTTTGTCATTGTACATAAAAAATAGAATATATCAAAATAGTCAGTCTGATAATTAGGTGCAGGCATGTGGAGTGATTCATGTCCTAACACGAGTGTCAAAGCAGCTGGGGTTTCTGCAGGTGTGTTGAGGGAATCAGACCCGGTGCTGCCACAATGCTCCTGCCACTACATAAAGCACGAGTGCAGATGTCTGGAGGAGCTGTGTTCATACATGAAAAGCAGCATTTCTGCATGTGAATTATGGATAGAACAATATTTATTAAACACACAAGCAGCAACCTTTGCCTACTGCATGTTTCTTTGAAGAGTCGCAGTAAACCTGGTGTTATTCCAAACTCAGAGACCCCAGGCACGATGTGTGGCTGAGAGGCAGGAACATTTTTAGAGCCTCAGCTCGCCTGTGCAGCGTCTCAGAGCGGACAGCAAGATGTCAGAGTTGAATTAATTTGTCTACCTGTGTCAGCCGCCAGCTTCAGCCCTGCATTTACGGGAAGTTGGTGACACGGCCAGCCAAGTGCTCCGAGCCCAACACGGCCAGCATGTGTTATTCCCATTGACCAGGGAGCATGCTGCAGCTCAGGTTAGCCTTCTACAGAGAGCTGAAGATCCTGTGGCTGGGAGTGAAAGGCAACACCCTGAGCTCAGCCTTAGTTTAAGGTTTGTGAAGAAGCACAGTGTGATTTTTTTTTTTTTTAAACCTTTCTTTAAACTAGTTTACAGCTTTTCTTTTTTTATTCCATTTGCTCAGCTATTGGGAAGAAAATTAAAAATGTAGTTTTTGAGCACATCGTTCTGTCATTTTACCATTCGATGAGACTATACTTTCGGTATTATGACCAAGACATTTTAATGGCAAGCATTATTAATTAAAAAATGAGGGCCAGTTTCAGAACTATCTCCATGGGCAGATGCTGGCACATGCCCACCAGCTGTGCAGGACTGCACGTACATGTGAAGCCTCAACAGTATATTTGTTAACTGCTCTTCTGGTGCTCTTAGGTCCACCTGGTTAAGTAATGCAGTGCTTCCCTCATGTCTTATGATCTCATGCTGCTGAGCTGCCTCCTGGTAGAGCAGGTCATCTGGTGGCGGCAGTCCTGGCAGGGAGATTGAATGCTGCCTTCTCCCACTTCAGAGCCACACCACCTTCCTCAAAGTGTCAAGAGATGGAAATAACTTCCCAGTCTTCCTTTTTTTTCCCACTTTTTTTTTTTTTTTTTTTTAAGTATCAACAAGCATTTGTCCTTAGGAAAAAATTCTGTGCGGGTTTTCTACGTTACCTTCAGAGGAATAGGTAAATAGTAGCTGAGCTCTTTGTTTGATTTTATTATCCCTGGCTTAGTGGGAGGCCAGGGCTGCAAGCTGCCTAGGCTGTAACACAGGCTAGCGCTGTGGTTCAGGACTATAGCTCCCTTTCTCAAAACACATCTGGAACAACTGTTCCTCTGCTTTCATGAGCTCAATTTACGATTGCACGAGGCAATGTATTCTTTGTGCTTGATGAAATACACAGTGCACGCAAGCCTCTTCAGATGTGTTGTCAGTTGGCAGCTCTCTCGCTAGATGCACCTTTACACAATTGCACAAGACACCAGGAGGTACGAATGTGAAATTTAGCCTTGAGGGCTAAACAAAGAAATGAAACTTAGCTATGAATGCGGTATTATCCATCTGCAGAAACAGATATTAGATCTGATCTCTCACTACGTTACTGTAGTTTTACACTAATAGGACTCCGCTGAGATCACTGGAGTAGCACCACTGCACGACTAAAGCAGTGGTGGTGATAAGTTAGGGTTGTTATTTTTAATACTGGTGAATAACATAGGAGTGAACGCTTTTTGGGTTCAAATTGTAGTCACTGCATGAAACCAGCCTTAATGAAAGGTAAAAATGCAGGTGGCACACAGTCTTGGTGTTGCTTCTGAACTTCTGCTCATCCTTTTCAGAAGGCATTGCTTTGTGTGCTGAGTGGTAATGTACAAGCACAGGGAAGGGGTGCTTCCAGCTCACCTCCTTTTTTAACCCCCAACAGAACTGTAGCCTTTTCGTTTACTGTCTATCCAATTTGTTTTATCATGTATAATCAGAAAGCATAGATGATACAAAGCTGGGAGGAGTGGCTGACACACCAGAAGGCTGTGCTACCATTCAGCAAGACCTGGACAGAGTGGAGAGTTGGGCAGGGAGGAATCAGATGAGGTTTAACAAGAGCAAGCGTAGAGTCTTGCACCTGGGGAGGAATAATCACATACATCAGTATATGTTAGGGGATGACTCACTGGAGTGGAGTGTGCCCTTGTAGTCAAAAAGGCCAGAGGTATCTTGGGGTGCCTTAAAAAGAGCCTGGCCAGCTGGTCAAGGGAGGTGATCCTTCCCTTCTATTCTGCCCTGATGAGGCCACATTTAGAATACTGCGTCTGGTTCTGGGATGCCCAGTTAAAAAAAGATGGGGATCTCTCAGAAGGAGTCCAGTGAAAGACCACAAATTTAATAAAGGGCCTGGAGCATTTCCTGTATGAGGAAAGGCTGAATAAGCTGGGAAGTTCAGCCTGGGGAAGAGAAGACTGAGGGAGAACCTGATGAATGTTTCTAAATATGTAAAGGGAGGTGGGAGGCAAATGGACGAGACTAGGCTCTTTTTGATGGTGTGTAGTGATAGGACAGGAAGCAACGGCCCAGAATTGAACATAGGAAGTTCCATACAAACATGCAGAGGAACTTATTTACAGCAACGGTGACAGAGCACTGGAATAGGCTGCCCAGAGAGATTGTGAGGTCTCCTATGGAGATGTTCAAGACCTGTTTGGATGCCTATCTATGCTACATATTGTAGGGAACCTGCTTCAGCATGGAGGTTGGACTCGATCTCTTGAGGTCCCTTCCAACATCTGCAATTCTGTGATTCTGTGTGATTTGTGTAATAGCTGAAACTCATTCATTATATTGAATGTGCTTATCATGGAAAACCATTTTGTTAAAAATGTTGGTGGTGTCAGGAAGGAAGTTGCAATTTGTCACGATAGGTAGCTTTCCAGTTAAGCTGCAAGCAGATCAAGCACTTTTTGCTTGTGCCTGTTAGGATGAGAAATAAAATAGCTGTAGCACATAGTATGAAGTGTTATAGTCAGGCCAGATAGCGGGCACAAACAGTGCAGTGTCTGGTTTTAGTTTACAGCAGTGCACTTTCCTTGCCATCAGCAATTCTGGGTAATTCTGTCCAACAAATTGAATTGATGACATTGTATAACCCGAAGTTCTCCCAGTTGCGAGCCATCCTACTACCATGACTGTCTCATAAGAGAAATTAATGTAATATTTGTAGATGAGTAGACTGGTTTACCTTCTTGTGACCCTGAAGAAAAAAGGTCAAGTTTGGGATATTTTTACCTGTAATCGGTTATCCATAAAGAGTTAGTGTAGCAGACTTCAAGACTGTAGTCAAAAGGGCAGTTGGTTTCTGAGGGTAGCTCAAAAGGGCACTTGAACAGCTAAAATCAGATGAGACAGATTTAATGGCCTCACAGTGACTTCTGACTGAAAGTTCAGATTTTGAAATTGAAACTGGGGAGTTTTGCTTTACCCAGCCTGTGAATAACAACTGTACTTTTTTTTTTTTTTTTTTGTAGCATAGCTTAATATAAATTTAATGTCAAACTGACTATTTAAAAGTGTTTTTCAGTCGCTGTGTATGCATTTAGTCACTTGAGCTGTAAGGAAGAGAAAGAATGATCACATTGCATTTGTGATTGTGTATGTGTTCAGCAAATGTGTTTGGACACCACTGTTCCATAAAAGGTGCCCTGTTCCCCATACTATTTCAGTTTAACTAGCTGCATACAGAATTTTATCTAGACAGCTGAAGAAGTTTCAAGTAAATCCATTGGGATTTTGGCAAATGAAACACTAGACAGTAACCACAGTGATACTTCATTTCCTTGCATAAGCCCTGCGAGTTTGGGAAAGCTCTTAGGATGGAATGATTGATTCCCAAAACTCCTTCCCATTTCAGCACTGACCAGGGAATGGGATGGCTGGCAACATCCAGCAGATGATGCTATTACTCTGCAAAGCCTGTTACAAGTGGCATGGTAGATCTTAGTAATTGCTTTTACAATTAGAGAAGGAAGTGAATGATTTTGTGCAGAATATTGGAGATATTTGGGGCAGGACATGAATGAGATGGGAATGACACTTGTGTAGATTCATCCTAATACATCACTAGCTGAATGGAGACATGTGGGACCTGCCTGGGGAGGTGGGAAATTCTGGCTGTGTTATGTAACTTGTAGGTTATGTGAAATACACATGGAAATGTAAGTGACTGATGTCACAGTGGGTATGATTAGGTTATTTCCATTGCAGATATGTTGCTGGGCCTTCATGGGAAATATTTGTGATTTATTCTGTCTGAAATTGTTAATGCTAACCTTTGGTAGTTCTTTAATCTTCAGCTTCTAGAAGTTTCTGGATTATCCTATTTCATGGCAGCAATTAGATAATACCATTAAAGCTCCCTGAGAATGGAAATCTCAAGGAAAATGCCATCTAAACAATTTATTATTAAATCTGTAATCATATTTCTTCATCTAGTTTGATTGCAACATGCAGGGAAACCATAAGGGAGGTGAAGGAGTCTGTTTTT
Organism: Phasianus colchicus; assembly: GCF_987193195.1. Classification (NCBI taxonomy): domain Eukaryota; kingdom Metazoa; phylum Chordata; class Aves; order Galliformes; family Phasianidae; genus Phasianus; species Phasianus colchicus. The sequence goes on along the minus strand of NC_143441.1, from coordinate 16,096,567 downwards.
GGTTCAGCCCATGTTACGCATTTTGCGCTCTATATCCTGGCTCTGACTTAAGCTGTTCCCCTTACTGTCTCATCTGCCTACCACACCTGCATGCTTCAAAACACTGTTTCTGCTAGTTTTGGTTCACTTGCTTGCAGTCTTTACGTCTTCACAGCTTTTCAGATTTTTAATTTCTCATTTCTGTTTAGGATCTGATTTGTAGGGTGTGTTTCCATTTATATTTATGGAGTCCTGATTTTTATGCTTTATTATGTTGGCCATGTTCTGTAGAACTGGAGGCCACCACAAAATGACATAGTCAATATATAGGTAGATTTTATCAGTATATTCATGGGCCTGGAAGCAGTTTACAAGTGTTTGGTGTTTTTGTTTTGTTTTGTTTTGTTTTCCTAGCTGAAGCATTTAACCTTCTCTAGGTTTCCTTCAACATTCAAGCCAAATCAGCATTTAGAACCAGCTGGGTATTTTCTTTTGGTTTCAGGCTTCACAGTGTCAATTCTAGATGTGCAAAGTATGACTTGTTTTCTTTTCATATGTCTTAAAAGCAGAAAGAAAGTTGTTTAAGAAGCAAAAAAATACAGATATATATATATGTATATTCCATGCCATTCATTATTTATCTTGAAAATGATAGCAAAGTAAAATAGAAGAAAAAGAATACCAGAGTCATACCTCTTTGCTGTCTTCAGTAGGTTTTTCTCTCAGCTTATTGTTCTGCACTGTCTTGGTTGTTTTGATACTACGTCTGAGTTAAATTAGTATTGTTTTTCTTCGAGAGAGTAGAAACTCTTTTTTTGCTCGTTCCATCTACCAATTTTTCAGGGCTCTGACAATAGCAGGTGCCGAATTTCGTGTCAAAAATAAAATTTTCAGGCTGATGGAATCCTTGAAACCACAGATCAAGTTTCAGGCCATTTAAATAAAGCTGTAGAGCATCCATTTGTATCATTCATTCATATAATGAAACCTGTTCTTTTAACTCAGTTCTTGATATATTAACCCTGCAGTTATCCTCATACATAAATGGGAGATGTGTTGCTTTCGTCGGTTATAATAGGATATAACCATATAAATCCCCTGTGCATGAATGGAAAAATAGAGCCCCTTAGGCTATAGGTATCAAAGGTCTACCCTATACTTACAATAGCCTAATAAGGTTATTTTGGAGGCATAGGTAATTACTCACAGACTCCCTATAGCTAGTGATTCATTGTTCACTGCTGAAACGTTTCTACATGAATTATGTTTTAAACAAGCAAATCCTTGGCCTTCTGTTTCATGGGGGGGGGGGGGAAAGGGAATTTAAGGGACAAAAAATCACACCGTTTTCCATGTTAAAATACATAGTTTGCTAGTTAAAAGCAAACTGTTATTTGAACCAATTTAGATCCTGTGTCTTACCGTTTTGAATATGTGAACGTGTGTTTCTGAAATTCACATTTTGATGAAAATATTATTGTTGTGACTAATTTGATATTTAGAAAAGAATGTGGATACGGGATCTCTGTGCTTTGAATAAAACAGTTGGAGTGAACTGTCCCTGGGGAGAGAATCAATCACTGTTGTAGAAGAGGGTGACATTTAAAAAAGAAACTCAGAAGAAAATGTCATGCTTAAAAAATTAGATTTAAACGCACTAGCTCCTGATTGATTTTTATTGCACTCAGATGGATACACTGATTGATTATCAGTCTTACAAATGTTTAGTACCTTTCTCACTTCTCTAATAATCAGAATAATCTAATTTTCAATGTCATTTAAGTTACTGTATTCAAGGTTATAATAGATCATATTTCTAATAAAACATAGCAATTATGTAATGAATAATACAAAGCTGCAAGGCAGAGTTCAAATTCACCTTCTTCAGGAAAAAACCTGCCACCAGTGACTGGAAGAGCCTGCATAGGTGAAGGCATCGTGCAGGATGATGTCCTTTGGGCTCGTGGTGCTGTCTCGTGTTGTGGAGCTGAAGGGCCTAATGTCAGAGGTTCCTGGAGTGTGCTCAGGGCACGCCTGCCATATGTGAGCAGTATTTCTCAACAGGAAACCAGGGGCAGGTTTGAAGGCTTTAATAGATGTCCTTGTTCTGTGCCTGGGGGAAAATGGTAGCATGCCAGGTTCTCATGAAATTTCCTTCATGGTTGTTTCTCTGTGCTCCCTTGCTAATTTCAATACGTGTCTGTAGAGAGATACTATCTCACGTAACTCTAGATGCTTTCTTGTGACAATTGCACCAGACAGCTAACCTTATTGGTTTCTCTGAATCAGCCACAAAATATGCAATTTTCAGTGTAGTTTGTTTTTGTACTTGAAGCTCCTTGCAAGACTGTGTACTTGTAACTGGCTTTGTCCATTAGGAAGAAGAGTTTTTAATGTGAAACGTGCATTGCCTCCCATCATTCTCCATATGTCAAATCTCAACTTTGGCATAAGAATTTGTTTTAAGATAGTTTCCTTTTGTTTTTAAAGACTGAGCAGTTTTGCCTGAAAGAAAACATTATTTCATCTGGAAATCATGACCTAGAAAGGCCAATCCATTTATAACTACCTAGTGCTCTGCATATTTTAATGCTATGTTTGGCTTGCAATTGTATTGCTGTGAACACAAGAATAGGATTCTTATCATTCTGAATTGATGGCATCTCCGTTTGTCAAGCATGATTGTGTTGTTTTCAAGATGTTTTTTCTGTCCTTTCTCTTACGATGGGGATGGCTTGGACCTTGTACAAGATGGTTGTTAATTCTCATCCTGTGTTGATCCCCTTGTGACAGGAGAAGGCTGTGTAATGTTCTCTACAAAAGGGGAAAAACAACTACCTAGATCACCACATGTTAGCAGGTCCCCCATTTCTCTGCCTGCAGCCATGAGCTCTGGTACCTGATGTGCAGCAAGGTGCTGGCTTCACCTGTGGGGCTAGAGAGCCCGGTTCCTTGTCCTGTTTTGGGGTGCTAGGTGTTTGGATTCAAGGTTTGCTGAGGTGGCTGCTGGGAGAGATGTTCTTGCATTATGCCATTAGTTACAGGGAGCACAGTTTATAGAAGGGTAATAGAGGAAAAGGGAGATGCACAGTGTCTGGGGGAAATCGGGCCTTTATCCTGATGAATCAAGGTTTGCAACAGCAGCATTTAAGTATTTTGTGTACTGAAATTGTCCACAACTGCTAACCTTCTAGAGTTAGAAATTTTTAGTAGCTGGAATTTGGATGTCAGGATGCAAGCCTTGCATGTTTGCACTCTGGAAGCCATGGCTGCAAGGCTCAGCATCAATCTCATCATGCACACAGAGCACCATTTGCCTGCCATTTCCACCAGGCAGGGCTGCTGGCTTTCTGCAACGGATCGACCGATGGCTTCCCAAAGTGCCATGGAGCCAGGTGGGACAGCAGCCCCGATGGTGGCAATGGCAGGGAAATGGTGCCACGTGTGAGTGGTGAGGCTGATGCTCCGCCTTTGCAGCTGAGCGTTGTGCAATTGCTGACTCGCTCCCTGTGCTTTGTGGTGCTTCTGAGATTTGTCAGCTTAACAAATAACTTTGAAATGTTTAAGAACAAGAGTAGTGTGTTTTTGCAGGAATGCAAACTAACTGGAAGCACTAGTAGTTGTCAGCACAGGAACAAAAACAGTTAACTGGTACACAAAGCTGTAAAAGGTCACGGGGATCTCTAAGAGGCAAAACAGCAATGGTAACATTTCAAGTCATTAATCTATTGCTGATTAATCATTATAATACATGAAAAGTACTGTCAAACTATCTTCTGGGCATCTGGGGAAGCAAAGGTTATGCAAGCAATTGGAAAAATGGTTGTGAGCTGCAGGATCTTTTCCATTGCATACGTTTCTGTCACCTTTGACAAATGGGAGCACGAGAATTCAGCATACCGTAATTTTACCTGATGATCCAGAAACTGCCTGAATCTTTTGGGCTAGATCCCAGACTCATCTGGCCAAGTAGAGACTGGATTTGGTGGACATGAAAGCACTCTGTTTGAACTGGACAATACCCAACGTTATGGCATGCTTGAAAAAAGCCTGCTCAAGCACAAGAATTGCTGGATGGTTGCTAAATGAGAGAGCTGGGGTGCTCTGAGAGAAGCTGTTCATGCCTTTCCTTTCCTTAGCTTCACCTACAGCAGACCCTGCTTTTCTTGAAAGCATCCTACAGCATCCATCTGCTTCAAGCAGAGGAGGGAAAATGTATTGAAGGCAATGGGAGACCTAGGGTAAGGGGAGCAGACTGTCAGGGGCAGAGAAGGGGCAGCCTCTGATGTTCAGCCCCTTCTTCCATCAGGCATTGAGGGAGCATTGGAGGGTAGGGGCTGGTCTTCAACATTAAGGCAGCAGAAAGGGCCTTCACCTGCTTACAAACCCTGCCAAGGTTCCCTGTAGGTTTCTGGGTGTGGAAATGCCTGTACCAGCATGCATGGAGATGACATGGAAGCTGTCATGGGAAGACAGATGGGAGCAGACATGCTCAGGCTTGGGCGTGTGTCTCTCAGCTGTCCAAGCAGTATTGAGATGCATGCCGACGTGGCTTACCCACACACACAGGTACACCTTATTCATTCTCTTTCCCCTCACACACCTTATTTTTGTTTGGATTTTGTAACTTCCAGTATTTCTCACAGGGCAAGTGAACTTCCATACTGTCCCCTATTGGGAGCTCTTAAATAATGCAGCCGTGGAGTCAGAATTTAGTGCCCAAGTAATGAAATTCATAACCTGAGTTTTCCACAACAGCATTAACTGACACAGATTCATCTCTTGCATATCATCATTAAAAGGCAATGGAATTGCTTCGAGGATTGATGTGATCATATGCATGTAAAGACCGAGATACAAAAAGGTGTGATTTATGTAATATAAGCATCAGCTGTAATCCAAACCTACTCCAACATGCAGTGTGACAGTTCCTGTTCCCCAAGCAGTGATGGCTTTGGAATTTACTGTGTAAATATGTGTGTTTATGTGTTTTTATTTAACTCTTCTAAGCATAGTGTTGTCTTAATCTTTTTCTCTCCTTTTTTTTTTTTTTTTTTTTGAGTTGAATTATAGATATAGTTGAATCTGCTTAATAGTTCAACATAGTTGAAATTCTTTATACTTTTGGAGCCTGGGTGTTATATGTCAGATGCACTTTATTGTGTTGTCTTGCAGGGAATATAGAAATACCACTAGGTCTGATGCAGCCTTAGACAAATGTAGGAAATAGAAGTACACATAAAGCAAGAAGATAAATGTTATATGGGTTGTAATGTTATTGCAAAGACCATCAGAATAAGAGAAAAAGCTAACAGTGAGCAAGAACTGTTCTTAGTTCTCAGGACTTGTTAATTTTCCCCTTCTGTCCTTCCTACCCTTCAGTGATTTGTGTCTGCAAAGGAGGACAGATCTGGGCCAGTCTGGTGTGGACTGACCAGCAACCTTCTCTCTATGGCATTTGGAAGGGGAAGGACCTCAGGTCTAACTGAAGGAAGAGCTGTGAGGTGTAGCACAGGAGCAGTGGCTGGAACACTGTGTGAGTTATCTCCTTGTATCTGGGAGCTCTTGGCAGCTGTTCTGAGAACTGGCCTAAATAACGTGTTTGTCTTCCACAAGGAGTTCAAAGCTATTGAGATAAGTAGTTGCTGAGGCTGCCTGTTAAGCAAATTTGTCAGTCGTAGAGCTATAAGTAAATGGGGCTTTATTACAAAAGCTTATTGCTTTTTGCGGTTGTGTAGGAGTTTACATAATTTTCTAAGGAGCTCTTTTATCTCCTAAGTACAGCAGTGATTAGGATTTACTTCTGGAGTGCAGTGGCAGTTTGGAGCACTCAAGACGTACATGTCAGTCCTGGATGTTTTTTTCAGTGTGTAGGACCGCATTTGTGCTCTGCCTTGGGATCCAGTGAGCAAGTCGGGCAGGACATTGGCTTTAGGAAAATATTTGTAAAATGGCTGGGGGGATGCAACTCCCCAACAGCTGACTACACTGCTAGCACAGAACCTTCACGACCGCCTGAAAGGATGCTGTGGCAAGGTGGGGGTCAGCCTCTTCTCCCAGGTAGCAGTGATAGGATAAGAGGTAATGGCCTTAAGTTGTGTCAGGGGAGAATCAGGTCAGATATCAGGAGAAGTTTCTTCTCAGAAAGGGTGATAAGGCATTGTAACAGGCTGCCCAGGGACTTACTGCCCCTGGAGGTGTTCAAGAACTGTGTAGACGTGGCACTGAGGGACATGGGTTAGAGGGTATGCTGGTGATGGGCTGGCGGCTGGACTAGGTGATCTTAGAGGTCTTTTCCAACACTAAGGATTCTATTATTCACATAAGGTACAACTTTGCCTTTTCTGCCCACTTTTCTTGGCACCTTTAGAGTCTGTAACTGCATAAACTGATGGTATTTGAGGCTAGGTTTTAATCCATGGAGATGCTCAGCATCCTGGCCCTGATCCAGCAAAGCACATAATTGACTTCAGTGTGGGGCTGTTCACACAAATGAAGTCAAGTACATCCTTAAAATATTTACCGGAGCAGAGTCACAGTTCTCTCAGTTGGAAAGTCAAACCTTCAGTAAGGAAACCAAAGCCATTTGTGCATGAGGTATGTACCTCATCCACTCATAAAAAACATTCAGTGTCCTATCCTTTGTTTTCTGGTGCATGCCTTACATTATTTCTGTAGACACCCCTGACTCTGCTGCTTTTCCACTTTGCTATTTTCCCATATTGCACTTAATTTTCTCTCAGAAACAGCACCCAGAGGAACATGCATCTAGCTGTGTGTCATTCAGTCTTTAATAAATGCTGTAGGTGACACTGAATTCAAACCTCCTCTTATTTCCTGCAGTGTCCAATGTTTGCCTGGACATTTTTGCCATCTTGTAGTTATAAACACAGAGCAAGCACCCATGGAAGATGGGATACTGTGGAGATGGACCTTGAACCCACTGAGAAAAGAGCCAGCTGTGGGCTTCTGCTGGTATGAGTAAGAACTGGCAGGTGCAGGCAGACCATCTTCATGTGTGCCATTCTCCAATCACACCCTCAGAATTTGGGGCTCTAGTCTAAATATTGGGGTTTTGAGCCCCAGTGTATGTTAATGCTGTTTTGTTTGTCCAGCAGTGGTTAGTCTTTGGAGTGTTTAATATCAGTACTGAATCTCTGGGGAGAGGGACTGATTTTGTTTGGCTTTGTTGTAAAGCCTGGTGGGTTCCTCGTGCATCTGGTTACACTTAAAATGTTAGCTTTAACTAACAGCAAGCCTCTTGATAAAATTCACAACTATTGGCAATGCTGCAGACATAGATTTATCTCCTGGGCACATTTTGTAAAATTAAGCTGTTTTCATTAAAAGAACAGAGAGTAGCATGGTGATAGAGCAGCTGTCATATTTTATTACAAAACACAAATATGTGGGAAATCAATTACAGAACGAATGCAGCACAATGCATATTTCCAGTAATCCCCCACAGCCCGGGGAAGGTAGAAGGCTGATCCAAGGGCAGGAGCAGATGGCAAGCGACTTTAAGATAGCTTCACTGCAGTTTTTCCTCTTTCAAGTGTTTGTGCTTCTCCTTTGATCTTCAGATCTTGAGTTTAATGCATTTCATCTTCTTTCACTGGCTGTTTTTGAATTTAACTTTCCCCTTAAATAATTTTTTGCTCGGTGGAGTTTGTATTAAGTGTGGGGTTTGTTATATTCCATATTATGAAATCTAAAAAGAGAAACCATTACTGTCTTTGTTTAGTACAGTTCACATCCAATAAAATACCAGCTACAGCACTGCAGAGAATTTCTCCATTCACCATGCACAGCTGTAATGCTCAATGAAAAAATCACACCTTGCAAAGTTAATGAGAGACTTAGAATGCATGTGGAGTTGTGGTAGACTCTCTTGGAGAGTAGGTACTGTGGGAGTATGATGGCACACCCACAACGAGAACCTGTGGAAGCTTGGTTTCATCATTATTCCATTAAATTCAGTTTTTATAGATAAATAATTAAGCTTGTGTATGTATTTTCTCTGAATATAATGTTTTATCTCCACTTAAAATAATTTATGCTTAAAGTAAAACAAAATACTTTGCGATGTTTTGAAACAGAGCAACAAGCACAACATGGGGTGATCTGAATCATCTGTGCCTGTTCTTTTTCTACAGCTGTCAGAAATGATAGGAACAAAAAGAAGAAGGAACCTACAAAGCAGGAGTCCACAGAAAACTATGAAATGACAGCAGAGCTGGATGATCTCACTGAAAAGATCCGAAAAGCTCACCAGGAAACCTTCCCCTCGCTCTGCCAGCTGGGAAAATACACTACAGTAAGTATGATTTGGGGGAAATATATTCTGGATACTGGTGGATGATGTGAATTTTGTATTGGAGGCTTTAGATGTTTGAAATAGATGCAGAAGTCTATTGGCTCCTTGAGTCTCCTTAGCCAGGAAGAAACTGCATATATGCATGGAAGTATGTGCACTTAACTGTAAAGCATTACTTAGCAGTGTTACAAGAGACTGGAAGACTAATCCAGCAGAGACAAGTGTGGTGTCCACGAGTGAATTACATTGCAGCATTCATTAGAAATGTATTGGTTTCCAAAAACATGCTCTCTGCTTTTGTGTCAGCAGTTTATAGCGATGCAGGTGTGGAGTTCTTAAATGCTGCTAGTGACTGTCCCAAAGCTACCATGGTCAAAGAAAATAGAAAATGTTGAAATAAGCCAGTTTTCAAATTGCTCATTTTACACTTTATTCCTCTTCTAGTCTACAAAAATACTACAAAGCAGCAAATGGTTCTGCTGCTTTTTTAGAAGTGAAAAATCAGCCTCAAGTCAAGAAGTAGGAATTTCTCTAGAGGACAGTTCTGGGAAATATATTTTTTTATACATATACGAGAGAAAATCCAATGTCAAGTTTGCCAATGCAGTAATGAAAGAGACACTGAAAACTAAATGTTAGCTATCAGCTGATGAATGACTTTGTTGGGTTTGGACTGGTTGTCAGCTGAGCAGTACTGGATGATGCAAAGAGATGTGTGAAACATCCTCCTGTAAAGAGGCTGGGATGGCATGGCTGGGCCGAGGAGCTGCCTTCCTCCGTGGTCCTCTGCCCCAGTTGGGCACCTGGAACAGAGATCTGGCATCCTGGTAAAATTTGTCACTGGATTGCTCTCTGTTTAGAGTATGTGCTCTACTTCTGAAACAAACATTAAGTTTCTCAAATTCTAATTTAGACAAATCCATGTGTGGCATGAATGTTCAGTGAGTAGAGTGCTGCTTTGTGACATACTTGCCTGCATACTATTTGCAGTATTCAAAAATCTCTGATCTAGGTATCAGATCTTGTATTTAAGTGCCAGAAAAGCAAGCATATGTGTTGTGCTGTTAGAAAAGAGCATATTTTCCATGTCACTGAAAATATTTTCACAAGTATTTTTCACATTTAATTTCGAGACCTGCATAACATTGTTAATGCTGGGGAAGTTGTCTGTCCTCTGCATGCTTCTCTGGTGTTTTCTCTGCTTGCATTAGACGTAGTCAAAACAATCCATGTAGGCATGCTGGTAAATACTACTGCAGTAGGCAAGCACAGCCAGCCTCCTGGGGACGAGGCTGGAAGCTCGAAAACAACCAGCTGGTGATATGACTAAAGGCAAGGCTGGAGGCTGTGGGATTCATAGTGTGTCTTTTCAGGGAGATTCCTGGGTTAATGTCTTCCACCCTTCCTCACAGTACGTGTGGTTGTGTCCCCAACTTGAAGGGAATAAAATCTTCCAGGCAGGCTCTCGCACTTCTGCTAATGCAAGAGCACTTCTGAACAAGCATGAGAGATCTTTACAGTTCAAAGACAGTGAGTTTATGCCTTGCAGAAGAGGTGATCGGATGTCTGCAGCTGGGACACGTAGCCAGACTGGTATGCATGCCAGAGTTTATTGCTCACAGGCTGCATTGCAAATGACTTGGCTATCCCAGAATAATGTATCGGTGTACCTCCAAATGTGAACGTTTTGTTACAAACCTTTGTGTTACCTCTGCATTAGAAAAGTGCACTGTGGCCGGTGTGTCAATACTTAGTACTGGTAATTGTCCAAGTTCCCGACGGCTGAAAGATAAACCTGGGCACCTATGTGCTTGCATGGATCAGAGGCTTAAGTTTCATTAATATTTTAGTTGTTGAAATGATACAAATGGAAACTGGAAAGGGTCTTGTTGGATATCATACTGCCAATGCCTTTGTTCTTGGGTTCCTGTTGAACCTGATGATGTGCTGATGTCCTCAAAGAAGTGTCAGAGCTTGTTCTGAGAGCACCTGGATTTCAGAAATGGACAAATCTGAGTCACTGAGGGGCCCTGAGTTGCCCCAAATTGACCATGCTGACTCTGAGGCTGAATAGAGACTAAAGTCTCTGCTACTTTGTCATGATTTGGAACAATTCAAGTCCCAATACCAAAATTATACTGAAAGAGTTATTTTTAGCTTACCTGGAATCTTGAGAACTCTACGTCTTCCTTCAACAGTTGCATCAAAGCGGAGAGTGGTGGTGCCTAAACATTAACTATCCTCTGGCTTCATTCTCATAATCTCTGTGTGAAATGCATAGTACTTAAATCTCTCATCTAACTGAGATCTGGTGACCACTCCAGCATTTTAGATAGGAATTCAGTGTAATGTCTCATTTGTGAGAGGTGTCTTTGCCTGGCTCTGAAAGGGATAGAGTACAGCTCTCCATTGTATGCTTGCACCCAAGAAAAAACCTTGGGAAATGAAATATTCCTAAATATCCCCATGGCTGGAGTAAAGGGCCTTTATCTCCAGCTCACTGCCAAGCAATGGAGTGGAGAAGAAACCAGACTGCAGAGATCTGTGATGTTCTCAGGCTGCAATGAGGTGTTTTTGTACTGGGTTGAGGGACACACCTTCAGTCCTTGAACAACAGCATGGCAGGGCTCAGGTGGTAGTTGTTCCTTTTAATACACTTGAAATAGAGATCCAAGCTCAAAAATAGAAGCGCACAACCCTTTTGCTAAATGCTGAGCCCAAGGGGAGCTAGAACCATATGAAGCTTTAGTTTTCCTGATAGCAGCAGGCTGGTACAGGTAGAATATATAAAGTCATGTTTTCTGTCTGCTCCTGCTGGCTAACATTCATGAAACATGGTGCTTTCATGCTGCAACCATACGGAATGCTTTTGTAACCTTATAAATTTTGACTTAATTTTTTAACTGAGAGGTGAGAAACGAGCATACTGAATCAATGTGGATTCACTCAAATTTCATACACTTAGCACTTGCATAATGATGGGAAGTGTGGACGGAAGAGTCTGTTCCATGCGTGCGATTCTTGTATGCCTTTGGTTATGGGATCTTTTAGACTAATTTAAAACAGGGTTTTGTTTGTTGCTAAAATGAGAAAGAATGTCAGTATAAGAGAGTGGAGGAAAAAAGAGCTTGCCAGAGATATGATCATAAAAAAAAACTGAACCACCTGTGCAGACATTTGGCTTGCATGTCTGACTCCTCTTCTTGAGCATTGCAGCCTGCATTTCCTGCAGGAAAGATTATATGGTTATTTTTTTCCCATTGTGTATTTTTACCTGGTCAAAAATATTGGTTTTGGAAAAGTATTTCAATTGCATTTTTTATATCCATCTGCTCTTTAAAAAGAAAAAGTGTCCCTATCTGCAGTAATTGCTGTACTTTGCATAGTTAATAAAAGTCTACTTAAAATAATGAGAGAATAGCGCTAAATTCCCTGAGTCATTTACCTTAACAGTTGCATTTGGTAGGCAGGGGCAAGTACAGTTCTGTCGATGATGAGAATCAGCAAGCTCTTTAAACATAATGGATTTCAAAAGTCCATCATAAATAGATCTGTTTTATTACTGTCATCCAGGTAAGAGAAAGTGCCGTAGTAATTTCTCTAGAGATGTCATACTTTATAGTATAATTGAGTGTAACTATACTGCTCGTCCCTTGAGACTGGTACTATTTGTAAGTCTGCAGCTGTGTTACATCCAACCTCATGATAAAGGGAGGATAAAAGGGAAAAAAAAATTTACTCTGTTGGACCTTTGCTTCAGTTTCTCCCTGGTTGCTCTTTGCCGGCTGCAAGTAGAGAGGCTTTGCCCCTCTGCGGCGTTTTGCTCTTTGTAAGTCCTTGGCTTAGAAGTGACACGGCTGTTGTTCAGTGCCAGTGTAGAGGAAATATATGTCTTGATGCTGGGATTGAGCAAAGAAGTGGGTTGTGGTCCTCAGTGAGCCTGCAGGAGCTGGAGTGCATTACTGCTTTTACTAAAGAGGTATAGCAAGTGTTCCTGATTAGGGCATAGTGCCCCTGTGAGCCTTGTTTCATTTGTAAAGTGGATTTTAAAGACAGTGGGGATTCTGCTACTGTGTATGTTTCTGGGAGTAACTCATCCTATATTGTTAATGTGGAGATAGAGCAGCCTGCAATGAAGAACAAAAATGATGGAAAAAATGGGATCAATTTATGTGGCAAAAATGGCTGTTTAATTGGATTTCATAGCAAGGTTGGGCTTTTCCACTGATAAAGATGTCACCAGGGTGTATTACAGTATTGTTCCACCATATGTGCGCTGGTGCAAAGGCCTGAAAAACATGCAAGGCTGATCTTGGAAAAGACACCCAAAAACCTCCTGCTTCAGTACAGTATTCAGGAAAAGTCGTAATGTCTGCATGTTTTTCACAGCATGGTTACAGGAGATCCTCAGGCAAATTTAATCAGAGTTTCTAACAGGCATTTTATTAACCCTGTGCTTCATTGTTCAACCTATACATCGATAGTGAGTCCATTTTGTTTTTACATATTGAGAAATGCTGCTCAAAATCTAGCTACTTTCCACGGTGTTTTTGACTAACATTCATTACCAGATAAAATGTTGAAAGTCCTCCCATTTGTGGCATCTCAAAGACAATGTGTAAACCCCATTAGATCCAACACTGAGGAATCTGGCAACCCACACAATAAAACACCAGGTTATTTTGTATTTTATTAACTGCCCCTTCTTCTCAGTTTGCATAATGGTGAGTTAGATTTACATTTGTTAAGACGGCTGTGCATTACTCTTAATAGAAGACATGTCAAACTTCCCGTTGCCAGTACTGCAGCATGATAAAGTAACCTCATATGATACTGATGAAGATTTCGTTCACACTTGCTGGTTTCATGCAACGTCTTTTTTTCCAGATGGATACCCTATTGTAAAATGATTTCCTGCTTTAGGCTCTGCTTTGTGTAGCTCTACGCTATGCCATCTTTCTATGAACTGGATAAACTGCCTATTAAATTTAATTACAGCCTGAATGACTGCACATCTTGATCTTATTTTTCCTCCAATGTACTGTATTTCACCAAGGTCCTTGAGGATGAAATAAAATAAATCTGAAGGATGCATACTCCAGTAGCCGAAAGAAATGTTTCAAAGGGCATTACAATGACTGTTAACCCATTAGTTTTGGACCATTTTGAAGGCAATTCTTTAGGCTTAGCATTATAAAGACATTTTCGCTTATTTTTAAATCTGTCATTAAAAAAAAAAGAGTTGTTCCCAGAATAAAAATTCAAATAGAAGTAGTGAAGTTAATTTCTTATCCCTTGAGAAGCAAAGAAGGATGTCTATCATGCATTTAAACACTTTTTAGCATTTACTCTTTGTAATAGTGGCCTAATATAAATATTACCGGCTTGAATCTCTACTCTGTTGCAAGTGAAGGTGAGTGCCAGCTGGTGGCTCCCCTAGGACTGCCATGACCTTCCCTTTCACGACTGACAGTGGTGATGGCACATGGCAGTGCAGCACTGGGACAGGGTGAGGGCTGCAGGTACCTGGGCCTGCTGATAGCGTCCATGGCCCTGCTGAGCTCATCCCATTCCCTACATCCCCATTCTACCTGTTCAGTCTGTCCTTCCTGTGAACAGAAGATAGCCAATGGCACCAAAGTAACAAATGCCTGAGTACAGCTTTTGCTAGTGTGTCCTAGAAAATTGTGGGCTTTTGCATTAAGATACGTGAGCACTCACTGAGAGATGCAACCTGAATGTCTTGGTGGCACTTTGAATTGGAGGATATATATTGGATGCCCAATCCAATGAGCACACAGCATTCATCATTGCACATGGTGTTTCTAGTAACATTGTGTAAAAAAGTGCTATTTAATTAATGTGAAACTGTAGCTTGAGAAAGCTGTAAAACTCTTGCAGAGCCACAGAGCAGATAAATTAAGTAGAACTAATTTGCTAAGATCTTAACTATGTGACACTATGTTCCAGATATTGTGCTGTTTTTTTCCAGATGAAAACCCAATATTCTTGTTCAACTATTCATTTTATTTTCTGGAGGACAACTGTAAATTGTCTCTCTCAATGCACTTATTATACAATGGCAAGGAAGAATAATGATAGTGGCATTTGGAAATGTTTAAGTTCATTTGTATTCCTTGTACAGATGGCCTCTGCAATCATAAGTAACAGAGAAATATCCGAGGAATTTTCAGGCGATTAATCCAAGTTTAAAAACAGCATCATCTCAACAGCAAACTGCAGAAATTGCCTGGAATGTTAATAGAGGGCACTTCTGGAAGGAATACTTCGGTTGTTGTTTCTTTCCCTTGAAAACCACTTACTGAAAGGGATGTTACTGATTTATGGTGCCTTCTGCCTTTCTTTCCAGAACTCTAGTGCAGACCATCGGGTTCGACTGGACCTTGGGCTATGGGACAAATTCAGTGAACTTGCAACAAAGTGCATTATTAAAATAGTGGAATTTGCAAAACGATTGCCAGGCTTTACAAGCTTGACCATTGCAGACCAGATAACTCTACTTAAAGCAGCCTGCCTGGACATACTGGTACGTATCTTTATATTATTTCCTCAGTAGTAATTTATTTTCTGTTATACTCTGTTACTGTAAAAAAAAAGGTCAAATGCTGCCCCGGCTTTATGGTTGTATAATTAAACTCACCAGCACATTCATAAGTGGATTCTAGCATGTCTACTAATACTTGCTATTTAGGATGACTGTGCTTTTCAAAATACGTAGTGAGACTTTACAGTTCATGGATTTCAGTATAGCTGCAAGAAAGGCATGTTTTGAAATAATAAAAAAGAAATATATGCATGTCTGGAAAAGTTTCCCCATCATTAACACTGAGGAGTGGTCTGATTTTCTTTCCTCCTCCTCTTCTTCCTCCTCCCGCAAAACAGTGCAGCCAGGGCTCTGCATAGAGGATATCCAGAAGGAAGTCTGCTACATGGAGTTTCAGGGGTGTGCTGTACCACTGGTCAGGAGATGATTTGAGGATCCAGATCCAAATATTTGGAGTGAGCATTTTGCAGGTCATAGTGATGGGCCTAGAGCCCAGCAGGCACAGAGCCTTTGGTACACAGGATTACCTGCTTTTAGGAGTGCTGTAGATGCCTATGGAAGTGAACTCCTGTTTGTGGACTTTGTACAGATTTGAGGAAAAAATGTGATTCAATTTTAAATAGAGAAGTATACAATCTACAGAAGAGAACTATGCAGATAGGCTTGAAATTTTCCTCTATACCATGCCACTAAGTGGCAAGCTCTTCTCTTTCTCTTTGTCTCTGGTGGTTTGTCACGCTGACCTTCAGAGGAGCCCTCTGGGATCTCATCATTTCTTTATACAGACCTTAGATGTCTTCAGGCTTTTAAAGGCAAATATGCTCTTTATTATTGACTATCACAATGACTTTTAGTAAAATAGCTAATGCTTTAAATGTGCTTTAAACATTTCAGACATGATTTATACGTCCTCTAAATGTTTTCTTCTGAGCATCAGCCTTCTGGTGCTTACTGAACCAGGTGATTTTTCAGTGTGACCAAGAAGCCCATTGTAGGGTGGCTGCTGTAGATATATTCTCAGCCTAACATGGGAGTTTAAACTGGGAGAATTTCAAGTTAAAGTAATTAATCTTGGAATTTCTAAAAGTGCATTGCTTCCAACAGGAGCATACTGGGGAAGATGTTAACTGCTGTGACCTTTTCCTCTTGTGTTGTCAAAAGCTGTTTTGAAGAATTGTGTCTAGAGGACACTGATGTAGGAGGAAAAGGGGGTGGAAGAGGAGAAGGGATATTATTCTTTGGCCTATAAAAAAAAGGAAAGCTAAGATTGCCATACGGTCTTCGAGAGTCACTTTTCATTGTCCCCTTCTTCCAGTCCCATTCAGACCAGGCCATCTCATCATTATCACATGTGGTCCCTCCATAAGACAGGGCTGTTTATTACTGA
Organism: Phasianus colchicus; assembly: GCF_987193195.1. Classification (NCBI taxonomy): domain Eukaryota; kingdom Metazoa; phylum Chordata; class Aves; order Galliformes; family Phasianidae; genus Phasianus; species Phasianus colchicus. The sequence goes on along the minus strand of NC_143441.1, from coordinate 16,080,319 downwards.
TTGTGTGCCTGTCGTCATTAGCTCTGCCATGAGAAGGTGCAATAACATTCTTCTTACACCAAAAGGCATACAGGCATACAGATGGACATTTCCTCAAAAGTATTCTGCTGGAGGTATGGGATAAGAATTGCTTTCTATTTGCAAAGCCTACAGGAACTACTCAAAAATGGTGGTAGGGAGAAGAAAGGTTGGAATATAGCAAAAACCTGTTCATCCAGACACTTCAACCCTAAAACTTCATGCTTTCAGCTGCATTCCCTTCTTGGAACTGCCATTTTCTGGCTCTGTAGTTACTGGGGAAAAAAATCGTACCCTGATTCTGTAATTGTTAAGGATCCTGTGAGTTCCTGGAGCTCACCGAATCACAGAATATCTGGAGCTGGAAGGAACCTGCAAGGATCATCGAGTCCAACTCCTGGTTGCACATAGGACTAATAAAGGTCTAAATAAAGGTACAGGGCTGAATAGAGGCACTTCACAGCCTTTCATCAAGGTGGCTAAATAAAAACTTGGTCCTTAGAGTATTAATAATAAGGCTGGTAGTAAATGGTAACTGTATTTCACCTCATTCTTGGACAGAAAAGGTTGAGTCTTACTTTAAAGCCAATTCACCACTTCTGTTCCTGGGGAGTACAGTAATATCCAAGCTGTACTTACAACCTTTACTGAGGCCTGTCATTCCTGTCCACCTGCTTGTTGTCTTCTTTATATTTCACAAAACTGGAGAAGGTGACACATCTATGCAAGCAGGCATGCAAGCACCATAGCTGCCTGCAGTAGACAAGATGAGACTTTTTCAGACTCAGGATGGATAAGATGAGCTTGCTGTGAGAGTCCTAAGTTTCCAGTGTGACATGTAGACAAGCTTTATGTGACTACTTTATGTGCTGCTTAAAAAGAAAAAGGGATAATTACCACCACCACAGTTATGTGTGGCATGCGCACGGTCTGTGAAATGCCCACATCCATTAAACCCACATCACCTGCACATAGTCTGATTGGAGTGCAGTTCTGTATCTTTATTTAAGCTAAATAACAGCACTTCTAGCAATGTTTTCATAGAGCCTGCTTCCCCCTTTAGTTCTCCTAGTCAGGCACAGCATGTGCCTGCCTGCAGTTGTCCGTGTGCCTGCATTGCTGGGCAGTGCTGCCCTGCACCTGAGGACTTGCTCAGGATTCGTGCTGAGGGAACACTGGTCAGGGCAGAGCTCTGAGCAGGTGCCAATCTCCACGAGCACAGTAGAGAAGATTTCTGCAGATCCCAAATGTCTTCATTTCTTTGGCTTTTGGAGCTAACACCTCTGTATTGCCGATCTGTGCTTGCAGACCTTGTTCATGTTTGCTCTCCTGACAAGGGGCAGCATCTCAGTGGGGCTGCTGGAGCCCTGTGCTTTAGGCATGAGATGAGCACTCTGTGTCCAGCCCTGGTTCAACTGACCCAGGTTAACTCCTGGGCAAGGGTGAGTCCGAAGCATTTACAAGCACCACTGAGGGCTTAGCTTAGCTGGATCTTGCAGCCTTAGATGCCTTAATCCCCTGACACCCTGAGAAAGGAGATACTGCCAGGAACTTAATAAACTCCATTGGATGTGGGTCAAATAATTGTTTTATATACAAACAAACACAAATTCTATAAGGGAAATAACATCAAGCCTTGCAAAATAGTTAAAGGCGCCAACTGAAGCTGGTGGAATTTGTATTTGCTCTGGAGCCAAAGGTTCCGGAGTAAATGTTACTAAAATTCAGTCCATAACCCTCATAAAAGTGACTGCTTCTGTCTGCCGGTCCGCTGGCCCCGTGGCAGGAGAGCATCGGATGTGGAGGGACTCCATAGTTCAGTCTTTCTCAAATCCAATGGGAAAACCCTGAAGTTCTCAGCCCTAATAATGGCATTTTTAGTTTTTGCTGTGAAATCCCACATGTGAGCACCAAGCAGGCGCTTGTGAGCAGAGGGTAGCTCGTTCCAGTGAGCATGGCAGTGCTGGGAGGTTTGTTGATCTGCTGATGCCCTTTCAGAGGTTGAGTTTCTCTCCTTGGGAAACTGTCCTGGCCGGGGCAGTGAGCGTGTGGCACAAGGAGTTCTTACTTTAATAAATCTGTGTAAAGCAGGTAACAGTATAATAGCAGCAGCAATTTTATACATGCAGCATTCTGGATGTTTGGGTTTTGTGTGAACTGCATGGTGAATTTTTTTTAGCTGTTTGTAACTGAGTTGTAGACGCTTCAAGATTATTCTTTAAAACAAAGGGTCCTTTAATCATTGGCAAGAACCTTATTTATGGCTGCAAGTGGCATTTAAGAGCAGAGTGACAACTAAAATACTTGGCTTAGTTACAAAATCTAAACAGTACTGAGGACATTAGGAGGATGTCTTCTAGACAGTTTAAAATGGAGAAAGATACAATGATTTCTTATTTTGAAGTGCTGACATTTCCCATATGTTCTTCAGTGACTATGAGCTTGAAATTGACTTTACTTTGACACTGGAAGTTTGCCCAAGAAAGGTTTAGCAGCAACTCAGCAACATCCATAGCATTTCACAGATCTTGATGAAGGGCATAAATTAAAAAAAAAAAAAACAACACAAAAACATTTTAAATGATCTGTCTCAGAGTTTAATAACAGTGTGTTGTGGGATAATGTAGAAGGAATGTAGGAGAAACCTGAGACCTGATTGCTCCAGTCAAGTTAAGTGCATTGCAGAAAACACATACTTGAGCTTCAGCTGTGCCAGTTGCCCCGTCTGAGCCACTGCAGGCTCATCCAATTAAAGGCTCAAGCGGCATTTAGGCACAAAAGCCTGAAGTCTGCCTTTTGTGAAAAACCTTCCCAGTTGCCGGCTGCGCCTGGAAGTAGCTACATTCCATGGGACCCAAAGGTTTTAATCGCGAATTGCGCAGGGCTCCCTGTGCCTGCTCGCTGGATCTCTGGCTCCCTACCCGAGCCCCCGACTCGCTCCTGCTGCGGGTGCAGCTTGGATCACCTCCTCCATGTCGGCCCTGCGGCAGCAGCTTCAGGCTGCTCCGTGCATTGCAGCAGAGCGAGGCCGGCCCTCAGGGAGTGCTGGGGCTGCTGGGGAACCCAGCCTGCGTGCAGCAGGAGGCAGGTTGCTCTGGGGGGACAACTCAAAGCGTAGTTTCCGTTCTTCTGGGTGGGCTCTGAAGAGGTGCTTGTTACACCAGCTCCCTCCGTGCTCCTTATCACTCCTTTTAAAGATCGTAGAATTCTAGAATACCCCACGTTGGAAGGGTGAGGGCCATCGAGCCCAGCTCCTGGATGTAAAAGGATAAGAAACAGCGTGAGGGGGGAGAACCTCCGGCGGTTCCCGGCAGCGCAGGGTTTGCTATTGACAAGTGTAACATTTCCTTCCGTCACAGTCCTGAGGCACGTGTTGGCCATCACACGAAACCCCGCGTTCCTCACGGCCAGCTCAAAGGTGCGGCCGCACGCCTTCCCCGGCCCGGCTGATCTCGCACAGGCGGACCTGCCGCAGCCAACGCAGCCCCTTCCTCGCCGCTCGGCTGGGAGGTGCCGGCCTTGGGCGAGGCCGCCTGGGCGGGTGCGGCGCTGCGGCACGCGGCTGCGGCTGAGGGGAGAAGAGGAAAAGCCGGGCGAGCTCCCGGGGCTGCCGCGTGCTGCCACGTGAGGGCTCAGGGCCTGGTAATCGGCTCAGAAGGAGCGCGCGGGCCGGCGGGACAAGGGGCGCTTTGTGCAGCTGCCGGTGGGGACGAGTGAGGGCCCGCGGCGGGAAGCTCCGGTGCGGCCCTGAGCCAGCGCTCCTTCCTGAGCCGTGCGTGTGCGGGGATCGCCTTCACCGGCATCGGTACTATAGCTCCTCTCAGGTGTTCTGAAAGGCCTGCTGCTCCTTCCCTTGCTGGGCTGCCTTTCCATTTTGTCTTTCTCCCAGCCGAGCGTTTGCTCGCTTGCTGGCTGAGTTCCGCGGTAGAACTTTCCGTTTATTTGCGTCACGGAAGAAATGAAGGAGCCCCAGCGCTCAGGCTGCGTTCTGCCTCTCTGACCGGTCGGGAGCTGTCTGTGCTCACCCACAAGGCACTCGGGTCCCTTGTCCTAGCAGCGTCACAGCTCACAGCAGCACTGTCACACACACGCGAGCCCCAGAGCGATGCAATATGGGTGTGCGCCAGGAGCTCGGCTAGCTTCAGGGTCTTGCTGGGATCAGCGCGGCAGTGCAGTAACGTTTTGTAGTTCGATGTGCAGAGCATACTAATAAAGAGCGACTGGTGGGATTATTATGGTAATGTTGACGAGTGAAGGCATGGGAATGGAACAGAACTTTTGAGTATTTCATAACTAGAGGGAAAACATTGAAGTGACCAACTTCTACAATAAAAATAATCGTAGACAATTGTTTGTTTATGTGGTACTGGAGAACTTCGGGGCTACTGGAACGGAACGTATCGGAGTTTGATGTCGTATTGTTTTGACATGAACACGTACTTCATTTGCTGCACTGGGAGAATGCAGCAAACCTCTCAAGGACTGAGTTCTTCAGGTTTCATTTTTTCCCTCCGCAGATCCTCAGAATTTGCACAAGATACACACCAGAACAAGACACCATGACATTTTCAGATGGCCTTACCCTGAACCGAACTCAGATGCACAATGCTGGATTTGGCCCCCTGACCGACCTCGTGTTCACCTTTGCCAACCAGCTCCTGCCTTTGGAAATGGATGACACAGAAACCGGTCTCCTTAGTGCCATCTGCTTGATCTGTGGAGGTACCGTAAGCAGGGAGTCAGATGCCTTTAAAACAACAGACGCATTAAGATCTTCATTTATGTTCTACTTGTTCTGCTTTCCTGTACTAAAATGTATAGATATATATAGAATATGTATAAGTAGTGTTATTATGTATTATATATATGCCACCTAAACCAGCTGCACTAAAGGCTTGTTTTCCACTGATGATGGTTATTGTTTTCATTATTGGTATGGTTTAAAATGAGCTGGATCAGTTCCGGTTCATCTTCATCTTATTGTTTGCCTCATAAAGTGCTACTGTAGGATATATCCCACTGCATTCTTCCTGAGCAGTGTTTGGGTACCTTCATGACTGAGCTGCGTTAGGGCAAGAGGCTGGTTGTGCAGCATTTACTCATAAATACAATTGCATGCATATGCATAGGGTTACATTTGTACAGAAGTCATTGGGAATAACCAAGAAAATGCAGGCTGTGCTTCAAATTTAGCAGAATAGCACTGGTAACATGATTGGGGGGGGGAAGAGCGGGGAGGAACTGATTCCAACTCAAAAGGGGCATTGCCAGGTAAAGTCAGGTAAAGTTATATTTCTTCAGTGTAAAAAAGAAAGTCTGATATCGTTTCCAGAATTCTCTTAAATTTCTGTTAATTTAATCACCCAGTATCTGTACCACTGTGCAAATTCTGGGCTAGTATTAGAAACACTGTGTTCAGATGGGCCTGTTGAAATGCAAACTTGAAACTGTTTTGGGGGTTGGTTTTTTTGTTTGTTTTTTGCATAATTAAGCTTTGCCATACTTAATTTGCTATTAGAAAATAACTGTTTTGAAAACAAAAGTCAGTCTTTATTGAAGGTGGCCCTTTAGTACCCTTTAGTACAAAATGATTCTACTTTTATGTCTCCAACCATAACCCATCAGAGGCAATGATGGGTTCTGAGACATCTCTAATGTATCACTGGTACATCCCCTTTTATGGCTGACGTTTGTTGTCACTTAAGCTAGCACTGCCATCTGCTGATGTACGGTGGTAACTCACTTTGGTTTAGCATCGATGCAAAGACCAAATCGGCTGTAATCAGTTCGTAAACCTGGATGGATACGAAATTAATTCTCAAATACTGTTTGCAGGAAGGTATTTTCCCCCTAGATAGGGAGCCTCTAGTAATTCCGAAGCACTGAAATGACAAACCTGTTCAGTAACCAGTGAAAAATGAAGTTTTGGAAAGCTAGGTTTGTCATCTTCCAAATGGAATAAATGCTACAGAGTGTATTTCTCCATATAAATGGAGAAAGTGATGAAATTCATGGGGGTTTAATCAAGAACATGGAAAAGCTTCTGTGATGAAGAAAATAAAAACAGTATTTAAGATCATAGAGTGACATGATGCTTCCTACAGATCGCCAGGACCTTGAAGAACCAATGAAAGTGGATAAGCTTCAGGAACCATTGCTGGAAGCACTGAAAATTTATATCCGAAAGAGACGACCCAACAAGCCTCACATGTTTCCAAAGATCTTAATGAAAATCACAGATCTTCGTAGCATCAGTGCAAAAGGTACAGTTCTCAGCGTGTTCTCAGAGGACATTGGCCTGAGGACCTGGGTGGTTGGTCCTGTGGGTGTTTCTAATAAAACTGAGAGGTCCTGTTGACCTTTCTTTTCATCTTGTTCATGTAACTGCCTGTTGAAAATGGTTCTACTTCAAACGTACACGATGCCACATTTTCCATACAATTCTCTATGAAGTCATTAATTGCTTTCCAGTTGTAGTGCTTGCTCCTTTGCTCCTGACAGTTTAAGTTAGTTATGAGACTACTCCATCAGCATTCACCTGGAAACTTATTCATTGCCTTTGCAATGGTTTCTGACACTTCCCAGCTCAGACATGAATATAAACTCTCCTTTCTTACCTGGAGTTATGCAGTGACTGAGTGCTCTCTGCAGCACTGGCATTGTAGCAGCATGGAAAAGCAAAGAATGTCAACAGGTTCTGTTCTCTGGAATCTTTCCCCAATAATCAGACTGTTTTTTCTTTAGTTTTGTTGACTTTTCTTGCCTTCTTTCACTTTTTAAAAAGCAGATTCATATTCCACTAAGCTAATTTTAAGTTGATGATCAGGAATCTTATGAGATGTATTGTACCAGGTATTTGAACTCTGAGCTTTATGGCTATAAATTGTCTATAAGTAAGTTGTTCTGTTTGATAGAAAATCTTCCCAACAGAAACAAACTGTGTAAAGGACATCCATTCTTCACTGTGGAACAGAATCTTTATATCCTCACTGTTTGACATTTAATTCCAGATGTAGTGGAAGTGTTGAGTCATGGCTTGAACCAGTAATTGAGCACCTGGTAGGAAGGCAGGGCCAATGCAGGGGAGCTCAGGTGTATGCAGTGCACCTGAGAGAAGTAAGAGGTGGAGCCAGGATCCACCCCTTCCCAGATCTCATTTAAGGGTTGGCAGTGGGGGCAAGAGTATCTTGCTGAGACCCCTGCATACCTGAGGCCTTCCAAAGGTGAGCAGATTCTTTTCTTCATTTCTGTGTCCATAGCTGCTGCATTTAAGCATATCCTCACCTGCTGCAGCCTGGGGCTTTGCTACTACGCTGTCACTGCTGCGCTTTTCATTGTATTGTAGCTTTACACCAGGATATTTCTGTCTCTTCCTGATCCTCACCACTTAACGTAGAATCATAGAATGGCTTGAGTTGGAAGGGACCTTGAAGATCATCTCATTCCAACTCCCCTGCTATGGGCAGGGCTGCCACCCACCAGATCAGGCTGCCCAGGACCCCATCCAATCTGACCTTGAATGCCTCCAGGGATGGGGCATCCACAGCCTCTCTGGGTGGCTGTGCCAGGGCCTCACCACTTTCTGAGTAAAAAAATGTTTTCCTAAAATCTAACCTATATCTCCCCTCTTTTATTTTAAAATTATTCCCCCTGGTCCTGTCACTATTAGTACAGTTTCAGAACTTTTTACGTGGTTTGTTTCTGTACTGGAAACTTATATTGAGGTCTCTCCAGAGCCTTCTCTTCTCTGGGCTAATGAAGCCCAGCTCCCATAACCTTTCTTCATTGGAGAAGTGCTCCAGCCCTCTGATCATCCTTGCAGCTCTTCTCTGGACCTGCTCCAACAGCTCTGCATTCTTCCTATGCTTGGGGACCTCAGGCTTAGTGAGAGTACTCCAGATGGGGCCTTACAAGGGCAGAGAGGGGAACAATCACCTCCATTACTCTGCTGGCTACTTCTCTTTTGATGCAGCCCAGAATACTGTGGGCTGTGAGAGCTCGCTGCTGGCTTATGCCCAGCTTTTTTGCCCACTGGCACTCCCAAGTCCTTCTCTGTAGGGCTGCTCTCCAGGAGTTCTCCCAGTGTGTTCTCATATCTGGGATTTTCCCAACCCAAGTGCAACATCTTGGCCTTGTTTAATCTCGGTAGGTTCAGATGTGCCTACTTTTTGAGCCTGTCCAGGTCCATCCCTTCCTTCTGTTTTGTCAGTAGCTTGGTGTCATCTGCAAACTTGCTGAGAGTATATGCAATCCTACTGTTCATGTCATTGATAAAGACGTTGAAGGGCACTGGTCCCAAGACTGACCCCTGAGGGACACCACTTATGACTGGACTCCACCTGGACATAGCACCTTTGACAACAACTCTCTGGCTGTGAGCATCCTACTATTTTTTTAATCCACCTAATGGTCCAGGTCTCAGCTGCAAGCTGTATTCTGTGGCTTTTTCTCTCCCTAAACTAGTATTACTTATTGGCTTGTAGTCTGGGTAGTCCAGATTAATTTTGTCATTTTATTTAATCCTACACACAGCAGCCTGCAAAGCCATCTCTATGTAAAAATGCCTGTAGTTGTTGCTCTTGGGAAGTACTGAACAGTTGGTTAACTTCAGTTATATCAGATGTAAGCAGAGTTGCTGTGTACTTTTGTGATTAATTAGCTCAAAGCACCTGCAACCCACAGAAAGCAGCTTCATCGAAGTATCCCTTTGGCTGAGTTTGTTTTATAAAACAAGGGTTTGTTAAATTCTGGTTCCTACTTCAGTTTGCTGTGAGGCAATAGTTAGTTCTGACATTGCACCACACCTGTTCAGCACAGAGCCCCCAACATTTTGTCCTCCTTCAGGCTTTGCAGATCCCATCCTGCTTAGAAACTGTGAAGTGCATTCTAATTTATAAAGCCTTCCGAGTGGTAGCAGTTGCCTTTAATTTTTCAACATCGTTCAGTACCATTTGGGTTCCTTCTGTGTAAAGATGTGGTTCATCTAATTTACTGTACTATTGGCTGCTGTGATCACCATTTTAAATCAATTTGTTAAGGAGAGCTCATCTTGCTCCATTTTACTGCAATGAATTGAAGGCATTTGCTTACATAATTTTGTATGCAGAACTATAGAGGGAGACATCAAAGCAGTTAGAATAACGTACCCTGAAATTACTACTGATGGTGCTGTGGAAAAACTCACGCACAACTCATCCTAATGGAAAGGATTTCTTTCTGTTTTCTTCTTGAAGGTGCGGAACGTGTCATTACATTGAAAATGGAAATTCCTGGATCCATGCCACCTCTTATTCAAGAAATGTTGGAGAACTCTGAAGGACACGAACCACTGACACCAACCTCAAATGGAAATACTGCAGAACACAGCCCGAGTATCTCACCTAGCTCAGTGGATAACAGCAGTGTCAGTCAATCCCCTATGGTGCAATAAGACATTTTCCAGCTACTTCAGACATTCCTAACACCTTATGTACAGGGATGAAAAGCAAGAAAAACATTTTTACTGCTGCTTACTTTCTGGACTTAATATATATCTATATATGTGTATATATATATAGATAAAAACTCAACAAGGACCAAGAAATTTTCATATGTATCGATATATACTCCTTGCTGTTTAAACTCTTAAAATAGAAAATGCAAACTTTTGAAACTCTAAATCAGCCATTTCATGCAAAAAAAAAAAAAATAGTTAAGCTTCTGTTTTCTCTTCTGAACATTCAAGACTGCATGGTGACAAGACAGATCTCAAACTTTAAATTCTGGTTGCATTTCTGATGACTTTGTACATACAGATGTATGGCTGTACTTTCTGTACTGGATGTTTGGTGCTTTCCTTTTGTCTCATACCTAAAACGATCAAGACACCAACCAGATGCAATGGACTACTGTACACATCCAGAAAAGGAAATTTCAAGGACCGTCTGATTAGTTAATATGAAAACTACTCTTTGATGCCCTCAGTTTGCATCTCCTTCCTTGTAAAAAGCATACAAAAATCCCTGCACTCGCAGAAAAGACATCGGTGTCGGCATTAACTGCCAGATCAGTTATTCAGATGTCATTTGTTCCGCTGTTAATGTCACTTTAAAATTTAAAAAGTGGTTTATTACCTGGCTGGTGACCTAGCTACACCGTTAACTACTACATTTCTACAGTAATGATAGCCTCCAAGGCAGAAACACTTCTCAGTGTTACCATGTTTTTGTTTACTTATTCACAAGCCATTAGGGAAACTTCATGGGATGATAACCAGCAGACTCATTTACAGCTTTCAAATGGGTGAGTCCAGGGTATTTCCTTAAGAGTCGACTGCCAGGAATGAGCTGAACTATGCGGCCTTCCAGGTGCTAGGGAAGTACAGACAGGACTTCCAGAAACACAAGGAGAGAATCTGCCTTCTTGGCCTTGTTAAATCACCATGAAGCAGAGTGAAAACTGTGGTAGAATGGTTAACAGATTTAAAGTGTCAGTTTCTTAGGTTTCATTTAAAGCACTAGTGGATTTTTTTTTATATATTCTAGCAAGTCTGTGATGTACTTTCACTGGCTCTGTTTGTACATTGAGATTGTTTAACAATGCTTTCTATGTTCATATACTGTTTACCTTTTTCCATGGAGTCTCCTGGCAAAGAATAAAATATATTTATTTTAAAAAAACACCTGTGTGGAAGTAGTCCCTTCAGCCCCAATGTTACACACACAAGACGGAGAGTTTTCCATTTTTTAATGTTTAAACTTCATTTCAAAAAGCAGGTTTGCTGTTTGCAACCATGACAATTAAAATGTGCTTTAGCACCGCTGTCTAGAACATCTCTACAAGCCAGTCAGACAAATACATGACATTTCAATGAGTAAAAAAGAGCATAAAACTGTAGGTGTAAGAACAAAATGTTAAAATGCCTACACACAAGAATAAAAACCATCAATTACATTTATCACATAAAATAAGTCAAATGTACAAAAGTTTGCGACAGAAGGGACCAAAAGGACAACACAAGATAGTCGTTGGAAAACAGTTGTGTGCTCTTTGGGCACTTAATTAAACATATCAAAATCATCATCTTCATCAGACTCTGCAAAATATTTCACTTCTTTTCTAGCCCGGCCTGTCCGGGGCTTTGGGGCAGTTTCGGAGGCAAAGCCTGACTGGAAGATTTCCACATCTGAATCCTGGTCAAAAGTGGCCTTCTTGGATTTCTTTGGAAAAGAAAAGACAGACAAGTCCTCTGTCAAGCTCTGTGCATTTTGCATCTTGACATTCAGACCTGAAGCAACTCCTCTCCAACAACTAATACATAGTCACACCTACATCAGGTACATCAGCACCTCCCATAAGAACATGCATCTTGGATTGAAAGGAACCTGTTAAGTTACAGTTTACAAACGGAAAGGACCACTGGGAGAACTGACCTTGCATGGTGTTGATTTAGGTGCCTTCTTCCCAGGGTTGTATTCACCTTCATTTTCTGAGCTTGATGCTTTCCTTTTCTTTGCCCCTCTCCCTTTTCCTAGGTGAGAGAATATAATTTCAATAAAACATCAAAGTTCAGCAAACTGGAAAAAGAACAGTCACATTACTACATTTTATCATGTCTGTATGTAAGTTCAAATTCAGCTTACAGCTCAAGCTTCTTCACAACAGCCAGAAAATACAACATAACATAGTTGATTTTCTCAGTTTTCTCTCTCTCTTCTATTCTTCTTCTGGAGTTACCATTTGTGCTAGCAATTCATATTGTCAGTTCAAGACAGGGCCAAAATTCACTAACCTAACTTCTTTCAGACTTATGAAGTACTCCAAGTCCTTGTAACTTTTTGTGCTGATAACACAGCATTAATGCACCTTTGCAGCTGAGGAATTTACAGCTAATGGCACCTATCAGCACTGGCACATCCTTTCCCTTTGCAGTGTTCTGGTGAAATCACTGGCTGTGCTGCAGTGCTTCTGTCTTTTTCTTAGAACTGAGAACTGGGATACCAATGAATTCGTTTCAAGAACCAGAAAACCTGACTTAATAGAACTACCAACGATCAGAACTTTACTAACGTGTATAAAGGTGAGCTCACAGAACGAAAATAAGCAGTATCCAACAGAACGGATGAGCACTTAAAAGGGGCTTGGAGGCATTAAATGCATTCCCAGCTGTTAAGGTCACTTAAAAAGTTCACAGCCCTGATAGTCAAGAAACGCCAGTGAACTATTTCTATCATAGAAAAAAGCTCAGGGCTGAGTAATCTCCTGGTGATTCATTCTCTAATAAATCAGTGTAGTTCTTCTTTTAGAGACTATTTCTACTTCACTCCAAATATAATTGTGAACCTGTGTTATAGAGAGTCCAGACACTGTGTGATGCTAATTGTCACCACAGCTAAATTACTACCTTTGGGTGCTGCAGTCTTCTTTGGAATGCCAAATTCTGAATCTGAGTCAGAATTTACAGTTTCCATCTTCTTGGCCTTGGGAGCCCTTTTAGGTTTAGGTGGTACATCTACTTTTGCTGTTAGAAGTTAGAGATACCGAATATGTTAAATTCACATATTGTTTAGAAATATTAAATTTTACTAGGCTACAGCGTAAATGGCAGATGTTAAAATGAGATGAGCCTCCTACACTTGAGGAAAACATGCTTCAGCTTTTATGTTAGAACTGCAAGGAATAAAAAGGAGGTGTTTCTTTTGTCAAGAAAACCTTTTAATTAAATTGTACCAGTTCATTCAGAATGTTCCAGTGTTTTTAATTAAATGCTTTTCCATCTTTTTGAGCACAAAACAGGTTACTGTTATCTAAAGCAGCAACATAAGTTCTCCAAGTCGGATATTTAAAACATGCTCAGATACATTACATTACAAAACAGCTTGCTACTTGTGCCATTTCTGCCTTCACAGTGGTACAACCTTTGCCACAACTGCAGAACAACCCTCCCCATGATTACTGCAGGACTCTGAGGCACAATGCATCTGTGTTGTTTTCTGTTTATCCAAAGAAAAAGAACCTCAGGAAAAGAAGAAAGGACAGGGAGGAGACATATCTGTGGAATCCTTACTGAATTTCTACTACTGTTACACAACTTGTCTTGCCATCTTTAAAAGACAGTACTTGTATTGCTCCAAAAGCAATGCCTCCTATTTATTTTCATGGAAATTACAACAAATATGAACAGCTCAATAACACCATTTGATAGTGTTTTCACTGTAGTCACCACCATTATCTATGCATTTTTATCGGCAATAAACAAGAGCCTGCATGCTGTGGTGGTAAAAATCTGCACCAGCAGAGGTGACCCACTGTCACTGTCAGCACTGCTGGAATGCAGCCCCCACGGCTTCACTGTGCTCACTGTTTGGTCTCTATAAACATTCAGCAAGTGTCAATTAATGTCAATGGATGCAATTTTTCTGCATAGAAGAATTCATTTCCACTCCTTTGCTTCACCTGCACTTCCACGTCAGACACCATTTTGTCAGACTGCCCCTCTGCTGCCATCTGTTGCATTTCAATTGGATGTAATGGAATGTTGCTGGGAAGGTTCAACCTCGGCTGCCATACCACCACCATCCACTTCTGATATCATGGGCCAAAGTAATAAGACAGGAGGCATTACTTTTGGAGCAGCCCTCATACATACACACCATGGAGGACAAGAAATAATGCACTCTACATGTTGAAAGACAAACCAGCCCTTCTATGAGACCCCCTGCTACACTCCTGACCTACGTGTTATCTGTCAGTCCTAAATACCTCAAAGATATGGCATATGTAAAAAGCTCCAGATAGCAGGAACGTAAACACTGGTGAGTACTCAGGCTTTCATCTGTGATATTGCTAAGGGAATGTCTTCAGACAACTGATGAGTGTCTCCAGAACCTTTTTGGCTATGCTGCCTTTAACTGCTACCTGCTGGAGAATCACTGTATTTTGTGCGATTGATGATACCTTCTGAGTAGTCCCGGTATCATGTCCTGATAATATCAAAATCAAAGCTTTCCTTGGCATCAAGGAGAGGCTCCGGCAGCCTTTTAAATAGACTCTGAGAGTGAAGAACTGATGCTTAAGTTGGAACTCAGGAACCATATATGAAAACAACTTAAAATAGGTCTCTATAGATATCTCAATTAGAAGACAAAAGAACTATATTAGCATAAAGCAAGTTAGAGTCAGTCAATGCCAGAGATCAGGAAATTTCATCTCAAATTGATCAAGGTCTAAGAAGAAGCTGAACTTCTAACTATTCCTTTATTTTCCTTGACTAAGAAAGGAATGTGGCCATACAGATAACAAGACTGAAGTAGTTCTTCAGTATCAGCTTCCTGTCCTCCAAAATTCAGGCTTTGAAGTCACAAAAAAACTCCATACAACCGTTCGTAATGATTGCTTCAGCTACACAATAGACATTCCCCTGTGAGGCACTCACCAAGGGTGAGTGGATACCAGAAGATGGACTCAGAACTAAGGACATGACTAAAAGAATACCAGCTGACCCATAACTAAGTGTGTTAATTTAGCACTGCACTGTCAAAGAAACTGTGATCGTGTACAGTTTGGGCAAAGGAGAGAAGATGAAAACTGCTGAATGCTGTGAATTTTCGTGCACTAAAAAGAAAATTGTGTCTCTAAGACTACTATGGAGACAGAAGTATAACTCTTCTTCCTTGCACAAAAGCCTGTTTATACCTATTTTGAAATGGTAAAAGTTAATCAGCACTCAGAAACATCACAGCTGTGTTCTGAAGTTTCAAAGCTATGTTAATGACAACTAAGTGCATCCACACCTTCAAAAAAGAGAAAGAAAGAGAGAGGTTGAATGTTAAGTTGCATCCATGCTATTACATACACAGTTCTTTCTTGTATTTAAAACAGAAGTTAATCATAAAAGACTTAATAATAAAAATAGTCTTCATTCTTTGTATTACAGAAATTTACTACTGATGATTAAAAAGTCTTCAAGTGTTTGGGAATCAGTCAGACATTCACTGATTCAATTAGAGTAGCACAATGTCAGTGAGACAGAGATTAGAAATGTGGAAACAAAGAGGGAGGGTGAATGGATGCTGCAAATCCCTGGCACCTAACCCATAAAACAAGATAATTTTTTCCTCATTTTTAATAAAGTAAATTAATTATAGTAACTGGCTGCTTTCAGATTTCCTGGAGGTATCTTTTTGAGTACTAATTTGTGTACTAATCTGTGTACTTTTCGTGTACTAATTAATGTACTAAGTTCAGCTGTAAGTTGGTCAAAGAAAACCACCGTATTACAGCAAAAAAATTGCTTTTGGAGGAGAGACTATTAAGAAGAAAGAAAAAAAGAAAGTTATCTGAAAGAAATAATAGAAGCAAGGCAAAGATTTGAAAGCAGAAAAAACCTGCAGTCTACTATTTGCTAAGAAGACAACAATTTTTCAACTTATGTAGAAAAAAATTATTTTCAGCATTAATTATGGCAAGCATTTGGTATAATCCTTAAAATGTATTCAGAAACAGGCTCAGAGCTCTCCTTTAGAAGTAGATAGATAACAGTATATATGCCAATATTCTCCAAGGAACACAGTGCTAAAACAAATTATTCCAACAAATATGCATGCACAACTAATGAAACCAGTACAAATAATGAACTTGCTCTTGGAACTGTCCTGAATTCCACGGTTTAAGAACATGCAAATTGCAGTTCTAAAAGCCTAACTAACAAATGAAGAAACTTCTACCTCTGAAGTGTAAAGGTAGCCTTCCATTCTCTGTATCAAAAACTACAAGTACGTACAACTATGGTCTGCTTAGGATTTAAGTACTTCTTGGGGATTCCTCCTTTGGACTGTTGCCCTTACTTCTAACGTTGATAAGTTAGATGCATTATAGAAGACTATCTTCAACAGGAGGACATCATGTCTCATTTATTTCCTGAGGGTTAAAGCCTTTCATTAGTTTAACTACAAGGCTGAACTCCATATATAGTAAGTATTGACATTATGGTAGGGAGAAAGAAATTAATATCATTAAGAAGCTGGAAGAAATTCACAACATCTCCTGCAGCACCACTGAATTTGAAACAAATGAATGCTATTTCCACTTTTCAGATGATGATGGTGAAGAGATGATGCAAAGATGGAAGTGAAGAACTTTAAAAAAAAAAAGGCTTGATTTACAGGGTAATCCTACACTTACCTTTTTTGGCAGCTACTGTTTTACTTAGAATTTTCTCTGTTTGTTTTGGGGCGAAAGGTGATGAGAAAACAGGAGTAGAATCCTCCTCATCACTGTCCAATTTTGTTGTATCTATAACCACAGAGTATGTTCAGAATAAGATCTGTTCACTGCATATTCATTACATTCAAGATCAATCCCACAGATACACTCTTCTGATACTACAGTGAGGCTATGGGCATACCGTGTACCTACAATACAAGCTGTGCTCCTCTCATTCCTTTTCTCTCTATAAATCTCAATGCCATTATTCTTAAAACTACTGCATTAAGTTTCTATTTATGACATAAAACCCCATATATATTCTGTAAAAATTGCTAACGGTAAATAGATCAGTGAAAACAAGCTCACCATCATCTGTCTTCTGAGAGTAAGATGGGAATGAGAAAATGTTCCCAAAGTCTTGATTTTTCTTCTCTTGAGACATTTTTCTACTTCCAGACACAAGAAGAAATTGCATAAATTGCATTAACTACATATTGAAATGTGCGGACATTATAGCATCCATAAGAGATTAAATTATTGTTTTTGCATTGTAACATGTATCTAACATTTCAGCAGACAAATCCTTAATAAAATCACTATCCTGCCATGCATTGTAACCATTTAAAATTAACAGCATTACATTTTTATCAATAGTTCTGTATACCAAGTTGGTACAAGAAGGAAAACAAAAAATTTTACTAAATACAATTCACAGATGACATTACTGACAGTCTATCACAATTTGGTAAGCCATGTCTTCCCTGCCCAAGTCAGTGAGATAATATACACTTCCATCCCTCCCCAGAAATGTATACATTTATTTTACATATTATGTGTAGATTAATAATTAATCAATATTCCATCAGTTTTTTTAGAGAGTTCTGTATTCAAAAAAATTATTAAAAAATATATACTGCTGAGTTACAGTACTTACTCTGGAGATGGCTTTGATTTGACTGGAGAGAAGTCATATTCATCTTTTTCTAAACTGTCTGAGGGAACGAACTCATCGTCTCTGTCATTTATAACTGGAGAGGCTTTTACTTTAAGCTCATCTAAATCATTATTATTGTTGGCATCATCGTCATCATCAGCATCATCTTCTTCTTCTGAGAAGTCAAATGTATACTTGGGTCTCTCAGCTAAAAGAAAAATACATATTTACACATTTCAATAGTTATGCTACCACATAAATAAATTAAAGGGGAAGTCACTCAGCAATCCCTGCCTCAGATTACAAAAGACTTGAGAAAAAAAGTCTTATTTGAGTCTAGAAGAATAGAGGCACATAATTTCTCACATCAGGAGTAGTGCAACCAGCAGGAGCAGGGAGGTGATCCTCCTGTACTTAGATCTGGTGGGGCCGCATCTTGAGCACCACGTTCAATTTCAGGTCCTTCGCTACATGAAAAAATCCAGGCCCTGGAGCATGTCCAAAGAAGGGCAAAAAAGTTGTCAGGAAACTGGGGCAGAAGTCTTATGGCTGAGAGATCTGGGATTGTTCAGCCTGGAGGAGGCTCGGAGGTGACCTGAATACTCTTTACAACTACCTGAAAGGAGGTTGTGGCAAGGTGGGGGTTGGCCTCCTCTCCCAGGTAACTAGAGATTGGATGAAAGGGAATGGCTTCAAGATGCACCAAAGGAGGTTCAGTTCAGATATTAGCAAAACCCTCTTCTCCAAAAGAGTGGTCAAGCACTGGCACAGGCTGCCTAGGGAGGTGGTTGAGCCACCATCCCCAGAGGTGTTCAAGAAACATGCAGATGTAGTACTAAGGAACATGGTTTAGTGGAAATATTGGTGGTAGGTGGATGATTGGACTAGATCATCTTAGAGATCATTTCCAACCTCAAGGACTCTTTGATCAGATGCCATTTGTGGCTCGCTTCATAATGGCATTATGAAGACATTACTGCATGAGTATGTTTTAAGAAATAAGAATCCTTCACTTGTAGTCCAAGTTTTCTTGATGATATCAATTGAACAATCTTTCTAATTGAGTGCTTGAAAAGTTGATCAACAATTTTCCAGAAGAATCTTGTGCATTTCTTAAACTATCAAATATTTCTATATTTTTCAAACTGATACTTTTGCCTATTAGAGACTTTTTCAGTTTTTTTTTTTGTTGTTGTTGTTGTTGTTTTTTTTGCAGCCAGTTAGGTCTTTGGGCCTTGTTGGACAATATAATTGCATTAAAGTTATTTCTCTGTAATGGTATTTTTTTTCAATATCTTGTGTAATTCACAGTTTTTTTGAGTAATTTCTATTCTAGTATTTTGGATAAGGTGAAAGATTTTTGGATCAAGTTACAAAATCTTTCACAGCAACTCTTGGTCTTGCCATTAAGGGTTTTTTCACAAACATCACAGTGAAGAGAATACAGTGCAAGTTATCTGAAGAAGATAATGTCTTAAAGAGGGCTATAGTCAAAATAAACCATAGGTTAATATGTAAAGTTTAAACGTTCTGCCACGGTGCACATTTCACAAAAGCTGGAGTACCTGCAGCTCTCCTGAGCAGAGAGTCTCTTGGAATAATCACAGGCTCACTCTCTTCTAAATCACTTTCAGACTTGGACTCATCATCTGACCAGGGGTTTCGTTTCTTCACTTTTTTTGCACTGGATTTTGTAGATGATGGTGTTCTTCTTACTCTAGTACCTGTAACAAGTTAAAGCATCTTTAACAGTCAGGGAAAAAAAAAATAAAACCACAGTACTTCTGCCTTCTCTAACCGTTTATGTTGCATAAACTTAGCATAATTTGTCTTTAAAAGTTTTCTTTAAACATTTTAAGTTTTGTTTTACTTCCTAAAGGAAAATTTAAGAATGTGAAGAAAATTTTTATATAGAGAGGCTAACCTGCTGCTGCCAAACAAATTTGCTCTAAGACAGAAAAGCATAAAAGTCTCTAATTTGAAGTTTTAGCTCCTGAGCAGTCAAATTCCCATTTTTAAAAGGTTACTGGAGCTTTTCAGGAAAAGAACAGTTTTTTCCACTATTTAGAGAATTGGGTCAGGTACGGTTATTGGAAAAATCCAATTAGCATGGGAAGCAGAAGATCCTCTGCTAGAGATGGTACAATACAATTACAGGGCAAGCTCAGGTAAAGCTGACTAATTGACTCTGGCTCAACACTGACAACGGTGGATTCAATCATAACTGTATTCAGGGTGCTTATCTTTTCATGGGGGTTATCTATTCATACTCAAATATTCTCTTTATTCCTTTAGCTTTCTGTTTTGTTGCTGTCTGTCACACCTCTGCCCCAATAATCAAATATTCTGAAACAGTAATAATAAATTCCTATTAATAGAGAAAAAAGAGAGTTAATATAGACATTGGTTAGTTTGCCACACCATAGTGTGTGACTTATTTAAAAGTCACCATGACTGAATATGCCAGAATATATGCCAGAAAATAAGTTTGTTTAATAAGTTCTGCAAGCTATACTGTACACTGAGACTGAAGATCAGGGCTTGGCCCTTAGAGGCAGAGAACATACATGTTACATATTTTCATTTGTACACAACCTAATTATGTAAAAAATAATCTATTTTTTTTCTACTCACATATTCAGTGATTTAGATCCCTCCCCCTCAAAATCATATGTAGAAAACAGAAGATCCCCACTTCAAGGGAAGCAGAATACTTAAAAGAAATTCCAGTAAGTAGTAATCTAGTAAGTAACTAGAGAACCATAACAGAAGTGCCTACATGTTTAACCTGAGTATTGACTACCTCTGCTTTTAATTTCCATGTATGCTGTAAGTAATACTAAAGTGTTTCAAAGTATTTCCACACATCTCTTTAAGGAAGAAAATCACTTATGCCACTTATTATTGTGGCATATTTCCCTTCTCATCGTGTGCTAAAATACACTCAATACAAAATTAGTACTCATTTAAGCTTAGTGATGACTGTGTAAGTATATCTCACCAGGCTCCTTCTTCTCTCTCTTCAGTTTAGGGATTTTAGTTGCCGAGGCTGCTGTATTCACCGAGTCATCCCCACCACCCTCAGCCTGCACGCCACCAAATTCTTCATCAAATTCCATTTTTATTGCTACAGAATCAGCATCACCCTAAAAATATTAACAAGTTGGTCAAAATAAATTATACCTTTATATTTCAACAAAAAACTGCAATACAACTTTTAGAAGAGAATAAATGAAAGTAGACTACTGTACGGACATTTTAATAGTATTGGAAGGAAAAAACAAAACAAAACAAAAAACTTCCCAGCAATAAGTAGTCATAATAGGCATTCAAACAAAAAATAAATCCAGCATTAATTGCTTTACACATTAAGTTAGCAAAACATCATACATACAGTATGAATGTGGTCTAGTGGTTTGGATTTGTATTATCAGTAGAGAAAAATAAAGCAGTTAAACAATCTAACTACAGCAACAGTTGGTTTACCTTTTTCCTTTTCAGCAATTTCCTACTGGCATCAGCTTTCATGGCAGATGTAATCTGTGGAACTATTCTTCTACCAAATGGTGATGGCATGGTCTCTTCCAACTGAAGTTTCTTCATCTTGGGTTTACCAACTTTACCTTTTATTGGTTTGCCAACCATACCAGCCAGAACATCTTCTCTTTCCTGTGCTTCTACTTTCTAACAAACAACCAGGGACGGGAGGGAAACATGTTCATTTTCAGTAAGGGCAAAGTGGAACATGGTGCTTTTTCAATATTTATTTATTAACATGGAACAGAAGACTGCCCTTAATTGTCATCTGAATTATAACATAGATTTTACTAATGGAAAATCAATCACTTAATCTTGGTAAGTTCTTCCTTACTTTATGTAGTTAAAAACTACACTTTTTTTCAAGCCTAAATAAATACAAACTTTTCTACACTTTGGAATATCTTTCTTTCATCAAGTTTCTGTTCCTTATGTATATCTCCAGGTACTACTGTGAGTTTTCGGTCTGTCAGCGTTTAAAGCAAGCAGCTAGCTTTCAGAGCAAGTTTTATAAGGCACATTTTCCAGTCCTTCCATCAGTTTTTTATTACAGAAGCTGAGGCTTCAGCACAGAATACTTCCAACTGCAGCTGCACCATGAATGCACAGAGAAATAAACATCTTATTTGTATTATCCTGCATTACTTCAAAAGATTACATCATCCATTTTCACGGAACACTGAAAGTCAAGGCTCAGCAAGTTACCCACCAATACGCCTTTACCTTTTTTCAGAGGTACTAATGAGGCAAGGTAAAAGCCCTTTGTCCAGCACTTCTGGTCTACATGCTTTGTTCCTAGATTTCTGGCTTTCCATTTGACAATACTTACTGCTTCACAACAGATTAGATCACCTAAAATTGCTAGTTACTACTCCCAGGTTTTTTTTTGTCATCTGAAAACAAATTTGTTCCTGGTAATTTTTCTTTCACTGACTTGGAAAAAGCATTGTACTGTACAGACGCAAGAAACAATCCCTGAGGACCACAAATAAGAACTCAACTACCCAAAACAGATTTCCCACTTGTCCCTATATTTGGAGATCCATCTGGTTTCAATCAATTTTTTCCTTTTTTTTTTTTTTTTTTGGCTTATTTTTAATATATATTTTTAGAAAGATTTATACAACATACTTCAAGCTCTTCAACAAAAGCTGCTAAGTCTTCTTTCCAGAGATCCGAAGCAGATTTCCTTTTAAGGTCGTTTAGTTCTCTCTCCTAAAACGTGAAAGTAGCATATAAAATATAAGTCTCTAAGTTATGAGTTGGCTGAATCATCAGTTAGAAGTATCCTAGTAAATACTACTTAAACTGAACATTCATAATTGGACGCATCAGTAATTATTAAGTCATTTCAGAATAAGCCTCTCACAGCGTACCAACCTTTGAATCTCTGTGCTTAATTAGCTCTTCCACTTTCTCTTTTGTAAGTGACCATAGAGACATGTTTAAGATATAGTTAAAATCAGGGCCAGAAGTTGATCCAGAAGCAGAGGAGGCATCATCATTTGGGTTTTGTGGGTCCTCCTCTTCTGCTGCCTGAAGCGAAATATTCAGAATTAGACATATAAATAATGTTAGCTCTGTAAATGATCAGCAGCAATTCCTCAAAATACCCTGATGGATTAGTAAGGTGTTTCCTCATGGATTCAGTAACATCAAAATTTTTCTTGTCTTTTCCAAAAAGCCATGTTCCTGTCACTTTCTACAGTTGGATTGTTTAATTATTGATTTAAGAATACAAAGCTGAACTTAATGTTAGCAATTTGCATTGTATCCTGTTGGCTACAGAAACTGGTACCTTCCTACCTTCTCACACAGGATGGAGATCTTTGCCCTGGACATGCAGGTACATCTGTTTCTTTAGAAACTAGCACAGTTTTGTATAGCAGTATACAAACTGCTATAAAAACCCCGAACAGATGAAGTTCTCATTCTAAACCTTTGTATTATCTAGTTGTCTTCTTAGAATTATCTATGTGAAACACCACCATTATGCAACAATATTTGTATCTAAGTTTATAAGAATGAAAGCCAATAAAAATTAGTAATGAATAATCTTTTAAAGTGTTGTGTCATAAATTAATTAGACTACTGCAAAACAAACATCTGGATAAATGAATATCACTGAATATCATTTATAACAATAGCATCAAACATATCCAGAGATTTCTGATCATCACCTTTTCCTGTGCTTCTTTCCAAGCTTTAACTGGATCAGATTCATAGCCCCTCTGAACCAACATTTGAATCAAATCTCTTTTTGATCTATTTTCTACAATACAAAAAAAAAGAAAAAAGAAAAAAGAAAAAGAAAAAATCAACATCATGAAAGTCAATGTCTTACATGGAAATATATTTTATATTTATTTATATAAAAAAATTTATATATATATTATTTATATATATATATATACACACACACATATATATATATATATTTAAATCACTTCCAGATTTCCTCCCAACTCTATTTTAGAGAGTATTTACTCACCTATGGTAATTTTCCCTTGTATCTTCTCCAGAATGAAGCGAGCTTGGTTGTTTAGCTTTGTAGATTCAGCACCCAGCATTCCCACAAGCCATTCCTTACGTAAACTATAATAATGTAATCGCAAATCAAAGAACTCCTTCAAAATGTCTTGCACAGTTTCATACTTCTTTAAACATCCCATATGATCAAATAGCACCTATAAAATATATAATATATGGTTTGAAAGAGATTTCATAACTCAAGATTTTTTAATCTTTGTGTATGAGTTTATTTCTATTGCTCTCACACGCACTCTACATGAAGAATAGTATTTTGAAGCCTGAGAGCTCAAACCTTCCTCTGGGATATACAGCACATAGCTAGATAGAGAACACCAAAATTCAGCTGAAAGTATAATTTTATCTAAATAGTAAAGCACAAGTTCAAAGGCACATAATGACTCACACACAAAAAAAAATTGTGTAACAATTGAAGAGTAATTTTTATAATCTCTAAATTCTTATGTGAAAACTGCCACTTCAAACATCTCAGAAATCCTTCAAGCTCAAGTAAAAAAAAATAAATCATTTTTACATCACAGGCAAAATCAATTCTGCCTAACTTCTGACACCTCCAGTTCAGACATTTATACGTGAACTAGTCACCCTGGGCACCCCTCTATAGTCAGCTGAAAGAAATAAATCCACCCCTAGGGAAATTCATCTGTCCAAAGCATCTGTTTGGTAAGTGGATGCATAATGGACTCATATTGCCATCTAACCCTTTAAGATGTTTATACCAGGACAGATTGATTCCTACACAAATTTGGCCCTTACAGAGAGATTCTTATGGTAGTTCATACAGTTATTCGAACCTGTGAGAAGTACAATCTCTTTGAGTTGGCACATTTGCTTTTCAAAATGAATCTATACAATAGATTGAGCAAGACCATTTTCAACACAGGCATGTGTGTATTTTTGCTTTGAGATAATGTTTTAAAGTAGCACCTGCCAAAAAGGGTCTAGAATTCTAGACAGTTCCAGTGATGTTTCAAAACTCAAGTAGCCCAACATGGTCAGAAAATCAAGACTGGCATTATCTCCAAGATGAATTAATTCAAACAGTTCAAAATTACTTTTTGTGAGCAGCAAATATGAAGAGAGATTTGTTCAGTCATGCCAAAATCACTACAAAAACATTCAAGTTTACAAAAGGAACTGTAAGTATTCTGATAGCCAAACATAAAAAAGTTACCATAGAATTACAAGTAAGACTTGTTTGAAGCTTAAAGACTTTGTGCAATCCAGCAGCTTCTGCCTGTGCAAGCTTTTCTTCTGTCATCTTCACAACGAATTTCACAGTTGTATCTGTGTGGTACTCCTTGTAGTCAGAAATTAATGCTGGAGTTTTTTCTGTTCCATTCAGCATGGGTTCTAGAACCTGTTCTTTGTACACCTATTAAGAAAAAGATAGCAAAAAACAGAAACACTTATTCAAACTTCTTAAAATTCCTAATTCTTTAAACCAAGCTAACAACCAAGCTAAGATTTCAACTTAAGTACCACAGCTGAAACCAATGATAATTGACAAAACCAGTATTACCTGCAAAATGAAAGCTGGGATTAGAAAAAACGTAAGAGCCATTCCAAAAGGCCAGGAAAGTCTACTTAAAAAAATAATTAAAAAAAAAAAAATGGGGGGGATAATGTATTAACTCAGCAGAAGAAGCAGTTATTCTTTGTAGCAGCAGTAGATGTAGCAGGACAGTAGATGGCACAAGTAAAACCCCCTTCTACAAAGGGACAGAAAAAAATGAAAAGAATGAAATCATGTTTCCTTCCATGTACATAAAATGTTCAGAAGTGGACTAAAACGTTCTCCTGCATGTAGGATAAAATTGCTTAATATAGAGCTTATTTATTTGTTTGTTTCTATGTAGAGATGTTTCTGCTTCTATGACTTAGACACACAAAGTAGCTATATCCATTTATTCATTAACTGTAAAGTAAAGGTTAAATAAATTACCTTAGCTGTTGATTACACAGGTTCTGGGTTCACACAAGTATTCTTACTGTGCAAAGTTTGTTTGTTTATTTTTATTGTAACATACCTGGGTCCATGTCCTTACAGGTAGCTCTGTAATTTCTACAGTGTTCCTGTCCACCACAAATATTTCACCACTGACTACATACTGGTTTTGACCAAGTTCTTGAATGGTTCCTTTGAAGTTTTTGTAGTTTGGGAGCTGAAATTGCAATAAAAATCAGTGGAATGCTAAGAAACTTTGTAATAAGACATGGAAGATATTTTTTTTTTCCCATGCACCATACAGCTATCACTTTATATTGGGCAAATCCAACAACCAGCCTTCATTGCTGCTGATAATCTTATGTCATAGTAAAAACGTTATCAAAAAAAACCAACAAGATACACACATGCAAGTGACAAGCAATTACCTTCTTATCTAAAGAGTAGATAAACAATTAAGAAGATACAGCTGAACCCAGGAAGGTGGTGTTCCTCTTTGGTTTGTTGGCTGTGAGATTCTTTTTGTTTGTTTCTAATTTGTTTTATTTAAGTTGCTTATTGTTTTTTTAATTTGGTTTCCTTTTTGGATTTTTTTTTTTTTTTCTTTCAGAAAACAGCAAACACAGCTAAGGCATGACAGAAAGTGGATTAATACCCCACTCTCACTATAAGTTTACATTAACACAAAAAGAAATGGAGAAGTTGTGCTACCTTCCCTAGTCATTTTTTTATTCATGTGCTGTCTGGCAAAGATAGTGGAACCCATCCAGTTTAAAAATTAACTAATGGGGTGACAGATTTTTAATTACTGTTATTATTTACTTTAACTGAATTGATTCCCTTATCCAGCTTACCATGCAGCCACAAACACATACCAGAATACTGAAAGGAGCTAGATAGAGGCAGAACTGCCTCTTTCAACCACAGTGAAGCTTCAAATGACTGAGAGACTACACAGAAGGCCTAGGAGTCCTAAGGGAATGGCAATGGATTGCATTAATTAAAAAAAGTCTAATTATTGTTCCCAAGAATTTGAAAAAGAAAATTTAGTAAGTCATGGAAATTGACATTGCACTCTCAGAGGCAATGAAATGTGACCTAAGTAGAAATGTTTCTGCTTCTATGACAGACACACAAAGTAGCAGTATCCATTTATCCATTAATTGTAAAGTAAAGGTTAAATAAATTACCTTAGCTGTTGATTACACAGGTTCTGAGTTCACACAAGTATTCTTACTGTGCAAAGTTTTTTTGAAATATATGCCACTTCCAAGAACTTCTTGTAAAATTTGAAATAAAGGAGCAGAAGCTACATACAGCAGCTGCTGATTTTCTTGAACAGTGACAGTACCTTCTCCTATGCTTACAGATGAGTACAATTCGGATAAGACAGTGGAAACTTTATATTTGGCTGAAGATAAATAGTTGCACCTCATAAGAGAAATAGTGGCACAACTTTCTACTCTACTCCTATGCAAAATAACTATCTCTAGGACTTGAAATTTTGAAGTCTTACAGTCAACACAGAACAGAAAGTTCTCTAAAATAACTGGAAATATACAAATTGCATTGTTTTTTTTTTTTCTTCAAGATGAACTTCCCAACAGTCAAGTAAGGCTCCTATGCAAAATTACCAGGACAATTCAACCCAGATATTTCAATAATCAAGCATTCAGAGAGTTATAGGACTACATTTCCTACGTACAAAATTAGGTTTGATTAGCAAATGTATAAAATGCTAGTATATATTATTATTTTTACCATAGGATGGGGATCTAAGCCATCCAGCATTCGTCTGACGTTGTTTACAATCTCTCTGGTATCGTAGTTTGGAAGTTTGCAAGCCCATCCAGTACCAATTCCTTCAGCTCCGTTTACTAAAACCATAGGAATGATGGGAATATACCATTCAGGCTCTACACGCTGGTTGTCATCATAAAGGAATTTCAGCAAGTTGTCATCCACTGATGGAAAAAGAAGCCTGGCTAAAGGGCTTTAAAAAAGAAAGAAAACAAAAAACTGTTTAACTGCTGTCCCACTAGTTACATGTATAAGTGCTTTAACCCTCAATGTATCTAAATGTGACCTATTTTTCTCATGTCTTCTTTTATTTGCCATTCGGAAATGAAATTACACACGTCCTGAGAAAACAAAGTTCCCCCCAATGGAATAGCATACTAATAACAGATGATGTCTGCTTTCTTCCCAATTATACATGTACACAGTATGCTAATAACTGATAACAGTATCTACAGAAATACCACTCTCTGAAGCATTCAGGATTCATACACTTCAGTGTAAGTCACGTAGATTCTGAAAATACTATAGAGCTTTTAATGGGGACTGATGTTGCTCCTCTAGGACACTGTCCCAGGTGAACACAATTTCCAGAACCTCATGAAAAGAAGAATGTACAGAGCTAAGTTGCTACACAAAAAAACATGTATGAGAAAGTGTATAAATCCCAGTACTATGTATAGCTTCTTATTTTCTGTTAATTGTAAGCTTTGTAAGAAATTTTAGGCTAAACATTAAACAAATTAGAGAATAAGAGAAACAACATAGAAAATTCTAGAAATTACAGTAAGGAATACATTTTCACGCTGCACAATAAATTGAATGTGATTACAGGCCTGTCAGCCTGACTTCGGTGCCAGGAAAAGTTACACAGCAGATCATCTTGAGGGACATCACACAGCATGTGTGGGACAGTTGGGGGATCAGGCCCAGCCAGCATGGGCTCATGAAAGGCAGGTCCTGCCTGGCCCACCTCATCACCTCCTATGACCAGGTAACCCACCTGGCTGATGAGGGAAGGGCTGTTGACATAGCCTACCTAGACTTCATCAAGGCCTTTGACACCGTCTCCCAGAGTATTCTCCTCAATAAACTGGTGTCTGTGGCTTGGACAGGTACACTGTTAGCTGGGTAAAGAACTGGCTGGTTGGTTGGGACCAGAGAGTGGTGATGAATGGAGACAAATCCATCTGGCAACCGGCCATGGGTGGTGGTACCCAGTGGTCAATACTGGGGCCTGTCTTGGTCAATATTGTTATTGATGATGTGGATGAAAGCACCGAGAGCACCCTTCAGTAAATTTGCAGATTACACCAAAATATACTAATCCTCTCCTATTCATTTCACATTAAAAAATAAAATAAAATAAAATAAAATCCTTTAGTATTGTGAAAGGATTACTTTGATAATAAAGCTTTTCAAAGGCATATGTTTACCTTAGCATAGTGAAAATATAGCGAGGGCTGGCAGCATCCTTTCCACCATGAAGCCTGGTACCAAACTGACCAATAGGTTGTAGAAGATTAACATTGTTACTTCCAACGAAGTTCTGAGCCAAGTTGACAATGGTCATCATTAATGCTTGCTGCAAGAAAATACGTATTCATAGGAATAAACACTAGAAGCACACTCTTTCCTAATCAGTCAATAATATATATTTTTAATGCCTAGGAATTCTGTGACTAACCTGACTTCAATTTCAAAGAAATCAGCTTGAGAAAGGAATATAGTTAACCTCTTAGAGCTACTGGCAAAGCACAATGCTCCCTCTTTTGTAGCCACATTGTCTCCCTGAATTAAACGTCCTTATATTCTATGCTTAGGAAAACCCAAAGCTTTCTCAATTTTTTTAAAGCATTTCTCTGGAGTAATTAAAGGGGCAAAAACTGATTGCATCTGCTTTCTCTTGCACAAACTACTACTCACTGCGTTCAAAGGGAAAGGATAGTGAGAGAATGAATATGGCAACTCATGTTGATATTCCAGACGAACATAAACAAACAAGAGATAGAAGTAACCATTGTCTCAATATTGTATCAGGATCTGGACAACACTGTCTCCTTTTACCTTAAAAGACTCTCTTTCTTGTTGAACAGCAAAAATTTCCATAGTACATAGTTACTATGATTGAGAATCCGGAAGAAGCTTACTATGTAATTACATACTTACCATTTCTCCATAATCCATAAACTACTTGGTAATATCACCGTGCACAAGGCCTTGGAAGTAATGGAAACATATTTTCTTTTTAAATTATATACTGCTTGGCTCAAACTCTTTAAAATTAACTCTCTAATTAGTAGATTGAGTCAAAAGATTTGGAATTTTAATACAATAGACATTTTATATAGGCTACAAATTCTCACAACTTCTCTACTCTTCATACTCACCTCCCCGTGGTGATAAGCTGACATCTCAGCAACAGAACCAGCCAGCTGAGCAACCTTTACTTCACGTTTATCATTTCTCTTAAAGCAAGTGAACAAAACTTTGCGCTGCCCTGGTTTTAAACCTAGTAAGAAGAAGATTCCATTTGCAACACATAAAAAAGCATTGGTTTAAAAAAAAAACAAAAAACAAATAACAAAAAAAACTGATTTTGCTTTTTTCTCATTTCTAAACTCTAGAAAGAAGCTTAAACTTTAAGGGGAAATAAATGCATACTATAATATTAACAAAACAACATTCTTTTCAATTATTTTAAAATAATAGAAATAATAATAGAAGTGAATATTTTAACAGAAAAAGTTACCCAAAGAATGGAAACTTAACTCTTTAAGCCAGTAGTGCACAACACTATTCTAATAAGTATAACTTTATCCTAAATGTACCTCTGCAAGTCAAGAGTTGTTTCTTTACAGTATAGTGAGCAAAATCTTTTTCCTAAGAATTAAGACAAATCCAGCAGGGGCACTTGTAATTGCAGCTTACATTTATTTTAAAAAACTCTGAAATTTAACTTCTTATGTTAAAACAAAAATACATGCTATTTGTATCCCTTCTAAATCTTCTAAAGTTTTAAGAAAGATGCCATTCTCTTTGATCTGATCTTTACCATCTAGGTACACTTGATGTATACTTTAACCACACCATCTTGTGAAAGGGAACATATAATAATTTTTCTGCATGTCATCTGTAACTGATAACCAAAATATGCTTATTCATCTATTCATTGTTTTAACTCATATACACTGCTAAAATGCACTAAAATATTGCTATACATTACCATTACTAACCTAAGTAAGAGCAAAAATTGAAAAAAAAAAAAAAAAGACATGACTTCAATCTCTATTTCATTTAGATACATAAAATCTTTTTTTTTTTTTTTTTTTTTTTTTAATAATGGGTCTGCATCATATTCTCTAGAAAAGATACAATGGTAGTAACAGACTCAGAGGATTTCCTTCACACAGGAGAATCACCAAGAAATTAGAAAGCTGTAACTGAAAACTGTAAAGAGATGGTCAAAATGTTCTTTTTCTGTATTTTTTTTCTGAGATTTGCCAATGAACTACCTTGTCTACCATCTGTGATACTGAAGAACAAAAATTACTGCTAGAATATGACCTTCTGAGCAGTTCAGAGACCTGTGATCAGTAAGCAAAATTACACTCAAAGCTGACAGTGACATTAATAGCAATTATATATATGTTTTTAATGTTATATATATATATACACATATACACAGAAATTATATTACATTATGTATACATGTTATTTATATGTCTATAATATAATATAATACATGTATTCCTCATATATATATATATATGCATATATATATAAAGGTTCTCTTCTAGTTTTCTTACATTTCTGTACACATGAATGTTCTTGCAGAGTTAGACATTTTGGTGTGAGCTTGTAGCATCAAGAAGGCTGAATACCTCTGCTATAAATAAAAGTGTATTGAAAATTGGAGATAAATGCTTTTTTTTTTTTTTTTTTTTTTTTTGTCTTATGAAACCTCAAGGCCTTTTTACCATATCTTAGTAAGCATATTTATACTGTCAATAATATAGGCAGAAATTACTGTTCATGCTGTCTGCAGACAGCTTTACACGTGCAGCACATTCTGCATAGTAAAAGTAAAAGCTGCTTCTCTTCATACTCATGCTATTGCAAAGGAAGAGTTAGTAAATCTGATTTAGAGAACCATAGGATGATT
Organism: Phasianus colchicus; assembly: GCF_987193195.1. Taxonomy (NCBI): domain Eukaryota; kingdom Metazoa; phylum Chordata; class Aves; order Galliformes; family Phasianidae; genus Phasianus; species Phasianus colchicus. Next base: position 16,049,185 of record NC_143441.1, on the reverse strand, counting down.
GCAGGAAAGATCAGTAAGCACTAAAAGAGTGCTTGTGCTACATGATGGAAGAAAACATTTCATTTTTATCTGCATTCAGATGACAACTTGAATTGTAATTATTATAAGCACTTAAAAGACTTGCTTTTTCTGACTATACAACTAGAAGCAAAGCACTTGTAATGTCTGGAGTAGAGTTCTGGCTAAGCTAAAAGGCTACAAAGCATCAGTTTAAACTTCTCCACAGAAGAATTGTTGCAACTACTTAGCATATAAATGATACCAAAAAAAAAACTTAGAAGTCTTCCATTCTCTATCTGAATATATTGGCTTTCAAACCAAATCACAAGTTTAAAAAACAATAAAATGGAATATTCCAACAAATCATAATACATTGTCAGCTTACCATCAACAAGGGAGGGAATAGATCTTTCGTTATCTGAATTTGAGAAGAGGATCAGCTCCTTGTTAATGAAGTCATTGTAGGTCAAATGTTTTGTTGCTGTACCATATAAAAATTGCTGAAAAAAACCACATACATTGTTCACTCAATACAAACACCACGTTACGTTTAAATCTCATCCACAAGATTTGTTACTATTATTTAGGACTCACCTCAGGAAGGCCATGTAGCCGGCGCTGTCGCCTGTCCTCCATGAAGTTTGTTAACCACTCTTTTCGATCATCGATCTTCTTTTTACTGAAGGCCTGAAAAAATTCCAGTTTCATTACATTATATGCATAGAGATGTTTGTATAAACACTTGTTACTTTAGCCATAATTTTATGTGTACTGCACACTATCTGATCAAGTACTCGGTATTTAAATAGATAAGATAAACCATGTAATTAGTGCTTACATTTAAGCAGCAGTGCAGGCTCTTGGCCTATTAGACACTGCTGCAGAAGGTTTTTCTAACTGACATAGCTCTCGCTGACCAACATTTAAATTTACATTACTTTGAAAATCTGCATGCAGTTAGAAAAATCTTATTTCTCTCAGAAAAATTCTTATTCCTCTCTTCACAGCAGAGTTGTACTTTCATGTAGAAATTTAGATGTGCTGGAATCGTTCTGTAAACAATTTAAGATTGAGATTGTTCAGTTTATCATCAACAAAATTATCTGAAGGTATTAGAAAAGATACTCCATTCCTCTTGTCTTCTCCATTTGCCCTGTCAGCTACAGAATGCCAGTAATTTGTAGCTGTTCCTAAGTGGCTAGAACAAGTCCTCATAAGAAATTGACAGCTTAACAAAATTGATATTTTATAAAGGCTAAATGAGAATTTAGGCTAGCTGACTGAGAGCCTTAGTCTTTATGAATACAAGGCATCACTTTAAAACAACAACTTAGCACTATAAAATGACACAAATGTTTTGAAAGACTGTTCTGTTATAGAAGTAGAGTTCCCATCCAGTGAGTTTCTTCTCCAAAAGAAATGAAAGAAGAATGCATAAAAACGGAATATTTAGTTCAAGTAACTACTTTGGGAAAATTTTGTGAGTTGTTGAGGTACTACTTTTTTTATTATGGAGTAAAAGATAGAAATACCATCATGTCCTGATTTCAAGCACTCTCCTGCATAAGAGAAAAGGATAAAGTAATATCACCCTGTTCAGCTTCAGCTTGACTGCCTTTGTGAGCAAAGCTCAATAATTTATGATGTCAGACTGCGAACAATTTTTGGCTCAAAGCTTACTCGGCAGCACCCATCCGAGATATAACCTGCTTGACAAGCTTTTGGAGTTAATGGTTAATTACCATGAGCGCAGCAGTAAGAGGATGGATGTGCTGTTCCTCCTGATGAGGAAGATGTGCGTACCCCAACTGCTACCGTCACCGTGACAAACAGAACACGATGCCCCTGGTAACTGGGTAGGCAGGAGTGCCCCTGACAACCAGCTGTTACTCCAGTAACAGAAAAGACGCAATAGAGAGGATAAAACCCCAAGGAATAACGCGTACCTCCTCTGCCCAACTGCAGCTGTGCACGTCAATGAAAAGTCACTGACTGACTTGCTGCCTCCCTACAGACCAACAAGACATTGCTGGATCTCTGATTAGAACTATCCCTGCTCTGTAAATCATTTGCTAGAATTTTTCTCTTTACTATTGCCAACTTTCCCATCTTCCCCACATCCCTTTGTTGCTTAGAACTTGTAATAAATCGATTGGAAAACATTGGCTTTGTTTGCTGCCTTCATCTTCCTCTAGGTGTATATCTATTGAGACATCTCCTCCAATAACTGCAGTGAGACACAGACCTCCAAAGGCTTCAGATTAAGCTTTTGTAAAAACATGGCTAAAATCCTACAGTTTTCTTCTGGGTCCTTTCCATCTGTCTATATAATTCCTAGATCGATTAGTGACAAATGAACAGATGCATTACTAGGAAAAAAAGTTCTTCAGAACACAGAAGTATTTAGAATGTGAAATAATATTTTTCTTGCCATGAGACCTGGTAGGGCCTACAATCTTAAACCCCATATACTCCAACGTGAGCTTGGGGCTTGGATTATGGCTAGCAGCAGAGAAAATATGGATGGGTGTACAGACAAAGCTTCTGTTAACAGCATTAGAAGTAGTCAGCAGTTCTTCCCTATGTAATAGAGATGATTAATTTCATACAGAATTGACAGGATATCGTTTTAGACAATGAGTATCAGCCTTAACAGGTTACATGGCCTCAGACATAGTTTAAACTGATACAGACCATCCTGTACATAAACCATTCACTATTAACAGGCCAATTTTATACAGTCCTGGCATACTGTGTGCAATTATATCCAGCCTCTGAAGATCAGACTGAGGACAAGGTGAAGATATGAAACGTAGAACAGAGAGCAGAAGACTAGATCCTTTTTAACAGTGTGTAAGCACTTGCAAATAGTACTGATGAAAAATGAAAGCTAGTCATAAAAACGAAGGAACTACAAAGAATTCTTAGTAGGAACAGAATCTGCCTCTAGGGCTAAGACTGGCATCAAAAATGACTCCAATCTTCATGACTTTAATTGCAACTGAATCCTGCTATGTTTCTTTGAAATACCCATTGAATGATAATTCTGGTGTATGTATAAGTCCATCTGCAGAAACAGAACTCAGATTTTTAATCAGGTTGTTCAGAGTCTCTTCAGGAACAGGTCTAAGAGAAGTCCTAGAGAGAGTTCAGTGGAGGGCCACAAAGATGATTAAGGTCCTCCTGTATGAGGAAATGCTGAAAGATATGGGGCTGTTCAGACTGTAGAAGAGAAGACTGAGAGGGGATCTTAGCAATGCTTACAAATACCTGAAGGATGACTGCAAAATGGATGGGACCAGCCTCTTTTCAGTGGTGCCCAGCAAGTGCCAGAAGTTCCGTACAACATGAAAAAAAAAAAAAATCTTAAACTCCAAGAGCATCAGAGCACTGGATCAGGCTGCCCAGAGAAGTTGTGGAGTCACTTCCTGTAGAGATATTCAAAACTGGGTACTTTCCTCTGCAATTCGAACCTGCTTTAGCAGGGGGTTTAAGACTAGATTATTTCCAGAGGTCCCTTCCAACCCCTACATTTCTGTGATTCTGTAACGGATAAGCAAACATTGTATGGATTCCTTCCCATTGAGATGAACACACTTTTCTGAGATAGATAACTACATGTATGAATTATATTTCAGGGCATCATGGAGAGAAGTAAAGTAACAGGTACAAATAACCTTTGATACATCAAGTTTTTTTCTTCAACAGAGCAGGCACCTACTGTTTACTGACTGAGTCTATCTGTTGTGTCTACAACATCTGAAAACAACTACCTAAAAGATTTCAGATTCAAATGTGCAAGATACATATGTGAATAAACACATGCCACACTGATATATCTTCAAAGAATAAATCATCATCTGATCTTATTTACTCAGATATAAAAATCAGTCCCTAAGCAGCTGTGAGACATCATTTGTTTGAGCTCTACTGCCTTTCTCAGAGTGCTCTTTTGTGTGTTCTGGCTCTAAAAGCAAGTCTGAATGTAGTGTTCCTTAATCTTCACATCACATGAAAGTGATCGAAGGCAGCATTAATTTTGTAGCATGGATAAAGGCTCTCATTCCAAAATTTGAAATATTTTCCAAAAATTTTTTTTCTCCTGCAAAAGTATTTTTTTTTTCAGTTATGGCAAGAAAAGCTGATACAGCTTTCTCATGTGCCATTTTCAGTGAACACTGGAAAATAAAATAGAGAATTACTTTTACAAGTTCTCACCAGTGTAATGGCAGCATCATCTTCAGGACCAGCATATCGAAATAAGATTCGATGTCTTTCCATGTCAGCAAAATATTCTTTTGCTTCTTTAGCAGTGCTGGTACCCAAACCTGTACAATAAAAAGCAGGAGTTACTCCACACTCAGAATTTAAGTTTTAACATTTTACTCTTCATATATTTAAGCTTTAACATTTTATCCCTTAAATAATAAAATTACAGAAGTTATCTTCTGTCTCGAATACAGCTACAAATAAAACTTTGTAACATTAATTTATTATGTATTTTTAGATTCATGAGGTTAACTTATTTATTTTTAAACAAACCTTTGTAATATTTTATCTTCCATGCTTTATGATTTTCCATATGTTTCTTCCACTCGTCAAATTCAGGAATACTATAGAATGAAAGTTCTTGCTTATTTTTGCTTGCCTTTAAAAAAAAAAAATCAAAACAAAACAAAAAAAAACACAAATCAACTTTTCTGTTGCACTGTATATAAAAAATAAAATTTCATTAACAGAACCCATACCTTTACAATAGGAGTGATGAATTCCTCAAGAAAACCATGTTTCAACAGTGATGGCCAATTGTGATGAATAAAATTGATCAACAAGCCTTTTATGTGAGATCCATCCTGATCCTAAATCAGACATGAAAATATGAAGCGATCTCGTAAGATGTCAGATCCCACAAAGTCATACCCACCACAAGACAAAAAGAAGAGGGCCAATGAATGAAAAATTCCAGTTGCAAGGATAAACTGATCACACTGGCCAGGATACACCAAAACAACATTTGCTGACAGAAAACAAAGAAGGGAATAATGAGGTTTAATATGGATTCTGAACTAAACCTTAGTATAAAATAGGCACTTATGAACAGCATGGTCCTTTAGCTAACAATTAGCTCTTCCAAGACATGTGCACAGCTATGACTCACAGGGTTCTTTGCCTATTACATGTTTTAACTGAGAACTAGACAGCTTTCCTGGACAGCACAGAGCTGAATCTGTGGAAAAAAAACAAGCCTGGCCCAGACTTCTCATTAGTGATAAAATGTTTGATAGTTTGACCACTTCAGGAAAACAAAACGAAATAAAAACAAAACAGAAACAAAACACAAATAAAGCATTCACAATTATCTAAAGCATAGGATAACTAGACTTTTACAAATCAGAACAATAGACTGAACAATCAGAACAATTCTCACTTCATGAGAATACACAAAAATAACTGTCTCCATTCTTATCTCTCCCAGACTACCTAGCATTATAACTTCATCTACTGTTCAATTTTGTAACTACTTTCAACATATTTTTCATTGATCAAAAGCATTCCTGTTTATGCATGTTTTTATTATTGCATTATTTATTATTTGCATTTGGTTTCTCTGTTACAGTGCTGCAAAGTACAGTTGTTCATCTGGAGTAACAAAAACAACATCTAGATAAAATATTCCCTAAAAGAAATCACACACAGATGTATCCTCTGAATACATCCATATTGTTGTAAGACAGTCTCAGGTTATAACGCACAAAAATGGAGCCTACAAGACTGCAGCAAAACACATTTTAAGAAGCTCTGTATATTAAAAGCTATGAAATTCAGACTAACCTGATCTGTCATTATCATAATTTTTCCATATCTCAGACTTTTTAGAGATTCTGGATCTTCATAGCTTTTCTTGTATTGCAGTCCAACAATTTTGATGATGTTGTTGATTTCTGCATTTTCCATGATCTGCATGAAAAAGTTACCTTTTGTGGTTAATACAAAAAGCAGAAATTCAGAAATATCTCAGTCTTTTTAATATAGGCTTTATAGCTATTTTATTTAAGTACCTCTACCTCAAAATCATAACCTCTTTATCCCTAAGCCCTTGCAGCCCTCACACATACAAATATTTCTTCTGTATATGCATATCCCTGAGACTATACCACTACCTTTCTCCTCCACAGTTCCAGCACTTTGAGTCCAGAAGGCAGAGAGAAAGGTGGATATTAACAAAAAGTCATCTCACAAAGCTGCCTTCTCTTTCCATAATTTCTTTAGGGATCTGCAACAAAACTCTTTAGAAAGAAAAAATGTGGAGGGCAACAGAATCAAATGATTAGTAGTGCTACTGTCTCATGTTGGAGGTCAATGAAATTACTTGTCAATTGAGAGAATATAATTATTGTTTCTTTAAATGTTTGTGTAAGGTGTTAGTCATAGCAGAATCCTCCCGCATTTGTGAAGGGAAAAAAAAGAAGTTTATCATCTCAGTATTCATTTAATAATTCCAGCTCAAGATTTTATCACAGACTTCAAAGCAGCTGGTCCTTTACAAAATCTTCATGAAAAAACAAACATGAAAATGCAACAATGTAACCTTAGAAATAATAATCACAATACATCCACACATCAGCTAAAATGAATTGACAAGACTACTTACCTGCTTGTGAGAAGCTTCTCTAACGTTGAGAATTTTACCCCTGAGTGGGAATACTCCGTATCTGTCTCGACCAATAACACCTAAGCCAGAGACAGCTAAAGATTTGGCAGAGTCTCCTTCTGTTAATATTAGTGTGCAGTCCAAGGAATGTTTGCCGCCTGTAGTTCAGGAAGGAGTAGAAGCAAAGAAGAAAAAACAAAAAGCTCAGTGTTTCAATTCAAACAGTAGGAATACAATTGAGCCAGTCATGACTTCTATTCCAAACTGCATGTTAGATAATTTAAATTATTTTCTATTTTAAGGATGACTTCCCATACTACTACAATTATACTACAGGAAGGAGTATCTCTGTCCTTAGCAATACACTAAAGATCACTCTGGGACAAGGAGCAAATTGAAATGCAATGGCATGTCTTATGTAGTGGTCCCAACAAATCTGCACACACAAAATTTACAATAACAAACAATCACAACCAGATTGCTTCTGTACCTTTACTATTTCACAAACTATCTGAAAATTACTCACACGCATACATTATGCACATCTGAGTTATATGTGGGAGTTATTTCACCTCCTGCATTCATCCTTTCCTCACACTATGTTTGCAGAGGTAATTTCAAACTACCTATTTTTATTATTTAATTCTGCACAGGCAAAAGCCAGGAAACTATTAAAAAAAAGTTCGGAGTTTGGCAAGAAATCAGAACATTGCAGCTCATTATTATACATTCTCAGAAATAAATATTTATTGTTAGCGCAATTCTGAGTCTATAAAACTTCGTAGAAATCAACTCACCACTTCCAATTGTACAGAACTTACATTAATGATCTCTGGTCATCTAAATCAGACATATGCCTTAATTTAATCTAAATTATATATGTATTCACACTCTATCAAAAGATATAGTTATGATGCCATCAACAAAGTGGATTCAAAACAGAATATATATATGAGCCTTTTTTTCCCCTAAAAGAACTTCAAAAAACAAATGTGATTATAATCCAGGTGCACCATGTTCTAGAATTACATGGTCATTAGTGATCAATTTCATGTGCCTTTCTGGTATTTTTCTGGACACATATCTAAAAAAATAACAGAACTTGGGAGAAAAATTAAGCTTTCAGTCAGGTGCAGTCCATAAATTCATTACATTCTTAACAGCAGAGCAACTGACACATTCTCAGTCACACTGAATGAATCAGTCCTCAGTAACATCCTCTACCTTTCCTTTCTCAATAAAAGCAGTTTTTTAAGGAGCTTAGATCTTGTACAAAAGAAAAACTTCCTACAGATTTTCAAAAGCAAACAAGTGACCCATAGGATATCTTCTATCTTTAAAAAGAAAGGACTGAAGAACTTTTTACTAATTCTAACATGACAATCTTCTAGTCTAAAACTCTTCTGCCATTATATGCAGCGTTTCAGAGAGTCACCTTATTTAGAAACTGAATGTCTCTCTGTCTTCTTGTGTGTTCACTCCTAAATGTGAAATGCCTTTGCTATAAGAAATTTAATATGTTCTAGATCTTCAATAAATCAATACCTGTTTAAGACTCCCTAAGAAATGCAAAGTTCCTGCTCCTCAGCTATGAACAACTAAGTAATAGAGAAATATCTGAGTAAAAGGTATCCAAATTTTTGGTGTCTGTTGTGTCTGTTTTTGGAACCACAACTTGAAAATTCATGCTTTCAATATGTAACTATGTTAATATTTTTGTTCAGCTCTGCTATTTCTCTAACAGAAAAAAGATGGCATTCCTAATATAAAACTCATCATCTTGTTTTAATTCTAGCACTTGGAGGTTTAACAAACTAGTTTAAGAACTATGAAGATTTTTTATTAAAAAATATATATACACATAAGAAATAAAGTCAAGTTTAAAACAATGATATCTGTGAAAAAATCTGTGAAAAACAAAAGATGGTAAAAATAAGTGGTCTTACCTGCATCATTAGCATCATCCAGTTTTGGAATGCCTTTGATTTTACTGTGTTTCACAGATGAGCATTTTTTGTTCAGCTGAGTCTGTGCCTTAAATTTGACCCAATTCAAAATACTCTCTATGATACCACAGTTAGAGGCCTATAAGCAACAGATTAGAACTGTGGATCAGAAAAGTAAACTTCACATGGTAGATTCTTATCTCTCAATTTTAAGCTGATCCTTTACATTTTAAAAATTGCAACAATTAAAGATTAACACGCGTCTTACTGTCTAACACATCAATCACACAAAACCAAAGCACAACACTTTCCCAGCTTCTTTCCTCGCCCTTGTATAACTGATGGTAAGGAAGGGAGAAAATCTCACCAAGACCTAGTAAGAAGTTGTCCTATGTTGTGTGGTTGATGTGCTGAAACACTATAGGTACTAAGCATCTGCTTCCGAGATTTTGCAGGAGAAAGTAACCTAATAGTAAGTAATATGGCTATTCAAGATTTCTTTGGAAATTCTGAAAATGGTTGGAAGATGCAAAAGCATTTAAGAATATGGCTCTTCACCCATTATTAACACAACCACTTGAGAATCTGATCATGCTTTAGGAAATACACCTGCAGCAAAGAGAGAATATAGCAAAAACTGCTTTAAGTTTATTTTACATCAAAAGAAAAGGAGCAAAATAAAATGAGCTTTGGCTTTTCACTATCCACCACAACACAAAACTAATCAGTTAGAGATTCTTCTGCACATTTAAGACGTCTGGAGTTCAATGTTCAAACGTCCAGGAATACCAGAAATACTGTAAATTAAACACACCAATAGAAATACAACATATATATCAAAATCTGGAGAATAAATGAAAGACTTATTTTTCCTGTAAGAGTGTCACTAGTAACAAACAACTAGAGGAATGCAAAACAATGAGTTAAGTTCAAATGTCCATAGTACTAGCAGGAACATCATTTTCCTTACTAAAATTCTCAAATTCATTTTACCAGAACAAATATCAGAATCTGCAAAAAATCAGCTTTTCAGTTGAAACTCACTTTTAGACCTAGGGCAACAATCAATATACAGTCACTGCTTCTATTATAAAGGCCACAGAATAAACAAAAGCTCCTCCATCCTATTTTCGTAGTATGCTTTTATCACTGGAGTACCATAATATACCAGTTAATCTTCTGCTACATAGCACATGTGTAGCAGAAGATTGTATGAAGAAGATCCAGTATGTCAATTCTTGCTTCACTAAAAAAAAAAAAAGAAAAAGAAAAAGAAAAAAGAAAAAAAAGAAAGAAGCTTTACTTACTGCTTTAAAAAATTTCTCAGATAGCTGGCACTTGGACCCAAAACTTTTAGGCTGCAATGTCATGTTTTCCTTTGTTTGGGAATCAAAAGATGGGTTTTCAATCAAGCAATTAACAAAAACCCATATGTGATTCTTCACCTGTTGAAAACACAGAAACCAATTAATTTAACAAAATCCATCTTCATCTTTACCAATACATTTGTACACATAACGTTTTTGTACAAAGTTACTTGCCTGAAATGGTTTCACTGAAACTCCCGCTTTATTCTTCTTTTTTACCACTTCTATCAGTTTGCCCACAACCTGATCCACCACGTAATCAACATGCCTACCACCCTTAACAAGGAAAGAAAAAAAGAAAACACACTCAATTTCTTAACAGATTTTAAACTTATTAACAAAATTCCTTTACTTTTAAGGCTGGAAGTCAATGCACTTTGTTAGATAATGAAAGAAATTTTGCTTTTAAATTTCTCTTTTATGTCATTCAGTCTTCATTACAGTGAGGAGAGTGGATGTGACATGGAACAGAAGAAGCAGTAGACTTTTCTTCACTGCACAGTGGCAGGCCGCTTACAACTTATAACTGGATACACAACCTTAGAGGTGTGCATGGCAGATCTGAAGATGACTCTGTAACACTGAGATGGACCTGCAACACCACATGGCTGTCCATGGGTATCTTTCTGACAGGCACACAAATAGCATTCAATGAAAAATGTTACACATCCTTTCAGCAATCTGAATTCCCCTATACTATAAGGACTTGATTCATAAAAAAAGTTCAGAAGCTCGCTCTCAGATATAGAGCATTTCTATTCCTTCACAAAAGTCATCTCAACTTTTTAATAACTTTATTTACAGAAATCCTTGAATAAATGCTATTACCATTCTTTGCTAGCCTGAGGTAAACAGAGTGAACTACACACAACAAGCCACAAGATCTAGAAAACTAAAAAAGATCAGAGCAAGATTACCTTAAAAAGATTAGCAGTCCTACTTAAAACTCATCAAAAGCTGAAATTGCTATCTAGTCCTACCTAATGTAGCAACAACAAATAAATACAGAGCATGCTGATAACTCCAAGCTGGCACACCACGACCATAGGAAGGGGCAGTAACTTGTAGCTACATAACCATGTTGCCACCCGTCCTGTAGCAACCGAGGAGTCCAGTAGCATTTTCAACTATTGCAAGGAAAGCTATTATTATTGATGTAATTCAGTCTAAACTAGGAAAGAGGTAAGCATTTGAACAAGAAGGATTATGTTCCACTCCCACACTTATAATTCGTGCATTTCCAGAAGGTGCCCTCATGCTTCTATCATATTCTCTAGCTACAGTTCTCTTCTCTTTACAGTTCTAACTTTAAAGCAGCTACAAAAAGAACCCAAAACATACTGTTAGAAGACAAACCATTTTGAGATGAAGGCACTTCACATGAGCTTTCTGGAAACAGGTCTATTGCAGATCTGTTACATCATAAAAATGACAATGATTTACATGTGCAAAAGAAAGCTAACAACTATGGGGTATGCTCTATAATTCAGAAGCAATCTGAATCAGAACTACTGGTAAAGATGTAAACAATTCAAATTTTATCAACTAAAGAAATAATCACAGGAAATCTGTCCACTATCTAAATGAACAAAGCTAATCTGTATTCCATAAGATCTAGAAATAATTTTTTTTAGTATAAAGAAAATTGAACAGTATAATTATTGATTAATATGATCTGACATTAATAAATGCACACAGAAAATTCTACTATGTGTGGCAAATGCATTTTAAAAGGAGTCACACCATAGATTGAGAAAAAGTAATTGTATTAAATGAGATTAAAGCCCATAAAGAATGATCACAAACAAAACATTCCATATCAGGAAAAACAACTAGTATTTGAAGATATGTATCCTGCAGTATTTAATCTATAGAACACTGATTGTTATAAACCAATGGTGATAAATATATTAAAATATTTACAAATCCAAGGTGGCATAAATTCCCTTTACAGGTAAAACAACAGGCTTTCTTTTGAAAAATATCAAAAATATGAATAGCCCTAAAGCATCTGAAAGCTGAAAACAACAATGATGACCACATTCTAGCATAAATCAATTCAACTCAATGTACTGAAAACCTAATCCAGCTACAGCATGCGTACAAAGAGAAGAGAGAAGAAAATGATGTGTCCTCTTCTGGTGACAGTATACTGGCAGATTAGTTCAGTTGCTGATAAGGCTCCAGTCTCAGTTTTGTTTCGTTTTGTGGTTGTTTTTTTTTTATTAGGGAAAAAAAAAAAAAAGATAATAGTCCTCAGAACTGGAAAACAAGCAACAAGCATTAGAAAAAACACCTAACGTAGATTTGGGTTGCGAATGTATTTTGTTGTTTTGTCAGGTTAGCTTCTCTTCTTCCAAGTGCAATAAGTATATTTGGGATTTCCTCTTGGTATTTTAAAAGGAGATAAATATTTGCAGAAACTATTTGGAGAGTAAAAAAATCTTATCGGTACTTACTTTCTTTCACCTCTTGCTAAAAAAATATGAGGAGGTATATGAGGAGATCAGAGCTCTTAGCCAAGTTTTAAAACCTCTTTCAGAACTAGCATATACAGTGATCTAACTGAACCAGACTGACTGCTGCCAGTTCTAGCAGGAAAAAAGAATCTTACACCACTGTTCAGTAAGACTAGCAGGAGATCTAAAGCAGATGAACAGAAATGGCTGTAAGCAGATTGTAAGACAGTGAATTTGAATAGAATTTCAAAGGAGAAAACAATATCAGCAGGAGGGAACTTTTCTTAGAGAAGTTTGACTGAGGACAGGATCTTGAATCCTTTCAAACAGAAGTTAGTGTGTTCATACAATTCCTTGAACGAAAACTTTCCAGATTACAAGAAACACTGTAAACCATTGAAAAGGCTGAAAAATCTTGCACTGAAATAAACAACAGAAAAGGGAATAGAGAAGTATGGCTTCATTCTTGCTTAGTTTTTTTTTTTTTTTGCTTTTCTTTGTATTCTGCAAGACCACTGTTTTAAAACTGTCATTAATAATACAGCTCAATGCCCACTAATTTACTCAAAAGACCACCTTTGCTTAACACTGATTACTGCCTTACAAAAATGCAGAATAACTAAGGGTTCTTGTTTAGACTAATCTGCATTATGGTGAAAAATGGAACCACATCCATGGAGACATTGATTCTGAGATAACAAATTAAAAAAATATCTCCAACATTTAAAGCTGTTTTTAAAAAAGAACCAAGGAGAAAGACAGCTTTCCATTGGCAATGAGGAAGTATAAAACAGTAAGAAATAAGAAATGGAAAAAAAAAAAAAAAAAAGAAGAAGAAGAAGGAAAAAAAGCATAGGCAAAAAAAGGAAAAAAAAGAAAGAACAAACTACAAGGAAGCCAAAAATGAAAGCTGAGATTTAGAATTTTAAGAGATGTCTGAATAGACTGAAAAAGACAAAGTGTCTGGACTGACCAGAGGGAAAGGAGCTGTGTTTTCAACTTCGTGTAGAAGGATGACAATAAAAAAGAGAGGAGAAAAAAATGGCTCAGGATGGTTAATATTATTAAACATGAACAAACTGGTACTTGCAACTTCAAAGAAACCATATACACTTTCTGTCAGTTTTCAAAGCCACCTATTAAACAGCAATACAAACCACCAATGTGACTTAGAAGCAGCATACATACAAGTATTTATTCAATTGTCAATATCATTTCACAACATTTCTTTGGGAAAAACAAAACAAAACAAAAACCAGGTTTTTATTCATCTATGGACGACAGAGTTTCAGCTACCATAGGAAAACATCGTAAGATGTAATTCAAAAACATTCCACACTTGAATGGTGATTTTAAATACAATGATTTTACTCATCATACTGCTAAAAACTTATACTTACATTAATATATCTTATTTCAGTTGAACACTGTATGTAGAAGTAGATTAGAAAAGCCTACTTTTAGCACTTCAAATATTTTGGAAAAGCTAACAGCTGACATATCAAAAACTGGTTACTTACCAGTAATTCTTGTTCTTAGAAGATTTTAGTTTTTATTAGTTCCCCATTCCTGTGTCCATTCTTAGTGTGTAGCATTGAGTGAGGGATGTTCAGAGCTCAAAGCTGGGAACCTTTCAACAATTTCACCAGTAGGTGGCACATTTACCCACTATAGAAGCATAACAGCCTATAACTGCCCCAACTTTTAATACAAGACAGAAAAATAGCCCCTAAAACTAGAGGGCTGCTAATGGTTATTATGGCTATGTATTATGAAAAAGGGAGCCATAACTACAAATCTTTTTTTTCCGAGAAGGTAGCCATTACGATAGAATCTGTTTTAAAATTTTGAGAAGAAAGTAACTAAAATCTTGAAAGTGAAACATAATGTTTTCTGTATGCATCCTACTAATACTGTCATCAGCTGCCTCAATTAATTCTGAGGTAAGCTATATTTAAACTGTATAAACAGATAAACCGTTCATACAACAAATTCAGAAGCTAATTATAAATTTGAAGTTCTTATTGAATCAGCTATATAAGTAAACCCTATTTTATTTTGCATTATATCTTCTTTTTTTTTTTTCTTTTTTAACATTATCTATATAAATTTGTATGTCAAGCTCTGTTATGGTCCTGAATTTCTTTCTGAGCTCCAGCAAATTTTAGCAGGTTGGACTGCATCCAATATCTGGCACTGCATCCATATCAGCTCAATTTTTTCTGCTAACATGATAACTAGTATTACAATCAGTGGTGCTGTCATATTAAAAATACCATTAGATTGGTAAGTAAATAATTGAAGCCTTACTACAATTTCTGCTAAAGTTACAATTTGAAATTGAGAACTTGGGAAGACAGGGTTTAATTAGTTTAGGCACAACTCTCACTAAAAGGTTATCTGCAAAAATCAGAATAGCTACAAGCATTCTTTCAAGTCTTTAAGTCTGAAGTCAAATTCCGTGGCGAAATTGTGAATAGGCAGGGACCTGATCAAGGTAACAAATTTACAATAACAAAACAATGGAGCTGTGGCTCAACATACTGCCTGACTTTCTACCCACCCCTCAAAAAAAAGCCCCATCAGCCTAAAAAACTTGTTTGGAATTTAAAGCAAGTTTAAAAAAAGGTTGAAGGGAAGTTACCACTGGGTGAAATTTATCCAGAAACAGAAATGAAAAGCTTTCAGCAAACAGTGATAAATAACCAAAAAACAGCTGAAATGAGCTCCTCACCTGTTAGCAGATAAGGGAACAGGTAGTTGACGCAGTTAGTTACTAGCCATTATGTCTCATCAGTGGGTAGATGCACATCAATTGCTGGTGAGGTGGTTCACCGGCCCGAACATTCCACATCCAGTGACACACATAAGGCATGGATTGGGAGAGTGGGAAAAACTAGAAATTACAACACTTACCTTTGAAGAATACATAGTACTTTTTCTATGAATTTTCTTAACAAATGATAATAATGTGCATGTGTAACTGCATGATGGATGAAAATTGATCCAAAGGAGTCACATTCATTATCCTTTGAGTACGTGTATGCAATATATTTACTTCGGAGTCAATAAGTATTCATTTTTCCCAATATATATTCTTAATCTGATACCAAACATTAGAGGTTTTTCCACATAGCCAGCATCTTCATAAAGGTATGATATACATCATTAAGATCATGCTATTTTTCTTCTTTATGTTGCATAAACAGGCCTGAATTAGAACTAAGTTTTAACCTTTTTATTACCAGATATGTTCGCTATCCCATGTTTTGAGTAGCATCAGATAAACATTTAATTAAAATGCACATTCAAAAAGTAAGTACTCTTCACTGAAACAATTTATTTCCCTTGGCACTGAATATCAGTTCACCTACACTGAAAATGACCGTGAAGGAAATTATATAGTAAAAATTACATACCACCTAAACACTGACCACACATAACCTACCACCAAAATGAACGCTAATATTTCTGGACATCTACCTAGACTAGGGACCCTATTTATTGCAACCACTGAGGCTTATAAAACACTTATGCTATCATTAGAATTTTCTTGTTTGACTCTCTCAGAGGAGATTTGAGCAAGGCGTGACTATTAAGTGTCTGAATACAAGTTCTTGTCATTCTAATCTTCCTGGGAAACTCATGGTTAAGGTTCTCTAAAAACAGTCTCACAAATCAATAGAATTACTTTACTCTTTATAGGTCAGTCACTCATTTGGTGTAAATAGTGAACAGCAAAAATCAGCAAAGACTTTCTTTCACCTTGGTGAATCCCAGATATCTTAACGTGAGCCATACTACACTGGCATAAATGAGTTACGCTAATCGATTTCAGATGATTGCCCTGGTGCTGACCACCCCAATATCTGAGAAGCATAAAGACTGTACTTCAGTATGTTGAGCACATTCCTTGCTTGTCATAAATGAAGATTTGCTACTTCTGTAGTTGCTAATAAGAACAGTGAACACATAGATCGTTTATGTAGAAACAAAGATGAAACAAAATTAATCTTAACATTTCAGGCCAGTTTTATACATCATAAAGAAATAAATGGAAAGCCATTCAATTCCAGTGACTATCAAAAGCCACTTTTTTTCTCTACAAAACTTGCTATCAGCTTCAAAGAGCTTTGTATTTGTTCTTTTTTAACCTTAATTTCAGAATTATCTTAGTACTATGTGTTAAAAAGGAATAAAGTATTTTGACTAAACAGTAGTCAGTTTAATTCAATTTATCATTAATCAGTAACATGTGTGTTCATGTAAGACATCAGTATGATAATGATTACTAGTATTTTAAGAACCAGTGCATATTCAGAAATATTGCTATGATTGCATTTTGCATTCAGTTGCTTTACCAGATCCTCTCATGCAAAAGATTATCTCACCTATTTTAGTAACCCAATTGTTTGTTTGTTTTTTTTTAATGCCTGACTAGGCATATGTTTTTATCATTATCATTTTTATTACTTAATACAACTACAACTACTCACCTTTGTAGTAGCTATACTATTTACAAAGCTGATTTGCTGAAATCCTTTTTCACTTAAAGTTAGACACACATCCCATCGTTCATTCACGACTTCATGAATAACTTTGAGTGCAACTCCAGTTTCATCCAGCTTGTCCTTTACGTAGAGATCTACGTAACTGCGAAATCCATTTACCTATGAGTAATACAGATAACAATTACTATTATTCACATTAAATACTCAGTCTATTTAAAATAATTAGAAAAAGGCTCTTACAGGTAACTTCTTTCCATTCAACATAACTTTGACTCCTTTGCATGACCCAGCCAAATCATATGCTCTTCTTGTCATGAGGGACACAATATCCTTGTCAAGTTTTTCCATTTTAAATTTAGATAGATCTGGTTGGAATGTAATGCATGTGTAGTCATCACCTTCAAAATGCTTAATCTTGGGTTCAGAAGTCTTCATCATATTGTTCATCCAAGTCTTTGGAAACAAAACATTTTAGATATTAGGTTAAATATAAGATGTTAACCTCCCCTTTGTTCCATTTTCTAGCTGTGCTAGGTTGCTATAGCCATACACAACTAGAATTTCATGGGTACCTTTTAGAAGTTTCCCCTACTAAAATGTTACACATAAAATTAATTGCTTTACCAAGATTTGCAGAAGTACTGGTGACAGCAGATTTGTTTCCGTAAATACAGAGGGACCATTTACATCGATAGACATGATTCAAATGTAAATACAGCCCACCACAAAACTAACTGAAGAACAAGTGAATTAGCTACATGGTTTTTATTGCCATCTTCTACACGCTTCTGTAGAAAGGCTTACTAGTCCCCATAAGAAGACTCATTGGTCTCTGACACAGCAATTTTTTGGCGGTGCTTTTTATTAAATTGCATTTAAGCAGTTAGTATAAAATATTACATTTTTAAAGAGACAGATAAAGCATTAAAATATATTGTTTTTGTCAGTAACATGACAGCACAACTAGAAATTGTCCTGGGAAAAAAAGAAAGCAGCCATTAACTGTGAAAGAGTCCAAAGCTGAGAAACTTCTATAATTGTCCAAACTTCTTCAAACATTTATAATGGTAGCCAGCTCAAAACGAGATGGAGTAAATCAGGTTACAGGCAATCCTTGGATCTCATGTTGACAATCATAATTATGAGCAATAGGTTCATGTGGAGTATTTTTGTACCGAAGTACAGCTATGCCAATGTAATTCATAAAAATTCTTTTTTGTGACACTATATAAAATGAACTAGATAATTGTTTTAATGTTTACACAACTAAGTAGAATTATTTTCTGACAAATCATACAATAACTAAAAGATGTTTCAATTAAACATTCTTTTTCACCTGCATATGGATAAATCTCAGTTTTAAAAGCATAAATTTTTCAATTTCAGTCACCCAATACTTCTAATAAAAATATTACTTAGAGAAAGTAAACAACCCCCTACCCCTCCCCCCCCCAAAAACCCAAACCCACAAAACCAAAACAAAACACTGTACTAAATTCTAGCTTGCAAAAATACCAATTTAACTGACTGAACTAATCTGCCCTGCATCACCTATACGTCCTTTACATTTCAATGTTTATGATTCACTTTATGAATATAGAAAAAGTGCTAAATTTGAATGCTAAATTTGAAAGCTATAACTATACAAAAGAGAAAAAAAAATGAGACTATTTCTGTACCTGCTTGAAGCTGTGTTTGTATTCCTTGCAAGCAGTTTCAACTGTAAACTTTGTACTAAATATGTTACAAAGTTTTGCACCATAGCCGTTACGACCACCTGAAAAAATGCAACACAGTATGTTTCTATAGCAGAACTCTATTTATGATACACAGAGAGTATGTGAATGAACTAAAATGATCCTATGTATGATAAAAATTGGGCCATATGTCTACAGTTATCAAAGGTTGCCAGAGTTACAGTTTCACACCACGTACAATCTGGTAGAACTGCTTCTGCCTGAAGAAGGAGCCCTTTGCTCTTTCCTCATATGATCTAGAAGTTGCCTGCTGAAAGACAAGTAAACCTCAACATCCCAAGACACCTGAAAACTAACACACATACAGAGACAACTCATTCCACAACCACACACTCACTAGCTCTGACAGAAGAGAAGCAGGGAGAATGGAAGTTCAGAGATAAAGAACTTAGGTCACCTCTTCCTGGCAACAATTCACAGTCAAACCCCATTAATTGACTGAAATCATGCTTTATTTCCCTGGAAACTCAGAGGAATTTCTAATACACTATATTAATCTTCAAACAAAATCAATTCATTGCTGTACGCTTTCTGAGAAGAAATTTCTAAAGTCATCACAGTGTAGCCTAATATATATTTAGCCCATATAGTGATGACTTCAGGTAGGATAAAACAGAACTCTCATTCATGATCTAAATTATGGTTACTTCATAATTAGAACAATAAATCATATGCTAGTTTACTAAAATTATTCTTTCCTTCATTTCAGCAGCATAAACATTTTAATGCTTGCATACAGTATAATTAAAATTTATTATTTTTTCTTTACTGAGTAATGATTACTGACTTTAAATATGTAAATGTAAAATTTTATGTAAATATTGTTACTTAAAAAAAATACTTTATTCTAACAAAGAACTCTGATAATGGTGACTAAGTGATCGTCTATTATGAAAAAGAGTAGAAAAAGTAAAAGGAGAAAGTGCACAGATGAACAAACTCAGTTCACTGAATAAAACAAAGTAAATTAAATAGTCTTGCCTGTAACTTTTTTCTCATCATCGTCGTAGTTGCTAGATGTTAACAGCTGCCCAAAGATTAAAGCAGGAACATAAACTTTTTCAACTTTGTGTTCCACAACTGGAATACCCTTCCCGTTATTCCATATGCTGATAATGTTTGATTCCCTACAAAATAGTAAAGACACAAAGCCAATTAATGTATTCCTAAAAAAAAAAAAAGACTCCTTGCAAACATTCTATACACTTCAATAACTGCATAAACTACAATAAAATATCATATTCTTATTATCTCTATTCACAGTTCTAACATTTTAATTATAAAAATCAGTTCTTTATGCTTAGTATATGTCTAAGGAGAAGGATCACTGCCCACATTTGACAGTACTTAATCATTAAAATAATCCCCCCCAGATTTCTTTGAACAGTATTCACGATCAGTATGATCTCCAACAGATGAGATTCAAAGTTTTGGGACAGAATTACACTTAAGTTAGAGATATGGCTTTATAGCTTCCATAGAAACTATCCACTCAGACAAAACCAAGTTATCTTCTATTTAAAACTTCTCCACTAATGATAACAACTGTAATTTCTTGAATGCATCAATACCAAAATTCCTCAGAATCTGGCATTGTTAATACTAGTAGGGTTCTTGCATTATTATATCAGCGAGTTCAAAATCACGATAGACCACAAGTATACCACTAACATTTCCCTCCTCCTTCATGACAAAAGCAACTTGGTCTACAGAAACTGACACTGCATTGAAAACCTGAAGAACAATGACTTCTCAGCATATTTATCCCACAGATTATGTGTGGAAATTAGGTCTCCAAAATATTAATTATTCATTTAAATGTAACTGAAAAGATACACCAAGGGAATCCAATCACTAAGTATTTAACTAATTCTAATTAGGACGTATCTCTTCATTTCAAGTATTAAATTAGGAAAAACAGTGGTAATGATGTATCTGCAATCCTTCTGTGAGATATACAAAAACATAACTTTAAACTTGTGCTAAAGGAGTTAACATACAAGTTCATGGGGTACAATATTATGTTACTGAATTTTAAGGTTGGTATTTATGATTTATATGTAACCTTGCTGATTACGGTTATATACTGGCAAGCTTTCATATAATCATGGATTTTATAATCTTCTAAGTTTCATTCAACCACACAGCAGGTTTGTGATTTTGGAAAGCAAATTACTATAAATTTGTAACGGTAGCAATTACTGCTAACCAGTCTTAATCTTAAAAACCTTTTAATCTTAAAATATGAAGCTAGTGGAAATAATTTCAAAAAGATTATTTTTGTTTTTTAAAAAAATCTATTTTCATTTACGAAAATTATTTGTACAAATCAAAACTACAGTAGCCCAGGGAGGGAAAGTAAAATACAGCATGCTTTTACTTACGGATCAATGGATATTTTAATACAGGTCATATTCTTGTCCCTCTGCTTATTGTCAGCAGCATTTACTATGAAAAAAAGTGACAAATCAACACTTTCTAGTAACTATAATTAATTGTTTGATTTGTAAAATATACACATTCCACCAGAAGTTACAAGGGTCCAGGTATTTCTTAATCAGGTAAGTTTCTGTATACTTTTTATCTTATTACTGGCATCAGAAAATAAGATCAAGTATTTATAAGAAGGTTTTTTTTTTTTTTTTTTTTTTTAATTACTAATTCTATTTCTAGCACTTAAACTACAACAGAACTAAATAAGTATTTAGCGAGCTTGTTCCTCTGCTATTCTTAACACACTGAGCACTTCATTCATCTTTTGCTGCACTTCTTTGGATATTTAACACACATACTATGCCATATATATTAAAAATCCTAGGAAATGGTATGCATGATCAGACACACCATTTTAACAGTAAAATCCAGTCCCAATGAAGTCACATCCATTAAGAAGTGTTTTGATACCAGAAAGTTTTCTCTAAAGTTTTTGTGAGATTTATAACTACTCTCATTTTACACAATTTAGGACAAAAAGGATAACTGGAGGTTAATATTTAATTACAATTTAACTAAATTTTACTCCAAAGTATGCTAACTACAAACAATAGAAATTAGAAAACATTAAAATCATATTCAACATTTATCACTCACAAAACAGACCAAAATAAAACCCTGTAACAGCAAGGGATATGAAGAGGAATCTAGTAAACGTAAGGTATCTTAATAGGCTGTAAGTATTTCTATATATTATCAGATATTTTGAATGATTTCCTAAAAACATTACAAGCATTTCATTTAAAAGCATGCACAGCTACAGTCCAGTTTTCACCATGTTATTACACTGACCTTAGCTCTCAAACCATATTCTGAATGGCACACGTAAAGAAGCAATAAGCCATACAGTACTACAATAATGACATGATAGCAATTTTCCTTTTGAATGGGACAACATGAAACTGTGAAAAGCCTGCAAATTCCATTTATGGGGCAGAAAAATAAGTGATGAAAGTTTTCAGTCTCATATTTCTCTCATTAGGGAATGAGTGAAAAAACAACCAACCCAAATCCTTCTTTTCTAACTGGCCAAGATACTGCCTTGAAAACAGCAATAGTGTAAACCACAGTTTTAGAGATGTTCCGAATGTTCCGAACCTAATGAAGGTCATGATAAAATTTCCACTGACTTCAATAGCCTCAAAGTTCATGATGTTTGCCTGCCAATCCTTACACTTAACTTTATAAAAACTCATAGTCAAAGGAATAAAGTCAATTAACCTAAAGTATCAGTTCAGCAGACAGCACACTGCTCAGACACAGCATTACTCTACCACTGGTAAGGCTTCAATGTGTATCCGCCACAGAGAGAATATCATAAGCTGATTTATGAGATGATAATACAACTTAACTTTGATAACTTTCAGTTGTTTTTCAGAAAAAATGATCTTCTTCATAAGTTACACAAAACTGTTAGCCTGAACAACCAAGTAGATTAAAATATCTTATGATGATATTGATCATCACAAAGAATGACCTAGGTGGGACATTAAGTTACAAGCTGTAATATTTTCGTGCAGGTTCAGCTGAAAACACTCTTTCCCTATTCTAAACTGTTCTACAGTGCTGGCATGCATTAAAACTTCCATGCACTGAATTTTAGTGGAACTCTTAAGTCTGTGATTTAAACCTAGATACAAATTAAAATGCTTTGAGAGTTCTCAGAATAATGCACACTTTATAATGCTAAAACACTGTTATACATACCAAGGATTTCATCAAAGATCTTGTACAAGCCAGGGACAAAGGTAACCTCTCTGCAATTCATTCCGACATCTTCATCATAAACCCACATTAACTACGTGTTAAAAAATAGAAGATATAAATATATGCAGTCCTAGTCTCAAAACAAAAATATTCATATTTAACATTTCAGCAAATAAAATCAGTATTTTTTAACTCTATCACTATGCTATAATTTTAGCTGATACAAAAGTAATAAGCTAGATTTCACAGAAAGATGAAAAAAAAGCCCAGTGAATACTTGTATTAATATATACCAGGAGTTGTAACTTTTTCTACAACACCTTGTCTTAGACCCAGTTACAGACACATTCACATTCCTCCCACTGCCCTTTAAACTTTAAGTTAAAGGGACAGTATTTCCTCTTCTCAGAACCTTGCCATTTGGCAACTAGATCAGAACATTACAACACACAGAAAGTATTCTTGACTAAAACTAGAAATAAAAAGGATAAACCTAAGCTCTAACAAAGTTCATGGCATGTAACATGAACCCCTAAGTCATCAACTAGAAATCTAATGTGCTTTTCAAAATTTTATATAAAATCAAATTTCCACTGAAAGCCCAGCAATCGAAACACATTAACAAAGCAGAAAGAATAAATCCTGTAGATTTCAACAAAAACACATGAATACCAACACTGAAAAACTGTTAATCATATATACATGCAAAAACTGTAGGATTCATTAACTAAAGAAATAGTAGAAGTTAATGATAAAATGCGTACTGGTAACAACCCACATACTCTCTAATAGCCATAAATTTCTGACAGTAACTGTAATAATTTATCCTGAACAAAATAATACCTGTATCTAGATACAGTATTTAGCTTTCTTCTTAATTTATCAAATTTATTTCTATTTTTTTATCCATTGAATTCATTCTTCTGCCATATTTTTCACATAAAATGGTTCTATGCTAATTCTGCCATTTTATTTTGAGTTCACACAACTAAAATTATTCACAAAGCAGCACTGTGCTCTTTAATTTTCCTCATAATTTCCATGTACCATACAGCTATTGTGATTCTTCCTTTTTCAAGGGAACTGATAGGTGTAATCTAAATGGTAATGTAAGGATTGAGATTCACCTACTAGATGCACTATTCCAAATGCTTTTAAACACTGAAATATATTGATCTAATTCACCTATATCCTACATAAACGCTGCAGTCTATAAGTAGCAATGCAAACACAAGCAATTAACTGGAGAATAAGCAGAGACAGTTATTGTGATTGCTGTACTGTTTATTATTCATACAGTAGTACGAGGGACTTTCAGAATCAAACAGTAGGAAAAGGTAGCAAATAAAACAGACTCTCCAATGTACACTCTCTGGCTTTCACTTCTGATAAGTGTTTTTAAGAAATACATGTTCAAGCTTTCTCAAAAGGGCTATACAATGAAGGTACGTCATAAAGGGTGCTTCATTTGATGGAAATGTAAACATTTTTTATTTTATTTTGTTTTTAAATATATAACATACAATTGAGCAGTCAAGGATGGTTTTTTAAGGCTTGCTTCTCTCAACCATGGACAATGGGAGGAAGCATATCTTACAAATACAGGAAATGATTCTATCCAAACAGAATTGTATCAGTAAAATTAAGGGTAGCCCCAAAAACACATCTGTGTGCTTATTACCATTCACTGGTCACTAAGTATTCAGAGTTCCTCTGATGACTTAAACATATATTGTTTCCATGCCCAAATCCTTTAATTTAGAAATATTAGCAGTCATAGCTTATGAAACTTGACACCAAAATTCTCCAAACAACCTTTCTTTCCTCCTTCGCTACTCTGTTGGTAGTCAAACAAGAAGTGAAGCTTCTTGTAACAGGTAGCCTCTTTCCCCTCCCACTGTCCTCACCATCTACTTTCTGCTACTTGGTTCTAAGCTTCTCTTTGCATGGTGGAATGGTCCTGCTGCTTAGCCCTTGACTGATGAGTCAAATTCAGCTCAAAAAAACACCAAAAAAGTTGTGGATGCCTCTTCCCTGGAAGTGTTCATGGTTGTGCTGGATGAGGCTTTGGGCAACCTGATCTACTGAAAGATGTCCCTGCCCTTGTCAAGTGGATGGAGCCAAGCTCTCTACAATGGTGCCCAATAACAGGACAAGAGGACAAGGGGCAATAGGAACTGGAACATAGGAAGTTCTATCTGAACATGAAAAAAAATCTTCTGTACGTTAAGGATTACAGAGCATTGCAACAAACTGCCAAGAAAGGTAGTAGAGTCTTGTCTGGATATATTCAAAATTCGCCTGGATGCTTTAACCTACTGTAGGGAACCTGTGTTAGCAGGGCACTTAGGCTAGAAGATCTCCAAAGGTCCCTTCCAACCCCTACAATTCTCTGATTCTGAAGAAGCAATATTAGGGGCCTCTTATGGGAATCTCTGAAAACTCATTCTGAGACCAGAACCACCAATTTCAGAAGTGTTACAGTTTCAGGACCTATTTTAATGGGACTAACAACTACTACATGAAAAGAACAATGGGAAAAAAAGGACATCTCAAGTTGCTCAGAACTGAAGTGGCAATATAAATTCAGTGTTTGTCATGACTTCTTAGCTAAAGGATCTACTATGTTATTGTAAACTCCTGGGAGGGTGACTTGACTAGATATCTTCCAAGTCCCTTTCAACCCAAACCATTCTGTGGCTCTTACACATGTAGACAAACATAATTATAGTTTTTAGTATGATAATTTTGAATGAATATTTTTAGTAGTGGTAACAGTAATTTCCTCATTAAAATAACAGAAGGTATGAAGACAATTAATTAAACTTACCTGAGTTAAAGGTTCAACCGATCCAATGTAGGTGTCTGGACGGAGGAGGATATGTTCAAGTTGAGTCTTTTTCTGATAAACTCTCTCAACAGACATCTTCTTTGAAGTGTCATTTTTATTAACACTTTCTGATTCTTCCTTTTTTGAAGCATTGATTTGATTATCAAATAATGTCTAAAAAAAAGACAACAATCAACCTGATTAATTCAACTTGTCAATCAAGCACAAACAAATCCTGACAGATTTATATTACAATCAAAGCTTGCCATATAATTTAAATGCTACATTTTTATGTGTATGAAAATCAAGTTATCCTCTCAAGAGATATACCGTAATAGAGTGCATGACAGTTTCTTAACAAACTGACACATCTTCTAACTTTTGTTACTTACTAACACTATATTTAAAAAGATACTCGGCTTGCTCAGATTAAACATTTTTAACATCCATTTTGTGCATAAGTATTTTTCCAAACCACTAAGTACTCTTCAGAACAGTGACAGTGAAATTACTCTTTTACACATTGTTTGGACAACTTATTCCTTAGAGCGTAAGAAACACTAACAATTTTTTCCCTATGGTTTCTAACTTCTCACCTGCTACAATTTACATTACCGATCTAAACGAGGTAATTTAACCCAATCTAATCCCAGTTAGAATGAGTTATGATGAAATAAACCAAGGACTGTAAGAACAGAAAATCATTCAGATTATTGCCAGAATGCAAACTGATTTCCAGCCTAATGTGGTTGGAGTTAATGGAAAATATCTTGAATGAAAGATCAAGAAATGTTACAGAAAACTAATCCACTTTTCTGAGGAGGGTACAGAGGTTTAAAGATTTGGTGCATCTTTCAACAGTTGGTTTTTGGTTTTTTTTTTCCTAATAAATTGTGTCCTCCCACTGAAATAAAACCAAACCAAAAGAAAAAGTCAGAGTAAGCAAAGGTAAAAAGCCCTGCTCTCAGACAGTAAGAGCATATCTACTGGGAACAGATATGACTTTTTAGACTACACATTCTTATCTATAAATTGGAATTATCTTAAGAGTATCAGTCAAACTTGAAATCACATGAAGGATCCTGCCTGGCGAGGATACGTAACAAGAAATTCCGACACCTCCTGCCAAATACTTAAAATAGCCTCTTCCTTCCAACCAACTTTGAGGTAAGCATATATATATGTATAGGAGGTAAAATGACAACAAAAGCTACTTGTCACTCAAGTAAATATTACACTCCCATTTAGCTGTTCCCATTAAGTCTTTCTGTAAAGTAGATACAGGCCAAACTCCAATCCGGGATTAACCAGTCACTATGTAAGCTTCTCAGATGAAAGGAAGTATCATCATCAGTTCTTTCTCTATCTATTGTATGGGGCAGCCTTGGATAGCAATGAAAGCAAAGGGTAAAAAAGCATATAAGCATACAGGAACTAGGAGCAACCTCATCCTAAGCAACTATAGGAGTCAGAGGTCAAATAAATGCCAACCTGTAACATACAACTGACAAGGATAATTTTCCCTGTACCACTGCAATTTCTATTTTTCAGCTTCTATTGTCTAAGCTTGGATGACGTTTTTTTCCTCTAAGCAGGCATAAGAATAAAGCATTTAATTCTACTCAGAACAGTGGAAATTGTTAGTCCCTAAGTGAACCTGAACAGGTCAAATGAGAACTGAGTATTCCCCCTCCAGTCCAGTATGTGCCAGCATCCAGAGTTACAATGGGACAGAACCCTGGGGACCTCATAATCCTGCACCAGGATTACATGTCATAAAGTTGTAACCACAACATTGACTCTCACTTTTCTTAAGGAGAGCATCACTACACAGGAAAGTTGTCTATTCCACAAAATTGCATGCATATGTGATAAAAGTGTTTTAGCATCCAAGTCAGTTTGGTCTCTGTGCTGTCATTTGGTCTTAAATTATGACAGCACCCGCCAACCCCAACCACCATAGAAATACACACTATGGATCAGCTAAGCAAGCAGAAAAGAAGTAAGATTTCAAAAACAGACACATTTAACTGATACATGGAAGATGAGAAAAAGAATTGTTACAACAGAAGCATTTCAAACAGTCACAATGAGATCCTTATCTCATAAAAGTAGTTTTGTGAGGCTTCCAACTAACTTCATTGTATTTTTTATATCTTTCTGACCTTACTGGTTATGATAATCTTTGATTTAATCTTTCAGTCTTCTGAGAAAAGATGTCATATTCCATAGGACTCATTCTTAGCTCACTTACAGGTTCCCTAGCCATGCTAGCTCTGCTTTACTAGTTTAGGTTGTTCTAATTTGCTGGTAATTTGCAAGAAAAATAAAACAATGTATTGCTTTCCTTGCTTCAGTCATCATTAACAAACCCTGTGATCCTTGAAGAACCCACAGGAATGTTTTTCAGATGCAACGGAAGTAAGAGTTGAAGAAAGGGAAGTGAGGAAAAGCAGTTCATACAGAGAGCAAAAGATCCATAGGCATGAAAGACTGCCAGGATCTTGTTCAAATGGAACTCTTCTTTACGCTCCCAATTATTGCTCTTCAAAAGTTGCGTGAGGTTTTTTTGTTTGTTGTTTGTTTATTTGTTTTTTAAGCAGTCAAAGTACATGGTTGGCAGTTATCATATCCTGATCTTGCCTCTGTCATGTACATCAATCAGTATGGCATACTTATGATTGTTTTGAGACAGCCTTCCAAAATGTACTTGTGGCACATTTGCAGTATGGTCATCTGACGACTTGAGTCCTCAGATTAAAAAAAGACAATTTTCCAGTATGCTTCACTTAAATACAAATAATATTTAAGTTACATTTTCAGAGAGCAGGACAGATTTTATTTGTATACTACTACAAGTAGTGAAAACTTTAACTTGCACGCTACTGAAACATAAACATACAAACAAAAACCAAAAAGCCTTCAACTAAATAAAATAGCCTTATTATGCAAGGATGCAAGTATCAGAAGTTTGCAGCACGGCATATTTCCAGACCAACCCTTTTAGTCTGTGCTGTACTCTGAAAAAGAAGACCAACTCTGAATCCCTGATTCTGTCTTGAATGGGCATTTTTAGAACACAAATGTTGTTTAGATATTTGACATGCTCTCCCCCACAGTCTTGATCACCCAATCAGTGATAAAGATGAGTGCATGCAGTGAAAGGCTGCATATGTAGCTACCTGGACTTTCATAAAGCCTTTGACTCTGTCAAGTCAAAGAGTACAGTTTTGTTTAACAGTTTTCTGGAGAAGCTAGCAGCCCATGGCTTGGATGGGTACACTCTTCATGTGGTAAAAAAAAAAAAAAAAAAAAAGGCTGGATGGCCAGACCCAGAGGGTGAGTGCAAATGGAGTTAAATCCAGCTGGCAACTGGTCACAAGTAGTGTTGCTCAAGGGTCAGCATGGGGGGGCCAGGTCTGTTTAATATCATTACTAAAGATCTGTACTAAAGGATTGAGTACACCCTCAGCAAGTATGCAGACAACACCAACCTGGGAAGAAACAGTGATCTGCCTGAGGGTAAGAAGGCTCTATAAAGGGATCTGGATTGGTTGGATGCATGGGCTGAGGCCAACTGTACGAGTTTCAGCAAGACCAAGTGCTGGGCCCTACATTTTGGTCAAAACAACCTCATACTACATTACACGTCTGGGGCAGAGCGTCTGGCAAGCTGCATGGAGGAAAACGATCTGCATACAGGTGGCCAAGAAGCTAAAAACATCCTAGTTTGTATCAGAAATAGCATTGTTAGCAGGAGCAGGGAAGTGATCATCCCCCCTCTAATTGGCACTGGTGAGGCTACAGCTCAAGTACTAAGTAGTAGTGAGGCCTCTCACTACAAGAAAGACACTGAAGCGCTGGAGCATGTCCAAAGAGGGGCAACAAAGCTGGTGAAGGTTCTGGAGCACTAATCTTACAAGGAGTGGCCAAGGGAACTGGGATTATTCAGTCTGAAGAAGAGAAGGTGCAGGAGACACCATATCAGTTTCTCCAACTATTTGAAAGGAGGCTGTACCAATACTGGGGTCAGTCTCTCCTCCCACTTAACCAGGGATAGGGATGAAAGGTAATGGCCTTATGTTGCACCAGGGGAGATGCAGATTAGGGAAAGTTTTTCTAAGAAAGAGTGGTGAAGCATTGAAGCAGGCTGACCAGGAAAGTGATGGAGTCACTGCCTCTGGAGGTTTTCAAAACAGTAGACGTGGCAGGGACAGACAGAGCTTAGCAGGCATGGTGGTAATGTGTCAATGGTTGGACTATATGATCTTAGAGGTCTTTTGTAACCCTAATGATTCTTTGAGTCTATGATCCATGGACACATGTTCTACAGCCTTTGCTCACCGCTTTCTTTAGAAATACAAATAAATAAATAAAAATCAAGAAAGTACTAAACTGTAGCGTAGTAAACTGACAATATTTAATGCATGTTTTGGAATTGTCTCAGAAAGACTTTTGTATGCTGTCCTGTCTGGGAATTATTCACATTATTGGAGCTCCAGTAACACTTTCCAAAACAGCCCCAGCTGTTGTTTCAGGAGAACATCCCTGAAAAGAATTAAACAAGTATCACAAGGAGCTCAAGTCTTTTACTTTTTAATTTAAAAATTAGCTGATTTATTGTGAAAAAATATATATACACACACACAGATACATACATAGTTTTCAGTGTCTGTTTCACTATCTTAATGTGGTCAATTTTCACTACTTTTTAAAAAATGTTTGACTTCTCCATCATTCTTGTTACATACAAGACTTCACAGAGTCTTTCAGCTACCCTCCATGTTGGTCATGAATATACACACCCACGTGCATGTAAGCCAGCAAGGTGACCATTCTTAATTACTTTGGAATGCAATAATTGATTGCACTGTGCAATCTCCTGCAGTTAAACTTCAAACACAGGATAGTGGTAACTCTGCAGAAAAAAAAAACCATAACAGTCTCAATTGATAGCACCTTCTGGTCATTTGACATCAGACAATAAAGTGTTATCACAAGCATGTTTTACTACAATGAAAGCTTTCTCCAGTGGATTTTAATATTGGCATCGTTTCTCATTTAGAGATGATTTAGCTATGAATTTTTCTAGTGGTACTCAAAATCTACAATCATTCTTTCCTTCTGTGAGCTTGAGAATCAGAATCCAAGTAGCCTTTAATAGGCTACAGTTTAGCTACTTCCACTGTCTACCATCAACCTCAGAGCTCAAGTTTGTTTTTTGCATCTCCTTTCTTCACATTTTACTTTTTTTCTTTTCTTGCAGTCCCTTTTGATGAAATTTTTACATAGAACACGAATGAAACCACAGATTTTTTATTGTCTTTTTTGATGGAAACTGGGTTGTGTGGTCTTCCTTTGTGTTTAAAAATTGTGTTCATCCATAAAATTCTGCTCTGGGCAAAAAAAGACATGACATTAGACTGAGACAATTAAAAATTATAGCATTTACTTCATGAAAGAATTGGCTTGTTATGTTAATCGCAGCATAGTAACAGATATTTAAGCAGGAAGACTCCAGAATGGTATATAATATAAAGCTGGGAAGTTCAAAATAGGAAAAAAAGGCAAAGTAGAAGCTAGTATTTCCCCTGTATTAGTTCAAGAAGCTTTCTGAATGTTGCATTTCATGGACAGAATACATCACCGTATAACAAAAAACGTCTCCCTATTGTGCCCATAACACAGTCTTCCTTGTTTTGTTCTGGTTTTTTTTCCATGTCTTTAGCACAAGCTACTTCAGCTTCAACTGAGACCAAATGTCTCAAATATTCTTCCTTTTCTTTCTTTCTTTTTTTAAACTAGGTGGCAAAAGGGACACTTGATCTATTCCAATAGAGATGAACAAACAAAAGAGACATCACTATGTGAATGTATCTCCACCTGGGTTTTGCCTATTTGGCTTAGCCTCCTAAAACAACTACGCGTACTTGCAAGGACTGTTGTCCTATAAGGGAAATGCAGCCTTGGCACATAGCACTTTACAAAAGTATGTGGCACGTGTCCCACATCCCCTTAAAATGGGGAATTAGTGGGACAAGACAGTAAATCTTGAGTGTAATTAAGCTGTAAAACCTAGGGAGGTTAATTAAGTAATGGAATCCAGGGATGTTGATTTTCCACCACTTACAGCTGGGAAAAAAAAAACAAACATCAACAACATAAAACAAAAACCAACAACAAACAAACAGTTCTTTTAAAACTATATATATATATATATATGTGCTATAACTCAAAAAAATTATAAGTGTAATATGGTAATTACTAGGTAGCCCTATGGATAACACACTCAAATGTAGTGTGGTGTTACACATACTGGATTTAATGGCCTTTTCTCGACTTAGAAAAATACATGATTAATACATTGGTACCTAAACATCTAGCAACTTGCCAAAAGAAAATTCTGACTGAGAATACCCCCCACCACGAAAAAACAAAGGCAGTGAGTTTCAGAAGAAACCACTCCCCTGCTGTGTCTAACAAATGTTCTGGCTCTCCTCCCAAGATGAAAACACAGAAGTAACAGTTTGCTGTTACCAGAGCAAATCTGCATAAAACGTGGCATCCCATCAGCAGCATTAACTAAATCTCTCTATGGCATTCTCCCCAAAAGTAACTCAGGAAAGAACACCCATTAACCTCATCCAGAACTAGTCACACTCTAGCTTACTAACAAGCTTGTTTACTTTGAATTCCTAATTTATTTCTTATACCTCCTCCTCCTCACAATTTGCTCTTGACTCTGAAAGCACCACATTACATCAATGTTTGTCATAATAATTCATTTACAGAATAACTTGCAACAGATTTCCTGGTTGCAGAAAAGCACAACAGTTAATTGTTGCCAAAAATGAGAACTCCTTCCTTTCTTCTCTCCTCTCTTGTTTCTTCATATAGTGGAACCAAAACCAGCCTTATAACAAACCAGCTCAAGGAGCAAACAGAATCTCCTCCCTTCCCATTTTTCATCCACTAGAAGCAAGCAGTTGTCTGCTGGACCATTTTCCTGAGCAAGTTTGCAGGAGAATCAGACAAGTACTGATGCAAGGAAAAGAGCAGAATGATAAGAACGGGAGGATAAGAGGAGAAAAGAAAATATGCTTTTTAGCGGGTACATTTGATTGTTTGGCTGCAACACGAAACCACATTCTTAGAGTTATACAGCTTCCTCTTCCTATTAAATAGCTAGACTAAATGAAAGTATGATTATTGCTATTTTAGAATTTTTTATATCCAATATACCAATAAACCAGATTTTAAGGAAAACTAAAGGATTTTTCCATAAAATCTGAGAAGTGAAATAGAGCGCTTTTGTGGGAGGGAAAAAAAAAAAGCTCACTATAATTACTTCTGACCAGTAAAATTGTGTATTGTTTTAAATATGATTGCATTTCTACTAAGTTACTACAGCAACAGCTGTTTTATTTGGCACAAGTACATTAACATCCTGATCTTTAATACTTATCTCTTAAAGACCAAGTGTCTCATATCTTCCGAAGTGTGGTGACAAGTTAACTAAATTTTACTAGTTTTTTTAGAGATATGAAATTTTCCCAGAGACAGGCTCTATTTCAATACTGAATTTTGACAGTGTCCACTTAGGATCTAAAAACATTAAATCTACAAATGCTTTGCTAACATGTTAATCTTGTAAGAATCTGTTTTTTAAAGTAAACTTCAGAGTCAAGGAAGGAAAAAACGCTGGCCCTGACTCTCAAGGAAGAAGTTTAATATGAAGTAATTATTTCTAGACAAGACTGTGTTCCTACAGATTCTTTGAATTGCCATGCTTGGAACCAATGAATGAAGTAACTGTACCTTCTGCTGTAAAGCAGCACACTGAAATCCCTTCAAACTTTAAGGAAAAAAAAAGCAATTCCTTCTAGTACAGTTAACTTTGGTAAGTTAACTACAGTTTACTCATAAACTAATTTGGGAACTTGCACGAACCACGCACACAAGCTTGACTCTGTGTGCTCACTAACATCTTGATTGCTGACGTCAACAAGGCTCCATTAGTTGAATTCAGTGTGGAGAAGGCTTGTTCCATTAGGGGAGACTATGTCATAGAATTTAGCATACATGTTTCTAAGCTGATTTAATTCAAGTAGAAAGAGAAATATCTTTTCAGTGCTGTTGCTTCCCAGAAAAGACCTGTACAGTGGATGGTTCAGAAACCTGTTTGGTCCACTGTTTCATCAGCTAATTTAAACATATTTCCATCACTAGCCAAGAAATGAAGAGGTACTGATAAAAAAAAAAACTTTCTCAGCACCTTTATAACTTCTTTATAACTCAGCCTTTCCTATATATTTGCCCTTTTTAATGCTTTACCACATCAGTTACGCTGTACACTCCAAATCATAAGACAAAACATCAAGAAAACAAACGTGCACAAAGCTATGGCAAACTCCTAACAAGTCTCATGTCTCAAGACTTTCTCTAATGAACTTCCTCTCTCCCAAATGCTGCTCAGCACCACCAACTAGTGCAGCAAGATGCACCTTACTGCTCTGTATAACTGAATCACTATCAAGCTCATTCTAAATTTCTCATCTGTACTTGTGTTGCACATGGTTCCACTGAGACAGAGTTCTCACCTAGATGCCCTTGTGCTGCAAGGCTTGAGTAAGCCCAATAAACATCAAATTTGAAGGCTTTTGCCTGTCAGCTTATTCTGAAGTAATGGAATCACTGGTACAAATCACCAGTTTGAGTGCTTCGAAAAGTATTCTAAGACTCAACAGCTGCTTTCCAGTGAAGCTCAGACTTCCAGTTTCTCATAGATGAAGATCTTCTGTTTAGGAGCTGACTCTGGTTTATTACTGCTCCTACAGAACCATAAGGTATCAAGTTAGCATGTTGCAAGAGCTTGACATTCTTTCTACTGTTTTCCCAGTGTTATCTTATCTTACATCTCCTGTGATTCTGTCATGAC
The DNA here is from genome assembly GCF_987193195.1 of Phasianus colchicus. Taxonomy (NCBI): domain Eukaryota; kingdom Metazoa; phylum Chordata; class Aves; order Galliformes; family Phasianidae; genus Phasianus; species Phasianus colchicus. The sequence goes on along the minus strand of NC_143441.1, from coordinate 16,014,525 downwards.
AAAAAACACTTTGTTGCTGTCTCTGAAGATTCCCTCACAGAGGAAGTTGTGAGTTTCTGGCACCTCACTAAGGCAGACATCTGTGCAGTTTTACACACACCGGTTCTTCTCACAACTGCTCAATGTCTTAGATAAGGAATACGATGCCTCAGCGTAGCCATGCCCACTCATTCTCAAAAATATTGCCAGAAATGAGCATTTCTTAAGGGCAGCTTAGTACCTCATTCACATTCTACCTCACAAACATATTTAGGGGAAAAAACATATTTAGTAGATTAAACAACTGAGTCCTCTTTCAAATCTTTTCATAAACCTTTCAAACACCTCCTAACTGAGGCAGCCTTTACGCTAGCTGTGCTAACACTCTTTTTCTTGCTTGCTTAAAAAGAAAATCAATTACTTAGAAGTGTGCTCTAACAAATACCCAGATTTATCTCTTTAACTAAATAAAAAAATTAAAAGCAGTGCCTTAATTCGCTCTCAGTGGTGAAGTGTATTTATATGTAAATTGGAATTAAGACACAAACAGAATTTTAAAATGGCTTTATTAAATGAAACCAGATGAACCGATAGCGCAGAAAAAGTTTAATAACATGTGCTTCAGAAGGTAATTTTAGAAGGACTCGTTCCATAGGAGTAAAAATATTTGTGATCACTTTGAAGCTTCAAAACCAGTAGATCTGATCCTCAGGAATGAGAGAGTCAAACGATAACATAAAGAGCAAGTCTATCGCTTTACTTCCAAGCAATTACTCTGTTATGTTTATAAGAACACTTTCATCAGTTGCTTAATTTTAAATTATATTTTAAATGTCAGTACTTCTTTTTAGAAGTTCTGTGAAATCATTTTACATACCTTGACCTAAAATTCACTTTATTTAAATATGGGATATGAGCACTAAAATACATTCTTCCAAAATACTTCAGTTTCACTACTGATGTATTAAGAGGACACTGCAAAGTCTCCAAACACACAATTTTCATCAGAGGATTCTTCAAACGTTTAACCACATTTACAGGCACTTATTTTTGCTCAATTAGCTCCTGCAGACTCTCAAAATACCCACATGGAGCAGAACAACATTGTCTTTGTGGGTAACATTCCAACAAATTTAATATTTTAAATTATCCAATGAGAAAAATTGAGTTTTCTGTGCCAGTTTGCATTTGCAAGTTCTCATGATATAATCCACATCAGTTTTGGTAGTGTCGGGGTTTTTTTTTTTGTTGCCATTCCTCTGTTTTTGTTACCTATGACAGAAATCTTAGGACAGAAAGTGCTATTACTGTACAGCCTTACACTTCACTAAATAAAGTGTCTGTTACTCCTAGCAGTGGCACTCTTGTCTCCAGACAGTGCAATTGAAGTGACAGGGGATTCCCCAGTCCCTCCAGACCAACAGCATCAATAAGTTCAACACTAAAAAAAACCACTTCTATGAACAGAATCTCTCATATCCATCAGTTATATGATTCCCATTTACTTATTTAAGCTAATTGAATGTAAATGTGTATTTGAAGATGGCTTTAGCATGTGGACACACAGTTTACACATGAGGTAAAAATCTATTTCTGGAAAATTAGAACTGTTTTTTGCAAATCTAAACTGCCTACCTTAGAATATTTTTATTGTCTGTTATTCAAAAGGTGACTTTATCCCTCCTATTTAATACAACTCTGTTAGCTTGAAAATTTCACAAAGTACACACAATCTAAATAGACAAGAGCGTTAGCAAGGGGCAAGTACATGTACATGTTGCACGTACAGCTTCCCCCACCAAAATAATCCACATGTATCTAACCATTTTCCCCTCGAAAATATACATACCACCAACAGCTATTCACTTATTACAGTTTGGAGTATTTGTTTTCAAATGAAGCGACTGAAGAGAGGTAAGGTCCCTTCAACAGAAGATTGGTGCTGTTTTGTTGTTTGTTCATTTTTGTTTGCTGGAGTTTACTGCCCTATCCTACTGCATACATATTCTCTTTGGTTACAGAAAATTTGCATTAGAACAAAATGTATTTTCAACATAACTCTGAAAACTGCTGAGAAGTGCAAATAGCTGAACTCAGATTATTTAAAAACCTGCTATCTTTTCACTTAGCACTATACAACTCAGGTATTTACTCAAACCAAGTACAAACCAGTCTAAAGCAAACTGATGTATATATCATTTCCTTTCCATTCTAATCAAGGAGCATGCAGATCTGCAATATAAACTTCTCTAGAAAAACAAAATTCACATTAATGCTCAGTATATATTCATTTCAAGCTAGTGTTTCCTGAGAATGAAAACTAGCACCTTCACAAAGGACTGCTAAATGGAAGTGGTACGTTTGAAGTCTTCAACTACTTTCAGGAGTTTCACTTTTCCTTTATAAGGTTCATATAGCTCTCAGAGTTGAGGAGAGAGCCTTGACAACGTTCCCACAGATAACTATTTAGCTTGTTTAAAAACACTTCAATAGCTTTGTGTGCACTGCCACTGTATCAGAGCAACACCTAGTAGGCGTGTGTTTGTACCTGAGGTGATTTCCCTTTCACTATACAGGACATACTTTAAAAAGTACTGTTATTGTACCACTATGACAGCTCACTTGCATCAGATCCAAACATCACACAGAAAGGTTGAAGATCACAGAATCACAGAATGTCAAAAGACCATCTAGTCCAAACCCCTGCTGGAGCAGGAACACCAGATCAGGTCACCCAGGAACGCATCCAGGCAGGTTTCGAACGTCTCCAGAGGAGACCCCACAATCTCCCTGGGCAGCCTCTTCCAGTGGTTGTTACCCTTACTGTGAAGAAGTTTTTTTCATATTTATGTGGAACCTCCTAGGTTCCAGCTTGCACCCACTGCCCCTTGTCCTAGCACTGAATGCCACTGAGAAGAGCCTGGCTCCATCCTCCTGACACTTACCCTTTACATATTTATAAACATTAATAACAATGTCTTACTTAAAGCACACTATTCTAGCATTAAAGAATGCCATTATGTTTTACCAACAGCAACTTCTCTATTTACAAATCCATGCATTTGTAACTAACTCACAACACATTTCTGAGTCACCTTTGGAAATCATCCACAAAAAATAATTACTACAAATCTGCTGGTGAAAACTCCACCTTTTGCCAACTATTACAGAGTTACTACAACAGTGAAGAGCTGCAAGTCGATTCCAACAAGTTAGCAGGAAGACAAATAAAGCTCCTCAAAAACTAGGTAGTACAATTCATAAATCTGAGGCTACCCAGAAGTTATTTTCAGTTTTATAATGATAGACCATTTTCCTAACAAACACATTGAATGGATACACTGTCCTGTGTCCCTATAACCCCTCCTTGTTCCTCCTTACTAGCCCACCAATGCTAGTTACATTTCTCAAAGCACTGTTACACTAAGTTTAGCTACTAGGTAGCTATAAACTGGATGACTTGCTGTGTTTCCATAAATTCCTAATTTGTCTTGCTTCTACACCTGGCACCTTCCTAGCATGAAGTTCACTTCAAGTGTAAATTAAAGAACACCCTCTTTCCTAAATGCATATAATTCTTACCTAAGGAGTAGAAGATAAGAACATGAACACTGTTTAAACCACAACCACACAAATCACACAGACAACTCTTCTAAAGATGTGAGAATTAGATTACCCGTGTGACTTGCTACTTTGAAACATAATCAACATGTCAATTCTTAAACAGGTTCCCCCTCTTTAGAACTAGATTTACTTCCGGTACAGTTCAACTGTTTAACTCACCTGGTCTTAAAAAGAAATCACGAACAATAGAAATATATTACTCAGAAAACAAACGCCCCAGAGCTTTCACCACAGTAATAAGAAGTGTAAAAGACATAGGGCAAACAGATTAAAATTAGAAGGTTGAAACTGTCCCAAACTGTCCCTAACTCTGTACACCTCAGCCTCAATGCCAGCATATCATATCTATTCACGAACTGGCACCTGCCTCATTTTCTCCCTGCACACTAAGCTAATTGCTGCCCCATTCAACTCTAGTGCCACAACAACATCGCTCTTCCATATTCCAGCGTCCTGCAGATGGCAGCGAGCAGGTCTGGCTTTAGGAACTGACTCAGGGCCCCTATCTTCAGGGCTTAAAATGCGCATGAGAGAAAGGAAAAGTCCTACTGTTTTCTGAATGGTCAACGCAGGGTTTTAACTGGAATCTAATTATTTCTCTGCCACTACTCTGATATAACAAAAGCACTTCAGTCTTTACTGCCTTTACAGAAGGAAAAGTGATCACTTCCAGTTGTAGGAAACTGTTGACTCGCCATACTTTCATCCCCATTGCGTTTAGGAACATGTTTCATTAAAAATGCCTACTCGGTGGTTTTCACACTTCATTCTGCAGTCTTCTATGAGCTGTGAAACTTTCAATTACTTGGTCCAATCTGTACCATAAAAATCTTAATTCTGAAGAGCTATACAAGGCAGCAGTTGATAAAGATCACACAGTATTACAGAATGGAAAGTAGAATAACTTTAGCCTCTTTACTTAGGCTGTTCCCATATCTAAACTGCCTAATTTCAAGTGACACACCCAGAAACTCGTACATTTTTATATCCCTTTTCATACCGCCAGCCTTTATAATGAAAAAGAATTAGCGTTAAACGCAATAATTAGAGCCACAGAAGCAGTCCACCATCAGAATACACGGGATGTCTTTTATCTCAGTAATGCTGTTCATGTTCTTTTCCAGCAGCTCAAAGATACAGGAAAACACAACAGAAAAACTAGTTTGTTATTACCTTCTTAAACAGGTTTAAAGCCCTCTTAGAAGAGGGTTTAAAGCTCCTAACTCAGCAAAGAATACGTGTCTGATTAAAGACACAGGCACCTCACCATCTATCGAGATGGACCATCTTTTTAAACATGAAATAAGGCATGCTACTTTGAACTCCACGCTGACAGGGAAGTTACTGACTGGACGAATAAGACCCGTTCAGGTCATCTTCGCTCCTCCTTCCCGAGGTCTTCCCAAAAGCGGAGGGCATCCTCACTTACTACAAAAACCCACCTCCTTGGCCCTGTTACAGAGTTGGAACTTTCGGAAGACGACAAAGTTCAACTCCAAGAGCGATCTGCAAGCACACGGCTCCAGGCCGCCGCCGTTACTCATCTCCGTAACTCAGAAGCTTTCGCCGTCCCAGCCGATCGGGAAAGCTCTGATGCCCACAAAGGCACCGTTCCGCTCCGGGCTGAGCGCTGCCCCGCGGCCCGGGCTGCTGCTCCCCCTGCCCGCCCCGCCCCGCCCGGCTCCCTTTCACTCGCCGCTTCCTTCCCCGTTTAAACGCCAGCCCCGCTTTCCGCGCACACAGACAGGGGACGCAAAAAGACAAAAACAAACGCAAACCCACAAACGCCGAAGCGCCAACCCCACAACTCACCACCCAGGTCAGTCCCCCGCTGCCGCCGCCGCCGCCGCCTCCTCCGGACTTTGCCATTTTCCGCCCGTTTCTCCTCGGCCGAGCCGCCGGCGCACGGAGGCAGCCTTGAGGGCCGGCCCCGACCCCGCGCCTCCCCGCGCGCCCTTCGCGCTTCGCCGCGGCCCCTCAGCGCCTCCCGCCGCGGCCCGCTCCTACTTCATGCCGGGAGCGCGGCCCGGGCGGAGCAAAACAACGAGGGAGCGGGGAGCGCGGCGGAGCGGGGCCCACACAAAGCGCCCGTCCGCCGCCCGCGCTCCCGCCGGAGGCCGGCAGGCGGCGGGGCGGGCCCGATTGGGCCCGCGGCCCCGCTGGTTTAAAGGGACGGCCGCCCCGCCGCCGCTCGCCTCGCCCCGGCCGAGGCCCCGCAGCCACAAAGGCCCCGGAGCGCGGACCGAGCGCAAAATCGCCCCGCTCCCCTCCCCCGCCTTCGCTCCCGCGCGCGCCCGCCGGCGCGTGCCCGCGCGCTCCCCGCACGCACGCACGCGCACGCCCCCCGCCCGGCCCCTCCTTCCCTTCCGGCCCCTCCTTCCCTTCCTCTTTCCGCCCCGTCCCGCCGCCGTTGCCGCTTCTCCGACCCCTCCCCTCCCCGCGCCGCCGGGCCCCGCGCTCAGACAATGAGTGCGCGGCCACCGGCCCGCATCGCCGCCGCGGCCTCTCGACGCCGCCGGGCCGCTCCGCGTCCCCGCGCCCACCTGCCAATCACGCGCGGGAGGCGGGACGGCCGCGGGGCAGCCGGCCAATGGGAAAGGCGAAAGGGAGCAGCCGCGGCCGCGTGAGACGTCACTGCGGGTGGCAACGGGGAGGAAGGCGGGCCGCCGCCAGGGTGCGCTGCCGCGCGCCGCGGGGGAGGGGCGGTGTAGCGGCCGCGGTGGGGCGAGAGGCGGGGATGGAGCCGTGCCTCGGCGGCCGAACGCCCGTGCAGAACGGTGGGGGCTGGCGGGGCGCAGCCGTGCGGTTTCCCCGTCTCCTAAGGCACGTGCCGGTGGAGAACCGGCTTCATTTCGGACGGGTGTTGAGACGGGAAGGGGTCAGCGAGCACCTTCTCGCCCCCCCGGCCACATCGATGCTCCGAGCGCTGCCCATCCATGCAGGTGTTTTTAAACCACTGTCCTGCAATGGGCCGCAGTCAGCAGCAGCCCGAGGCGTTCACCTCCTGCAACTTTAACTTTCCTGTTACTGTGGTCGCTTTTGCTGCTTCAACCTCTTCTTCTGGCCATCATTACACCTCCTTACCCTAGGTCACACAATCTCATTCCCATATATTTGCCATTTTTAAAAAACAACAACAGCGACATCATCATTTGAAGATGCTTTCACTTTCCACCAAAAGTAAAATTAAATACTATGGTTATAGTATCTCATTCCAACCCCCTGCCATGGGCAACCCACCAGCTCAGGCTGTCCAGGGCCCCATCCAACCTGGCCTTGAGCACCTCCAGGGGATGGGGCATCCACAACTTCTCTGGGCTGCTGTGCCAAGGCCTCACCACACTCTGAGTGAAAAATTTCCCCCAAGATCTACTTTGACAAGCTTAAAAAATGTTTCAAAGCAAAAATCACAAAAGGAGGGATTCGTAGTGAGACCGCATCCAAAGTAGTAGACAAGCTGGTATCTGAAAAAAATAAAATCAAATAGTAAAAATTCAAAGGTTTTCCTTTTACAAAATGTTTTTCCAAAGTAGTGAAAAGATTGGAAACCACGCAGCTCCCTTTGAGGAGACAGCTGTAATGTTCCAATACACCTCAAGGGAAGGATGAGAAGAACTTCTAGTAAATCTTGTTTGTTTAGCATAATTTTACTCTCGATGTCTAAGGCTGTTAAACTAATATCTAAATGCTGCACAGGAGTTACAGAAAATAATAGCACGTACCTAGAAGGGACATTAAAGTGATCTACTCCAGCCCAGTTTTACTGTAGCTGCACGAACCTCAGAGTTGTAGGCTGTGGCTTCTTCTTCTTTTGGCAAGATAAGAAAGAACGTTTTTTTGCAGTACAAAAAACTGGCATTTGCAGGGCTCTGCCCAGTGCTTCAGAGTCCTGGGCTTGCTGATAAGAATTATTCTTTTTCTAACTCTCAAATTTGTATGTAGGGTCAGTAAAATGAATTACATATAATCAACAAGGGCAACTACAAGTGAGTATCAGAGAAACCAGAGAAAACAGCACATGTATCTGTTCCAAGCTTTCTGCATTGGTGGAGAGCCACTAACACACAGAGCAGAAATAGTACATGAAGCCTTGTGGCTTGTTCTGTGTTCTCATTAGCTTCAGCTTTTTAGTAAACAGGCTGTTCTTAGTCTGGCAAATGTTTTTTTTGTTTGTTTGTTTCTTGTTTTTTCTTTTTTTGCTCCCTTATCTTGAGCCAAGTAGTAAATAGCAATCCATCTTAAAGACAGTCACTTCTACATGCACCAGAGAAAGACAGAGGGAATTCCTTTCTTCTTGGCAGTAGGTTTTATGGAAGTGCATAGCCAGACATGCTCAATCCATGTGCCATGCTGATAAAGGAAATAAAGGAAAGAATGGCTGAAGTTTCTCCAAGCATTTCCTGCAGTCATATTTGAAATTATTTTGTCCAAGTTGCTTTTCATTTCATTCTCATCATATACTACGATACCTGTGCAGATATAATACTGATACTGCAGACATAAGTCAGTGTGTTTTTGGCTTATTGTTTATAGTAGATTTATCCAGAATCTGCATGTATGTTTTGTGGTGGCATTCCTAGCCCTGGAGTACTGTGTGACAGTGCTCTTAAGAGACTACAAGGAGCTGCCTCCATGGAATTCAGAGGTGAAGAAAGACAGTTCATCGTATTTCAAGTGATTTTTGCTAAAACATAGAATTAAATGTAAGCATGAGTTGAATTTAAGCAGCGTAACATTCCAGTAGCAGTGGGATTTCTTTGTTGGATGCTACCTATCCCAGTCACATCCTATCAGTTTTTGTGAAATAGTTCACACATACTGAGTGCTATTTTAAATTAATAATCCACGTAAGACGTTAAACAAAATTCTTCCTTCTGTTCATTGGAGGCTTGCCCATCTTCCCAGTGGAGACTACAACATGAATACAAGTATCCTACAGATTTTTGTAACAAGTGTCAACTTAAACCACTTTTACAACTGGCTTCAGTATTTGATTTTAGTAAGCAAAGTATTTATTGAAACATTACTTTGTGTATAATGAATGTCTTAATGCACAGATCTCTCCCTTCCTGAATTTCCATTCTTTCTACTGAAGTCTAAACTGCAGTAATTATTTTAGCTGTAAGACAGCCACATGTATGATCTATAAATATTTCTATTACAAATAATTTGCTGCTTCTATTCAAATATACTTGCTGTTTAATAAAACTTTGATTTCTCTGCAGCTTTTCTGGCACAAGACTTAAAAGTTGCCTATTTGTGAAACTATGTACGCTTACCCACTCTGAGAACATATGTTCACATACAACCACTTACCTAAATAAGTGATCACAGCTGTTTTCTGCATACTGCACAGAAAAAAAATGTAATTTATAATGTTCTAAAAACTTATGTCACTAAGTCGACACTGATAAAGCTATACATTTTGCATTGTATATAGTTGTAATAGTATATATTGTAATATCAAATATTAACATTTGCAATAAAGTTTCCATATTCTACAGCATCTTAAAACGTCACTGTGATTCATTAAATAACTGATCAACTCTTGGAGAAGGATTGTGATAGTATGATAGTAATCAACATACTCATACTTGACTCTTAACTGAATTTCAGATCATAGTTCCATGACAGTTACGAAAAGTCTACCTATTGCTTGATCATCTAACAATATTAACTTGCTATTTTCATCTTCATCCTCCAAGTGCCATTTTGGGGCCAATTTTGCATAGGGTTTGGATTGTTTAAACACTTATTCACCCTCTGGTTAGTTCCCTATAACTGACATTTTAACTACTTCACCTTTGTTATGGTGTGGAAAACTTTCTGGAGCACTGTGAGCACTGCTGATGGGGTCTGGCATTTCTGGACCTAGCAGAAGGCCCACGTAAGGTTGCAGAAGTGCTTCAGTGTTAAAAGTAGGGATCCCAGGGCACCATGCCTGGATTTCCCCACCACACAGCTGAGATGACTGAACTGATCCACCCTACTTTCTTCTGGGTCACATCATCATCCCTGCTGCAGGATAGCAAGCTCATGTACCTTCTTAACATTTAATACTTATCTGTGACTAGAAATGCATTAGTATCAAAGTCCATTTAGCCTTCTTACCATTAGTTTGGTCTTAAACTATTCTTGGGGGGCAGTGACAAGATCCAGATGACAGAATGACAGAATAGAGAGGACAGTGTTTCCAGAGATCTATTCTGAACATACAAAGCACAGAAACAGACAAGAGTAGTGTTACTTAGCTGAGAGGCAGACTTGTGCAATTACTTGGAGGCTGGGGATCACCAACTGCATGATGGCATTGCTAATTGGATTGGAGATCGTTTGGAGAATGCAAGCATCCAGTGAAATTCTGGAGATGACACACTCTTCAGAAGATCTCTGGTCCCCTGAGCTCATGGTAAACAGTGAAGCATGCTAGACTTCACTCAACTGGGTAGCTTTTCTCTGTGATAAACACATCTCTCTTTCTCCTGTCCCCATGCATCCAATCCTCAGAAGAGCAATTTCTTCTTTCAGCTAAGGCATATAGTTTTGTTCCTAGCAGTTCACCCAGCACTTTTTGGGCAAGAAAATATGCCCAGTGAGACTATTCTTGCCCATCCAAAATTCCCATAAAAAGTGATTTGCTAGCATTCCAGCCAGAAGACATGCACGGTGTATCCAGAGAGGATATCAAGGCTGCTTGCTGATAGAGTTAAGCTCATTCTTAGGATGACAAGAAGGTGACAGAGTTGTTACTATAGAAGGCATGGGCATACTGAATTTGTGGAGAGAGAAGTGATAACTGTTGTAGCCAACAGAAAATCTCACTGTTATGGGAAATGTCTAGAGATAGAACTTTGCTCTCCTGAACTAAAATCTTATCCCCTCTGATACACCATCTTCAGTTTGTTACATGATTAACAATTAGTGGGGGGAAAACAAATGCCAACTTTTCATGCATGGCTTTACTTTACCACCAGTTTTTTTTAACCAGAATTGATGTCCATGTCAAGATGTGTATTTGCATTTCCTTCTTCAAAACTGAGTTGGGCAGTTCCAAGAAGAGGAAAGTATCAGGCTAGACAGAAGAGAGGCAGATGGTACAGCCTCTGCCTAAAGCCACAGAGACAGAGCATGTCATACAGACGTGGCAACTGCACCCATGTAGTTCATACAGAGGCCAAGTAAAAAAAAAAAAAAAAAGACTTGTAGCAATTTCTTTTTTTCAGATCATTTATGCAACAATTTCTCAAGCGGCCTAATTTGTAATAAAACTCAGCACCAGCAGTTCCTATATATTTCAATACGAGTTGTGTAATTCAGCAAGATTTGAATAGCTGTGTTAAAAAATGGTTAATGCTAGCTGTTCCACTTTTCAGTTTCCATTGGAAGTTCATATTAAGCAAATGATCAGAAAATGCATTTAAATGTTTTTCAAGATATCATGCACCTGTCCCTAGTTACTTGTTTCTGTCGTGCTTTTTCTCCTCAGCATTCAGTTCTTGCTGTATTTGTTAGAAAAATAGGAAAAAGAAAATACCAAATACATTTTTGTATGTTTGGGCCATGGTCTCTAGTTCCCTTTTCACCCAACTAACAGGGCTTATCGTTTTCCACCACCTATTTATGTTGCTTTCATTAACTTCTGTATATTCTTCATGCTCATTAGCATTCTCTTGTTCTTCTTCAACTAAATTGAAGTTGAACACATTACCTCAGTCAGCAGTTGAAGTAAATACATCCAGATTGGTGGTTCCCAAATCCATCTTGCTCACTGCCCACTGCAGCCATTGTAGCTAGCAGTAGCAGAAGTTGCTGTATCAACAGCTTTCATTATCAGCCAGGACAATGTGCTTGGCTACTCAGGAATTATCTATGCAGAGCTTTGCTTCACCACATACGTTAGAATTTGGGAATTTCAGTCTAGGTCATCCTCAGCCCAACGTGGATACAAGAGCATCTCTCCTTTTCTGAGACCCTATAAAAGCTGAATCCTGATCGCAGCATTTCTTAGACGCAGGATTCCCTGCTGTCACCTATGAGAGGGAGGAAAACAATCTTAAGTAACCTGGAATATATATACTTCAACACTGATTGAATTCATTTAAGGTTCTCCTAGAAAGTTACTAATGTACATGATATAAGTAACTTGATTATACCCACTCTGATTAACTTAAAGAATAATGGGAAGCAGCAGCCCTCATTTTATATATTTCCTGTTGAAATCTACTGCACATTTAACTTACAATACAGTGATATTTTTTCACTGATATAGTTCTTTTGGAATATTCCTACATTTCTTGCAAGCTTTGAGGAAAGAACCTTTAAAAACTATTGTAAGTTTTGACAGTAAGCATAAAACAAAGTAAGAAAAAAGCCAGCATTTCTATTGTTTTACAATAACCATACTCTGCATTATTTTAAAACTAATTTAGCAAAGATCCACTTTGTGATATACTGTGTTCTTATATAACAAGATTATTTTTTTTTTTCTTGTACTGTGTCTCATGGTAAACATGCCAAAATTGTTACCATTCTGCTATAGAATTCTAATAGCAACTCACCTTCTTCTTGAGTTAGTTGGCTTTTGCTGAGCTTTATTATTCCACATATGTCCTTCTGCTGGAACCTTTTACATCAGAAAACCTTTGAAAAGTGGGAGTAGCTCTTTAAATTTATCTGGAAGCAGTGGGGTTTCTTTTACAATTGGCTGTTACTGCTCACGTAGTTTTATTTGTTTTATTTCAAGGTAGTAAATGCTATGGACTTGTCAGATCTTCATTAGAAGACATCCTATCCATAAATTTCCAACACAGTATCAACTTCCGTTCATTCAACATTTTCCTTCTTGTAACATCTCTTTCAAAGTTAGAAAATGCAATTTATGCGTCAATGTATTTTCTAACATTTTTGGAAACTTCATTTGATGCTGAGTGTCAGAATCCTACTTACCTTGTAGCAAGTTCTAAAATGTCAGCTCTTTAACACAAAAGGACAGCTTACAGGTTCCCTGCGTACCTGTACTTTTAGAGACATACCATATACTCTGAGTATGACATTTTTTCTGCTGAGATCATCTTTTTCTTGCGAATCAGAATGGAGAAGCAAGGAAGCTCCTAACATCTTACCCATAGTTTATTGATAACGTATTTGTTAATTCCAAAGACATGCACATGAATTTCTCAGGTTTGTTGCTTTTTGTTTGTTTTCCCACTTATTATTTCCGATCACTCCTCTCAAAATGCTCTGAACCAAATTCTCTGGGACGTCCAGCATCGTTGCTTATGAGTGCACTAATATAAGGTCTGGAAAGGACAGTGAAATCACTTGAAGCCACAGAGCAGCTCAAATTCGAGAGCATATTTAGAGGTATTGTTCTTGGTGATATTAAATGCTCAAAATAGAACATAAAACATTTTTTTCATATTTCTAGTCAGAACAACTGTTTCCTGAAATAATGAGAGAGAGATATATATATCTCATTATTTCAGGAAACAGTTGTATATATATATACATATATATATATATATATATATATATATATATATATATAATGGTGAAGCACAGTATAGCATTAACAGCATCAACTCTCAGAGCACCATAAAGACAGAGTACAGTTACAAGCAATAGAGGAAGGCATGTTAACCACCCCGTGAGAATGCAGCACAAGCTAAAACGATCAAACAGAACACAAGGCACATGTTTTAGCTCTCAGTTACTTCACCAAACCAGCACGGCTGCTTTCAGCTGCAAAGCCAAATGGCTGCACGGCATGGCACAGCATGCAGTGCTCCCAAACCTCCCATTAGGATAAACACTCCCACTGAGCACACATGCAAAACACAGCACTCCCAAGCCTCTCTCCAACTTCTGCTTAATGTTGAAATCTTCCCTGCTACTTTATGATTGCTTATTAAATGCTGCATTTCACAAACAGGACGATTGCAGTATCTCTCATCCTGCCCTGATCTATGCAAGTCCCACGTTGTTCATAAGGGGCTGCCACACAATTGGCAAAGTATGTCCCCCCCCGGGGTTGCTAACTATGCCTGGGCCAGGCCTTGCTTAACAGGTTCTGTAAGACAGTAAGATGAAGATGCAAGCAAGAGAAACTACTTTCTACATTCCCTCTAAATTAGCATGTTAATATGTTGGATGCTGTGCTTTGCATTTTCCCTCCTGCAAGTCTTTGCAGATTATAAAAAGCAATAGTTAATCCTTCAAAGGAAAGAAAAAAAACATTCTTTCTAATTCCTTATGTGCTTGTATCATCCTACGGAGTTAAATTGGAAGTTTAATAACATTAAAATCCTTACAATAGAAATCTGTAGCATAGCATGTAAACAACATTTAATCCTCCATTTGGTTCTTTAGGTTTCTTTTGCAATTTCTACAGCTGTCCTTCCTGTAGTTTTTCTATGATATGCCATGAAGAATATTCCCCATACAGTCTGTTGTTTTATTCTGTTGGGAACCTCACTGCCATTTTGAATTAAATACATAAACATGCTAAAACATAAGGTTCTTACCTTGCTGATACTAACATCCTTCCCTTAGAAGGACGGCTGCTTCTCCTTCCCCTGTCCTGTGGACCCCTTACAACACCTCCCTTACCTTTCAGATTTCTGATGTTAGTCGACCTGCTGGTAACAGCAACAACACTAGGAACATGGGAGAATAAGAGAGTGAAGGGCAGTTACTGAAGGTGATATTGGAATGATACTAGCTGAAGATTCAGTTGTGAATATTCTGTGGGTACGGAAGTGCTGCAGACAAAAAGCTGGGCAGTCTCCAGCCACAAGGGTTAGCAAATTCAGGAGACATTGAAGGAAACTCACTCAGCAGACTATGTTACTCTTACCCTCATGGCTTACTTTCTCTGATTGCCTATTAGAGAATAAATAGCAGCTCTACTGAGCTCAGAATGCACGGACACATTATGGGGCTGGGGTATCAGCCTGTGATACACAAGGGAAACAAGAGAAAGATAGAACACAGTGCTGGCATCTAAACATCCTATACCTTACCTTGTGACTCAGTGAAAGTTGCCTTGAACTCTATTGCAGAAGCTGCTTCCAAGGATGAAACCCACTGATTTAGAAGGGAAATTTAGAAGGATTTTTAATTGTGAAGAAAACAGGAAGGGATGACATGGGAGATAACTGAGATATCACACATTGATCAAGGAACATCTGAAACTGTAGAAAGGCTAACAGAAGTATTTGGCTAAATTTAAGATAGTCCAAAAGATGACTACGCCGTACATTACATCTTACTACTGACGTAATGACTCCTGTGTCACAGAGCTGTTTTTCTAATGTTCTTTCTAATACGCATGAAATACAAAATCCATCAATCAGTACTGTTAGTGGTGACTCCAGCTTGACAAGTAACACTGTTACTGGAGCGCCTCTTCCATACAACCTTTTAAGTAAAATGTTCTCTAGTTATGGAATTGATGTTAAATTCTTGATGTACAACAGGTTCTAGCTGACTTCCACTGAATTCATCATCCACCAGTAATTCTGCTCTTTAAAAATAGATTCTTTTCTTTCCACATCTTTCCCAGTCTTTGCATCACTGTTTCACCAGTACACATTCCCTCCATGCTCTTTGTCTTTCTCACTGAATATTTACAAAGGGCTGAATTTCCTCGCAAGATTGGTAATGAGTACAGTATGTGAAATAAATGCAATAAAATACCAAGTTTTAAAAAAGCACATGTAATCTGGCAAGTGCTGGTTTCTCTTTAGCGTCTGTTTCCTATCACGAATTTTGACTGCATGAGCCAGAAATGCATGCAGATCTTCCTGCCTCTTCTGAAGTTTATATATTTGGACTGAATGAATGCCCATTTCTTTATATCATTTTTGTCATCCAAAAATCCATTTCAGCAATAAACTAATGTACATATATGAATTACTGGTGACTAAAATTCTGGTGACAAAACTATAAAGTTGCAGAATATAGCTAGTTGGTGTAGAATCAAATAAAATTGCAGTGTCCTTTTCACTGAATGCAAACTCTAGGTTTTCATCCCTGTTTAAAAAAAAAAAAAAAAAGAATTTGTACTAAAGCAGAAAATTCTTGGCTTCTCCCCTTTCCCTCTTCCCCCCTAAAAAAAGAAAATCACCTCAAATATTGACTTTGAGTTCAAGAAATAACTGGTATCAGTAGCAATATTGTCAGGGGCTGAGACAACTTCTTACGAAGGAAGTTCATGCTTATCTCTGACAACTGAGCAAAAATTTAATTAATTTGCATTCATAAGGCTCCATTTTAATTCTTTCTAGACTGATTTGATTTATAAAAATTGAAACAACTGACGTTGCTTGATAAGCAAACATCAAATAATGCAAATTTAGCATTCATTTCTCAGCATTAACTTGATCTTACATTTTTCTTTCCTCAGATATGAAACTTAAATCATAGCCCCCGACACTTCTTGTTTGTACTGATATTGCCACTGCAGAGTTTTTGTGGAATTCCAGTTTGTTATTTTAAAATTTTCCTTTTGCCCATTTTCCTTGAAACCATCTTTGCTAATGGAAACTGTAAGCATACTTTTCCAGGAGCTCCTTGCTTTAACAACAGAACAAAAAAAGCCACCTGAATTAGAAACAGTTTTCTGACATGTTTCTTACTACAAGAAAACAGAATACCTTCAGAATTCTTAATACAGTCCATCAAGGGACACTTTCCTTTCGGCCAATAAAATTTTACATCTTTTGGCCAGTGTTGAACTTTGTTTTGAATGTATCATGTATTTCACTGATGCTTTGGATAAAAGCAAAAGCTGCTACAGTGCAAGCATGGACATACATATTCTGTTCTATTACCTTCACAAGAGTAACCCAAGGAAGAGGCTGTAACCTCTTTCCATTCTGTACGTTGCTGCTCTTTCCATCAGCTCTAAGAGCCTGTTACCAACTGTTCCACCTACCTTACTAAGATTTTGCTTAAACGTTGATCTTGGATGCCTTCACTTTCTTACATTTGCTGGTTTCCTTATAACTACTGCACAAGGAAGTCTGTATAATGTTATCTGAAGTGTGTATCTAAAGTAAGTCTGCTATTTCCTCCTGATTGTGACAATTAAGCTGTTAGCTGATTCTCTGGGAGGGAAAGTATGATCCCCTAGGACTTCAGGGACATAGGAAACGTACATTACATTACTAAAATTCTAAAGATATGAAATAGCACACAGAATTGTGCAGTAAAAGGAACACATTAATGGAACATGCTTTGAAATATTACATTTAATGTAGAATCATAGAATGGCCTGGGTTGAAAAGGACCACAATGATCAGAGAGGCCTCAACCACCCTGCTATGCGCAGGGTCACCAACCACCAGACCAGGCTGCCCAGAGCCACATCCAGCCTGGCCTTGAATGCCTCCAGGGATGGGGCATCCACAGCCTCCTTGGGCAACCTGTTCCAGTGTCATCACCCTATATATAATATATATTCTTCCTTTCATAAGATATTCAGACAGTCATTGGCTATGCAGTGATTAGACCCAGTCCTTCCAATCTATGCCAGCACTCACTCACACTGAAATCTCACGCTCATTAAAAATAGTGTTCTCTTAAAGGTGTTTGTTACAATAGGTCACTAAATACTTTCTAAATACTTTCTTTCCCCCCAAAAAAGAAACAAAACATTTTCCAGAATAAAGAAAGGAATTAACCTACATCAAGCAGGAGGAGTCTGCTGTTAATTTTAAAATGATTGACAGCTTAGACTAATAATAAAAAAAAATTAAGAGAGTGGATGTAACTTAAATCTTTTACTGCTTCTCAGAAATGCTGTCCCCTATTCTGAGCACTTTTCTCAGTAACCTAAATATAAATGCACAAATAGGAAAATACCTCAGTGTAAAGGGTCACTAGCTTATGAGTAGTCCATTAAATTATTTTTCCTCATTAAATGTTATTAAGCCCTGCCATTTTTGTTGGTTTATGGGTATCATCAACTTTAATGACTATTGCTTTTTTTTTTTTGCTGAGTTTGAGTATCTTTATCCCTTTCGTTTCCTTGTAGAATATAAAAGTGAATAAACTAACTTAATTTTTGTCAAAGAATATTTATCATACAGTTGTAAACCTCTATATAAATAAAAGCAAATTAAGATGTATTTTAAATTAGATAGAAAATGTGTAGAAAAAAAGACAGCACTGCAGAATCTGAAGTAGGCTAACCATAAAATAAGCTAATAGCTTAACTACAAAACTTAAGTAAAAAAAGGCAAAGTGCAGGAATCAACATAAAAATCTAAACAAAGGAAAACAAACAAACCCAAAACGGTCCTCTTATTAAGACAGGAAGGTACATTTATACTCTTACATATTTCACAACACCTACGAACATAAAATACAGATAGTTGAAGCTGCTTGACCTTGGCTTGTTACTTTACCATTCCTAGGTGCCATATTGTAGGATAGGAGGTCTCAAAACTCTGCTCCAGTAGCTCCTTGCTTCTTGAAACTAGTAACTTCAGAGAAGAAGCTGTACTGAACTAGTAAGACTTCTTCTTAAGTTAAATTGCTTATAATAGGAGCAAACCAGATGTTTGAACCCGAAGTGGGAACAGGAGATTTAAACTAAATATCTCTGTTTACTAAATGCTACTATGTTGACAAATAGTAAGACGACACGCTAATTTAACTGGTACCATACTTCCATTTTTAGCTTAAGCAACTGTGGGTAAAGAGTGTGAACACAGATAAGCAGACAGAGATCCCAGTATCTGCTGGGCACAATCTCTGTCTCCCCTTGGTGTTCCTTTGTTTTGGTTTGTTTTGTTTTAAGCTGTAAGAACTCTGTAAATGGGTGTTCCCAGCTGCTGGCAGCCATATGTGCTGCCTACCATCTGTTTTCATTCCATTGTGCTATGGAGACAAACATACTTTATTTTTAGTGTTCTACATTTCCTGATGTTGCACACAGTGTGGTTTAGACATAAGACATAACCCCTATTATGTGAAAAATCTATGGAAAACTGATGAATAAAGGTGACATCACACAGGATCAGATAACTTTCTTTACCTGCATCTTAGTGCAAATACATAATTTATAATCAAGATTGTTCGCTTGATTCTTGTATGTATACCTGTGCTTTTTACCTGCACTGCCTATAAGGGGCTTCCATAATGTTTTAAACATTTTCTTCCCACCCTCCTCGCAGGTTCCTTGGATATAGAAAATTACTCCTAAAATTTCTTGTGCTACTAGCTAGCATTTGCTATTCTGCACACAGCATTCAGAGCTTAAACAGGATATGAAGAAATAAACATCTGTACGATCAACTGTAGAGAGACAACAGTACAATAAAGCACAATCGTTTAAAAGTTACATATGCCCTGATCAACATCACCCACAACTCAACTAGAATCATAGCATTGCCAGCTTAACCTAATATCCACACTTGTAGAGTACATCGCAGTACAGATGTCTCCACCACATATTATTGCAAATTCAGGATGCTCTAAGTTATTAAGCAACTATAGATGAAAGCAAGCAAAATATTAGAGTAATTACCTTTGGTTTCAAAAATTAAAATTATAATCATTTTTGATTTGCAGTGAAATAAATATTGAAAGAAGAAATACACACCTTTAAAACAGCTCACGCATGAAGAGACTGAAAATGTTCACTTTTACAGAGTACCTCAAAAGTCATCTAAGGGGATTTAATTTTTTCTTCTTCAAATTAGGTCTATTCAATCAGGTTTCTATCAATAATTAATTCCTAGAATAAGCACTTTTATTCACTGCATGCAATCTTACAAGTACAGAAAGTACTTATTGTTTAACTAGATTAGTGGAGCTTTTTTTTTTTTTTAATTCATTCAAATAGTTTAATAATGAACATTACCTGCTCTCCTGCTTGAGTGGATGACTTTAATAAGTTATCTGAAGTTATTACTCTTCCCCCAAAGGTTCCAACCAAAACTGTGAGAAAATTACTTTCATATTACTACTATTAAAATTATTCTGCCTTCTGTTTTCAAATTACAAAATGCAGTTAAGCTCCTTTACAGTTCCTGATAGTCCTCTATTTTAAGTAATAAAATAAAGGAAATAACTTGTCACAATTAAGAAACAGAAAGGTGAGGGTTTCTTTCTAACTACTTTCTTCCACTATTGCATAAAGACTAGACTGTAGTGCTTATTTGTTTGATTCCCACACAAATTCTGAGCTACCATTTAGCTGAAACTAAAAGCAGGAGGAGTTTTGAATGAAATGGCCAAATTCACTTGGCATTAGTCGAGTATAGACAACATCCTTCCATACAGCTACCTGTCCCTCAGTCGTTCTATTAAGGGAGCAAGACAGTGATTGGAAGAGTAAGATTTAAAAACAAAAAGGAAGAAAAGCAAAAGAAAGAAAAAAAGCTTTAAAATCACACTGACCTTAGGGATATCATCCCTAATTTTCATTTATTTTAAAATAAAACTATAGCTCAAACTTTATATTATAATCTTATAATAGAACTACTCTCATACGTTCCAGCCATAGCCTTCCTTGAATTCTCTGATAAAGACTATCTATGCAGAACACTCACTCCACACTTTATTCACAGCACTGCTACATCTGAAATCTCCTGGGTGGTGGTTTTATTGTATCCAATGCAAAGAAACTTAAACATTGTACACAGTAACAAAAAATTGTATGCACTTTTACACCAAATTTGGGAAGAGTATTCAAAGCACCTCAAGACAATAGCTTAAAAAATGATTTCAACACCTACACACTACATTAATCTTTTTAAAGGTGCATAGATTTGAATTTATATTGTAAAAGAGTATGTATAATAATAATCTTTTTCATAGAAAAAAATCTGATATTCATTTTTAAGTCTCAATTTCATATCAGAAGCCAGGACAAAATCTTAGGTACATAATGAACATTTCTTTCAAAATTAGTCTATTATCATACCTCCAAAGATCATTTTAAGATTGCTTCCATATTTCTCTTAATTTCAGGTAATTATTACACAAAATCAGATCTATCCTTGAAAATATTTGTCTTCTATTATTTTTAAAATATTTTAAAATCAGCACAATGCATTTGTTGTAATCAAATAATGTAATTCACATTGTTTTTGCAAGAAGTAGATTAAAAAAACAAAACAAAAACCCCAATAACCAGTAAGCCAACCACAAAACTCCAAATTAAAACTGTTCTGTGCTCCTATGATCACATTTTGGTTTCTAAAAAATGCTTTCTTTTCTTTAGAATTTAAGAAAAGAGCATTAATTTAATGGTTCAATCCTTAATTTTTGAGTTTCAAAGCAAAGAAAGCTTTCATTGTGATGGTTACCTATTCAGTACCCGTGCAGTTTCCATTTGGCAAAATGGAAGGATTGAAATAGGAATAAGCTGTCTGCAGGATAGTCAGGAACTGCCAACCAAGACTTTGTGTTGTTTCCACGTATGACGTCTTCAAGAGAACTTCTGTGGATTCCTTGACTTCAGGTTCTCAAAGGTCAGCAAGTTTTATAATCATCTCCAGGCAATTTTCTCCACATCCTGTTAAATTGTTTCTGAACAGCTGCGTGTGTTGCCACGCAGCTTTACCATCCCCTCCACTTAGAGTTGCTTCCAGTGTAACTTCTGTTGCACCACAAAAATCTGAATAGGAGGAGAGATTTCCATCTATTGGAAGAAAAAGATAAACAAGTAAGGGTCCGCTCCAAACAGCATACAGTGCTAGAACACATATTAAAAGGGTAATGTATCGTGAATGTTTAAGAATCCAAGTCAAAACTGTACAAATCAATTTATCAGCAGCAGAAATAAAACAGATGCAGAACTGCAGTTTATTTTTCATGCTCAAAGGATCTAGTCAAGATTGACCACCACACACACACACACGCATCTATTCCTCCCTGTAAAACACACAGCTTTTATTCACTGTATTTTTGCTAACCCCACTATGCTGCAAGTAGTATTTAGATTACTAAAACTTGCTTTCCTTCCTTTTTCTCTGCCAGTTTTGATTAAACACAGTGTTTTTTTGACCTTGTTAAGAAAGACTGAATTAGAAATGTCAACATATGTTTACATTTCATTTTTAATATTTGCCCAGTGGTCTCCCCATATAAACTACACATATGCAATTACACTTTTGCTGCATGATGTAATTTCACACTTACCTCCTACCAGAATAACTTCTGTTGTGGGAGAGTAAAGTCTCCACTTGATTCTTCCACTATGAAATGTCTGACTGCTTGTCTTAATTGAAATGTTATCTATTTTTAGACCAACTGATTTGCACTCAAACTTCCAGCTGATGGAAGCAGAGGATGACCCCTCCTTTCTGGCTAGATAAACCTAAATAAAAATAAGACATAGTCACATCAAAAATTGAGACCATCAACACACATTTAATTAATCCCTGTAACAAGGTTATTAAATCTTAAGAGTATACTTTCATCCTTTATTAAGCTTTAAAACTGCTCACATTACAGTTTTTTTTATATGATCTCTTTCTAAATCATTAAGTCTATTCAACAGTTAGGTAACTGTACATGATTCATAGCCCTTCACTAGGAACACTAATCTATTTCAACATGCTCATTAAAGCTCACTGTATTAAAAAAACAGACTTCTGGCTTTTATATAAAAACCATAGGTCCACACACTCAGTTTCATTTTTGTTGGTCAGTATTCTGGATTCTGCAGATGTGGCTCCTTGCCACACAGCACTTTTTCCAGGACTTCACATGACTTGATTAAGGCAAATCATACATGCCAGCCATAAATACATCCTGTACTAACACTAATCGGGCTGTTAAAAATCTGCATTTGTCCCAGTGCTGTTCTGAACATCACATGGCTGCACAGTTAAGCTCACACATCAACATTCACTGAAGAGTTACAATGAACCCCCAAAAGGGTTGCGAGTTCATAGACTCATAGAATGGCCTGGGCTGAAAAGGACCACAATGATCAGAGAGGCTTCAACCTCCCTGCTATGTGCAGAGTCGCCAACCAGCAGACCAGGCTGTCCAGAGCCACATCCAGCCTGGCCTGGAACGCCTCCAAGGTTGGGGGCATCCACAGCCTCCTTGGGAAACCTGTTCCAGTGTGTTACCACCCTCTGTGTGAAAAAACTTCCTCCTAATATCTAACCTCAACCTCCCTGTCTCAGTTTAAAACCATTCCCCCTTGTCATCATCCACCCTTGTAAACAGCCATACCCCTCCTTTTTATATGCTTCCTTCAAATATTGGAAGGCCACAATGAGGTCTTCCCAGAGCCTTCTCTTCTCCAAGTTAAACAAGCCCAGTTCCTTCAACCTTTTCTCATAGGAGAGGTGCTCCAGCCCTCTGATCATCTTAACAGTCCTCCTCTGGACCCGCTCCAAGAGTTTTATGTCTTTCTTGTGCTGGGGACCCCGGCCTGGAAACAGTACTGCAGATGGAGCCTCACAAGAGCTGAGTAGAGGGGAACAATCACCTCACTCTCCTGCTGGCCACCCCTCTTTTAATGCAACCCAGAACACAGTTGGCTTCTGGGCTGCAAGCGCACATTGCTGGCTCATGTCCAGTTTCTTGTCCACCAGGACCCCCAAGTCCTTCTCTGCAGGGCTGCTCTCAAGGGGTTCTTCTCCCAATTTGTATAAATACCTTGGATTGCCCTAGTTGTTATGTACAGATCTAGTACAGAAAATGTTAGAAGAGAATTTTGCCCTTGCTCCATTTTTCATTACTGAAAAGCAAACTATTCCTTAAGGTAGACAAACATTTGGCCAGAGATCCTTTAGACCAGCAAGATGAGAGAGGGAACAACAACATCCTACAGCAGCTGACAGGAATGCTCAGTTGCACCATTGGTAGCTGTTGCTGGAAAAGCTTGCTAGTAAGTGACCCCTTCCTATTCTACAGGCATCAATTCTTTTCTTCCTAGAGTAAGAGCATATGATTCTTCTGCTGTTCATTGTCCTGACAGATGGGAAAGAGTCTGGGCAGGGCATACAATAATCTGGCTGATAAGGTTTTTGTCTTATTGCAACCATAATGTTTAGGATGACAACTTCTTCCTTTGGCTGTGCATCAAAGAGACATGATACACATTATAAAGCTATTCCCCAAAGCCAAAAAAAAAAGGGTTTTTTTTGGAGAGAAGTACTGCTTTTCAATAAAGCAGTATCACACATTTGCCCAGAAGCATAAGAAGGAAACAAGTTTTTAAGATTTGGTGCTCTAGCAAGGATTCTAACATTCTGAAAAGCAAGCTAAATTTATCTGCAATTTCTTAAATCATCTGGCAATCTTACCTGAAACTTTCCAGTAATATTCATGAGCATCAGCTAAATTGTGTAGACACCAAGAGAGGTTTTGATGCAGAGACAAGGATTTTCTACTTTACTGGCACTGTCATACTTTCACAGTAGATTTAACACTGTTAATAAATCCTTACCATTTTCCAATCTGTTTCAACCTTTCTCCAAATAGACTCTGCCTTCCAAACACCTGTTCCCCAGCCAGTTATTTTTTCACTATTATTGGAAATCCGTGTATAACTATCTTCTACAACATTGTAGATGAGGTGGAAAAGTTTAGAAGACTTCTCTTTTTCAGAGGGAATAAAAACTACTTCTTTTCTCTCCTGAAAAAGGCATAAAGACAAGCACATTAATTTTCCAAAATATTTCAAGTGAGATGACGTTGCTTTTAATCAGTGTACCATACTTTCCCTTCTCAGTTATGTCAACTGAAAAAAGCCCCCAAAAAATCACATGGCATTTATGCAAAACAAAGACTTCTGAGCTACTTTCCTACAGCAGACTTGTCACTTTTCCAGACAGGAGCAATAATTCCATTTTTAAAATTTTCATATTATTAATTTTGCAACTAAATTATTAAAGAAATAACAACATCTGCAAATTTAAGGAAAAGAGAGTAACTTGTTAAGAGCAGAAAAAATATTGAGTATATTTCTATTTCTTGTACAATCAACAAGTAAATGGTTATCTGGAATATCAAATGTAGAGTCTGTGACTATCATATACAGGTGTTTGTACATGGTAGTTTACAAATCCATTTCAAAAAAGCTAACTTACAAACTCCACAACTTCATAGTATTTTTAAAGATTTCGCACTGTTCTTACCAATTTCAGCAAAATAAAAATTATATCTTCTAAACTGAAATAAACTTAGTTCCTCAAACGTAACGATAGGAAACATGCTAATTTCACCTAACCACTTTAGGATTGACAGTTGTTCCATATATAAAGTGATGGGGAAAGTCACTCCTTTCCACACTAGCTCAAACTAAATATGGCTGAGGTTATGGGAAACTCTCTTATAATAAAAGAATTCAAGATAACTGAAACAGTCAAAGAGATTGACAAGAAAACTGTTCAGGCTTATTATTTGAGAGGTTGTTCCATTCTCACAGTCCTATCTGTTTCTGCATATTTTTGTTAATAAAACTAATTGGTCAAAACCTGCTATTAGTCTTTAATCAACAGTACCTAACTATATAACCACATACTTCTTAAAGTTTTCCCAAAATCTTCTACCTGCCCTACAACTTACTAGTTTGTTGCATCATAACAAATCAAAATGGAATAAATACTTATTTTATTTATTTTATTTTATTTATTTTAAGTGCAAAACTTAATACTTCAGCATGACTCAGTTATTCCCAAACATTTTTTGAATCAATGGACTGCCACCAATCTTCAACTTCCTAGTGTACCATTACTCAATTCAACCAAACTTGCCCCTAATGTTTTTCCAAGTTTCAATGAACATAATGTTTAGTTCACCTACCACTGACTCACGAAGCACTATCCCTCTGCAGACCATAGTCACTGAACTTCTAATTAGCTACCTTTAGGATGGTCACCAGTGGAAAAATTAAATACCTCTGAACCAGTTTCACCTCTGGCTATTCTCCAAGCCATTGAACCCGATGTCCTTCCACCAAATTCTCCGGGTTTAGGTGTTTTAGGAGAAATGAATTCAGCAAGTTCCACAATTGTTCTTTCCAACAGCTCTTTTTTTCTGCTTTCTGACAAAGATTGTTGTTTCTGAAAATACATATAAGAAAGAAATAAAAAGTTCAGAAAGAAACGTATATTTAATACAGCCCTAGAGTGACACCAGCAGGAAAAAAAGAATTTGAAAAAACAGGCCAACACTTGAAATTCAGACTGATTCTAAGAAACATTAATCTTAATCCACATGTGCCAGTTATAACCAGTTCATAAATCAGTTATAACTGTATAATTATTTGACAAGTGTTTAGTGCTTTTTCCGTACACTTCCATGCCCTATGTGGGTTTATTTTAGAATAAGGCTTGTGCTGTATTTATATTTGCTTGGATGGTGAAATACTTAACATATTTTAGAGTTATTCATAGCTATTCTGTACCTCAGAGAGAAAACAAACATAATTATTGGGTCAAACTTTTCTTTCCTAAGGTGGAGTGATTTGGTTGGCAGCAGGCTTGCTTTTGTGATTAAATCCAAACAAAAGATTCAGCTGGTCTGTGAAAGAATTAATTCACAGTGACTGATTCCATCATAAATAAACTAATACATTCCTATTTTTGCAGGTATCAGAAAGCTGATTTAAAAATAATAATAATAATTCTTCCAGGTAAATTAAGCAAAACTTAGAGGAAAAGAAAGAATTTTATAACAGTCTTTAAGCACATTGATAACACTAGGGGTGTCTTCCTCATACACACACAAAAAAAATCATTAAGAGGCTAGGTTTCAGCTGCCACAGCTTTCATGTCAAACATACAGAGGTGATAGGTGAAGACTTTTTCCTTAACTGTGGGTACACCTGCACAGGAATGGAAAGTTTGCATTTTCCACTTCAGTGATCATACAAAGCATGCATGCTGAGCCCATTAAGACCTGAAACTTCTGGTCTATAACTATTCCAATCATCTCAAAAAGCAGTCCCGAACCTTGAAATTTTTGCTATTAGGGATCAGAAAAAATTTGATAGGCCCTTGTTCCAAAAAACAATGTAGAATTGGATGAAGAAATGGAAAGCAGATATAGAGAAATTATGAGTTGCAGAGATTCCAGCTGCCAACCAGCAATTCTAACATAACTAATGAATGATGAGCAGTGACTCCAGCACTCCTTTGTGAAATACCACATCTTCCTGAACCTGCCACTTGCCTAGGTATCTGGGTATCCACAGGTAGTACTACAGAGCTCACTCCAGCTCAAGAGGAACTCTGATATTGCTTACCCTAAGTTATTAATTCCACTCTACTATTTTCTTTCAGTCTCTTTGAGGGAAGCCCAGTGTCAGGGGTTACCACCACTGATACTGGTGATACCACAGGAAAAATTGCTGCTGCTGCTTTACAGCTGTCCTAACAGTTTCTGGAAATTGTTGACAAAGAACACTGCTTTTACACAAGCAGGGTGTTTCCAAAGGCAAGCCACAAATGACACAAGAATTTCAGGAGTCTCTAAAATGCAAAGAGTACAAGTATGCTAATTGTTGTCACCATTCCTTCCTCCCATACCTCCCAACAGACTTTTACATATAGCTGCTAATACCACTAAGATACGCATAATGCTCAGACTCAGCAGAAATGAACGCTGCATATAACTGGGAAAATCTGTAACTAAGTTTCCTATAAATGACACTGTTGGCAGTACATTTGTGAACTGAACTGGATTCCAAGAACTCCATTATTCATTATCATGGCTCAAGCTTCCTCCTTTTGTTTCTTTTATCCTGAAAAGCTACTGAGGAAAAAAAAATAAGTGGGAGGCACAGCGTGAGAATCATTTAACTTGGAGAAAGGGAGGGCAATTTATTCATCAAAATAAGAGATCATAAAAAATGATTGACAAAGGTGTTCCATTAGACCATTGAGAAAGCTCTAATATGAGACAGCAGTAGGGAAAGCGTGTGGCATAGCAAAAAAGGTCTGAGATCTCTGACGTGTGGAAAAAGATAGGAGAAATCCAGGGGTTTTGGGGAAGCATATCTATATTTCTTCCTTGTACTCAATTTTTAATGAAAATTTCATCTGAAACACAACAGGAACACTCGCTATTTCTTGTTCAAAAAAATGCTCACATCAGCTCATGAACTGCTTCCATAAAAACACAGATTGAATAATCAGACCAATAGACCAACACACATAGCAGTATCTGTTGGAGATGCCAACACACATCTTTTACTGGAATGCTCTAGACTTCTGAAAGTGAAACAGTGTGATCTTAAGAGTGACATCAAGAAGATAAGGAGGAGGCCAGGAAAACCAGCCAATGAGACATTCCAACAATACTGCATCCTTTTTTTCTTCCCCCCTCCCCACCCCAAAACTTCTGCATCAGTAACAGCCTCTAACACTTGGAATAGCACACTGCTTTCAAGATTCTCCTCAACTGATGGAGAAGAGGCAGAAGACTGATCAATGTAACCAGATTATCTGAAGAAAGGCCCCCACAGATCTGTTTTGTAGCCCCGAGGGTTTAATGATCAGAGGACTTCACCAAATTCCTGCAACCCTTTGAAGTGTATCCATTCTTCAATCTGAATTTCTGATCCTTTACTTCCCTAAATTTTGTTAATCCATGGTCACTCTTCTCAGTACTCCACTCTGCATGAGACTCATTTTTCATTACTGATGAAAGTTTTGAAGCTGGGCTTTGAAATAATCTCTTAACTCTTCACATTTTTAACAAAATTTGACTATAACCCCCAAGACAGCAGGCCTCTAAAAAGGGGTGTTTATTGAGCCATCAGCTTTACTTTATCATAGGAACTAACATTCTGATGCAAAGGAAATAGCCCAAGAAGGAAGTGAGGGACACAACTGAAACAGTAGATGACATTTATTTTCCAAAAAGCAAGGACATTCCTAACAGGTTACAGAACATTTCTTCATTCAAGGATGTCATATTCTGAAAATATACATTTCACTTGCAGTGGTCTACTTAAGCTACATACCTTTTTATTGATTGCATTAATTGTTTCACGCAGTTTAGCTTCACTGAGTGCTGTCCTTCTAGTCAGTACTTCTTGATGCTTACAGCTGTATCTCCATGTGACATCAACAACCTCAAACACAAGACGAAGAAAATAGAGCAATCAAAACTTCCTATCTTGATTTAAAGAGGTTAACTATTCAAAGTACTTTTTTAGATTTAATAATTCTGGAAATCACATTAAGATGGAATACTTCACACACTTGCCCCAGGGCAATGCATTGGGCTTTTTGTGGGGGGGAGGGAACAGGACTGGTTTGGTATGGATATTTTTTTGTTTCTTTAAATCACCATTCCTACCTCATCTTTGGAGAATGCAATTATGTAGGAAAGCTTCTTTCCCCAACCAATTTCATAGAGGAGAGGTTTATCACAGACATTTTCACAGGGATCACAGTGAAGCCATCTTTTCTGAGATGCAGAATATACTTCAGTCCATACATGATCTACATAACAAAGGCCAAAAGTAGGCAATGAATTACAGGAATAGATCCCTTCTAAAGGCCCAGAATAATGAAACTTTTCCTTACTTATGAAATAAAACGAACAGGCAAGAGAATATATTTCTGTTAATATCTATTCAGACAAATTAGCAGAGCTTTTTCTTTCTACCTTAGCATCATGTTCCCTTTGATTCAACAAAAGACTAACACTCTGAAGTCAGACATCTCTCCTTAGTTACACAACTATATTTCACTTTGTCAGACAAGAGGGGAAACAATTTATATTTCTTTGTTAGTTAAACTACATAACTTTACATGCTGCCTGATGGACTAACACAAACTTAGAACCATAACATTCTATCTCATTCTGCGTGTACTTGTATTAAAATAATATGTTCTCTTGTACTGTTACCTGTCCAATCCCTGACATATCTAGCTTCAAACCCCATAGCTCTGCAACACAGTGTAAAACAGTTAGCCCATTCGCCACAGCGTCCACATCTGGTTTCCAGAAGTTTCTCTGGGTTATTATACCTAGTGGAGAAAAAAAAAAAAAAAGAATAAAGGAAAACATATTTCATCTTTCAAAATATTTACATCATGATTGCCCTTGCAATGATTTGAACAGATTTTAGTGCCATTCAGTTCACAGAAGATAATGGGAATGATTGCTGCATTGAATAGAACAAGTATGAGCAGAATGCTACTTTCACTTTGACTCTGATGAGTCTATCACCTGTTCATAACAGTACCGAAATTAATCTGATTTTTTAGTTTTCTAGATTAACTCAGACTTCAGCTTAAAATATGACTGTTGTATGGTGGTCATTTTGATTGTTTGCAAAAGTATCTAAAAATAGGATATTTACTCTTCCGCTACAAAGTCAGCAGATCTGCTTTATCTTATCTGCAAGATCACAAAAGAAGTGAAACAGCATTTCTTGAAATACTAAAAAAAAAAGTAATAGCATGCCAATGTTAACATACTTTATTTAGAAACTGAACTTTATCAAAATAACAGTAAAAAAATATCAGGCATACATTCAGAACAAAGCCGTGTAAATGAAAGCAATATATTTTCTTTAAAAAAATTTTAAAAGAGATGTCACTGTTTCATCAACCATCCGATCACGTTACTTATAAAAGCTTCTCTAACATTTGATCCAACAACTTACCACTTGTTCATAAAATGCATAAGTGCAAAGCTGTTTCACAAAAGAAATGAAAAAAAAAGCAAAACAGATCTTTGTATGCTCACCTTGGGAATCTATTACAGAACTGACACTGGCTGCAGTAATGATTTTCCACTCTATCAGCATTCCACCTCAGATCATCATAAGTTGGTGAGAGGTAGTCTCTTTTAATTTCAGTCTGGCCACCACACCTGCTGCAAGGCAGATTATCTACCCAATGAAAGAAGTCATTCTTAAACCAGTTCAAGAGCTCCAACAACAAGAAGTCTTCTTCATTCACATGTTCACCTGTAGAATTTACACAAGGAGAGATCAAATAGTAAAACAAGAGTTTAGCTGAATTTTACAGTATCTACCCAGATCACCATTTCTTGGGCCTTTAGTACATTTTAGAAGTCTCATTAAAAAAAGGTTCATATGTTGCTTATTCACTCAAGAGAGAAAATCCAAGTGAAGACTGAATAATGGCAAACTGTATTTCAGGAACAAAAATCTGTACTCCCAGACACTACAGCTAGAGTGAGAATTAGGAAATTCTCAGAAGAACAAGTTAGACATACAGTGAAGCCAGGTGAACTTCCTCATGCCTCTCATGTTCCTCTAGGGCTATGAAAGAGATACTATACTAACTCTTCTTCTGCTCCTAAGTATTCTCTTTCTGTTCTTTGCTATTAACCTAAGAATAACAATTGCTTTTGATCTCAAATAATCAGATACCAGCAGCAGTATAGCCAGCCAGATGTAATATAAGCTGTCTGCAGGAAGTCAAGTACCACAGAACATGCATGCAGGTTAAGTAAATAAAGTTAAGCTTGTTTATAACCTCATCAAGAAACAGTTTTGTCAGCTTACTCAAAATGACACAGAATGTCTCTATTTTTCAACTCTGATTCTACCACGTCAGAACATCAGACTCTTCTGACTCTTTGTCCTGTGCTCACAACAGGTGTCTTCTCACATATCGTCAACTATTCTGCTGTTTGGAAATAATCCCGCTCCACCTGAAGTTATAAAATCCAGCCTTCTAAAAGAAGAGATCCACCTTTTAAACTCTTTATAGTCTTTAAATGTATATCCTGCTCTAATGTCCAAACATTAAAGGAAGTCTTCCTATTAACTCCACCATCTAGGTAATCACTCTGCAATCATAGGTACTAATATGTGGTTACTTTATGTACTACAGTTTGTTTATAGACACAGTGCTGACAGACTGCACTCATGAAGACAAAAAGTATTTAAGAAAAACACTGTTTAAAGGAAATTGTACCAAATTTGTGCACTCTTCTTTATCAGGATAGTGAAGGAGGAGTAGATGAGATGTATATTTTATCTAAATTCAATTCATATCTTCCTCTGAAGTACTCTGCCTGCTACAGAGCACTAGGGACTGCTAACTTCATTAAACACACACTGCCAAGAGAAGATCATCTGCTAATCAAAACCAAAAGAACTGAGACTTCAGACTGAATTTAATTAAGTAACAATGACAATTTTACTGTATTACTGCTTTCAAAATGTAGGCTTATGTGCTCAAACTTCCTTCTATGAGCAGAAGATTTTGAGCACAGGCAACATGCTCTTTTCATGGACTGCAACATGTAAACCAGAACCCTACAAAAATATAACCACTATTATATCAATATTCTTCTTCTTGTAAATAGGTCCTTCATGAAAAATTGCATGGAAAGAATGACAAAGAAGATGTACTTGAACAGAAAACAGCTCTCCGTGACGGCCAGCTATTTTCAACTGCACAATCAGTCCTTCTAATGGAAAGAGGTAAAGTGAAATAGTCAGAAATTCGTACTTCTGCTCAAATGACAATAGCCTTCCTAACACAGTCTTTAAGGACAAAATCCTAAGATGTCTGCTAAAAGAAGTCCTAAAAGCAAATGCCACCTAGCACCAAGCAGTTATTCCTGCAGGTAACAGCCTTAACCCAGCAATATACGAAAACAGAAGAAGCTGGAAGTGACAGTTAGCCATAAATCTCATAAGCAGTCCACTTCCAAAGGAAATTGTCTCTAAAGCTCTTAAAAATGGCTTCAAGTTGTTATAACTCCAGAATGGTGGAGTTCCATTCTGTGCCCCTTTATTTTTATCTAAATGAACTTCTGGAAATCATTTTGAATAGATCAGCTTGATGTCTAGGGAAGAAGCATCTGAAAATACCACCCTCCTTTCTTCCTTGCTTTCAAAATAGTGTATACAACAGAATTGAAACAGGGTCTAATATGAACATTTGTCTTTTTTTAAATAAGTGATAAATAAAAATTATTTAAATATCTGTATTTTACTTTAAATCACTGTATTTTACTAAAGTGCTGACTGAAAATGCTTTTTAATTATCTATGTAATTTACTACTCCCCAGAATACCTTTGCAAAAAAAAAAAAAAAAAAAAAGAGAAAAAAATATCAAGAAAGGTTCACTTATGTCAAAGGTATTACAGATTAATGTGGCTGTATCAGACAAAGTCATCCAGAAAAATGATGAGAAGAACTTACCTTTGGTTTGCAATCCCATTTGGTTTGCATTCCCATCAAGCTAGAATTTCTCTAAAGTCCTCTATCAAAGATTCACAGTGAAAAAGATCTTTTAAATCAAAACATAGTCTTGAACGCCCATTAAAAATATAAATAATCTTGTACAAATAAAATTTCACTATATTAATAAAATAAATCTAAACTTTAGTTAAAACGGCTTAGTGGCTTACTGGCAAACACTTGCACTTTCAAAAGAAATTAAGATTTCTTTTCTTCAATAAATAAATGACTACTGATGCTACAAATACTTATACTCATGCATAACTTTTGGTCGAAGATAATGGCATTTGAACAATCTTATTCATTTTAGCATTTGCAAGAATGGTGTTTCTTCTCATATCAGATTGTGTTTTGGAAAGGCCAAAAGCAAGATCTCACCAATAATATAATTCTAAAGAGAGAAACAATATTTTGGAATTCTTCTGAATTTGGAATTGTAGTACTGACAGAAAAGCAGTACTCTGACATTTCAAACTGATGACTATAAATAAAAATAGCTCACTTCCCTCTTGTAGTTATTTCACTCTAGATGCTCATTCAATTTGTCTGTCATAGCTTGCTGCTAATTCAGAAATTACGACTTCAAAATTTCCACATGAAAGTAGTAACAGATGGATGAATAAAAACAATCAGAAAAATAAAAATCAGTAGTAAATTAAATAGTAAAAAATATGAAAAGAATAGAAAACTTGAAAATTAGTAATGAGTAAGAGGGCAATTCTAACATAGAAACAGCACTTGGAATCTGCGTATATATGACCTAATACCCACACCTAAAGAATGGTAGATGTTTGAAAGAATATTTTTGCTTCCATATACATTGCAACATTACCTTTGTCCAGTCTTGCAGCTTGTGCTAGCTTTTTCTGAGCCTTCTCTTTCAATTGCTGGAGGGGAATCAAAGCTAGTGCTTTCCGCTGAAGAGAAGTATTCTCATAAGCTAATATAAGATGCTCACATTTGCTTTGAAGTGTTGTCAACATATCTGCAGCCTGCAAAGGATTTTCAGTTACAAAATGGCTTATAAGCCTCCTCTTTAAGCAGCAGAACCAAGCTCCTGCATCTAGCTCAAATCAGTCACAATCCTATACTCACAGTTGCATTATTTTTATCCTTAGTAAATAATGTAGAGTCAGGACAAAGAAGAATTTTTAAAAGACAATTCTGCTGACAAACTTCTGAACTTCCTTTAACCCATCCTCCTCCCCCCCCCCTTTGCAATATTTAAATATATTTAAAGTATAAAAATCACAGAACCACAGAGTTACAGGTGTTGGAAGGGATCCCAAGAGATCACTGACTCCAACCCCTTGCTAAAGCAGGTTGTCTACAATAGATCACACAGGCAGGCGCCCAGATGGGTCTTGAGTATTTCCACAGGAGACTCCACAACCTCTCTGGGCAGCCTGTTCTAGTGCCTTGCTGTAAATAAGTTACTCTGCCTTTTTATATGGAACTTCCTATGTTGAAGTTTTATGCCACTGCTTCTTGTCCTATCACTACTGAGAAGAGCCTGGCTTCATCCATTTGCCTCCAACCTCCCTGTAGATATTTATAAACATTAATCAGATCCCCACTCCCTTCCTCCCCCGTTTTCTTTTCCCCAGGCTGAACTGACCCAAGTTACTCAGCCTTTCCCATTCTCTAGCAATAGATCATGCTTCAGTTTTTAGTCTTATTAACTTTATTAACTAGCTTCTTGGCTTCATCAAAAATTCTGTTATTTCTTGAGATACGATACAATATAGCAAGACTCCCATGAATCACGGGTGCAACATATAAGAAATAAAAATGCTTTCACTAAAAAGACCATTCTAAATCTCTGATATCTAACAACACTGCATACAATAATACAACAGCTCACTGAAAAAACAAAACACCTCTTCCTGTGTGCACAAAATGGCAAAGCCAGAAGGTATCTCGCAGACTTCATTCTAATTAACACAATATATAGACCAAAATTCAATAGGTTCAGAGAGTTATTATTATAAGTCCTTGAAAAAAGAAAAATCAGAGATACAGATTTCTAATGAAGTACAACCATTGTAATATTTGTCTCTAAACTGTAGTTTTGGTCCCACCACTCATGCTGAATCACAAGAAACCTAGAAAAACGCACTGACTACAGCAAGTCTTTACAGAAGTTTCATAACCACTTCCAACAACCATTACAGAAGTGAATAAGTCAGTGAAACACAATAAGCAGACGTGAAATACCAAATGTAGAATGATTGGATGTACTTTATCTGCTTACTCACACCCATGCGGCATCATTTCCCTGACACAAATCTTTGGATAGGTAAGAAACAGCACATCTCAGTTCAGCATCCAACAACATGGGTTGCAGTGACCACGCTCTGGTCGAGTTCATGATCTCGAGGGATGTGGGCCTGGTGAAGAGTGGCGTCAGGACCCTGAACTTTGGGAGAGCAAACTTTAAGCTGTTCAATGGACTGTTGGCCGAGATCCCCTGGGATGCTGTCTTTAAAAACAAAAATGTTGAGGAGAGCTGGTTACTCTTTAAGGATGCCTTCCTAAGAGCGCAAGAACTCTCCGTCCCTCTGAACAAGAAAGCAGGCCGACGAGGGAGGAAGCCAGTGTGGCTCAGTAAGGACCTGCTGGGTGTGTTGAGGGCGAAGAAAGGTACGTACAAGCTCTGGAAACAAGGCCATGTCACCTGGGAAGAATACAGAGATGCCATCCGGACTTGCAGATGTGGATCAGGAAAGCCAAGGTGCAGGCGGAATTGAACTTGGCAAGGGATGTGAAAAACTTTCTACAGAAGACTTTCTACAGGCACATCGGCCAGAAGAGAAAGGCCAAAGCGAGTGTACCTCCTTTGGTAAATGTAAAAGGAGAACTGGCTACAACGGACAAAGAGAAGGCTGAGGTACTGAACGAGCTCTTTGCCTCAGTCTTCGCTGGCAGCCAGGATTCCAGTACTTCTCACGTCCCTGAGCCCTGCATCCCTACACCTCTGGGTGGGGATTGGGGTGGTAAATCCCCTCCCCGCTGTGAGGA
This sequence comes from Phasianus colchicus, assembly GCF_987193195.1. Taxonomy (NCBI): domain Eukaryota; kingdom Metazoa; phylum Chordata; class Aves; order Galliformes; family Phasianidae; genus Phasianus; species Phasianus colchicus. The sequence goes on along the minus strand of NC_143441.1, from coordinate 15,978,733 downwards.
CAGAGCAGGTCCGAGACCGCCTCACGAGACTGAATGTGTACAAGTCTATGGGGCCGGATAGCATGCATCCCAGGGTTCTGAAGGAGCTGGCTGAGGTGGTTGCCGAGCCGCTCTCCATCATATTTGAAAAGTTGTGGCTGTCCAGTCAGGTCCCAGATGACTGGAGGAAGGGTCACGTCACTCCCATTTACAAGAAAGGGAGCAAGGAGGACCCCGGGAACTACAGGCCGGTGAGTCTCACCTCTGTGCCTGGGAAGATCATGGAACAGATCATCCTGGATGACAGGCTTGATCACATGAGGAAAGGGCCAGCATGGCTTCACCAGAGGAAGGTCATGCTTGACCAATCTGGTGGCTTTTTATGATGGAGTGACGGCATCGGTGGACAAGGGAAAGGCGACCGATGTCATTTACCTGGACTTGAGCAAGGCCTTTGACATGGTCCCCCACCACACCCTTATCTCCAAATTGGAGGGATGTGGATTTGATGGGTGGACCACTCAATGGATAAGAAACTGGTTGAAAGGCTGCAGACAGAAGGTGGTCATCAATGGCTCTATGTCCAGGTGGAGGCCGGTAACGAGCGGCATCCCCCAGGGGTCTGTCTTGGGACCGGTGCTCTTTAACATCTTTATCAGTGACATCGGTGACGGAATCGAGTGCACCCTCAGCAAGTTTGCTGACGACACCAAGCTGAGTGGTGTGGTTGACATGGTTGAAGAAAGAGATGCCATTCAGAGGGACCTTGAGAGACTAGAAAGGTGGGCCCGGGTGAACCTGATGAGGTTCAACACGGCAAAGTGCAGAGTTTTGCACTTGGGCCAGAGGAATCCCAGGCATCCATACAGACTGGAAGGAGCGGTCCTTGAGAGCAGCCCTGAGAGAAGGACCTGGGCGTCTTGATAGATGAAAAACTTAATATGAGCCAGCAGTGTGCCCTTGCAGCTTGGAAGGCAAATGCTATCTTGGGCTCCATCAAAAGAGGGGTTGGCCAGCAGGGACAGGGAGGTGATTGTTCCCCTCTACTCTGCTCTTGTGAGGCCCCATCTGGAATACTGCATCCAAGTGTGGAGCCCCCAGTACAAAAAAGACAGGGAGCTGTTGGAGAGGGTCCAGAGGAGTGCCACGAAGATGATCAGGGGACTGGAGCACCTCCCCTATGAAGACAGGCTGAGGGAGCCGGGTTTGTTCAGCCTGGAGAAAAGAAGGTTGCGGGGTGACCTCATTGCAGCATTTCAATACCTGAAGGGAGCCTACAAACAGGAGGGGAATCAACTCTTTGAAAGGGTAGATAACTGCAGGACAAGGGGAAATGGTTTTAAGTTGGAGGGGAGATTTAGGTTGGATGTCAGGGGGAAATTCTTTACAGAGAGAGTGGTGAGGTGCTGGAACAGGCTGCCCAGAGAGATTGTGGACACCCCGTCCCTGGAGGTTTCAAGGCCAGATTGGATGGGGCCCTGGGCAGCCTGGTCTAGTATTAAATGGGAAGGCTGGTGGCCCTGCATGTGGCAGGGAGGTTGGAGATTCATGATCCCCGAGGTCCCTTCCAACCCTGGCCATTCTGTGATTCTGTGAACATACAAATAATTTCATTTAAAATAGACAAATTCTGCTGAAGGATGCCTAAGAAGAAAACTTTTGGAAGAATTCATCTTGCACCAACTTATTTAAGACAATGGTTCTAAGGGAGAAAGCTTCAGAGTTAAACCAAAGCACCCTTCAACATTCTATCAAACAGTGTAACTGCTTCATTTTCCAAAGTAAGATGAGGTCTTACGAGTCTTCTCCTGCTAGACCAAGGTAACATCAGCTGAAAGGACGACTCTGCTTCTTTATCACCAGAGAACTTCATCTCAGCTTAACTAAAAATAAAATTTCTTTGCCTTGCTGAATTACCGCCTCACCCTTACAGTCTACAAATGCAGGTCACAATGTGTGAACTGAGATGTCAACAATGATAAACATATGTTGTAGTTTAACTCAGCAGGTGGCTGAGAATCACACAGCCCTCCCTTCCCAGTAGGATGGGGGTGGGAATTGAAAGGAAAAAAAAAAACAAAGCACAACTTGTGGGTTGAGATAAAGCCATTCACTAAGATAGAAAAAAAGAAAAGGATAATAATTATGACAAATGTATATATATATGCACATATAACAAGTGATTGTTCAGCACTGACTGATGCCCAGTTAGCCCCCCCAGCTGTGGAGGAGAGCAAGATGAACCCTCACCCCCTTCAAAACTCTCCTTCTTCATTATGTCACATGGCATAGAACATTCCTTTGGCCAGTTTAAGCCTGATTCTGTACCCTCCCAGTCCACTGTTTCTATGAGCTGAGAAACTGGAATGGCCTTGGCTCTGTACAACACTGCTTAACAGGAACTATAAACATCAATGTTGACAGCACATCATTTTTCTCCCAGAACCAAAACATAGCATCACATCAGGCACTCCAAAGGAAACAGTCCCAGTTAAAATGGAGACAACATACATGTCAGTTCTTTTGTTGGCTCTCAGACAAATACCGCAGTTTTAGCCTCCCTCTCTTCTTTGCTCCCCCTTGTTGCACTTTCCAATACAACTCAGCTACTTTTCATGATTACCTGATCAATAAAACACATCTATAGACATCTTCAACAAAATCCCTTGCTAATGTTCTACTTATGGCATGCTTCATGTTGAAGATCTAAAAAAACAACCAACCAACCACTACTCTAACCTCCTTCTCAAAGCAAGGCTAGCTATAAGATCAGACCAACTTGCTCAAGGCTTTATCCAGTCAGGTCACAAAAAGTCACGTTTGGAGATTAAACAACCTGAGCAATCTGTTCCAACAGTTGACTCCTTCAATCTTTATATTCAAGATTAGTGCTTCTCTAAAGTATTCAGGTAGTAATTACCATTTTGAGAGATTGCAGAAGTGACGTTTCTGGCTGCTGATGTTCAGGGGCAGGAACAGAGCCAACAGGTCTCGAAGGCTGATGTGCAATTGTCGGAGCACTGGCTACAGTTTCAGAGGATCCTGATCTGTGGACTTGATTCGACTCATTCAGCCTGCTACTCCTCTCTACAGCAATTAGATCTCTGATTTTACGTAGTTGCTCAATCGACGCCTCCTTTGGGAAAACCATGTGAGTTTCTCCCTGAAATTTGGGCAAATTAATACAGCAGTTAACACAGGTCTAAGCCAGCAATAGATACAGGCCAGTGACTAACAGCTATATCATTTATTAGAAGTTAGCCTACTAAGGCTTCACAGGACTTCACTTTCAGGTTGGGTTCCTTACAGCAGAAACTTGTAGATTTTTCAAAGCAGAAGCTATAAAATCAAGTACCTATAGTCAGCCTAGAGGAAAAGCAATCACAATAACACTTTGTTACAATAACTTTTGTAAGCAACTTATTTTGCAAACTAACACATGGAGAACAAAAGCACAGCTTGGCAGAGCAAGCAGCAGCAACAGAAACAAAAAAGAAAACAGTCAGTTCTCACAGTACATCAGTGAAATACCACACGACACAAGAGGATAGCCAGCATCTGGAGAAGAAGCCCTGTAATTATCTTCTATGCTCATATTTAAGTTTTCAGATGGGAAATGTTTTTCTTATTTAGACCTGTACCCAGCTGGAATGCTGGGTCCTATCTTTGATTGCAACATGATTACTGCTGACTACAGTAAAAAAAAAAACAACAGTAATTAGGATGGAATTAGTAGCAGTACACTTAACATACACTAACATGTTACTAAAAACATGGATACCCTGAAACATTCATAGTTTAAGTTTCAGTTTTTTAACCAAGTAATGTTTTTACCCACACTGTTACCTTAGGCACCCATCATTGTAGATGCAACACTTTACTTTTCACGTAGAGTCACCACAAAATTAAATGGATTGTACCAATCCAGAAGTCCTCTTTTTTTTTTTTTTTTTTTTTTTTAATTAAGTTAGCTCACCAGGCAGACAAAAGAAGGAACAATTGTAGCTACTATCGTTGGAGAAAAGTTTGTGAACTCCAGCCTCAGTTGGCACTATAACCAGAAGACTGAGCCAATATACTTTTAAAGCTCTGACAGAAGAGGAAGTAGCATTTTACAATAGGCCCGAAAATGACTAAGCTATTACTGCTTGAGTGCTTCACTCCCTGCTTGACTACCTCTTGGCTGAAACACATTGTTTCAAAGTAATCTCCTATGCATAAGTCTGCAAATAAACCTACAGACCATTTCTTCCTCTTAAGTCACCATTTCTTTCCACGTGCATTTATTTAGTTCCTAAAATCAGGATAAATAATGGACTTCACTGAAACAGAAGAAAGAAGTATCTCATGACAACTGGACCTACATAACAATGTATGTACCCACACAAAATTGCTGCACTAAACAGACAACATAAAGCAAAGCTAGAGCAAGATCTTTGCACCATTAAGCAAAAGTTGTTTCTTTCACCCCAGCACTGTTGTAAATACAAAGGTTGACTCTAGCTCAACAAGCGTTGGAGTTAAAATATATTAAGACAGAGACCATTTCAGCATGCAAAGCAATCTTTGAAATACATGTTTATGACTGCAACAGTATTAATATTCACTTGTTACATTGTTAAGAAGCAGTTTCATAATTATTTAACTGCATAAGTCCCACCATCTCACTACTTCAATAACCTGCTGCCCTTTTCACAGCTATCACAACAACACTAGTACTAGCAGCTGCATTGTGAACTGGCTAAAAACCAATCTCCAAGTAATGAAACAGTTTTCCATAAGATCAGCTCTCTTATATAACTTACTACAGGATCACATAAGCCATAATGGTGATGGGAACAAGCAGGAGAAAACAGGATTTTATTTATTTATTTATTTATTTATTTTTTATGATATGGAAACTAAAGCCTGAGGATACAGTTTGTTATTCATCTAATAGCAGGCTGTTAACCTGAGGGCTTTCACTTCAGTTCCCATCATTCTCACTGTGCCATACACCGCTTGCCATTACAACAGTAATCAAAATCAACTTTATTAAAGATCAGCTGAGCTCTGATTCCATCAGGATTTCTGGAGCAGCCTCACCTAAGTTTTCTGCTGGCTAACCATTGACATTTGCAAAGAAGGAGGGATAATAAACAAACCCTGGCTTAACATCTACTGTGCTGGGAAAGAAGAAAAAAAAGCAATTTAAAATCTTAGTTTGCAAAGTGATGAAGGCTCCAGAAATGATTATACCCACCTCTCGAAAGCCCATTTCAAACAAACACTCAACTGCTCCCCTGACAGGTAACAGCCTCGTGGAAAACGCCGGATTTCCATTCCGAATTGATCTGTATTTTTCTTCATAAGGATTTCTGAAGAAATCGAAAGTTTTGATTAAGTTTGCAAATTAAAGAAAACACCGAGAAGCAGGGTACCTACACTACGCGGCATCAGCCGTTTGCAAGACGCTTTTTCAAGTGTTTGGTTTCATCCACACCACATAGGCGACATTCGACACCCATCCAGAATTTGGACACCAGTCACGGCCGCGGCAGGGTGCCCATGAGGGGACGGAGGGGAGCGGACGGGACGCCGCTCACCGCAAGATGTTGTCCGCGTAGGTGAGGAGCAGCCGAGAGGCCTCCAGGAAGGTGTCCCGCGCGTTCTTGCACAGCTCCCTGACGGCGGGGGAGCTGGACGGCTGGGAGAGACCCGCAGTGCCCGCCATCGCGCCGGCTGCCAGCGTGCTGCGCCTCCAGCCCCGCGCTGCGCCAGGCGACCGCCGCAGTGCGCCTGCGCAGTCACGGCGCCGAAGTCGCGGCCCCGTGGGTGGGGAGCGCCCGTGGCGGCCGCGCAGCCGATCGCCGAATCACCGATTCGCTCTCTCCGCCGATCGTGACGTCGGGGATCGACTAGGAAGCCGTCGCATGCCCACCCCCCTGCCCGTCCCGAGTGGTGCGGCCCCGCGCCGGCGGAGCCAACCACAGCTGAGCGGGGGGGAGCGCGGCCGGCGGAGGTACCGCGGGGGCTCGGCGGGCGGGAGGGGTGCGGAGCCGGCGCGGGGTGGCTGCAGCCCGAGGGCGCCTGGGATCCCACGTCGAACATTAGGGACGTCCCGGGGTGTGCAATCGGCTGTGTTCTCTGCGAGAAACGAATCCCCCTTTGCTTTTCCGCAGATCAGCCGTTCTAATTGCTTGAAGACGAGCTGCCTTTCATCAGGAGCCGTGGCTGTTAGACGTGCGCTGGTTTCATGATTCCTGTAGTTCTCTCTCCACTCTTTACCTAAAACCCAGGCTAACTGGGTAAAGATAATTTAAACCGGCAAATTGGGATTATGATTTAAAGCAGGCTCCTGTGCACGTTATAAGCGCTGTTCTTGGCTTTTTGTTTGCCAGAAATGCTGCTACGCGCGTTTTGCTGCCAGAGAATGGAGCAGGTCGCTGCTATTTGCTAGAAGTGCATTACCCTTCTGCCGACATGTGTTCCCAGTTCAGCTCTTAGTACTGTACCAAGTGCTGTGTATTTTACCAGTGCATACCCTCTGATGGCGCAGAGCCCACGTGCCCGTGTGGGTTCCACCTTTGACCATTGTTTTGTTGCTGGAAGTGATTACTTCTGCAAAGAGTCAAATCCCTTCTGCTCCCATGTGTTGGATGCATGTAACGGGGGCTGAGGAGGGCACAGCACTGCAGCACGCTGCTCAGCCCGCTCCTTGCACCCAGTGTGTCCTGCCTGAAGTGCTGCTCGGCAGCAGCCCTCTGCCCTCACTTGGCATCATGGGGAGTTCCCATGGTGTTACATCCAGGGGAGCTGGGAGGGCTGCAGGCCCCGTGTTTCATGGCTTCTGGCAGCAGTCAGATAGTTCAGAGCCAGATCTGGTGTATCATCATATGGTGTAAGGGCCACAGCATTGTTGAAAAGCCTGCTTTCTGGCAGAACAGTGTTAGTATGTCATTTATCTGTATAATCGTTATGTTTCTATTAGACTATAAGTGTAAACATCACAATGTAGAGATGTTAGTCTGCACAACTGAAAAGTGATTGCAATCCAAAATGTGTTTGTTTTTTTTTTTTTTTTCCCTTCAATTTATAAGCCTTTTGAGGTGCTGCTGTGGTGCATCCATTGGAAGTGCTGTCCCCACCCTACTCTGAATATCCGTAAGCTGATCAGAGGGCTGGAGCACCTCTCCTGTGAGGAAAAGTTAAGGGAACTTGGATTGTTTAGCTTGGAGAAGAGAAGGCTCTGGGGAGACCTCATTGTGGCCTTCCAGTACTTGAAGGGAGCTTATAAACAGGAGGGGGAATGGCTGTTTATGAGGGTGGATGGTGATAGTACATGGGAGAATGGTTTTAAACTGAGACAGGGGAGGTTGAGGTTAGATATTAGGAGGAAGTTTTTCACACAGAGGGTGGTGATGCATTGAAACAGGTTGCCCAAGGAGATTGTGGATGTCCCATCCCTGGAGGGCTTCAGGGCCAGGCTGGATGTGGCTCTGAGCAGCCTGGTCTGGTGGTTGGCGACCCTGCACACAGCAGAGAGGTTGAAACTAGGTGATCATTGTGGTCCTTTTCAACCCAAGCCATTCTATGATTCTATGAAGAATGGGTGGAGATAGGATGGTGAGGAGACTGTCTGAGATGCCTGGTTGTGTTAGTGTCAGGAAGAGATCCAGCTCCTAACCTGTGGACTAACAGTGGTGTTACCTTGTTTTCTAGCCTGTTCTGGCTGACATAAGGGTTAATACTGTGGCATCCTTAGCATGATAATGCTAGGAAATTTTAGGTCTCTCTGAGAAGGATGAAGTTGTATATGCTTATTGTTGAGGACAGCTGGTAGTTCTGAGGCAAGTTTGCAGCAAAACCAGTGAGTGCCTTGCAGCCCACAGAGGTGACACATACTACTCCTGATGACAGACATAGAAATTACATCCCTTCCTGCAGTGTTGACACTAGGGTTTTGTGTAAAGAGCAGCTTATTAACTTGGCAAGATCAGACTTGGCGTTTGTAGAGTTAATCACACGATACTTCTCCCTCACCTTTGGAGAAGAGAAGGAAAGGAAGAGTGCAAAAATATAGGATAAACTAATTTATTAAAAGAAATGCGAACTAATGCAGAATAATTAAGAGTAATAAATCGAAATGAACAAAAAATAAGGGAGAGCGAACCTGTGCGAGTCTTTATAGACAGGCCCTCCACTGCATACGTACTGGAAAAGACAAGAGAAGTCTTCCCTTGTCACCTAGAATCAGAAAATCCTGTGGAGGCTTCTGGGAAATGCAGTACAGCCCAGTGTGTCTTCCTCTTGGAGAATCAAAACTTGTGTGAGGCTGCTAGAAAACCAGGAGACACAGCTCTGCAGTGCACTGTGCCTCTGCACCAAACACTCTCTTGCATGATGTCATGGTATGGAATACTGATAAAACCAGGACACAACGTTTCTCACACTGTCTGTTTTATTGTTTGTGTCTTTTTTCCTCTCCCTGCAGCTACAGGAATGTGCACAGATTGATTGGTTTCCACCATGTTCTCAAAGTGCTCACGGGAACTGTTAAAGGTTGCAAATCTTCATCTCCAGAGTCTGAATTTGAATCCGCTTTTAAGAAATCACAGGAGAGCTTTCAGCAAGTCACTGCCTGCGTGTCGAAGGAAAGTAGTTGTTACGGGTATTGGCTTGGTGTCTCCTCTGGGTGTGGGGACCCAGCTTGTGTGGAAGCGCCTTCTCCAAGGAGACAGTGGGATTGCATCACTAGATGGGGAAGAATATGCGGGCGTTCCATGCAGAGTGGCTGCCTGTGTGCCACGGGGAGATGAGGAGGGCCATTTCAAAGAAGAGAGCTTTGTTTCAAAGTCAGAGATCAAGTCCATGAGTTCTGCTACTGTCATGGCCATCGGTGCAGCAGAGCTGGCAATGAAGGACTCTGGCTGGTCTCCACAGTCTGAAGAGGATCGTTTAAGAGCTGGTGTGGCAATTGGAATGGGAATGGTTCCACTGGAAGAGATTTCTGATACAGCTGCTTTATTTAAAACAAAGGGTTATAACAAGGTCAGCCCATTCTTTGTCCCAAAGATTTTAGTCAATATGGCAGCAGGTCAGATCAGCATTAAATACCAACTGAAGGGGCCAAATCACGCCGTGTCAACTGCTTGTACCACTGGTGCGCATGCTATCGGAGACTCCTTTCGATTCATTGCCTTGGGTGATGCTGATGTCATGTTGGCTGGAGGGACTGAGGCTTGCATTAGTCCTTTGTCCTTGGCTGGATTTGCAAGAGCTCGAGCCCTAAGCACTGGTTTTAATGCAAGCCCTAAAATGGCATGTCGGCCATTTGATTCACAGAGAGAAGGGTTTGTAATGGGAGAGGGTGCTGCAGTGCTGGTCTTGGAAGAGTACGGACATGCTGTGCAGAGAGGTGCTAGGATCTATGCAGAAGTTTTAGGTTATGGACTGTCGGGCGATGCTTGCCACATAACAGCACCTAATCCGGAGGGAGATGGTGCATTCAGGTAAGAGCTATATGTTGATTACAACAGCTGCCTCATGTATTAATTATAAAGGCTACATATATTTGTTGCTTTGTGGGTTTCCTAGGGAAATGCTATTCAGTCTTGAATTAATATTCCAATAGCTGAGAAACTGCATTTTACCAGCTCTTAGTAAAACGTTCCACAATGTTGTTTTTTTTTTTAAAGAAATTGGATGAAGGCCAATTCTTGCTAGAATCAACCTTTTTGTTGATGAAAGTCTTCTCTATGTGAAAACATCTTATATTTTGTGCCTTCAGCTATTCACACAAATGAGTCCCAGTGGAAACCTTTTGTTTATCACAAGATCTTGTGACACTACAGAAACTTTTGAGGTTCTCCTTCACCCTTTGTTGTAGAGACTTTTCTCTAATAACAATATGATCTCTAATAATCTAATCTCTAATAACAAATGACTTGGCCTACTTTTGCAGTGAGGTTTCTTTAAACCTCACTGCAAAAGTAGGCCAAGTCATTTGTTATGTTCTTGAAAGGAAATAACATTCCTTAAGAAATACCACATGATAAGAGGCAATCTAGTTTATTATAATATGCTTGGAAGATTTTACTAGAATAATCACTATTAGCATTAATTGTGATTATTGGTATTTAGAAAAATCTGTGACTCTTTCTAGGGAAAGTATTTAGAGAGCTTGGCTCTGCTACAGTCATGATTGAATACTTAATTCTGGTTAACAGTATTGATGAAAATGCATAGCAGAAATGCACAATTTAGTAAGATTCTAAAACTTCATTATTGTTAATCTCATAAGAAATAGTTAACAAATAGTATCTATTTAATCTTTATAATTGGACTAATTATCAGTTGAATTAGATACGTATGCATTGTTTGTGAGCTTTATGTAGGCCAAATGTCTGCAGGTTTAGGAATATCCAGTAGTTTGTGTTAATCTGAATGTATGTGAATATTTGATAACAAAATTCAATCTATCACTGTGCGAATAGATCAAGATTCTGTGTGGTATTGTAAAGCTGAGCTTGTATCTTTATTAGATAAACACATTTTTCAGGAGGTGTAATATATCAGATTTCCTTCTGTGCTATGATTCATAGCTTATTGTGCTACAGACTTAGGTGGGAATTGAGTAATCATGAGTTTCTTACCTGAGATTTTCAGACTTGTGTTTACCCTTGAGATGATACAGCAATATTTTGTAATAGTTTTTGCATATTTTATGATTGCAATAGCATATAAATTGAATTCACAGTAGGAAGTAGCTGAAAGTTAATCTTACTATCTCCAAAATATTGTGCATTTCTACCCTTGAGATGAGATAATACATTTTAATACAATCTTCATACTAATATTTGGTTTTTGCAGTCGTGTGTGAATCAAATCTGAAATGTATATGCTTCTCTTACTTCTCTGTAGGAATTCTATTTGCCATGTCAGAAAATTGCAGGGGAACATATATTTTGTCCTCGTCTAATAATTGCTTCAATTGGAGATTAAAACATGTTGGAATGAACCTAACAGGAAAGGAGAAGCAAGGCCGGACTCAGAAGTGTGTCTATGAAGTGTTGTGTTCTACACAATAATCTGTTATCTCATTAAGTAATTATGTTCCTTGCAGCTTTAAATTAATGTATCTATTTCCCTCAATGTTGATCAGTAATTGTTTTTGTCTGAATGCTGGCTTGCTATCTAGTGACAGTGAGAATCACTGAACTATAACCTAAGCTAAGCTGGATGCTTCTGGGAGTAGAAAGCTGTAATGGAACATTTCAGTTTCTCCAGCAGCTTGCGCTGCCTTTTTTCTTGATCTTCCCTTTTACTTTCTTAGTTTTCATAAATGTCAGGAGTCAGTGATCTTTTGCAAGAAAGGTTGTGTGAATGGTCACCTTTCTATAAGAAATTGTGGAAAAAACCAACACTATGGAGCTGTATCTTCCGATAAAATAATAATATATAATCATATTATTAAATAAAAAATTTAATAAAATAGCATGGTTTATACAGGCATTTGTAGTAAACAGGTAATCAAGAGCCACAATGGAACACGTAGTATCAGAATGGATGAGTGTGACATTCAGTAAATTTCATTTTAATATACAGGAATTTAGACTATCATCTTGCTACTCTAGAGAAAGAAAGTGGATGATATCTTCTCACCTCTAGAAAGCATGCAAAAACAACTCACAAGGAGTATAACTTTAGAATATTTCTTGCATCTCCAAATATTTTCTTTGGATAGAGCATTTTTTATTCTGATTTCCTAATACTGTAAATGTAATGATAAATAAAAGGTAGAAACTGGGGAATCTTCTTTTCCTTTACAAAGCCAAGGGGATTTCCTGGAGCACTGTGCTGAATGTTTCATTAATATCAGCTATACTAGAGAAACTTCACTGAAAGGAATCTTCATTCTGGTAATAATTTCAGGTAGTTATTCCTCTCAAATGTTTTAAAATTTTGCTTTGAAGAGGAACTTTGACATACTAATGCCATCTGCAGAAATTATCTTCTTTCTTTCAGCTTGTATTTTTTTCAACTGTGGAATTAAACCAAGTAAGTTTTTAGTAGGAAATGTGATTCGATAGTGGACCTCACCACTGCTGTCTTTCTCGAATGACTAAATGTAGATGTTAGTTTAGTTAGATGAACACCATCTCTTCTCAAAACTAGTAAAGTATGTCGTGCAGATTTCTACATTTGCTAAACAGTTTCAGACACTCTGTGCCTTTCCTTTTGGTTTGAACACATGACGAAAATATAATGGAAAATTCAGCATTCTGGTGTTGTTTGTTTGTTTTCTCTTAGATGCATGTCTGCAGCAATAAGAGATTCTGGAATCAAGCCTGAAGATGTAACATATGTCAATGCACATGCAACTTCTACTCCTTTAGGAGATGCTGCTGAGAATCAAGCAATCAAGAAACTTTTTAAAAATCACTCACGTAATCTTGCAGTCTCCTCGACAAAAGGAGCAACAGGACATCTTTTAGGAGCTGCAGGAGCTATTGAAGCAGCTTTTACTGCGCTGTCCTGTTACCATGCAATTTTACCACCTACTTTAAACTTAGAAAAAACAGAGCCGGAGTTTGATCTCAATTATGTTCCATTAACAGCTCAGGAATGGAGAACTGGAAAGCGACGTATTGCACTTACAAATTCATTTGGCTTTGGTGGTACTAATGCAACTTTGTGCTTTGCAAGTGTTTGACTTGTGCTGTGCATGTTGTGAAAAGTGGCACTCAATGATTTTCTGTACTGCCATCTTTGTTGTATACTATAATCTTTTCTCAGCATTGAGATTTGATACATAACTTTATTTACTCCAACATTTATATCAGTAATTCTTTTAAAAAGAGAGAATTTCTTTTTCTCGTTTTAATAAAAAAATAAAGACCTACTCTTCATGTGGTAAATAAGTTTCTATTTTTGCTCAAAAAGGAGACTTGTAGCAAGTAATCTGAGTAGCATTGTTTTGTGAGAAGAGGATAAAAATGATAAATTCTGTATTTCAGTGTAATGATACATTTATGATCACTGTGTCTTCATTGGTCTCCATCATTTTTGAGGCCAAATGATTATCCTCTTGTGAACTCTGACTTGCTTATTGACTGAAAGACAGTTTTTTTCTTCATGTTTTCTCCTTCTGTTTAATCTAAATTTGTTTCCTATGATGTTCTTTCCAGTATTCAGGATGGAATGCCATCTGGCTGTGCATATGGACATGAGTTCTATGTAGTGAAAGGAAAAAATGGACATTCATGCTTTTGCTAGGCTCTTATATCTTGTCTTGTCTTAGCTTGTCCAATGTGAGCATAAATTATAAATTGATATAATGGATTAGGTAGTGCTCTTTTTTGCCATTGTGTCTATAACGCTGCTCGCTGTGCACTGGAACACTGTGTTAGGCACTGGAGTGGAAGATACTGCCTCTCAAGAACATGGATTTCTGCTAATCAGCAGCATTCTGCTTTTAGTTTTGGCACGAGTTCTGATGTTGGTATGATCTCCAAATGCCTTCCAGGCAAAAGATAATCTGAGTATTGGTGTAGGTTGATGGGATTTTCGTCTGTTTTGGCTGACAAAAAGCCTTACCCAGCACCCACTGCATTTCCACTATAATTCAACTCTAGTATGCCAGCATCTCATCTAAAGCCTAAGAGCTTAATTCTTGTCTTCTAACTTTATTTTAATTTTCTGTTGCAATTCCAAGTGGGCTTTTTTTTTATTAATCTGATTGTTTGATTTTGAATAAATTAATTGTGAATGCAGAAGTGCAGTCATGCCAGTTGTCCTTGAAGATGAGATGTTTCAGTCTTCCAGCTTCCTACTTAGTTTCCCAGTGGCTGAGAATATCACCTTAGTGCTTATACCAGTCTCAGAGTTATGATAGAGGGAAAAAAAAATGATATAAGAGTGTAAAAGTAATTGAAATGCAGGTTAAGTAGTGGAGTTTGCTAATTAAGCTGGATCAGAAAATTATCACTAGAAAACTATCACTGGTGTTTCTTAGCCAGCTTCTTTTTTGGTATTAAAAAAAACCAAAAAAAACCTAGATACTAAAGAAACATATTTTTAAACTCTTTTCTGTAATTACGCAGAATTCAAGTTATCAACAATCAATTTCTAAGTTTGAACAATTAAGGCAGAACCTACTGTATGTCAACCTGATGAAGTGTTCATTTAGAAAACAAGTAAGAAAAACTACTACTGAAATTATGAGGCTGTATAATCAATGAAAATTATATAAAGGAATATTATATAATTTAATAATATTAAGATGTTATAATAATGAAATAAGCAAGAGAGTTAGGCACAGCGAGACAAAGAGAATAAATAGGAGGCTTACCCATGTCATGGGCTTGTTCAGGAAACTCCAGTGGAGTGGATCTTCCAAAGAGAGAGAGATCCTTCTGCACTGGTAGTCAGCTCTTAAATGGGTCTAGGAGAGGTGGAGCCAGGCTCCACCCCTTCCTGCAGCACAGGTGAATTGCTCACCTCAGGTGACTAATCAGAGGTTCAGGCCGTGACTCAGCAGTTCCCATACAGAGGCACATACATGTGATGATTAAGAGGTCTCAAATAAAGAAGTTGCATTTTATTGAAAGTTTTATAAGTATACTGCAATTTACACAACTGTAGCAATCCACTGATCAACCTCTGTTTTTACTTAATTAGATTTTTTTTCCCTAAAATTTGGCACAGAAATTACTCAGAAACATTTATGCAAAAGGGATGCTGGCTAACGAGTTAGGACCATACAGCTGTGACTTGATAACTTGTATGATGTAAAAGATTTATGACATAGCTCCCATTTACCTATTGCCTTTCTAGTTCTATTTTTTTCCACCATCAAAAGGCATTTCAAATACTGTAGACTTGCACACATTCTTCCACACAGGTGATACACAGAAGATAGTAACATAGGTTGATAAGATTTCTGACAGTGAATCATTCTTTTCTGATTTTTTTTTTCATTTCCATGCATTGTATTGCTTCACTAATGACATTGAGGAACAATAACAGTGAGTGGAAATGCTAGGTCACGGCTTGAACCAGAGATTGAGCACCTAGTAGGAAGGCAGGGCCAACCCAGGCAAATTCAGGTACAAGCAGTGCACCTGAGTGACTGGAAGGGGTGGATCCTAGCTCCACCCCTTCCCAGACCTCATTTAAGGGTTGGCAGTGAGGGCAAGGGTGTTTCATCTGGAGTTCCTTGATTACCTGAGGATCTTCTAAGCCTTCAGAAGGTAAGAAGCTTTTTTTCTCTTATTTTTGTGCCTGCTGCTGTTGCATTTGAGCAGATCCTTGCTTGCTGTAGCCTGGTGTCTTGCAGCTCTGCTGTCTTGTAACGTGATGGGAGGAACAACAAGTATATGTACTGCATGGCCTGTGTATCTTCCATGCTCTATGAGGATAGAAATAATAGATGACAATGCTTTTTAGTTATAAAATTTTACATGAAGATAGTGTGGTAGATAATCAAATATTTTAGTAAGTGTAAAATATGGAAAAGATTCTTGAGCACTCTAATTGATTTACCAAAAATAGAAAAATGAGGTAACTAAAATAATAATCAAACGTACTGATAGTGACTTAGGTTTTCTTATGCAAAGAAAAAGTAAAAATGGATTCAATTGTTCCTTGTAGCATCAGTCAGTGTTTCAGCCAAGTAGTGTCTTGATGGTACATGTATATGTGAAGTTTGACATCCTTATAGCTGTTTTACTTTATTAAAAGAGTTTTCCTGAGTATTATGTTACCTTTAGCGTTTATATGTAGAGGCAGATTGGCTTGCTGGATTTGAAGTAAATGGCACATAAAGTAGCCATATCACAGGTAAATTTCATTCTGGATAGAGATTGCTAATGGGCTATTATGAGGCTTAGCTATACTCCAAAACCTCGTTATTTAAACTAATGGTCTTAATGATGTGAAACAGCATAATTTTAGCGTTTGCTGTCTTCTCTGAGTAGAAGGAGAATAATGAGAAAAATACAGAAAACAATTAAGACTTTCAGAAGCTGAGCTGGCACAGGGCAATGCAGTTCAAACCAGATTGATGTGAAATAAGCCTGAAAAAAAACATGTTACCAAAGGGAAAATGAAAAAGCATGCTGCCAGGAGAGCTGGGGAATTTGCTATGAGGAAAAATGTCTACAAATCTCTCAGCTGATGGTAATTAATAGCAGCAGTACAATGAATGAGAATCTGGATTGCATGCAATATTAAAAGGCACAATATAAAATTCAATATTACTCTCTGCAAATTACATGCAAAAAGAAATTAATTTAAGGAAGTCAGCCTCTAAAAGCAAGCTAGCAGCAGGATTGTGAATTTGGAGGAAATCATGCAGTGAGTTTCTTCTGGAGATGACTTTTTTTTCAGGCTTCTGTAAGCAGGGGTGGAATTTAGGAAGATGAAACACTGCTGCATTAGCGTGGACCTGAAGTATAGTCTAGCTAAACATCCACTCTTGCTACATAGCTATAGATCTGTAATTAATGTTGTGACAGAGAGAAATGCTTTACTCTCTTTCAGCTAGCAGAGATCATGGCCTCAGGAGCGCTAGATGCGATCTCTTGTGTACAAACCATGGAAAGACAGATGATACTACTGCTTAGAAAAATAGAAATTGGAATGACTAGAAAAATCATCTTTCACCACACTTCCTCTCATTGCAGTTTAATTATCTGCTGTTGGTAACCTTTAAAATATGAAAGCTCTGTGGTGATAGCTATCTTTGATAGCATGACTAGGGATAATTTTAAGAAGCCTGGATGCAGTAGTAGTGTGCTTTCTAAGGATTTATTAAATTAAAAAAAAAAAGAATAGTTCCAAAGTTGAACCCTGTCAGTGTGAATTTTGTTTGTACAAGTTTTGTTTTTATGTACTTCTTTAGATTAGTCAATTTTTTCCATGCATCCTGCTGAGCTGATCAGGGACTACTTACTGCTAATTACTGCGTTATTATGATAGCTACTCACATAAAAGGAAAATAGATCTGTCTCCATTGCTGAACTATGAAACAGGCAAGTTGAATAACATGATATAACAGAAAGCTTTCCCTTAAATGTACACTTAATAATAACAGGTATAGTGGCCCAGAAATTGCCTTGTAATTTTGGTGTCGATAGTAGTCAGGCCAGCAAAGCCTGGAAAAGCCAGCAGTGGCCTTGTCGTGACACCAGCCAGCTCCCTCAGAGCTTGTAGGCATGTACCACCAGGGTCTATGTCCAGTTTGTTTAAAATGTTCCTCCTGATCTTCCACTGAGGTGGAGTCTGCCTCACCTTGTACAAATCAGTGTGTTTTCCTGCCTATCTGCTAATTATTTGCCTTTCTCTAGCATGGAAGCTTTAAATGTAACTTTTTTGATAAGTCATGAATCAGCTTGCGAACTCGCAGGATGATTGTTCCTTGTTCTATGACCCATCCCACCCTACCTAACAGCCACAGATGGGACAGAATCATGTTGAAGGTTGCAGAGTATTTGGGATTTGTGTTGAGTTTTTGTTCTTTCAGAGCATTTGAGGTGGCCTGAAGTGAAACCTGCCTTTTAGCTTTGGGACCAGTTATGGAATAGGAAATCAACTGGTACAGATGGCTCCAAAAGCTGGTTCCTAGTTTTTTGTAAAGTAAATTGTCTTTCCTTTTCCTTTTATCTTCAAGTTTGCTTTCATGAAATACATTTTCTGATACAGAGGAGGAAAAAAAATTGTGATAAAAGATGGGAGAAGCTTTACTAGTTTTCATATGTGATTGGGAGTTGAAAAAATCCATTAGAAATTGATTTTTCTTTTTTTTAAACAATACAGGTAGTATTTCAGAGGTAAATGACTTATCAGGTGATGTGAAGAATGAGTGGTATAAATTTGCAAAGAGATTTATTTTGCATCTGTTGTTTAATAAAGACACTTAGTAAGGCTTTGTATTGACTGTTGATGTCAGAAAAAATGAATATGCTTATATTTGAATCTATGTTCATGTCTTTATTTTAAACAAGGTAGAGCCAAATCTGAATATAGTTAGCACAAGAGACATTTCACTATATTTTCTGAGCATTGTATTGAATATTTCTACCTTGGATTTTAAGCAGTCTTCCATACTGTGTATTTTGATCTGTCAGCAGTATGTGCTTGTCTTATTTTCAACTGGGAAATGTGTTGCCATACTACAGAGTGAAAAAGAATGAATTACTAAGTTTTTCTTTCTCTACTTTTTTTTTTTTTTTAGTTAAAATCTTCTCTTGTCTCTTTATCTAGTTTGTATATAAATAATACATTGCCACTTGATTTTACTACTTGAAAAAGGAAGAAAACCTTTTGACTGTATTTTCTCAGTTTAAGTTATGAAGGCATGCATCATTTTAAGGCAATTAAGATACCTTAAAAATAAGGGAATGTATTTTACCTTATTTTGTAAAAGCACAGGTATCTAAAAGAAGTCAAGCCCATTCTCAAATGCAGTTGAGCGTGTTAATGTTCTTATTTACTAAATGATAGAACATGCTAATCACACCGATTTGTTTAATGGCTTGTATAAAGATGGCCGTACTCTAACTTCTTCAGTAGAAGCAAAAAGGACTAAGGTGCTCTCACTGTACTTGAAACACCTAAATGAGTCCTTTTCAGTCAGAGGCTTTTTTTGTGATTTCAGTCATCCTAACGAGGTTCATGCCCTTGCATATATACTTATAAGTATTCTTACCTTCCTTTTTTTTTTTTTTAACACAGAAGTTAGGTTTCACTTGAAACAGACAGAGATTTGATCATTCAGAACCTCAGTAAGTTTGGGCTGGTCTTCCACTACTTCTGTTCATCATCTGGGTAGAATCAAATCTCCCTACCTCTTATATTGGGAGAGTAACTAGTTGTCTGGAGTAACTACTTGTGATTTGATGATAGTCTTGGCCCAAACTCACTAGTTAGCTTTCACAATGTAGGGAACTGAAAATGGATTTATCATTTTATTAACTATAGTTAATAAAGTTAATTATCGTTATTAACCACAGTTAATACTATAGTGATAATGTTCTCTCCTTCTGGATATTTCTATTGAGATCATAAGCTCTTCAGTTTGATTAGCATAGATTGGTTCATCTCAGATTATAAATAATTCTGTATGTATCACATTTTAAGAACAAACATCTATTTCCTTTTTTTTTTTTGAGAAGACAGGCTCCCATTCAATTTCTAAAGCTAGCATCAGCAACAGAAAAACTGGAAGAAGACAGTTTCATAAACTAAGCAAAACATGTAACAGTTTCTCCTTGGGCATCTCCAACTTTTGTAACAACAAAGATCAATATTAACGTGGTAGCAGAGCATTCTTCTACCTGGAGTTATTAAACTGTAAAGAAATATGCTAGTATCAATTGCTTGAAGTCAGTACCTTTGTGTAGGAGGCACAATAATTTTAATATGACAGGTAATATACATGAATATCAACTGGTACTATATAAGGTTATTGTGACAAGGCCTCTGGGAAAATATGTTAACAGCAGTGAAGTGTAGTAAAATAGTAACAAGAGGGATTTAAGAGGGGCTTGTATTCATAAGGAGCAAAAGAAAGATAAAATAGGAACTATAATTTCATAGGTCATTCCATAAGTAATGCCTCCTGTTTATTTCCAGGGGAGCTACAACAAATACAAAGAGCACAGTAACAGTATTTGATAGAGAAAATTTTCAGCTACAAAACACTATTTTTTCAGTGCAGTTACTGCTGTTATCCATGCACTTTCTCCAGTGATGAACAAGAGCCTGCATGCCATGCTTATAAAAATCTGCATCAGTGGAGGTGCTGAGCTGTCACAACTGCTGAAATGTACCACCTGTCACCTCACTGACAGGTGGCTCTCATTGACTGTTTGGCCTCCATAAACGTTCAGCAAGACTCAATGGATGTCAATGGTGACATTTTTTTTCTCTGTGGAGGAACTGAATTCTGCACTTCTGCTTCATCTAAGTTTCCATGTCAGGTGCTGCTTTGTCAGACTGCTCCTCTGCTGCTGTCTGTCATGTGGCAACAAAATGGAAGGGAATATTGGTGGGAAGGCTCCACCTACTGTCTTAACACTAATATCTGGCTCTGACTCCATTGGCCAACATCATAAAATAGGAGGCATTACTTTAGGAGCAGCCTTCATAAGATTTTTTTTTTCATGTGGGTCTTGTTTTTCTGGAGTGTGATAAAGCAGATCAGATGTTAAATAACTGAACATCCATAAGTTAATTGTTATTTTGTTGCTTTGCTTCTTTGTTATCAGGATGTTGGTGGGGGAATAGGGCTAGGAGGAGACATACATTATCAGGTATAGAAATTAAAGTAGAGAGTAAGACATGGAGCTTGGCAGACATGTAGCATGGAAGGACCTCCAGAAACAGGAGGTAAATAAGTGGTAATCAGAAAACTAGATCGATGCTTATTATCTAAATACTAAGTATAAAATCATAGAATTGTGGAATGGCTTATTTTGGAAGGACCCTTAAATATTGTCTAACTTCAACTATCCTGCTGTAGATGGGATTGCCCAGGCTGCCCAGGGCTTCATTCACCCTGCCCTTGGATGCCTCCAGGGATGCAGCATCCACAGCTTCTCTGGGCAACCTATTCCAGTGCTTTACCAGCTTCTGAGTTAGGAATTTTTTCTAACATCTAACCTAAATTTCCTCTCTTTTAGTTAAAAGCATTCCCCCTTGTCCTACCATTATGAGACTGTGTAAAATGTTGGTCCCCTTCAATCTCCCTTCAAGTACTGGAATACTGCAGTGAGGTCTCCTCAAAACCTTCTATTCTCTAAGCCCAGCTCCCTCAACCTTTCTTCACACTATGTGTACTCCAGCCCTTTGATTATCTTCATGGCCTTCCTCTGGACCTGCTCCAACAGCTCTGTATCCTTCTTGTGCTGGGAGCCCCAGGCCTGGACAATCACCTTCCTTGCTCTGCTGTCCACCCCTCTTTTGATGTAGCCCAGGATACAGTTGACCTTCTAGGCTCTGGCTCAGGTCCAGCTCTTCCTCTATCAGGACCCTCGAGTCCTTCTCTACAGGCAGCTCTCAAGGGATTCTTCTCTCAGTCTATGAACATATTTGAGATTGCACTGACCCAAGTACAGCATCTTGCATTTAGCCTTGTTGAACCTCACTAGATTTGGGTGTGCCCACATCTTGAGCCTCTCCAGGTCCCTTTGGATGTTGCCACTTCCTTCTATTGTATCAGTTGTACCACTCGTCTTGGTGTCATCTGCAAACGTGCTGAGGTTGCACTTGATCCTGTCATCTATCTCACTGATGAAGATTGTTAAAAGGTGCTGGTCCCAAAACAAACCTCTGGGGAACGCCACTTGTGACCAGGCTCCACCTGGATATGGCACTATTGATAACAACTCTCTGACTACAACCATCCTACCAATTCTTTATTCACTGAATAGTCCAGCCTTCAAATCCTTATCTCAGCTACATAGAGGTAAGGAAGAGTACACTGAAAGATATGAGGAACATGGTCATCAGAACAGGATGATGTCTGGGAGCTGCAAATTCACCAGTTGCAGGAGAATTTCAGTGCTTTTTGATGTATTCTAGTACATAATGAAGAACTAAACTCATGTTTCTTTTTCCTAACAGTCCCAGCTTAACATTATTATCTCCACTGTATAGAGGTAAGATTTGGGCGTGAGCAAGAGACTGAAAGAATTGGCTTGAATTGAGAATATAATTCCAAAAGTATTGTTCTGTAGCTCATGTGTGGTTTGTTAGGGCCCACCATCTGTCCTATCAGCTCTTCTGAATAGAAGCTCATTGCCTGGAAGTTGAAAGTGGTTTATAAGGATATACAATACATTTCTTAATTTTGATTAAATTGAGTCTGATCCTCATCTCATAAGTAAATATGGATTTTTATACTTTTATTTTGAGCGTATTCCTAATTTAACTCTTAAGTGGGGAATGTTACCAATTTGTATTGTTTGCCTCAGAACAAGAGGGAATTGTCTGTGCTTGTTCAGGAAATATGTCCTTCTGTTTGGAAAAGGAGGAGAATGAGAACCTCTGTTATAGTTACAAGTAAGTTTTTGTCTGTGCTTTTTCTGTGCTAGTGTAGGCAAATTACTCATAGTGCGTGCCCTTCCTAGCAGAGTACACGGCAGTGGAATTTGTAGATATAGCATTTGTATCTCATTTCTTTCAATAACAGAGAGGAAATGACCTTTACTTGATGGATTCAAATGAACTTAGAAGTCATTAAAAAGCCAGAATTGCCAGGAGAAGCAGATTCCTGAGAATATAAGCAAATTATAAGGGGAGTTTACCACTGCAGCAAAGTCAAGGAAAAGCAGTTTTTTCTATTCACAGCTGCTTTACAAGTATCTGTGATTCAAAAATATAAGGTAAAAGGAAAAAAGGTAAAGGGGCATCTTTGTTCTGTGTTAGGCAGCTTGGATGTGTGTGGAAGACAGTGTTCAGAATAACAATCACTCAAGCCCTTGAAAATAAGTGGAACATGCTCCCTCAGAGGCAATTTTAATATCTGACAAACTAGGTGAAGTTGCTGCTGAATGCATTTTGGATCTCCTCCAATGTCATCTTTATTGCAAGAGAGAATAATTTGGCTTCTATTCAATTAATTAATGTTTGTTCCTCCTCAGCCCAGCAGTGAGGGTGCTGGTGGTGGTGGTTGCATTTTGAATGTGAATGTCTGTCAGTTGGGAAATGGGCTGTCACAAAAGATCTCACTCCTGTGGGACATGGTGCTTGAAATAATCCTGTATTCTAAAGACCTGAGCTATATTTACTGTGTTGACCCATGAATTTTACAGGTCAGTGGATAGAACATACATGTGGTCACCATGTCACTTAGGCGTTCTCATTTCTGTATGGAATTATTTATTCCTTTTCTGGTGTCACTGTCTGATAATATGACCCTCTTCTGAAATAGGTAAAAAGGAAAGCATTGCTGTTTATGCCACACTTGACAGCTCAGAGGTTACTGGCTGACAGTTAAGTTCATTTGCCAACACACCCATCTGTACTGGTGTGCTGTGGAACCCCTGCATGGGGCTGAATCAGCCTGTACTTGGGAATGCTGTGGAGGAGGTTTTAGAAGAGGATTTCTGGAGAAGTGTACTGTCTTTCACAATTAATTAATTATGGCAGGTTTTCTGAGGAAACTTTATAAGTCCCCTGTTTAAAAATGGTGTGCTTGTTTTTCTGGCCATTCCGGAGGCATCTGTCACCACTATATGTTCTTGAAAAGATGGGCAGACCAGGGTGTTGTGTCTGAGACACCTGGAGACAAAGAACTGTGTCAGAACAACTTCAGACTACCTAAACCCTGTTCCGCATGCCATGTGATGTCTAAAGAGCCCCTCATCCTGACAGTACTGTAAGATATTCCCACTGATTTCAGTTATGGACAGTATTTAACATTTTCAATCAACTGCTCTCAATCCTGTGAGAGGAAATAGGAGACCTGTTTGAAACTGCTGCTTTTCTAAGTAGTAACATTCAGGACAGAAATAGCTTTTTGTCATTTGCAATGAACGATAATAGAAGACTGGTACAGAGCCATCAGAAACTACAGAAGAGCCCATACTGAAACTGGCCAAAAATAGTGAGTGCCTGTCTAATGAGAACAGCCACTGATGTTCTATCAGGATTAGGTTTTACCAAGAGCAGCTTTGCTTGGAAAAAGCTGTCGTCCATCTCGGGAGACAGACGCTGCGCTGGTGTTGCCTCTCGAGCAGAAAATCGTGGACGAAATGAGGGTGAACGCATGGTGGCAGCAGAATCTCAGTTATCCGAGGAGCTCTGTGTGCTCACAGTCAGCTCAATGGTTGCTCTTAGTCATCGCTTTCCTTCTCAAAACCATCAGTGTATGATCTCTTACTGAGAAAAAGAGCAGGAAAAGGAAAATATAATGCGAATACATCTCATCCAGTCTTTACTTTTTCCTTTGTAAAGCTTACCTGGCTTTCTTTCTGAGAATAAAACCAAGTTTTGACTGACTTGCTGAAGTGCAATCTTTGGCAGGACTAGTAGTAAAACCATGATATTACAACGTCTGGTAGGAGAAGGGGTGAAACAACAGCAAAGAGGGGAAATTCTATTGTTCTTGAGCAGCATACACTTGGAGCGTTTGCTTGAAGGAAGGAACTGCAGTATTCAAGAAATGAAGTAATTGAAATAAGTTTTAGTGCCTGGATGTCTTTCAGTGAGAGGGGTCAGGAGAAATCCCTGTTGAGGATCTCTCCAGCCTACCCTCCTGCCCTAAGTGAACGGTAAAATTTGGAGACGCATTCTGGGGATAGCTCAGTATTTGTTGTGACTCAGCTTTCTTATTTCAGATCTTCTTCATAAATTCTTCAGTACCACTTATTTCCCCACCATAAATTGCAAGTGAATGCAGGCAGCTGAAGTCTTCCCATGCTGAACTGTGTATTAAATGTGATTCAGCCATGATTTCTGTTTGTTTCCTTCATCCTTTGGCTCCATCTTCATGACCTGCTGCTCTGCATGGAGTGGTGCTCAAAGCTGGAACACTTCAAAAGTAATTCCTAAGCTATGTGTGTTGGCAAATGATATTTACTGCTGTGCCATATTGCCGTCAGCCCTGGGCCTGGCCATGGCCCTGGTTATCTCAGCTAACTTCTGGAACCAGAATCCAGGCTATATGACTCAGAGATATTGCCACTTGAAGTGCTGCTGACCTTGAGGGAGGTTGTTCTCCCAGAAAGGCCATGGATGATGACTGTGTCCTCACAAATTGTCTGTATATGGAAGTGCACTAAGATTGGGTGAATATCTGCAGGTTGAACAGTTCACAGGCTGTCACAAGATGGTGACAAGCAAACAGTCAGTGCTCTGCAACTCCTGCATGCAAGCTTATCAGCTGAGGAAAACTTTTGGATCTTTCTCTGTCTTCTGTGGTGAAACCCCACCTTCACTGAATTGCAAAACTGCTACTCCCTTCAGTGGAAATAAGGCTACTGGTCTGCTGAAGAGCTCCCATCCTTTCCCAGAAACCTACTTGTTGCTGTTATTGATGTGTGCAAATGTCACTGTTTGCACAGTGGTTTGCATTTTCCAGAGGAAAAAAAAAATCAATCAGCTGAGAAGGTAAACCTTTTTTTTTCCTGTGTTTTTGGAAGACATAACCCAAATAACTCATCTTTGTGCTGATACAGGCAACAGTAAAATTGGGACACAACAGCAGCTTTCTATTGACTGTAAACTATCTAATCCTTTGAATGTATATGTATGGCTATATGTCAAGGCCTGGAGGGCACTTGTAGGCTGTGATGCCGCAAGTGGCACCAGCTAGGACTACCATGCCCCTGTGTCCATGTCCCACAGAACCATTTAAGCTCTGTCCCAGCACCTAGACACGGAATCATAGAATGGCCTGGGTTGAAAAGGACCTCAAAGGTCATTTAGTTTCACCCCCCCTGCCACAGTGTTGCCAACCATTAGACCAGGCTGCCCAGAGCCACATCCTGCCTGGGTATGTGACATATGGTATGTGACTTGAGTGTATGTACATATCTGCCATTCTATCCCTGGCTCTCCCTGCAGTGCTGTTTGAGTATCCTGTGTTAGTGGGAGATCTAGCCTTTGGCTGATGATTGCTGATGGTTGATGGGATATTTTGCTGATCTGAAGAACTTTTAAATGTAATCTGAGACACAAGAAAATCCTTGCTATAGGAGAAGCTAGCTTTCTTATATGTGCAAATAAGATCAATTACAAAAATGCAATAGAATTTCATATTGTTTGCAGTTTCAAAAGATCTTAGTAAATATGGAAAGAGCTGCTAATCAGCATTCATTCTCTCTAAGTCTTTGGGTAGACTGCATCCAAGGAAGGTGTTAGCAGTTGTAGCAGTTTCTGTATTTCCTTAATAATGTAACTTATTTTTAGGATAGTGCTGAAGGATACCGATCAAGGTCAGGGTTATTGCAGTAGATGCTGAACACGTACTTTTTTTTTTTCCCAAGATCTAAGCAAGTGCCACTGTTCAAGTAGCTCTTCAAAAGCTGAGATAGTCAGTAGGACTGTTAAGGTCATCTTTTTTTTTTTTTTTTGAAGTAACCAACTCTCAAAAACAAAATACCAGCAAGCACTTTAAATTTTCTGCCTCATCCTGAAGAGTGAGGTTAAGAGAGATTAAGCTTTTTGTCTTAAAATACTGAACATTTCTCACTAATAGCATTTCAAGACATTCAAACACTTGGTTTTGCTTGTGTCTAAAGTCTAAATTAATGACAACTAAAATATATATATACATTGTATGATATCTCTGGGATTACAGTTAATTGTATGTTTTCCTGTACTATGAAATACACAGGGTTAGGGTTCGGAAGTCAACACGAAATAATTAAACTGTTCAATATTTGTTTAAACAGGAACACCATCTAAAACAGATGGAGGTTTTCAAGATTGTTTGTGATGGATTCTCTTCACTTTTTAGAGGGCAGATACTTAATTTGTTTGCCAAATACACAAATCAGGAATACTTGTTAAAGTAAACAATACTGTTCTATTCTTATTCAAAAAGCCAGGCAAATAAAGAAGGTGAATGAGCTGATACTAGTGATGAGGACTGAGATGCAAAGTACTGATTAACTTTTTAATTCCTTTAGACTGCTTTTTCTTTCATGCATTTTCTCTACAATACATCAAGTAATTGTTTTGTGATAGCTAGCCTGCTGTTGTGAGAAAACACAATAGTATGTACCCAGCTAAGATTGAAAGCTGCAGGGATAATTACAGAAAGATGCAAGTAGAGTGAAGCTTTTAAAAGCTGGTCTCCAGAGGTTTCTATCAGTTCGTATCATCCAGATCTTCAGGGCATGCAGGTGACTATACAATGTGACACAAGTTATCTCTTTCCTTTAAGTACGCTTAACATTCATCTCTAAGCTTAATACTTCTAGTTAGAACAGGCATGGGAACTACTAAAGAATGAAACAACTGGAAAACTCTACCTTTTTAAGACACTTAGGGAAATTTATCTGGAGAGTAAGTAAAATTGCTCTATTGTAAATTTATTAAATGCAGATAAAAAATAATGTTACTGAATAAGAAAGCTGGAGAAGGGATCTTTATCAGGGAGTGCAGTGCTAGTACAAGGGGTAATGACTTTAAAAGAAGCTGAATTTAGATTAGACATTAGGAAGAAATTCTTCACTATGAAGGTGGTGAGGCACTGGAACAGGTTGCCCTGAGAAGATGATGCCCCATTCCTGAATGTGTTCAAGGCCAGGTTGGATGGGGCTTTGAGCAGTCTAACCTAGTGGAAGGTGTCCCTGCCCAGCACAGAGGGATTGGAGCTTGATGATCTTTAATGTCCCTTTGATCTCAAACCATTTTACAATCCTATTGTTATGAATTCAACAAAGTTTATATAAAAGCTTGCGTGCATCTATTTTTCTATATTTATCCTTCTTAGATAAACAGGATTCTTTCAAGATACCAACACTTGTAAGGTAATTCTTCAATAGATATGTTTTCACATATATACCTCATTTGCGTGGACTACATATGTTAGAGGTGAGACCTCTTACACCTAGCCTCAATTTTTTTCATTCTGCCATTGTCCCGAAGTGCCACATCTACACTTTTCTTTAACTTCCAGAGACAAAGACTCCACCATCGTCCTGGACAACCTGTTCCAATGTCTCACCACTCTTTTTGGAGAAGAAATTTTTTCTAACATCCAACCTGAACTTCTCTTAGCACAGCTTGAGGACATTCTCTCTCATCCTATCAACATCTTATATTGAATAGTTAAAAAGTTAGAACTGGAGTCTGTGATTGTCTGGCTCCACTTAGTTTTTGTGAATTTGGCCCCAGTAAGCAAATTTCTGATCAGCATGTTCTCCCAGAGTAGAACTTCAGAGGTCACATTTTAGTTCAGCTCTTCCAAAACGTCTGATGATGGGATGCATCAAGGAGGGGAACAATAACAGTTAGAGTGGGAGCAAAGAAATTATTTGTGATCTTGTGCATCCAAACTTGCAACTTAAGGGGATAATTCAAAATAGCTGTTAATTCTAATTGACAGCCAAGCCCAGGTCTGTTTACTAGCAGAGATTACTGATTCATAGCACACTAGGCTGTTGTGAAGGCACTGCATGCTCACTGTGGTTCAAGTCCTCTTATTGTGTAGTACTAATGCTTTTTGCTCCTCCATTATCTGAGATTTGTTTTCCGTTATATCCCTAAGCATTTATTTTACAATAATGACAGCAACGAATATTTCATATTAAAGGAATCAGAAGCTATTAGAACTATCTAGTGATACTGCTATAAAAACATTAAGTGAATTAGCAGCATGTGAAATATCTACCAAATACTAGCAGACTGTAATTACTTTGTAGAATAATCCAAAGTTAATGGGTACGATTAATGTATTAGATCAACTGTGTTTACTGTCCTGATCTCTGGTCATAGCCCTTAAGCATTATCACTGCTGTTATTCTACCATTTAATAAAGATGTATCTCAAAATTAGGCATGAGGTAATACTTCTTTAAATAGCACACTCCAGCTAAGAGCTGGATACAGGAACAACAGAAAGAGAGTTCCTTGACTTGTTTCTGTCACTCTTTTAATATTTTTCTTTGTATGCAGTGTTTTCATAAATGTTTATTAATGAGGTGCAAAGTTTTCACTGTCTTGTGAAAGATGTGTTTTAACAAGGGACTTGTTGGAAGAAAATTTTTCTCAACTCCACCTTCTCAAAAGTGGATCAGACAGATGGAAGAGTAACAAAAGGCAAACCAAATATCTTGAGCAATCCCAGGGGATTCAGTGAAGAACAGTATCTGCAGATAATAGCTCAAATGCTTAATCATGACACGTCTTGCAAAGTATTTAATTTCTTGTTTTCAAAAGACAAAGAATGGCTTTTGCTTCCATAGGTATGTCTGGGAAGCTTATCCAATCCTTGATCCCCTTATGAAAAATCTTTTCTGTTCAAAACGAACAAACAAACAACATGACACCCACTTGTGAGAATCTAAAATGTCATGGCTAAATGTCATGTTGTCATGGCTGTAACATCTGGCTTTTCCTTCTTTGGAAGGGTAAGGTGAATAAAATAATGACAGTATGTGTTTAGGCAAGGGTTCTTAAGTCTTTTTCATTGCAAGTGCATGTACTTCTATTCTACAAGTAGCATAGTGTCCTTGAAAGGGTGCTTCAGAAGAGGAAGCCTACTGCTTTTCTTTTAGGGAAGAAAAAAGAACATTTATCTTGAATTGGCTGTTTTTTTTTGTTTTTGTGTTTTTTTAACTTGTTTTGTTAATTTCTTTTAATTTTGAGCAAACAAACATCCCCATTTCAGCTGTGTGTTTGGACTGGCTGGAAGGATTCTATGTGCAACAGAAAGATTTCTTGTTTTTCTTCCATAAAAGGCATTTGGATGACTCAAGATCTAGAGGGGGAAATAAAGAAACCAGAACATATGTTCTAATTAATAATTTAATTTCCAGGTCAACCTTTTATCTCCGGAATCTTCCAGAGTGAAGATAACAAGTGAGAATGGGGAGGCTAAATCTTGGAGTTTTTCTGTTGTGGAAAATGATATGTGGAATATGCAGTCTTCAGACATTAGACATGGCTAGAATATACGTGTGTTTATACACAGCCTAAGCAACCATGTACTTTTCTTAAAGCAAAAACCAGAAAGTGACATTTTGAAATGTCTTTTGTGGGAAATAACTTACGTGAGGCATGATGTTTGCACAGGGATCCTTGAAGATGTGTGTGCATAATAAAAGGATTTATTGCCAGTGAGTATTAAATGTATTTGGATGGCACAAGCTCTAGAAGCTAAATGGTTTGAAGAAAAGATGGAATACAGAAGAACACTGTGGAGATAGTTTTTCCATTTTTCAATTTTGGGGGTAAGTCAGGCCTCAGAGCTCCTCAGACCTGCTTTCGAATAGTGTGCTGCTGGAGCTAGGACTCATAGAACAGTCTAACAGAACAAACAAAAGTCTTATTTTTTTGGTGTTTTTTTTTTTGCACCACTGTAT
Organism: Phasianus colchicus; assembly: GCF_987193195.1. Classification (NCBI taxonomy): domain Eukaryota; kingdom Metazoa; phylum Chordata; class Aves; order Galliformes; family Phasianidae; genus Phasianus; species Phasianus colchicus. The sequence goes on along the minus strand of NC_143441.1, from coordinate 15,948,732 downwards.
CATATGTGAGTGAAATGTAAGTTCACTTAAGTGAGTGCAAGATCTGAGTGGTTTACTAAAAGAAGTCATTGATTCAGTTTCTTCTTTGTGATAAAGTCCATAACACATTTAAACCTCTTCTGCATGCATATCAAGTTCCCTTGAACTTTAGATATTCTTAGTGGCGTTACATTCATGGCAGTGTGTCTGCATGTTATGCAACAAGTTTAAGTGTAGTATAACATGTTTGGAGGCATAAATTTCCCTCAGACCCATGCAGCATTTCTCTGCCAAAATGGCACTGATAGCTGCCGATTATTGTGCGAAGGTGTTGCTTGTTCAAAACCAAGTAGTTCATTGTAAAACAAACAAAAGAGTGAGATCTTAGACCTGCTGATATTGGTGTAAGCTTTCCTCTGAGATTTCCAAAAGCTATCAATTTTGAGCAGATAATTCAACAGATGATATTTATCTCTACCAAGATTTAATGTCAAAAGCTTAATGTTATACTTTTTTTTCTGTGTGCAGTAGATGAAATATTTTTTATTTTTTAGCAGGCTTACCTGAAAACATAAAGCAAAATCTGTTTTATATTGAATATGTTCACTTTCCATAACTTTGAGAGGAAAATAAAAATGAATTAGAGGAGAAAGATCAGAAAATCAATATAAGGCCACAGAAGATCAAAAGCTGGATCATAAAAATGATGCAAAATCAGGTGCTTTGTTGTTCCTATCTCCAATAGTACTTTTTCCTTTCTGAACCAATGATACCTTTTACCTTATTTTTTTTAATAGCTTTTATTTTGGTTTGTCAGACTAGATAAAATCCTGCTGGCATATTGAACTTACTTTAGCATCACTATACTGTTATTCATTGTATTACAATTGCTATATTTTAATCATGAATTAATTTGAACTGTTGAGTTAATTAAAAGCAATAACTACATTCTAGTATTGGTAAAAGATTGTAAGTTCAAGTGCCTGGCATTTTGTTTCTACAAAACTAAAATATTCAATAAGAAAACACTGATAGGCTGAGACATATCAATTTCACACCTGAGAAAGTATTTTGAGTGCTTTTGTTAGTCTGCCTGAAGTGCTTTTGTACACTGTGTAAGTGTATTTTCCCCTACTTCTCCATGGTCTGTGTCTCCTGTACAAAATAAGTCACAACTTGGTCCTATATTCAGCAACTACTCGCATCAGGGGAGTCACAACTGCAGCATTCCCAGAAAATAGTCTAGTCAGAAGGTCCAGGCAAGGAGGGATGTCAACTTCACCACCCAGAAGGCATCACTTTATGTGCCTTTTAGACTAGAGCTCCAGCAATGTGGTTTGACACCTTCAGTTTTGGAGGAGGGGAGAACTGGACATTCTGTAAGAGCTGGAAGTACTTCAGCATCTTACTCTGAATTGAGAGGGGAACAATTGCTGATTGATCAGATTTTCCTAGTGGAAGAGAAACTTTGGTTTTGGAATGACTATTTTATAATATTATCAAGAAAAGGAATTTTATTTTGGAAATAAAACATAGACGTAGTATCTTGACCTCCCTGTATGACTGCCATCTCATTCTGCTTTCCATTGCACAGTCTGTTTATACTCTCTGCTCAAAATTTACTAGCCATCTCTCTGCACTTGGACAAGATTTTGCTTTTGGCTCACAAATAAACATGACACAACAGACTTTATCAAAGATTTCTTGTGATATTGTGCTGGCTGAATGCTTGTGTGTCCCTTTATGCATCTAATCTTGCTGGCATTTTCAAAATCTTGGAGCAATGAGCCTTATACTTTTGTTATTTGTCTTCATTCTTTTGGCTTTTGCTATGTTAGGGTGAAAAAAAAGTAGTCTTTCAGCATATCTCCAAGAGAGCATTGAATAATTCAGTTTGCTCTTTCCACTTGCTCTGTCATAGTTTTCTTGGTCATCTGGACCATTTATTGGTTTGGGATGGTGTATTTAACAGGCTTTTTATAGAGCTGTTAGGAATTTTTAAGGCTCTGAGTAAAGAATATGCTGTTCATGCAACCTGGCAATTTTAATGAAATTGCAGCAGTTTCAATGATGTATTTTTAGGTGAGGATGAATGGCAGAGGAACAAACACAATGGTTTTCCTGGGACGTGTGGTGCTTGTTGCACTGAACTTGAATTTGGAGAAGCAGTTCAACTCCCAGCTCTTAACTGGAATTGATCTGTTGCTTCACAGAAATCCTGCTCGAATCAGGCACTGCAGAAGTTGAACTGGATTTCTATCACCTCAGACTGTGATCCCCTCCTGCAATGGTCTCACAAGCTCTCATCTTACTCTGTATAAGTTTGGTATGAATTTTGAGTTTCAGGCTTGAAGCATACCTATATACATATACCTTAAAAATGACTGTGAGGTTTTAGTATTGACTCAAGCAGAACAGAAATACATTTCTAAACCTTGGAAGCAGCTGCAGTGGAAACTGGCTGCTCCTCATGTTCCTGTTCTCACAGAATGCAGCAAGCCTTTAACAGCATTATTTCCAGTATGTGTAAAGTTAGCATATAGGTCTGAAGTATATTTGACAGAGGTCTTGTTTACATTGAATGAAATCCATGGGTTGGTGTCTGATGGGTAAATCTCACTGTGTGTGCATCAGTTCTGTTTTCAGGGAAAGGTTACTTGATCTCTGGAGTCTATCATAGAAACATAGTGCATGTCTGTGAATCTTAAATAACCAGAGATTGAAAATGTTTGGCTCGTGAACAGTGATTGGAAAATGTACTGCCTCTGTCAATTTGTTTCTATCTTTGGAAAGGTGTGAAAAATCAGACTTGTACATCACTTCAGCTTTATCAACATCATGCTGTGCTGTTCGGTTTTATTTCCAATAGAAATGTAGCAGTGTCTTGCGAACCACTGGGGTTGGAGATTAAGGATCTGGCTTTCAGGCAGCAGGGGTCTGACTGTGTGTTCATGCTCATTTTACTTGAGGTAAATGCAACTGTTTTCATAAGTTTGGCAATTTCCATTTAGAGGAAATCCAAATAAACAAATTTCCAGATTAAGTAGAACTAAGCTTCTCAGGCTGCTTTAATCACAGGTTTTTAATTCTTGTTCTCTGCGTTACTGGTAGCTAAATGTCACAACCCACTGCTTTTTCAATATCGCAGAAATCCTGACGTGGTGTGCTCAATGCAAAGAGTTGAGATTGGATAATGAGAATTGTGTTCTTCTTTATTTTTGTATGCTTTGAGGTAATCAACCTTATTTCTTATAGAAGTCTTTTTCATGTCTCAAGGTCAACTTTCACTGTTTTAAACCTGAATCAGAACTTGTTTGAACTTATTTCTGTAAATTGTACCAGAGCTTGACTATGCTCTGCTTAGATTCATGGAAATTCTTTTAAGGGCCAAACGAGCAAGAAGGCACTAAATCAGAGCTCTATGAAACTTTTCCTACCTCCACGTACAATCTGAGCAGCTCCTGAGAAATGAATAGGAATGGAGCTTTCCTAAGAGCAGCCATGGAGTGATGCTCCCTTCCAGACATAGGAAACTCGGCTAGCTCTTTCTTCCTCTTTTCAACCCTGAGGGAGAGGAGAAAGCGAATGAGTTTGGGAAGCTCCTCTTCTCCCAAGATAAAACTGTTGGGGTTCGTTGAGAGGGAAGATCTGAGAAACTTCCTTCTCTTGTTCCTGAAAGAAAAGCTTTGGCATCTGCTTAATGGTGGCAACTAAGCAGGGTTTGTTTTGATGAAATGGAGGACGGAAGCACTCTTTGCAATAAAGCTCCAAGTTAGGTGTGATGGTGGTGTGGTTGAAGCCTCTCCTTCCCTCCAGCTGTGACTTGGCAGCAATGGGAAAACCTAAAGCAGCACCTTGGAGTGAATGCTAAGGCTCAAGTTTTAGATTCAGAACAAACAGCAATGATATATCCCACAGATATGGGATGTTGTAGGCAAATGTTTTCTTCCACTAGGGATCCATTCACTTCTGGTAGAAGACAAGAAGATCAAGTAATCAGCAGTTGTGCATGAAATGCTGGCAGCTGTGTGTGGGTCTGCTATCTGGATCTGTACCACTTACACAGAGTTACTGTGCTCCAGGTGCTGCTGAAACTGATTCCACTGCATCATAAAGTAGCTGTGCTTTCTCAGAAGGGTGATAGAGATGTCTCTTTTACAAAGATTTGCCTCAATTATGTCTTTCTATTGAAGAGCAGCCACTGAATCATGTAACCCTACTTGGAATATCACTTTCCAGCTTTACTGCTAGTGCAAAGTCTAGTTTTGTTTGGATATGATATGGAGTAACTTTTTTTTTTGCAAACTGAAACATGTAAGGATATATGAATCATCAAATTTACCTGAGAAAGAATGTTTTATTTTAGGACACACATTCTTTCTTAAAATACAGACATTCAGAAAGCTAGAGAGAAGAGAGTAATTCTGCTTTCCTCTGTCTCCCAGTTGTAGAGATGGCTTGTCAGAGCAGAGCTTATCTGGAACCTGAATGCCCCTTTTCCTGTTTTATAACTTGATTCAGAAGTACAATGAGGAAATGTTCTCATCCATTCTTATAGAGGTGGTTCTAGTTCATATTAAACAAATAAATGTCCTTTAGGCGGAAGAAAAATTACAATGACTTTTGTGTTCTCATAGCTGAACCCATGATAAAGGACATATTGAGCTCTGTTTTTTGTTTCTGTGGGTGTGCAGTATTCACCACAATACAATTCATACACAGGAATATGAAAATCTCTTGGTGTAGTGCGAAAGAATGTGGAAGAAATATGAAAGATGCATGAAATAAAGTATGTATTAAAAAATGTAAGTGTCAAACACAAAACATGGAAATAGTATTTTAAATTACCTTTTGGATCAGGAAAATAATTGCCTTTTGATTTTGTTTTTATTAGAGAGCTTCTTTTTAATATAAAGATGATGAACATGATTTTTGGCTATGTCTTGTTTTTCACACCTTCCATCATTAATTCAAAATTCTGAGCTTGAATCCTTATGGGATTTTTTGCAGATGATTCACAGGATCTTGCCTTGATAGGAGATTATATAGTTTTGAACACTTGCTTGTGTTTATATTTTCTGTTAATTAGTATGCAAATACACTTGTACACTATGTTAGAAAACCCCCAGTAGGGTCTTCAAAATCAGTCTTAAGCTTAGAAGAGATCCAGAATTGAACTTTGCATTAGAAATATATAATGAAATAGTCTAATACTGTCTTTTTCCATCCTTCTGGACACAGGATAGGCAGTGCTTATTTAGGACAGATTCATTTCACTTCAATTTAGCTGCCTACCAATTAGGCATGTAGCTCAAGCCAGATGTCTAATTAACTTCAGTAGTGTGAGGAGAAAGACTATGTATGGTTATTCTTCCTGCTCATCTCAAAAGACTGTCTTCGGATGCAGGGAATCCTCTGTGGAGGTACCTTCATCTTTTCAGTGAGAACAGATAGTCTGCGTGACTACATTAAAATGTGTTTTTACATAGCTGAATTCAGGTGAGGTTTATCCTGCCCTTAATGGACAAGTTATCAGTGTTGTATTACTGTTCAGTGTTCAGTATGCAGTGCTGGTTTTTATTGCACGTTGTGTAACATCCTATTCAAACCCAGCTCTGAAGGCAGAATTATTCATTTCCTCTGACCTTTTCTACACAATTGTCAGTATATTATCTGTGTGCTTCACAGATATGAACTATTCTTACAGCCACCTTGTGTGATAAGGATATACTATTACCCCCATTTATAGGCAACCTTTATTTTGGCATTTCCTTAGATTTTGAATATCTGACCCGGCAACTTCAATAGCTTACCTTTTAATTTAGATTCTTTATGTAACAAAACAAAAGCAAAACCAAACTAAAGATAAAGCCACTATGTGGTATTTTATTGACATGGCAATCAGATGACTTCTTAGTTTGCCACTCCTTGTCAGGGAAGGCTTCTCTGCCTGTCAGAGAAAGCTTCTTTGAAACTACTGCTTATTGCAAGAATCTCTAAGGGCTACTATCAGTTTGGAAGAAGTACCTGAGCTCCCAGCAATCACTCAGCTTGGATTGCAGGCATCCCTTAAGATCTGAGTAGAAGTACTTGTGATTTTTTTCATTTTTACCCAGATTTTCTCTCGTTAATCAGCAGACTTTAGGGTACAATGTAGTATTCCAGAAAGGAAAATATTTCTGTACCCCATGATCTTCTCATCCAGATCTGACATACTTTACTCCTACTTCAAGCAGTGAGAGAGTTTCTGTTTTGGTGTTTTTGCTTGGTGGCAGTTGTTGTATTTTGGTTGCTAATCTCACTGAGGAGTCCAGAATTTCTCAAAAACTTATACTGAAGAAGATACTGCATATGGAAAACTTTATTCTGAGCAGTAGAAGCTATATGCAACTGAAAAGAGGGTCTTATAGGAAATAATGGGTAAATGTTATGTCAGACAGTGGCTGCACTTACACTGATGGTTCACTAAGAATTCTTTAAAATGTAAAAACTAAGCTTTCTGCTGCACGTATGTCATGTATTACCATCTTATTAGAAATCTCCCAAAATCTGAACAGAGAAAATGTGGAGATGTAGATTGCTAGGTGGTGCTGAGAGACTCTCGAAGGGAAGTGTGTGTAGGGAGCTTGGATGTGGGTTTCCTATTTACAACTCAGTTTATGCTTAGAGTGAGGGTTGGAAGAAGGCGAAAGTATAGACTTGCTACTTGGGGTTTCAGAGTGCTGATGTGAGAGCTGAAAGACAGACAGGAAATCTTTATTACCCTGGGCTATATGTGTGTGTATGCCTTATATAAAGCTCAGCCTGTGTTAAGGGTATGGCTGTGTTGCAATTTTAAAGCAAAACGGCACTGTGGAAGTTCAATGAGCATGGATACCACAGTGCTTCAGACTCAGATGTATGCAAATTTACACATTTCATGATGAAGAAACAGTAATAAGGTAAGGGGTGTGTGTGTGTCTGTGTCTATAGCAGTTTCCTACTGGACCTCTTCATTCCACCTTGGGGACAAATGGCATGGATCTGAAGAGAAGAGGGATGTTGTATCTACCAGATCCTGTGGTTGCTGTTACACAATCACAGAATATCCTGATCTGGAAAGAACCCACAAGGGTCATCAAGTCCAACTCCTTGCTCCACCCCAAATTAAAATCTTACATTTGAGAACATTGTCCGAACAGTTTCTGAACTCTGGTAGGCTTTGTGCTGTGAGTCCTGGGAAGACAGTTTCAATGCATGACTGCCCTCTATATGTGGTCCTCTTACTCTGTTACAAGGTTCTCTTCTGCTTCCTTGGTCTCCTGCAGGTTGGAGACATGCTTCTGGATGCTGGTGCTAGGTCACAGGCTCCCATTTTCCAAATAATCTTGGTTCATAAACTATTCTTAAATGTCAGTAGTTACAAGATTGGGAAGAGACTACCTCACAAATGAATAGTCCAGATTGTTACTGTTGTTGGCACTCATGATCTTCTTTTTCTGGATACTTCAAGATACTTTTACACTTCCCGATTAACAATAAGCTTTGAAGTTTGGCTGGCTCTGTGAGTACATCAAAACTATTCTGTTGTCAGGGGCAGGTGATTGGTCATATTTTGTTAACATCTACTAGAACAAAAAATTAACTAAAGTTCATGAACTTATGGTCAATATGCCCAACTAATGCTAACTGCTACTTGTGTGGCCCTGGGCTGTGATCCTTAGAAAAGTCTCTTGCATCTAAGTCTGATGCCTAGAAATATGGTCAGTAGTTTGGTTATGTCTTGGGATATGGATGCTCCACTGTTACTGCTCTTGGTTTCAGTTTCAAGATATCCTACTTTCAGTTAATATAAGAAGGTTGAGAGAATATGATTTTGAATCTTTTACCTGTAGTTCTTTGAAACAACAGGAAATTGTGTTTCTCATGCCTCATCAAAAATATCACAATTTTTTTCTAAGATTTATGATAAATAGTGTGCAGATTTACTTGACTTATTCAAGACCACAAGTGTTGGTGAGGTCTTTTGCTATTATGAACCATCTTTATCTGACATCCTGTGGATTGTAAAGAGGTCTGAACTGTGAGATAAAATGATGCCTGCTTTTAATTAAAACATTATTAGTTGATGTGATTGCAAAGATTCTTTCTGAAAATCAAATGTTTATTTATTAGCCTGTCCAACCTTTGATTATCAGGAAATGAATTGAGTCTTATTAATGATACATATTAAGTCTGCTAAGTCAGGTGTTTGTTTCAGAAATGCACATTGCAAGTTAATATCCATTATGAACACCATGGTTCTTTAAAAGTGTAACTTTGTGTCTGCACAGGTGAAAGCATTTCTTTATAACATCCCTACAGAGCCTGTATTGCTGATGGAACAGCAGTCTTGAAATTCACACAAAGATTGATCTTTTTCCCTGTATCTGTTTTGTAATGAATGACAATAAATGGCGAGGGTTACAAAGCTTTGTATCGTAAGGCTGTACAAACCTGGCCTCTAATTCCATCAATGAGGACATCAAAAGGAATCAGTTTTGCACCTACTTTTTTTTTTTTTTTTTTTTTTCCTGAACATAAGCTTTTGATATGGATTGATGAAACTGCTTGCTTTCTTTTGCATTCCTCTTTTCCCACAGTAATGCACACAACCTCTACTTAGAAGACAAGATGTTCTGAGTGAGGTCAGAGAAACATAATGTTCTTGTCTCCTTCAGGATGCAGTTTAATGTGTCTCTGCCTCTGGAAGATGTAGTGAGGCTTACAGTTTGTAAAATGGGTAAGTAAATATAGTCAGACAGAACACAGAATCTCTGAAAGTGAAGGGTAAGACCAGCAATTTTTCAAAAGGTGTGTATTAAGAACAAGAGGCTAAGACATTCATTTTGCACCCTGAACAGATCTAGATGAAGTTTGGAATTGCATACAGTTTTTGGAGAAAATACAGTCATTTTCACCACCTACTCTTAATGCAGGCAGTTATACTTCTCACTGGCATTATCACACCTGATTTTTCTTGTCACTCATTTGCATGCCTGGAAGACTTAGGCAATTATCTCAGGAAATAGACCAAAGAAATAGGCACTGTTTTCTTCTTATGTGAACAGACAAAGCTCTTTGATATGTAATTAGTTTTCTTTTCTATGATCAACTGCATGCCCATTTTATGTGAACACATAATCACGCATTAAATATGTATTCATTTTGCTGTTTTAGTTTCATATAATTTTATATACATTTGGATGTGCAGTGTTTGAAAATCTTCCAAATTACATTATAGATTTATTTTTTAGTGTAAGAAACATAATTATATCTGTTTAATAAAACAAAAAGACATAATGTAAAGAACTGCTGAAGATAAGATTGGTAGTCAGCCTTTCATGGAACTTATTAGTATTAGCTGCTTTGAAGTAATTAAGACACCAAGAATTAGTTGCACAAGGATCTCGGAGGAAATTGTTCTTCTGCTTCAAAAAACAGGGACAACTTTCCCCTTTTCTTTGGAAAAAAACATTTCCTTGGTCACACATTCCTTTCCCTTGCTAAAGGAGCCTAAAAAGCTGTGTAATAAACTCGGTATTGTGGATGACAGAAAAGGTGTATACTGCATTCAGTCTTTGAGCACATTTGGAGTACATCAAGGATACGTTTAAATGTGCAATTGTGCAGAAATGATGAGAGAAAGTGGGACCTTTTTCTTTCCTTACCCTTGAAATTTTATTCCTTAGTCATGAAACCCTGTAAACTCACAGGATGGGTGGAACAATCCCCTCTAGTTTATTTTGGTGTTTTATGTGTAACAGTTCAGATTATCAAATTGCATTATCAAAGCTGCCAGATTTTAGATGAACAGAATTCCACCAGTGGCTTTTTTGATCTTAGTGCTTACGAAATCAACAGTGTTTAGAATCTGAACATCATAATTACATCTTACCTGTGCTTTTATTACCATTCAAGACAGAAAAAAATCCAAATAACATCAGTTATTGAACTGAATTGCTATGAATCCAGCTATGTAAAAGAATCTGATAGGACAGGCTGCTCTGATAGTCAAAATTAATCTATTATGACCTCGATCTTTTTGTTGTTTCTTGAAGGTGCCCACCAGTACAATACAGAAATACGTATTTTGCACACAACTACAATATTATGAGCAAGCAGTTCTCACCTAGCAAAGACCAAGGTCACTGGGAATTTATGCCCCTGCAGAAGACAAGTAAGAAAGGATCTTCATAGTAACTAACATCATGACACAATGTCTGTGATTGACATTTCCACACAAATAATACTGTGTTCCAGTCAAAGCCAGTGAGGAATTTAAACATCCCATCTCATTTGCAAAGAGATGAACAAAGAATAGGGTGTATGTGAAGATTTCTATCACTATCTTGTTAAATATCATTTTCAGAAAGTGGAGTAAGTCCAGCTAAATTAGTTTAACTTTCTTCCTAAGGAAGTAAAGTTTAGAGAAACAGTGAAATTATATATGTATCCCAGCAACATTTTGGAGAAGATTTTTTTTTTTTATGTCAAGCTGGGTTTGTGAATGATGGCAACTAATACTACTGGCAAGAATAGGAAGTAGAACTTAAGAGGTGCATTTTGTGAAGATTCTTGTAGATATCCTAATCAGAAAAGAGATGAATGCTTTTGTTAGAAACTTTACTTGAGAAAAGCTGACTCTGCCAGGAATCAATAAGTACAGTATTATATATAGTGGTGATTATCAGGTGCAAAGAGAAATCTCTTCAATAATTATTTTCTTTAGAAATGGTTTTGGCTTGTATTAGAAGATAAATGGTCCTTCAATGATGCCTCTAGCATAACACACACACACACAAATCTTCCTGATGTCAGAAATATGTAAGTTACACAAGTTGTTTTGAAAACATCAAGGCTATTTGGGGTTATGTTGGAAGCAGCTTTGAGAAAATAATCACGGAAGAAAAAGAAAGTAGGTGATTTTAATGGAAGAGAGCTAGGTAGCACATCGCTTCCTACAGGAGATCAGTGGAAGGTCTGATGTTTAAATCTGGCAGTAAAGAAAAAAGACTTTGGAGAATGTTGATATGTTGCCAATCATACTTAGAAATGAATATGTGTAATTGTCTTTTTTATTTACACTTAAGTTTTTTCCTAGTGTTAAAGTAGTTATTCTGTTCTGTAGGAAATAACACAAATGGTCATTATTTCAAGTTGCAGACAGATAAACCTTTAGCTTCAGTTTAAGGTTTCTACATTACATAGCTCATCAAAACAAACCTCAGGGAAATAAGAATAAGTGCTTTAGTCTTCTAGCTTCTTCTTTATGCTCTATTTGTCGGATATTTGCCTTCCATAATCCAAGATCTTTGATACTTAGAATATGTGTTATTGTTCACCTACATCTGTCACTGAGATACTCACAGATTTTGGACTAATACATATTATTTATGTAATATGTATAGATGTGATGTGATGCCTAAAGGCTGCTGGAAAATGCAGGCAATTTTTTGTATTTTTAAGAACTTTGTATAAAAAAACAGCGTGTATCCAAGCAGCTCAACTAACATTAGAGGTAGAATTAGCATGTCTCTCTGAAGAGTTCTTGTATTCTTGTAGCTCTGACATTGGATGTTATCCTTCCTTCTTGAACCTCCTTGTAGGGTTGCTCTTTTCCACATGTTCATTACCATCCTTTCTCTTCACCTTACTTCCTTATTTATTACTTTTGTCAGTGTTATACCAATCTTATTCTTTATAATGAATTGGAAACACACCAACTGGTCACCAATCAATTTAGATGCCTGAATGTTTTAGACTTCAGAGTATAATCCAGTGTGCTCTTGTGACTGAGATTGAGTGGCTTGAATTTACTACCTATTAATTACTATGTGATCTCCCCTGCTCAGCTCAGGTACTGTAGTAGACAGCTTGGGTTTGTCTGCACTGCAATGACCAATTTATTGTATGTACTCTACAATGATCGCTATGCCCATTCTAGTGATAATGCACCTTGTATTTCACTTGTCCTTAATATCATTATTCTTGACACCTTATTTAATATCATATAAAGCAATTTTAACCCAAAAGTCATTAAATACCATAATGTAACCTTGTTGATTATATCTTGAATTCTTAAATGAATTTCTGAATGAAGAAAAATCTTTAACATTTTGAAAAGCTGCACTGTATCAGTCATTTGTTTGCTTTTCAGCATTCCTCAAGGTAATGCTATTCAGAACTTTAGGCTGAGTTTATATCTTCATGCAAATGACTGCCATAGTTATAGCTGAGAAAGGACACCTGAATTCTGTTTTTCAAAATTCCTTCCAAGCTATAGAGTATTGGATTCTAAAATTATTTTGCATTTTGATGCTTTCAAGATTCCATTTGCTATATAGCCTTATTTCTGTAAAATACTGTCAACTTACTCAAATGCAATCACCTTTCCGTCATGTGGATTTATTCTGGCAATATATTGCATTTTAATGCACAGATTGCTCTAGTATTATTGTCCCTCCTTTAAGGGGAGTATCGCTTATGCAGCGTTGCGGAACTTTCATATTTTGTCTACTCAGGATATGGAGAAGTATTTTCTCTAGTGTGCCCTTCTTGTGTAACCAACTGCTGAACTCTACTCATTGCTCTCAGCACATTCAGCAACTGCACCACTGAAGTTTTTTTCTTAAATGAAATTCATTACAGTTTTTTTTGTTTAAATGTGTTCTTTATATATATTTAAATACAATCTTTTCTGATCTCAGGTTCCAAAGTTACATAGTCAAACAAGAGCACTTTAGTATGGGGCACCTAGTTCAGGATTAGGGCCAAAATCTTCAGCATCTAATAATTTTTGCTTCTGCTTTTTGATGTCTGACTGTAACGATCGGTCAGCCTGGTTTGTTAGTTTGCTCTCAGACCATATGACAAAATGCTTAGTGTCTTCCTGACCTCAGAAAATTATAGAGGAAACAAGTGCCTGGTACTTCTAGGCAAACCCTTGGAAGTAACTGGGACAAGAACTGTTGGAAGGCCACTTGGAAGTAACTGTCATGTACAGCTTGTGCTCTTCCCTTTCTCACTTCCTTCTTCTCTCCCTGCCTTTTCTCAGGGATGTGATTCAAGAGCTGACACGAGAGAAGAATGGTAGATTTACAAAGCTAAGTGTGGATTGCTGACATTATATAAAAGCATTGCATAGCAACTTTCTTAAATCAGGTGAGGTATTGATTACTTTCCTGAAGGGCCTAATTGAATCTGATAACTCAACAGAGCATGCAGTTTTTTGAAACACTGCCCCAAGAACTGTATTATCTAAAAGAGGCATTAGATGGATGAAGTAGTCAACATTTTTGTCAATAGCTCAAAGAACTGAGAGTGTACTTAAAAGCTGCTTGTTAAATTATCTTTTTGCATTTCTGTGCAGAAAAGATGTGTTGTGTAAACATAAAAATGTTAGGTAAGCATGTTAAAAAGTGTTCTTTCGCATTTTCCTTAACTGTCTATATTTTTCTTAACTTTCTCTCTTTCAAAAATAGCCTGTTCTCTCTAACATTTGCAAAAGACTCATGTAGAAATTTATGTAAAGTCAGGACTCCTGATTTAGCAGTTGCACTTTACACCTGTGCTTAAGGCTAAGAATATTTCTGAATGCTCTACTGAATATGTCCTGGAAAAATTGGCATGGGGTAGATATAGCATCCGATTTGAAAATATGCCAACTAACTTTCCAGAGTCCTGAGGGAAATTTACATATCAAGCGTATGAAAGTAAAACAAAAACAAAAAAAAACAAAACCCAGATCTATTTTTTAAATGTGAATCTGAGCGCTGAATCCTCTTAATAGATTTCTAGACCCTTCATTAGCCAGCAGGAAGGGTTGGCTCAGAAAACAGCTTCTATTCTTCTTTTCTTACTTTGTGTCCTCCATTCTGACCATGCACATGTAGTCCCTATTGGCAGTAAGCCTGTGCAGCCACCCTTGTCCAGCCTGTCCCTTCACAGCAGCAGTGTGATTGCCTCCATTGTAGGTCTGCTCTCAGGGCATATTTGTAGTTCAAGCTCTCAGCTTTGCAAGCTCTCAGCTTTGATTTCTTGATAATCGGAACTGAGCCTTTATTAGTGGGAAGAATAGAATAGAATAGCTCAATTGGAAGGGACCTTCAAGGATCATCTGCCCAAGCACTTCAGGGCTAGCCAGATAATAATGCATGTCAATACGAGCATTATCTAAATGCCTTTTGAGCACTAACAGGCATGGGCATCAACCGCCTCTACGCCTATTCCAAGACAATTTGATATGCCTGTTACTGTTGGCTGTGACAGATCTCTATATAAAGAAGTAGCTTCTGCTCTGAGTCCAGTTTGAAGATATGGTGACTGGTTCTTGTTCCTCCAGACTATCCTAATAAATATAATGGCTTACTTGGAGAGGGAGCCCATGTGACTTTGGTTACATAGCGCCCACTAATTTCTGCAGAACACTCAAGAACTTATCCCCTTATCATAATATATCTTGTTTGAAGTAAGTTTCAAAACACTGACCTTTCAGACTTCTGCATTATGTATTTAATGTTATAAAGTTTTTTACTTTGTCTATGAATGAATCATAGAATAAAATTGGAACATAAGTTTGTTTAATAAGGTCCTGTTATCATCTTGATTAAAGATTCATAAACTGTCCTGAACCACTTCCAAATTACACGAGTCTGAAATGAAAATAATATTGTCTTTAATGTGATTTTTCTCCACCTCTGAGTTTTGTCCTTTCTCAAGGTTGTGAAGCCTAAGACAAGGCTTGTTGGAGCTCCTCATCAAAAGGGCATACAAAATATTTTCAAATATTTGTCTGTTTTTTGATTTGTGTCTTTAAAACTACTTCAGAGGAAGAAAAATAAAAAAGAAATTACCCAGTCGTACAGAACATAGCCTCTGTGTGATTTAGCAGTTCTATTACCTTTGTGATTCATGGCTAATTCATATTAAAATATTAGCTTATATATTACAATTAGGAGATTAACATTTCATGAATTTAATAAATGCCCTCATGGCTACTTTGAAATCTAATTCCCTGGCCTAAAATGTCACCAATGTCTCCTTGTTTTAGGTAAACCAATTTATTTCAATTTAGTAGTGCTGGAGGAATATGTTAGCTAAGATTCATTTTGAGTGGAGTCACTGCCTTTTTCCTTCACCCTCTGCCCCCTCGGTAGATCTAAAATACTATAATATTAGAATGATGCAGCAAAAAGCTCTGTTAACTGAATTCATATAGGAGAGAATGACAGGTTCTTAGGAATAAGCCTATTAGATATACATAGAAAAGTTAATTTATAATATTATATATCACCAGTGGTCATATTCTAATGACTTGAGTGTACACAGCCAGCGGTCATATTCTAATAACTTAAGCATATGATCATTGTACCACTTTCTATAATATAATATAATTTTCTTAAACGCCTTTGGCAGTGTTCATTTCAGACTCTGCATTGGTAATATTAGAGACTTTATTCAATTGTGGTAAATATATTATTTTCTCTCTACCTCAGATTCAAATTTATTCATTTTATGGATACAATAATAATGTCTTTAGTTGTTAAGTTGCTGCATTTGAATACAAAGCTTGTTCTCTCCGTGCATCAGAAAGTTTCTGCAGTCTGTTTTCAGCCTGAAGTAAAACTCCTTCTCCTGCAAAGGTTTGCATGGTGATGTGTTATGGACTTTTCCACGTCAAAATTCTGCTCCTGCCATTCACTGGTTTGGTTTTGGCACTGCCAAGTAGCTGCAGCCACGGCTGCACTGCGTTACAGAAATTGAGCGTGTCCCCTGCTGGGAGCCTTGGATGCCTGCTCTCAGGGTCTTTGATGTATGTATGGTTCCCACAGATGCACAACAGTGTTGCTTCCTGTTAAAAGCAGCCCTGTGGATCATTTTCTTCCTCTCTCTGAGAAAAATTAGTCTTTTTTTTTTTCCCCAACCCCTTCCCTCCAAAGCAGAGTGGTGGTAACAAAAATGAGGAAGAGGGCTTATTCTTGCAAGGCCTGTGCTTTGGTGCTTGGGGCCCTTGTAGAAGACCATAAGAGCAGGATTAATCCTTCTCAGGCAAAGGAGAAGGATGAATTGAGGCTAAAACCAAATCAGAAATATTGTAATTGCTGAACTGTTGCTTAAAGAGGGATAGAATAATTTCTTTCTTAATTTCTTTTTTACTTCTGTGCCATCCCAAAGTATGCCTTTCTCTCTGATGCTGCCTCAGTGTTTACTGTGCAAGTAACCAGAAGATTCAGAGACCACGAAGCTCGTTTATGACTCCCTAATTATCTTAAATATTATTTTGCAACTTAATTTCATGTTTATTACTTGTTCTTTTATCAGAGTAAAAGATATGCCAGCTCTAATTTTGGTCCATCGGTAGATTTGCATACATACCGGTATTTGAGCCCCCCAGAAGCATATATTTGTTAAAAATAAAATTTCCCAAATAAAAAGAGTTCTGAAAACAACCTCAATGCTCAGAAACAATCCCACCCTGGACAGTGGGATTCTGTAGTCAAACTTCTAGAAGTCTTGTAACCCTATGGTGTAAACGGCTGATTATCAAAGAGCAAGAAAGATGTTTAAGTGGTCTGAGATTGCAGTTCAGACGATAGATAACTTGAGTTCATTACTCTGTAAACACACTTTAAATGTGTCCCGTTTCAACTGGGATTTCAATGAAGTTGATAATTAGTTTCTAGACTTTGCAGACAGATTTCTACTTAATTTCTACTTAAGTTAATTTTGTTGATTTATCTTCTTCCGCAGATGACTTTTAATTCTCGATGTTGCTTTGATATTGAATTTAGCAGCATCATTGGTTTATTCTTGAGTTAATGTTGGTCATAATTAAGTTGTGGTGGTATTTTCCTATTTTATCTTATTTTTACCGTAATTGTTTCAATATTTTCAATAACATTCATGCAAAGAAATAAAATCAGATTTTTTTTCAGTAAGTAATTTCAATATTAAATCCTCTAAGACTAGCTCTGCTTTGTTAATACTTGATTCATACACGAAACCACAAGCTAATATGATTGCTAGGATTATATTGGTTTTAGATTTGATGTTTTATCTGTATGGGGAAAGGTTTAGGAATACAGTTTTAGCTGAACTACAAAGTACGGAAGGGAATACATGCACTGCACTGGTGATGTGAATGTACAGCAGATTTCTATGGGCTGTGTTTGGCAGTTGGTGAAAACACCCCTCTGCTTCAATTCCTTCTGCCTCTATTTGAAGACAGTTTTCATCTTATTAACTGCTTCCTATCCTGTTAATGTACTACTAAATAAAAGCATCAGAGTAGCAGTTGCATTCCAGCACTGGGAATATATTCACATACATTCACATTTAAAAATACATTTTTTATTATTCTGCTGTTGGTGGGATGGTTTATTAGCTGGCTGCTGTTCCAGCACCAAACAGCATGGTGGGCAGAAAGGTGCTACTGATGTAGGCTGATGAAGAGAAGCCCTTTTTTCTTCATTGCAATTTGCAATAGAAGAAATACACGATATTCATGAGTTAATTTACACCAACTTATGCTAAGGAGAGAAACTTGTTGGGGAAAAGGACTTTTACTGTGCTTGGAGAAGAGCCTTTTTGCTCAGTAGGGGAATAGCTGCACTACGTGGGGAGGGCTCTCAGCTCTCCACCAGTAGCAATACTGATTTTTAGACAGTACTTGAGACCATGCTCTGTGGAAGGTTCCTGCCTCATTGTTAACTTTTTTCTTGTATCCTCTCAGGCCTTGGCTAGGCTTGCTTTGCCTATTTTGTCTGTTTCAGGGGAATATCAATATCAGGAAAACCAACACCACAAAGCAGTTCAAGCTGCTTAGCTCTGTAGGTTAATAGAGAAGACATGAACTGTGACTGTGGTCTTGTGGTGTTTATTCTTCATTTCTTTGTGAATGCACTTTCTGCTTCCGCTGCAGCTTTTGAATAAATCATTTCCACTACTAAATACCTCTTTTGCATTTCAGTATTTTGATATTTCTTTAATTCTTTTCCCATCCCCAGTGGTGGTTTTTCTCATGTCTCTTCTGGTTTGCCATTCCGCTCCATTGGCAGGATGTTAAGACTCTTATTCAGAAATGAGAAACAACTTGCATATCCCACTGATTTTAATGAAAACACATTTAGACTCATCCAGGCTAGATGGTGCCTGGCTGCTTCTAGAAAATACTTTCTCTTTGTTATCCATCCAGAGTACTTGTTCAAATGCAATTACATTGTTGTGTGCTTTTTGGAGAGAATATCTGCTTTTCCAAAGTAGGCTTAATGTTATTGAATTTTAAAAGATATGTTTAATTTTCCAGCTGGATAGGGATTTTGTCAACTGACTAGAAATCTTGAAATCTGCAAAAGCCACGAAGGTAGAAAACAATCATGGAAAAAAAAAAAAGGTATCAAAAAACCCTGTTAATTATTTTTCTGGAGTCTATTTAATCCTAGAGATTACTCTGCCTGAACTTTAACAGTTTGAAAAGCCTTTTCATTAAACAACCCCAGGAGACTTTGCATTCTTTCTAAAACTGCAGAACCGTGAAAGAAAGATTTGTCTGCATCCTTGACTGATCTGCAGTGCTGTTCAGTTATTACATGCTAAATGTGTGCAGTTCAAGGCAGGATTACTCCTTGATAAGAAAGAAATTCAGACAGGTGGGTATGTGAATACTTATGCCTGCAGTTTCTTTACATACGCTGCTTGAAATTAACTGTGGTTTAAAAAAAAAAAAAAGCATGACATCTGCAATATCTGCTTTTTGCAATAGGGCATATTTATAAATGTTCTAATTTCTAACTCCTCAGAAACATTCTATCCTTTGCCATTGTCCTTTAGCAGCTTTCTGCTGCTTTTACTTTTTTTTTTTTAAATGGCTGCATTAGTGTTTTATAGTCTGCTTCTTTATTAGTTTCTGTTTAAAAGTGATACTTCTTGTATTACCTATTCTGTCATCTTCAGCTTGCCACTCAAGCTATTGTTCTCAAGTGGCTGTAAATTAGTCACCTCTTTTTATTTCTGTCCTTACAGCCAAGTCAGTGCCTCAGTTTTTACTTCCTACTTCAGACCATGTAAAGAGTCAGTTTCCCTCCTGCTTGTAAGATCCCCTCAAATAATATTGCCAAATAAACAATTACTGTTTTCCAGTACATATACCTATACATGTACGTATTCTGTTCATTACTTACTGACCCTTGATGAAAGTGTTATCAACACAATATTTTGTTCTGTGAGGTGAATACAGGGAACAGTGGGTATCTGAGTATCTCTTCAGAGAGGCATGGCTGTCCTGTGGCTCTGATCTCTGAGCTGGGCTTCCCCTGGCTGCACACTGGCCTGGGAAGGGCAGGCAGCTTCTGAGCTGGGAGCTTGAGGTATCTGTGTCTCTTTGCTGCAGAGTAAGGAAGAAAGTATGCTTTTAAAGCTTTCATAGTATAAAAGTGAGTGATTCCTCCTTCAACTTTGTCATCACTGTACTGATATACTTTAGATTATCTACATAATATTACTTTCTGTATTCTGAGCTCTTCTTTCTTCATAGTTCTAAGCTTTTCAAAGACAAAGTGTTGATGCACTAAACTCTATTCTTGTGACTTCATGGTTTTCTGGTTTTGAGGATTCTGTCTTGCTTTTTATTGTCTGGCTTTTAATAGGAAGGATTCTTTTTTCCTGAAGAAACAGCTGAGATCTGCAGCACTCGAAGTACAATAATACAGCAAACTGAAGGAGCTTTAGAAGTTCTTTGCATAATTGGGCACTTTTCCGGCAAAGGGCTACAAAGATGATGAAGGGCCTGGAGCATCTCCTGTGTGAGGAAAGGCTGAGTAACCTGGGTCTGTTCAGCTTGGGAAAAAGAAGGCTGAGGGGGAAATTTGATTAATGTTTGTAAATATCTAGAGGGAGGCAAATGGATGAGGCCAGGCTCTTCTCAGAGGTGTGTAGCGATAGCACAAGGATCACTGGCCTAAAACTTGAACACAGGGTGTTCCATACAAACATGCAGAATAACTTATTTAGGGTGAGGGTGACAGAACACTGAAACAGGCTGTCCAGAGAGGATGTGCAGTCTCCTTCTATGGAGATATTTAAGACCCATCTGGACGCATGCCTGTGTGACTGTCAAATGGTTTATGGACTGATTTAGCCTGGTTATGATGTGGAATATCAATAACCAAAAATCATAAAACCATGACAGTGACCTATTTTATAGAACCTGCTTTAGCAATGGGGTTGGAGTCGATGATCTCGAGGTCCCTTCCAACCCCTGCAACTCTGTGATTCTGTGATTCATTTCATCACAATCAAAAGGAAATGTGCAAGCTGTAAAGCAAAAAACTGCAAACAGGCAGTCTATGTTAATGTAAATTACAAAAGCAGTGAACTGTAGCTAATTAAGAATAGCCTTGATATCGTGACTCAGAAAGCATTTTGAATATATGATTACTTCAATTTATTAGTGGCTGCAGTTGAACCTAAGATATTTTCAAAACACTTTATATCTTGCAGTAATGAAACTGGACCTAAGGCCTTCTATGCAAATGAACCCATCCTCTGCATTGCATTTACATCTCAAAGTCAATGCAGGACTGCTCTTCTGTTACCAGGACACAGGCTTACCAAACCTCAAGTTATTTCCTTCAGAACTCATACTGTAGCATCTAAAACCATGATTCTGTCATAAGATGTGTTCAGCTGCCTTCTGCATCCATTCAAGGCGCAGTGATCACTACCAGATCTCTCACCTAATTCTTCTTATGTTTGCACATAAAAGAGAGCTCACTCTTTCTCTCTTACCCTGAAATTTTGCTGCTGCTGTTTCACTTGTGGTTTTCCTTGAAGCTGTTGTGAAATAATGTAAATGAAAGACAGAGTTAGTTGGAAAACTGTGAACAAAATATTTGCAAACATTTGCTCAAAATATGTTTGGCTTTTCCTATGTGATGATACTGGTGGGTGTGCTCAGGAGGTGAAATCACAAGGAAGGAAGAAAAAGAAGTTGGGATGCAGGTGTTTTTTAATTTTTATTTTCTGTTTCAATTTTTCCTGTGAATGAGAATTTAATCCTAGAACATATCAAAAGTAATTCATTTAGAGTAAATTAAATAATTAAAATTTCCCTCTGTTGAAAACCTGGATGAAAAGGCCTTTTTTGGAGCATCATCAAAATGCTCTGCTGGAAGTGGGATGGAGCTGTTTAGTTGGCCTGGCATATACTTACAACTATTACTTACAGCTGCCTAATATACTTACAGCTAACACCGTTCTATTGCTTCCCACATGCAATGTCTAACACTGACAAAATATAATGTTCTTCTTTTGCATATCTAAATAGCAATTTTTTTTTTAACAGCTGCAGTAAGAAACATGAGTGCACCAGTAAATTTCTACACAATTATGAGCCAGCTTTACAGCAGACACAGCTGACTGATGCCTTGAGGCTCCTTGATGCTCAAAAATAGAAAGAGAAAGAAGTGCTTAAAGAGTATGTGCATTCCACACTGCTGGAGGTACTACATGTTGTTTTAGTGTAATCAAAAGTGTTTGCCTGGGACGTGGGTATCTTAGAAACTACCCTAGTGGGACAACTGTGAAAAGAAATTTCATTCCCATTGAGTGGAGAATGGTTTCAGCTGCATTACAGAGATCATCCCGCTGCCTTCTAGTGGCAATCCTGAATACCAGCTCTGTACATCATAGATACTGCACTCAAGTGTGATCAGCTGAACAGTCCGTTTATGTACAGTATGCATGGAAAAGGTTTAGATGGTGTTGCAGTGGAATTGCCAGGTCACAGCCTGAACTGATGATTGAGCACCAGGTGAGAAGGTGTGGCTAGCCCAGGGAGCTCAGGGACAAGCAGTGCACCTGAGTGAAGGAAGGGAGGAGCCTGGATCCATCCCTCCTCATCCTCATTTAAGGGTTAGCAGCTGAGGGAGCAGTGTCTCTCTGGATAGAGATTGCACTTCTCTTGGGACATCGTTGATCTTTGGAAGGCGTCAGCCAATTTTCTTTTGTTAACCTGCTATTCCTCTGTAGGCTTTGTATCCCTCTAGAAAGCACTGTCATTGCCTTCTTTTGCCATACAAGCCTCTACTATGAGGGTTGAGTTTTTGCAGGCTGAGTTGACATCTTTGGTAGAATGACACTACTTCTGTATGAGAGAACGATATCTGTTAAGTACTGCTGCTGAGTGGACTTGTGACCTTCAGCTGCTTGGCAAAGTGTGTGCAGTGTTCATCTAATAGTAGCTAATGTTGCTTAGTTGTATTTATTTTCTTTAGAGCAATTGGGATTTCTTTTAGAATTATTGGAGGCTCTGCTTATCCAGCACACTACTTCAAGCTACAATGTATGGCTTTTGTCTATATACATTTTTTTTTCCAATTCACAAGACAAGAATTACTCTTTTTGTTGCAAAAATGTGTCATAAGGCACCTTTGTAAAACTGGATATTATAATACTCATAAAGAATGAATAAAGCATGCTTTGATGTCATTCTAATAAATCATGATGTCATATTAGGCTATTCAGCATATGCATCAGATGTTTTCTGAGAATCTGTGGGAAGAATTTCATTCTGCATTTGTATCCAGCTAGCATATGTCATAGAAGTATTTTTATTGAATTTAAATCCAGGTGTATAAGATACCTGCCTGAGTTTTCCATATATGAAATAGTCATATATATTGAAACTGCCCCCTGGGAAGAGAAAGTAAGCAGTAATATGTATCTACAAGTGATACGAATAAAATGAGTGTGAAGGGCTCTTAATGCAGATTTCCTCTCTTCTCGTTCCATTTCAGCTTCCAAACTTCTGGCTTTACAATAGCGGAGGCTGGAATTATTGTTACTGGGGTGTGAGATGAATGCTAACTATCACCTTCCTCCTGAGATACTTATTTAACAAAAGCAGACTGCAATAAGTAGTTCTGTTAGTTCAAAATGATTTTATTGATTTCATGGACTATTGCACAAGTACAATACAGTCAAATATTCTTGCACCATGCAGGCTCACCTCCACTTCTTAATTTTTTTCTTAAGCTTATTTGTCACGTTGTCCACAAATTCATTTGTCTTTGTTATTATGGGTAAAAAATCTTACACTAGCAGTTAGTTTGATCCTGTATACTGAACTCTGTGAATTTTTGTGGAAATGTGTTTTGAAACAGATTCAGGAGCACCTTAAGATGGGCTGATCAAAATGTGAAATCACAGGCTAATTGGAAAGCCAGAAGACTTCAAATTTATTTTGTTCTCTTCTAGTGGGCTTTGTTTACTTGTTTTTATTTTTAAACCTGTGCATCTGAGGCTTTGGGCTTATGTACACAAATTTAAAAAGGATTAGGACTGCAGCTTGGATAACCATAGAGATAAGGGTGGTATGGCTGTACTGAGACATTCACCTACGTGCAGTAAGACATGCTGATTTTCCATTAGACTTCAGTCAGTTTTGCAGATAAAGCTGGGGAAAAAGCATTGCAAGATTGGAAAGTCAGTGCAAAAAACTTCCTGTGGGATATAAAGTTTGCAGAGAGGAGGAGCATTTGCTGTAAGCATGCTATGTCCTAACCTGGCTCAGATACTCTGCTGGGTCAGCTGCATGCTGCTGCACATGGAAGGAAGTTGCCACTGGGATTTAGGGTGGGTAAAGTGAGGGTACCCAGTCTCCTTGGTGCTGTGTATCACTGGCAGCTGTGGCTTCTCATGAGGTCATGGTACATCTCTACTGTCACAGACTCACAGAGGTTGGAAGGGACCTCTGGGGATCATCTAGTTTAACCTCACCCTGATAAAGCAGATGCTCTCTATAGCTGTGATGCCAAACCAACACCTTCTGGACTAACTGCAGGTGCCTGTGCAGGTGGTAGACTTCAGGAACAGTAATGTCTATTACTGTAATGTATCCCATCCTCCTTTTCCTTTTCTAATTGAAAATTGCTCATAGGAGCCATCTCATTTAGGTTTACAACACTGGAAATTCGTATAAGTGAGAGGTTTAGGGGAATTATCCTAAGACCCAGCAGCTGGTCTCCTAAAGGCTTAATTTTGCAGCACAGGGACCAAAAGTTTTTTGGACTTTTGAAGTTAAGACTGCCTGCAGTGACATAATCATTAGAGGATAGAAGATGTGAGTCAAGTGCTGAAATGTGCTAAACCAAAGTGAGTGCTCCTGCTGAAGTAGAGGCCAACCTGTAGTGTCAGAAGACAAGGATTTTAGAAGATCCAGTGATTTGATGTGCAGATGTCCCATAGTCAACTCCTGAGGGTTGAATGCCTTGCCATGTATCTGAAAGCCTGTATATTGTGTAGCATTTGGGCTTTGTGTGGAAGCAAAAAGAAAGAGAATGGTGGAAAGTGTATGGAGAGGTTAGTTATCTATTTTGATATTGATATTTCTGGTATGCAATGGTGATTTGAAGTAATATATTTTGATTTCCTTTTTTTCTTTTGTGAAAAATAGACTTTTACATGTGAGGAGAAACTGAGATTTTTTTTTTGGAGTCTTGTCTAAAAACAAAGTGAACAATCTGTCCATGTACAGGTTCCTATCAGTGGTTGAATGGTTGTTCATAAAATGTGCTTTAGTTTTCTGGAGATCTGAAATCTTATGGTTTTCTTGCAAAATCTCTTCCTTCATGATCAACTTTGAGGAAATAACTGAATATTGGATGAGCCTTGTATGACTGCAGAAAGGGAAAGGATTTGTGTTTATATGGCAGTAACACAAAATTAGACCTCTTATTTTTCTGTTTGCGCTGTTCTTACAGTAAGACATATAAATAAACATGCTTTTAAGATGCAAATCAGATGACTTTATTAAGACAGAGCCTCCCAAAGGAATACGTTTGGGTTAGGAATTACACAAAGGAAGGCTGGCAAGATCTTTCTAGGGTACCTTGTTCCATTTCACCTACTCTAGCAGGTGATTCCCCAAAGTGGCAGAAACATCAAATGCTTTTGTATCTCAAAGACCCACTTTGTCTTGTCAAGGAACAACCTTACTGACACCACACTTGTGCATTTTTGCCTTGAAAATTGTGTCCTTCAGGTGAAGGTTGTGGCAACATTACTTGGCCTTCACCCCAAGAAGGAGGACAAGCACAGCTGGGCTGGAACAAAATCCAGCTACCTGCAATGCCATCCTTGGTTTGCTAGGTTCCTGGGAAGATGTGCTGTTGTCCATTCGGGCAGAACATAAACAGGCTTAATGAGTACAGAATTGGCAGGAGCCAATATTTCTTCTTCATTTGAGTTCTGTTTATGAGCAAGTACCTGAGAACTTCTAAAAACTATTTATTCACGAGTAATCTTGGAGAGAATACAGGTGAACTTCCTGGAAGCCTGCACTTAGCTGTGATTTTATTAATAAGCTTTGCTTCTTGGGTAGCTATTTCTCTTCCATGGTGAGTAGGTGAGCTATGCTGCTCAGTGCAAAAAATGCAGTCAGAATTGCTCTATGTCCCGAGCTTTGGCTTCACTGACTCTTATGGGCGAGATAGCAGAATTCTGCTTTGTCTTCCCTCCCTGCTCCTCCAGTGAGTTGAAGGAATAAAGGATGGTGAAAATCCATCTTGTCAGAGAGTTTATTGGGCTATAAATCAACTCTTCTCATCCCAGGAAAGATCTAGACAGATCTAGACATTACTACTGAGACTTGGGGTGTCAGTACAATAAATAAGCTGTTAGGAAGCACATTGCATATGACGTTGAGCAGTAAAGATGCATTCCCATGCTCCTAAAGGACTAAACAGAGTGCTCAGTTCTAGGCCAGACCTTGGTTATCCTGGATGATGCTAGCCCCTTCACCTTCACTGGAGGTTTAAGAATTGGAGTGTGTTCAGGAAATGATCCAAAGATTGGAGCAAAGAGGTCAAAGTATAACTTCAGTTTCAGTTGAGCTCAGTGGTCCTTTATAGTCCAGGCATGTCTGTGTAAGGTTGTGAGCCTAAAGCTATTTTCTTTCTAAAGAAAAGAAGGGCGGCTGTGATAATGCAGAATAAGAGGAAGGCTGGGCACATCTATCCTCTCCCTCCTATCATGAGACCAAAGAGATAATTGAAGTTTACAGAAGAGGTTCAAAGTTAAGATACTCAGAAGCATTTTTTTAGATTATTCCATTCAAATTATGAAGAAGCCACAAGGAGAGGGAAAGTAGGTACCAGACCACAAACACGCACTGAAATACTATATCAAACAAATGGAAAGAGGTGATTTTCCCTCTAGGGATACAGCAATACAGCATAACAGACCTGTTTGTAAGGAAAGATCTTGGACAGCAAGTTAGTTTCATTAGTCATAAATAATTTGAGTACAGCTCTGCTTCAGCTATCAAATGGGCAGCCTCAATAGGTTGCCACGTTATTCTATACATTTTTAAGTTATACTCTAAAACTGGTTCTACCCCTCTCTCAAGAGCTTTTTTTTTCTTCTTAAGTGACCTGTAACTTGCCACTTGTAATTTGTATTTATACTCTTACAGTCTCTAATGCCTGTACTTTCAGTATTGTTCTGTCTTGTACTCTCATGGGTCTCTGTCACCAGTCTCTGTTCTTTCTCATCAGCCTTTAAAATGTAACTTCTAAATAGCACAGCTGTTGTTTTGTTTGCTCAGCTTAGTCCCTCTACAAAAATAATGGCTTCTTAGGATATACGGTTATATGACAAAACCACTGCTTTGCTAACAAAATTGTTTTATGACAGAACACATTAGTTTGTCAGAGGATAAAATTACTGCTAAGACTAAGATGGGTAAAGAGAAGTCATATGCATATACAGATCAAGGGTATTTAGAGATGTCATTAATAATTCTAAGTTTGGAAAATCTGTCAAGTAATGTAGACGGATAACTAATTTCACTGGTTAAGCAAAAATTGGTTGGAATATGGCCTAATGTTAGAGTGGGAAGATTATCTCCTGGTAGAAGCAACTAATAGCAATCCTTGGGAAGGCTCAGTCACACTTTCTAGATGTAACTTGGCTCAGGCTCTGGTCATGTTCTGGGTGGCATCTGTAGGGCAGTTCAGCTGCAGTCCCACCAGATCATCCATTGCTTGGAGGTGGAAGGGCAAGCAGGGGGCAGGCTGACACCTGAGGACACCTGACTCCAAAAAAGGAACAGCTACAGGGAGGCTTAACTTGTACGTTACAGAACTATATGGGAAATAGAGGCTTGACAGTAGTCCCCAGTCTTGTAGAATGAGCTACAAAAAGAAAAATATGACTGTTGGATGGTACTAGACAAAAATGGAACAAAAAAAAAGGCAAAACATTCTAAAAACGACAGCAGTCAATGGAACAGTTTGTGAAATGGGTGAGTCCTCCATCTTTGCACAGAGATTAGAGTTTTTTTCTTTGAAAAGATACTTTGATTCACTCATCCATTAATTGAAAGTCTTGATTTATCTAGTTTAGACCAAAGAATTGCCATGGTCCCTTTCAAGTACGGGAGGTATGCTGTCACCACTTTGACTCCAGCTTCTCAACAAAGCTAGAACAGACAGAATCTCTCTCTTTTCTGAGTATTCTTTCAGTTCTCCTCCTGGAAGCAGGTTCTACTGACCTGTGGTGCTGGCCAGGCACAAAAGACTTAGGAAGAGGAAAGCCTTTGACTGAAATATCTTTCATGCTCTTGCAGAATTAGGCCCTTTTCAGTTGCTGCTTCACTTGCTTATCCAAAAGAGAGGCTAATTCTGCTCACAGGGAACAGTTCAACACATTTATTATAGAAATTACAACCAAAAGAAAGCCCATTGTGAATGTTGCGAGACAGGGAAGAAGGCTTAGCTTGAGTAAGGGATTTGCCCTTCTGCTTTCCATCCAGACCAAAGGGCAGTTGCAGGGGCTACATGGTGTTGCAGTGATAGTTTTATTCAGCAAATGTGTTTGCTGCAGACTTCTGCTGCTCAGTGTCTGCCTTCACATGGCACTGCAGGAAGGAGAAGGCAGCCTGCGGCGCCTGGAGAAAGTGAAACAGAGGGAAGCGGGGTCATCAGGGAACCATTTCTTTTGCTGGCAGGGATCTGTAAAAGAAAACTAGATATAGAAAAGAAACAGCATGTGAATGCTGGAATACATTTCTGGTGCCTAGGAAAAGCGTTTTGTCTCCTGTGTTTAGGGCTGGTAGATAGTTCTGTCAGACCACGGGGTGGCAATATTTAGACTCTGTGTGCAGAAGTTAGTCATTTAAGGGAAGCATAGTGTGCTCAGTATGCAGAGGAGATAGAAACAAAATGACTTCAGTTACTGTCCCAGTTACTACTTCGTGTTCCTTATCATATTTCACACAAGGCTATCACCTCCCTCTGATGAAAACTGTAGTATTTCCAAGGGTGTAAGCTGTATCCATTCTGGTCTTCTTTCTCACAAGTAAATTTATACCTGTGTTTATGTATCATATACTTTGTCTTCCCAAGAAAACTAGCCACTTTGTGTGCAAATATCATTGTGTTGGTTCCTATGGAAAAATGACTTTTGATAGCAGAGTCAAAATTTTCTGACACAGTTAAAACCTCTGTGGTTTAAAATAAACTGCTTTTTTTTTTTTTTTTCTAAATGTGAGAGCAGAGTGATTAAAAAAATGTACATTTTTGTTAATGATGTCAAATAGATAGCCTCCTGATAGTAAATAGGAGCAAGAGAAGAAATCAAATTCATCAAATTCTTCCTTTTCTTAAATTAGCTTTAAGAGTGCAGATCAAAACCTAAAATTCTCTTCAGTGTTAACCTTTGATTTTGGTGCATT